>NC_136070.1:733200238-734400238 GCF_964261635.1 Lissotriton helveticus
CGTGTTTATTCCAAAGGCTGCAGCGTGTTGAAGAGCAGTTTACAAAAGAAATATACAGCCTGACGCGTTTCACGCTCTACGAGCGTTTCCTCAGAGGCATCATTAGCATACGCTGCGTGAAAACACTACTTATCATAATGGTTCCCAGTCCCAGTGGGCGTTGGCTCGTGCTGAGCCCGATGGTCCATGTAGTGCCTTGGATTCAAACTCCAGTGAGCCGCTTTGC
Organism: Lissotriton helveticus; assembly: GCF_964261635.1. Taxonomy (NCBI): domain Eukaryota; kingdom Metazoa; phylum Chordata; class Amphibia; order Caudata; family Salamandridae; genus Lissotriton; species Lissotriton helveticus. Next base: position 733,200,465 of record NC_136070.1, read on the forward strand.
GTTCTGCCAATTAGTAAGATAAAATTAAAACCAAAGTTGGTATTTGTAAATCGTCCTTTCAAAACAAACTGCACATTATAATCCTTCGAACACAACCTCCTGTCCACCAACTGGCTGCACAGTTGCTCCAGCTTAGTCCATCGCTAAATGGCGGGCTTTCCCACGACCGGGCCGGCCGTCTTTACATCAAACACACGAAAGTTTGCCAATTTAGGAAAGCCACATACAGGTAGGTTTGAATCGTGTTTATTCCAAAGGCTGCAGCGTGTTGAAGAGCAGTTTACAAAAGAAATATACAGCCTGACGCGTTTCACGCTCTACGAGCGTTTCCTCAGAGGCATCATTAGCATACGCTGCGTGAAAGGCACTACTTATCATAATGGTTCCCAGTCCCAGTGGGCGTTGGCTCGTGCTGAGCCCGATGGTCCATGTAGTGCCTTGGATTCAAACTCCAGTGAGCCGCTTTGCGTTCTACCAATTAGTAAGATAAAATTAAAACCAAAGTTGGTGTTTGTAAATCGTCCTTTTAAAACATATATACACATATATACACTTATCCATTTATTTTTTATTTTTGGAGTTCAAGGGCAACATTTTTTTTTTTCATGTGTATTTTGTCCTTGAGACAAGTAGGCCCAAGCCCCTACAGTACAAAACCTTTGGCTGCTACTTTACAGTACCACATTATGTATCAGGGAAAGGCATTGTCTGCAATAAAGGTAATATCGTGTCCATGTGTTAATGCCGTTCAAACTTGTATTCTTTTTGTTCACTGATGCAAAGGCTTTATTATTAGGGTGAGCGCTCTAAGTAAATCTTTTAAGCCTAGACTGCACTTTTGATACTTGTTAGGGTATAAAAATGTGTACAATTATTTTCAATATTTAGCAATGTGACGCTATGCATATTGCTCACAGGATGTTCTCCAATTAGATGCAAATATTTGCAGAAGCTTCAACGCAAGACTGGTAATTCTTTGCTTTCAAAATAAAATGTTCACAAAACAAAATGCAAAAACATTTCACTAAACTACTGGAATATGGTAGGTACCAATTCTTTGCAACATAAAAATAAACAAGCCTTGCCAAATCCAGTAGGCCTCAAATATTTTGTTAACCTTTTGGCTTTGTCAATGCACACACAGTATTATAGTCCCTGGCTTATGTACTGCTTAAAAAAACATTTTAGCACAGTCGCCTTACAGTATAGGTACACATTATTTCCTGCAATTTTTGAAGAACCCACAAATAACAATTATTAATATACCCACATATTTACTTCTGTTATGCACACACATATATATATATATGTGTATATTTCTCATTCTGTTCGATCTTGCGATCGGTGTTCCAACTGCCTAAAAACTCTCGTTACAAACCAAAGGAAATGTATTTCCTGCCTGGCTCAATGCCCAGAATCTGTGGTTGGCTACTTCCTAATGGCAGCCTGAGAGACAAACTGTTAACTCTTCTGTTACCTTGTAACATCTAAGAACATGTGTAGTTTAGTTATATGCTATGCTGACCAGAATATTTAATATCACATCAAACACATTCTAATCTTGTCTACCAAAGGGCCTATACATGCTAGTGTATTCCATTCCACTACATTATCCCCCTATTCTCTCACTATTTCTGTACATAAGAAATTGTGGCAGATTCTTTTACTTTATCTAGGGGGCAATAGCAACCAGAAAACGTAAAAAATGTTGCTGTGTGATGTGATCAAGTAATGCCTTCAAAATACTTCCTCCCCTCTTCCTACCATTTGACTCAATATTCAAGTGGGATGATCCTTTATCAAGTGGTCAAGCACGCCAGAAATATTTGGGTGAGAAGCGTGGGGTGTGGCAGTCAAGGAACAGAATGAACTTCAATCAGGGTGTAATTTGTCAAAACAGGGAAGCCTATTTAAAACCGTGCTCAAAAGACGTGATTAAGAGCCTTGAAGGCAGCCACTTGGTAGCCAGACACAGTATATACTCAGTTACAGTGGGTGTGCTTGGCACGTCCCCTGATGTACCTGCTGATCACTTCTCACTGTAGTGCATATGAAAGATGTAATCCAAATATAAGATCTCGCTACACAGGAGTGAAAGCCTGTGGTGTCACTGTGAGCGAGAGAGCCGAGAAGGGCCCATAAAGCAAGGCAAGAGAGGTAGAGAGACGCTACATGTAAACCGAGGGAAGGAGTGGTAACTGCTGAAAAAGGAGAAGAGCAGAGGGTATTTTCTACAATGTGGAGAGAGTAATCGAAAGGCCCGATAGAGGAAACCACAAAGTGAAGTGATGAAGGGAAAATATGGTGACTTTCGTTATCCGACTGACAGGTGCAGCTAACATGGCAACTTATTTTTTTAGAATGACAATTTAAAGGTACAATAGAAATCAGTCAGAAATTTCCAAATGCGGAAATTTCAACCATGCACGAATTTACAACTTCAAAGTACATTTAGATGCACGGAAAAGGGTGACATTTCACAGTCCTGGGAAACTGAATCAAGGCATTCCAAATGGAGGGGGTGCCTTCGCAAATCCATGACAAAATAGATGTACAAATGATAGAGAAACATACCCCTCTCATTTATATGGTAGAAGAACCTTTTTCAACATTCAATAATGAGCATTTGCAAAGTCTTGGCATTTAAATGCTCATTTCTGGAGAGCAAATCAAACTCATTCAAATGCAAAGAATGATATTTTAAATCAATGGAAATACTTAAAAAATGTAACCTACAATGAAAAACACACTACATGCTCGTGTCAACCCCCACTGTCTTGTAATTGCAACAAGCTTCTCCAACCAGTATCTCCTGAGCTACTTGTAACTTTCCAGTATGTAGCTCAGTTTACAAAATTATAACCTATTTGTGCTTAGTTGAATTAATGTATGTATATCAATGTTGAAAAGCATGTATTTGAAGTAAAAAATTGAATATTTTCAAAATGCGGCATTGGGAGCCTTATTCCTCATATTGTTTCCTTGGTGTATTTTAAACTATTTTACCTAGAAGCATTCCATGTTAAACCTCCCCCCCAGTTAAATGTATAAATGCAACATAATCTGTTAATGGGGGTCTTTGGTGTGAACCACACTCTGCCTATGCTCTTCTTTCTTAGTGGCTGTAATTGAGATCTCGTTCTTGTTCGCAAGCTTGAGAGAATTAGCAGTCTTTCCCAACTTTCAATTTTTAAGATAAAAGATATGTGAAAGTCAGTAGGTATTCTTATATACAGTAGAACTCAGTATCCTATTCATAGGGACACTAGTATGTATGTTCTTCACTGTGAGCCTGTGAGGAGAAATGCTATTTGCTTGCACGGAGGGTGGGTGTGCCCTGCCCATGCATCTCTACCCTAGACGCTGGGAAAAGTGGGGAATTGATCTAGTATTCCTTTCTCAAGCACTGCCTGAATATACTGCAAGGGGCTTTTTGTCTTGGTAGTGACAAATGAGTGGACTTACAACAGACTGCGTAGAATCTGATTATTCTGCGTCTTCCCCATCAGAGATGACAATGGAATTTGAGCCGTCTGAGAGACCGGAATGGATCGAATGAGTGGACTGAGACGTAGATAGGGCGTCAGAGCTAGACGAGTTGCAGAAAAATGCATGTGTGCAGGCAAATACGTCAGTCATGGCAATGGTAGAGATGTTAACCTGGGTGTTGGGAGTGAAGATGAACCCCAGAATGTCCCAAGCCTTAGCTAGGCGCTTTCGGCTCTTGTTATCAAGGTATGTTATCGTGTTAAAAGTGGTGTTATGGACTGAGACAGGGACGTCATGCACCAGATGGATAGAGAAATTTATAGTACGTGGGGTGGTGTTGGACATCACGAATATAGAGGATGTGATGAGGACGTCAAGGTGTTCGGGGGAATACTTGAATACTTATCCCCTCTTTTGGCTATCAGTTGCTTGACTAATGATAGACAAAAAAAACACTTGTTATATCAGAGGCAAGGAGAAGCAACGTCAGCGCGTGTCTGTAGACGGCTAGCCACCTACCTAGCAGGGCTGCAATAAGGAAAGGGAGATACAACCCAGACAGCAATGGGAAAGGGAAGGCCGGGTAGAGCACATGGCGGCTGTGGGAGATGGTGCAACTAGGACTGAGGCGCTATGTCACTGGACGCACAGAGAAGCAACTTCAAAGCACATATACTTACACAGAGCAAGGCAATGGACAAATGACATGGAACAAAACAAATATTAACCATTACAATAATTTCAAAGACAAATCAAAAACATATGAAAAGATACATCATAAAAACTGAAAGTACAGTAAAAAGGACCTAGATATTAAATCTCACTGAACACAGCGGAGCACCAAGCTGCGCAAGAATGGGCGAAAAAGGAGGGGGGAATCCGAAAATACCACAAGACACTTCCTGTTTCTGTGCGCGCAGAGAGCCAGCCGTCAAACCCTTACCATCAAGCCAACTCAGAAGTGGCAGCCCAAAGAACACAATAACACCTACTTTTTGCTGAACTATATCATGAAGACGAGCAAGGAAAAGAGTGAAGGGCAGAAGGGTAGTCTTCACCAGTGAAGTCGCAGGGGCCAGTGGCACAGAGGAGCAAAATGCAGAGCACAAAGACCACGAAATGTAATTTCAAGGCACAATTCAAATCACGATGAAAACAATAAATGACATGAATGGTCAATCGGAAACCATAGTATAAGGCACACTGTGAGCAAACTCAACCAAAAAGGATGTAAAACCTATATTCTGTCAAGGAGTGCAACCTTGACCCCACGCAAACTCTGAAGTACTGAGGGAGTATGAATCTAGAATCAGTCGGAAATCCAAACCTTGACCTCACGCATGCTGAGAGACCCAGACCCTAGACTTTGTCGGAAAGTGAAACGCCGACCCCATATACTTATCAGGAATGCTTGAGGGAGCGGAAACCAAGTGTGAACCATCCCTTCCGTCTTTACAACCGGCAAGGGCAAATCAGAAATGCCACAAAAATCACTACACGTGAAACCACAAAAATCACTACACGTGAAACCACAAGAAGCACAAGTCAAAAATCAAGAGGCGAAGGCTCGTTGTATAAAAGAAGGACGAGCAAAATCGTGACCACAAAGGGAGAGACTTTGGGTTCAAATCATGACCAGAGATAGTGCCGCAGGGACAGGCGACAGCCAGAGACAGGCCAAAGAGAGTCGCTCGTACCCCATGCTGCATAGACCAAGGAAGTTCAAGGGAAAAAAAAAAACCTTGTCCTACCCGTGGTCCTAGCCGCAAAGGAGCGACGGCGGGGCTCTCAGGAACCTGTCGGGGGTGTGCACCAAATCCACTGCAGACGTATGTAGTATGATTTATATGTTGGGCGCCAGCTGATGAGGGGAGAACGGAAGCCCTCTAGGGTGTGGTCACGAGTCACAAACCACCCTGCTGTGGTCATGAGCCGTGGTCACAGGTCATCGACGCAACACTTCACTGAGGAACAAGGAACAATGATATGAGATAACAAAGATCTCATTTGAAATGGCATTTTATTTGTTAAGTCTTAAGTACATCAGAAAATGCATTTATTAACATTCCAAAGAGATCCAAGGTGCAAAAGGACTGGGATCTTTTAAAAAGGCACAATTGAAATTAGTTAGGGAAAGCAGAACACTCTGTAAAGTCTAGTGCCTAGAATCACCTTAGCTATGGAGACTATCCCAGCAGGCCCTAATAGCTTAAGGGAACCTAAGAATGCAAGGAATTGGGTGTGAATAGAAAATACAGAGCATGGACAGACATTTAAAAAGACAAAAGTATTATCTGGCTTAGGAAGTCCACCACCTGAGAGAGAGAGGAATTGACATCCCAAGTCAGACAATCGACTAGCCGGAGAGCTCGCATGCAAAAGTCGCATTAGCAGAACTCTGGCTTCAGATTTGACGGGCTGAATCTAATATACCTGAAAAATGCAGAACTAACTGTTCTGACGCCTTTTCTGATGCACTTTCTGATGCAGGTGGTTTGACCACATGTGTTCTAGGACACCGGAAGGACATCTTTAAGGAACATTTTGTTACGTATATTTTAAAAGAGAACATTTTGTACATTTCTGACAAAAGAACATTTTGTCACGTATATTTCTAAAAATATATGTGAGAGCGGAACTTAAGACAGGTGCTGTGGTGAAGTGACATTTATCTCATGCAAGCTATCTTTCAAAACAACATTTCTGCAAGAGTCCAAGATGTGCCAACTTTTACTGGCTGGGTCTGTGTACGTGTGCGCGTGGGGTGTCTTGCAATGGGGCTTGTGAAAGGCTACTGTACTTTCCAGGTTTGCTCAATTGCCTCGCTGTGTTTAGTACATCAGAAATGTACGTTTAAAACTTATTTAGGCCCAGTGGATTTTGTTAACATAAGGCGGTGGCCTTTGGCCTTTGGCTTGGGCCTACAAACCCGGGATTCAGGGAATCCGTGGGATTTCATTTGCTCTTTTTATATGGTGAAAATTGGTCATTTTAGCATATTTTCAGATTTTGTCAAGTAGGGCTCACATCAGACCTTTATCCTACCAAGGTCGATAAAAATGCCCTTTCTGTGTTTAAATGGTAGAATACGACCCTCTATCAATCTTAACTCTTCAGAATAGCCAACTTCCCAATCCTGTTTCTTGAATCCGTGTTTGGAGTCGTACCAACTTTTGCACCTGAGCTGGTGTTTATTCCTTCTCTCATTAATGAGGGGTGCATTTGTGTGCACAGGCCTCACACCATCCAACCATATGGGGTTCACTTTTGTGCAGGGCTCTCTACCCCTGATGGACACACAAGGGGAGACTCCTGTTATTAAGTTGGGGATGTGTGGTAAGACCACAGGCACTCGCATAATGACTTGTCTACATCATGTCCATTAACCATGACTAATTGGGTGTTTTCTTTAATCATGTGGTTCACTCTTTCTACGAGGCCATTGGCTTTGAGACAATATAATGCAGTTTTTTCATGTGTGATTCCCATGTTGCTTAAAAATCCTTTCATCTCCTCTGACACGAATTGTACCCCATTGTCTGTGACTAGAGTTTGTGGAATCCCTTCGCAGCTGAACAAGTCACTCAAAAATTCAACAAGGATTTTCGTACTAGTGTGCGTCACAAATTTATATCTTATCCAGTGGGAGGTGTAGTCGATGAGTGCCATCATGAATCTTTTCTGCTGTCCTAGGTTCTCCATAGAACCTATTATGTGCATTGCCAATTTGCTCCATGGCACATTGGGTACCACAACTGGGGACAATGGTACTTTATGCACAGTCTTTGTCTTGTCAATTTTCGCACAGCTAGTGCACTCGTTTACTTTTTGCTCCACCCAAGAGTCCATATTGGGGAACCAGAAACGGTTCCCCGCTCTATTTTTTGTTATTCTCCTGTTTAAATGCCCTACGTGAGCTAAGTCTATACGTTTTCCTCTCAATTTGGTAGGTGGTATGGCTTTGTCATTCCTGTATACCTTCCCACCAATCATGGATAGTTTGTGTCTGACCTCCTAGTAGCTCTGCAGATCTTCTTTCAGTACCTTGCGCTTCTCAGGCAATCCTTCGAAAAGTAGTTCTTTGAGCGAACTTAACGTTTTGACGGAAACCGTGTCATCATTCCATTCACGTTCTGTTATGGCTTGTAATTGTATGGCAAGGACAGGCATGTCCAGGGGTTCATCTTGCACTTCCCCTTCTAGCGGTGCCCTGGAGAGGTAGTCTGCTATGACATTGTCACCTCCTGGTAAATACTCGATCCTGAAACAAACCAAAGCTGATAACAAGAGTCTTCTAGAGGTTAAGTCTGGCTTCGCAAAGATGAAGTGTATTATTCTACAGTATGGGTCTTTGGGGGGAGAGGGCACATTTGCGGTAACAAGTGGTATTAATAGGGGGAGTTCCTCAAGCGGGTGTGGTGGCCTCATAACAACACTAATAAAGGGGTTGGGAGGGAACCCTGGGTTGCGGGGGGCCAGAGACAGAGCACCTAGGAATAGTGGGGACAGTTGTGAGACGGGGGGTGGGACAGATATACAAAAGTCCGACCCACCATCAGGGCTAATAAGCTGTGGTATTAATAAGAGGACTTCGGCTGGGGAAGCTAATGGCAACATTAACATTCTTTCATGGAACGTGGCAGGGATAAAAAAACAAGCTAATATGCCCAGACTGGGGTCTGTTCATAGATAAACATGACATTTGTCTCATGCAGGAGACGTGGGCTCTGGATAACAATCAGCGGAGTGGCTTTGCTACTTCTAACATACTTGCCACAACAAAGGGTAGGGATAGACCATCGGGAGGATTAAGTATATGGGTGGGCATGCACCTGGGAGTTAAAGCGGAACGTTTGCCAACAAACTCACTCGACATACAACGTGTTCTACTAACCCTTCCAACTAAAAAATATATAGCCGTAATCAACATCTATTCCAGGCCAACCCAGAGTGGGCAAGAGTCTACTGTTATAGATCAACTGAGAGAATATATATCTACTCTTGACCCAGAGTATATTGTGATAATAGGGGGTGATTTTAACTGTCAGTTCGAACCCCTTAGTAATTTAGAGCTAGATGATCCGGATGCTGAGAACCAGCACTGGAACATCCCGGATCCCCTGATCCCACCAGTTCAAGCATGGACGCCGTTGGTTCTACAAATTACTTCATTTACTCTCTCCCTATCCCCGAGGTCCTGCAATGGGAGATTAAAATCGGATAGACCTGGCCTATCGACATTTAACAGAGAAGGGCAAACATCAATCAAAGATTACATTATGATTGAATCTAGATCCTGGGATAGGGTTTTGGATTTTCAGGTTCCAAAGGCGGAATGACAGCGACCATAATGCTCTGGTATTGACACTAAAGCCAGGGAGCTGGGGCCTGTTAAATCACCAAGCAGAGCCCAACCCTGTGGAACATCCTCTCCTGCTACATAACAATAGACGAAGTGTAAAATGGCCACATATACTGGGTTCTCCGAATAAGTTGGCATACATATAACAGCAGGTTGTGCCGCATCTCCGTGAAATGGCTGGGGCTGAGACACTGGGTTCCCAAGTTGGGTGGGATACGAGGCTTGTTGAAATTCATAATCAGCTGACCTCCAAAATGCTCGAGGTGTTCTATCCGGAAGGGAGCATCAAAGAAAAATCGGCGTTGACCCACTCATGGTACAACGCCAACTGTCGTATAAAGAAAAGAGACCTAATTGAAGCTATTAAGGCCAAGGATAAGTCAAAGATCAAGGAACTCCGGATGCATTATAAGCAGGTGATTGAACGGGGAAAAAAATCGTGGGAGGTGGATAAGTGGGAAGACCTGAGACTAGCTCTACAGCATAAGGACTTGAAATCCTTCTGGGCAATAGTCAGCAACGGTGGGAGAGAGGATAGAACAGCAGTTATTCCCAATATAGCTTCAGCAGTATGGGAAGCCCACTTCAGAACCCTGTATGCATGCTCGGGCAATGACGATTCAGCTTCGATAACCCTATGCTCCCTCCACGAGTATCGACTGGGGGGGTGCAGGAGATTTCTATCACCGAAGTTGAATATGCCATCGCCAAGCTTTTACCTAAAAAAGCGCCCGAGCTCGACAAACTGCCAGGGGACTTATTCCGCTCAGAACTGAAAATATGGGCCCCCTATCTCTGTGTTCTGTTCAACTCCATATTAATGGGGATGGACCCGCCAGACACCTGGCGTGAAGCAGAGATAGTTCTTATCCACAAAAAAGGCTGCCCACTGTTACCTATAAACTACAGGCCTATCAGCCTGATAGATACAGCCCAGAAGTTGATGGGACGAATAATCCTGGAAAGAATCCAGACCTGGGAAGAGGAAAATGAGATCTTGAGTACCCTCCAGGCCGGATTCAGAATGAGTACGTCAACTATCGACCAGATATTCCGACTTCAGGTCCTATATTGGAAATCAGTGAGTGCAGAGGGTGGCAGCCTCTACCTCATTTTCGTGGACCAGAGGTCGGCATTTGATCTGGTCCCTAGGGACAGATTGTGGAGAGTTCTCTTGGACCTCAGCATCCCCCATTACCTCCTTGACGTGCTGAGAAGGCTCCATGTAGAAACTTTTGCCCAGGTGAGATGTAGAAAACATGGAGATTTGTCGGCCCGTTTCCCGGTACAAAAGGGGGTGCGCCAGGGGTGCGTGATGGCTCCCACCCTCTTTAGTTTATACATTAATGGGCTCATAGATTATTTATTAGGTGTAAGTGATATTGATGCCCCTAGATTAGCCTCAGGTAGGGTACCCGCATTGATGTTCGCGGATGACACCTTATTGCTGTCCAGGACATCAATGGGTATTCAACGTACCCTGGATGGTTTCGCAGATTTCTGTGCGTTAAGAGGCCTTGAGATAAATCTATCTAAAACTAAATTTATGATTTTTAACCCCCCAAGGAAGATGCACCCAAATCCAGTATTGAATGGCATACCGCTAGAGAGAGTAAAGACCTTCGAATATCTTGGTATCACTCTCGAGGAACACCTGGGATGGGACACCCAAGTGGCTTTAAAGCTGACCCAAATGGTGGGTGGGCTATCAAAAATGCACAGAGTATCTGTTTACAAGCCTGGCGCTCCAGTAATAGAAATTTACGAAGTGCAAGCGAGAGCGGCTTCTATTTATGGGGCGGAAATATGGGGGCACTATAGGCCTACAAGTCTAGCTAGAGTCGAACACTCATTTATGAGGAATTTGTTAGGATTGCCAGTTAGCACCCCGTTAGTGCCTATCAGGCTGGATTTAAGGTTACTTCCCTTGGAGGAGGAGGTGGCATTAAGGCCACTTACTTATTGGAGAAGACTCTGGTCTGTCCCGGAACTGGCCTCTTACCGAAATGAGTTCAGGGATGAGTGGGCAGTAATTAGACACAAGAAAATTCCGTGGCTAATTCACATTAAGGATCTTTGTGGTAGGATTGCCCTACTAGAGCTTTGGGAATCACCTGATGTATCATGCTTGACCCTTTCTAGGCCGGACTTGGTATACCAGAACAGGCACCATAATCTAGTGGCTCTCCATGCTAGCTCAACAGTGGGTAGACTGACTTCTCAGTTCCTTCAAATAAAAGAGGAGTACAAAAAGGAGGACTTTCTTGACCTGATATATCCAGCATCGGCAAGGAAGCTGTACTTGCAATTCAGAATGGGTTGTCTGCCCCTGAGGTCATTTACTAGTAAATGGGACCAGAACAAAAATACTGAGTGCCCAGCGTGCAGACACCACTTGGAAAATGAAATCCATGTTTTCTTTTTCTGTCCTGAATATCAGTCGGTGCGTAATCGCTGGGTGAAATCAATCTGTAGGAACCTGGGATATAGAGAATGTGAAAATGCTTGTAGAGTACTAAAATATGATACTCATCCTCCTATTGTTTTCGCCGTCTCCCGCTTTCTAAATGGAATGTGGTTAAAACGTAGAAATTTTTTAATGATATAAATTGTGATCCAAATATTCAATGAATTCAATGTATCCTTTGATAACTATTGTGAATGATTTAATCTGAATTTTACTAGCGATTGTTTTATATGTGTAAATAGATGTGTATATATATGATTATGTTAGTGAGTGATATGTTTTATGTTATTTATTGCTGGAATGTATTGTTTAATGTATTTTATCATGTACTTTTATGGTCCTTTGTGACCGAAATAAAGTTATCAAAGAAAGAAAGAAACAATAACCCTCAAGGCCTAATCTTCATTTTGATATGCGGGGAGTTCCGCAGTTAGTTTTCTTGGTTGAAAACATGAATGTGAGTGTTTTGTGGGCTGTTAGAATGGTGAATTTTATGCCCCAAACATAACATTTGAAATGTAACACCCCCAGAAGACAGCAAGTGCTTCCCTTTCCACTAGGGAATAATTACATTCTGCAGAGGTTAGGCATCGGGAAGCATACGCAATGATGGTCCCGCCATGTTCTCCTTTTTGCGATAGGGTGGCTCCCAATCCCTTGTTGGATGCAACAGTGGTCAAGAATGTCTTCTTTTTGGGTCGAATGACCCCAACGCAGGTGACTTTGTTATCTCATCTTTCAGGTTGTCTATCGTGGTGCTGTGTTTTGTTTCCCAAACAAAATCATTGCCTTTCCTTAAGAGATCACGTAGACATTCGCATTTATCTGAGAACCCTTTGACGTACTTGGCCATGTATTCGATTAACCCCAGAAAGGATTTGAGTTCTTCCTTGTTTTTTGGATAGGGGGCATCCTTAACTGATTGGACTAGGCTGCGCTTAGGTTTGAACCCCTCTTGTGATATTGTGTGCCCCAAGTAGTCTACTGAACTTACTTTGATTTTACACTTGTTCTGCTTCACTGGCAAAACAGCTTCCATCAATTTCCTTAACACTTTTCGTAATGTAGAATCAAGCTCTTCTACAGTGGTACCATATACTAAGATATCATCTTGGAAGCAGAACGTCTTCACTATGCCGCTCAACACTGTTTGCATTATCTTCTGAAAAACTGCAGCAGCCAATTCTAGGCCAAACGGCATCCTCTTAAACATGTAAGCCCCAAAAGGAGTGGTGAATACAGTGAGGGGTCTAGACTGTGGGTGTAACTCCACTTGGTAGTATGCCATGGATAAGTCATTCACAGAAAATATTTTTGCATCACCCATGGTGCTTATCATCTCGTTAATGGGTCTCAACCCATATGTTGTCATTAAGGCTGCGCAGGTGCACACACAAACGGATCCCCTCGCCATTGGCCTTGGTCGCCAGAACAATGGGAGCCAACCATTCCGACGCTTCTATGGTTTGTATAACTCCCAACTCACATAGTTTGTCCAACTCTTTCTTCAGTGGCTCTCTCAACATGAGGGGAACAGGGCTGTGTTTGTGCACCACTGCTCTGGCACCCTGTTTCACCTTAATACGGTGCTGGAAATCCTACAGTTACCCGAGTTTGTCAGGGAATAAACTAAGATAATCCTTGCAGATGTCATTTGCCCCTTCTTCTCTTTCAATAAGGAGAACTTGTTCCTTGTTGTTGGGATCCAGAAAGATCACTAGATCTTTCTGATGGCGCCATCCTAGTAGGTTGGATCCTACCTTCGCCATACACTTTCCCGTAGGTGGACCTGCCTTTAAACGTAATAAGCATTTTTGCCATCCCTACCAGGGGGTATGGGTTCCTTAGTGTGCCCTTCTGGTGATATGTCTGGTTCTGAGATGTTTAGTTTGCGTACGTCGGAGGACTTGTTGAAATCCACTTGGTTGATCAGCGTGAACGGTGAGCATGAGTCCGCAAACATAACTATGGGTTTACTATTTAGGTACACAGTACATTTAGGATAAATGGGATTATCCGCTCCCTCTTTATCTTTCACCTGAAAAACATATTTCCGTACTTGATCACCTTCGCTGTAGATAGCTTTCACTTGATTACTGTCCCCATCCTTGCAAACGCTCGAGAAGTGGCCTCTTCTATCACACTTTTTACAAGTGACATTACGTGCAGAACAAAAGGGGCTGTTAGCCAGATGGATGTTACTTCCACATCTGAAGCATCTCAGCCCATCAGTTCCTTGCTTTGTCTGGTTATAGTCTGTTCTTTAGTTTTGACTTTCATTACTTTGCTCTCCTTCTCATTAGAGGATTGCTTTGTTCCTGGATACTAGCAACAACTTCTCTTGGGATTCTCATTTCTTTTACGCACTTAAGTGTGTGCTCTATTGATTTGGCTATATCAATTGCTTCCTTAAGTGTAGGGTTTTTAGCCAACAGTTTCTCCTGTGTGTGATTATTATTTGTGCACCTTACCAATTGGTCTCTGATCAAGGAATCATTTAGTTCACCAAACTCAAACAACAGAGTAAGACCTCTCAGAGCTGCCACATAGTTCGTAACTGACTCTTGCTTCCCTTGTGTGCGGTTGAAGAATTTCTGTCTCCCTAGTACTACATTCACTTTGTCCCCGAAATGTAATTGAAGTTTTAACAAGGTGACATTGAATACATCTTTCTTATCATCATCCTAATCTCCCTCAGGTTCCGGTAAAATCTCGTAAACTTCCCTTCCATGGATACCTAGGTTGTGCAACAGTATGTGTTCTTTCGACACAGCTGAAAAATGCTCCCCCCCATGGCAATAAGATAGGACTCAAAAAGCTTTACCCAGTTTTTCCAGTGGATTTCTGGCTTTCCAATTTCATTGAGGAAGACAGGTGGCTGGCTTAACGCTGGTACTAGCATAAAATTGAGACCCCCTCTATATTTACTTTATGACCAGGGAAAAGAGAGGAAAACAACAAAGAAAATATACTGAGATTCCCCCATGGTCTAACCATAATTTTTCCAAAAGCATCGCTTAAATATTTCAGCAGTGAGACTTCAGATTAGCACAGATACACAAGTTTTTCCAATATTTTTGGTTTTTTATTCATTTTATAGTGATATATCAAAAAATACTTTAAAAAATTTTTTCCTTATGTATTTGTCAATTCATTCATGATAGTTATATTCATTTCTACATTAAAATACAGACAGCAATCCGTCTGTCTTAACAAAACATTATATACACAATTTATCTTGTTATAAAAAGAAACAAGCACCCTCTCTGAAACACACCTGTCAACATTCGCACCTATTCATACATACAACACTACACATATCTATTTTCCAATCCAAACACTTTCTAAGGTTGAGGTAACACGGATATTAGTTGTGAGATTCCACGCCAGGTCTACGCGCGTTTCGGTGGATTTATACCACCTTCCTCAGGACCAGCAAAGAAAGGGTTTTTTCTCCTTAAAGTGTGTGCAGGGTACCTGGAATTACAAATATAGCATAATGTATCTGTGATAAATTCTAACTGAAGGGCATAATAAACACTATCATAGCGTTCTGTATTCGATATTGGGGACAAGTAAAGATACGATTATATAGAGCATGTGGCTTTGGAACCCACTTTAAGATGGCGCCCGTCGTTTACATTAAGAACCGGTATTATACACGGCATATGACTTCCGGGCTATATTTCTTCCGGGTTACAACACTCAAGGACTGAGGCTCCCGCGTTTTTCATCTGTATAAAAAGTCTATAGCGAAACAAACAAACAATCGCAACGTTCTCAGATTGGAGGAGACGGGCTGGATGCTTAGACGTTCATCATTACGAAAAGAGAGGTACGATCGTGTTTGGAAAGACACTCCCTGTATTTTGTAGACAAACTAAATAGAGCTCGAGCTTTGTGTAATGTGGGTCAGTGCTAACGTTATGCGATAGGTATATAAAATAAAAATATATATATATATATTTTTTGGGAGCAAACCGCTTCCGTTGTAATAATTGCCGCATATTGAAAGGAAGGATGTTATGCTCTAAGGAGAGTAGTTTCTCCTCTATGAATATAGAACAACAGCGGCGTCCATTCAAATAGGTTGTTACCGATGCACTTGCTGACTAAGGGTTTAGTGTTAGCAGACAGGCTTGTAACTTAGTTTCTTATGTAATAGAGTAACTGGGCTTGCGGATACAAACTTTAATTCATCTGTACAGGTAATTCACATGCAGACAACTTATATGCCTGATAGACAATGGGATTGTATATCGTGATATGGCCTTATGCTTTAACCTCGTTAACATGAAAGGGAATTGGCAGATAAAAATAAAACAGATAGATACTATGGGACAATAAGTGTCAAGAAATAGATAGTACAACAATGTTAAAGACATCTTTAAACATCAAATTAAAAAAATCTATTTGTTTCCATAGACCATCAGGATTGTGAACCTGTGAAGCATGTGATGCCGTAGTGTTGTTGGCCAACATCAAAGAACCAAAGTTATAGAGAATAGGTCCATGACGATAAAAAGGTCAGTCACATAGATTTATTAATGAAATTACAACAGGCAGAGTTTTTTTATAAATGACTGTAGAACTTATGTGATTTAACTTGATTTACAGAATATGACTGGAGCCTCATCCAAACATACCGTCCCCCTGTCCTTTATATGAAGATTAATGAGTTTGACTGAATTATACACATTTTGTGGGTAAGGTAAAATCTCTTCGACAGACCTTGAATTGACGATCTGTATAGAGATCTATAATTGGCCTTAAATTCGCTACAATTCCTTTTCAGATAAATTAATTTTGATCTCTGAGACGACCGAATGATAAGGATCTAGAATCAATATATGAATATAGACGGAATAGACAATAAATATACCGTCAGCGTCCTACTTAAGGTGAGAATGTTCCCATAACCTTTAATCTTTTGGGACACCGGTCTACGTATCTTTTGATTAAAAATGAAAAACCTGTTAGAGACCTTGTAATCTACCTCAAAGAGCCCTCTAATCGAGAACAAGTGTGACAACTGTTTTAAAGGTAGCGTCACATTGATATGTAGGGATATGTTTACAATTAAGTATAAAAGTGTCACACACCGAGTTTGCGTTGTGTTATTTCTGGTATATTTGCATACTCCACAGTAATGAGGAAAAGATGTAAAAGAAATTTGTTAGACTAATAGAACTGTCCTTCAGTTAGAATTTATCACAGATACATTATGCTATATTTTTAATTTCAGGTACCCTGCACACACTTTAAGGAGAAAAAACCCTTTCTTTGCTGGTCCTGAGGAAGGTGGTATAAATCCACCGAAACGCGCGTAGACCTGGCGTAGAATCTCACAACTAATATCCGTGTTACCTCAACCTTAGAAAGTGTTTGGATTGTAAAATAGATATGTGTAGTGTTGTATGTATGAATAGGTGCGAATGTTGACAGGTGTGTTTCAGACAGGGTGCTTGTTTCTTTTTATAACAAGATAAATTGTGTATATAATGTTTTGTTAAGACAGACGGATTGCTGTCTGTATTTTAATGTAGAAATGAATATAACTATCATGAATGAATTGACAAATACATATGGAAAATTTTTAAAAAAGTATTTTTTGATATATCACTATAAAATGAATAAAAAACCAAAAATATTGGAAAAACTTGTGTATCTGTGCTAATCTGAAGTCTCACTGCTGAAATATTTAAGCGATGCTTTTGGAATAATTATGGTTAGACCATGGGGGAATCTCAGTATATTTTTTTAACGCTAGTACTGCCATGGTAGGTGCAAGGGAAGAACTATATAGTAACCCAAAACGACTTGATGAGTGCTTTATGTGAAGCTGAGGAGCAGATTGACTTCCTCAAGGAAGGTTATTCTAACGTAATTTAATTTAGCTAGAATGCTGAAACTTGGTGGTGTGCGTTTCACCACGTGGGACATGTAACTGCACGGCGTCAACAATCACAGTATACTTTGACCTGCACCCCGGTTTAGGAAAGAATATAAGGTGTCTCTGTCTGTAGCATGCACACTCACTTATGACACCAACCAGTTCGTGCAGACTAAGCTGGCCAGACAGCGCTGTGTTTATCCTCCTGACGTGACAGGGCAGCCCCCACCGCAATGAGCATAATATTTTCACTACCTCGTCGGCTCCCTGAAGGTTCAAAGGCAAGCAAAGCCAGCTGACTGACACCGGCTAGTGGTTCTTTTCTTTTAAGAGGAAAGTAGTTATGAGGCAGCAGTTCTCCGATGTGTGCAGGCTCCGAAGATGCTTGCAGTTCCTGTGAAGACGCTATTCTGACAGGATTACCGGTTCCTCACTCGGCAACAAACACAGTGAACACCTCACCCTCTAACTGTAATTCAGCCAGGCAAGGCAGTTCCACCACTGGTGACCTTCACTCGGTGGATTTCAGCTTCTGTGCTCCACTAGGGCTTTGTGATGCACAAATTTGACATCTGAGAGAAAACAGACGTTTCCTGTCTCTTCCGTTTCAGCAGCTGATATGCCCAGGCTCCGAACGCCTCTTAAATTGCTTTGTCACCTTACACCAAGGCTAACCCTCGAGCTGCGCCGTTGCATGTGGAGAAGTGTGGCTCACTGGTTAGAGGAGGCAGACCTGGAAGCAGAGGTCAGCCCGGGACCAGGGTTCAATTCCTGGCTCGGCGGGGTCTTGAGTCCTAAAATGTCCATGGACTCGACAATTCTCGCTCCGGTGCCTACTCGATTCACGGATTCACACTCTGCGACTCTGGGCAATAGCTTGCTTAATCTCCACAACGGCCCCTCGCGGCGGGATGCCTGGCTTTCACCTTGCGGATACCCTGCTGGGGTTATCTCACAGGGGAATACCAGGACGGGTTCCCTAAGCAAGCGCTTAGAAACCGCTTGGTGATTTGCGCTATATAAATTCCTGTACATTTCCTGTACGCTCAGTTAACAACACACTTCTACTGGCTGTTCCTCGGTTGTATTATTCGAAGGAGTGTTGCCGGACATGTTTTTTATGGTCCCGATTCAATATTCAGAGAACAGGCACCTTCCACAGCAATCTTCACTGTTTTGATAAATCCCCCCTTAATTTCATACGGTGGAGAGAGCACTGAAAGAGGAGATGACTGCAGGCCCCCTCTTCCTTGCTTGTCACCAGTATTGTAAAGAATAATCACGAGACAGCAGGTAAGAATTATGAGTCTTTAATGACAGTCATCCACTCTCCGTATGACAGTTCGCACACAGGCAGCATTGTAAGGCAAACTCCAGGAACATTCCAAACAGAGACGTGAGGAGGGAAGGTACCAAGGGCAGAGGAGAAGAGGGAGAAACTACAACAGATAGCTTGTGTCTTTGAAACCTGAAAAGAAACTTGACAGTCAGTGCTAATGCTCAAGCTCCTTGCTGAAGATGTTTGTATACCGGGAGGCTCAAGTTCTTATCAAAAAGCCTTGGATTCGTACTAGGCAATAAGATGTTGATTGGACAATGTTTCTCTCTGGTTTGCTATATCCATGAAATGAATAGCTTCCATGAGAGTTTGTGTAGAATACATATGTAAAGTATACTTCTGTTTCAGACTCCCAGGCAATTAAGATGCAGCAACTGCTTCTGGACTAATACCTTACTGTCCTGGAGACAACAACCAACAAAATACAGTCCAATATGTATGCAGACAGATACTGCCTGGTAATTGTATGCAAATAGTCTAAGCCCCTTTATCACACTTGCCTTCTACATAGCATCAAAGTAAAAGATGGACCATAGCAACTTCATTAAAATGTATTTCAAATTCAAGGATTCACTTTATTAGGTTGTATAGATATTGATTATAAGTATGTTCTTATTGATGTTAGTTATGCTTATTGATGCTGCATTCGTAGTAATGTTGAGAAATGTTTTAGATACTGTCTGAATGACCAGTGGAGGAAATAATACTTGTAATTTGCCATTTGATGTGTCTGATGAACTGATATGGCTAGTTAATATACATGTAAACCAAATAATTTTACAACAGAAATGCCATAAAACAAATCACTTTTGTATTCAAGTGCTTTATGTGGGGTTTTAGAGTATCAAATGAAGATATGAAAAATAGGTACTTTACAATCAGTTTGCTACTCCATAAGTGTTGTTTCTATATACAAACGTGATGATATTTTAAACATTTTCCTCATATGTTGCATGTACACGCAGTTGCTGTTTGTCTCTTGTCTCTGATAAAAATAAATCTATATCCAAAATATTATAAAAAGTAAAAACAAATAGCTCTAAAGGATTGCTGCTACCAACATAAATGTCCTCAGAGTTTATATATTCTTCATACTTTGCAAGTGTTTTCTCCACTTCTGTTTTTTCTATGCAGAGTATCTTTGGTGTACATATACCTCGATTCATTTTGTGCATGTTCACTTCAAGCCACTTGTTTGCCGCATTAGCATCATGAAACATTCTTATCCCCTGTAAAATGAAGAATTATATGTAAAAGTTTAAATATCAAGTGACAACATTTAATGTTTTACTTCAGTGTATTTTCATTGCGGATGCGTTTTTAGGAACTATTTAATGCCAGTCTCCACAGATTAAATCCAATCAGCACATTTAAGACCAAATGTGAACAGACCTCATATCAACTATTAATGAGGGAAATCACAAGATTTGTTGGATGAATTCCGATATTTGGGACCTCTACTATGGAAAAATAGTTTTGCAATTTTTTTTAATTGAGTTTGCTGACAGCTTCAGAACCTGTCTGAACTCCCCCTGTCAAACTTATTTACAGATATTTGCAGTCATAGAGACAACCTTACAATTTCAAATTTGACATTGCTGGTGATCCACCCGAACTATGATACTGGGTACTTGGTTTGTGATGTAAGGTCGAGACTGCCAAGCATCCTTGACTCTCCAGATAGCTTGGTTGAGCAGTCAATGCATAGCTTAAAGGAGGTGGTATGATGGTTGACATGAGGTAGAGGACAACACAGTGATTGTATTTGCAATAATGACGGAATATCAAGACAAAGTGAGGTAAAATTGTGTTTGCTGGATGAAAAGTATCTAAATATAATTAAACAACATAACACAATACAATTCAGTTGCAACACTGTACAAGTAACTTACACACCGAGGGCCTGATTCATAAAGGTAAACTTACATGCTGGTGTAAATTAACTCTGTGTTGGCATTTACAAGCAAGAAGTTAATAGGAACTTTACAACTGCAGACGCACCACACTCTGGGCAGAGAACTCTGCACATAAAAAGATAGGACAGTCCTATCTTTTTAGGTGCTAAGTTCTCTGTCCAGATTGCTGAGTCAATTAAATTACAATTTTGATGGAAGAGTAAATTTACACAAAGGTGTAAGTTTACCTTTATGAATCTGGCCCACTGTGATCTGTTTGCAATATATGAATCTGAATACTGCCTTGTTCATAGAACAAATATAGCACACAAGATTTGATCGCCCTCCCCAATTATGTCAAGTTTCCAAACATTGTTTGTTGTTGTAGTTGCAAATACGAGAAAAAATACAAATATGCACAATACAATTAGGGAAACCTGTAAAGGAACGAAACACATCCCACAGCCTTAAAATCACATATTTCTGGTTCTTTGTTCATAGTTATGGAATCGCTAAGATATACTTATCTCCTACTTATGGGTTATTATTTCCAGTTGTTTTAAAAATGCCGCTCTCTAGACATGAGGTCCGTTTGACTCCAGATCAACATATGCACTTGTATCAAGGGTACAAGATGGTTGTATGACCCACAAGAGCAGTAAGTGTGTAAGTTGAAAGGCACTAGTGCCCATGCTGGAACCATGTAGCTACTTCTTGTTCTATGAATTCAGCTAGTACCCAATCTAGCAATTTGCTAGAGCTCTACAATGCAAGGCAGGGGACAACAAAGTGTGTCTTGGGTACAGTTTTTCCAACACCGAAACCCTTTTGGACAAATTATGAAATCAAACTCATTACTGCAGTGTGAAGTCATTTGAAAACAATGATAGGAACATTTGGCCCCTGCAATTTAGAGATGCACATTGGATTCCAAATTGCAAACACATATAGATTGCTTCCAACACCTTAGAGTAAACTAAACAGAACAAGGAGTTTAGACAGAATATCGTAAAGAAAAATATTGTGGGACAAAATACTGTGTCAAAATATAGAGGACAAAAACAATGTGAACGTAAGTTTCTATAGGCAAGCAACGTTTTACTATGTGTAACTCCACATATATGTACCTCACCTATATATATGTATGTATTTTCACTGTACGTAGATGTGTAGTTAATTATAGAATATTTAAACTTACCTATTTGCACTTACCTTCTCAATATTTTGGCCTTTGATATTTTTAGGTTTAAATCTTTTTATTGAGTATATCAAACCAAGCAATTGTTAATTTGGCGTGTAAATCAATTCATTTTGAAAAACAAAGCCCTGATCTCCAACTCCAGACCCAGCCCTCCCTCCCTTCTCCCCTAATCAACCCTCCCTGTACCCTTCCCTGGTAAACCTTTTTTAATGAAGGAGGGGAAGCCTGGGCCCTCTCTTCAGCTCTAATTCAGGCTAATCGATGCAGTCTATGCTGTATTAGGGAGGGGGTCTGTGAGCAGTAAAAGGCTTAGGAATCTCGGACAGGTGAGCTCCCGCAGCTCCCTGCTCAGTAAGGAAAGAAATGGGCGCCAACGGTCTCCAAAAGTGGATCCACTACCCTGTAGAATGATATGCGTTACATCCCCAACACGTGCCACAATTTATATAGCTATCCCTGATATGTAGGGATCCGGTCTCTGTCCCAGTGGGCTAGTATGCTTTTCAAAGCTGCGCCGAAGGCTAAGCTTATTTGTCAAACCCTGCTTGATTTAATTGGGAACGTAAGTGCATTGGGAAGGCTCAGGATGACATATGCTGGAAAGCGAGGTAATTCCGTATTGAAGTGTGTATCTGTCATCGAGGACTTGTGTTTAGTAAGGTGCGATGGTGGGGCAGTCCCACAATATGTGTGTTAATGTTCCTAGGGACCCGAATTTCCGCCAACAGTCAGGCCGCGGTTTGGATTGCTTTTGTGGCATCTGGGAGGTATAAGGCATCAATAAATTGCAATCTTGGTCATTGTCGGAAATGTTACAGGCTGTGTGCCACGCACTGTGAAATATATCAACCCACTCCCTACGAGTAAGTGTGCGCCCCAATTATGTCTCCCAGCGCCTTTGTCCTGGGTATTTAGTCATTGATTCCGGTGGGCATATGAGGTTGTATAGTTCAGTAATGAGGAGTGTGTTACAGGTTTTGATGAGCAAGCATTTCTCATAGGGGGTAAGGGGTCTTTGAACTTTAGTTCATATTGTGGGATGCATGACCAGTGTCTCACCTGTTGATAATGATAGTATTCAGATTCCGGCATAGCCATGTCGGTGCAGAAGCTCTCAAAAGACATATGGCCATCCTCATCAAAGAAGTGGCCAATTGATCTACAACCCTCTCGGTCCCAGTAGTGGAAGGTTAATGTGTCGAGACCTTGAGTGAAGTAAGCCCGCAACTAGTATCAGTCGAGTCCCAGGCCTTCAATGTAGCGCTTGTGAAAGGGAAGCGGTATAGCCTTTTTGGTCGCTGGGGCGTGTGGAGGAAAGGAATCTTCCACAGTGACTGGCCAGCTATGGCTCTATCCATGAAAAGCCAGTGCTTTTGTATTGCTGGACCATTTGTGGAGCACCCGAATTTGGGTAGCTTGACAGTGGCAGTGTATATTTGGTATTCCCCGGCCCCCTTCCCTCAAGTGTCTATAAGTGAGTTCTCTGTGAATCCTCGGCCTCCAGCGGCGTAAGTCCTGTCAGGTTTGAAGGAGTATGCATTTGTAATTGAGGGAGGCGGGGTCCTGGGTGGAAGTTGTCAGCTTGAGCTCTAAATAAGGAATTGAATCTGCCGCTTACTGTATTGGGCATGACTGTTGCAGGGCCTCTACAGTAGAAGAGCGGAGGGAAACTACAAGATCTTGTGAATTTTGTATATTGACCTTAAAGCCCACTGCTTGGGAGAAGGCCTCAGCTCTAGAAGAAATGCTGGTATTGAGACCTGGTGGTCTTCCAGAGTTGTGATGACATCATCTGCATATAAGCTAATTGTGTGCCTTGCTCCTCCAAACTACACCCTTCTAATCAGGGGATTCTCCCATACCGTTTGAGCCATGGGCTCCATGTAAAGAGCGAATAGGAGGGGTGATAGTGGACACCTCTGCCTCATCCCTCTGGTGATCGGAAAGGGGGCTGACGTGTGTCCATTTACCCGCACTACTGCTGATGGGCGGGGAATAGCTGCTGAATTTCCATTTTTTAAATCGTTCCCCATTCCAAAGTGTTTGAGGGTGGCTTCTAATTATCGCCAGTGTACCCTTTCGAACGCCGTCACGGCATAGATAGATAGCATTGTGTGTTCCACATCCTGATTTTGGGCCTTCGCTATGAGATGAATCAGTCTTCGTATGTTATCGCTACTTTGTCGGGTTGCAACGAAGCTCGCCTGGTCTGGGTCCACCAGCCCCGGCAGCATCAGGTCTAAATTGGCCGCCAAGATCTTGGTTAAGAGCTTCAGATCCACGTTTAGGAGGGATATTGGTCGGTAGGAGGAACATTGCTTTCTATCCCTGCCAGGTTTTGGGATTACAGCAATGGAAGCCAGGAGCATCATGGATGGGACGTCAGCGGAGTTGCCAATCGCGTTATACAGTTTAGTTAATATTGGCGCTATGATATTACAAAAGGTTTTGTAAAATGTGGCAGAGAACTCATATGGGCCTGGAGCTTTTAGAGGTTTGAGACTGGCAATTGTAGAAATCACCTCATCTATACGGATTGGGCTGTCCAATCTTGACGCCTGCTGGGGTCGCCACTTAGAGATATGCCAATGATCCCTCCCCAGGAAGTTGTGCTATGTAGAGATCAGCATAGGCATCAAGGAATGTCTGTGTTATGCACAAATCATCAGTGTGTTCAGAGCCAGTCTTGTCCCCCACCTTTTGAACATTGGCCTCCTGGTTTTGCACCTGTAGTTTATTAGCTAGTAGCAGTCCGCATCTGTTCCCCCACACATAAAAGGAATATCTCTGTGGCTAGGCAGCGTACTATCCTCTGTCCATGTCCAGGCCAGCTAGCTGTGATTGCACTGCTTCCAGCTGACACCAGACCGTGGAGCCCCCATCCTCTTGTGAATGTAAAACAGCTTGCGGACTTGTTTAGTAAGATTGTCTCTTTTGTCCCTGCATATTTTATTATCTGCAGAGGAAATTGCAATAAGGGCCCACCGTGCCACTAGTTTGAGTGTTTCCCACAGGGTGGTGATGGACGTGTTGGGGTGTAATTGAATGTCAGGAACTCTTCTAGTGTTTTTGTGAGCTACTGTACCATGGCGGGCAGTTGAAATAATATGTCGCATAGCTGACATGAATGGGAGGGTCTGCCCGCAAATGAGGTATCTAACGTAAGGGTCACTACCGCATGGTTTGAGAGTGGGCGAGGTTCTATATCTGAGGTTTGGACAAGGGGAAGCAATTATCTGGATCCTATAAAATGATCAAATCTAGAGTATGTCTTATGTTCATGTGAATAGAATGTATAAACTGAGTAATGAGGATGTAGGGTCCGTCTGAAGTCCACAAGCCACATCTCCCATAACCATCTTGACCCGTCTCTCAAGAGGGCCCCTGAGTGTCCTTGCTGATGGGCCGAGCGATCAAAGTTGTTGTCAAAGACCATGTTAATGTCCCCACCCATCAGCACCTGCCTGTCTGGTGAGCTTGTCAATTCTGTCACCACCCGATCGAGGAAAGCCTCCTGTCCCTCGTTTGGGGCATAGATTGAGCCTAGGGTGAGAGCTTGTGTGTCTATGGTTATAGAGAGGTCTAAGAGTCTTCCTTTGATTTCAGTCTGTTTGGGATCCACCTTTCCTCTAAAGGAACGAGAGACAAGAATCGCCACCCCTGCTGGAGGAAAAACACTGAAATGGGAAGGCTTTCGATCTGAGCCTATTCACATACAGATGGTGGGTTTCCTGTAGAAGGCAAATGTGGGCACCCAAATTCTCTGAATAGGAAAAGATAACCCTTTGTTTAATCTGATTGTTCAGCCCTTTAACATTTAAAGTAAGGATTTTGATGTTCGCCACCATGTTGACTCAGTTGTGGTTGAAAAGCAAGGAGTACGTTCGCTGTTGACCTGGGGGGCCCAGTGTCTGCGCATCCTCTTGTCACCTTATGTTTGGACGTAGAGAGGTTGGATGAGACACATTGGAAGGCGAGCATGATTAGTTCCGGGGGGTGAACAAAACTAAACAAACCCCAACTGTAGCAACTGCAAACAATCGAATATGCATCTCACAAATAGTCAAAGCCCAGAGCGTCGTGCTCCAAGCAAAAATGGACAGAGGGTATCAATGGCTGTGTCTCCCTGCCCTCGCGCCCTCAGCACTGATTGAGAGAAGAAGAGGCCAGGCATGTCTTTGATCTGTACCCCATCTGATTCATGGCATCTGTGAGCCAGAGATGTACTCTGCTATTGATGCTAGTACCGCTTGTCTTTCTTTAGCCATATTGTGTTGTCAGGGCATAGTCTTGAGATCGAGGGTCTGATTGTTGTCCAGCCGTGGCTGCTTCAGCAGTCCCGATTTGGCTTGACTGGTTGTGCAGCGTCAGTAGCGGTGTCGTCGGCCCCTAGCAATTTCCCTGCTTCGGTTACTGAGCGTATTTGTCGACGCTCCCCTTGGAACTGGAAAAACAATCTGATTGGGTGGTCCCAGGGGTAGGAGACCCCAGAGGCCCGCAAGTGAACAGCGATGGGCCTGAAAGCTTTGTGTTTCTGCAAATTAGATAGAGCAAAATCCTGTTAAAGTGTGGGTTTTTGGCCCTGGAATTGAAATGTGGGGTTTTGCCTAGATTTGCGTAGAATGTGTTCCTTAAGTGGGAAGTCGTGAATGCACATCAAAATATTGGCGAGTGGGGCTGGGACTGCTCTTCTGGGTCCCACCCGGTGTGTGAGGTCCAATTTAATTTCAAATTCTGGTGTCTCTCCCAGAATTGCACGAAAGAGATCAGAGACAAAGTCCTCTATGTTTGTGTCCTCAACTCCGGTCACAATGCCCCGGATGCTGTTGCGCCGGGAGTTGTTATTTAAATCTTCTGTGTGAGCTTGGAGATCCAGATTTTGCTCGCGTAGGCGTAGTACCTCTTGTTGAAAGCATTCGATTTCCTCATCTCTACTGGTCTCATGTTTTTCCAGGGTGTTCATCTAGTCACCTAGACTATCTATATCCCGGAGGATCTATCTCAATTCACTGGACAGCTCTTTCTTTATCGATTGCAGGTCTTCCCGTAGGGACGAGAACAATGACTCAATGAAGGTGCAGTTGATCATAGCCTCTGGTCCGCTTCTTTCCCTGGGGTCATCTGCATTCAGTTGTAGGATGAGGCCCTTGGAGGAGGGGCTGGGAGTTTTGAGAAGCATGTCTTTCACTGACCTGACTATTATCCCTTTGCTGGTGGTCATCGTGTTCAGGCCTCTGTGAGGTGTCAGGGCCCATCACGAGGTTGATCAGCAGTTGTGGGCCCGTCAGGGGGTGGGGGCCACGGTTCTAGGTGAGACCGTGACCCACAAATCCGAAGTGGTACCTCCAGAACCTGGGGTCTCCAATGCCCTTAGTAGCGGCTCTGAGGCATTTTCCAGGAACAGAGGGGGAGGGTGGACCCTCATTTGTGAGTGGGGCAAGGCTCGTGAGGCACTGAGAAGAGGTTGTACTGCTCCATCCAGACACTGCTACCATGTAGGTAGATCCTTGAGAATGCATGGATTGTGGGGCAAACTCCAGTGCGATAGTTCAATGGGGCCTCAGCCAGCCAATCTCCTTCCCTGTGCTCTATGCGGCGGAGGCGGGGGGGACAAAGCCCCGGTCCCGGGGAGGTCTGCTCTACCCGCCCAGTGCGATCTTAGCCCGCCCAGTTGTCTAGGCAGTATTCCACAGTCTCAATATGGGCCTTTATTGATTTCGCCCAAGGCCTGCCAACCGGCACTCCGTGCCTCACCTGGGAGAGTGTGTGAGCCCCCAAGCCTCCCTTTACCAGCAGTCAACACCTCGGGCACGGGCGTGCCACCCCCCACCGCTATCAGTGGTCTGAATGTTGGTCCAGGCTTGTTCGGGTTGAAGCAAGGCCCTAATATGCCTGTCTGGTGTGTTGAATGGAGAAACGAGCTCCGCCTCTCCTGAGACCTGAGACTTCCGACCAGCTGGGCTTGGTGATTGTTCCTGTGGGGCTGCCGCAGTTGTCAAAGGCGAAGGGGGGTTGGAGTCCCACCTACAGGCTTTTCCGGACTGCAAACACCAATGTTCTTTGCCGGTCCAGGGGCACCCATCCCCCCTGGCCGCCACTCTACTCACAGCCATCTCACGTCACGGTGATACCCCCTGGGCCGCTCCGCTCCGTCGTTTCATTTCATGGTGGCGCTCTCACAGGTTCATTCGCTGTCTGGAGTGGCTGCACTGCTTAATCAAGGCCTACGCTTAGGTCTCAGTCAGCTTCATTAATGTGGGTCACGGCCCATGCAGCACTCTTCGCTTCAGGGCAGGCCGCTACACCGACCTGCCTGTGTCCACGATACACATTATTCTCCACCACCTTGATATCCCAAAGGGGGGCCTGCTGTGACCACGCTGCCGCCCTACACTGCAGTTAGCGACGGGCTCTTTGTTGCCGCCCCAGGCCAGCGATGTTCAGACGGCCGCAATCGCCGCTCACAGCAGCTCAATGTTCTCTGCCAATGCAGCCTTTGGATGACGACCTACTAGCTTTCACTGCTCCCCCAGTGGTCCCAGCGGTCAGACGCCATGCAGGTTCGCCGATGGCCCCTTGAGTTAACGGACATTACTCAGGGCTGGCTCGCACACGAGTGGAGAGACACAGAGGCTCGTCTCAACCAGGCCCCATCTTGGACACGCCCCAGGCCCTCGATATTTTTGACACCATATAGTGTCCACATGATTCTTTTGTTTCTGATGTTCGATCAGTGATGCCCAAACAAAGATCAGACGCCATAGGTGACTGTGGGTACTGGGGAAAGAAGTGATAGAAATGTGTAGAATATAGAACAAGGTTAAATAATATTCCATTGAAAAGATATAACTCATAATAGCCATGGTTTAATCACTACACTAGTCCTAGTGAAATAAAGGATAACACAGAAAATACTATTTACCAATGTACAAAGTATTGAAGGCAAGTGACTTATCTGTATAGAGAAACTGCATATGTTAAGCCCCCACCAAACATCTAAGGAGACCTCAAGCACCCCAATTAAATAGGCAAAACAAAGATGCTGATCACTTGGGTTACAGTGCACTACGTTATAGGACTTCTTTTACCCATAGCTAATATTACAACCATTCTACATGCTCTTCAGAACTATAAGGCTCTTTTTGTTAGACAACCTTAAACTTTACTATGTCAGTGAATAAGCACAACTCATCCGTTCCAAAATGGAGCAGGTACCACTACACAGTAGCTTTTGACACAAAAAATATTTATTATCCTGCTTTTCACACCACAACATTATCCCTTCTCCCTGCTCTACTGAAGATGTCTGATTTGGTAAAGACCATATTTTCATTGAGAGCCTTATTATCAGTGGTATAAAATAAATCTTGGGTTACCTAAACCAACCATGCTCTGTAGTGGAAATAGCAGTCAATAATGCCCGTGATACCACAAGCTTTTGGTGTTATGTAAAAACATATGGCATGTTACTGAAATATGTATAACTTGCATGATGCTAAAGTGTATTTTGATTCTAAAGAAAACTGAACAATAACTATTTGAGATAATGAGCTAAATTCAGTAGTGGCAGAAGTCAGTGTTCATCAAAGAATTACCATTTTCATGTCCAGTTAGTGAACAAAGTAAGGACCGTACCAAAACTTTAGAATGACAACTTTAGAATCAATCTATTCACCTGAGTTAGGTGCTTTGCTAGGTAAGCGATCAAAACCAGTGGAACTAGCATTTTTTACTCTTATATTAACACATTTCTTTATTACCTCTGTAGCATCAGATGGTGCTTCATCCAGGCGAACTAAAACAATATGCCCCACTGTATGGGATGATGTTATCTCTTGTTCCATAGCTTCAGTTGTGCAAACTGTTTGGCCATTGCCTGGAATGTACATTTCTTTCATTCCATCGTAAAACACCCAATACTTATCACTATCCAGGCAATGAAAGCACACAAAGTGTGTAGCAGCATGGTATGTGATGGCCACCGGTTTATACCTATTTTAGGTGAAAACAGACTTGATATAAGTTTTTAGCAACATTTTTGTAAAATTTGCATGCATTTCAAGAGAATGTATCCTACGAAAGCTCTATCAAATTTGCATATTTCTAAACAAATGACAACCAGACGAATAGAGTAAGATAATTGAACTGTTTATATATCCCAAACCTAATTTGATCCATGTTGTGTCTGAAACTCAAAGCTGGTATCATCGCCAGGAATATGATAGGTAGGAATATCTTTTTAAGTGGCGTTTTAATATGGATGAAGAAAAGTTTGCATGTCATTTATTGTAGGATGTTTGATCATATATGTTTAGTAATTATTTTATAATATGCTTTCATGTAGTATTTCTTAGTAACCTACTCCTTTGTTGTTTATGAAGAGGTTTACTTTAAATTGTAGCATGCCTCATATTAATTTATTTTTTTTGCTAAGTTTAGGAGCAATTTTGGTTGCAGATTGCTCCATTCATTGTTGTTGGTAGCTTTGCTCTTTTTGTAATGCTTCTATACATTTATAGAGTGTAGGTTGGATTCTGCCTAGTGGGTAATGGAAGTCATTGCGCCATCCTTCCACTTCATTGCATGTTTGGCTTCCTGTGCTAATGTGATGTCATGGACATTCCTTTATAGTATGTGGAATGTTTGCCTGGAATCTGTGTCCGGAGCAATGCAGTCTGTTAACCCTTTTTACTCTGAAATAATCCATTAGGGGGTTTGGTTTTTCTTCGTTTTGTCGGTAGAAATGACTTTTTATTAGCAAACCTTTGTGGTTACCTACCTCTGTGACAGGGACATGGGCTAGCAATATCATTTTTTATTTCATAGAAAAATTGGCTGTTTGTAACATATTTTACACTTACTGCAGATTGTTAGAGGTATCTCCATATGCTTTGATTGAAATGGTAGTAAAAGCGTTGTATGGCCGTGTGGGGGTACATTTTTTAAATTGTTTGAATCACTGCTTGTTCAAATTCTATTATTATTTTTTGTGGGTAGTTATATAATATATTTATAGTGTGTTCTAAGAGTTCATAGTAAGTGCTGCTTTTTTAGTTGGTGGTAGGGCACCTATAAAAGGAATATTTGTGTTGTGATATTCACCATGTATGTTGTATATCTGAGTGAATGGATTGAGACACATTTTGAATGTGTACTGCCCTAGATTGTTTGAGGCAATGCTGATTGACATACAAATGACGGAGACGCATTTTAGAACCACTTTGACGGGCTATAAAAAACACCTGGACGAACTAAACAAAGAAGTGAACGAGTACAAGGACTCGCTGGCACAGTCGAAAGCCCAAAAACTTCAAAAGATCTAACAAGATGGTCCTACACAAAAGTCCATCCCTATGCCAGCCCTGATTACTGCCCACCAACCAAAAATGACCAGAGTACGGATGGTTCTGATAATGACTCATCGGCCAGTGGTTCGAGTGGGGATAGCTACAGCTCCCGCCAACGTGGAAGGGGCAAGAATAGGAGACAGCCACAATACCAACAGTCTTGGGCACCTTTTCCCCAACCAGGAAGGCCAAACTACTCTTTTCAACCTCCCCAATTCCACCCGTTGATGGGATGGAACTCTCCCTACATGCCCCACCCACACTTTGAACAGAATATGTATTGTCCACCTTTTTTAGAGAGAACGGGGACGAAGACAAGGTGCCAACCAGGTGCATTGGGATTCAGAGGAAAATGTGGGTGACAACACCAGGAGCAAAGCTCAGCATGCAGGTCCCAGCAACATGAAAGCTTATTAACCAGCCTTTCATCAGTAACTTTATCATCTGATGAACAAGTAGTACTTGAGAAGAGGCTTGATTTTATCCCCACGGCCCGCTTTGATCGCTTCAAATTACACTGCGAACTTGCGGAATTTTTCCGCAAATTAAAGCTAAAGAGTTTTTTGAGAAACAGGAAACTACAATGACACCAGATAATCAGGGAGACACAGGCTTTCGACTAAAATCTACTTTTACCCCTCCACCGCATACTATTCCTCCTGAGATCACAGCTTTTGAGCAGGCTGCTTTTAATGACATTGAAGCCTTTGAGGACACAACGGCGTTCAAGAACATGAAGGCGTGTGAGTTTCAGGCTTTGGAGTCCCTGAGAAATAACCGCGACATTGTCATAAAGCCTGCCGACAAAGGCGGCGGGATTGTCATACAAGATGCGGAGGCATATGATATGGAGTGCAGACGCCTCCTGTCAGATGGAGCTAGCTACACCCGTCTTTCCATGGATCCTACGCCAATACTTCGCGATACCATCATGACCCTAGTGAACGAGGCTGAATGTCAGGGTCACATCTCGAAACATGAAGCAGATTTCCTCACCACCAGCAAAGGTACTATACCTTATTTTTACACCTTGCCGAAAACGCATAAAGACAGGTTGCCACCTCCGGGGCAACCCATTGTTTCGGGCTTGGGCTCGCTTCTGGAACATTTGTCGCAATTTTGCGACTTCTTTTTTAAGCCTCTAATACAGGCAACAAGTACATATCTTCAAGATACTAAAAGTCTGCTTGCTCTTCTCCAAAACATCGAGCTTTCCGTTGGCCCCACCTATTTGGTCACTCTAGATATAGAGAGTCTTTATACTTGCAGTCCGCAGGACTCTACTATCAGAGGGATTGAGGAGACCTTGGCAAACAGTGATTGGGACTTCATTACCCCCCAGAAATGTGTGGTGGATTGTACCACCCTGGCATTAAAAAAGAACTTTTTTGAATACCAAGGAGTCCTGTATCTTCAATCGTCCGGGACATCGATGGGCAGTACATTCGCCCCAAGTGTGGCCGGGATGTACGTCCATGATTTTGAATGTAGACATATCTTGTCAGATCTCAACCCGTTTTGTTCCTATGTATCCTTCTGGCGAAGGTACATAGATGACGTACTGATTATTTGGACAGGCCCTGAAAACATCCTCCTGAACTTTTCGATTGGATCAATACCTGTGATGCCCATTTGAAATTCATCCACACGTACCATGAGAATGAAGTCGTTTTTCTTGACGTGGTGATCAGCAAATCTGGCACTAAACTACAGACCAGGACTCATCTACAGCAAAGAATAACCTGCTTCACTTCACCAGCTACCAACCGCGCCCCCTTCAGGAGAATCTCAACTTTGGCCAATTCTTGCGCCTTAGAAGAAATTGTAGCGAAGTTGCAGTCTTTAAACATCAGGCGAATTAACTTTCCTTGAAACTTCAAAACCGTGGCTACCCCCCTGGAATTCTGTAAAAGAGCTGTAAAAGAGCTCGCAATCAAAACCATGAATCTCTTTTGGAAGTAAACACCCCCTCAGTCTCTGACCCACCACTTACTGGTGTTACGACCTTCAACACAGCGTCGAATGCAGTGAGAAAATCAATTTGAAAACATTGACGAATGTTGGAAAGCAATAATCACCATTGGGATAAACCTCTGTTCTCATACAAGCGAGCCCGCAGTTTAAAAGACTCTCTGGTCCACACTCGCCCTAAGCCAGATACACCGGTACATCAACCAACAGTCCTGAATGCATGGGGCCTCTCTCGGTGGTGGGACACTTTCCCTGTAGCTCATGCAGTGTGTGTCATTTGACAATCATCTCCAAACAGCTGGATCTTGAACAAGGAAAATTGTGGTTACAAAAATCCCACACCAACTGTAACTCTACCCATGTGGTTTACTTAATCACCTGCCCATTAAGACTCAAATATGTGGGGATGACTACACAAAAGATTAAACAATGTATCTGTGAGCATCGGAGTAATGTTCGTTGTAAGAAAAATAACACCAAATTGACAGATCATTTTCTCCTATCTGATCATACCACCAACGATTTACACTGGACAGTAATAGAGCATTTGCCACCTGGACTGACTACCCACTAGTCTCTCTTTGAAAAGGAACAGAGGTGGATTTACCAATTGTCTACCCACCTCACAGGTTTAAACGACAACATTCCTTGGGGCTCAGTCTTGCAACGCTGACCTAGCTTTGTGTCATTGTGGTTCCTCTAATGCGTTCTCTTAAGCATTTAGCCTTCGCCAATAATGGGCAACTAATAACAAACCTCAGTTCACGATTGTTGAAGTATACACAATAGCAAAACCTCAGTTTAGCATTGTTGAAGTATACATTAGAATATTCCTCAGTCATTACGGGCAATACCTGAGTGCTCCCAGTTTCACGAATACGAAGCTAACAGTATAGTCCATGAGTTTGTCCAGAAGACACACAAGCTCGCTGGTATCCATCTCTGACTTGAGGGCTTTACCCATTTTCTATATCGATGGTCACTACGCACACAGGTGTGTCCACCGCTTTTTATTACTCCTAGTTATGGCTTGTGTGCATATTCCCAGTTACTATTATAATGTTTGAGCGTATTGTGTCTTTTTTCGCTTGACATGGGGATGCGTTGTCAATAAAGCTTTGTTCCCGTTCGGAACTTCAAGAGAGTTAGCGTTCTAGACACTTCAACATTACCCCTACCCTGAGTTCACGCTTCACGTCATTCCATGTTGTCACGTGAGCGCGAAGCCATACTAGTACCAGGAAACTCAATTTCTCAATAATATGCGGACCAGGGAGGCGCAGATTAGGCGCCTTATCGGACCACACAAGACAGCAAGTAAGTTTCTCGAAGAGAGGATTTTACCTACTCTCTAGGGGAAAGGTACCTTCAGGCACCTGATTGTACCTTAGTGTGTGTCTCTCTCGGGCGCTTGACTAAGCCTTTGCGTGTCTTTCTCTTCTTTTCTACTAGATGCCCGGGTGTGTGTTCCTCCTCCCCGCTTGATCCATGAAGTAATTGACTTCACGGATTTATGTAAGCCTTTTTCTTAAACCCATGTTGTGATTGTTTAACTAATCCTTTTCCTGCATTACATCGAGGGATAATTCACAGTATTACTGTATGTTTTTAAGTCCCTCTCAGTATCTTTTACGAGCTATTCTGAAAAAACGTGTTGTTATACCCGATTGGGTGAGTAAGCCTTTATGTGTGAGACGTTTTACAGATGTCGCTTCTCCACTTAATCCCAGGCTTTAAAAATACCGCCCCTACTGGCGTTTGTCAATTAGAATATGCATACTCCTTGCAATTCTTGACGTTTCACTGTGAAAATAGTCCAGTTAAAACGTATTTCCAGCCTCTGCAAAAACTGCCACAGCTGACTTTTATTAGTAAGAAGAGGCGTTTTTACATGTCCTCTAGCATTCCTTTTCAATACAGTCTATCTGATATGACATTATGATTTAGATGCATTACCTTAGGCATCATTACAGTATTTTCATGTTTGTATGTTAAAGCAACCTGCACCTACTTGATGGAATAATGGCTAATGTGTATGTATGCCTATGTTTTTTCCACTATTGTTTGCAGGTTTAAAAGGTCTCTGACTCTACACAAGATCTTCCCGGAATAACCGTGAGTTGTACCGCACTGATTTTTTCCACAGGTTAGGGTGCGCCTTAGCGAGCGCATACCTTCGTGGAATTTTGCTTAGGTCCTGACGAATGATTTGCAAATGGCATTTATAAGCAGAAACATGTTGACCACTTTTTGAATCGGATGCCATTAGTTACTTAACAGAACTAGTTCACATCCGTTGCACCCCTTTTAATGGTTTTTGGTCAGCCTCTAATAAAGTATTTAATAGGTTAGCACCAAACAACTTTTAATCTCACTTCACTTTTATCACCTTAGCACACATGCCTTTAAAATGTCCTGCTCCGCTGTAAATCAGGCGTAGAAGCAAGCCAGGGAAGCATTCTGCTTCTCTAGTGGAACCCTATGATGAAGCATGTCACCGACCAGGTCGGTGAGTGAGGGTTCCTTTTACAAACATTGATTCTGTTTGTTGCCGCTTAGTGCAACCACTCCTAGGTTACACTTATAGTCACTCTTTTGTTGTTACTTATGGTTTTACAGGGGGTTTAAGAGTGTCTCGCTCCCTCTCTCGCTTGTTGTTAAATATATGTACCACTTAAGTTCCCATCCATCATCCAGGTTTGACAATGGTGTAGTATTAGTATGTTATTTGCTGTAGAAGATATTAGGATTCCTTTATCATTGTTTATGTTGTCATATAATAGGAAAAGTTCCTTGTAATGTGTCATTATGAAATGTCCAGGTCTTACTATGTCTAGGTATCTTATAGGGGCAGGAGGAGTATTGCTGGTGCCTTTTTTTGCTTGTTCCATTAAACCTTATCACAGTAGGTATATGTGTTAGTGGACCTATGATGTGTTTGGGGGCTTTAGGGAGTATGTCTTTTAGGATTTTGGTTGTGGGTTCCTGGGCACTAGTCCATGCCTCTATTCAAAATTTAACTGACTTACCTGCAGCCTTGTACACTAATAATTTGAAGATCGTCAGGAATTGGGGTGCGATATGTGGCATTATTTTTTGTTGGTGCTGAAGCTGCGATAATCAATATGCATGGCAGACCATGCTCAAACTTTCTGTTTGAATACGTCCTCTTACCAGGACACTGTATCTCTTTCCTGAGAAGAAAACATGCATTCAAATTTTTATCAATCCAAGGCACATGATGTGCAGTTTAAAAAAAAATTAAATATACCCTTTAGAAAAGTAGTATTGACATGACAGTAAGCTATACTGTAACTCTTTATGTTGGTATGTTGGTATTTTTTAGGACAGTGTTACCAACTTGTTAACAGAACAAACGGCTAATAAACCCTCATTCACCAATAATGAATACATCTTTATTTAATTGTTAACAGAGCACTGTACTTGAAAAACCAACACGAATGACGTATGACAGGGTAGAAGAGGGCAATTGTTGAGGAAGCCATCTATGTAGCCACTGATAATGGGCTTGATAATATGCCGTAGAGAATTCCCATAGAAGCCCATGTTGACACCAGAACATGGGCTTTTATTGGAATTCTCAAGGGTGTATTTCAAGCCCATTATCGCTGCTTTAATTATAACGGTGTTTCTTGCTAATATGCCCCTAAAAGAGTTTTAGGACACGTTTTACAGCAGCAAACACTTAGCAAGTATATGTGGTCAGAATGTTAGGCAGTCCTCTTTACATATTGCAAAGAGTACTGGTCATAATGTTCGTTTTTCTCATTTGGCCTCTTGTGTTCATCCACCAGTAAAGTTCATACAATATATAAATTGTTAATGGAAAATGTTACCCTGAAATCTTCCTTTTACATTCAAAAGTATGTCCTGCTAGCCAATTGCCCATGACCTCCTGAATTTTTGGGCGATCATCACAACTAGAATACATAGAAAAAATATTACTCTAGTTTTCACATTGTTAGTTATTAACTGCTATCAAAATGGATCCATTTTACGTATTCTCAGTAGTTAAACCTACAATTATCAGTAGGTTTGATGTTATCTTCCAAAACAGGAAACAATATCACATTGCAATGTAAATGTTGCCTGTTTTACTGAAAAGCTAAGGGCAGAGTTTTGTGGTTTGAACCACGTTTCTGTAAAAAGATCCCAGATTAAATAGAAAAACTACACTTTAAATACTATGCCTGTATTGATCTGTGCATTTTCATGAAAAGCATTATTGTGTACTGAAGACTGCTGCAAAGCATGTAATAACTCCACCTCCTGATATACCTGATGTCATCATACAACACAGTCAAAAGGAATTCTTCATCACATCCATCATCACTCACTTCAATGATGTCCTGATCGCTGACTACAGCATCCAACACATGGCCCAAACACAAAAAACAGCAAGGGGACCGAGTCATTCACAAGTCTTCCTGCCTAAGCTACCTTAGTGCTCAAGCGCCACTTAAATCAGTCTAGTTTCAGGCTTCACACCAAGCTGCAGCACGGAGACTGCT
The DNA here is from genome assembly GCF_964261635.1 of Lissotriton helveticus. Classification (NCBI taxonomy): domain Eukaryota; kingdom Metazoa; phylum Chordata; class Amphibia; order Caudata; family Salamandridae; genus Lissotriton; species Lissotriton helveticus. Next base: position 733,237,961 of record NC_136070.1, read on the forward strand.
GCTCTTCATGTACCTGGCAATACTCATCAATGACAGAAATTATGCCTGCCTTCTGATACTGCTTGACCACTCTGCAGGCTCGCACCCAGCTGACCATCAAGCACTGAGCCATAACCTTGAAACAATCAAGGAACCAGAAATGTTCCCCTCTTACCTCAACCTCATACACTACAGCTGATTAATTAAAAAACAAGCAAAATCCCAAAACCTTCCTCTATTATGCAGAGTGCTTCAGGGTTTCATCTTCTCCGCCACCATTTTAAAACCGGTATATAACACCTCGGAATGATACACCCAACACCATCAAGATACATCAATATGCCAACAACACACAACTATATCTAATAATCTATTTACCAAAGGATGTTATTTGACTCAAACCTGCCTTAAATTTATCCACAATTGGATGTCGAATACATGTCCAAAGCTCAACTCAAGAAAGCTTCAGACAACCACAAATTCAATCTTATCTCACTGACCTGAACCAAGATGACTTCACACTGTAGCTAATAGACAATGTGGAATCATTTTGATTCACCCTCAGCAAACCTTCATGTTCAAACAACATTCAAGGAACATAATGCTAGGAAAGCCAAGCTAGGACGATATGAGAAATCCTCCAAGAATAAAGCAACATCTTTTTCCCAGAAATTGATTTTAGGACTTTTTCCCACCTGGATTGAGGGAACAGTTTGATAAGTGGCTGCCATGACTTAATTTAAAGGCATCATATCTACAGACATAGCATGTTCCAGATTCTGTCCTATAACTTGAAAGTGCCTATTTCCATGTGGAACCTTGTAACATATATAGTCATCGGCGTCAAACAGTGAATGACAGAAATTCTTTCATCAAGGGGTTCTGAGTTTTCTCACATAGACAAGAGTGAAGCTCATCTGTCCTATGATGTCAGTCCGAACCCCAAAGCGTAAAGCATCCCCTTAATTCACATTTTAAGCATCTATAATTTTATGCTATGTATGCCCCCAATCTTATCTAGCCCTTTTTTCAAATTCTTCAGTTATTGGGGAGTCATATATACTTGGCCTCAACTGCCTATGCCAAATGTATAGAAAAATACCTTGCCTCCTGCAACCCACCCCCACTGCCATGAGAGTCATCTACCTACTTCCCGTCCCTGGCCTCTTAAAGAGGTACCCTCTGCTATCCATGGAGGCAAAGAGCTACTCTGCACTGACAGGCTCTCAGAAAGTGCTCTCACAATTGCCTTGAATTCTTTAATGGTGCAACAACGGTGATAAACAAGTTTTATTTCCAACTGTCTCTGAATTATAGCAGTGCATAGCCAGATTTAGAATCTGGTATTCATGAAAAGGTGCACAGAGGAAGCCATTCATAACAATCCATTTTATTGCTTGACCAGGATGTTTGTTTAGGGCAGACATTGGATACTTGGTGATACACTTTTTGTAGACTTCTTTATCACACCAATTTATTGGCCAATCTGTAGATTATTAAGGCCATTTTAGCATTGCTTACATCTATACCCCATACTACATCTGAAATGTTCTTTCCTTTAAAATGTTACTGAAAAAGACAAAGATACATGCAGTCAAGGAGACTTTCGGAAGAACTAATAGGCACACATCTTTGGTCAGTCATTATCATTCAGAAAAGCTTTGGTACTGCCTTGATTTTTCTTATACATCCACGACTATATGAAATGGACATTGCAGATGCCCTGACTCTAGCTAATGCACCACCATGATCTGTGGTGGGACCAAGTAAAGAATGGCATATATGTCCCACTGACGTAATTAACATAATATCAGGCTATGAATAATTTCTTACCAGACTTCAATCAAATTTGTTTGTCTCATGATCAATGGTTCCGGGCAAAAGGGGGCATTGCATCTTGCTTTAACAGTAGGGATTAGAAGATAGTCAAGACGGCAGACAACTAGGTCGTTTTCAGTGCCAAATGTATCCCAAATACTTTTGCCTTGAAAGCGTGCAAATTGTTTTAACCACTGAATCTTTCCTTTCACCCACAGTCCTTTAGTAAAATGTGCATGCACTGTCATAAGTGCTTGAATCCATGGCTCTTTTTCTGCTATAGCCATCAACTCATTAAAAACCTGAGGATATTTCTGTAGTGCCAAGTGAATAACAAAAAGCAAGTTGTCAATTGTACAAGTGTTACGTAATTTAATGCTTCTTCTTCCCAATTTTCCTGTTCCTGACCATGGTGGGCAGTTGCTTGCAACTTTCTTTAACACTGATTTAGGTCTTGGTGAGCTATAGTACTTAGCCTTCTTTATTTTCCTTTTCGGCCTCTTTTTCCATTGTTCTCCATGGGTTAACATATGTCCTTCATCTTCGGAACCATGGATTAGGCTTACACCTATCTCATCGCCCTGTGCAATGTGCTCTGTAGTAGATTCACTGGCATGTGTGTATGTTATGTTGTGTTTTCTTGTTTTCTTTTACACGTCTCACCTGTGGCACATTTTATGTTTACAAGTGCAATCTCACGCATTTTCCCCTCAACAAACTCTTTCATTATTTTCAAAAAGTCACCTAATCTCCGATGTAACCTATCATTTAAAACATCTTTTTTTACAGTCCTGAACCAGTTTTCCACTGTTGCATTAGTGTCTCTATGTTGTCCTTCACCTAACATTATTCCACTCCAAAATGGTAAGGTTGTGACATATTTGCCTAGCAAATTAACAAAGTTTGGACAGCAATTCATGTTTTGCCTCAGATTTTTATTTTCATTTTCAGACTTCAGTGCTTTTTTCTCAGTTTCAGATAAAATGTCTTGAAATATTTTTGAAAATGGAGAAGACTCTTTTAAGGTGGACTCTTTCAAAAGGTCATCTGTAGTGTCCGCGTACCATGTTTGTCTTCTAACTCATCACTACAGAACTTAATTTTTTGTTTGTTGATTGATGCTCTCATTTCTGTCATATATTCAAACTATATATTTGTCTCAGTTTTCACTGTTAGAACATAGAGTACTCTCCTGAGGTGTACTTTAATCTCATTCAATTTACTTGCATTTTGCAAAAGGGCAAAGGAGTACATAAACAACTCTTTGGCTTCTTTTCTGGCTTCCGCTTTGCTCACTTTATTGGCCACAAGTCTAATCATGTGAGCTGCACAGATATGGACCACAGTCAACATATTTTTCTCTCCACCACTGCACATGTTCAAACAGTGATTTAGGTACTGAACAAGCGTGATCTGATTGAAAACCTGCATAGCTGCATGAATCATTGCCCAACTGAAGTCTACCTCAACTTTTTGTGGGATGAGTCTCCAAAATGGTTGGTGTGCTTTGGTCTAAAGATAACATTTCTGCAACTGGGACTGTATAATTGGTAGATGTCTTTGTTTGAAGACACAAAGCATAATACAAGACTCTGTGGTGGGTCTCTTTGGAGTTTGCAATGACTGACCCTGTTGCATCAAGATACAGATAACAATTATAATAAAATGAAGAAATAACATCAACTTCTTTTGAATAGCTTTATTCTGACACCCACCGATGACTTGCGGCTGCGGCTACATTAACTGACACTCCCTGTGTGACTCAGCTCGAGCACACGCTCTCGCTGATGTCACATCATTCTCCAAACAGAATGTCAATATTAAAGGGAAACTACAACACATCTTCCTTTTATAATAATAATAACTAAAAAAATAAAGAGAATAAATAATAAAAATTATCTAAAACAAATACACAGAGCTATAAGCAGAGCAATCAAAGTAATTATTTAAGACAATAATCCTGGAGATACAAAGGTGACTTCTTGACTCTGATGCTACGAGAAAAAGAGCCAGGACCATCTTTGTGATTACAACTCTGCGGCACATCAATGTGTGGCAGACTTCTCTGAGATTCCAAATGATCACAAATCTGATCTCCATGAATATTATCTTGACCATGACCATATTTGGGCTGAAAATAATGAGATTTAGACTTGACATATTCATTCCCCCTCGTACACTTTGCCAAACGAGACATGCTCCAAACATCTCCCCCAGTAAGCATAACAACATTCTTCATAACTTTAACAATACGCTTTGGTCCAAAATATTTAGACTCACCTTTAGGTGACCAGACTGCTTTCTTCACATAAACAAGATCACCCACTCTCCAAAAACATTTCTTCGCTCCCATTTTAACATCAAATCTTTGCTTATAATTGTTTTGATATCTTTTAATTCTCTAGTTGTCTGCAACACAAACCCTGTTGTTTATACTCAACCATAAAGGATTAAGTTTAGAACCAGCAGTTCTACCTTTGAGTTTCTTAAAAGGCGAACAACCAGTCACACTGTTTGGAGTGTTTCTATGTGCCCAAAGTTTCTCCCTAAGTACTGGTCTAAGCGGAACTTTCATCTCCAAAGCCGACTGTGCGGAAGCTCTGATCAACCTGTTCATGCTCTCGACTAAACAATTTGCCTGAGGGGCATAAAGGGCAGTCTTATGATGTTTGATGGACAGATCTTTAAGAAAATCTGACATTTCCTGAGAGGTAAACTGAGCCCCGTTGTCAGACACAAGGATATCAGGAACACCCTCACATGTAAAGGAGTCTTTTAAAAATTCTATTATATTTTTCGTCACAACTGAACTCATGCAAGCAGCAGAAACCCACTTAGACGTATAATCCACTAGGACAACAACAAATGTTTCAGAGGAGCTAAGTTGTCAAATGGACCAACTATGTCAACTGCAAGTTTAGACCAAGGATGTTCAGGTATAGCAACAGGAGAAAGAAGAGTAGACCTTACCTACCTGGATTTGTCATTCCCAGCACAAATAGTGCAATCCCTGACTACTTCTTCAACATGACGGTCAACCTCAGGCCACCAATAAGACTCTCTGATCCTAGCCTTAGTGAGATTACGGCCAAGATGCCCTTCATGCACAAGATTAATAACCTTATCACGCATCTGACATGGTGGTATTAACCTATCACCTCGCAAAAGCTCACCTTTCACAATGTTCAACTCCTCACGAACATTCCAGTAACCTTTGGCACATTCAGGAACTTCTTTCAAACAAGGCCAACCATTGACAGTAAAATCCATAACTATTTTCCTTGCCTCATCACTAATTAAACAATTCTGCCATTCTTCCTGGTTAATAGCTGATTCCTTTACCCAAGAAACATTTACACAGTCAGCACTTGAAACAGAGTATTTTTCCAAAGGCATTCTTGACAAAAAGTCAGCCGGAACTTTTTTAAGTCCAGGCAAGTATTCAACACGGAAATTAAATTCCCAAAGGCCTTCAATCCATCTTTTAATTCTTGGTGTGGTGCTCTCCACATTCCTACAAGAAAACATGTGTACCAATGGCTTGTAGTCTGATCTGACTAAAAATGGTAGACCCCACAAATAGAATCTGAAATGATTAATAGCCCATGAGCATGCAAGGGCCTCACTTTCTATTACGGAATAGCACTCCTCTGCTCCTTTCAATGACCGTGACGCAAAACCAATGACTCTTTCTTTTCCATCAATAACCTGGGACAAAACAGCCCCCAAACCACGCACACTTGCATCACTGGACAAAATAGTTTTTTTGTGCACATCAAAATGACCTAGTGCTGGCATCTTCGCAATCTCACACTTTATTTTGTCAAAAGCATTCACACAATCATCATTCCAACAAAAAATAGTCCCCTTCTTTAGAAGGATCCTAATGGGTTGCATAACACTTGCAAAATTACATACAAACTTAGAATAGTATTCGGCTAAACCAAGAAAAGATTTAACCTGCTCCTTGTTGGTAGGAGGGGGTGCTTGTAATATCGCCTCCGCAAGATCAACTTTGGGACTAATACCCTCCCCAGAAATAGAGTGCCCAAGATAAGACACCGAGTTAACTCTGAATTTACACTTCTCACTTTTAAAGTGAGACCATATTCTTCCAGCCTAGACAAAACTTTAAACAGGATTTTATCATGCTTAGTTGTATCTTGCCCATGGACAAGAATGTCATCTTGGAAAAATATGACAGAATCAATTCCAGACAAAACATTTTTCATGACCCTCTGAAAACAGGCTGCAGCACTTGCCAGACCAAAAGGCATTCTTATGAACCTATAAGCGCCCAAAGGAGTTACAAAAGATGTTAGGGGTCTTGAATCTTCATGTAGCAAAATCGGATGGTAAGCTGCTGATAAATCCATAACACTTAACACAGTAGCACCCCAAAGTTTTGATAATGTCTCATTGATGTTGGGAAGAGGTTGTCTGTCAACCCACATGGAATTGTTAAGGCTTCTCAAATCCACCCACATTCTAATTTTAGTTCCTTTATCCTTAGGGGCCAAAACAATTGGTGCGAGCCATTCTGAGGACTCAATCTCCTCAATTACTCCTAAATCGAGCAGTCTTTCAATCTCCTCACGAAGTGGTTCCATCATAAGATTAGACACTTTCCTCACTTTATACACAGATGGTTTTGCACTGTCCTTTAATATTATTTTGTGTTTGAAAGCCTTCAAAAGACCAAGTTTTCCACTGAAAACTGCAGGATACTTGTCAATGATGTCTTGGACATCATTCTGCAAAGAAATTAACATGACTTGTTCAGGTGCATTTGGATTTAAGATAATGCCAAGATCTCTTTGGTGGCGCCAACCTAAGATACTATCCCCACGCTTGGCAACATAAACTTTGCCTACTGTTTCTCTATCTTTGAACAAAATAGTTTGAATCGAATAGCCAATTAAATCAATCTTTCGTCCTTCATAACCCACAGGTTTAATGTCAGGGGCCAAAAGTTCAATTATCTTGTTCCCAAAAGTTTGAAACCAAAATTTGTCGCTTATCAACATATATGGGGAACCAGAATCTGCTAAAACTGGAACAATTTCATCCCCAATGCATACATCGCATTCAGGCATAGTCACAGTGTCAGAGTCTATTGACTTCACATCATTTATGCTGAGCGAATTCACAGAAGTACCAACAGTAATACAATGAATACCCTGTTGTATGAAGTCTTCTTCATCTTCAATCAAATTTACTCTTGTGTTTCTACACATACGGGCATAGTGACCTTTTTTTCCACAATTTCTGCAATTAGTACTCCTGGCATAACAATTTGGAACATTAGGCCCGTGATTCTGGCTGCCACACCTCAGGCATTTGAATTTCCCATCCTTATTCAAATTGAAAGTGAACTTTTGTTTGTCAGTTTTAATAGAGGTTTTCTCTTGCTTATTGGCTGCTTTATTGATAGCCGCCACTTGATTTCAGAGGATACACATTCACTGTTGTATTTTCTTAAATTGACTAGAGCTTCAACATGCCCAGGAGTCTTACGCATTTCTTTTACCCAATGAGCAGTGTGCTCAACAATGGTTATGGCCTCTTTTAGATTAGGATTTTTGAACAACAACTTTTCCTGAATTCTTGGGTCATTAGTGCACCGAACAAGTTGATCACGAATAAGGGAGTCTGTCAACTGTTCAAATTCGCATGTTTGTGCTAAAGACTTGAGAGCTGCAACGTAGTTTCCAACTCTTTCCCCTTTACCTTGAACACGCATGAAAAATGTATGTCTCTCCATAACCACATTCAAACGTGCTCCAAAATGTTTTTCAAGTAAAAGAATACTCATTTCAAAAACGTCATTAGGCTCATCAGCCCCTCTGCCAATAGGTATGGGATCCAGAATGTCATAAATACTCCTCCCCTCAGTGCCAAGATTGTGTAACAATACACCTTGCTTCCTTGCTGCAGAACATTTTCCCCCACTATTGGCAATTAGATAGGAATCAAAAAGTGGTTTCCACTTCTTCCACGGAAGGATAATTTCACCTTGTTCACTCAAAAATTGAGGAGGTTGGCTCATTCCAGTAGCCATAGTCGACCTGTAAGGCAAATTAACTAAACAAGCTAATAAAACAGACTAAAAAAATTATCTAAAACAGCAATTCATCAAAAGGAAGGAAAACTAAAAAACTAACGCAAATCCATCGGCAAATCACTAAGTAAATGAAGAGACATTCCTTATTCAAACTTGCCAGAGTCTTCAAATTGTCCTTAAAAACAAGTAAGATGATAAATAACAAAATAAATTAAAATAATTAACTTATCTTGAAAATGCTCAAAGTTTCTGACCATAATCTGGTGATTTTGTTATTTCAATCCTCTTCTTTCTCACTGTAAATACTTCTTTTCTTTTTTTTTTTAATATTTTTATTAAGTTTTTTTTTAAACATAAATTTATCCCCCTACCCGGGGGTGTAGAACACAACATTATTTACAGTTACATTTTTTTTTTCCTTTCTTTTTCTTTCCTTAACACAAAAAAGCAATGCACACAGACACAATCCAAATATACAATACATACATGAAAAATAAAATAATAATCAAGTTTGTCCAATGTATTACTATCGCAAACCTATCAAAAAAAGAAAAAAAAAAAACAGGGCGGACAAGATCATTTATATTTATATTTAACATATGTCTCTAATAGATCCATTCAATTATTCCTTATACTTCCTCCTTCCAAATTCATATTGGTTCCCATATTTTCAAGCCTAGTTTCCTCCCCTTTTTTCCTTTTCTAGCATATATTGCCTTCTCCAAATTATATATATTTAAAATCTTAGCTAACCATTGCTGGAATGTGGGTGGTATCTGGTCAAGCCACATTGAAGCAATACTTAGTCTCAGTACAGCCATTGCAACAAAAATAAAATAACATCCTTCTCCCATTATACCATCTGAGTTCACCCCAAGTAATATTACTGAGGGGGACAAGGTGACTACTAATTTTAGAGCCCTCTGCATGAATTTTTTAATATCTTCCAAGATTATTGATAAGTGTGGGCATGTTGCAAATATACTTTTTTTGAAAAGGAAATCTATACACCGGGTTATGTGTATGTTTTATCTAAAATGTGTCACAAATTGTTTTATAGATTGATTGACAACATAGTCATGAAATACATGAAAATCTATTTTATTATCTTTTTCTTTTTTTTCCTTTCTCCTCCTTTTTTTCTCTTCTTTTAACTCATATATATTTTATACATATCCATCAAATTCAATACAAATATCCACAATAAATTCTAAAGCATCCTATTTACAATGATAAATGCATTTGCTAATTTTAGCACACAAACAAGGATTGATTGTTGTTCACAAATACAAAACCAGTTCCTATCAACGCGTTTCGGCGTGTGGCCTTCCTCAGGAGTTCTGTATTTTCATGTATTTTTGAGTACTGGTACGTCTTGGAATCACGGTATAATCCGATCTGTTGCTATAGGTCCCAAAGTTATTCGTGAACCTATTAAAATCTGTTAGAGGGTATAATAGCGGCGCAAAAGTATGTGTTGCTCTCAGAAAGTTGGATGAAGACTCATGTTGTGTAGTTCGTAATGTTGCCCAGTGATGCCTCGTCGCTCTAAGCGTTCATCATGGAACACTCTTCAGGCGTGTACTGGGCGAATATCTTTATATATGTTCACTGCATCAACAGTAAATACTTAAATAGACGGTGGCAAAGGTATCTGCTCTATTCATCAGTATTGGTTGGCAGCTTGAATTTAATTGCGCCGGAAAAGCGTCATACAGATCCTGGGATTCTTGTTGTTGGAAGACGTCCGTCTCATCAGGGTCCTTCTAACTCGTGCCGTGCTGTTGCAAATATATGCACTATGTCTGCCTGATTACTTCCACATCTTGGACAATTAATTCCAGTAACCGCCCCCCATTGTGCTAATTTTGCCGGGGTATAATATAGACGGTACAATGTCTTATAATGTTGAGCCTGTAATGCAGCAGAGCATAATACATTCTGTCCAAGTTCTAATGACATTTTAATGCAATCCAGTTCGACCTCCAACTTATTTGCCCAACCTTCCCCCACTTATCCATGTCATCTTGTCTTGATTTAAGTAGTTCAGCATAAAACTTTTTAATCTTACATTCCATTCCCTCCTGTATCACCTCCATAATGTCATTTTTCTCAAAGCCACATGGCCCCCCCCTTTTATTTGCCATAAAACTTCTTACTTGTAGGTATTTGAAAAAATGTCTAGTGTCAATACCATATTTCAATTGCATATCAATAAATTGCATAGTATCATCAATATCCATCAAGTCTCCCACCCTCACAATTCCCTTCCTCTGCCATGTCACAAACACCGTATCAGAAAAAATATCAGGAGGGAACACTGAATTATTCTTAATTCTTGTATATCTGTTAATTTTCCCCAGACCATACTTTTTACAGAAGGCTTTCCAAATACCGTGTGCAGCTATAAGAGTCTTAAACCGAGTTCTCTTAAAGTAGGCTGTATCAAACTGTCTGAGTAGTATATTATTTACCTCTTCTCCCATTAAAAGTCCATATATAGCTAATGTTCCTAATTCATCCTCCCCTTCCGCTTCAGCCCCTCCTATCAATCCGACCATGTATTGTAAGGCAGCAGCCCAATAATATAGTTTCAAATCAGGGAGTGCCCAACCTCCTCGCTCCCGTGGTAGTGCCATAAATCTTAGTGCTCTTCTAGTCTTACCCTTGGACCAGAGAAATCGATTAATCATTTGCTCTAGCTTTTTGAACCAGAGATTGTCGAACATAAGTGGAATTGCCCTGAAAATATACAAGAACTTGGGAAGTACTAGCATCTTGATGATATTTGTCTTACCAACTATCGAGAGGTGTAGATTTTGGAGTCTATCTAAATCTTTACTGACTTTAGTCAAAATAGGATCCATATTTAATTCCACCACTTTCTCCAAATCTGATGTAATTATAATTCCAAGATATATTCCCGCCTGTATCACTCGTTGATCCTGACATGTTGTTTTATCATTTTTAATTATTTGAGTCTTACTTGTATTTAAGGAGTAACCTGATATTTTTCCAAATTTCTTAGCTTCCAGTTCCACCTCCTTTATAGCCTCTGTGGGTGACGATGTTATAACAGCCACGTCATCAGCATATGCAAGTATTTTACAGTCCCCTCTATATGTACTTATAGGTATTATATTTTCATTCAATTCCATCCTACGAATAAGTGGATCCAAGTACATAGCGAAGAGCAGCGGCGAGCAGGGACACCCCTGTCTGGTTCCCCTATTAATTTGTATTGTTTTAGTTACTCCTGAATTTATTCTTACAACAGCAACCGGGTCCCTATATAATACTTTTATTGCATTCACAAAATTCGCCCCAAATCCTGCCCTGCTTAACACACTCCATAAATATTTCCAAGAGACCCGATCGAATGCCTTTTCGGCGTCTAACTATAATGCCGCGATCGGGTCTCCTGTAACTTCCATTTTATCAAATAGGGTTATAAGTTTCCGTGTATGATGGGTAGTTCCATGCCCTGGTATAAACCCATGCTGGTTATTAGTGACAAGCGGGGTTATAGTGCTCGCGAATCTAGTTGCTAACACCTTTGAGTATATCTTTGTATCTGTATTCATTAAAGTTATAGGTCTGTATGACCCAGGTTCCATAGATGTTTTCCCTTTCTTTAAAATAACTACAATCTCAGCAGCTGACCAAGAGCCTGGTATCGATACCCCCAACTGGGCCTGTTGCATAGTAACCACCATATCCTTCCCAAGGACTTTCCAGAAGACTTTATAAAACTCTAGCGGTATCTTGTCCGGGCCAGCTGCTTTCCCAGAGGGTAGACTCGTAAGTGCCATTTCAACTTCTTGTAAATCAAGTGGGGTATCTAACCTCTCCCTTTCTTCATCTTTCAGTTCTGCCCTTGGAGTATCATTCAGATATGCTGTAATTTCGTCTATATCTTTCTCTTTCTGTTCTTCATACAATTTCATATAAAATTGTCTAAAAACTTCTCTGATCTCCAGAGTGTCTGTCACGACCTGCCCAGAACTATCTTTAACCGCTTTTATCTCCCCTATCGCTGTCTTTTGCCTTGCTCGTACTGCTAATGTTCGACCTACTCGTTCACTTGCCTCATGACACTTCTCCCTATTAGATACATATATATTTGCTGCCTTAAGTGCAATATGTTCCTCTACCTCCATTCTTGCCTTAGCTAATTTCATTATAGCAGACTCCACTGAATTATCAGGTGATGTTGTCACTCCCCCTACTACACTTGCTACACATTCATTCAGTTCTTCCTCAGCTAGGAGTAGCTTTTTGTTGAGGATTTGATTTCTTTGTTGTTCTTGCTTCCTTTTATTTACGCTAAAACTTAAAGTCTCCCCTCGCACCCCAGCCTTAAAGCTGTCCCAAACCATACCTTCCACTGTAGTCCCTCTATTTACTGCCAGATATTCCTCAATCCAACACGTCATGTGCTGAATGTACATCTCGTCCTGTAGAAGTGCTCTTTCAAAAGTCCATACTATATCCCTTCTTGGAATTACTGTCGCTCTTATAGTTATAATTAGGGGATTGTGGTCAGCCAATAAGCGTGGTAGCCGTTCGATCTGTATATTTGAAACATAAATACTACTAACCACAAAATAGTCCAATCTTGTACTCACCCTATGAGGCGCAGAGTAGTATGTATATCCCATCTCTCCCGGCTTTAAAACATCCCATATATCTAGCAAACCATTATTCCTTGCCATAGAACAAATTGCTCGATAAACTCTTTTTTTCCTTCCTCGATATCTTGAAGATGATCCTAGTCCTAGTCCCAACCCCCCAGCCCCGTTAATATTGAAATCTCCTCCCAACAAAGTACGAGGGGCCCAAGTGGCCAACTCTACATCTAATTGTTCAAAGATTTCTGGATCGTCCCCTGTAGAGCCATAAATAGAACCGAGAGTTATCCATTCTCCCCCTACTAAACATTCTATCAGGGCCCATCTCCCCCATATATCTTCCAATCTCTTCCTAGTAGTTACATCCCTCTGTCTAGATAGTATTGCAACTCCTCTATTCCTAGACATCTGTTTTGAAAAAGCTAAAACAGTAAAGCCCAATTGTTCCAGTAATTGTACTTCAGTTGCTTGAATATGTGTTTCTTGTAGGAGTAAAAAATCCAGTCTCAAACTTCTTATTAAAACAGACACTTTTCGCCTTTTTTGTCTATCATTTAAACCGCACACATTCCATGTCATTATCCGTAAAGCTATCAGGAAAAATCACTTAATTGAACAAATCTTGTCTTACCCCTCAAATCAACCATTATCTTAACCAAACATAAATTCCACTCCTGTTTAATATTCAATATCTTTTGAATTCTCTTTTCTGTTATTCCTCTGTAATAGCTTGTTACATTGTGTCCCACACCCCCTTTGCAACCCCTCCCCCACCCCTGTGTCCCTCCCCCGATGGTCCCACCCCCTGTAGGAGAGTAGGGTCTGCAATCCTATGATCACCCAGATTTTTGCTTTTTGCTGCACTGGTTTACGACTTTCCCTGGCTGTGGGCCTGCTAATCAGACCCACAGCCTAGCTGTTCTCTCTATCCAAATTGTACTCAGGTACTGAATTGGCACTGGGCCCTCTCCAAGTCCCTGTACCCAGGGCTGAGGTGCACCCAGAAGTCTCCCAGGGGCTGAAGCATGTATTGTGCCACCCCTGGATTGACTAACTAAAACTGACACAACTGGCTGCACGACAGCTGGGGCAAGGTGGTGTACTCACCCTTTGCTTTAGATATAGTATACCTATATCTAACCCTAAAATGGACACACAGATCTCCTATCAGTCACTCCTATGGCAGGCCTTCACAATCCTGAAGGCAGAGTGCTTGGAATCGTGTGAGATGGTGCTCTGGCATGAGCTGAGCCTGTCTGCGGCTTTCGGGATCCATCCCTTAGCCGTTTCCATGATATCGCATACCATATACTCTTAAGTGCATTATAATCCTCGCGGTTATGTGCCAACTCTGGTATCGCTTTATCAAAACATGTCGAGTAAGGTGTCATACGAATTGGAATACTAACCCCTCGCCAATTCTGGCGACGGGGTTAGCATTCCACCCTTCTAGAGGGACACGACATGTATGTAACCCCTAACCCCGGTTAAAGTCAGACAGAGCCTTAGCATCCACAAAATGGATGCTGCCACCGAGACACAAGTCTGCCCTCCTGCTGCTGGGAGTCCTCCCAGAGCAGGAGATAAGGACAAAGGGTTTCCTGCCAGGGGCGGTGCCAGCACCGTCCCAGACAGGGTTTTGTGTATTGTAGGTAGGCAGGGCTTTAGAGGAAGGTGACTGCACGTGGCACCCCGGTGCTCACTGTGCATAGGCTGGCTGGAACCAGTTCCAGGGTCACTCCAGACCCTGTGCTGGGGAAAAGCCCGCCAAGGAAGTGGGTGTAACCACCCCCCTCCCAGTCCCACCCCTAGGGCAGGACTTAGTCGCGTGCCAGCCCCTTTTTACAGGATAAAGGTAGGAACTGGCCCCCTTCCAAATCAGATCATCTTTGAATCCTGAAACTACTTTCCACGAAAGGAACTCAAGACTTCTTCCTAAGATTTCTCCCTTGTGACTAAGGAGTAGTCACCCTGCATCCGCAGGCACCATCTAAAGAACACTGCGGTCTGCTGCAAGTCCTTCCTCCGGAATCCGACTGCCCAGCTCGACGAGAACCGGCTTCCCTGGCACCTCTGACCTCTACCCACCTCTACAGCCCAGCTGAGAACCGTGGGTGCGACGAGACCTTAAGGGACCGGCCATCTGCAAGACTGCACGACTTCTTTCCAGCAAGCCCGCCGAGTGAATTCCTGGTGAGTGCTTTGGGGTCCGAGAAGCCCCCACCCTGAGCAGCTCCAGCACCGAAGAGCAGCCCCCCAGCATCTCCACGATCTGTGTGGGGCCCTTCTGCTTTTTGCTGCTCACCGCGTTGTTTGGCTACTAGCCCGCTGGCTAGTAGCCTTCCTGACGACGCCCGACGACATTTCTGCTGCTGGTCTGGTTGCTCCAGACTGGCCCTTGCTTCCCTCCATCGGAGAAGTACCCTGGACCCTCCTGGTCCACCCAAGACGCCATTTTAGGTCCACCGCGTGGGCCTTGCATTTGCCAAGACTTGTTGCCCAATCCTGGGTCCAGCGACGTCGACAGCAAGAACCTTCGTGGGACAGCTCGCACCTCCATCCTGGTCGCCGACAACGCCTCCTGGTCCGAGAGACTGCAGAGCCCAGCAGCGCCCACTCACCTGACTGCGGTGACTTCGCCCGGTGCCATCCTGGTGCCCACTTAATCACTGGCTAGTGATTCAAGAACTTGGTCCCCTCTGCTTTCAGGTTTTCTTCTTCCTTGATCCAGGCTTGGATCCATCGAACTTTTCTTCACTGGTCGCCTGCCAGCAACTTCTTCCTTCCAGGCTCCTGGTCCGGCAACGAGATCCCCGACGTCTTTTCAGACCTATGCAGCTGCAGCCCCTGGGCTAGGTAACTTCGGCACTCCGGTGTCCCAGCATAGCCTCACTATCCAAGGGTCAGGATCCACTGTCGTTTTCTCCCTACCAGGTCGGGTTCGCCCGTGAACACTAACTTTGTGAATTCTAGCTTCCATAGACTTTGTCCCGCATCCCGCGTGAGAGTGCACACTCTGCACCCGAGTCCCCTGGACCTCCTAGTAGTAATCTAACGATTCCCTAGTCCAGTCCTAGCGATTCCAAAGCCTATTAGAACTGTTACTTACCTGCTAGTAATTCGCATTCCACTTTTAGAGTATATGGTTTTTCGTGCCCCTCGGGCATTTGTGTATAACGTGCTAACTTAAGTATTTTCGTAAGAGTTTTGTTGTGTGCTTAGCTCCCTGTCTCATAAAGAGCCAGGGTAGTCTTGTTATAAATAAATACACTGTTTATTTTCATAACAACTTGTGTGGTGTCCTTTCACTGGGTGTTCAAGGGGTAATGTGATGGTAAAACAGCTGGCTTAACACGCCCTCTAGAGTCTTAGCCTTAGACTGCTCGTATCCATGCTACTAGGATAGCTGGTCTATAAGGTTGACTTACAACCAATCATCAATAAGGGTTGTTTGGACTGATATATAGTGATCACTAGAATAGTGAACACTGCACATCAGGCCAACTTCTCACATTGGTGAGCAGCGGTTGGGATTTGAGCTTGCTGTTGTTTTACCACACATGCCCTAAGAATATCTTGTGAAAGATCACATAAGTACTAAAGGTACATATAACTTAGCTTAGAATACTCTGAGTTCTACTGAACCAGCTGTTGTAGCTCCTAGGGCCTAGCACACCCTAAACTACAACTCTAGCAAGGGATCAGTAGGCAAACATATAGTGTAGGTAAGTGCACCACTTACACCTCACTAGAAAAGCATGTCTACCCAGGGAGAATCTACTGAGACTCCCCTGGTCAGTGTTGACCCTCCACAGGTCACTTCAAGATATGCAGCTCTCAGTTTTCAGGAGATGAGACAAGTCTGTACCTCCAGGAAACTGAAGCAGGGGTCTAACCCCACCATTCCCTTTCTGATAGGTCTCTTAGAGACATATGATGCCAGAAAGATTTCTCAGTTACATGAGAATATGCCAGCCTTAGAGGGAACCTCTGGGGATCCAGACCTCCCCAACACTGATTCAGCAGTTGAGGAGGAGGATCAAGAGGAACTCTCTGGGGATGAGGTAGACAAAGGTCTTGAGGTAGTCAGAAGGCTAACTAGGACCAACTTAGACTTACTTGGGCTAGGATCTGGGGGCCCCCCAGTACTAACCCGAAGTGGGCCTAACCTTGGAGTTAGGAGAGATAGATCTCTTTCTAGGGACTCCAATAGATCTCTGCACTCTAATGCCTCCTCTCAGGGGAGAAGGAATCCTCCACAGAGGAGATTTACTTCTCCACAGAGAAAAGAGCATGAAGCTAGAATGAGACAAGCTGAACTGAGGATTGAAAGGGAAGAACTTGCCCTGGCCAAAGAAAAGCTTGCCTTTGCTAGAGAGCAGCAGATGAGTGGGCTAGCTCCCACTGGTGGCAGCAATCTCCCAAGAGATAGAGAGAAGGGTTTAGATACTAAACACCTGACTAAAATAGTGCCCCCCTTTAAGCAAGGGGATGATATCCAGAAATGGATGGCTGCTCTGGAGAGGGCCTGCACTGTGCAGGGCATTCCCCAGAGTCAGTGGGCAGCTATACTGTGGCTCTCCTTTGATGGTAAAGGTAGAGATAAGCTCCTCACTACAAGAGTGGAGGATGCTAACAATTACCAGGTCCTGAAGAATACACTGGTTGATGGGTTTGGTTTAACCACTGAGCAGTACAGGTTGCTGTTCAGAGACACCCAGAAAACTCAGTCTCAGGACTGGTCTGATTTTGTGGATTGTGCCACTAAGGCTTTGGAGGGCTGGTTGCTGGGTAGCAAGGTTACAGATTACACAGGATTGTATAATCTAATGATGAGAGAACAAATTTTAAACAATTGTCAGAACCAGTTGCTGCACCAGCACCTTGTTGATTCAGATCTGACCTCTCCCCAAGAATTGGGAAAGAAGGCAGACAAATGGGTCAGGACAAGGATCAAGCAGAACCAGAACCAGAACCAGGGTGGTCAGAAGAAAGCAGACCAGAAGGGTAATGTTAAGAATGAGCAAAATGACCAGAAGTCTTCACCAGGTCCCCAACAAACTAAAGAGGGTGGGGGTCAGGCTTCCCAGAAGAAGAAGACTCAAGAAGGCCAGTCAAAAAGGTGGTGCCAGTACTGCAAAAGTAAATCTCACTGGTTTAGTGAGTGCACCAAAAGAGGAGGACAAACTCCTGCCACTACAGCTCCTAAAGCAACTGCACCCCCTAGTACAGTCAGTAGTGGTAGTGTCACTCCCAAGGCATTAGTTGGGTTAACCTTGGGTACTGAGGGGTCTGACAACTTAGTTGGCACACTCACTCAGGCTGTCCTTGTCTGTACAGGGGATATGGATATGTCCCCTGAAATAAGTCCCAACACTTTGGGCAAATACAGGCAGACACCTTTGATAAATGGCAAAATGGCTCAGGCCTATAGGGACACTTGTGCCAGTGTCACCATGGTGACACCTAACTTTGTGGACCCTGGACAGATCATGCCAGGTACTGATTTCCTGGTGACCAATGCCAGCAATGTCACTACTAGTCATAGTGTGGCAATTGTGGCTTTCTCCTGGGGTGGAGTGAAGGGACAAAAGAAAGTTGTAGTCAGTTCAGACCTCCCAGTTGATTGTTTGTTGGGCAATGATTTGGAGTCATCACAATGGTCAGAAGTGGAGCAGAGGACTCACATGGAGATGTTAGGCTTGCCAGCACATGTGCTTGCTGTGACTAGGTCACAGGCCAGAAGATGCCCCACTGAACAGGTGCTGGATCCTGAAATTATGGACCAGACACCTTCCAAGAAGAAGAGCAGTAAGGGTAAGGCTTTGCCTTCCCCCTTGCCCCAGGTTGAGGATCAAGTCTCTGAGGAGGCTGATCTAGAAGAGCTGAGGGAAACTGAGCCTAAAGAGCTTGAACTTGATCAAGTTGAGTTTCTGGGCTCAGGGGGACCCTCCAGAGCAGACCTGGGGAAGGAACAGTTGAGCTGCCCTTCCCTTGAACCCCTCAGACAGCAGGCTGCTGCTGAGGCTGCAGGGAATGCCACAGGTGCCCACAGGGTATACTGGGAAGATGGACTCCTGTACTCTGAGTCAAGAGACCCCAAGCCTGGTGCAACCAGGAGGCTGGTCATCCCCTTGTCTCTGAGAGGTTTCCTTCTCACCTTGGCCCATGAGATTCCCCTTGCAGGTCATTTAGGTCAGACAAAGACTTGGGACAGGCTTGTCTCACACTTTCACTGGCCCCATATGAATGAGAATACCAAGGAGTTTTGTCGCTCATGTGTCACTTGCCAAGCCAGTGGTAAGTCAGGTGGCACAACAAAGGCCCCCCTCATACCACTACCTGTGGTGGGGGTTCCCTTTGAAAGAGTGGGGATTGACATTGTTGGTCCAATGGAACCCCAAACAGCATCAGGACACAAGTTTATACTGGTGGTGGTGGACCATGCCACCAGGTATCCTGAGGCTATTCCCCTTAGGACCACTACAGCCCCTGTAGTGGCAAGAGCCCTAGTTGGAGTGTTCTCCAGAGTGGGTTTCCCTAAGGAGGTCGTTTCTGACAGAGGTACAAACTTCATGTCAGGATATCTGACTGCCATGTGGAAAGAGTGTGGTGTGAACTACAAGTTCACCACACCCTATCATCCACAATGCAATGGGCTTGTTGAGAGATTCAACAGGACCCTGAAAGGGATGATTCATGGACTACCTGAACCTCTTAGGAGAAGATGGGATGTCCTGATCCCCTGCCTCTTGTTTGCTTACAGAGAGGTCCCACAGAAGGGGGTTGGCTACAGCCCTTTTGAGCTTCTGTATGGGCATCCTGTAAGAGGACCCCTGTGTTTGGTGAAGGAAGGATGGGAGAGACCTCTCAAAAAGCCTGCCACCAACATAGTGGACTATGTACTTGGTCTCCGCTCCAGGATGGCTGAGTATATGGAAAAGGCATCTAAAAACCTTGAGGCCAGCCAGGAACTTCAAAAAGCTTGGCATGACCAAAAGGCTGTACTGACTGTGTACCAGCCAGGACAGAAGGTGTGGGTGCTGGAGCCAGTGGCCCCAGCAGCTCTGAAAGACAAATGGTCTGGGCCCCACACCATCATTGAGCAAAAGGGAGAGGTTACCTACTTGGTGGACCTTGGAACTCCCAGGAGCCCTCTCAGAGTGCTCCATGTTAACAGGCTCAAGGCATATGTTGACAGGAAGGACATGAGCTTGCTCATGGCCACAGATGAGGGACAGGAGGAAGAGAGTGACCCTCTCCCAGACCTGCTCACTCAGAATCCTGATGATGGGTCAGTTGATGGTGTTGTCTTTTGTGGCAGCCTCACTGAACATCAGCAACAGGATTGCAGGCAAGTTCTGCAATCCTTCAGACATATGTTCTCTCTGACACCCAGCCAAACTGATTGGTGTACCCATGATATTGACACTGGAGACAGTCTGCCTGTCAAGAGTAAAATCTACAGACAGCCTGATCATGTTAGAGACTGCATCAAAACTGAAGTGCAGAAAATGTTGGAACTGGGAGTCATTGAGCCCTCAGATAGCCCTTGGGCTAGCCCAGTAGTTCTAGTGCCAAAGCCTCACACCCAGGGTGGTAAGAGAGAGATGAGGTTTTGCGTAGACTACCGAGGCCTCAATGCAGTCACTAAGACTGATGCCCACCCAATACCAAGAGCAGATGAGCTTATAGATAGATTGGCTTCTGCCAACTTCTTAAGCACATTTGATTTGACAGCTGGGTATTGGCAAATCAGGTTAGCTGAGGAAGCCAAACCCAAGACAGCATTTTCTACCCCTGGAGGGCATTATCAATTTGTGGTAATGCCCTTTGGACTGAAAAATGCACCTGCCACCTTCCAAAGGTTGGTGAATCAAGTCCTCACTGGGCTGGATGACTTCTGTGCAGCATATCTGGACGATATTGCTGTCTTTAGCTCCACCTGGGAGGATCACCTGGTCCACCTGAGGAAAGTGTTAGAGGCCCTGCAAAAGGCAGGCCTCACTATCAAGGCCACAAAGTGCCAGATAGGGCAGACACAGGTTGTATACCTGGGCCACCTTGTAGGTGGAGGCCAGGTTCAGCCACTGGAGAGTAAGATACAGGCCATCAAGGACTGGACTCCTCCAATCACCCAGACTCAGGTTCGAGCTTTCTTGGGCCTGACTGGGTACTATAGGAAGTTTGTCAGAAATTATGGGTCCATAGTGACCCCCCTTAATGACCTGACAAGCAAGAAGATGCCAAAGAAAGTTCAGTGGACAGCAAGCTGTCAGAAAACATTCAATGACCTAAAGCAGGCCATGTGCACAGCACCTATCCTCAAGAGTCCAGATTACTCCAAGCCATTCATTGTCCAAACAGATGCTTCTGAGTTGGGTGTGGGAGCTGTTCTGTCTCAACTGAATTTTGATGGTAATGATCAGCCTATTGCTTTCATTAGTAGAAGGTTGACACCCAGAGAGAAAAATTGGTCAGCTATTGAGAGGGAGGCCTTTGCTGTGGTCTGGGCCCTGAAGAAGCTGAGGGCCTACTTGTTTGGCACTCACTTCACCATTCAGGCAGACCATAAGCCCCTCTTGTGGCTAAATCAGATGAAGGGTGAAAACCCCAAACTGCTTAGGTGGTCCATTTCCCTACAGGGGATGGATTTTACAGTGGAGCATAGACCTGGGACTGATCACAGCAATGCTGATGGGCTCTCCAGGTATTTCCACTTAGAGCAAGAAGACTCACCTGGTCAAGGTTAGTTTATTGTCCCAAAGTTTGGGGGGGGGGTCATGTAGGAGAGTAGGGTCTGCAATCCTATGATCACCCAGATTTTTGCTTTTTGCTGCACTGGTTTACGACTTTCCCTGGCTGTGGGCCTGCTAATCAGACCCACAGCCTAGCTGTTCTCTCTATCCAAATTGTACTCAGGTACTGAATTGGCACTGGGCCCTCTCCAAGTCCCTGTACCCAGGGCTGAGGTGCACCCAGAAGTCTCCCAGGGGCTGAAGCATGTATTGTGCCACCCCTGGATTGACTAACTAAAACTGACACAACTGGCTGCACGACAGCTGGGGCAAGGTGGTGTACTCACCCTTTGCTTTAGATATAGTATACCTATATCTAACCCTAAAATGGACACACAGATCTCCTATCAGTCACTCCTATGGCAGGCCTTCACAATCCTGAAGGCAGAGTGCTTGGAATCGTGTGAGATGGTGCTCTGGCATGAGCTGAGCCTGTCTGCGGCTTTCGGGATCCATCCCTTAGCCGTTTCCATGATATCGCATACCATATACTCTTAAGTGCATTATAATCCTCGCGGTTATGTGCCAACTCTGGTATCGCTTTATCAAAACATGTCGAGTAAGGTGTCATACGAATTGGAATACTAACCCCTCGCCAATTCTGGCGACGGGGTTAGCATTCCACCCTTCTAGAGGGACACGACATGTATGTAACCCCTAACCCCGGTTAAAGTCAGACAGAGCCTTAGCATCCACAAAATGGATGCTGCCACCGAGACACAAGTCTGCCCTCCTGCTGCTGGGAGTCCTCCCAGAGCAGGAGATAAGGACAAAGGGTTTCCTGCCAGGGGCGGTGCCAGCACCGTCCCAGACAGGGTTTTGTGTATTGTAGGTAGGCAGGGCTTTAGAGGAAGGTGACTGCACGTGGCACCCCGGTGCTCACTGTGCATAGGCTGGCTGGAACCAGTTCCAGGGTCACTCCAGACCCTGTGCTGGGGAAAAGCCCGCCAAGGAAGTGGGTGTAACCACCCCCCTCCCAGTCCCACCCCTAGGGCAGGACTTAGTCGCGTGCCAGCCCCTTTTTACAGGATAAAGGTAGGAACTGGCCCCCTTCCAAATCAGATCATCTTTGAATCCTGAAACTACTTTCCACGAAAGGAACTCAAGACTTCTTTCTAAGATTTCTCCCTTGTGACTAAGGAGTAGTCACCCTGCATCCGCAGGCACCATCTAAAGAACACTGCGGTCTGCTGCAAGTCCTTCCTCCGGAATCCGACTGCCCAGCTCGACGAGAACCGGCTTCCCTGGCACCTCTGACCTCTACCCACCTCTACAGCCCAGCTGAGAACCGTGGGTGCGACGAGACCTTAAGGGACCGGCCATCTGCAAGACTGCACGACTTCTTTCCAGCAAGCCCGCCGAGTGAATTCCTGGTGAGTGCTTTGGGGTCCGAGAAGCACCCACCCTGAGCAGCTCCAGCACCGAAGAGCAGCCCCCCAGCATCTCCACGATCTGCGTGGGGCCCTTCTGCTTTTTGCTGCTCACCGCGTTGTTTGGCTACTAGCCCGCTGGCTAGTAGCCTTCCTGACGACGCCCGACGACATTTCTGCTGCTGGTCTGGTTGCTCCAGACTGGCCCTTGCTTCCCTCCATCGGAGAAGTACCCTGGACCCTCCTGGTCCACCCAAGACGCCATTTTAGGTCCACCGCGTGGGCCTTGCATTTGCCAAGACTTGTTGCCCAATCCTGGGTCCAGCGACGTCGACAGCAAGAACCTTCGTGGGACAGCTCGCACCTCCATCCTGGTCGCCGACATCGCCTCCTGGTCCGAGAGACTGCAGAGCCCAGCAGCGCCCACTCACCTGACTGCGGTGACTTCGCCCGGTGCCATCCTGGTGCCCACTTAATCACTGGCTAGTGATTCAAGAACTTGGTCCCCTCTGCTTTCAGGTTTTCTTCTTCCTTGATCCAGGCTTGGATCCATCGAACTTTTCTTCACTGGTCGCCTGCCAGCAACTTCTTCCTTCCAGGCTCCTGGTCCGGCAACGAGATCCCCGACGTCTTTTCAGACCTATGCAGCTGCAGCCCCTGGGCTAGGTAACTTCGGCACTCCGGTGTCCCAGCATAGCCTCACTATGCAAGGGTCAGGATCCACTGTCGTTTTCTCCCTACCAGGTCGGGTTCGCCCGTGAACACTAACTTTGTGAATTCTAGCTTCCATAGACTTTGTCCCGCATCCCGCGTGAGAGTGCACACTCTGCACCCGAGTCCCCTGGACCTCCTAGTAGTAATCTAACGATTCCCTAGTCCAGTCCTAGCGATTCCAAAGCCTATTAGAACTGTTACTTACCTGCTAGTAATTCGCATTCCACTTTTAGAGTATATGGTTTTTCGTGCCCCTCGGGCATTTGTGTATAACGTGCTAACTTAAGTATTTTCGTAAGAGTTTTGTTGTGTGCTTAGCTCCCTGTCTCATAAAGAGCCAGGGTAGTCTTGTTATAAATAAATACACTGTTTATTTTCATAACAACTTGTGTGGTGTCCTTTCACTGGGTGTTCAAGGGGTAATGTGATGGTAAAACAGCTGGCTTAACACGCCCTCTAGAGTCTTAGCCTTAGACTGCTCGTATCCATGCTACTAGGATAGCTGGTCTATAAGGTTGACTTACAACCAATCATCAATAAGGGTTGTTTGGACTGATATATAGTGATCACTAGAATAGTGAACACTGCACATCAGGCCAACTTCTCACACCCCCCCTACTGGCAAATAGGTCCGTAGGACCTATGTGTGGCAGCTGTGGCCGCATGGAAGCCTCGTGTCCTCCGCCCTCCCCTGCCTTAAGTCCTACCATAACATTCATTAGAAAGCACCACAAACCCCCTAAACAGATACCCCCCTGAAGTTATTATTTGCCATTATTCCCCCCCTCTCGTTCCAGAGCTCTCATATCACATCTATTTCTTTTTACCGCCTCTTGACATAAGAGCCACTGTACTCTCTTTATCCTTATCAGCATGTGGCGGATTCTCTTTTAACCATGTCAGGAATTCTTGGGCTTTGATCTCAGAGTGAAAAATCTTAAACTGGCCGTCCCTTACCACTTTCAATCTGCTGGGAAACAATAAATATGCCTCACACCCTATCCTTTGAAAAGGTGAGATCAGTTCACGCATTCTCCATCTCCTCTCTACTGTCGTATGGCAAAAATCTGGTCTTGTAAAGAATTCAACATCCTTATACCTAGATTTAGCCTGTGGTTTTGCCTTTGCCATGATCTCCTCTCTCAAAAGATAGTTGCCTACATATATAAGAATCGCTCTGGGCTTAACTAGTCGATTTCCCTTACTCTGTGAAAATGGGAACCTGTGTGCCCGCTGAATTTCTGCTTCCCAGTTCCAACCTGTCATCTCCGGGAACGCCCCCTTGAATAATTCAATTACGAATGCCCGCACATCCTGCCCCTCCTTCCCCTCCGCCACACCCAGAAGTCTGATATTGTTCCTTCGTTGCCTGTTTTCAAAGTCTTCCAACTTCCATAAAACATCCGATGTAGTCTTCTCTTGTTCCTCTTTGAATTCCTGCCATTTCCTGACTTCGTACTCTAAGTTACCAGTCCGTTCCTCAACCTCTGTGACCCTCCCGGCCAGATCTGCATATAGTTTATTCACCTTCCGGAGAGAGCCTTGTATCTTTTTGCTTTCTTGTCTTGCTCTTTGACTCTCTATTCTTGCTTCCACCTGTATCTGCTTTAACACCGAGTACATCTGTCGTGTATTTCTATAGGTTCTGATTCGATCCCCCTATTCCTGACCCTATTCTGGTTAAACTTACTAGCTAGTTAACTAACAGTCAGCCCATGAGGCAAGAAATCCCCCATGATGCAGATACCGTTATCTGACGCAGTCACACTACGGCACAGGAACGTGTTATCTGATTAGGTCATAACGCTTGAGATCTAATTAGACAAGCGATATTCCTCCAGCCCCTGATAAGGCATACGACGTTCTCATAACAAATCAAACCTATGACAACCTGGATAATCCGTGCGGCCATTGTTTTGATTTCACAGAGAACTTTAGTAAAGAATGTGCTAACGAGCAAGTCGTATGACATCTTTATTGACGTACCTATGTCCATCCTTACGTCAATCTCGGCACCTTTAAGGTATAAATATTGCCGACCTTGCCCTATGCAAACACACGCGTGGTGACAAGACGGAGCAGCCATACTTGCCGAAGCCGAGAGCAGAAGCAGACCCCGCAGGCAGCAGCCCCGCCTTCCTGACGCGCTGAGAGACGCGCTGCTATCTCAAGCCGAGAGACCCAGCACCGGCGCTTCTGGCCAGCCCTCGCAGGCAGCCTGGAATACCGAGAGCAGAGAAAGAGATACCATTCCTCATTCATCCTACATTCCAGGTACAGAACTGAATAACCCCTCCTAGAGAATTCTTTAGTTATTCACTTGGCAAAAACAAACTTAAACTAAACTGTAACTTTCTATTCCCGCCCACGCATTAGACTTAGGTCAGGTACACGGGGTAGGCGTATTTAGAAACACCAGTTGAGTACGTTTAGTCAAATGTATATGTGTATGTAAATATATTTTAATCATTTTAAACATCATATGGCTCAGAAACCATATCAATGTTTTTACAGTATTATTTTATACTATTGCTTCTAATGTATGCACTTTACTTAACTATAAGTATTGCAATAATATCGATCCATTTCTCTTGTACGAGAAAAGAGACTGATCAATAAATAACATCTTTTATTGAATACGCCCGTCTCTTCCTTTTCTCTACATTCTGATGAGACTAAGAATGCACGTACTGACTGAGTAAAATAATTGCCTTGTGCTCACACGACTCTCGAGATTGACTCTTGATTAGGGGAGAGCAAAGTTGTCATGTTCTATGGTTGTCAGAAACTAAATCCCTTCTTGTCTAATCAGGGGAGTTCATCCTTCCTTGAACATTCGAGAAAGTTTCTAGCGAACTCTGAGCTTAGCTGGCAAACCCAAAAATTAAGTCTAGTTTCGACAGTAGTAGACCTAGTTAACGTCTGGCCTAGGCCTTTACTGCTGTAGGTACTATTCCAATGCGCAGAGCCTATTGGGAAAATAGGAGCTACACTACATGGCGCCCAACGCGTTTGGAAAGGGCGATAAAACTAACGTAAGACATTTAGAGTAACTCAGTCGTGCTTTCTCACTCAGACCCCTTTTCCCAAATACTCCAAAGACGTCTGGAGTGGGTGAAAGGTTATTATATCCTCCAAAACCTCGCAGGAGGGAACTCCTATGTATGGTTCTTGGTCTAGTCAACGTTGAAGGATAAAACAGTTCCAGAATATTGTGCACCTAATCTCTGTTTCCATAAAGAAACCTGATCTGCAAATAAAAATAATACCATCCTGTCAGTAAAATGGGAGACAGTGATGGAGAAAGAGAGGCAATTAGATTAGCTACTGAAATAGCAGATGCTGATGCTACCATGCAAACAGCAGACCCGGATATAATACTCATCCAGGTCGCCAAAAGGAGATCTATAACCTTAAAACTTATAGAAAATGGACTGACACCTAGAGGTGGCACAGTCATATTCGTAATTGAGGCACACGAATATCGGCAGACAGAGGTATACTATACATGGATACATTTTCCAGCAGCAAATGCTGTAACAAAGTACTTCCACTATTACAAAGTAGAGGAACCTCCTGAAACGTACACTCCTTTCGAGGAGGTGGAAGTACCACTCAAATTCCAAGAGCATTTGCTCTTATTTGATGGCGCCCTAAAACATAATAATCACATTACAAGGCTCGGTCCTTTAGGAAGACCAGGAGCAACGTGGCCGGTCTTAGCCGGATACACACCACATCCAGACATCGACGAGATGACTGCACCAGAGCTATTAATACAGCTAAAACAACTACTAAAAATTCACAGACAATTAGTTCAGTATGTAATGCGGACTTCAACAATTCAGCCAGCGATTAAAATTCCACAGCTGACCCCTCACCAGGGGAACACAAATAAAATCACACCACAGAACATCCAATCCTGCCTAGGTAAAGTTCCAGCTAAACGGGAACAGATACCATTCTGGTTGGCACAGAAAATCACCCAAATAGAGGCGGTGTTTCCTGACACCACCCCATTAGAAAAGCACAGGATTCTGACTATATGTCTCCCAATGGGAATCGCACCACACATTGAGGACTGTGACACTTGGGGTACGGTCTTTGCTTCAATCTACACAAAAACGCACGGTGTTCCATCCATTTCGGTAATACCAGATGTGCTAAAACAAATTCAAGATGAATACGGTCCAGAACCTGCTTTAACTCTTGGTATGAAATTACTGAAAGACTTCAAGCAGGTCTCGGCTATATTACTAGCCAACATAAAGGGTGAAGCAGCAAACGTGGCGATCCGCCAGAGGTTAAAAGAGACAGATATAGCAGACCAACCAGCTGAAATTGCCAGAATCATAGAAAAATCCTATGAAGAACTAGGCAGAGATAGTCTAGGTGGAATACCAGTAAAACCGCAACTGACTACAAGTCCAGAAAAAATATTTTTTAATAATAATTCACCAAAAAAGAACTGGGATGGAAATAAACAATCCAATCCTAAAGAAAAGAAATTCCAGTCCAGAGGAAGGTCTCCTAGGCGAAGAGAGAAATCTCCAAACCCGAGACAAAGGTCACCTCAGAGTGAACCCTCTGGGAATAGATATAACCTTAGAAATAGGGATAATATTAAAAAACCTGATAGATATCAAGACATTGATACACGTCCGTCTCAATCTTTTCAGAATTCCTCGCAGAAATCGGAAAGAAGAGGACGATCAGAAGAGCACGCCAAGTCCAAAGACAAGGAACCTGCTCAACTGAAAAAGAAATCACAATTTCCAAAAAAGAAGGTAGCCAGTATCAAGGTAGTTAACAATGCCGAGAATACTGAGGACACAACTGAAAAACGGAGAATGGGCTCAGACAATGCTAGACAGCGCAGCAGAGGTGAGCATAGCTCGCAAAGTCCTTATGAATCATCTGGAGACAGTGGACACGAATGAATACCTTCAAGTGGAAACTGCAGATACCAGAGTTAGCAAGCCCCACAAAATATACGAGATAACATTACGTATAGAGGGAGATAAGACTAGGAAAATAAGGGGACTATTTTGGGATAACCTATCCAAGGGCTATGACATCCTTCTAGCTGAAAAAGACTGGCCACCGGAGTTTGTCAGGGAGTGCCCTCATGGCGAAGAAGTAATTATGCCTGCCTTCTCGAATCAAATACCGATTCATAAAAAATACACACTTGCTAGAAAGTGGGCAGTGGCCTTAGCACCTGCTTTATATAAAAATCACGTAGGATGGGATGAGGATTCTCCTCCTCACAAAGTCCAGTTAAAATCACAACCTACTGCACAAAGGCAGTACCCAATTAAGCAAGAAGCTAAAAAACAAGTAAATGAAATACTAGATCAGCTAGAATACCAGGGGGTGATTGAAACTTGCACCTCACAAATGAACAATCCTTTGTTTCCGGTCTCCAAACCAGACAATTCGTACCGTCTAGTTTTGGATTACCGACACCTTAACACATGTTGCAAAACTTTTGCAGTGCAAAACTCACACAGTGCTGCACTAATGAATAACATAGTGCGCAAAAAATACAAAACAACCTTGGACATCTCCAACGGATTCTTTTGTCAAAACATAGCACCAGAGAGCAGATATTTAACTGCATTTTCAGTAAATGGCACTCAAAAACAATTCTGTCGGTTAGCCCAGGGGTACAAGAACAGCCCGGGGGTATTCTCAGCGAGAGTAACAGAATTACTACAACTATATGATGATGAAGCATTATCTTATGTCGATGACATTTACTTAACAGATGATGACTTGGAGACTCACTTGAAAAGAGTGAACACCATAATACTTGGTTTCGCTGCAGAGGGTTACAAATTCAACTTCAAAAAGTCCAGAATTGCCCATCTGAAAATCCAGTACGGAGGATATGAATTATCAAGTATTGCCTGGTTAACAGTCTTTTAAGAACTAGAAGAATTAAAAAATCTAAAATATGAAAAAACGTATCCTCTGCCAATCGACATTCTGCCTCTACGACATTACGCCTGTGTAATCTATACAGACGGACATGCTCAACCCTCCGTTTGGGGAGAACATGCATACAATCCCACATGTGAGATTACAAAAGAAGTGTGGCACGGAGGTAAACTAAGACCTCTATTAACAAAATCACACTCAGTAGAAACTAATTCAGAACTACAAACTGAAATATTAGCTTTGAAAATGGCGCTAGATAATGCGGATTGCGAATTCCCGACACTTATAGTGTCAGATTCATATTTCTGCGTCAAAGCATATAACAAGGATTTGCAGACCTGGATTCAGAACGATTACAAAGATGACACGGATGCACCAATAAAGCAGAGACTGCTCTGGGAACAGGTAGCTCTTTTGAAAAAAGAACTACCAAAGACTCACGTGACACACTCACTGAGTCACCAGCGTGATGGCGTTCACGTTGTAGGGAATTCATTGGCTGAAACAGCCGCAGCAGCAGCCAGTAAACCGGCTCCCGTAGATCGAAAAAAGCGTACATTAAAATACATTGACGGCGAAACAGTGCTGGCAGTAAAAACGTCATCAAAAGGCGACTGCTCGGCGTTACCGATCAACTATCCACTCAATTACACATACATCATAGATGCAAACTCCATTCCTTTTGCTCGAATCCCTGGAGTGGGGGATAGAGTGATTCCAAACATGGACAGGAGAAACTTGTTAATCGCAGACGCACACATGGGCGAGGGTCTCAGACACCTTAAATTAAAAGATTCTCTGGAAGAATTACAATCACGGTACTGGTGGCCAGGCATGAGCCTGCACTACACCATGTTTGTAAAAAACTGCCCAAACTGCAACAGAGATCGCAGTGGGGAGAGAAGCAGTTTAATACCTCGTCGTATCAAGGCAGATAACATCACCACTAAAAAGAATGGCTTGCGATTAACATATACGGGCTAGTTCCCACTTATAATGTAGATCCACAGCAC
The DNA here is from genome assembly GCF_964261635.1 of Lissotriton helveticus. Classification (NCBI taxonomy): domain Eukaryota; kingdom Metazoa; phylum Chordata; class Amphibia; order Caudata; family Salamandridae; genus Lissotriton; species Lissotriton helveticus. The sequence continues at coordinate 733,268,291 of NC_136070.1, forward strand.
TCGGCTGACGTCCGGACTGTTATACAAGATTTGCGAGTCTAAATGGCATATACGCTAAGAGCATGCTACGTTCGACCATTTTTTTTTCTTTTTTCTCAGGCAATCCAGCCTGGGGGGGGGAAAGAATGGCCAAATGAGCACAGCCCAGCGGGAATCTTCTCACTTCCTTCCTGAGGGTATGGGATGGTGTAAAGAAAAAACCAAGACAGAAAGCAATCTATAATAGAAAGGATATTAGGTTCGGGAGCTGGGTGGGTCAAACATCTAATAAGTGTCCAACGTAGTCTAAATAACTTGCCAAGAAATTCTCTGAAGGGATTCAGTCCGTACGAATTATTATTCGGAACTAGGATGTTGATCTCTGACCTTGATAGTCAGACTTCAGTGGTAACAGAAAAAAGCTTTGATGTCAAAGACCGTTTGGCTATTTTGCAGGACTTAAACAAAACAAGAAAAGACCTGAGCAACATACAGTTGAAAGAACAGCCAACGACCACTGAAGAATCACCACCTGTCCCAGCAAGACCTGTCTGGATTCCAAAAGTCGGGGATCTAGTCAGGGAGAAGATCGCGGTAAAGAAGGAATTTGGGCCTTCTTACAGAAAAGCAGTTCCTGTATTGTCTGTCAACGGGACAAGATCAGTTGTACTACCGCCACTTGCTGGAAAAAAGGAGAACCGAGTTGTATCCATCGACCTGGTAAAACCACAACATGTGGCCGATAACCAACAGTAGGCCAAGTGGACTCCCAATAAGTAGCAGAACACCAAGGTTTGCTACCAGTACAGAGGTCCTATCAAAGAGGCTCATCACATTCGAAACGCCTACAGAAGAACAACAAGGACTATGCAACAATGCAATAGAACTTAGACCTCTGAAAACCCAAATAAAGACATTTAGCAGAGACACACCAATCTATACAGAAGTACCAAGTGAAAATGCAAGAAACAAAAATCCTGAACCAATTGGAACAATTGACAGAACTGCATCCGGTTACTTCATCAACTTCGATGATTCCTCTGAAGGCTTCAGCGAACAAAAGACACAGCCATCATCAAAATCCTTTAAAGACAATGCGAAGGAACTTTTGAAACAACTGAAAGAAACATATCTAGTTTCTCCATGGATTGAATTTTGGGTGGGTTTTGGTGCATGTATCCTCATACTTTGGCTCATCATGGTATTTACCTTGGGACGCTTCATTGAGGGAAAATATGCTAAAATGGACACAGCAAGTCAGAACATCAACTTGGTCCTCAAACCACACACATCTTCACACGTCGAGAAAAGAGAACTTTCTTCAGAACTTTCTTCAGCCAACTTCACAGCAATTCCAATATCTGGTGGGGTAGCCTGGGACAACACTGACTATGAAATTTATGGTCCGGTCGAGATCCTGAAATATCCACACCAAATCAAGATCTCCTTGAGTGACTTTGCAAAACCAAACTCATTTGCTGATGATTGGGACTTTGAAAGTATAAACAATATGATGTCTGACTTAGTAATGTCTGCTAAATTTACAAAACATGATTATTTGCAGGGTTCTACAAATTATGACAGCATGTACTGCTATAACCATTATGGTAACCATTTCTTGCATAAATCTGCACAACCTAGAAATGTTTTAAATTTTAATCAATGGGAACATTGTGCAACACCTCCAAAAGGGAGCTCTAGAACCGTGTATGGCAAATATTCATATTTTTCAGGTTTTAACATAACTAATGCTGAAACATTTTATTACAAATTGTCAAACAAGACAGGGATGAAAACCATGATAACCAACACAAAATTGATATATTCAGATTCTTTCTTTGAAAAAATGAATACTTTTGGATTTGATTATTGGGACAAACATGTTGATTTGAAAAGTGTTTGGGGTACAAAAGAATGGCAAGTACAGGGTATAGAAGCTTTGTTTAGAGCCTGCATGATCCCAGAACAAATGATATTTTTAAATGACACCGTTAAACAAACCACCTGTCTTGGCTTAGCCAAAATCAAAGATTTAAATAACCTGTCTATTCCAAAGCCAACAATGTTTAGCAATAACTCTGAAACAGATGAAGAAATAGACATAAACCATATACTTAACCAAAACAGAACACATCCTGATTGGAAACAATGGTTGATCTGGCCCACAGATACAAATAACTGTCAAGATAGATTCCTGAATAAAACACAGGGTTTCAAAATGAACAGGCCAGACCCTAGATATCCCCAAAGACATCACCCAGGGATAATAACAACCTACAGTGTGGGCAAATTATGCCTTCAATGGCTACAAACTTCCACACTGCCTGAAATTAAGCAACACCTAACTTTACTTACTGATGGTGCTGACTTGCGTGATTTCATAATGGGACCACGCAAACAGCGTCAAAAGCGTTTCATAGCAGCCTCTGTATATGCAGCATACAATGAGGCCTGGAAGGTTACTCAAATTGAGACAGCAGAAAGAATACGGGAAATTGACCGTATTAATTTGGAAAAATCACTTTCTGTAGTGGACAATGGGTTAATGACTCTGTCCTCCAGAATTTTTTCATTGGACAGCATTGTGTCTTCAGCAATCGATATATTATCGCAAGACTTACTGTTATTACAACATGGTCAGTCACAATTGCGTTCTATTGTACAGCTTGGCTGGACGTTACAAAATCTGCGTTCAGGCTATGTGCCTTGGCGTTTAATCAACACAACGTCACTATTTCAAATCTTTAATCTTACTGATAGACAAATCGGTATGGCGCAGAAGGGTGCTGATTATACAATCTTGAGCATTGAAAAACTAGAAAGATTACCGTTGACAATGTCAGAACGACCTGTCAGTGAATGGATAATCCACGGAATCATAAATATTCCAATCTCAACCTTCAGGTTTCAATACTGCCAAAAATATATACAGGCTGGCATGTACGAGAAATTGGGAAAGGGGTACCTTAAAACAACATGGAACCTGCCCTATTCACATGCATGTATCAGTAACAAAGGACAGAAAGTGTTTCTTAGTGGCATCAATTGTGCTATGTCACTAAGCGGCACGCTTCTGTGTAACGGTATTAGTTTGCACGGAGCCTGTGAAGGGAATTCATACAACCTTTCATGTCACCAGCAAGGCGCACCTGCAACTGAAATAGAACCATTCTTTCAAAGACTCTATAATGGGAGTTACATTCTTATTGTAGACCGCAGATGCTGTAGTCTTATGCCCGGGACTCCTTATCTCGTCACTACGACGGCGAAGGTCAAGTGCTGTGGACGTTCTTTGTTCCCCAGCTCCTTTCCAGACAGGGAGGCGAGGGCATGGCCCAGTTTGAAAATTACTTCTATTCGAATAGACACTTTAAGCAGAATGAAAACAGTGCTTCTTCAGACGCCTACAAGGCTCACGTCATCTAAAGAAACGTATGATCTACAAGTCGCAAGGACGACTGCAGAGATACATACATTATTATCAACTAATTCCCCCGTACATTTCGCGGAAATCCTGAGCGAAATCTTAAATATTTCTGATACCACAGGGGTCTCAAAGGTATTTAAGACAGTATTTTCGATGGCATTAACACCATTCAAAGCCATACTGGGTATTTTTCCAGACTTCGTCCATTCGATTTTTGGCGGACTTCCCCTGATCCTAGGACTAATTGCAGGAATCCTATTCCTAGTCCTTATTTTTCGTTATGGCAACCCATGTCACAGATCAAACTCTCGCGACAATGGAAGATACGATCCTAGCCATTGGATACCGGGACCGGATATCAAAAATCCTGGGACTATCCCGGCTTAGAGACCTAAACATGACTTGGTTTCTATCATTTCGACCAATGTGGCAAAGGTGTGTTTTACCTGTACTAAGGTGTCTGCTATGCGGAGAAGAATGCGTGTTAGACACCTGTCTGACGCTACAATCGGATGCGCCGGTGGATGCAGATACACTGTTGGTTCCTACCAAGGTTCACGCACTGTGCTGCCCTCAAAGGCTGCCAATTCTGATGACGGCATTCCTGGAATCTTCACCACTGCGATTGAAGAGTAGTGAAGTTCAAGATGAAAGCAGCATCGAACAGGTACGACCTTCTGTCAGCAATGCAAATCAGAATGTCAATGGAGACAATCATGCGCATGAATGCATGGTTACCCCTATTTCCGACTTAGAGGAACTTTCCCATGAAGCTGTTGACAGTTTTTTCGAAAGCCTGAATGATATGATGTTCTCTCCGGAACAGAAATAGAGACTTTTGAGTAAACTCGCACACGGCGTTCCCTGAATTCGGCCTTCAACTTTAAAAATAAAGTCACATGAACAATTACAATCCAGTTCACGGACAGCAACTTTTTTCAGCAAGCCCCTAAAATATTTTTCTATATATTTTTTCCCGGGACACTGATTTTCTGCTTAAAGTAAGAGACTATTCCTAGAGAACTAAGATTTCTATTTTAGATACTTTATAGACTTTATAGACTTTAGCTGCCCGCTGGTATGTTCGCAATAGATTTTATGTGATGAAATGGTTTCGACTTTTTTTCTGTATAGCCATATTAAGAGCCATTTCATGTGTATTTCTCATATACCAACAATCAATAATGCATAACAATGCGTGTTCACTTTTGCATTTAATTCATAGCTTAAGTGCATACAATATATATGACTGCAATTTTTCAGTATATTTGAAAATTTCGAAATGCATTTATGTATTTTGGGGTGGTAAGGTATACACTATACTCTATAGTATGTTGTACTATGTTATACTATGCATAGATTAGTAGATATGACCATAGTTAGCGTGGAGTGGGTGTCGTGTATTTCTATAGGTTCTGATTCGATCCCCCTATTCCTGACCCTATTCTGGTTAAACTTACTAGCTAGTTAACTAACAGTCAGCCCATGAGGCAAGAAATCCCCCATGATGCAGATACCGTTATCTGACGCAGTCACACTACGGCACAGGAACGTGTTATCTGATTAGGTCATAACGCTTGAGATCTAATTAGACAAGCGATATTCCTCCAGCCCCTGATAAGGCATACGACGTTCTCATAACAAATCAAACCTATGACAACCTGGATAATCCGTGCGGCCATTGTTTTGATTTCACAGAGAACTTTAGTAAAGAATGTGCTAACGAGCAAGTCGTATGACATCTTTATTGACGTACCTATGTCCATCCTTACGTCAATCTCGGCACCTTTAAGGTATAAATATTGCCGACCTTGCCCTATGCAAACACACGCGTGGTGACAAGACGGAGCAGCCATACTTGCCGAAGCCGAGAGCAGAAGCAGACCCCGCAGGCAGCAGCCCCGCCTTCCTGACGCGCTGAGAGACGCGCTGCTATCTCAAGCCGAGAGACCCAGCACCGGCGCTTCTGGGCAGCCCTCGCAGGCAGCCTGGAATATCGAGAGCAGAGAAAGAGATACCATTCCTCATTCATCCTACATTCCAGGTACAGAACTGAATAACCCCTCCTAGAGAATTCTTTAGTTATTCACTTGGCAAAAACAAACTTAAACTAAACTGTAACTTTCTATTCCCGCCCACGCATTAGACTTAGGTCAGGTACACGGGGTAGGCGTATTTAGAAACACCAGTTGAGTACGTTTAGTCAAATGTATATGTGTATGTAAATATATTTTAATCATTTTAAACATCATATGGCTCAGAAACCATATCAATGTTTTTACAGTATTATTTTATACTATTGCTTCTAATGTATGCACTTTACTTAACTATAAGTATTGCAATAATATCGATCCATTTCTCTTGTACGAGAAAAGAGACTGATCAATAAATAACATCTTTTATTGAATACGCCCGTCTCTTCCTTTTCTCTACATTCTGATGAGACTAAGAATGCACGTACTGACTGAGTAAAATAATTGCCTTGTGCTCACACGACTCTCGAGATTGACTCTTGATTAGGGGAGAGCAAAGTTGTCATGTTCTATGGTTGTCAGAAACTAAATCCCTTCTTGTCTAATCAGGGGAGTTCATCCTTCCTTGAACATTCGAGAAAGTTTCTAGCGAACTCTGAGCTTAGCTGGCAAACCCAAAAATTAAGTCTAGTTTCGACAGTAGTAGACCTAGTTAACGTCTGGCCTAGGCCTTTACTGCTGTAGGTACTATTCCAATGCGCAGAGCCTATTGGGAAAATAGGAGCTACACTACACATCATATCGAACCCAGGAGATGATTGTTCATGTCTCTGAATGTGATCTGCTAGAGGGGGGGGGCCCTACCCCTGCGCCTGCCTCTGCCCCCTCTTGATACAGCTGCGATGTTGCGGAGTAGTCCCAATCCAGTCTTTTTATCACCTCTGTGTGCATTGGACTTGCTTGTACCCTCCTTTTTTTGCTTCGTCGTTTTTTCGTTAAATTTTTTAACCTTCTGCACGATGGTGATTTTTGTATAGTCTCCTCCCCTGAACCTGAAGTATCATACGAGATTGAGGCCAATCCAGGTACATTTGGATTACTTTCCGTGCCAGAGGGGTCCAGTGTGGATATAGAGACAGTTTCTATCCCCGTACTCCCTTCGTCTTCTTCACCCTCCCCCTCATTTACAGAATAGAAGCAATCATCACTAGGTGAGCCCTGAATTAAACCGGAGGGGAGGATAAGGGCCTCATTCTCCAACTCAGCAACCCTATTATTGAGGTCAGATCGAGCTTGGGAGGGCGCTGGGATCAATGAAATGGTATTTTTATCATGGCTCGCCCCATTAGTGTGGTTACTCCTCTCACTAGAACCTGGGTTGCCCGGGTTGTCCCCTATATTCTGTGGAGGGTGGGCATCCAGTTCCGCTTGCATAATTATTCTGTCCAGACAGATTACTACACCTGTTCGGTCATTGTTTACTTTCCCCACAAGCCCCTGGTCTTGCCCCTGGTCTTGCTCTTTCTCTTGCTCTTGCTTTTGCTCTACAGTTTTTGTTGTATCTGGAGCAGTTAAAGCCATTTTAATTGTAGAATCTGTACGTATGTCCACACCCCCCCATCTGCTGCCACATCCTCTAACAGCTCCACATCGCTCAACATATTGTGTGGAAAATCAGTTAACTGCTGTTGCATTCCCCCCTGTAAGTCTGTCACCTCCATACCTGAGGGGAGAGCCTCCCTTATGGCTGCCGCGGAAGTATCGTCTTTACACGGCATTTGTTCCAACCGCAGTTCTGGAAGGGGTGTATCTGCCAGATTAACTCCTACAGCAATTACCGCTCCTTCTTTCGATAATGCAGAGTTATCTCCTTCAGTTAATTGCTCCGTTCTGCTACGCGCCATGCATGATGGATCGATTCCTTGCTGCAGTACCGCCCTCTGAGAGCCTGTCATCTCTGTGCCTGCAGCCGCGGCCGCGGCTGCGGTGATTGCAGGCGTACCGCCGCCCTCCTTATTCAAGCTCGGCAGCCCTTCAGATGAGTAAGTGTCTTGTTCCAGGGGTCGGGGCTAATTGTACCCTCTGTCACTCTGGCGCTCAGCATCGGTCTCGCGTTCGCGTTGACATTCGCCATTACGGGCGAGAATGTCTCCAAAACCGAGGGCTGTCTCAAACCCGTCTGCTCAGCATTTTTAATTCCAAGATTCTGCCTCCGGGTGGGGGGGGGTTTGTCCTTATTTTTCATTCTTTCATTTCTTTCTCCCTTCTTCTCACCCCTTTTCTCCGCTATGGCTGCTCCACCAGTAGCCTCATCAGCCTTACCGAAGTCCAAGTCCTGGGAGAATGCCAGCTCCTCTTGACACCGGAGCCCTTTTTTCGTCCGTACATTTGCTGCGGGTGCATCGGAGCCGCTCCAGACAGCTTTCTCTTTGTCCTCCCTTGTGCTTTTCGGCGGCATTTTAGGGGCCATAACTCTCCAAAATGTCAATGACCCATGCCAGAAGTATCGAATCCAATGCGATAGGATCAGGGACAGATTAATGTTTTGATATGTCCAGGTCCTTGCTGAGACCACCTTGTACTCCTCTAGACTCTCAGCAAATAATGCCTTCAATATCTTTAGTTCAGATTTAAGGTCGAGCAGCATGCCTCTCGGGGAGTATCATATCTTAAAAGTCCATTCTCTTTCCTAAGGGAGAGCAGAGAGAACACGACCTCTCCCTACAGCCCGCTGGCGGCCATCTTGCCTCAACAAACCGGCATCTCGTAAATACTTCTTTTCACTGAAAACTCCCCTTTTATTTCAGTGATAGAGCTAAAAGCTTTCTCCTCTAAACCCGCTACGCGCTGCGCGCATGCTCATCTCTGCACCTCTCGCGAGTAGCGTCACCTTACGTACACACTGCTTGACATACACAAGCTGCTTGCCATCACATGTTCGCTGAAGATGAAAACAATGCCGGCTTCTGTTCTGCGCGCAGTAAGAATGCTTCCTATAACCTCGCGCGCACACTTCAAATGACGCTCCCAACTGTTTAAAAGTCCTTCTTTTTCAGTCACAAGAAAAGGCGATTAATATCGTTTTCATCCAGGAACGAATAAATCACTCAAACCTCTTTGACAACGCTCGTGCAAATCTTCCGCTGAAATATTATTCAACTCGACCTTCACTTCAAACATTCACTGACCTTGCTCCTAAAATGTTAAACTTGTTCCTTTTTGTCACGCTGGATTCTTCGATGGGCGTCTGTCCTCCGTCGCCAGTAATAAATGAAGAAATAACATCAACTTCTTTTGAATAGCTTTATTCTGACACCCACCGATGACTTGCGGCTGCGGCTACATTAACTGACACTCCCTGTGTGACTCAGCTCGAGCACACGCTCTCGCTGATGTCACATCATTCTCCAAACAGAATGTCAACATTAAAGGGAAACTACAGCACATCTTCCTTTTATAATAATAATAAATAAAAAAAATAAAGAGAATAAATAATAAAAATTATCTAAAACAAATACACAGAGCTATAAGCAGAGCAATAAAAGTAATTATTTAAGACAATAATCCTGGAGATACAAAGGTGACTTCTTGACTCTGATGCTACGAGAAAAAGAGCCAGGACCATCTTTGTGATTACAACTCTGCGGCACATCAATGCGTGGCAGACTTCTCTGAGATTCCAAATGATCACAAATCTGATCTCTATGAATATTATCTTGACCATGACCATATTTGGGCTGAAAATAATGAGATTTAGACTTGACATATTCATTCCCCCTCGTACACTTTGCCAAACGAGACATGCTCCAAACATCTCCCCCTGCATGCATAACAACATTCTTCATAACTTTAACAATACGCTTTGGTCCAAAATATTTAGAGTCACCTTTAGGTGACCAGACTGCTTTCTTCACATAAACAAGATCACCCACTCTCCAAAAACATTTCTTCGCTCCCATTTTAACATCAAATCTTTGCTTATAATTGTTTTGATATCTTTTAATTCTCCAGTTGTCTGCAACACAAACCCTGTCGTTTATACTCAACCATAAAGGATTAAGTTTAGAACCAGCAGTTCTACCTTTGAGTTTCTTAAAAGGCGAACAACCAGTCACACTGTTTGGAGTGTTTCTATGTGCCCAAAGTTTCTCCCTAAGTACTGGTCTAAGCGGAACTTTCATCTCCAAAGCCGACTGTGCGGAAGCTCTGATCAACCTGTTCATGCTCTCGACTAAACAATTTGCCTGAGGGCCATAAAGGGCAGTCTTATGATGTTTGATAGACAGATCTTTAAGAAAATCTGACATTTCCTGAGAGGTAAACTGAACCCCGTTGTCAGACACAAGGATATCAGGAACACCCTCACATGTAAAGGAGTCTTTTAAAAATTCTATTATATTTTTCGTCACAACTGAACTCATGCAAGCAGCAGAAACCCACTTAGACGTATAATCCACTAGGACAACAACAAATGTTTCAGAGGAGCTAAGTTGTCAAATGGACCAACTATGTCAACTGCAAGTTTAGACTAAGGACGTTCAGGTATAGCAACAGGAGAAAGAGGAGTAGACCTTACCTACCTGGATTTGTTATTCCCAGCACAAATAGTGCAATCCCTGACTACTTCTTCAACATGACGGTCAACCTCAGGCCACCAATAAGACTCTCTGATCCTAGCCTTAGTGAGACTACGGCCAAGATGCCCTTCATGCACAAGATTAATAACCTTCTCACGCATCTGACATGGTGGTATTAACCTATCACCTCGCAAAAGCTCACCTTTCACAATGTTCAACTCCTCACGAACATTCCAGTAACCTTTGGCACATTCAGGAACTTCTTTCAAACAAGGCCAACCATTGACAGTAAAATCCATAACTATTTTCCTTGCCTCATCACTAATTAAACAATTCTGCCATTCTTCCTGGTTAATAGCTGATTCCTTTACCCAAGAAACATTTACACAGTCAGCACTTGAAACAGAGTATTTTTCCAAAGGCATTCTTGACAAAAAGTCAGCCGGAACTTTTTTAAGTCCAGGCAAGTATTCAACACGGAAATTAAATTCCCAAAGGCCTTCAATCCATCTTTTAATTCTTGGTGTGGTGCTCTCCACATTCCTACAAGAAAACATGTGTACCAATGGCTTGTAGCCTGATCTGACTAAAAATGGTAGACCCCACAAATAGAATCTGAAATGATTAATAGCCCATGAGCATGCAAGGGCCTCACTTTCTATTACGGAATAGCACTCCTCTGCTCCTTTCAATGACCGTGACGCAAAACCAATGACTCTTTCTTTTCCATCAATAACCTGGGACAAAACAGCCCCCAAACCACGCACACTTGCATCACTGGACAAAATAGTTTTTTTGTGCACATCAAAATGACCCAGTGCTGGCATCTTCGCAATCTCACACTTTATTTTGTCAAAAGCATTCACACAATCATCATTCCAACAAAAAATAGTCCCCTTCTTTAGAAGGATCCTAATGGGTTGCATAACACTTGCAAAATTACATACAAACTTAGAATAGTATTCGGCTAAACCAAGAAAAGATTTAACCTGCTCCTTGTTGGTAGGAGGGGGTGCTTGTAATATCGCCTCCGCAAGATCAACTTTGGGACTAATACCCTCCCCAGAAATAGAGTGCCCAAGATAAGACACCGAGTTAACTCTGAATTTACACTTCTCACTTTTAAAGTGAGACCATATTCTTCCAGCCTAGACAAAACTTTAAACAGGATTTCATCATGGTTAGTTGTATCTTGCCCATGGACAAGAATGTCATCTTGGAAAAATTGACAGAATCAATTACAGACAAAACATTTTTCATGACCCTCTGAAAACAGGCTGCAGCACTTGCCAGACCAAAAGGCATTCTTATGAACCTGTAAGCGCCCAAAGGAGTTACAAAAGATGTTAGGGGTCTTGAATCTTCATGTAGCAAAATCGGATGGTAAGCTGCTGATAAATCCATAACACTTAACACAGTAGCACCCCAAAGTTTTGATAATGTCTCATTGATGTTGGGAAGAGGTTGTCTGTCAACCCAAATGGAATTGTTAAGGCTTCTCAAATCCACCCACATTCTAATTTTAGTTCCTTTAGCCTTAGGGGCCAAAACAATTGGTGCGAGCCATTCTGAGGACTCAATCTCCTCAATTACTCCTAAATCGAGCAGTCTTTCAATCTCCTCACGAAGTGGTTCCATCATAAGATTAGGCACTTTCCTCACTTTATACACAGATGGTTTTGCACTGACCTTTAATATTATTTTGTATTTGAAAGCCTTCAAAAGACCAAGTTTTCCACTGAAAACTGCAGGATACTTGTCAATGATGTCTTGGACATCATTCTGCAAAGAAATTAACATGACTTGTTCAGGTGCATTTGGATTTAAGATAATGCCAAGATCTCTTTGGTGGCGCCAACCCAAGATACTATCCCCACGCTTGGCAACATAAACTTTGCCTACTGTTTCTCTATCTTTGAACAAAATAGTTTGAATCGAATAGCCAATTAAATCAATCTTTCGTCCTCCATAACCCACAGGTTTAATGTCAGGGGCCAAAAGTTCGATTTTCTTGTTCCCAAAAGTTTGAAACCAAAATTTGTCGCTTATCAACATATATGGGGAACCAGAATCTGCTAAAACTGGAACAATTTCATCCCCAATGCATACATCGCATTCAGGCATAGTCACAGTGTCAGAGTCTATTGTCTTCACATCATTTATGCTGAGCGAATTCACAGAAGTACCAACAGTAATACCCTGTTGTATGAAGTCTTCTTCATTTTCAATCAAATTTACTCTTGTGTTTTTACACATACTGGCATAGTGACCTTTTTTTCCACAATTTCTGCAATTAGTACTCCTGGCATAACAATTTGGAAAATTAGGCCCGTGATTCTGGCTGCCACACCTCAGGCATTTGAATTTCCCATCCTTATTCAAATTGAAAGTGAACTTTTGTTTGTCAGTTTTAATAGAGGTTTTCTCTTGCTTATTGGCTGCTTTATTGATAGCCGCCACTTGATTTCAGAGGATACACATTCACTGTTGTACTTTCTTAAATTGACTAGAGCTTCAACATGCCCAGGAGTCTTACGCATTTCTTTTACCCAATGAGCAGTGTGCTCAACAATGGTTATGGCCTCTTTTAGATTAGGATTTTTGGACGACAACTTTTCCTGAATTCTTGGGTCATTAGTGCACCGAACAAGTTGATCACGAATAAGGGAGTCTGTCAACTGTTCAAATTCGCATGTTTGTGCTAAAGACTTGAGAGCTGCAACGTAGTTTCCAACTCTTTCCCCTTTACCTTGAACACGCATGAAAAATGTATGTCTCTCCATAACCACATTCAAACGTGCTCCAAAATGTTTTTCAAGTAAAAGAATACTCATTTCAAAAACGTTATTAGGCTCATCAGCCCCTCTGCCAATAGGTATGGGATCCAGACTGTCATAAATACTCCTCCCCTCAGTGCCAAGATTGTGTAACAATACACCTTGCTTCCTTGCTGCAGAACATTTTTCCCCACGATTGGCAATTAGATAGGAATCAAAAAGTGGTTTCCACTTCTTCCACGGAAGGATAGTTTCACCTTGTGCACTCAAAAATTGAGGAGGTTGGCTCATTCCAGTAGCCACAGTCGACCTGTAAGGCAAATTAACTAAACAAGCTAATAAAACAGACTAAAAAAATTATCTAAAACAGCAATTCATCAAAAGGAAGGAAAACTAAAAAACTAACGCAAATCCATCGGCAAATCACTAAGTAAATGAAGAGACATTCCTTATTCAAACTTGCCAGAGTCTTCAAATTGTCCTTAAAAACAAGTAAGATGATAAATAACAAAATAAATTAAAATAATTAACTTATCTTGAAAATGCTCAAAGTTTCTGACCATAATATGGTGATTTTGTTATTTCAATCCTCTTCTTTCTCACTGTAAATACTTCTTTTCACTGAAAACTCCCCTTTTATTTCAGTGATAGAGCTAAAAGCTTTCTCCTCTAAATCCGCTACGCGCTGCGCGCATGCTCATCTCTGCACCTCTCGCGAGTAGCGTCACCTTACGTACACACTGCTTGACATACACAAGCTGCTTGCAATCACATGTTCGCTGAAGATGAAAACAATGCCGGCTTCTGTTCTGCGCGCAGTAAGTATGCTTCCTATAACCTCGCGCGCACGCTTCAATTGACGCTCCCAACTGTTTAAAAGTCCTTCTTATTCAGTCACAAGAAAAGGCGATTAATATCGTTTTCTTCCAGGAACGAATAAATCACTCAAACCTTTTTGACAACGCTCGTGCAAATCTTCCGCTGAAATATTATTCAACTCGACCTTCACTTCAAACATTCACTGACCTTGCTCCTAAAATGTTAAACTTGTTCCTTTTTGTCACGCTGGATTCTTCGGTGGGCGTCTGTCCTCCGTCGCCAGTAATAAATGAAGAAATAACATCAACTTCTTTTGAATAGCTTTATTCTGACACCCACCGATGACTTGTGGCTGAGGCTACATTAACTGACACTCCCTGTGTGACTCAGCTCGAGCACACGCTCTCGCTGATGTCACATCATTCTCCAAACAGAATGTCAACATTAAAGGGAAACTACATCAAATTACCAAACGCCTGAAGGTCCTTCAGCATGTGTAGCTTTACATCGTTGTACACATGAATTACAAGAGGGCTCATGCAAATATATTGAATGAAAGCGTGAGCAGTCACAATTGGATTCTGATCTTGTCCTTGTTGCAGTTCAAGGCAGTCTAAAAATAAATTTTTATGCATTCGGTTACTGAGATTCTTTTCACTGGAAATTTTCTGTAAGACTGTAGTTGTTTTAACGGTAATCAAGGTTACCAGCTAAAAGTTGTTCTGGATCTGCATTAGCTATGGATTTTATATACAGATGAGAAGGTTGTGTCTCTCCTAAACAGGATTTCAGTTTCTCTCTTTCTAGACCACGAGTATGCCTCTTGTGTAAATGTTGAACCGTATGGTTGATTGCACCAGTCATCTCCACTTGAATAATGACATTGCTCTGCTTTGTGGGTTTTTTGGCAATTGAAAAATCATATTTGGTGCAGCCACTAAATTTACAATGTCCTTTGCCACGCCAGAAAACAGATACTTTTTTCCGCGACCCTTTGGATCTGACTCTATTGTATTTGAAAGAAATCACACAGAATTGATTAATTTTATTAAGCTTGCTACAAATGAAGTCAGACCAGCCATTCATTAAGAGATTATACCCCTGCCTGCTCTCTGGTTTTATCTGTTTCCATTCTTCTTTAGTCAGTTTTATTTTAAATCTTGATGGTAGATTGTATTCCTGTTTTATACTAACCATAGATGTGTCTGTTAGCATCATTTTTTGTAACGTTGTACAGCTAAAGTATTTGCTTTTTTTAGCATCTATTGCTTTTTCAGAAGAGTCCTCTGTTTTTTTATTTACTGTTGCATATTCAGTTTGGTATTTAGAAGCCATAACAAGCTTTAGCACAGTTGGCTGAGAGACATCTTTATCATTTCCACTTTCAATAGGCAAGATTTGACTTAATTCTTTTGAATTCGTACAGGACTTAAGTTGTGATGTGAATAATGTTTTAGGAGATGCAAATGAAGCTAAGTCTGTGAATCTTAATTTCTTGGCACTGTTCTTTTTTGCTTTACATTAGGGCAAAACCATGGTGAAATAGATGCTATATCCATAATGCTTTTATAGCCAATACAAGTTGGATGAAACCATTCTTTACAGGAATCACGCTGGGCATATGGTTGTCGGGGGTCATTTCTTTGCCTGCATACACAATATAGATGTTCATCTTCTTCTTGAGAAAATGAGGGTTGATCCTTGACATGCAAGTATGTTTTTTTACTATTTTGATACACAAGTGTTTTTGTCCTAATTGTCCTTCTGTCTTCTCTCCAAACATGATAAAGCCATAACCTTGTGCATAGCTTGTTCTGTCCAAGTTCCAATTGATTGTTTCCCCAAACAGAGTTAGACTTACGGTAACCCGCATTGTTTAGAGATGCAATATTTTCATGGAATAACTTTATAAGTTTACTTTCCGAGTTTTTATCAGAAACAAGCTTCCAGGACATTTTCAACAATTTACAATTCTTGCATACATTTCTGTTTGAATATAATATTTGATATGAAGGGGAGGCGTAATTTACAGACCAGTTGCTGCACACGGCCGGGCTTGGCTCTGCTGTGTGTTTCTCGGCCGGGCTTGGCTCCGCTGTGGTGTTCCTGGCCGAGCTTGGCTCCGCCATTCTCTGTCCCTCACTGTGGTGCTCCTGGCCGGGCTTGGCTCCGCCGGGGGACGCTTGAGACCACAACCCCCAGCAGCCTCATCGCGGCAAGGACGCCGCCCACGCTATCAGGAAGCGCCGGCAGGCGCATAATGGAGACCACGCCACAGAGTCCTGGGGGAGGCGTAATTTACAGACCAGTTGCTGCACACGGCCGGGCTCGGCTCCGCTCTGTGTTTCTCGGCCGGGCTTGGCTCCGCTGTGGTGTTCCTGGCCGGGCTTGGCTCCGCCATTCTCTGTCCCTCACTGTGATTCTCCTGGCTGGGCTTGGCTCCGCCGGGGGACGCTTGAGACCACAACCCCCAGCAGCCTCATCGCGGCAAGGACGCCGCCCACGCTATCAGGAAGCGCCGGCAGGCTCATAAAGGAGACCACGCCACAGAGTCCTGGGGGAGGCGTAATTTACAGACCAGTTGCGGCACACGGCCGGGCTCGGCTCCGCTGTGTGTTTCTCGGCTGGGCTTGGCTCCGCTGTGGTGTTCCTGGCCGGGCTTGGCTCCGCCATTCTCTGTCCCTCACTGTGGTGCTCCTGGCCAGGCTTGGCTCTGCCGGGGGACGCTTGAGACCACAACCCCCAGCAGCCTCATCGCGGCAAGGACGCCGCCCACGCTATCAGGAAGCGCCGGCAGGCGCATAAAGGAGACCACGCCCCCTCATCCCGCGGGACGCGCGCGGGCGCGCCCGGGAGAAGCCCGTGACAAGGGCGGGGCCTTCTGTGGCCGTCAGGGGCCAGAAGAGGCCAGGCCGGGCCACGGACTTTGGCTCTCTTCCCAGGATACAGGACTAACTGTAAGAAATATTAGTATTGTATGGTTTTTAATTGATTTGTGTTTCTTGGCCTTGAACAATATATAGAAGTCCTATTCCCTTCAAATAGAGACACTGCTGGTTATCCTTAATCGTGTTACGTATTTCAGGTCCTAACATGTCAAAGTCCAGAGTAGCTAAACCGGTAGCCGACAATGATACAAGGACATTAGATAACTATCTTGTCAAGGTAGTTAATAAAATAAATAAAGAAAGGCGATTATCATTAAACAAGGCAAGATGGGGGCGTGGCCACGAGCCGATCATGGCGGACGTGTAGTGGAAGAGCTCCGTCCATAGCCCTTGAAACTAGCTGATTATCCTGACTACCCACAACGCAACCCACCTCAATCTTGTGCCCGGAGCTTCCACAAGCGAGCGGTGAGCAGTGACGGCGAGCCGCCTTCTTCGGACACCGCCTAACACCCTGGTGAGCTGCGGCGATTGCTGGGGCCTACTGCACCGAGGAGAGCCGCGGCCTCAATTAGCCCGGAGGCCTGGTTGCTGACGGACGCTGGCGGACTGCGGAGGAGGCGCCGGAGGTGTGCGGAGACACGGAGCTGACCACGCGCCTACAATCAGCGTCTGGCGCTTGCTCCTACCGGCACCGAACTGTTTCCCCCCTCGCTGGCGAGCCCGGGGGGCCCACCCCGACCTGCCTGTCCCGACCGCAGCCAGAGGAGCGCCGGGACTGGCCCTGCACCCGCCGGTTCGACGCGGAGGTGACTGCGCCCGCCTGAATGCCGATGAGGAGTGAGGCTTCAGGGGAGATGGGGAGAGAACACTAGCGCCTGGAAGACTGTTGCCGCTGCGTGGGACTCTAGGCGGCCGCACGACAAGCCTTGGCGCCGCGGCAGTACTGCGGGCGCCATCTTGTGAGCACTCTAGGGAGACGGCGCGAAAGCTGGCGACACCCGAAACGCTTGGAGGTGTCAGAGGTACCGCGGCCCTGGGGACACAACACAGCACCGGCGCGGCCCCTGCAACCACATTGCCGGTGATGACCCTGAGCAACGTCGTGGGGTCCAGCTACGCGGAGGCCCGCACGGCGGGCCATTGACCACGGGACTACTTTCACTGGAGCAGGTACGCGGCACTTCTCTTCTGTCCTGCCTCTGACGGTCCTCCCCTCCTGCAGTCGATTGCCCATACCCATCACCTCGCTGTGGCAGGAGCGACAGCTGCGCAGAGGATCCTCCGTGGAGCGCCGCCACACCTACCAGAGGCGCTGCCACTACTACAGCGCCATTGACCCTGCCCAGCGCCAAGAGTCTAGCTCTCCCGTTGCCTTCTCCGCTGTGACGCCGGTAGCTGCGTGCACAACCTGGGCCCACGACATCGCATCGTAAGCTGTACAGACTGAGGACAGGAGCGCGATTACCGCAACGCCGCCCTGCATACTAGATCGATGGGAAGGCACAGGGGCAAGGCCCAGGACCATGGTGCATCGACGGACATGCAGTCCACCGGCTCGGAGGACCCTCTAGCCTCCTCTAATATGGACGTTATCCCACCGACTGGGAAAGGGACACAAGACGCCAAACTGGACCTTATCCTCAACGAAATACGGGCCACACGGGAGGCACTGGAATCACGCATAGATAGCATGGCGACGGGCCTCTCATTGCTACGGGCAGATCACAACAAACTCGCGGAGAGGGTCTCAGAACAGAAACTTGCGCTGAATGATCTCATACCTCAGCAAACGGACATTCGACGAAGCTGGAAGGCATGGAGAAACAACTCAAGCAGCTATGGGACAAGGTTGACGATGCGGAAGGACGAGCCCGACGCAACAACGTCCGCATCTTAGGCATTCCGGAACGCAGCGAGGGGAGGAATCCTACTCAATTTGTGGAGGACTGGCTCAGGAAACTGGTGGGTCCGGAAGATCTTACTGCCCTGTACAGCGTGGAACGGGCGCATAGAATGCCGTCCAAGCCGCCGCAACCAGGTGCGCCTCCGCGTCCTTTGATCGCGCGCCTCCTTCATTATAAGGACCGCGACACTGTGCTGCGCGTGGCCCGAGAGAAAGCGCCGATTCGCTATGAAGACAAGAATATCTCCGTGTATCCTGACTTCACACCCACGGTGCAGCGAGCCAGGTCCACCTTCCTAGGGGTAAAGAGCAAGTTACGGGAGAGAGACTTGAAATATGCCCTTCTGTTCCCCGCCCGCCTTAAGATCCTACACAGTAACAAATCATACTTCTTTGACTCGCCGGAAGAGGTGGAGGAGTGGATGGAGGTGACGCTAATGCCGCCGGCCTCACAAGACCCATTTACGGCCGCCAAAAGAGACGGACATCGGGGTCAAATGGATCAGAGAAGCACCGCTTCCAACACTGGACGAGCCCCCTCGCCAAGGCCAGCGCCAAAGGAACAAGCCGCTGAAAACCGCTTGGCAGACCACTCATCGGTGGTACAATTGACGGAGGAGGCACTCGCCGCTCATGACGCGGGCTCAGCCAGGGGCCTGATTAGCAACTCTGACACACACACCGAAGTGTCGGGATCGGCAGACAGCCTGCAACTCTTCCCCAAGATCACGACGCAGATGGCAGCGGAATTGTAACATCAACGCCACGAACGCTCTCCGGGTGGTAATGTATTGACTGTATCACTCTTTGCACACAGGTGGGTTGCCTGAGGGTTTGGTTTACTAAGGGCTGCCATGCCACCGCAGGCCAGTACGAGTCAGGCACAAGTGGTCTGCACCCCCCACCGTATGCACATGGAACTGTTTGACTTATGCCCATGTTGGGCATCATGGTTCGGACCTCGAGCCCGTTGGCCTGGGGACCTTAATGTTCAGGGATTAACTGTTTGCTTGACACTCCTCTCCTGCAGTAAGATGTACCAGGCGTATGCACCCACGAGCTCAGCTTTGTCGCGTTACACAATCAGACATGGGGCCACTTAATGTTTATAACTTGTGCACCTGGAATGTGCGGGGCATGGGCTCGATTCACAAAAGGCACAGGATACTTGCTCAGCTCAACCGTAGGGGAGTTATGATAGCTTGCCTCCAAGAGACACACTTGAACTGTGCTGAAAATTTGAAACTACGTAAGAAATGGAAGGGTCAACTTTTCGCTACGTCCTACTCCGCATTCTCTAGGGGGGCCGCTATTTGGCTTCGTAATTCTGTCCCCTTCAAGCCACTAGAACAGAGAATTGACAAGGAGGGTAGATATGTGTTTGTGCGGGGCTTACTGGATGGGGCTGCTGTTGTGATTGGATGTGTGTATTCACCAAATTCGGGACAATCAGATTTTTTGGTAAATGTCAATGGGGTCCTTACAGATTGGGCAGATCATTAATGGGTGGTTGGTGGGGATTTCAATGCTGTATTAGATGTTGCACTGGACAGGTCACACCCCCCACTACACGCCACGGAAAGCAGGAGACAGGCAGATGCGCTGGCACAATGGGCGGAGGGATGGGATCTGGCAGATGCTTGGCGCAGTACACATCTACAGGACAGGGAATATACCTTTTTCTCCCCGCCACATCAACTCCACACCAGAATAGACCGTATATTTTGCTCCCGTTCCATACTAGGATCGGTTATTCAGGCCCAGCACATGGGGAAGACCCTCTCTGATCACAATCCTGTCGAGCTGACTTGGCAATGGGGCCGACAGATGACCCCAATCCCGACTTGGCGATTGCCCACGGAACTACTGGAAGATACGGTCTTCAGGTCGTCTGTGGCGGACGCCATTGAGAGTTACTTCGACACGAACTCTAACACTGCCAGCTCCCGAAAATTAGAATGGGACGCCTTCAAAGTCTTCATCAGAGGGGAAGCGATGGCCACCTGAGTGGGCAGGAGGAGGGCAGTGATCGATGATCTAAAAGAAGTGGAGGGTAGATTGGCAACGCTGGAGAGTGAAGCTGCGGGCACAAACACACGCTTCACACCACTGCAGGATGCGCATGTAAAGCACGCTGAACTGCTAGAAGACTTGAGACTGTTAGACTGCAGGGAATACACTAATGGACAGCACACGCAGGCAGACAGGTCGGGCCCTATGCTGGCCCGTATCATACGTGACTCCCCAGTGCATCACCCAATCCTGGGAATACTGGATCAAGAAGGCATACTGGCTTCGACTCAAGTAGGAATTAACACCGCATTCACAGACTACTACACCACACTCTATAGCGATCACCCATGTCTTTCACAGACCGCGCTTGAAGGATTTATGAGGGATTTAGAACTACCCCAACTCACTGTCAGGCAAAGCGACGACTTGAAGCGTAACATTATTGTTGCGGAGATTAGACAGGCAATACGCGCACTCCCGAGAAATAAAACTCCTGGGACGGACGGCCTACCGGACGAGTTTTATGCCACATTTATAGACCTACTAGCCCCGCGCTTACACACCATTTACCTAGAAGCACTGCGGACTGCCTCCTTACCACAGTCATCACTACAAGCTTTGATAACTTCCCTCTTAAAACCGGGTAAGGATGGAATGCACCTAGCTAGCTATAGACCCTTATCTCTCCTTAACACCGACTATAAGATACTGAGTAAGGTACTAGCGACGAGACTGGCACAATACATCCCGCAACTGATCCACCCTGACCAGTGCGGATTTGTACCGGGCAGGAGCACGGCCATGAATCTTCGAAGACTAGCCCAACTGATGCTACGAGACCCGACAGACATGGGCTCTGAGGGATGCATCTCATTGGATCTGAAGCAAGCCTTCAATTCCCTCAGATGGGATTTCATGTTTGCTGCGTTCATGAAATTCGGGATACCTCCCGAATATATTGCGTGGGTCAAACTGCTATACACCCACCCCACGGCTCGGGTGCGTACATCCAGATGCATCTCGGGTCCCATAGCCATAGCAAGAGGTACCAGGCAGGGTTGCCCGCTCTCCCCGCTCCTATTCATCCTGGCACTTGAACCACTGCTCTGTAAACTCCGGACAGTGGCCCCCCGCTGTGGCTTTCGGAGGGGTGAGACAACACATATAGTGTCCGCCTATGCTGACGATATTATCCTATACCTACATGATTTACGGGGCGACCTGGATCCTATACCTAAAATATTTGAGGAATTTAGGTCATTATCGGGCCTCACCATAAGCGAACCCAAGTCCTACGGGTTTACATTTGCTGCCACTGGCTCGTCTACACCGCTGCCCTTCGCGCCACACACATTTCAAATGGCAGATACCACCTTCCGATACCTCGGGATACAAGTTTATAGGGATGCCGAAGTAATGATTGACGGCAACCTCGGAAGGGCTATGAGAGCACTTAAATCACAGATACAATTTTGGTTGTCGCTGCCTCTATCGGTGGCCGGCAGAGTAGCCATCTCCAAGATGGTGATGCTTCCCCGTCTCATTTACTATTTCACTAACCTGCCGTTCCTGATCCCTGCCACGACGTTCAAGGCACTAGATACGCTCCTCACGGAACTCATATGGGGGCCGGGGCGAAGCCGCATAGGCCTTGCTAAGTTGCAGCTCAACCCCGGAACCGGAGGTATGGGAGTACCAGACTTCAGGGCCTACAACTTCGCATGTCAACTGCAGTGGCTGGCCTATTGGCTAGCGGGTCGAAACCTACATGAGATTAACATGACAGAGGACGATCGCTCTAAAGGGAAAATCCATGTCTTGCTATTACCCCGCTCGGAACTGCAGAGAGACGCCCCACCGCTCCTCCGGCTTGCGGTTCAATACTGGCGGAAAGCGATGAAATACACGACCCCGCTGTCATCATATGCCCCCCCAATTCCACTACTGGATATACCTCTGGGGTCGGGACCACTCACAACTCACAAACTTGTGCCATGGCACGACGCTGGTGTGACGCACATAGGAGACCTTTTTGCTGAGGGTCAGATGCTGTCCTTTGCAGACTTCAGGACCGCACATGGTGTCCCCGGGGGATCGTTCCTCCTGCATGCTGGCCTCCGACATTATGTAATGGGAAGGTGGGCGCCTGAGGAAGTAGAACCACCCACGAACCCCTTGCTGACGATGCAGTACCTCATGGGGACGGGAAGTCATCTAACTAAATGGCTCACTGCTAGCATCAGAACAGGACGGGCGGTCTCACTGTCGCCTCTCCAGACCAAATGGGAGGGCGATATAGGGAGGCCACTAAGGGACAAGGAATGGGAGCGGATCCTTCAATTTCCCAAAAAAGTAGCTTTGAACCCCAAATTTAAGTTCATCCAGCTGATGGTCCTGCATAGAGCGTATTTGACGCCTCACCGTATACACGCTATGTTCCCTAACGCAGTCGACACCTGCCCTCGATGCGCTATGGACGATGCCTCATTGGCACACATGTTGTGGAACTGCCCCAAACTGGGCTATTACTGGACCACTATTAATGAATCGCTCACGGACGCAGGTGCCTTGGTACAAACGCTTACCCTAGAATATGCACTTTTGGGGCTGAGCCCAGCAGCGTGTAAGAGGAGCGTAGCAACACGTTTTACTGATGTCGCCCTGTTACTTGCGAAACGTGCAATTACAATGAGGTGGAAGTCACCCAAGCCACCTGATCCCGAATTGTGGAAAACGGAAGTGATACGTTGGGGCAAAGCAGAGGGTGAAGTGCTACAGCGTGAGGAACGCAGGGGCCTCAGAAAAACACCGATTTCATTGGACTGGTTTGCCCTTCTGGGGAGGTTCGAGTCAGGGGGTGATGATGATGAGTCAAATGTTTCGATACCCATAAACTGAAATGTGTCCTGCCTTCAGTGGGCTTCCATGTACCATAAGCACACGTGGTGCGCTAGACTATGATACGGGATACCCCGTGATACTATTGCTTGTGTCACTGACTGATTGTGTGGAAAAGCATACTTGGTAAGATCTGTACTGTGGGTGCAGCCTGATACTAACTGGTATATACATACGTAAAGTGAGAGTGTCTTGGGTGGGATTTTTGAGGGTGGCGGGAGGGAGTTTTTTACATTTTTAAGGGGTTTGTTCACATACTCGGAACTGCAACAAAATTAAAATGTACAATGTACCTGCTGTTATTAAGCCTGGAGGGGCACACTTACTTCTGGTGTTGTCATATGGTAACAACTCTGTACTGTTGCTCTAAACACTATGCTAATAAACAGATTTTCAAAAAATCATTAAACAAGACAAACCTAGAAGAGATAGGGTTGAGCGTGCCCACTTCCCCACTGCCTCACCCAGATATTTGTGTGAATAACCCAAACTCGAATGCCACCAGTGATGTATCCATCACGATGACACCAGACGAACGGGTTATCACAACTGATTCTATTCTTACTTTGAGCCCAATAACCTCCCCAGTTCAATCACCGACCCATTCGCCGGTTCGGAGAATGGTGCGGGCATGTAGGAAGGTCCCTGCTAAAAGGGCGGTGGGCCGGAAACCAAAAAAGGCAGGTTCTCCCCCTATCACACCACACAGCGGTGGAAGTATATTAAAACCCACAAATAATGCTGAGGAAAATACTTTACACCCTAACCAGATAGAGCTTCTGGCATCCATTTTTGAATCGAAACTAGAAGCAATGGTTAGACCACTGGTGGCTAAATTAGAGCAGGTCGCACAAGAGGTTTCTAGATTAGGGGGCCTCTTGGACTCTCATATGGCTCGGTCTCTTACATCTACGAGCCCTCTTCCTGGCCCCTTTATCTTTACTGGAAATACCACACCCGGGGCTACCGTACCTGCTCCTGTTGGTACACATGGTGCATCTACTAGCACCAGGGATACAGGGTTAGCGGCCACTGCACAGAACCCTCCAGCCTCCCGTTCACAGAAAATCCCACCCTCTACTATACCTTTGGGGGGAACTCCAATAGTACAACCAATAGTACAACCATCAGTACAGCCAGCTACACTACATATTGCCAGTCAGAAGTCTGTAGCTGGGGGAGAAATGGGCGGGAGAAGTAGGCCTAGGAGGAATAACCCAGTAAACCTGCCACCGGAGTGTGTTCCTTACACAGTGGTACTAACAAACGTTCCTGAGGTTGAGTCTTGTTTGACTGACTCTAGGCTAGAAACCCATGCAGCTTTAAAAAACAAAACACTTGCATGGTTAAACAGGAATTGTGGGTTTCCTTTTGCATTTTCAAACGACATAATATCTACTCGTAGAGTCAGCTGGATTGGCAACAGAAGAAAGGAATCAAAAGGGGATTGTATCATTGTAAATTTTAAGCATCCCCAACACGTGGCAACAGTTCTCCTCAGAGCAGCATCTTTACCAATTGAGGAAAACTCTGTATGCGCTAGACCACTTGGCTTTTTCTATAATCATTTGGATAAGACGAAATGTCCAACACCGTATCAACATAGGTATCCTGTAAATGGGCATAGAGGGGAGGCGGTAGGTCGTGTTCCAAATGTTTCAAATGTCCAACAATGTCAAAAGACTGGGGATAGGTATTGTTACCAGTTAGCAAATAGGCAATTTGATCATACTTTACCGTTATACAATCGTTACACAGCATTATCCTCTTTAGAGGAAATCGATTGACTGCCTATTACCATGGGGAGCACTGACCAAATACCGGTACCGTCATTAAAAATTGCCACATGGAATGTTGCGGGTATTAAGAATAAAATTGGAAATGCTGATTGGTTAAAGACTTTGAAATCCTTTGACATTATCGCCTTACAAGAGACATGGGATCAATTTAATAGTTTCTCTTTGGATGGCTACAGTCACTTTTGTAACCCTGCAATTGGCAGTACTGCAGGAAGAGCCAAGGGAGGATTATTAACCCTTTTCAAACTGGATGTTAAAGGCAAACTAGTGGAGTGTTCTTCGGGATGTGAAAATTGTTTGATTGTGAACTTTCCACTCAGGATAAGGCCAAGATTCTTTTTGTTAATTTTTATCATTCTAATCCAAATGAATGTACCAGTCACAATTTGGAAGTACTGGATAAATTTCTGTCAGTCTATAGTGCAAATGGAAATACTTTTGAATTAATATTATTAGGGGACTTCAATATTCACCCTTGTACCCAGCCATGTATGAGTCAGGATGCTGAAGGTCCTCTCCTCTCCTTACCAACCCACATAGAACACACTAGGCAAGGAGAGTTACTTGAAATCTTTCTTGCAAGATGGAATTTATATGAGACAGGCTGTGGGAAGGGTACAAGAAGGTCCCCTACTTTTAAAGGAAATGATGATGGCACTATCATAGACTATATCTTTATGTCTTCTTTTTTGTTGAATAATGTGATAATTTATTATACAGAGGTATCAGTGTTTAGTGATCATAACCCTGTTGTACCTGAAGTGAGGCACACAGACCTATTTTTTTTAATAACGGTGACACACAGAGGGGGACTAAACGTTGCAGTTAAAGATCAAAAGCGTAGGTTGAAATGGACAAAAATAATCCCTGAAACATTTCTACCAGAGGTTTTGTCTAAGGTGGAGGATGAAGTTGCAATATGCCTAGCAAACCGAACTGACAATAAAGAGGTTATAGTGGCATTTGATAACATCTGCTTAGAAATAAACCATAGTTTACAGATTGATTCCAGGCAGAGGCCACTCATGGGAAAAAGATGGTTCGACAAAAGATGCACGAAGGCGCATGGGGAGTTACTTAAAGCACTGAAAGCCATGCCTAAAAATCGTGTTGACATAATTGAAGCAAGGACTGCATATAAAAAAGCTATCTTTGAAAGAAAAAGGGATTTGAAAAACACAGCATGGGACCAACTTCTTGACCCTGGAACATTAAAAAACAGTGGCTTATTTTGGAAAATCATAAATCAGCCACTTTTTTCCGAGGATGAGAATACTCCCCTTGATGCGAATATCCCAGATGAGGGCTGGATCCATCATTTTGAACAGATCTATGCTGGAATTAGTAGTGCAGATGTCCCCATTGTTACCCCTGAAGTAGAGGCGGGGGAATTACAAACTGCAGAGGCTCTTGCCATTAATTTTGAGGCAGTAGAAGTGGAAAGGGCAATAGAGTTGACTCTGAAAAACAAGGCACCGGGCCCTGATGGGGACCAAGAGATGTTTTTAAATGTGCCCCGAAATTTTGGTCTAAAGTTTTATGTAATGTTTTTAACGTTCTCAAACAGGACAATATCCCGGCCACTTGGAAAAAATCTATCATCATACCGGTCTTTAAAAAAGGTAACAGGCAAGACCCCTCCTGCTATAGACCGATCTCACTGATTGATTCTTCGGTGAAAATATTTGGCCGGGTTATTTTATCCAAACTGAATGATTGGTTAAACGAGAAAGGGGTTCTATCAAATGTTCAGTATGGTTTTAGACCAAAAAGGAGTATGATAGACCAAGGTCTTAATCTACACTTATTGATAGATAAATACACTAGGGCCAAGGAGGGGTCCATGTACCTGGGGTTCATGGACCTCTCGTCTGCTTTTGACCTGGTAAAACGCTCAAAATTGTGGCAAATTTTATTAAAGATGGGCCTAGATAGGGCACTGGTTAATCTTTTAGCGGACTTGCATACTGACCTCATAGCGGCCGTTAGAGTTACCCCGGAGGGTCGATGTACGAGACATTTTACATCTGAAAGGGGGGTCAGGCAGGGGTGCATATTGGCACCCCTTCTATTCACTATCTATATAAATGGCCTAGAACCAGCCTTAAAGGAGGCAACTCTTGACGTCCCTCGTGTGGGAGAACTTGGAATTCCAGTTCTTCTATACGCGGATGACGCCGTTTTGCTTTCACGTTTGGTGTTGGACTCCAACGTCTTCTGGATGCCTTTGAAGACTTCATGGGTTCTTTGGACTTATAAATAAATGTAAGGAAGTCCCAAATTATGATAATGGGTAAGGGAAATAAAAATAAGATTATAAAAACATTTACCTGTGGCAAGCAAGAGCTATGTAGAGTAGCCACTTTTCCATACCTGGGGATTACTTTTGACGAGAGAGGTACTTGGGGTCCTCAGTTAAAAAATAGAAATATTTCCCTCGCTAGATCAGCCTCTGCACTACAGGGTTTCGCGAAAAAATTGGGAGCTAGGCCAATAGCAACATTGATAAAAATATACAAAGCGAAATGTCTTGCTGTGGCCACTTATGGGAGTGCAATTTGGGGATATTGTTCCCCTGATACCATCCAGATCACCGAGAATAAATTCTTAAGAGCTGATCTCTCAGTTCCACAAGTGGCTCCTGTTTTAATATGGTTAAAGACTTGGTTGAACCAAGAAATCCCCCTCAACCATAGTATATTAAAAGACTGCTTGCAGCTAGATAGAGTCAGTAAAATTCCGTGGCTAGCCTATATCAAAGACAGTCTTGTAAAGTTAGGGAGACCAGAGCTCTTCTTCTCCCCGGCCTCCATAACAACTAGGGATATTGCCCTGATTAAAGGTATGATGGGAGATCTGCTAAGACTGGAGAGGGAAGAAATGGAATTAGAGAAACCAACGGTGAGGGCTAGCATTATTCTGAGCACCCAACCTGGCCCAGAACTGTATTTAACGACTGTAAATAAACCTTATCACCGTTTTCTTTTAACCCGTTTTCGCTTTAACTTGATCCATTTGATCCTCGGACATTTTCCAACTTGGAGTACTCCAGAAAATGCGGCGCCGTGGACTTGTGATAATTTCTCGACCCAGAACACATTGCATTTCTTGATGTTCTGTGGTCACTACACAGCAGTAAGAACGAAATACTTGATCCCTATTTTAAAAGAGGTAGGGTTTTTTCAGGTTAAACCAGCTCTCTTGTTTTTACAGCTATTGCAGACCCCAAGGATTATGTTCCATGTTGCTAATTTTCAAGTGGGGGCTGTTAGGATAAAGAAGAGGAATATGATTAATAATTCTTTCACCATGGTTCTGTAATGAATGTAAATATATATTGTCTATATCAGAGGAAAGCCCACTTTATGAAATCTTTTTGTGTCATTGTAAATTGTATGTGATTATGATGACTGATTTAACTGACCTCCTTTTATGGTATTTTAACCTATTTTAACATGTATTTCTAATAGAAAATATTTTTATATCTCATTTGTAAATATATTGACTGTGTAAATGAATCATGATTTTATTCTGTATTCATTAATTAATTAATTATGTATTTTTTGTCGTGAATATTTGTATAGTGCTATTGCCTTTATATGATATTGATTTATCGAAATAAAGTATTTTGACTGACTGACTGATATGAAAGTCGCCACAAAACGTTTTAATTACAATGAAGTACCATATCACAGACCTGTTTAAAGTTAAGATTAAGACGTGAGGTGCTTTCTTGGCAACAAGAGCAAGAACAATCAGGAAAACTGAAAACAAGAAAGCAACTTTGCAAAATAAATAACAATGATTCCAAACATGAATTTTGCTGTGGAAATATCATTTTGCTCTTCTTAGGCTTATAGTGGGAAAAAACAGCCAACTGATGGTGAAATTAAGCCCTCAAACCTTTGGAGACCAATAGTAATGTTACAAAATGAACAACAAAAGTTCCATACAGTGCATATTAATAGTTTGGTGCCCTCTGCAGGCTTAAAGAATAATGGATTAGTATGGTAGCCTCATAAGGTCATTTTGTATCAGAAAGCAAACCTTCAAGACATGAAACAGTAGAACAACAAGCATTTGCAATGCAATCGGTCTCGCCATTGGGACCTTATATGTATTTAGCTATGCAGCACATTAATCTGGGTGCTAAAACATCTACTGCTTTTAACAAGGAGGGTAAATAAGCACCAAACTGCATGATACAGCAGGAATGGGAGTTCATGGAGAGAAATATTGCCTTTCAGCACAACATGGTATAGTACAAAGCTCTGTTTTTAATGTAAAATCAGGACTTTGGTGGTCATATCACTGAAAATACAAGATTTGAAAAAATATTATTGTCTACGGGTGCTTATGGAATAATTTCAATGAACTGGAATCCAGAGAATGTTAGAGTGATTATGGTATTTTACTGACCTCTGCTGGTCGTTTGCCATCAAGAAGGTTAAATAGAGGCAGTTGCCAGAAAATTTAAAAAAAGAAAGTTACTAAGCAGAAAGCAAATCTTGTATTTTACTGACCTCAGCTGGTCGTTCTCTATTAAGACAGTTAAATAGAGGCAGTTGAACGGAAAAAAAGTCCCTAAGTGGAAGCAGACAATCCTAGGGATGATCTACAGAGCCCACAAAGTATATACTAAAGTATATACAAAATGTCTTGAATGCTCAACCTAAAAATTAGTCACTAGGGAAAAAGTAGGACAGCACTCCTGATCCGAAATTAACATTATTGCATAACTTGCATGGCGTGGTACTTCTATAAACATAGTGCATGGCCACTTAAGCTTGTAGGTGTCATACATAAATTTAGGGGGTCATTATGATGGCAGAAGGCCCACCACCGCCAGCCGTGCGCTGGCTAGCCCTCCGCCATCGATCGTGGATTCACCGCCCGCATTATTAGGATGGCAGGCAGATCCAGACCGCAATCGTGGCGGGCGCATAGACCGCCCTCCACTGAACCGCCATAAGCAATCGTTCAATTGCCTGTCGGAGTGGTCTGCATCCATAAAATGGTGGGGGTGCCTAACAGGCACCATTGGCCAAATTAGAAAGCTCGCTACAGCCAGCCTTTCCATGACAGCAAAACTTCCATGGCTGGCAGGATTGGTTTCAGGGGCACGTTGTGGGCACTCCTTGTGTTGGGTGGAGGTGTTGGTGCACTGGGGGTAGCACATTTCACTGCACTAAGTGGCAGGCACCATGTTGTGCCTGCCACTTAGTGCAGTGAAATGCAATACATGCAGTTTTTAACATCGCGGGGATACTGAAGTCTGCAGCGCCCGCATCAATGTTAAATTTTAAGATGCGACCGCCATGGTGACGGTCACATGCTAATTTATAGTGCGGGACTGCCGCATGCATTGCGGGCAGTACTGATCACCCCTAGGATGTCTGTCGAACTCGAGCCCGTCAGCCATCATAATGACCACCTTAGTTTTTATTTGGCAGTTCTTTAAGTGCAGAAAACTGCCATGAAGGCAATACTTTTGGATAGAATTACTTCACTTTTCACATTCGTGTTATTTGAAATTAGGCTTCATTACAGAAATACTTGCTTTGAAAATACTGAGGGCAGATTTGAAATTTTTGAATTAGTAAAGTTTGTGATGAACAAACAATGGCTAAGCTGGTGTTGATATTACGAAGTCAGTGTCCTGGTGAAAGGTGGCATTTAATGAAGGAATGCATAAAGTAACATAACTTGTGGAATCTGTGGACTGCTTCTCACAGAGTTTTGGACTTTGATCATGCCCCTGCCTTTGGTTGCTGCTGCATCATGACATCTGGATTACTTTCCCCCACCTAAGGCTGGGCAGACAAGAACTGATGAGCCTGCCATCTGCTCTGAAAAGACATATATGCACTCCAGTATTTTGTCTAGCCTGAGGAGGAACCCTTTGCTGAGAGTTTCACTCAGCGCAAAATATTAATTTGAATCCATACTTCTAAAGCACAAACATATCACCCCTTCAGGTTGCAAGGCGCTGGGGGCCATCGGGCGATTAAGTGAGCTATTGCTCAGAGTCACATGATGCTGAGCTGAGCTGCCGGCGGTGATTGAACCATGACCCCCGTGCTCTGGAGTCAGCCGCTCTGGCCGCTGCACTATACCTCACCTCTCCCTCCTAAGGCGCATGGGATACATTTAAGCAACTTTTGTATCTGGGACTGTCATAGTTCACATGTTAGACTCAGACAGAAAGGAGTCCTGTCAGAATGGTGTAGGAAGGAAAGCTGGAGAAAGGTGGAGCATGCTGAGTAAGGTAGCCATAATGCCCCCTTGGAATTTCCCAGACAGTTCGAAGCTGAAGGATTAGAAAAGGTAATATGGAAAATGTGTGTTCGACCTGGCAGCCTTTGAGTGTTCTTCCCCAAACGTTTTGCCTGCTTTCTTCATCTTTTTGCTGATTTCTTTATGTTAGCTTTAGGACTCTGAGCACTTTACCACTGCCAGCCAGTGCTAAAGTATATGTGCTTTTCCACTCAAACATGGTTTGATTGACCTATCCATAATTGGCATATTTAATTTACTTGTAAGCCTCTAGTAAAATGCACAACATTAAATGCTACTAGTGGGCCTGCAGCACAGATTGCGCCACCCACACAAGTAGCACTTTAAACATGTCTCGGGCCTTCCCCTGAAAAGCCTGTGTGTGCAGTTTACACTGCCATGTAGACTTGCCATTGAGAACCACGTGCCAAGCCTTAAACTTCACTTTTATTACATATAAATCACCTCTAAGGCAGGACCAATATATCCCATAGGCCAGAGTGGTGTGTAATTAAAAGGTAGGAATGTTTTACATGTTCTGGTAGTGAAAAACTCCAACATTCCTTTTTCACTACTGTGAGGCCTACCCCTCTTCTAGATGAACATTGAGAATTTCTTATTTCCTGATTGAGAGGTAGTAGGTCTATCATGTTTCATATCATTGGAA
Source organism: Lissotriton helveticus (assembly GCF_964261635.1). Classification (NCBI taxonomy): domain Eukaryota; kingdom Metazoa; phylum Chordata; class Amphibia; order Caudata; family Salamandridae; genus Lissotriton; species Lissotriton helveticus. The sequence continues at coordinate 733,300,290 of NC_136070.1, forward strand.
GGTAATGATAAACCCTCTTTATTCATAAAAGTGAATTTATCATTACCCTATTAAAAATGCAACTTTTAGAAAGATGCCATGTTCCTGCTCTTAGCACTTTGTGCCTGCAGCCTGTCTTAACTACACATCTGGGGTGGGTGCCATATTGACTTTGTGCCTTTCCTCTACACAGCCACACACAGAGGAAGCTTAGATGTGGCTGATGAGGCATCCGCATCCCAGTGGGTCATCCTGGACAGCATGAGGGAAGAACTGACATGCCTGAATAGGCTGCATCCTACCCCCACACAAAGGGCTGCATGCCACCCTGTGGTGAGTCTAGAGCCAGGGTATGAAGAAAAGACCTCTGTGCACTCCAAAGACCATTCTTTGAAGTCACCGCCTACTTCAAATGCACAAGTTGGGTCCCTACCACTTGAGTACACATTCTGGACCAGTGAGGAACTCTGCCTGAGGGAAGGACTGCTGTGCTGCTACAAGGACTGCCACTCTGCTGGACTGCTGCTCTAGAAGAACCGCCTTTATGCTGTGCTGCCCTGCTGCCTACCACCCTCTGCCCTGCTGAGGAAGGACTGGGCCAATTTCACTTGAAGTGACTCGGAGGACATGCTGGCTTGTACCCTGTTCTAAGTCTCAGGCACATCAAAGACTTCTCATCTAACTGCAACAGCACCTGAACTTTCCTTGCTGCATGTCTTGACCTGCCAAGTGGTACCAATCCAGTCCTGGGCCCTTGGAAGTGCGGAGAAAGTACTGCACCTGCTAGAATCCACACAACAATGCTGTTGCACTGATCTGAACCGGTGCATCTCACACCATGCAGATGCATCATTGCTGCCACCAGGAAAGGAGCCATCGTATTGCCGACTGTGCGGCTCATTGCCTCCACTTCCCAATGCATCGCCTACATCTTATGGTTTGAGCACAGTGAATCACTGATCTGACTATCTCAACGACAATGTATTACCGACAATCCTGTGCTTTGGTGCCAAAGCATCGGCTGTTGCTTTCCACATCTCGTCTCTGTCGACAACACAACTAAGGTACTTTTCAGTGGGCCAAAGCTGGTCCTTGTATGTGAACCATGCTACATAGCAGTGCTCTCCATATTACGCTGCTTTATTGGCATTAGCTTGAAAGAAGCACAGTAGGCACAAGTGGAACCGTTGCTTGGCTCAGGCTAAATCCTGATGGACCTTGTAGAGAGATGTGGTATGGGTGAAAAACAAAATACATGTTTGTGAGCCAATGTGTTTTCCTATAAGAGAACCACAAAAACGTATTGCCATATAACTATATAGGAATGCATTGAGGTGAGGGCAACCAGTTTGCTGTCACGTGCTCAGGCAAATCACATACCGGTAGTGTAGACGGATGCTCCCATTGATAGAATGAAGATGAAAATGAAAATTGGTGAGCCAAGGTGATCTTCATGGGAGAAAGGATGGTTACATATTCGATTATAACTCCATAGGAACGCATTGGCTTGAAAGTGGCACAGTTGACACAAGTGGAACTGTTGCTTGGCTCAGGCTATATCCTTATGGAGCTTGTAGATGTGGTGTGGTTGAAAAACAAAATACATGTTTGCAAACCAATGTTTTTTCCTATTAGAGAACCACAATTACTTATTTGCATGTAACTTCATAGGAATGCATTGAGGTGAGGGCCCACAGTTTGGTGTCACCTACTGTGGCAAGTTTTGCTCGGCTCAGGCAGTTTACATATCAGAAGTGTAGAGGGGAACGTCCAATATTAGGATCAGTATGAAAATGGGTGAGCCAAGTTGATCTTCATGGGAGAAAGGATGGTTACTTATTCGATTATAACTCCAAAGGAACGCATTGGCATGAAAGTGGCACAATGGGCACAAGTGGAACCGTTGCTTGGCTCAGGCTAAATCCTTATGAAGCTTGTTGGGGGATGCGGTATGGGTGAAAAACAAAATAAATGTTTGTGAGCCAATGTGTTTTTCCTGTAAGTGGACCACAATTACTTATTTGCATGTAACTATATAGGAATGCTTCGAGGTGAGGCCAACAGTTTGGTGCCACGTGTTGTGGAAAATTTTGCTTGGCTCAGGAAGTTTGCATATCAGAAGCGTAGAGGGGAACTACCTTTATTAGGATCAGCATAAAAATGGGTGAGCCAAGTTGATCTTCATTTGAGAAAGGATGGTTACTTATTCGATTATAACTCCATAGGAACGCATAGGCTTGAAAGTGGCACAGTCGGCACAAGTGGAAATGTTGCTTGGCTCAGGCTAAATCCTGATGGAGCTTGTAGAGGGATGTGGTATGGGTGAAAAACAAAATACATGTTTGTGAGCCAAGGTGTTTTTCCTATAAGAGAACCACAATTACTTTTTAAGCATGTAACGATATAGGAATGCATTGAGGTGAGGGCAACAAATTTGGTGCCACCTGCAGTGGCAAATTTTGCTCGGCTCAGGCAGTTTACATATTAGAAGGGTAGAGGGGAACTTACTTTATTAGGATCAGTATAAAAATGGGTGAGCCAAGTTGATCTTCATTTCAGAAAGGATGGTTACTTATTCGTTTATAACTCCATAGGAACGCATAGGCTGGAAAGTGTCACAGTGGGCACAAGTGGAACAGTTGCTTGGCTCAGGCTAAATCCTTATGGAGCTTGTAGGGGGATGTGGTACATTTTTAATAGGGTTACCCTATTAAAAATGCAACTTTTAGAAAGATGCCATTCTCCTGCTCTTAGCACTTTGTGCCTGCAGCCTGTCTTAACTACACATCTGGGGTGGGTGCCATATGGACGTTGTGCCTTCCCTCTACACAGCCACACACAAAGGAAGCTTAGATGTGGCTGATGAGCCATACGCATCCCAGTGGGTCATTCTAGAAAGGATGAGGGAGGAACTGACATGCCTGAATAGGCTGCATCCTACCCCCACACAAAGGACTGCATGCCGAAGGGCGATAGAGGGCGCACTGCGGGATGGTTGGCTCGTGAGTCAGCTCCGCCGGACGGGAGCAGAAAAAGCGATTTGCACCCTCCTGAAGTACCGCCTAAGCAATGTCAAACAGATGGCTGGAAATCGGAATGGGCAACCAGCATGGTATCAGTGAGGGAAGACCGCATTGCCCACAAATAACAGTATTATCGACGATAAGACGGCTTGAGCGCGAGAAGCGATCCAAGATGGCCGCTCCCGACATTTGGACCTGATGGAAAAAAGCGGCGAACCAACGAACGTGCACAAGACATACCCCGGTCTATATGAGGCTAAAGAACGTCGCGAATGGATTAGGCCCCAGAGAAGCGATCCCGCCCCGACACAGACGCGGTAAACACTGCTAAAAGGTTTGCGTTCCACGGGACTTAAAATGGCGGCGGCAGTGGAATGCAAGGGATGAACGGCGGCGGAAAGGATTAGCGGGACCCCGCTGGAGCCTGGCATTAGAGGGGCGCAAGAAGACCGGAACGAGGAACGACTGTTGCTCTCAACAAACAGGTACGCCGGCAGGCACGGAATACTCCCCTGGGCACATCGGCCACTAGGTAGCGGCAAAGGCGGGAGCGCAACGGGAAGAGGGCGGTGAGCAGCGCTCCGTCGAGGAAGCAAGTTAATGCCCGACCTGGATGCCTGATGGGCCGGACTGAGAGGGACTCCAGCTCAATACAGAACGAACATGCGATGAGATACAACACGAGCGTCCCAGAAAGTAGGAACTCACTCTAACAGCCAGAGGTTCGGACAATGAATGAGGGCACCCTCCCACGAGGAACTGATTCTGTTGGAGACTGGCGAAAATAGCTGACTCAGCAGGAATTCACTGTGCGACCATGTGCGTATTCACATACACGCAGTAACTCGCAATCGGACACTCCCAACACAGAAGGAGACGTAGAAGACGGCGCCGAGGTGCGACAGCAGACGCCACACACCACCAGAAACGCCCCACGCCAAATATTGAGCAGCACCAAGGCGGCCATGCGGCACTGCAGAGTACCCGATGACTACATCTAATTCACAGTGGGCGGCGAAAACACCACAACGGCGAAACCTGGCGGCAGCGAGACCCTCGGCGACAGTGAGCCCGGGGACAGGCCTGCTTAAACAACTGCAGACCGCCGAAAACATGGGGAAGCCCGACAAACAACAGACCAAGCTGCCCTTTGAAGCGAAAAGACAGACAAAAAACTCTACGTCAGCATCGGACGCGGAGGGGGAACACGAGTCAAATGATGGAACCGGCATGGAAACAGTCCTACGGGCAATACAACAAAGCCTGCAGGAAATGAATAACAAGTTGGATAACGTTGTGCAACGCATGGACAATATGGCTGCGAAAATAGAAAAACATGATGAGCGAATTGTGGAGGCGGAACAAAGGATATCCAGAGTAGAGGACGAATCCAGAACCACAACGAAGACATGCGGAGGTATGGAAAAAACGATGGAAGTCCTACGTGCTAAGGTGGAAGATCAAGAAGCCAGGTCCAGACGCAATAACGTCCGCATAGCGGGCCTACCGGAATCCACCAACACGGGCAAAATGGAACACTACATCGAGGCACTGCTGAAGGACCTATTTGGGGTCGAAAAACTGTCATCGGTCTTCCTTATCGAATGTGCGCACCGATCCCTGGCACCTCAACCGAAACCGGGCGCTCCCCCGCGCATGATAATAGCCCGGTTGCTCAACTACAGGGACAGAGACACAGTCCTCAGACTAGCCAGGGACATGGGTGTAATCACGTATCAAGGTAACACCCTGGAATTCTACCCAGACCACACCATGGCGGTGCAACTAGCGCGCAAGGAATTCGCGCCAGTGAAAAAGAAACTCCGGGATTTGGGCGTTGAATACGCTATGCTGTATACAGCGAAACTTAAAATCACTAGTGAAGGTAAACCAGTGATTCTTCCGACGGTGCAAGCTGCACAGGAATACATCAAGAAATTGGGACGACGGCGCAAAACGCAAGGACGATATAACCAGGAAAGCAACAATGACTAGGAAACCGAGAGGTCTAAAGACAATACAGCATAACGAACTTCACACCGCTGTCAACTCGTTAAAGCATCCTCAACTTCAGGCGTTTCCAGATAGATACTACTACACCGAGTGGCGCACGATAAGTACCCCAAGACTGAGACAGACGGGGGCCCAGGGGTGTTTTTTGAGGACGAACTTAGCTGGCACACTGACAACATGCCGGCGAACTTGCACAGTGAGTAACCTGATGGTCCGTGGAGGACAGGGACAGCGGGAGGGACTGCAGGGCTGTGACAAGCAAAAGAGTGCTTCTTTTACTTATAATGTTGTTATACGGCATTAAATGGCAGACTTACTTGGGATACTGATGGCGTGACGCTGTAAATGCGCCCTACTACATGGTCTGCGGGAACAAAAGAAACGGGGAGAGTACACAAACCCTGTTCGAATTGAGCTACAATACAGCAAGGTGGAACAATTGGTAACGGTCGCATTATTGCTAAAAACCCACAATTGTGAACAGGTGGGAAATGTGAGGTACAAAGGACATTGTAGATTAAATAGAAGCATGTGCACCCGTCCACATCCACTATGTGGATGCAGATGTGTGTACCTGGTGACACCCCCAAGCGGGTGCACCCCAATTCATGTTCTGTTACTAGTTGGGTTACAATAGGGGATGGCTTTGGCACAGTTTGGGCGCTAAAGTGGGTGGGGGGAGGGGCTGGGAATTGGAAGTTGTTCGAATTGACTCACTGCATCTGAGACGCATTGTGACCTTGACATCTATTGCGCACACTGTTCAACACTGTATACTACGACACATGCGAAAACGTGGGGGTCTGATTACGCCTGGAGCCATAGGCCACAAGGCATTCAAATGGCATACTACAAACCTGAGATGACACGACCCGCCGCACTAAAAGTAATCACGTGGAATGTTAGAGGGCTGGGCACCCCTAAGAAGATAAGGCAGATATTCGCATATTTTGATAGACTACACGTTGACATAGCCTTTCTACAGGAGACACACATAGCCGCCAACACTACCTCCACACTAGGTGCTAGATGGGCAGAATCGGTGTCAAGCTCACATTACTCGTCATATTCCCGAGGGGTCAGCATATTAATACGAAAGGGAGTTCACTTTGAAATAGCGGAAGTACACAAAGACACGGAAGGGCGAAGCGTGATTGTTGTGGGAATGGTAAGACATCAGCGAGTAGCGTTAGTAAACACATACGGCCCCAATACAGATGACCCAGGGTTCTTCGCCAAGCTGTGGCAAACCATCGCAAATCTCCAGATCGAGAACATCATATGGGGTGGAGATCTTAACATAGCACTCAGGGATGGGCTAGATAGATCGCCGAACACATTGGAAAGTCACACACGGGCCAGAGAGACTCTACACGATGCACTGATAGATTTAGATATGTCTGACATATGGAGGGTAAATAATCCAGACGACATGGCGGCAACGCACATAACAGCGGCACACAATAGCTGGTCCAGGCTGGACTACTGGCTGGGCACGAGGGAGGTGATAGCATGGACCATCTCCGTGAAACATTTGCCAAGAACATTGTCGGACCACAGCCCTGTGTTATTGGCATTGGACATACCACAATACGTGACTCCGCCTTTCACCTGGCGGTTCAATGCCGGAGCGCTACGTGACCTGGTATACACTGACACAATCCATAAGGCTATAGTAGACTATTTTGACCTCAACTACCCCGTAACGGATGACCCATGTCTGCTATGGGAAGCCTTCAAAGCCCCATTGAGAGGGGTATGCCTCAGCACAACCACAGGCATACTAAAAGATATACGGCAGCAACTGCAAACGCGCAAACACACTTTACAAACATTGGAACATAGATACGCGCAAACAAGGGACATAGCGTTACTGGGGGAAATACAAGTGCTCCTAAAAGAACACCAACAATTCGCAGCAGACGAGCTCAAGTATATAACCAAACACAAGACAGCTAGGATGTATGGAGAGGGGGGTAGACCCAGCAGGATGTTAGCGGAGAAAATATGCTCGGGACGAGCACCTCAACATATTCCCACCATCAAAACTAGAGGGGGTACATTGTCACGTGACATGAAGGTCATACTGAGCAAATTCATGGGTACTTACGGTGACCTATACGCAGCACGTCCCTCATTGTCACGAGAAGACATGATGTCTTATATGGCGGATGTGGAAATAGCGTGGCTTTCAAATAATCATAGAGAGTATCTAGCTCGCCCCGTGACAGTGGAGGAAGTGATAGACACAATCAAGTGTTTGCCGAACGGTAAAGCACTGGGTCCTGGCGGTTTCTCGGTAGAGTTTTACAAGGCATTTGCGGATCTGCTGGCACCGCACCTGGTGCGACTCTATGGAGCAGCACACAAGGCACAAACTCTTCCACCATCAATGAGAGAAGCATTGCTGATAGCGTTACTGAAACCAGGGAAAGATAAGGAAAGGTGCGACTCTTACCGCCCACTATCTCTTATAAATGTGGACACTAAAATAATAACGAGCCTCCTAGCAGAAAGAGTCAAACCACTGATGCCATTGCTGGTGAGACCTGACCAGTCCGGTTTCATCCAAGATAGAAATACGGCACATAACACACGGACACTCTTTGCACTAGCACATTATTTGGCACCAGAGGTTAAAGCTGTGGCGGTGCTTTTGGACGCTGCTAAAGCTTTCGATACGATAGATTGGAACTTCCTACACACGGTGTTGTTAAGAATGGGATTCCCTCCCATATTCACGAACTGGATTTCTATGCTATACACCAATCTGTCCGCATGAATCAGGGTCAACAAATTCATATCAGAGCCACTTGCGATATGCCGAGGGACGAGATAGGGATGCCCACTCTCCCCGATGCTATTTGCTTTAGTTCTAGAGCCATTGGCTTGCAAAATAAGACAACACCACCACTACTCGGCCATACAACTCCCAACACGCCCAATACACATCTCCTTATACGCAGATGACATGGTGCTGTATGTAAAAAATCCTGAGCAACACCTCAACCCTTTACTACGTGAGTACATCAAATTTGGACAACACTCGGGGTTACAGATACATTGGGAAAAATCTCTTGTTATGGCGTTGACAGATAGTACTACCCCATTCGCCATAGATTACCCGCTAGAATGGCAAGACAATCCGACTAGGTATCTGGGAGTGTGGTTCCATAGGGAACCAGAGATAGTCATCAGAACGAACTATGGGAGAGCGATCTCGACACTAGACGACAAGGTTAAGCGTTGGAATAAACTACCACTGTCACTGGCGGACAGGGCAGCTATCGTAAAAATGGTGCTGCCGCCTAAGTTCCTCTACCTCTTTACTAACATCCCAATAAAGCCACCGGCGGAAGTGTTTCGTAACATCACCAAATTGATACTGAGTCTATTGTGGGCAGGCAAACAAGCAAGGTTAGAATTACAAACGATGACGCTGCCATATGAGAGGGGAGGTTTCAAGGTCCCAGATATTTATCTTTATTATCTCTGCGCCCAGGCGCAATATGCGCACTACTGGTTCCACGAGATACCCTTTCTAACGCATGTAGCAGTGGAAACGGGAGACGCCGCCCCAATTCCCTTGGTCAACATATTACCGCATAAAAGGCCTAGATTACACGAGAGAGACATAAACCCGGTAAACACCACAGTTGAAGCGTGGAGACTGATGGGCAAGAAAGCTGGCAAATTGCCACTATATGCGCCAGAGCTCCCATTAGCAAATCACCCAGCGTTATCTGTCACCCAAGAACAAGTGGGAATGGATCACCTGCGACAAGCGGGAATCGATACAATGGGAGACCTGTACAAAGAGGGGGGTTTTCAAGAGCTGAACAAGCTAACGTACATTAGCCGTCCGACACTGTTATTCAGGTTTAATTACTACAGGCTGCGAAGAGCAATAAAAGAACACTATACCACTTTCCCGGAGGAACCCCAAACTCTAGCACCGTTACACCTGGTGCTAACGACACCCACCGCCACACATCTGGTGTCGAAATTATACGTGAGCATACAGAGGGACATTGGGGGAAACACGGAGGGGATGCAAGCTAAATGGTGCACCGCACTGAATGACACGTTAACAGAGGAAGAATGGGGATCTACGTGCACACTCACAAGCATGCTCACGCCGAATGGAAACCTCAGAATCATCCATTATAAATATATACAGCAAATGTACTATACACCTGCAAAGCTACACAGATACGGGCTACGTGATGATTCCAGATGTGTACGGTGCAAACAAGAAAACGCAGACTTCTTGCATCTAGCATGGCATTGCCAATTGGTGGCGAGATACTGGGTACAGGTAATACAGGCAGTCAGCGAAATGCTAGGTGAGAAACTAGATTGCACACCCAAGGTCTGCCTATTAGGCCTTGTCCCACAACTTAGGGCACAGAAGCGTAAATTTTGTGTAATTGCATTATTAATGGCAAAAAGAAGGGTTTCACTGCATTGGAATAGTAAGATGGGACCGAGGCTTAACACCTGGCTAGAGGATTTAACATATTGTAACGATATGCTGACAACATATGAGGAGGGTTTACCAGCGAGATCACGCCCCAAGGACTACTGGCTATATCTCAGAGATTACCTACAGGCGAAAACACTTAACCGAGATGAATAAAGAGTATAGAATAATCGACCAAGCTATAGATACAGGCATACGGTGTTAGTACCTATTAAAAAGAGAAGGGAGAATGCTGTGATGCAGTGAATACAGTTGGGTTTGTTATCACCTTTCTTGGTTTTAAAGTTTATGAGAAAGGGTAAAGTTAATACATGAAAAATGCAAAATGTAAGACAATTGATGTGACAAGTAAATGAAATGCACTGCACTGAAATTTAAACACTATGCATATCTACGCCGCCGGTTATCTAGATGTCGGCTGATGGGCTGTGTTTACCTAACAACACTTTGTACTAAAATGTAACCGACTGTAGCCGGCCTCTTATGGTTGTAGGCACGAAAGCTGTGGTTAATCCTGTAACATGTGCAATAAAGGTCTTACACAAATAAAATAAAAAATAAAAAAATAAAAAAAAGGACTGCATGCCACCCTGTGGTGAGTCTAGAGCCAGGGTATTAAGAAAAGACCTCTGTGCACTCAAAAGACCATTCTTTGAAGTCACCGCCTACTTCAAATGCACAAGTTGAGTCCCTACCACTTGAGTACACATTCTGGACCAGTGAAGAACTCTGCCTGAGGGAAGGACTGCTGTGCTGCTACAAGGACTGGCACTCTGCTGGACTGCTGCTCTGGAAGAACCGCCTTTATGCTGTGCTGCCCTGCTGCCTACAACCCTCTGCCCTGCCGAGGAAGGACTGGGCCAATTTCACTTGAAGTGACTCGGAGGGCATGCTGGCTTGTACCCTGTTCTAAGTCTCAGGCACATCAAAGACTTCTCATCTAACTGCAACAGCACCTGAACTTTCCTTGCTGCATGTTTTGACCTGCCAAGTGGTACCAATCCAGTCCTGGGCCCTTGGAAGTGCGGAGAAAGTACTGCATCTGCTAGAATCCACACAACAATGCTGTTGCACCGATCTGAACCGGTGCATCTCACACTATGCAAATGCATCATTGCTGCCACCAGGAAAGGAGCCATCGCATTGCCGACTGTGCAGCTCATTGCCTCCACTTCCCAATGCATCGCCTACATCTTATGGTTTGAGCACAGTGAATCACTGATTTGACTATCTCAACGACAATGTATTACCGACAATCCTGTGCTTTGGTGCCAAAGCATCGGCTGTTGCTTTCCACATCTCGTCTCTGTCGACAACACAACTAAGGTACTTTTCAGTGGGCCAAAGCTGGTCCTTGTATGCGACCCATGCTACATAGCAGTGCTCTCCATATTACGCTTCTTTATTGGCATTAGCTTGAAAGAAGCACAGTAAGCACAAGTGGAACCGTTGCTTGGCTCAGGCTAAATCCTGATGGAGCTTGTAGAGGGATGTGGTATGGGTGAAAAACAAAATACATGTTTGTGAGCCAACGTGTTTTTCCTATAAGAGAACCACAATAACTTATTGCCATATAACTATATAGGAATGCATTGAGGTGAGGGCAACCAGTTTGCTGCCACCTGTTGTGACAAATTTTGATCGGCTCAGGCAAATCACATACCGGTAGTGTAGACGGATGCTCCCATTGATAGACTGAAGATGAAAATTGGTGAGCCAAGGTGATCTTCATGGGAGAAAGGATGTTTACTTATTCGATTATAACTCCATAGGAACGCATTGGCTTGAAAGTGGCACAGTTGACACAAGTGGAACCGTTGCTTGGCTCAGGCTATATCCTTATGGAGCTTGTAGAGGGATGTGGTATGGTTGAAAAACAAAATACATGTTTGCGAGCCAATGTTTTTTCCTATTAGAGAACCACAATTACTTATTTGCATGTAACTTCAGAGGAATGCATTGAGGTGAGGGCCCACAGTTTGGTGTCACCTGCTGTGTCAAACTTTGCTCGGCTCAGGCAGTTTACATATCAGAAGTGTAGAGGGGAACTTCCTTTATTAGGATCAGTATAAAAATGGGTGAGCCAAGTTGATCTTCATGGGAGAAAGGGTGGTTACTTATTCGTTTATAACTCCATAGGAACGCATTGGCTTGAAAGTGGCACAATGGGCACAAGTGGAACCGTTGCGTGGCTCAGGCTAAATCCTTATGGAGCTTGTTGGGGGATGCGGTATGGGTGAAAAACAAAATAAATGTTTGTGAGCCAATGTGTTTTTCCTGTAAGTGGACCACAATTACTTATTTGCATGTAACTATATAGGAATGCTTCGAGGTGAGGGCAACCAGTTTAGTGCCACCTGTTGTGAGATATTTTGCTTGACTCATGCAATTTACATATCAGAAGTGTAGAGGGAAACTTCCTTTATTAAGATCAATATGAAAATAATTGATGAGCCAAGTTGATCTTGATGGGAGAAATGTAGGTTAATTATTCATCAATAACTCCATATGAATGCATTGGCTTGAGGGTGGCACAGTGGGCACAGGTAATAACATTGCTTGGCTCAGTGTAACTCCTTATGGAACTTGTAAATGGATGGATTGTTTTTAAAATGATTGTGAGCCATTGTGAATTTCTTATAGGGAAAGTATGATTAATTATTAGAATATAACCACCCGGGGATGCTTTGAGGTCAAGGTAACCCATATGATGCCACAAATTATGATCAGCTCCGACAACCTACAAACAGGTACTCCATTGCTTAAATTGTGATGGTGGCAAAGTTGTCCCATATTTTGGTGGAAAGGCTGCTAGTGTCAGACTAAATCCTAATAGACGTAATAGTGGTATGTGTTGTATTTCAAATACAACATATTCATTGTATGGCAATGCAGAGTCCCGTAAAATGGAGTTAATTGAATTATTTATGATTGCATTTTATATAAAATGTTTCCTGCAAATAAAATGCTGGCTGAATAAGATGCTGGCTGAATAAGATGCTAACTTCAACCACCGAATAAGATGCTGGCCGAATAAGAAGCTAACTTCAGCCTGCGAATAAGAAGCTGGCCGAATAAGAACCTTTCTTCAGCCTGCGAGTAAGAATCTGGCCGAATAAGAAGCTAACTTCAGCCTCATAGGAAGAGCCTTATTGATGTACTTTCTTAAAGAAGAGCCTTGTGGTGCCATTTTGCACTTGGCTTCCTGGTTGTACTGCTTAGAAAAGTTACTGTATACTTGCAGGAGGAATATGGGAATGGTGCGTGTTTACCATTCTTTGTGTATGCTATCTCAGTGAGAGGGGATGATGTGCTAATAGTTGATACAATTTGCTCAAGTCTCTTGGCTTGGTGTTTTGTTATTGACTCATCTTTCAGATGAAGGGATGAGTTGCCTAATATCTGATACGCCCCTCTTAGTATACTTTGAGTTTGATACTTGGTCATGCCCAGCTCGATGCAGGTAAGCGGTACGAGTTTCTGTTTTCCTAGTAAGTGAGTAGGGATCGTTAGGGCAGAGAGGTTCGTCTCTTCGCCTGTTGCTGGTTGCATCGGGCTACATGGCCGCTTAGTGCGGTGTCAATTGTTGTTTACAAGGAGTGCTGATGGGAGTTCGAGGTCGCAGGGCTCTGGGGTTTGGTGTCGGCAGCTTGAGAAGGGGGTGCATTTGTGGTCCTGGGAGGTGAACGGGTCTCAGGGTCCGGGCGGTGCCTTTAATATTCAGCGAATTGCTTCCCTTCCTCTCCTGACCTAAGTGATGATGGGGTCACTGGACAGAGAAGGGTAGCATTGAGCTCCAAGGTGTTCTTGATTAGGCACTAGAAATTGTGGCTGAATTGTTGTTAAACTTCCAAAAGGCTGTGACAGGCTTTAGTTTCTGCCTAGAAGAGATCGGAGGTTTGTCTAGGGGAAGCGTTGACCAGGACATTGGCAGGGCAGATCACAGCAATTCCCCAGTCACACCGTGGCACTGGTATTAAAGCAGCTACCCCATTTATTATTACTATAATTGAAAGCCTAATTATCATTGCACCATATGGGTCAACCTAAGAAGCCATTCGCTTCAGCTTCCAAAGTAATGCTCCTATAAATGCTTTCATAATTCAGTGGCTCAGAGTGCCCTGATGGGTATTTAGTCAGACCTAGGGAGATTAACTGGGCTGCATCCAGGACCTGCAGAGCAGAGGCGAAGTCGTCCGCATCTGGTGCCGTGGGCCCCGTCCAAGTCAAGGTTTCAGATCCCAGAAGCATGGGCAATGGCACCTTCCATAGACCACCTGACTGCAGCACAACCATACCCTATTACCGTGCAGCAGGTTGGTATATGATTTGACTTGCATTGAGAACTACTGCTGGTTGTCTTTTGGGGTGCTTCATAAAAGGGCTCATCACGTTGACCTAGAATGAAACGTCTCTGGGGACATAGTAGAGCACACATTAGTCCCCCATTTCCAGGTTCCCGTAAAGGCGCCATATTTTCATGCGCAAAATCTGTAGGTTCCTTTAGGCAAATTCCACTTGGTTTATCCTTCAATGGGCTAGAACCAGAGATTGAAAGGGGCATTTTCTGCTACCTGTGTCACAAATAATGAATGAATGAATGAATACTGATTTGTAGAGCGCGGACTTAGCCCAAGGGCATCAAGGCGCTGCCTGCAAGGCATCAGGATGCGGTGAGAAGGGGAACATGCTCAAACTGACATATCCAAAAAATTAATGTCTTTAAAGCTTTACGAAAAAGGGGGAGGGACACCTGACTAGAAAGTCCTTCTGGGAGAGAGTTCCACAGTTTTGGTGCAGCCATCGAGAAGGCTCTGCCACCCCATTTAGCCTTCTTAAACCTAGGAACTATCGGTAGGTTTTTGTCGGAGGACCGAAGCGGCCTGCTAGGAACATAGTGATGGACCATTGACTTAATGCCCTCTGAGCCAGAGCCATAATAGGCTTCATGAGTCAGGCATAAAAAGGATCCTAAGGTCCACCGGTAGCCAGTGCAAGAGCTTAATCGAGGCAGTGACTGAGTGATGTTTAGGAAGATTCAATACCAGCCTGGCCACAGCATTCTGCACCATCTGTGTCATTACAATGCTCCAGCTCAGCGGAGCTATTCCCCCAAGTAGCGCTCCTGCGCGATGGGGAATACACCACTGTGGAGACAAACCCAAAAGTAAGGAACTCCTGTGCCAAGACACTGAACCCCAGCACAGCCCTTCAGCGCGGCAAGGGTTAATGTTGGCAGAAGCAATTAACAGCCCTGGATAGCACTCCAGCGCGGAGAAACAAGGAAAAACAAGCAAGCGCTCCTGCGCTAGTATCTATGGCTCAAAACTGTAAGCGCTCCAGCGCGGTGTGCACAAACAACAGGCAGCGCTCCAGCGCGGCGGGAGCCAGCAGGTAGCTGACGGCGTCTCGGCTCTGGTAATCGCATCCGCGTCTCAGGAGCATCCAGAAAGGATTCGAAGTGCTGAGTCGGCGGGAAACGCGATGTTTAAGCGTTTCCCCCGGAAGTGCTTCAGCAGACCCGGGTCAGCTGCCCAGGACTAGACCGGGACTCAACTTCGGCCCGGAAGTGAGTATCCCGGCAGTTCTGTGTGTGTTAGCGGGGATGGCGGGGAGCGGCAAGCGCCGTGAACCGTGACAATCTGCAGACGCCGAACAAGGCCTTTACCAATGCCCAAGTACAGGGCATTACAATAGTCCAATCTGGACGTTACTAAGGCAATGACTGCCTGCTTATGTGTTTCGAAGGAGAGGTAGTGAGAGATTGTTCTAAGGATCCTAATGATCCCGAAACAGGTGGAAACAGTCCTATTGACCTGAAAGTCAAGAGAGAGAGCGTTATCCACAATCACACCTAAGTTATTCCCGTGAGATGCTGGACAGGGACAAACACCAAGTGTGTCCGGCCACCAGTCACTGGACCAGATATCCAGTTTACTACCAAAAATCAGGACCTCGGTCTTCTCTCCATTCAGTTTCAGAAGGTTCTCCGTCATCCAAGAGGAAACTGCCTCCATACAGCCCCTAAAATTAAGGGCAGAGTCCATTACACTATGTGTTATCGAAACCATTATTTGGGTGTCATCCACATAGGAGAACACCTCAAGCCCAAAAGATCTCACCACATTCACAAGGGGGGCCACATAGAAAATAAAAAGTGTTGGGCTCAAGGAGGAGGGCTGAGGAACACCGCACACCAAAGGTTTAGGGGCTGAATAAAACTGTCCCAACTTCACTATCTGTGCCTGCTCACCAAGAAAGACCCAAGGAGACCCGGAGCAGCACCCAGACACCCATCTCTCCAAGGCTAGCCACCAGCCTCTGAGGAGCTAGAGTATCAAAGGCTGCAGTGAGGTCCAATAGTACAAGAAGGGTAGTATGGCCTGCATCAATCTGAGTCCGGATGTTGTTAAAGACAGCCATCAAGGCTGTCTCCGTGCTGTGGTGACTCCTAAAGCCATGTTGGGAGCCATCCAGAAGGTGGTGGTCTTTAAGGTAAGTGCTAAGATGAAGATTAAAATAGGCCTCCAAAATCTTGGCAGGGACGGGAAGCAAGGAGATTGGCCTATAGTTTTTCAATTCCCCAGGATCCAGGGAGGGTTTCTTCAAAAGAGGCTTCACTACTGCCGTCTTCCATGACAAGGGATACACTCCCTCAGAGATGGCGGCGTTCATGACTTTAAGTGAAGAGGGGAGTAATGATCTTTTGATAGGTTTTTAACACCTTAGGGACAAGGATCTAAAGGGGAGCCCGAGTTAACACAATCCAGGAGTCTATCCGTCACCTCCAAGGACATAAGGGGGAAGGTAAGGAGCCTGGGAGTCTCCCCCATGGGCAGAGTCTCACTCGGGGGAGTAGAAGTCTGCATTCCTGGCCTGCTACTGGAGTTAGCCGTTTCCAGTAAAGCATAAATATCTGCGAATTTGTCTTGGAAGAAGTTCGATATTTTGTCACAGAGCTCCTGCGAAGCGTCAGAGGGATCAGTGACATGTGAGGCAATAAGAGAATTAATGACCTTAAAGAGATCTCCTGGAGATTTCATAGAGGCAGTAACACTGGAATAGTATAGTCTCCTTTCCTCCATAATGGCCAATTTATACTCTTTCAGACATTGTTTATGCCGTTCCCTACTATGAGGTTCTAAGTGAGCACGCCATAGCCTCTCCTGTTTGCGGCAACCCTGTCTAAGCTTTCTAAGTCTCTCTTTAAACCAGGGAGCCTAGGGCCTTGTTCTTGCTGAGTAGTGCTTTTTAACAGGAGCAAGGGAGTCCATTGCTGCTGCCAGTAATTGAGATAGTTCATTGGCAGCTGAGTTAACGTCAAATAAGAAAATAGACAACAAGTCTGTTTCTGAAGGCAGGTATGAGTCTCCCCAACCACCTCTACTTCACCCAGGCTCTGAATAATGGAATAAAATTCACTTTCGCAGGCCTGGGTAAACAATTGAAATAAAATTCAGTTGCAGCTTCAGCCAGCTGAGCTCACTCCGAGTTTCTAGACTGAGGGGTTGTTCCTCCATACAAAATGTTACCAGTACGGTACAGGGAGAGACAGAATTTGGTACAGGTTAGCATACCTCCAAGGTGTTTCTGAGGGTTTGATGTGTCTTTCCGGTAGTTGACTGAGTAGAGCCATTCCCACTGGTTCTCTGCCTGGGTCTTGTGTCCTTCAGGGGCCCCATCTCTGAGACTTTCAGAATTATGTCCTTGGTAATTTTGTGCTTATTAGGTTTTCATGACCAAAGCGGGTGTTGCATCTTTTCAGGAGGAGGAGGTACAAGTTAATTACCTATTGCTTACCTCAAAGCACAAATCAGGTGGGCGGCTAAAAAACTTCAAGTTGCAACTACTAGATCCCCCCACCCCATTAGGTCCACACCCGCTCATGTTGCTGGCAGTTAGGCAGCCGGGGTAATCGGGGGGCCAAATAATATCACAGACCAAACCAATCATGCAACCACATGCAAGATAGAAGGGACATGGGCCCAGCACAGGAGGACACCTTGCTTAATGTCACATATTTCCAAGCCCATCTGACAGTTGAGCCATCGCACACCTTGGGAGTTGGTCATCATCATAGAACAGGCTTTTGGGCACCTGCAGCAGTGAGGGATGCTTCCTGAGTGCCTAGGATATGAAGGTTAATAGCATTTCCCTCTCCCAGGCCCACTGGGCTTTCAGCAGAATGGCCACATGCTCAAGCAGGTTAAATGTTGATTCCTGCGCAGTGCATGTAGAATATAATGTTATTTACCAATAAACCCAAAGTTACTAATAGGATTTCGATAACAAGGCAGGTCTTTAATTATGGTGGGGCACAATTATTTCTTGGGATAAACAAATCAAACTGGGTCTAATTCATTGATGCAACAGCCATGGCCACATCTGGTTAGCACATAGGGTAGGCGACCCACGTTTGGGGGCAAATGGGACTAATTTGCTATGCGGATGTGTGACACAAGTTGCAACAGTGGGCGTGACTTGCTGATCGTGCAGTATTGCTAAGGCCTTTATGGCCGATTAGTCAGACACCAATAGCAGTGATTGTGGCTTGCTAGGAGAATTACAATACCATTTACAGGTTACACTGGGCTTGCTTCCAACAGTCCACTTGTGTGAGCGGGTTATCTGCCATTGTAAAAAGGTATAAAAGGAGTATGGCATAACACACGAGATTACCAGAAATCAAATCAGGGACCAGCAAACCCATACACATGGATTTTGGGGGAGGGCAATCAATTCTGGGGTAAACCAAGTGAACCAGGTCTAGTGCTTTTAGCATCAGGGTTCACAGCTGGTTAGCACGCAGGTTGTATCTGGGGATGGACCAGGCACACTCAGCAGTGAATAATGCGAAAGAGCTGCACATTGTCACAATTCAGAGTGTGACAGAAGCAACAATTCTATCCCAGCCAAAGCAAATCAAGGTTCTTACCGTCAGATGCACAACATACAAACGTTCACTCCAGCCTCATTGAACAAGCCTTGACACAGGGAAGTGTTCAACATAGTTTATCAGTATCCCTGACAGGGCAAAGGCCTGGTCTCCTAGCAGAAATTGTGACCCCCGTAGACCAGCACATGTTAGTGGTGCTTCAGTTAGGCTATTTTCGCTCGCATTATCACTGTTGCATCCAGACGGATTGTGTAAGTTTGTTACTTAACAAGTATGTGGTTCCATAGCTGGGAAACACTGGTTTAAAGTACATAGGGTCACAGCTATCTAAACACATTGAACATTTACAAGAAAGGGCAGGTATCTTTACATAGTGTTGTTATGTTTCATACAGATGCCCTAATATAGGCATGGTTTGAGATGCCCTAATAAATTCATAATCTTTCACCTGCATTAGTTCCCTATTCTCCACAATAATGGGTGCTGAGGGCTGAACATTATCTAGACTGTGGTTTGGGTACAGAAGGAGGGTTTTTCCCGAACAATGGCCTCCTATACCATCTTCGATGTGCTCATCCAGTATGATTAAATATTTTAAATATTCATAAGAGTTCTAGGAAACCAGACAGGGGATAGAATCCACCTGCATAAGCATCTACGTAAACGGTTCGTCCCATACGTCATCTTCATACCCAACAATTGGTAACGCAAGACACAAGGGACAAAGGGACTCTATACTTTTCTGTATAAATACAGCACCTCTTGCTATCAGTAGTTAGAGGGAACCGAGACTTCCAGGCCGACACACTGACCAGAGACGCTGAGGCTCTGGCATGTAGTCGCTCTAGCTGACAGTGGTCTAACCATCCTTTGCGGGGTTTCCAACTCAAGACCAGGTCGAGGTCCCACTCTCTCATTATTCAGGTAATGGGGTTTGACGAGATCCCAGGGGATTCTTGGCTTCTTTCACACCTACTCATTTCATTTCATTTCATTAAACTTTATTCGGTTCACATAATAGGAAACCATAAAAGTTACATAATACCATTAAATTACAAATCGTCTATAAAAATATGCAAGACACAAAATACATTCCCAAACATACAGAACAGTAATTCCATTATATGTTCAATTATTAAAAAGAGGAGGGTATCACATTGATTCAATTGTTTAAAAAGTTAATTAATAAACTACGTCATCCAGATCCCTTAGGGTTCCAAACATTTTCTGACATACTAGGTACACTTAGGTACATCTAGACAGGCATCGTAGGAGTATGTGCTTTATTTTATAAATGCATTTTATATTCATGTATATGTTCATGACTATTGCAAAATGGTAGAACTGTACTATTCCTTTTTATTCACTGTACTGTTGATCATATATCTCTGCTAATGTTTAACAGTTGTCGCAGCACATATATTTTACACTAGAAGAACAACTGTGCAATAAATTCTTATTGTATACACGCTCAACTGTTTCTTCTGTGTAACTCTCTGAGACCAAATGAGCAAGCACGAGTGACTTGGCGAAAAGTAGTATATTGTTTCCACGAGTCTGAGGAATTAGGGTTGTTGTGTTTTGAGGTTGCCAAAAACTAATCTCTTTGATAAAAGAAGATTTTAGTGGCACTGTGAGCTAGCTAATGCAAACAAGGCTAACATACGCGGTGGGGGTGCTCAGAGTCAGTCTGTCACTAGGCCCACAGTGTATGTTATCTAAAAGCGCAGGTCCCGCAGGGGTACTATAGGAACTATACTACAGTGTTCCCCACCTAGCTACCAGCCCACAAGCTTTTCCTGCAGGTCTGCATTATGGTAATCCTTTAATAGAAGTATGGAACGGGACGTCTTGCGCCAGGGTGCGGACATTAAGCGGGCGACCCAGCCGATAGACTGCTGTCATACTAGGGTGCTTGCAGGATAGGTGACAATGTAATGTAGCAGAACCTAACGGTAAGACGGGGGGTTCCCCTCCCCCCGGATTTTCCTATGATGTTAGGGAAGTGGGATTGCAATGTTACAGGTGTTTTATTCGCCCATTCAGGGGCAGAAGGGTAAATTGCAGGAATCAGAATAAATCAGGTGGGAGCAAGACCTAAACAAGATGTGCACCGGTAACCATGAGAGCACGGGGATAGGATCAAAATCTCGCTGGGGCAAGTCAGCCAGGTGGGTTGGTTCAGTTGTTTATGCCATGGTTTGGAGCACTATTGCTGACAAATCCAGAGCACACACTGCACCTCGATCTCTGTAGGTGAAGGTAATATGCTCATATAATTTTTCATGTCTTCACAATCCAAAAGCATTGGCATCTTTTGCGGCACCTGGGATACCTGCAACAAAAGCCGGCGATCGGCCATATATGCTGGGTGGGGTCACCGGCATGGCGACACAGCATCTGTAGATCGCAGTCAGATGAATGGGTGGTGCAGGCAAGAAGGACATGAGATGTATCAGTATCTTTGGATTCCCCTTAGGGGACCTCAGGACCCACCACTCTGAGATTAGATTCACCTTTTTCTCGTTAGGTGGGGAGGTCCACCTGGCATTCTAGGAAGGCATGACAACCCTTGCTGGGGCAGCAGTTGGTTATCAGTTTGAACTCTCTAGTTGGAATTTGTCAAGTAGGGGGTGGGGTGAACTATAGCTTAATCAACCCCTCAAACGTAAATGCATATCCTTACATCCTGAGTTCAACTGATTATAGCACACAGGACTATGGTTTCAAAGTAGAGCAGTGGTTTGTTATGCTCTTGGGTCCCATCTCCTGTTGGCACTGTGCTCCCATTCAATGGGAGGTCAGTGGGTTGCGATAAGGGATTAGTTGGCCCGAGCAGTAACTTGCAGGGTAAACAAGACTGTGGTTATAGAAGAGAACAGTAGTTCCCATACTCTGGGGAGGCCACTGTACAGTCATACAGAAGGGCTAAATTGGCCATGTGCAAGCCCACCAAGCTTGGTTCTACTCAATGCATAGCTAATAGAACAGCTTTGTAATTTAGGCATGGCCTCTTTTATGCAAACACCACACAGTTACCCATAGGAACAGGGCTCACCTATCAGAGTTAGATAGGGAAGTGGTCCTACTGGAAGGATGGTAACGGCAGGTAGCAGGAGGTTATAGAGCCTGCAATAACGTGAAGGGTAATAAAGCTGTGGTTATGAAAAGAACGGTGGATCCCCCCTACTTGGGAGGCCATCTCATGCTGACAGAAAGGAAATTAAAGCCATGTACAAGCCCACCAAGCTGGAGGGCATGGTTCAGCTCAAACTCAATATAAATATGAAGGGCTAGTTAAATCGGCGTGGCCTTTTTCGCGTAACACACATGGTCCCCCGATAGGGATGGGGCACACGTGTCAGAGGTAGCTAAGGAGATTGTCTTCCTAGAAGGACTAAAGGTCAACAAAGAGAAGGATGGGGTGCACCTGTCGACGGTGGGCATAGATCTGTTCTTACTGGAAATTAGTGCGAGGCGCTGGAAACAGCATGTTGAAATGGCGGAGTTACAGGGCGGTCTGGAGGTGGAAGGGAACAGAAAGGGTGCCTCTTCTGGGGGCACAATAGGGGTGCCTGTGCCAAACCCCAGGAGTCTTTACAGCAGGACCCTGGAGAAAGAATTGTCTGCGCCCGCTAGTACTTCGGGTGGGTGGAAGCCTAGGCAACCGGGAGCTTGCCTTGCAATGCTCCGACCTAAAAAGGGCGTGAGTAAAGTGGTAGCCAGCCCAGTGGTTCACGGCATTCAAGAGGGGGATCCCCTCATACCTGGTAGCTAGCACCGATTGGATTGGCCACCGTGCAATTTGGCTCTTCAGGCGGGCAGGGCAGCGTAGGTCAGTCACCGCTGCCTGCCCTTGGATCACCGGTAAGTTATCCCATGTTGCATACTTTTGTATTGAATAAACCTGCAGCAATCTTTTCCCAACTAAGAATTGTGTTGTGTATTTATTTATTCCATTGTGAATGCTAACCTTGCAAAGGGTGGGGAGTGTTGCCTATATAGGCACTATGGGATGTGTGAGTGGTTCATCTGAACCTAAGATGGCCGACGCACAGGACTTGGCCCATCCACCTCTGCATACAAATAAATGTCTTAAACGGTATACTGACTGTAATCTGGCGTGAAAAAGGCACCCAGTCACACGCATATCCTGCATGAATTATGTCAAAGCTTCCGTTGAATGAAAACATCTACAAAAATCTAACAGTTACTGGCCCAGACAAGGGTCTCGACCTCGACTGCTTGCTCCTTCCTCTTTTCAAGCAGTTTGTGGCGGTGGGAGCACAGGAGACGCCCTGTAGTTACCATGGTATCAGCGAGCTCCTCAAACAGCTAAATGGAAATAAGTGGACTTCTACAAGGCTGTCCTGAAAAATCATACCAAAACGTTTGCACCCTGCTGTCGTCACTTAGGATAGATTTATTTTGGATTGCGTCAATAGCAGGATACACCTCTAAATGTAGCTCGTATCAGTAGCTCGTGTTTTATTCTACCGCATCCCATTTTGAGCAGTGTGACACATCAATATTGCAGTGTAATAAAATTACAATAGAAATTGGAGTCCGTTGTTAGAGGATGCGCATACATGCCAAAGAACGTTTTGAAACCGGAACGTGATAACAATTGAGGGAATTTACTTACCCTATTCACTAACAAATTGTGCGCTCTTTCTTTTGGTCTGCACGGCACAGCTTGTTTTCTTTCTGCCTGTTAGCCCTACATGCAGTTGGCAAGTGTTGCAACAGGCTGTCGTTTAAAGACCCATGCCGTCCCCATTTCTGAATGATGTGTTTAATAGTCCTGACAAAAGGAGGGGTACGGCAAAAGTGATATGCACCCTAGAGGAGGCTTACTCCTCAAAAACATTAGGCAACCTATATGCATTTAGGACTCATACTTCACTGCCAGAATGCTACATAAATAACCATACATGACTGCCAAGCAGCATCACTTTCCTTTCTTGTTCAGTGGTTCTTGTTGCTTACTGCCGATGATACCTCCCACACCCATCTCAGAGCAGTGTCATTGGCGCCAAAGGTTTTTCTTTTTTTAATTCATTGAGGGCTGAGGTGTTTATGATTCTTTTCAGATGTGTGCACAAAGGAGAGCAGATGTCATACTCTGTAAGTAGAGCTTTAGAGTAGAGCTTTGTTAACCCCTTCACAGCTGGGGGGATTCCCCTGCTGTACTGGGGGGCGGGCGCCCCCATGCTCATGACGAGGTCAGCTCGTCATGAGCTACGGCGCTCCGGTGCTCATGACGAGCTGAGCTCGTCATGACCGCGCCCGTTCCAATGGAACGTTCAGCACAGCAGAGGAATCAGCCCAGCGTGCGAGCGTTCCACGGAACGGGCGCGATCATGACGAGCTCAGCTCGTCATGAGCACCGGAGCGCCGTCGCTCATGACGAGCTGAGCTCGTCATGAGCATCCAAGAGGTTAATGGGTTTCAAATGCAGTGCTTCCTTCTCCACACTACCACTCACAGGACTTCTTGTAGCTGTTTCTTTTTACCTATCGTTT
Organism: Lissotriton helveticus; assembly: GCF_964261635.1. NCBI lineage: Eukaryota > Metazoa > Chordata > Amphibia > Caudata > Salamandridae > Lissotriton > Lissotriton helveticus. The sequence continues at coordinate 733,324,209 of NC_136070.1, forward strand.
GTGCCCTCTTCCCCCAAAGGAGGGCTGAACACACGCTTAAAAATGGTTGGTGTTCTAGATGGTCTGCTTGCTTCATTAACCCTCCTACTTACCCTTCTCCTGTCGGCAGCCGGTAGCCCAGTTCCTTGAAGCTGCCGGTTTGGAGAGTAAGCAAAGTGTGAAATCCAGTGCGGTAAGTGCGGCTGGCGGTTTGTGGCAGGATGTGCCGTGCGGTGCGCAAGGAAGACATGGCTTGGCAGTTCGGGCTGGACTGTTCCCATGAGGCACAGGGTCAGACTGATTTGCATATAGCCATGTCTGAAATGGGGTGGCTGAGTGGGCTAAAGAATGGTGATGGATTAAACCCAGATCAGTTGACTGGGGGTGAGTGTTTGATTTGCTCAAACGCTCCGTCCGTCATCCTCTTTTGTATCGCTTTGTGCGGTGCGCAAGGAGCACATATAATTTAATAATCCAATCATCACTAAACAATTTCATCAAGACATTTTTAATCATCTTATGTGACTTAAGCGTGACTTAAGTGATCTGAAGAGAAAGTAATTTGACATCTTAAAAACTGCAGAGCTGTAAGCGAAGTCAAGCCAAGGCGAAGCTGGACTGAAAATATTAATCTGAGTAGCCTGACCTGAGGAGCCGTGTAGCGTGGCGGAGTGGTAAAGGCGGGTTGATGGGCTCAGAGACATAGGATATTCTGCAGAAGTCTGTTGCCCCACCTCTCCCCTACCTTGTGGCTTAGCCTTTGTTTTTGATCTGCTGGTTTTCTGCTTTAGACCAGTAGGGCCATGGCTCTGCGCCCATAGACTTGGTGGATGTGAATCCGGTCTGGGCTTTCGTGGCGGCTTTGCAGTTTTTAAGCTCGACGGAGCTGGCAGAGGAGCACCGGAAAGTCACCTGCGGGCCGGGAAAAACAAAGCAGAGCGTGCCTCTTTTCAACCGGGAGGATGGAGGAGAGAAGAGCAATCTTCATAGCATTTTCCACCTATCCCCTACCTACCCCAAGCTCACCACCAATCGCATAACCCAATCAATTTCAGTGCCTACTCCTGCACCATCATAAAACTGAGTAAATTGAGTAGATCCTGCCGGTCTGCATAGTCCGCATTCCCAGCGTTGTCTGTACCTACCCCAAAGTGCTACCGCTAGTAATCTAGCGATCCCATCAACTCCACCAGCTACAGTGACTGAGTATATTGACAGTATTGGCTCTGTGTCCATTCTGTGTTTTCTGCGAACCTGCAAGTTGGAGAGTCGAAATCCTGTGTTCGGTCTTTGGTGTTGCATGAGCGGCGCATCTGTGGACTGGCGCATTGGTCTTATTCCACTCTAACTGGTCGGTTTGTCCAAAGGTCTTCTAAGTTATGACTGCAAAAAAATTGCGCTCTGGTTGATTGGTGTGTCCTAGGGCATGTAAAAAAACCAGAGCTAATCCTTTAAGGAACAATTCATTCTGAAGAGTTTTACTACCATTCCATCCTTTTTTCACAAAAAAGAAATAAGTCTTAAAACAGCAGAGATGCAGGGATTTCTTCAACAAGATCTTGTAAATCGCGTAGAGGCTAATGATTCCATTGGAAAACCACTGCCAGAAGTAACCTCTAACTTAATGTCCGAAAACAGGGGCCCACGACCAATAGATCTTCAGCCCTTGGAATTTGGGGAGGTTGATTCCTTGCATTCCAATTTAACTATTCACTCTTTATCAAATGGAATTGTTGAATCCGAAGGGGCTATTCGCCCAGTTTCAGATGTGGGTGAACATATTTTAGAAGACTTTACGATACCTGATATCAGGCTAGATCTGTCCCCTAAGCTGTCCCATGTCACTAACCTGGAATCGCCTAGGATAATTATTCCCGCTACTTCTCTTTCCGTCAAGAATTGCCCAGTCAGTACACCTAGTGAATCAGGCTCAATAGACTCACGGGGCCCCCTAACTCCTGTTTTGTCCCTGAACTGTATTCCCTCTATCAGTAACCCAGAGTCAAAAATACCTATGTCAGAATCACTATTTTGTCTGGAAAGAGTGCTGTTTTCTATTCGAGCTTTATTGGAGAGATCAGTAGGTAATTCGGACCTTATTTTGGACTCTGTTTTGACCTTGACAAAGTTTATAGCCTCCGAACAAAAATCTTTGCCAAACAAAGCTGGCATTCTCCCTCCACCATGCCTAACATAGGGAAGAGATCATCTATTCCTCCACTTATAGAGGATAACTTAGTCAAGTCAAACTCAATTTTATCTGCCTCTACTTCAAATGTTAAAAGCCTGGACTTTGGCACTCAGGCTGGGAGGCCATTTTTTAAGGGGAAAAATAAAACCAAAGACAAAGAAAACACGTGCCCCGTAGATAATTTACATCTATCCTTCTTGCAGCAGTTTTTTGATCTTGAGCCTTTAGTTACAACGGCTGCACCCTTGTCTTGTCCGCAAGTTAAGTCGGAAAAAACATAAATACAGGTATATCTCAAAAGATGTTCCCCATTTTTCTTAAAACAATTAAAAAGCCTTTCAAGCAACTGACAGAAGCAGATTCGAAAGTTGGATGCTCTTCTGTTCAAGAAAAGGCCACTATGAATATAAGTAATACTGACTGTAACCAAAAGAAGAAGTAAAAAAGAGAAAAACGCCGAAGGATTAGCAAAAAAAGGACAAAACGGTTACGCTTAGACCCCAACTCTACTAAAAAAATGCCTATAAAACTGGATTTAAATGTTTTGAAGGAGGAGGATGGTCATTTAGAAAGCAGTCAATTGGGCCACTGTTCCTATCTTCCAAATTTCAGGGTACATAATGAATCGATACAAGAAGCAGTGCTGACAGACTTAAATGTTTCCCCTACTGTCCAGAATACTCTGAATCCCAAAGCTTCTTTATTTGTTTCTTCCTTAGGTAATGATGTCATTTATAACCCGCATGAAAATATTTCTGAGGTGACCAGTTTGGTTGATACCACGCAACATCTCGCCCCCAACATTCTGGATTTTTCATTTATTTTTTACCTTGAACTGTGTATAAATAGGTCCTTTTTGCTGGGCTGCTTTGCTGTAATTCCAGGCCTTCAATTGATTGAGAGCAATGACATCGCCTTAGTTGAGATTCAAAAATATAATAGTAATTTCAGGAGTGTAAGAGTAACATTCAAATCCAAAGCTATTTCATACTTGATTCTGGTACATAGTGATAAATTACGATCGAGTGGCATTGATGTTTTAATCCCAGACGTGGAGCAAGCTTCAAACAAAGTGGCCCAACGTAAGCTACTTACCTTTGATTCAGAATCCTCCAATAGAGAGAGAAAGTACATTACAGGTCGTTCTCGGTAAAGAAGGTAGGAGGGTTTTCCTACACATAGGGAAATATACCCAGCACATGCTCCCCGTAGAGGAGGAAAATAAGAAATGGAGCTGGCTAGCAGGTACACTTAACACAAACAGATCCCTTAGGCCTTAAAGGTAGGGATCCTTCCTAGGAAGGATATTAGTGTGTTATCCTGGAACGCTGCAGGCTTAAGCACTAGTAAAAACAAACTTTTGTTTTAAAAGAGCAGCATGCCGATATTTGTCTCCAAGAGACTTGGATCACAAAGAATTGGTTCACTGAAGACTATACAACGCTGGCCTGCGTTTCCAGTGAATAGAGGTCACGCTAAAGGAGGCATTGCCGTTTTGTTAAGCACAAGCCTCAATTGTTCATATAAAGAAATTCACCATGCCTCCAACTTAATTCAAGCAATTAAGCAAAACCACAAGGATGAACAAGGCAATCTGGATTCTCTGCTGATCGTAAAGGCGTATTTGCCTCCAGATATATCTTATTCCTACCTATTGAATGATTTATTTGCTTTTATTTTCTCTACTCTGGAGAGGGAAGACTGTAGGTCCCTCATATTAGTGGGAGATTTGAATGCTAAAGTCTCATTCTACAGTATAAAGATATTTGCTAATTCTGTGTTCGGGAGCAATGATCGAGCCCCAGTGTTTACTGCTGATACCTGCTGTTTGGGGGCAAAGACCGGGCCCAATGTGTATTGTTAAACAATGTGATCATTCACACCTCGAATCGGGGGCAAGGATCAGGTCCCAGCGTAAAGTGACTTTGATGAGTAGTAATCGGGGGCAAAGATTGGTTTTGGCTGATGGCGTTTGGTGAAAATGATTTGCACCTTTTTGGAGACACAAAAGAACAGCATAACTTAGCTTTAAAACGAGTTTTGAATAAAATGAATGATGCTGGACTAACTCAGTTATTGCCATTGACTTACTTGCACAGCTAGACTTACTTTAGCCGGCCTGCTGGGTTGTAGGCAACTTTATTGTTGTTCTTTGCTCTGTATTCTGTCAATAAAAACAGATTTAATATTAAAAAAGAAAAATGCACATTTTGTGTAGAGGAAGTAGAATATCTTGGCTACACGTTGTTTGCTGGAGGAATTAAACCAAAACGTGAACCAGAGGCTATAAGAAAGGCCCCTGCACCGGTAGACAAAGGCCAACTCAGATCTTTCCTTGGGCTTATAGAGTACTATGCTAAATTTGTGTGCATAATTTTGCAGAAAAAACAGAACATATTAAGAAATTGCTGAGGAAAGGGTACAAATTTGTGGGGTCGGATGATCAACATTCTGTTGATAAAATCAAAAAAGAGATATGTGAAGCAAAAGTATTGACTCCGTTTGATACAAGATTAAAGTCTATTCTCATGGTCGATGTAAGTGCGGTAGGTTTGGGAGCTGTTTTGGCACAGATGCACACGTCTGGTATAAATCTTTTATTAAGTTGTTGCATGTATAAATGAGGAAAACCCCACCAGGAGCAGCCACCCTGCTGCTCAGCCCATACCCAACCGACACTCTCAGACATCCAACATTCCATCCATCCAACATTCCACGCCACACTCATTCTGGCTGAGCAGCAGGTAAACATAAGTTACAACATAGATCCTTGAAAGAATTAGGCTTGAAATACAATGCGAGATCTTATCTAAAAATGTCAAATCATATACCCAATATGGAGGGGGCGTGGCTTGCGCACCGCTGCGAGATGGCGGATTGAGCTTGAGCTCCGGGGCAACAGCGGCTGTCAGGAGGGTCTCGGCTCCCCGTAGAAGGCGTCTTTGTCCTGGAACCGGCCTTTTCGATTTGAGATTATGCCGTGATTACTCCGACGTGCTTCTTGAACTTCCACAGCGGCAGAAACCTGTTTTTTGTAAGCTTGAAGCTTTGCTCACTGGATTTCGCGAGCGGCCGCCATTTTATTTTTGGTGGCGCCGGTCGCGTATTCTCCTCAGTACCCTGCGACAGCTCACTGGAATTGGTCGTATATGCTGGATAGGAGGTGATATTGGCCACAATTGTTTATTTCTTTGCTCCAACATGCCTTATCCTGTTCATAGGCAATATTATGGGACCTTTTTGGTTCTTGGGCTTCTTGGCTGATGTATTTGCCTCACTTCGATGCTAACCCATAGGAGCTGCCCTAAGTTTGCGTAATGAGCTGCCTACTCTGCTTTATCTGTCATTGGGGGTGAGATAAACTGCTTTTTCAACGCTTTTTCCACCTTTAATATGGTTTTCTTTTCTCTACCTGCAAACGACCGCCATTTTGTCTCCCAATGCCGCATTCTATAGACATTGCTCTCCTTTTATCGATTCTCTGAAGATATTGCTGAGCTATTATGGGATAGTATTTCTTTTTAAACAACAATAAGGGAGTTAAACCCTATGAGTAGGTTCCAGCCTCAATAGAGGGAGGGAAAGGTGCGTAAAACACAACCCAAATAGGGACTTAGTGTGTTTAAAAGGTATCCGATCCTACCCACTACGGAGCCCCGCCAGGACGGCATAGGCACGAAAGGCGCCCGTCTCTTCCTTCACAAATCGTAGCGAGGAATTAGCCAGTCCGGGGGTGCTCATGGAGCCTTAACTATTAGTACTCAGAGTTTTTTTCCGGGAAACACAGGAGAAAAACACTTTTTACTTGTGAGACTAATTTTGAGACTCCACTTCTACTACCAACGTGGATAGGGTGCTCCTTAGCGTGCGCATACCGTGCCGCTGGTATCACATTGTTCCTGACGAATACCTGTAAATAGACACATAGGTTGAAACATGTAGACCTTTTTTAATCCACTATACTTCTTCATCTTACACCGACAGCCCACCTAACAGGGCAACAGGTGTCCCACATTTTAATAGTATCCGAGACACTCCAGAATAAACTCTTCGAGTGGGTAGGATCGGATACCTTTTAAACTCGCTATTACCTGTCTTGCACATATAAACGAAAAACCAGCTCCACTGTAATCAGGTGTCCCAGCACACCTGGATGGCACTCGGCTATCCAGGTGGGACCCCGATGATGAAGCATGTCACCAACTAGGTTGGTGAGTGAGGGGTCTTCTTAAGGACAAAGGATGTCCCTATTTGGGTTGTGTTTTACGCACCTTTCCCTCCCTCTATTGAGGCTGGAACCTACCCATAGGGTTTAACTCCCTTATTGTTGTTTAACTATTCATTAAGGGGACTGGGAGTCCCAACCCTGCCTTCACCGACTAATACCCTTTCTCTCTATTTTGTTTACTAGTATTTCTTTTTGTCATTTTTTGGCCCTCCTCGTTTTCACTACTCTTGCACAGTTTCTCTGGAGTGCTTATAGTGTTTTTTTCTTGTTTTGTACCTTATGGCTGACAACATGGGTCTTTCTCCAAATGCTAAAGACTCTAAAGATTCAAAAGGCTCTCTAAAAAGATCCAAACAAACCTCCCCTACTCCGGAGCCAAATCAAAAAGACATTAGTTCCATATTGGATACTATTTTGTCACGATTGAACGCTGTACATGATATTGCGCAATCTACTAAGACCAATACTGACCTATTACAGGTTGAGTTGGCAGCTCTTAGAAAGGACTTCAAAGCATTATCTCTTCGTGTTTCGACTGCGGAGACACGTATTAGTGGTGTGAAGGACAATGCGCAACAGCACTCTAGGTCTCTATTACAGATGGAGCGCTCAATGGCAGCATTACGGAGAGACCTCACAGAACAGGAAGATCGCAATCGTAGAAGTAAACTGCGCATTTGTGGTCTGCCTGAGGATGCGGAAAAATCAGCTTCTTTGATGATAGACTGCCTGTACCAATGGCTTCCATCTACTCTGCAGATTTCGTTTCAGAACGATTTTGAAATTGAAAGGGCTCATCGTGTTCCTACCTTTAGACCCAAGTCCTCGTCTCATCCTAGGGCGATATTTTTTAAACTGTTACGACATCAACATTCGGAACAAATTTTGGCTCACATGAGGAAGATTAAGACAGTTCATTGGGAAGGTCATCGGATTTCTATATCACAAGACTTTGCCAGAGATACGGTCATTAGAAGGAAAGGCTTTCTCAACTTGCGGAAACGTCTCCTAGACATGAACATCCCCTTTTCCTTTGCTGGTCCTTCGAAATTCCGTATCACCTTTAAGGGCCGTTCAAGAATCTTCGACGAGCCTTCTGATCTTTCTTCCTTCCTGGACATTCAGTTTGAGTCTCAGATGGACTCTTCTCCTGCTCCTGGCCCTTCTGGTTCTTGATATATTTTTGTTTTTTCTGTGGAGTTTTCCTTTATTATGTTTCGCTGTGTAATATGCTTCAGAGATGCATGATAGTTTTTTTTTTATTCTCCTAGTTTCAGAAAAGGTTTCCGCCAGTTTTACAGTTGACATGTTGTAAATTGTCGTGGTAAGGTCTTTCGGTCGTTTTTCTCTTCGTGTTTTCCTCTTATATATTGTTGTTTCTTCTTTCTCTTTCTTTCTTCTCAAAGTTATTTCGTTGTTGAGCCTCATTGCCTTTGTTGGAGGCTCTTCGTCTTGTTTGATATTTTCATGTTATGTTGTCCTTTGGATTCTTTGTTCTTCTTTTTGTTTTTGGTGGTTGTTCTTTTTCTTTGTAGCTCTTTAGATGTATAATGCCTGTTCTTTTCTTTCTACGTTGCGATTTCTTTTATTTTGTACCTTTTCGTCCGTTCTTTTCTGTTGAGTTGTTGGGTTTTATACGTATTAATATGCTCGGGTTGTTTGCTTGCCGTTGGAGCTTTGTTTTATCTTGTATGTTTGTTCCCTTAGTTTTTATTACTTTTTGTTGTTCACTAGGTTGCTCTTTTTTCCTGAATATGGAAATGAAGTATATATTGGAAGTTGTTTGAGATGGATATATTTTGTCTTCATATGTATATATTTATAGTGCGTATTTACTTAATTCTTTACATATATTGTGACTGTTGATATGAGTTCATAAATATATCTTACATAGCTTGATGTTCATTTTACTCTTCGTGATGAAATTGTATGTATTGCTTGTTTCTTGTTCTTATTGATTCATGATGTTTTTCTTATATTGCATATTGCGTTTTAAGCTAAGATTTATCTGACATGAGCTTTGGTTAGTCAGTTTGTACTTCTTCTTCTAGTTTTTTCTCATATATATATTTACAATGTATATTTGAGTCTTTTATATATAGCCTTATATACCTTATTTTATATATCATCCTAAGCTATGGGGTTCTTTGATTCTGATCTTTTTTCCTTCCTGGTAGCCCCCTTGCTTGCCTCTCCATGTCCCCCCTGGTATGAATTTGGTCCTTTATAGACCTCCCCTGGTGGGTCTTTTTCATCTTGTTTCTCTATTTTCCTTTTTGCTTTACTCTTTCCTCTTTCTTCTTTCTCCTTTCTCTTTTTATCCCTTTTTCTCTTTTTCCCTGGATCTCCTGTTGGTGCTCCTCTTGTGGTGTTTATGGTGGGTGGTTGGATGCCTGATTTGGTCTTTGTATTTCCTCCTTTATTATCTATATCTTACGGATTCATTGTTTTTGTAGGATTATGCCTGGCTTGAATGTTTTATCCCTTAATGTTAGAGGATTAAATTATCCGGTGAAAAGATCAAAAAGTTTGGATTACTGTAAATCTTTATCTTCAGATTTGGTTCTCTAACAGGAAACAAAAGTTTCTTACAAGGAGGCTTTGTGTCTAAGGAAAGAGTGGGTCCTTGATGTGATGTGCTCTGATGCCTTGGGCAAAAGAATTGGTGTAATAACACTCATTTCTAAAAATTCTGGTTTATCTGTGATTTCTGCTGACATGACTCAGAGGGCCGTTGGTTGTTGTCCAGATTTTCTGATGGAACTAATGATCTTTATGTTCTGAATATTTATGCTCCAAACGGTGATGATCCTTCATTTTGGCGAACGATTACTAAAAAGTTAGCTGACACACTGCAACAAGGCAATCTAATTGTTGGTGGTGATTTTAATTTACCAATGGACCCCTTGTTGGATAGGAACTCTGCTTTTAATTATCGTCATCCTAGAGCGCACAAACAAATGACGTATATGTGTTCCTCTGTTCATCTTCAGGATATTTGGCGTCTTCATAATCCTGCAGGTAGTGACTTTTCTTTCTTTTCCTCTCCTCATTCTAGCTTTTCTCGTATTGACTATCTTTTGGTTCACTCGTCTCTTGTGCAATCTTCATCTTCCCCATACATTCATCCTATTCTCGTCTCTGATCACGCGGCTGTTTCCTTTTCTCTTTTGACCTTTGCTTCTAAAAAAGAACCTCGTTCTTGGAGGTTAAATACAGAAATTCTACATGATGAATCTCAGGTTCTAGCTCTGTCTAAAGAAATTGAATATTTCTTTGCCGATAATGATGGTTCAGTTAGCTCCCCAATAGTTTTGTGGGATGCTTTTAAATGTACTCTTCGGGGTCAAATTATTAATTGTATGGCGAAAAGGAATGCTGTAATCAAAAAGGAACTTACCGATTTAGCAGATGGGATTAAACAACAAGAGCTTCTTTATCGTCGTTCTAAAGACAAACAATTACTACAAACCATTAAGAACTTAAAGTATTCCTATAATACTATTGTTACTAAACGAGCTCACGCTGGGGTACAGGCCCAGAAATCTAAACGTTTGCTATTAAAAAATCATGCAGGTAGAATTTTGGCGGCGACGTTGACATTTCAGGATTCTAATTTTAAGTCTTCTCAGATATCCTTTATTAATGATAGCTCTGGTGTTAAAAAATTTCAGACCAAAGAGATTCTTGACGTTTTTCGAGAAGTAAGCTTTATACTCCCACTAATCAATCCTCTTTTGAACAATGCCAAGAATTTTAAAAGAAAATACCTATCCAATCTGTGTCGGTGGTGTGGTTCTGAAAATTCTGGACTTGAGAATAAAACTTCGTCGTAACATGACGAATTTAGTATCAAAAGACCGAAAATGACGAGTACACTATGTACCGGCATTTTCGTCATATTCCAGTGACGATTTCACCTCGAAATCGTCATTTTCGTCTTGAACCCTTGGCTTCTATTTTGTGTACGGCAGCCATTTTGTGAGTTGCCCTTTACATAGGCTTATGATACAGCTAAATTCAATTCAAAAGGACACGTACACCTTAATTGACATTTCTCTGACCTGGGCAGGTTGAAACCATTGCCCCAGGCCGAACCTGTTTGGTCAGTTCCTCTCCCAGTGGCCGAATGAGATAGCATCAAGGCACAACAGGCCATAAACCCATTCCATCGCACACACCCTGCCGAATCTTGCTCACACCTGTCCCTGCTCTTTTCTCTCTCACTTGCTTTATGATGGGGAGGTGCCCATTTTTATTGGGGGTCCACCGATATCTGATGAAATGTTGGGCCTTGCCGGGTGATTTGTTGTGGGCTGGACGAACTGAAATATGGACATGTCATCATGACTCTGCTTTTCCTTTGTAACGAAAAAATGTGAATAGTATACTGTAAACCCAAGAATGTTTGCCTGAAGCTTAATATTTTGTATAAAAAGAGAAGCCTGGCTTTGTAAATTTGAGCAGTCTCCTGAGAATATACATCCCGTGTGTTGTACTTCTAGGACGCTTGTTTCTTGGTTGCAGCCAATAAAATCGATCCTTGACTTCACCTAGAAGACTCTGAGTTTCTGTGGTCTGAATCAGGAAAGTACCCGAGGTCTTTGGGTGTACCCTGGCACCGCTGGGTTACCGGTTCGGTACCGGTTCTGAAAAACCCAGTACCTCAGTTGGCGCCCAACGTGGGGCGATACCAGCGGTACTGGTCCAGCCAGAGGTTCGTGAGGAGCTTCGTGAGAAAATTCTGGAGGAAGGCCATCCACTTCATCGACCCCTGCATGTCGACGTGTTCCGAAAGTCTTTGCTGCGAGGTTCCCCGCTTCCCGACGGCTACAAAGGACTGCTGCCCTGGCTATTGCCCTGATTTGGACCCTTGAAGTTTGGTAGAGCGAAACGATAAGACGAGTCTTCTGGTGACATCATCGATATCTCAGTTAAGTATAAGTGGAGCGTCTCCCAGTCCTTAGTTGGTCTTAGTTTGGGTATTCCCTTTGGGATAATTTTTGGAACTTGCAAGTGCCAAAGCCAAAGGACTCGTGTATTCACGAGAATATCGTAATCGATAATCCTTTGAAGTTTGGAGCTAGACTAGAGAGCGAAGATGCCTGGTCTTAGCAGACTTGGAAATTTGTTTTGTCTCGGTTGTAATAATAGGGACTCCCGATTGAAGGACTCGTGTCCGGTTCCTCCGATTGGAACTCCAACTTATGAATTATATGTAAAACATGGCGTAGGTCCCATCACATATAATGAAGTGTGGATCAAATACACCAGAAAAGATGGTTTTTAAAATGGCCCCAATATGGTAGCTTTGATACAGAAATCTTAGATAACCTCGAAGTTAAACTCTTTAAGAAGAAAGCCCGGCCGGCAATGTTTGACTCTTTCCGCCTATGGCGTAAGGAAGCCAAACAGAAGGAAATTAAATTAGCAAAGAAAAATAAGAGAGAAAGGGGTATTTCGATAATGCAAGCTGCTATGCAGTATAAAGACAATGAAGAAGAACAGATGAGTGAGCAGTTGCACAGGCAACGTAAAATGGTAATAGATAAATGCTATCCAGTTTTGCTGCCTCCTCAGCAAGATGCAGAAAAAGGGCTTGAAAAAGATCCGTTAATGGCGCATTTATTAAGTTTGTCACCCCCTATGCGCAAAATGCCACGGCACCTCCGCAACCTTTAGTTGCGCAACCTGTGATTGCATTGCCTCCTGTTCCTCCACAGCACCCACCAGCTGTTCTTCAGCTGGCTCCTGCTCCTTCGGTGCAGCCTCCTCAAGGCCCACCGATCACATCTGCTTCACCTGTGCTTTCTACGACTTTGCCTAGTGCACCTTCTATTTCTCCTAATGATCCCTCTACTATTGCCTCTGCCCCTGCCTTATCTCACCCTGTTTTTCCACCCGTTCTTCCATCAGTTTCTCCTTCCGTTCGACAGAGAATGGCCAACACTGTTACTAATCTTTTCTCACCTTTTTTCGGGTCGCCTACTACGACCCCTAACATGGAACGAAGACAGTTGCGAAGTCAACTGCCTGACTATCGAGAGAGAGATTTACTGAATCGTTTAGCGAATAAATGGGTTATTGGCGCTGTAAGGTATGATGTAGAGTCTGTCATGGAAGTCTTCCGTCAATGGGAAGCACCGAAGCAGAGATATGTTTTTGAACAAATGTGTGTTTTTCTCTGTGAGGATTTGGAAGACAATGATCTGGAATACAACCCGCCCAAGTTGTGTCGTGTACGGTTCGAGTTTGCAGAGGGCATGATCGTAGGTCCCGATGTCGAGAGAGCGGTTGAGACATTGTTGTCATTTCGGAGTAAGGGGGGCACTTCTCAATCACTATTTGAGCATGACGCACCCAGTAGGAAAAAGGCGCGACAGTACCCCATGAGGGAAGTCCCTCCAGTATGGAAGGAAGAAGTAGCAGCTGGTCCTGGTAATGTTCCACCACTTGTGCCAGCACATTTTCAGCGTGTGTGGGTACATGTTCCTTGGAAGCGAGCTGAAGTTTTGGCCCTTAAACAGACATTGCCTGATCCCCGTAAAAATCCCGCAGGGTATTACAAAGAGTTGTCACAGACTGCTGGGTCATGCATCATGAATTTGGCAGACATAGACATGTTGTTTGGGAACGTTGTTCCACAGCCTCTATGGGGAAAGATTCGTCATGCAGATCATGATCAAGAGTTAGGTAACACATGGGCTAATATTACTGCTGCAGATGCCCGACAAGTTGGTGGTGCTAAACCCGAGCCTTTAGTAGCAGACCTCCCTGGTAGGATTATTAATTACATGAAGACTTTAATGCCTGCCATGCGAATAAATTGGGATAAATTGTCTGCATGTAAGCAGAAGAAAGATGAAACAGTCTCAGATTTCTTCACCAGGTTTGAAGAGACTTTTGTCGACACAGTGGTCAAGATATGAGCACAGAAGGTGGTCAGCGTTTGTTCGTCGATAAATTCGTGCACAATCTGCTTCCCGAGTTGTGTAAAAAGTTGAAAGATTCAGAGAGTTCTTGGGCAGTTTCCTCTTCAGCACAGATATTGGCTACTGCACAATATTATGAAAATCGGGACAAAGACGAGAAAGATAGAGCAGAAAAGAAAACTAAAGAGTTGAAAACAAAGGTTTTGTTACAGAAAGCATATCCGCCACGTGGTGGTGGTGGCCAGAATAGTGGTGGTCGAAATAATAGTGGTCAGAGTAACTATCAGAATAATTATCAGCAGCCTCAACAGTATCAGAGGAACTCGCAAAGAGTCGAGTATACTCAGCCACGTGTTCCTGTAGGCCCCAACCAGTGTTCGTATTGCAAGGAAGAGGGTCATTTTAAGTATAGCTGCCCTATTCTGTTACAGCGCGCGAATGGTGTTTCAAACACAAGAGGTAGAGGTGTTCAGCAAGCGTCTAGAGGTAGAGGACGTGGAAATTTCCCCCAGAACACACAGTCTCTTCCACCTCAAAATTCTATGAATAGGTTCGATCAGCAGAATAACGCATCTGGTAGGACAGCTCAGTACTATGCTGATGATTACTATACAGAAGATGAGCATTGGGAAGGTAATGATTGCTAGGACAGCCATAGACAAAGAGAGGGAGTTGTTTCAGTTCCAGTAGATCAGAGTGGACCTTACGTTGAGGTGGTTACATCAGGTGTGTCAGAGCCTTTTCTGTTGGATACTGGTGCTACAAAGAGTTCTATTATGCACTCCAAACTCCCTGGCGCACCTTTGTCTGGCAAAATGAATGTATCAGTAGGTTTTTCTGGCGCCCCAGTTAGAAATCTGATTTCTGACCCTTTGCCCTTTCTGTTGGACCTTGTGAATTCGAAGCACCCCTTATTCTGACAACAGGTTGTGGTGAAAACTTGCTAGGATTAGATTTGCTTAAAAGATTGTATGCGACTTTGCACTGTTCTCCTTCTGGAGTACAACTTACACTGGGTAAGAAAGTGGTTTCTCCAATGTATTTGTCAAGAGACAAACTTCCAACAGAATTGTCATCTCTCCCTAATATTCTTTGGGCTACTGGTCCTAATGATGTAGGTCTTTTGGAAATACCACCATATATTGTAACATTGAAAGCCAATGTTAAAATACCATGAATTCCCCAATATAGAATTTCTAGTGAAGGTGAAAAAGCTTTGCTAGCGATCGTTTTCGATTTGATTGAAAAGGATGTGATTGAAGAGACAAGAGGCAACGTTTGAAATAGCCCTGTTCTCCCTGTTTTAAAATGAACCGATCCCTCTCAGCCACCTGTTTACAGATTCGTGATTGATCTTAGAGAGGTGAATAAAATTGTTGTGCCACAGTGTCCAGTTGTTCCCGACATTACTGCCCTATTGACTATGATTCCAGCTTCTGCCACCTGGTTTTCGGTGATTGACCTGAAGAATGCTTTCTTCAGCATCCCGATTGCTGAGGAGAGTAGGGATATTTTTGGTTTCAGTTTAGGAGGTCGCAGCTTCCGCTTTAAACGCGCTCCCCAGGGCTACTGTGAAAGTCCATCAATATATAGTCAAGCTTTAAAAACACAGCTTGATACGATTGTTTTACCTGATGGCGCTACCCTCATTCAGTATGTAGATGATTTGCTTGTTGCTGCAGATACTGAGGGAATCTGTAAAGAAGCCATGTTGTCATTGTTGCGTCATTTGTGTGATTTGCATCACAAAGTGTCTCTCTCAAAATTGCAATATTGTTGACAAGAAGTGACCTACTTAGGTCATCTCTTATCGAAGGAGGGAAGGAAACTGACCCCAGAAAGAATTCAGGCAATAGCGAAATTGAGTGTGCCAAGAACACAGAGAGAAGTGCGTGCTTTCTTGGGCATTACATCATATTGCAGGCAATGGATACCAAATTTTTCGTTATTAGCCAAACCTTTGGTGGCATTAACGTGTAAAGATACACCCAATCCCATTCCTTGGTCTGAAGAGTGTCAGGAAAGTTTTTCTGCATTGCGCACAGCATTATGTTCGGCTCCTGTGTTGGGTACCCCCAACTACAGTAAGCCCTTTACATTGTATGTCCATGAGAAACAAGGTTGTGCATTGTCAGTTTTGACTCAGTTGTTTGGAGACAAGCAGCGTCCATGTGCATATTTTTCGTCGACTTTGGATCCGGTAGCTAAAGCATTGCCGAGTTGTTTAAGAGCAACAGCGGCAGCAGCTGTTTCTATTCGACAGTCTGCTGGTCTAGTGATGAATAATATGCTAGTTGTGATGGTTCCACATGCAGTGGACACGTTGTTGAACAGAACCAAGACACAGCACTTAACTAGTGCTCGGTTGTCAGGTTACGAATTGACATTGTTAGCGAGTCATGTGCATATAAAAAGATGCAACACTCTAAACCCAGCTACGTTGTTGCCAATTGTAGAGGAATTAGATGCTTCAGAACAGCATGATTGTTTTCTTACAACAGAAGAAGAAACAAAAGGGAGAATAGACCTCCAGGACACTCCTCTTGCAAAGTGTGATGGTACATTATGGGTGGATGGTTCATGCTTCAAGCTTCCGAATGGTGACACGACTGCAGCATATGCTGTCACGACTTTGCATACAATTGTTGAAGCTGCACGTATTCCACATAATTCAGCTCAAGCAGCAGAATTGATTGCACTTACGAGAGCATGTGTGTTGTCAAAAGGAATGGAAGTGACTGTCTACACCGACAGTCAGTATGCGTTTGGTGTGGCTCACAGTTTTGGACGATTGTGGAAAGAACGTGGGTTCCTGACTTCGCATGGAGCTAAGATTCAGCATGGTCAGTTGGTGAATGAGCTTCTTGAATCACTGACCATGCATCTGCAAGTGGCGATTGTGAAATGTAGTGCCCACAAGAAGGTGACCGATGATGTTGGTCGTGGAAATGCATTTGCTGATGAAATCGCGAAAGAAACTGCAAGGAATGTAATGAGCCGAATGTGTGTTGCAGGCCCTGCAAGATGGGTTGGTGATGTTGGAATGTGTGAGGACACGATAGAGAGTGTGAAGTCTATTCAAGCTGAGGCTACAGAGAAAGAGTTGAGCATGTGGAGAGAAAGTACGGGTAGAATGGATACAAATGGTTGTTGGGTTGAATTGTCAGAGCATCAGAGATGGTTGTTACCCGATGCATATGTGCTTGCAGTGGTTACAATGGCTCATGGAATGGCTCATATCAGCGTGAAAGGGATTTGCAAGTTGTTGGCTCCAGTATGGCAAAATTCAGGAATTCCCAAGTGTGCAGAGAATGTCGTCAAGAATTGCATGGTGTGTCTGAAACACAATCCTGGTAGGGGAACCCCCAACTCCAGCTGGTCATTTTGCACCTCCTACGTATCCGTTTGAGGTTTTGCAGCTAGATTTCATCCACATGGAGAGGTGCAATAACTTAAAATACGTGCTCGTTGTGGTTTGTGCCTTCTCAAGATGGGTAGAAGCATATCCCCTAAAAGACAACACTGCCTTATCCACAGCTAAAGCCCTTGTGAAAGAGTACTTCCCCAGATTCGGAATGCCTAGAATGGTCTGGAGTGACAATGGAAGTGAATTTGTGGGTCGTGTGATGAAGAAAGTATGTGAAGGGCTAGGCATTCAGCAAAAGTTCCATGCTGCAAATCACCCCCAATCAGCTGGATTAGTAGAATGTTACAATGGCACGCTTAAGTTAAAACTGGCCAAAATTCAAGCAAGCACAGGTCTTAAATGGCCTGATGCTCTACCCTTAGCACTCCTATCCACCAGAATGACTGTGCATTCGCGAGTGAAACTTAGTCCCTACGAAATAGTCTTTGGCCGCCCGGCCAACATATGGGGAGTGCCAAGGCCCACAAAGTTCAGCGAATTAGAACAACCTGTTTTGCTTGATTACTTGTACGAATTGACGGCTAAATTGCGTGTTTTACACCAACAGGTGCATGATTCACTGCCTCAAGTCTCTGAAGCTCCAGGACACCAGATCGACCCTGGATCCTGGGTGCTGGTCAAGAATTTCCAGCGAACCAAGAACGACCAGCCCAGGTGGACCGGACCGCACCTCGTCCTTCTTTCCACAAGATCTGCTGTTCGAGTGGAGGGGAAGAAGAACTGGATCCACGGGATCCATTGCAAGGAGGGTGTCGCCGACTCAGAGACTGAAACCGTGCCATGTTTTCTGCCTTTCAGTGATGCACGTGTAAAAGGAACAATGACTGAACAAGAGAGTGACGAAATTTTGCAACCAGCAGCATCACCATCAAAGCGATTGAACACTACAGAGCCTGAACTCCTGTTTCAGGATCAGACAGTACTGGGGAAAAAGCGCTATAATTTGAGGCCAAGACCTATGGACAAATAAAAATCCCTTTTTTCCCCTCCGAGTACTATTTTTGAAAGTGCAGCTCTCCCATCTGAGAAACTTGCTTATTTTTGTTTTTCGAACCGCCATCCGGGTTCCGCTGCTAGGGCCACGATTGCCCAAAGTCTTTGGGGTGCAGCTGACGACGTTAGGTCGGCAGTTCTGGTTGGTCCAAGGGAGTTGCCCTAGACTGACAGAAGCATTCCTTAGCAGAAACAACCTCCCATCGCGGGCAGCACTTTAGAGAGGATGGAGTTTCTCGAGATGGAGAGACCTGCCAAGGAAATGAACTTTAAACACAAGATTTGTAAAATAATGACAAAGAAAAGCTTTTTGATATTGTGCATTTTCATGTTATTCAGTGTGATGATATTTTTAATAAGTTATGTGTTATTCTCTTTTCGAGTAACATTTGCACCCACTACATCGCCTATACCTCCTCCTTCTACTGTTTCCCCACACTCTTTTCAACCCCTTCCTGAACACGAATCAGCTAGGAGATTAGAGTTTATTAATAACTCCTTTGTTCAGCTCTTGCACCAACACCAACTTGTAATGAACACAACTAACTGTTGGGTGTGTGGTCTTATGCCTCACACAACGGATAAAGGTATCCCTTATCTGGTCCTGCCTTTCAGCCACAATGGTTCTGTGTGGGCATACAGAACAATGTTCATATACGCACATGAAGTCTACCCCCTACGTTCTGTAACAGACAATCCTAAGAATAGTGCTCTAGTTAAGGGTATAGTAGACATGATTAAGGAAGATATTTCTTATGAGACTATCCCGAGAGATGAGACACTAGTATACATAGGATGGAACGTAACCGGATATGGAGCTACTGAGAGTGAGAAACAGCAAGCTAAGAGATCTTCCCTGATTTGGATTGTACCCCATTAGGGTCATCTGTGTCTGCAAGGTAATGGCACGAATCCCAGAGCTCAGTTAGGGAAGAGTATCTGCACTAAAACGTATGTTTTTGAAGCCCAGACTTCCCCTTCGTTTTTAGCCGCTAAGGGTACCTATTTCATCTGCCATGATAGAGCCTATACATGGTTGCCCCCTGACTTTTCGGGCTCATGTTTTGTTTCGTTCCTGTTGCCTCCCACCTACACAGCAGCGGCAGATTACCACAAGACCAGGATAGTTAGAGGTGTCTTGAGCAAAGAAGACACTGCAGGACAAGAATTTGGGGACTTCGTAAAGGGTTTTCTGCCGTTCTGGGGACCGATGGCTAACAACAGGAACATAAGGCAATTGACAAGGGTGGTTGAATCCACCGTGATTGAAACTGCTGGTGCCCTTAGTAACCTGACTGCTGAGCTCCAGTCGGATCGTCTTATGACCCTTCAGAACAGGGTCGCCTTAGATGTCATACTTGCAGACCGAGGTGGGGTATGTAGATTGATCCAATCGAGTTGCTGTGTTTTCATTCCAGATAACGCTCCAACAGTGTACCAGGCCATCTCTAAACTGCATAAGATTTCTGAATCTATTCATGTGGATAAGGGAGATTGGTCTTTAATGGGATGGTTCTGGGAACTGATATCCGCTTGGGGATGGAAAATTCTGATGGTCATTGGGATGGTCCTAGCCATTCTTTTCCTGTTCTGTCTGGCGTGCAGTGTGCTCCTGCAATATGTGGCCTCTGTGCTGCATCGTGTGTAAGGAAACCTGTATCAAGAGACGAGCTAAGTACTAGAATGATGTTACAGCAACATCTCAATGACTTTAGGAATATAGACCTGGACTCAGATTAGCATGAGATTAGGTTAAATTGCCTATGTAAGGGCAAAAGGAGGGTTTGTGGTTCTGAAAATTCTGGACTTGAGAATAAAACTTCGTCGTAACATGACGAATTTAGTATCAAAAGACCGAAAATGACGAGTACACTATGTACAAGCATTTTCGTCATATTCCAGTGACGATTTCACCTCGAAATCGTAATTTTCGTCTTGAACCCTTGGCTTCCATTTTGTGTACGGCAGCCATTTTGTGAGTTGCCCTTTACATAGGCTTATGATACAGCTAAATTCAATTCAAAAGGACACGTACACCTTAATTGACTTTTCTCTGACCTGGGCAGGTTGAAACCATTGCCCCAGGCCGAACCTGTTTGGTCAGTTCCTCTCCCAGTGGCCGAATGAGATAGCATCAAGGTACAACAGGCCATAAACCCATTCCATCGCACACACCCTGCCGAATCTTGCTCACACCTGTCCCTGCTCTTTTCTCTCTCACTTGCTTTATGATGGGGAGGTGCCCATTTTTATTGGGGGTCCACCGATATCTGATGAAATGTTGGGCCTTGCCGGGTGATTTGTTGTGGGCTGGACGAACTGAAATATGGACATGTCATCATGACTCTGCTTTTCCTTTGTAACGAAAAAATGTGAATAGTATACTGTAAACCCAAGAATGTTTGCCTGAAGCTTAATATTTTGTATAAAAAGAGAAGCCTGGCTTTGTAAATTTGAGCAGTCTCCTGAGAATATACATCCCGTGTGTTGTACTTCTAGGACGCTTGTTTCTTGGTTGCAGCCAATAAAATCGATCCTTGACTTCACATAGAAGACTCTGAGTTTCTGTGGTCTGAATCAGGAAAGTACCCGAGGTCTTTGGGTGTACTCTGGCACCGCTGGGTTACCGGTTCGGTACCGGTTCTGAAAAACCCAGTACCTCAGTGGAAGATGGTAAAAAATTGGGTGGCTCAATTACGTCGGAGGAAATTATAAATGCAATTAAAGCTACACGATCTGGAAAAGCTCCCGGTCCCGATGGATTTCCCATTATGTTTTATAAAACCTTTCTTCCTTATGTTGTTCCTCGCCTTAAGTCTGTTTTTGAGGCTTTTATTCAAGGGGGGTCGGTCTCGGGTTCGGCAGCTGATGCCACTATTGTGGTGCTTCCAAAAGAAGGTAAGGATCACTCGGATCCTAAACATTTTCGCCCTATTTCTCTTCTTAATATGGAAGCAAAGATTTTTCCCAAGATATTAGCCAAACGTTTGGAGTTTGGAGTCATATATTCCTAAGCTGGTTCACCCATCTCAGACGGGCTTTGTCAAGGGTAGATTTGCTAGGGACAACATTCGTACCTTTTGCCATATTTTGGGTACAGCTAAGCGATCTATCCTTCCAGCAGCTGCTCTGGCCCTTGAGGCCGAGAAGGCTTTTGACAAGGTCTCTTGGCCCTTTTTTTACATGCTGTTCTTTGTGCACATAATCTTGGTGACTCTTTTGTTAATATGGTTATGTCCTTATATGCCCAGCCTAGAGCAAATATTAGAGTCAATGGGGCTATGTCTTCGTTTTTTAATCTTTGCCAAGGCACCAGGCAAGGTTGTCCCTTGTCCCCGCTTTTGTTTTTACTATCTATTGATCCGCTCCTTAGACTAATTGATCTTCATCCAGATATTAAGGGGTTTAATTTTGGTTCACATTGTATAAAGACGGCTGCATATGCAGTTGATGTTCTCATTTTCTCTGATGACATAGTGTTGGCCATTCCCGCTATTTCAGATACCATTAATCTTTGTTCTAGTGTTTCTGGTTATACCCTTAATAGAGCTAAGACGGAGATGTTCCCCCTGAATGCGTATTGTTTTCCAGCGCATATGGGTTCCGCAGGATTTAAATGGCAATCTAAGCAACTTAAATATTTGGGGATTTGGTTCTGTAGTACCCTTTACGATACAGTGTCTTATAACGAAGCTCAGACTCTACTTAAAGTGCGATACAAAAGGGGATGATGGACGGAGCGTTTCAACAAATCAAACACTCACCCCCAGTCAACTGATCTGGGTTTAATCCATCACCATTCTTTAGTTCACTCAGCCACCCCAGTTCAGACATGGCTGTATGCAAATCAGTCTGACCCTGTGCCTTATGGGAACAGTCCAGCCCGAACTGCCAAGCCATGTACTGGGGTGAATGTATGACATTGTTCTACATTCTGTCCATCAACTGTGTTTTTTGCAATTTTCACCCCGAGTGTGCTGGGTATGCTCAGACGTGAGTCCCAGGCTCTCCACACCACTGGAGTCAAGCTATCCAGGCTGATGAAGGCTGATAGCCAGAAACCGGTCCTTAGATGCTTGATTCCGGTCTGGGAAAGACATGGCTTGGCAGTTCGGACTGGACTGTTCCCATGAGGCACAGGGTCAGAGCTGATTTGCATATAGCCAGTGTCTAACCCAGGGTGGTGTGGAGTGCAAAAAAACGATGGATTTAGGCCCAGATCTTTGTACTGGGGTGAATCTATGACATTGTTCTACATTCTGTCCATCAACTGTGTTTTTTGTTGTTTTCTACTTAAAGTGCGACATCTTTTGGACACCTGGTCCCCTAAGCATATCCCCTGGTGGGGTCGTCTCCAAACTTTGAAAATGATGGTAACATCTATCATCAACTTTGTGTCCTCTATGCTCCCTGTGAAGGTATCCTTACTTCTAAATTTCTTTGGAATGATAAGAGAGCTAGAATTGCATATACATTTTTAAGGAAACCTTATGATATGGGCGGTTGTAACTTTCCCGATTGGGAGTAATATCAAGTTGCTTTTTTAGCCTCCCAAGGGGCTCTTTGATTTTCCTCTATTCCTGGTCACATGCCTTCTTGGTTGTTGATTGAGCAAGATCTTTCTTCTCCCTTGCCGACTTCTTCCTTTTTAACTACATCTACCTTATCTATTCCGTTTTCTCGTACGATCATCTTAGATACCATTGCAGCAGTCAGGATGGTCGATAAGAGAGTTGCGCTTCCAATTCATAAATCGAGATGGTCTTCACTATGGCGTAATTCTAGAATTAAAATTATTATTGATCCCACGTTCATGTCTTATTGGGCTACTAAAGGGATTAGGCTAGTGCGTCATCTTTATGACTCAAATAATGATCCGTTGCCCTTCTCCTCCTTAGCTCAACAATTCTCTCTCACTAATTTGGATTTTTACACCTTTTTAAAAATAAAATTTGCTCTTGCTAAGCTGTGTCTGGATCCAAATTCTCCTACCATTATGTTATTCCAGTTGTGGCTCAGATCTGGTCATGTGGCTTCCAAAATTTATAAATTTCTATCCTCCACTTCCTCTGCCTTGTGTACTGTTACCCAACAAAAATGGTTACGTCATTTTGATCAGGAACTCTGATCATATCTCTTCAGATTCTTGGCAGTTGATTGGGAAGCTTTATCTTCGCAATAAAATTGCCCCTTTTTTAATCCAGTCTAAATTCTTTTCTATCAATCTTCTTCATTGGACTCCAGTACGATTACATTCTCTGCATCTGAAGGATCATGACCTTTGTTGGAGTTGTGGTCTGTCTGCAGGTGATTATCCGCATATGTTTTTTGAGTGTTCGCTTCTTCAATCCTTTTGGGATTTAATACATAAGCATCTTATGTTAATTTTTAAAATTCAATTCCAGATCTCCTTTCTCATGATTATGTTGGGCCCATTAGCCTCCCGGGTACCTCTGCCCTTGGATTCCTTAGACTTAAAATTAATGGATCTTTTATTGACTGTAGCTGTTAAAGTGATTCTTATGGAATGAAAGTCTTTTTCCTCTGTCTCATATCATACTTGGTAGGCATGGGTCTCCTTTTTGAGAAGTGCACACATTTCGGTTGATGAGGCCCATCTCTATCCCTCGATCTCTAGTGGTGTTTGGAGAGCTTTGGATACATACATGGATTTGGCTTCGAAAGGTTTGGTTGACCAATATCCCTTTGTATTGCTTAGTTGAATGTTGAATGTGTGTGTTTATGTAGCTCCACAGAAGATCCTTTCTTCCTTCCCTTTTTCTTTCCTTTTCCCTCTGTATTCTTTTCTTTCTTCCTTTTCTTTTTTCTTGTTTCCTTTCTCTCTCTATATATCTTTCTTATCTTATGGTGATACTTTTGATGCTCATTATGGTTCCTTTATATAGTCTTTTCCTCTCTTATAATACACTTATGAACTATTTAGGATGAACTATTTGTGACTTGATCTCGAGTGTTATATTATTCCTCTTGAATTTTCATCACTTGTATCACTTTTTATTGTATTTAACTATTTATATGCTCATATAAAACTAATAAAAATATTGAACAAAAAAAACAAATCGTATACCCAATATGCATATAAGGCAATCAAGACGAAAGAATTGTCTTTCGTGTGAAAACTACACTGATTATGGAGGCCTCTATCACCTGCATATATCATCAGAAATACACTGGATTTCACTCAAAAAAGGCAGCCCCTCTTACTCAAACATTGGAGGCATGCTTCATCATTGGGCTGCCTCAATTGTCATAAATGATTATAGTGCTTAAGTGTGTGGGATCCATGTTTGGGAGTCTAAATACCCCTGTAACTCTGCCATGAAGAGATAGTATTCTTGGAATGACAGAGAAATGGTTGTAACGACTAGGGTACACAGGAGAATTATAACTTCTGCTTCTCCTTGATCAACATGTTTCTGCCACAGTATGGCCCCATATGGGGTCCCAAGCTTTCATCAGGACCTGCATGCTTGTTACTGCTGATTATTCACTCTAACAGCATGCTGCATTCACACTAATCATTTGTGCTATGTGTGCTGGAATACTCGTAGTTCTCTCTTGAGTTCTTAGGAAGGATAGTCCTGTAAGGATATATGCGTGTATCAAGAGGGAGAGAGAGGACCAGAAAGCTAGTCCATATCCCCCGGTTTATATATTGTAAATCAAAAAGAGACTAGCTTAATTAAACAAGGAAAAACCAAAAAAATGATTTAATTTATCAAGGACTCAAGTATGTTTCGTCACCGGTTAGTGGCACCTGGTAGGTGTGCTCATGAAGCCCTCACCCACCAACCTAGTTGGTGGCATGCTTCATCATCGGGCCCACCCAGTGACACCTAGCGTGTCCCGGGTGTGCTTCGACGCCTGATTACAGCGGAGCAGGTATGTCGCTGTGTGTGCGGTGAAGACTGTTATGAATAGTGGGTTTAAAACGGCTTGGCGGGGATCCCAGTGCCCGGGGGCAAATTACACTTTAATGGCTGGGTCACCGTCAGCGGTTAAAAATAAGGCTGTTGGATGTTAGAGGCGAGTTACGACCTCCCACATCCTGGGATGTGTCAACATGTTTCAGCCAGTGCCTTATGAATAAGCTGGCTTTCTTCAGGACGGGTAAAAGGGTGTGTGCAGTTAAAACTAGTGGGTGTATAATTCAGACTATGTGTATACACGCCCTAAAGTGTTTTTCTATGTGTGAGTGGGGGATTCCCATCTCAGAAAACACCTGTACATAGAACATATAGGACAAGGACAAAACATACAAGGAAAAAGTTAGAGTCACTTGACTGTATGGCTTATATACAGTTGGTTGCCGGCTTTATAGCGGTGTAGGTGCTGGCTATAAGCGGCTATGGTGTAATGGTATTGGTGGTACCATTAGAGTGGGGTTCGCACTGGATTTCGAAGGTGGGGTGGCTAAAACACGAATTGTACAAGGTTAGTGCACAGTGGTACATGAGGAAACATAAGAGTTCATTCTTACGCTAGTTTTTCAATAGTGCTACTTCATGGTTTGAGAAGTGGCATGGGTTGACCCTGTGGAATAAAGACAATGGTTTTGCCACAAAGTTCAGAGAGAGAGAGAGAGACCTGTGGGAGAGAAAACGCTTACCAGAGGTGTTGGTCGGTCAATGTACTCACAGAATTCTTGGTCAGAGCCTGCCGTAGACCTGTACTGCCTCCTTCGCTGAACCGGTAAGGAATGGCCCTGAAGGTGAGCTTTTTATACTTCTAGTTGATTGCTTGATTGTTTTCACCTGTATGGTGGAGAAAGGGTAGAGAGACTCGAACTATCGAGTCATCGCGCTCGCGAGCGCTAGGCAGTGCAGTGGTGTGGTTCCGCGCATGCGCGTTGTAATGCGCCTTTACCGCGCATGCGCGGGGGAGTGCTGTTTCCGCGCATGCGTGCCTGCGGGAGCGTCAGCGCTACTCGCTCGCGCATGCGCGAGCAAGGCTATGCGAGGTAGCGCAATTTGAAAGCCATCTGGTGTAGGTGGTCGTCTGAAAGCCATCTGGTATGGGTGGCATAAACAAAGTTTCTCCGGCTTGAGGGTGCATAGGGTCTATGAGCTGGTAATGCTGGAATTAAGGAGAAATGGGACATGATTCATTATAACCAGACATTGGTCTGTGAATGGGTGGCACAGCTGAAGGGTCAAGTGCATTTTACGTGTATGACAAAGAGTTCCAGGGAATGGCATCGTTGAGCCCATTGGTGGCTGTTGAAAGACGATAAATCCATCTTTGTTCTTTACCTAGGAGTTTTTTGTCATTTTCAACAACACTTTCAGGGATTTGCTCAATTATTGTCCAATTGAAGTCATTGGGTGTGTGACAGTGGGTGATGAAATGGTTTGTCAATTTGCTTACGTTTTTCTTGCATCGTATGGTGCTTCGATGCTCAGTGATTCTGGTTTTGATCTTCCGGGTGGTCATCCCCACATATCGGAGGCCACATGTGCACGTCAGAAGGTATCTTTGTCATACACGTAAAATGCACTTGACCCTTCAGCTGTGCCACCCATTCACAGACCAATGTCTGGTTATAATGAAGCATGTCCCATTTCTCCTTAATTCCAGCATTACCAGCTCATAGACCCTATGCACCCTCAAGCCGGATAAACTTTCTTTATGCCACCCATACCAGATGGCTTTCAGACGACCACCTACACCAGATGGCTTTCAAATTGCGCTACCTCGCATAGCCTTGCTCGCGCATGCGCGAGCGAGTAGTGCTGACGCTCCCGCAGGCGCGCATGCGCGGAAACAGCACTCCCCCGCGCATGCGCGGTAAAGGCGCATTACAACGCGCATGCGCGGAACCACACCACTGCACTGCCTAGCGCTCGCGAGCGCGATGACTCGATAGTTCGAGTCTCTCTACCCTTTCTCCACCATACAGGTGAAAACAATCAAGCAATCAACTAGAAGTATAAAAAGCTCACCTTCAGGGCCATTCCTTACCGGTTCAGCGAAGGAGGCAGTACAGGTCTACGGCAGGCTCTGACCAAGAATTCTGTGAGTACATTGACCGACCAACACCTCTGGTAAGCGTTTTCTCTCCCACAGGTCTCTCTCTCTCTCTCTGAACTTTGTGGCAAAACCATTGTCTTGTGGAAAAGTAAATTTTGCCATGTTATATGTGCCTACGTGTTCCCCATCCTATGCTATATGTGCATGATCGATATGCATGTATCCCCCTATGATCGATTAAAGACGCAATCATAGTTGTGTCCAACTCTAGTATGCCAGTTTCCAGCTCTCGTGAAAGCAACGAGTATTAGGCCTAAGTTGCCACCTTTTTCAGTGTGCACGTTAATTCACCGCATTGTCCCCGTTTCTAGGCCTCAAAAGGGCCCGGACACCAGATTCAAGCTCCAGTCTCCTAAACTCACTCCGAGGAGCGATGCAGCCCCCACCTGCATCCCTGACCCTTCACTTACTTCCTGCCTCGCAGTGCCCGGCCCGGCCTGGCTCTGCCTCCCAGTCTGTCAAGAGTATGTTATGCTTCTAGTTATCAGTCCAGCCCTCCTCCTCTGCATTCCTAAGCTACTGAATCGCATCAATAGTTTCAGCTATGGTCTAGCCTTCCTGTCTCCATGTAAGAGAAATACTGTATTAATATTCATAGAATATTCCTAGCACACGCAATACATGTAGAATTATGCATGCACCAGTCTTAGTGTCAAGTAGCCTTTGCCCTGATAACTTTTGGATTCTATCAACATGTATTCCAAACACAAAATACCAGATATGATATAGGTACAAGTCGTTCTGACACTGCAGACTTTAGTCTCCTCTTCCAGCGTAGAAGTCATAGCCCCAGTTCTTCCTGGTAACACGTCATTGCCCGTTTGCGCGCACCACTAGGTTAAAGGTCCCAGCTGCTCAGGTAGCCCCCTCCATGTTTCCGCCCACTCATGACACTTCCATGACGTCTACATCACATGTCTATGTATATGCCCTGTACCCGCCTTCTTGTTACACCCATTTTACTCTTATCTTTCGCGACTGCTACGAGTTACGCCTACTGCTACGCCTACTGTATTGAATGTAATGTAATTGTTTTAGTATATATACTGTGTACTGTTACTGAAAGTTACCACACCCTTATCCCCTTACCCATTCTCTGGCAGCTGCCATCCTTTCTATTTCCGTGCAGGCTATCCCGTTCCTGTCCCTTCCCTTATGCCTGATTAAAGCCTGTAAGACTCAAGATACCTCGAATCCTGTCTCTTATTTATTGAGCTATCTGTTTTATTCACTGTATTCAAAAATAGTACCGGTAATTAATTATTTATTTACCACATAATGGCGCCCGAATAGGGACTTGCCCTTTCCCCACGCGCCGGCGAAGCCACGCAGGCCCCCTGACCCTCTGCAGCCGTGACGGAACCATACCGTGCACGTGCAGATATTTCTGCTTCAAGTATCCCTCAGGCCCGCGGAGGAGACGGAGGTTGCGGTCCAGCATCCAGACGAGGCGGTGAGGAACGCGGCGAGTCCCGACCAGAGCCCAAGCCGAGAGTCCAAGGTCCGAGGTATCCAGAGGCCCACCTGTAACTGAAGTCCGAAGTATCCGAAGTTCGTAGTCCGACGTCGTAGCAGTCCAGTCCAGTCCGAGGCCTTCCGTTCTTGCTGCCCGGTGAGTACCGTTGCTGGGGTAGTATCTAGACAGGGTCAATTAATTTGTCTCTGGTCCGTGGGTTTGGGTACGCAGATCCAGTCCGAAGTGTCCACCTAGGTGGATACGGGTCCTGACGTGTCTCTTTAGGGGACCGGTATGTTTCGTACTGTTTTAGCAGTGCATCTAGTAATTCTAGTAAGTTCCGTTCTCGAGAAATTCAAGTCTTTGTTTTCAGTATACCAGGTAATATTTCTGTCCGAACTGTTATTCTAAATGTTATTTAATGTGTCATGTCGTGGTATGAGTGATTTGTTTTTCTAGTCATTATTGTGTTTATCGTGTATTGTATTGTGTTCAGAATCAAGTACAGAATGCCTCTATTCTCTAAGTTACGTCAGTTAAAAACCCGAAAAGGGTTGCTCGAGGAAGCAGTTCCTGTCCCGCCTAGGGACAGTCCAGGTCATTTTATGTATCATAAGCATGGCTTAAGTGCCATACTATATCTAGACTTATGGGTGGACTATACCAAGGAGTTAGAAGAGAAATATAGATGGCCCATATCAGGTACATGGGATGCCGAGTGCATCATGCGAGTAGAAGAAGCATTATGGAAAAAGAAAGCCAGACAGTCCCAGAAAGATACCATCGAGTTATGGCGCAAAGAATCTCATAGAAGAACCGAAAAAGAAATCAGAAAAACAGAGTTAAGTAGGGAATCCTCAGAGAGAGCCCAAGAAAGGGAACTTCTAGAAGAAGGTGAACGAGTTAGAGCAGAACAGTCAGACAGACAGAGAAATGCCCTTGTTAAAGGTATGTATCCTCTTCTTGCCGAGGGCTTGCCAAAAGCAACCCCAGAAGCACCATGTAATTTCCCGCCACCATTAGTTCCGATTAAGCTACGTCACAAACCGACCGCAGCTGATATTTTTCTCTCGTCCTATTTGGACGATACAGTCCCAGAATATGCAAATCCTGTTCCGCCTGCTCCCGTAAATAATGTAATTCCTGTTCCTCCAGCCACCAGGGCCGTGGGTACAGTTCACGTTACCGCACCCGTTACAACATCTGTTACAGCACCCCCGGCCCAGCATACAGTACATGTTCCAGCTACATCAGTCACTCTACCAACACGTACAGTACCCACCGACGATTCCAGTTTAGGAGCCGCGGGGGGAAGTCCTCCTGGTACCCCGCCTCAACACAGACGTATGACGCTACATGAACTAGCGTTACAGCGTACGCCAAAAGTTCATACATTTACAGATATCAAGCGAGCACTTACCGAATGTCGTTATGATCCAGTTCCAGGCGATGGTACTATGGTCATATATTCATTACGTTTAAGACGGGTGACCGACTATTTGGACACCCTGCCCGATATGAGAGAACATCTAGACAGAATATATCGTTTTACCCGTACAGGAGTGGATCCAGAAAGTGTTCGCGACGCCATGATTCAAAGAAAAGTCGAGACCCAGCTTATGCTTTTAAAGTTTTTAATTAACTGTTTAATAAGAGAACAAGATTGTCCAGGAAAAGATCAAGAAGAAATGAAAGTCCTGACCAGGTGGAGTGACCATATAGCAGAGGGAAGACACAAGACACAGAATTGTATTGAGAGTATGTACAAGAAAATTCGTAGGAAAATAATAAAGTTACACGAGAAACGAGAAGCAGCACAAGTAACCGAGAAAGAAGACGACTCTCCTACCGAAGAGGTAGACAACGAGAATCCCTCCAGAATAGCGTATGTAGGTAGAACTAGACTTTCCGACAGACATTCACGCCTAGTTCACAAGAAAGTTTTTCCTCCTCCAGTGCCAGAACAGTGCTCTCTTGAGCAAGTATTCCAAGCTACCGATCACATTCTGAAATCACGAATAGGCTATAGTGAGCTTAGTACAATGCATGAACAAGAACTAGCCCGATCAGCAGTACGGTGGACTACTGATTCTACCACTTTTCCAGACGAAATAGTGGCACAAATGTTTCTGAAACTGCCCCCAGCCGAGCAACGTCTGGTAGGTATGTATATGATCCAACACCTCATTACACTGTATGAGGTTCAGCATTCTGATCCAGGTCCTTTACATGATGTATTGAACGAGTTACTCCAGTATAGATGGAGAGGTCTAGGTACCGATTTAATTAGTATCATTCTAGAACAGCGTCACAAATATCGAACGTTTCTGAATCCGCATTTTGTTCACGTCTCACCCCCAGAAAGTAAGTCATTTTACATAGATAGACAGAATCCGTTACGAGAAGTACACCCAGTTAGGACAACGGGTGGTGATCTAGAACGAGTATTTGTTTACACCCCTATCACAAAGATGGAACTCTTAGAGATGAAAAAGTTAATTCCCTGTCACGACAAAGATCCAGCAGGGATCCACCGTGAATTAAAAGACATGCTCCGTATGGGAGAATACACGTATCCTGATATCATTAAAATGTTAAAAGTCCTGTTGCCTGCGGGCATATATGAAAAACTCAAAGAAAAAGAATGGGAGGTGGGAGAGAAAAAGATAGATTGGACAGCTTTAGAAGCTGAAGATGGTTTACGAGTACCAGGTACCGGTCTTGGGGCGAAAGCCAAAGAATTGCCCGAGTTATTAATACAAGTTTTGCCAAGATTACTAGCCACGAAAAAGGAAGACTGGGATGCCATCTCAGCCTGTAAACAGAAACAAGATGAAGACACTAGTGATTTTTATTCTAGATTCGAGAAATGTTTTATTATTAACAGTGGTCTGAAAACAAGTAGTGAGTCATACCCTCATCTTTTTGTTACCAAACTAGTCGAGAATTCAAGTCCACAAGTTAAAAATCGAGTATTGAAAGTCGAAAGTACCTGGCAAGCTAATACTCCGTCACAAATGTTACAAATGCTCCAGTATCACCAGAACAGAATCAGGGAAGAGCAGGAACACGAAAGGAGACGTATGAAAGACACGAAAATGAAAGTATTAGTTGCACAATCTGTTTCACAAGACAGTCAGAAGAGGGGTCCGAATCAAGCCAGTCATCCTGCAGCTCCCGTTAAAGGGACATGCAATTACTGTAAACAGCCAGGTCATTTTATAAACGAATGTGCAGTTCTGAAACACAACATAGCTACTGGTAAAACTAAAGAAAGACCACGTCCGCCGAGACAAGAACAAGTTTCACAGACTTCCCAGCCACCGCAGAATGCACAACAGACAGTTACAGTACCGCAGCCTATAGCTACAACACAGCATGTTACACAGCAGATGTACCAGTATGCACAGTCAGAGTATCCAGATTATCAGCCGTATTCATGAAACAGCCTAGAGAGGGAGGTAGGCTTGCCTCTCATCGAGATACCTGTAGATCAAGAGGGTCCCTATGTACATAGTCAAGTATTAGGGAAAGACAGAAAGTTTCTGATTGATACAGGGGCAAGTAGGACTACCATCAGTCATGACGAGGTTCCAGGGGCTCCGCTCTCAGGCTCAAGAAATGTTTCCCTTGGATTTTCAGGAAAGCCCATTGTTAATGAAATATCGAAACCAGTTACTCTAGAAGTCGGTCCATTGTCCCGAACTACTGATTTGTTACTCACGAAATCTTGTCCAGAAAATGTGTTAGGCATTAAGACATTAAAAGAATTAGGAGCAGTTATTTGCTGTTCCCCAGAGGGGGTCCGCCTGTTTTTGAGAGACTTCAAAGGTCATTATGTATTACGTGATTTTGATCGAAGATTATTGAATGTACCACAGCATTTATGGGCGCTAGGTCCAACTGATGTAGGTTGTATGCATATCACACCCCATCGTGTGACTCTGAAGCAAGGTGTAGTATTACCACGAATCAGACAGTACAAATTGCCACCCGAGGCTGTAGCAGCCTTATCCAAAATTATTGACGAACTTATTGCTCAAGGAGTGGTTGTAGAAACTGACTCCAACGTATGTAATTCTCCTATCATTCCAGTCTTGAAACGTACTGATCCAAATGCACCCCCAGTATATCGATTAGTGATTGATCTTCGAGAACTTAATAAATGTATCATACCCCAGTACCCAGTAGTCCCAGATATTTCATCACTCTTGACAGCCATTGATTCTGAAGCTACGTTCTTCACAGTTATCGATCTCAAGAACGCATTCTTTAGTGTCCCTATTCATCCAGACAGCCAGTTCCTTTTTGGTTTTTGTTTAAATGGAAGAAGCTATAAATTCACACGAGCACCTCAAGGCTTCACAGAAAGCCCTAGTATTTACAGTCAGGCACTTAAAAGACAACTAGACAGTATTCATATGCCAACTGACACTGCCCTGCTCCAGTATGTCGATGATCTACTGATCACAGCCCGTTCTGAACGTGACTGCGAGCGTGCGTCACTTACAGTCCTGTATTTTCTGGCCGAGATGGGGCACAAGGTGTCCCCTTCCAAATTACAATTCTGTGTCCAGCAAGTGGTATACTTGGGACACTTACTGTCCAAGAGGGGTAGGCAGTTGACACCTGACCGTATCCAGTTAATAGCACATCTTCCACAGCCCAAGACTCAGAAGGAGGTACGAGCTTTTATTGGCCTCACTTCTTACTGTAGACAATGGATTCCTCAGTATGCATTTCTAGCCAAGCCACTGATACAGTTAACAACACAGGAGGCAGCCGTATCGACTGTCCTCCCTTGGACCCAGGAACATACACTTGTTTTCAATGAATTAAAGAAAGCTTTATGCCAAGCACCTGTTCTAGCAACACCAAACTACAGTAAGCCTTTTACACTTTTTGTCACAGAACGTGATGGTACTGCATTATCTGTTCTCACACAAGATCAAGCAGGACAATACAAGCCCTGTGCTTATTTTTCTAGCACATTAGATCCAGTGGCCCAGGCTCTGCCTGCGTGCCTCAAGTCAGTTGCAGCCACAGCTCTAGCTATCAGACAAAGTGATTCCATAGTGTTAGGACACTCTCTGACAGTACAAGTTCCACACTCTGTGGAAGTTCTTTTAAACAGAACCCAGACTCAGCACTTGACAATTGCACGTTTAACAGGTTATGAATTGACACTGTTTCAGCCACACGTAGAAATCCGACGCTGCAACATTCTAAATCCAGCTACGCTGTTACCGTCAGTTACTTCAAATCCTGCCACACATGACTGTGTGGAAATTGTTAACACCATGACAAAGCCAAGACAAGACTTGACAGATATTGCCTTACCTGATCCCGACCTGACACTTTATGTGGATGGTTCATGTATGAGAACAAGTACAGGAGAACTAGTAGCCGCGTATGCAGTGACTACTGACACCGAAGTTATAGAAACACATCGTATTGACACCCTGTCTGCTCAAGCAGCAGAGTTAGTCGCTCTGACCCAAGCCTGCATACGTGCCAAGAACCTGAAAGTTAACATATACACAGATTCACGTTATGCATTCGGAGTCGTACATGACTTTGGAGTGCTCTGGCAAGAGAGAGGTTTCATGACTTCTCATGGAACTAAGATCCAGCATGGTCTCCTCATTCAAGCTCTGTTAGATGCAATACATTTGCCGACAGCTATCGCTATCATGAAGTGCAAAGCACATACGAAAGTTACTGACATCATTTCCCAGGGTAACGATCTGGCAGATCGAACAGCCAAGCTTACAGCTCAGACTCCAGACATTCCAGTTAACACGACACAGACACTCATTCCAGATCAGACTACTTGTATGACAGTTAAGGACCCTACACAAGATGTCATAGACATACAGTCACATGCTATTCCCGAAGAAATCAAGAAATGGTCCGAACAAGGAGGGGTCCAGACAGATCAAGGATGGTTGACGAAGGGAAAAGCCACATGGTTTCTCCCCGACTCAATGGTTCAAGTCATTATTAATACCGCACATAGTCCAGCACATCTAGGAGAAAAAGCTATGTTAGACAGTATCCAGAACCTTTGGTTCAACAAGCATTTACGAGCAGCAGCCAAACAGAAAGTGCGTACCTGCATGATATGTTGTCAGTTCAATCCAGGTAAAAGTGTCCCGGTGGAACAAGGGGGATTCCAACCTCCTGACCACCCTTTTGAAGTCCTCCAAATGGATTATATTCAGATGGAGCAATGTCGAGGTTTTAAGTATGTCCTTGTAGTTGTATGTGCTTTGTCCAGATGGACAGAAGCGTATCCGGTTCCAGATTACACAGCTGCGACCACTGCCAAGCAGTTGGTTCGTGAGTATTTTCCCCGCTTTGGATTACCTAGGGTCGTGTATTCAGATAACGGCCAGCCATTCTCATCCGAGCTCATGAAACAAGTTTCCCTTCTGTTAGGGTACCAGTGGAAGTTCCATTGTGTACGCCATCCTGAAGCAGCCGGTCTCGTAGAGAGACATAACCAGACTTTGAAAATCCGCATTGCTAAAGTATGTAGAGAAAAAGGTGTAGATTGGTTAGTTGCCCTGCCAGTTGCTCTGTTCTACATGAGAATGGTTGCACATTCCAGATCAGGCCTGTCCCCGTATGAGGTCGTATTCGGCCGTCCTCCAAACATGTGGGGTACACCTAGACCCCGTAGTATTACAGATGTTTCCAGTAATATGCTGACAGATTACCTAGCTTCCTTGATGTCTGCCCTACACTCTTGTCGTTCACAGGTTGCCGCTGCATTTCCAGACAACACCGAGGTGAAACCGCATGAGGTCGTTCCGGGAGAATATGTCCTGGTGCGCAATTTCGATCGTTCAAGTCCGCTGGAGCCCTGTTGGAAGGAGCCCCAAATGGTGTTGTTAACTACAAGGACCGCAGTCAAGCTAGAAGGACGCCGAGGATGGGTCCACATCAGTCATATCAAGAAATTCCATGGACTGCGACAAAAGACATTGATTAAAGACTGCCTTATTCCTAAGGACTGCCCAAAAACAGACTCTGTATTCAAACTTCCCCTGTTAGAGAAAACTCCGCAGCAGGAGTATAAAGATAAACTCCGGTCTAGTAAAATAAGTCAGCCAGTTTAATTGTCTAAGTCCCTCTCGGGTGAAACGGTTAGACAGGTTCCTGACATGTATGAGATAGACCCACACAGTGAGAGAGTTAGTCAAAACTCTAAAAGATGTATTATCGTTCTATTCTTTTTGTCATTTTTGAGTCTTATGGTTACATGCATAAGTTATGCTTTACATTTATGTTTTCCAATTTCACATGTACATATGCTTTCTAATGTTACAGTAGAGCACACATTTAGTGATCTGCCTCCTCACGAGCTATCCTATCGTCTTGCTATGCGTAACAATACATTCATTCGAATGTTGCACTATTCACACCAGACCAGCAATGCCACTAATTGTTGGGTGTGTGGTCGACTCCCCCCTTTCCAGACACCGAAGGGAGTTCTGCCACTTTTTCCTTATCCATTTTCACATAATGGTTCGTGTGGAGCATGGTCCACGTTAACGTCATCCTCAACTGATATGTCCCTTCTGAATAGAACATGTTTTCCAGACAAGGAAGGTCTTTCCCATAGAACAGGGTTAGATCTAGAAAACGAAGTATATGATTTAGGTAATTATTCCTCGAATTTCATGGTCCTGAATGTTCAGTCCGATACTACTCCAGATTTGCCTGCTATTTCAGTACTACCAGTCAAAGGCGAATTATGTGTCAGAAAGAATGGTTCCGCACATGTAGGACATAGTGATTGTACTACTATTGTCGAGTATAGTGACAGTGGGAAATCTATTTTCAAAGCCTCACGTCATTCTTATTTTGTTTGTGGTCAGACCGCATATGTTCGTCTGCCCCTCGATTGGGATGGAACATGTTATATTGCCTTCCTACTGCCACCAGTTTTTCTAGCCCCATCTGATTATCACAGAAACACACATCTAGTACACGTTAGACATAGAAGGGAGACCGAGTCCCCAATTGTCGATCAAACTGAAACTGCTCTAGAACAATATCAAGACTTCAATAAAGGTTTCTTC
This sequence comes from Lissotriton helveticus, assembly GCF_964261635.1. Classification (NCBI taxonomy): domain Eukaryota; kingdom Metazoa; phylum Chordata; class Amphibia; order Caudata; family Salamandridae; genus Lissotriton; species Lissotriton helveticus. Next base: position 733,360,556 of record NC_136070.1, read on the forward strand.
TTCTTTATAGGCCCTGTCCAGAATAGTAAGTTAATACGTAGGTTAACCAGAACCCTTGAAGCAGTAGTGAATGAGACTACTTCCGCTCTAGGTAACTTAACAGAAGAACAATCTGCTATGCGTTTTGTTGTGCTCCAAAATCGTCTCGTCCTTGACGTCATACTGGCCGATAGAGGAGGAGCTTGTAGAGTCATCGGATCTAGTTGCTGCATTTTCATTCCTAATAACGCGCCGTCTGTTTATTCAGCTATAACCAGACTTCATAAAATTGCCCATCAGTTACACCAAGATCCAGGCACCTGGACGTGGTCCGGTTGGCTCTGGAGTATTATATCTGCCTGGGGATGGAAAGTATTGTCATTCCTAGGTATAGCAGTAATGGTCATATTCAGTTGCTGCCTCTGTTTACAATGTGGCCCTGCGATTTGCGGCTTGTGTGCTACATCCTGTATTCCTAGTTCTAAGTCCCGTTCCAAGACAATTTGAGACGAGCAAATGATGCCATATGAACAGATAGATGGTATCATGAATATTGATGTTTCCTGATGGAAACGTAGGGCACAAGGAGGGAATGTGGAAAAGTAAATTTTGCCATGTTATATGTGCCTAAGTGTTCCCCATCCTATGCTATATGTGCATGATCGATATGCATGTATCCCCCTATGATCGATTAAAGACGCAATCATAGTTGTGTCCAACTCTAGTATGCCAGTTTCCAGTTCTCGTGAAAGCAACGAGTATTAGGCCTAAGTTGCCACCTTTTTCAGTGTGCACGTTAATTCACCGCATTGTCCCCGTTTCTAGGCCTCAAAAGGGCCCGGACACCAGATTCAAGCTCCAGTCTCCTAAACTCACTCCGAGGAGCGATGCAGCCCCCACCTGCATCCCTGACCCTTCACTTACTTCCTGCCTCGCAGTGCCCGGCCCGGCCTGGCTCTGCCTCCCAGTCTGTCAAGAGTATGTTATGCTTCTAGTTATCAGTCCAGCCCTCCTCCTCTGCATTCCTAAGCTACTGAATCGCATCAATAGTTTCAGCTATGGTCTAGCCTTCCTGTCTCCATGTAAGAGAAATACTGTATTAATATTCATAGAATATTCCTAGCACACGCAATACATGTAGAATTATGCATGCACCAGTCTTAGTGTCAAGTAGCCTTTGCCCTGATAACTTTTGGATTCTATCAACATGTATTCCAAACACAAGATACCAGATATGATATAGGTACAAGTCGTTCTGACACTGCAGACTTTAGTCTCCTCTTCCAGCGTAGAAGTCATAGCTCCAGTTCTTCCTGGTAACACGTCATTGCCCGTTTGCGCGCACCACTAGGTTAAAGGTCCCAGCTGCTCAGGTAGCCCCCTCCATGTTTCCGCCCACTCATGACACTTCCATGACGTCTACATCACATGTCTATGTATACGCCCTGTACACGCCTTCTTGTTACACCCATTTTACTCTTATCTTTCGCGACTGCTACGAGTTACGCCTACTGCTACGCCTACTGTATTGAATGTAATGTAATTGTTTTAGTATATATACTGTGTACTGTTACTGAAAGTTACCACACCCTTATCCCCTTACCCATTCTCTGGCAGCTGCCATCCTTTCTATTTCCGTGCAGGCTATCCCGTTCCTGTCCCTTCCCTTATGCCTGATTAAAGCCTGTAAGACTCAAGATACCTCGAATCCTGTCTCTTATTTATTGAGCTATCTGTTTTATTCACTGTATTCAAAAATAGTACCGGTAATTAATTATTTATTTACCACAGTCTTTATTCCACAGGGTCAACCCATGCCACTTCTCAAACCATGAAGTAGCACTATTGAAAAACTAGCGTAAGAATGAACTCTTATGTTTCCTCATGTACCACTGTGCACTAACCTTGTACAATTCGTGTTTTAGCCACCCCACCTTCGAAATCCAGTGCGAACCCCACTCTAATGGTACCACCAATACCATTACACCATAGCCGCTTATAGCCAGCACCTACACCGCTATAAAGCCGGCAACCAACTGTATATAAGCCATACAGTCAAGTGACTCTAACTTTTTCCTTGTATGTTTTGTCCTTGTCCTATATGTTCTATGTACAGGTGTTTTCTGAGATGGGAATCCCCCACTCACACATAGAAAAACACTTTAGGGCGTGTATACACATAGTCTGAATTATACACCCACTAGTTTTAACTGCACACACCCTTTTACCCGTCCTGAAGAAAGCCAGCTTATTCATAAGGCACTGGCTGAAACATGTTGACACATCCCAGGATGTGGGAGGTCGTAACTCGCCTCTAACATCCAACAGCCTTATTTTTAACCGCTGACGGTGACCCAGCCATTAAAGTGTAATTTGCCCCCGGGCACTGGGATCCCCACCAAGCCGTTTTAAACCCACTATTCATAACAGTCTTCACCGCACACACAGCGACATACCTGCTCCGCTGTAATCAGGCGTCGAAGCACACCCGGGACACGCTAGGTGTCACTGGGTGGGCCCGATGATGAAGCATGCCACCAACTAGGTTGGTGGGTGAGGGCTTCATGAGCACACCTACCAGGTGCCACTAACCGGTGACGAAACATACTTGAGTCCTTGATAAATTAAATCATTTTTTTGTTTTTTCCTTGTTTAATTAAGCTAGTCTCTTTTTGATTTACAACCTGTAAGGATATAGACATAATAAGACGCATAAATACGAGACAACATTAAAAGGAAGCGAGAAGCTGCTAGTGATGTGACTCTATGCACGTGTTTTGGCCCACAGCAAAATGAATGCAAACGTATACCAGAAATCACCGAAACAAGGGTAGCTAGCACATATGGGTTGTGTAGAGCACTAAGGACCAGATGTATCAAAGAATTGTTTCGCGATTCTCAAATAGCGATTTTATGAGAATTGCTATTTGAGAATCACAAAACAAGATGTATTTGAAAAATCAAAATTTTTGACGATTCCTTAGCATTCCTTAATTGTGACTCGCAATTTGGGAGTCTTAATTAAGGAATGGCTTCCCATTCATTGCTATGGGCCAAGAGGTACTCGCAAATTGCGCATACAATTTCAAGGGTGCAAGTGTTCCAAAAGGACACCCTGTTACACCCATGAAATGTGCATGTGTGCGCATGTGGCGCACATTCATGACCTAAGGACATGTATGTGCGCCACATGGCTCTTTAAAAAAAAAAAATAATTGCTTTTTACTTGGAAAGTGCAATTTACCACCACCTTGAGGTTGGTGGTAATTTGGATTCCTTACAGCAATATCGCACTTTGTGATTGCTTCAAGAATAGCATTGAGGGATTTGCAAATTGCAATTCCCTAACTGTATTCGCAATTTAGGTAATCGCAAATAATTACGATTACCCACATTGCGATTAAAAAATGTTTCATACATTGCAAATCACTTTTTTGCGACCGCAAACGGGCCAATTCGAAGAAGCGTTGATACATCTGGCCACGTCACACTTGGTGCGTAATTGTGTCCTTGACTCGCACACTCTTACTCTGTGAAAGATGGAATTAGAGCTTCATTGTGTAACCTCTGAGGGGACTAGTGGGGCACAGGTGGGCCAGACCCTCCCAAGATAGCCCCATGGCCCTTCCAAGGCCCTTTTACAAGTAGAAAAATGTCTTGTTTTTTTTCTCAGTTATTCATATTGGCCTTGCTTTCTGCCCCTAATTATTTACATTTCATGAAAAACACCAATGCCTTGGGCTGCATGCAAGTGCCTGGGGAAAGGTGTGAAGTGCATGGGGATGGCGCCTGTTAGCATGCACATCTGTAAAGTAGGGGTACCAGAAAAAGTCCCATTGTATAAAAAGAAACTCACAAGCTCCCATTACACCGTACTTAATAGAAGACTAATAGCAGAAACAATCCGATAGGATTTTGTCATTCCGAGAAAAATGTGTACATAATTAATTTAAATCTTTGTTTGGTTCCTTTTATTTTCTTCCGGCTGTGACACTCTTCTTAACACGTGATGCTATAAGAAAAAAACACTGCTAATGTCACACGTTTTGACTTTTCGGAAGTGAAGTCTTTTGCCAAGTTTCACTAGCACAACACAGATACAGCATGGAAAGGAGCAGTGCAAGCTTCCTTTATAGAAAGAACTTCATTTGATTTGATTTTGGGATTTGTATAGCGCATGGCTACCCTACGCGCTTCCCCGTGCTGGTGAAGAGTGCTGTGGTAAGAAACGGAGCCCATTAGTGGTTTAAGGGAAACAGACACGTCCAGTTTTTTCCTGAAGGCCAGTTCATTTTGCAGCATTAGGGGCCCTTTCGTAACAGCTCTGGCAACATGTGCTGCAACTTTCCTGCCCGCTCCCAATCTCCAGAGGTGCTATCTGGGTCTGCTACCCTAATTGGAAGGAATTTAAATTACAGACACTACCTTTCGAGCAGCAGGAGACTGTGAATGTATTCTGCCCACACAAATTGTCTCTTTATGTCAAGGGGATAGACAGAAACGGATTATAGCTCTGCTGTAACCCCTAGGGTGCTAAACCATTAAAATGATTGTGTGGCCTAATGCGCTTGTTGATGAGATGTACCTACAATCTGTAACATTATAAATCCAAGTATTGCTACTCAGACTTTCATTTCTGACTTGAGTGGGATAGAAAGTGCTGTAAAATATGTGTATGTCTTGCCCTCAATATAAAAATTCTGAGCTGCTATGTGTCCCTGATCTGAATAAAAGGCACACTTATTCGAGTGTCAAATAATAGTGATGTTTAGATACATTTTGAAAGGAAGAGCACATAACCTGCTTAGACCACTAATGCTATTGCCTAGCAATTAATTCACAGCTGTGAATGTGGGGCAGGCCGTTCGTCAGAAGTCCAGAAAAACTCAGGACCACAGTTTCCTCAACTGTGGCTCTGAAGGGTAGAGAACAAAATCAAAAATTCTAGAATCTTGACAGGAAGAAATGGTGATTGGGTGCATAGAATAGAAATGGAAGGTAATTAGAGGACAGCGCGAGGAAATAAAAGATTAGGGTAAAGAAAAAAAGGAAGGATAAGATGAAAGAATGGTAAGTAAAGAGTTTTTTTTTTTTGTTAGGCATACTTATAGAGCGCGGCTGTCACCCAAAGGGTATCCTGGCGCTTTGACCACAAACATTCCTACAGATGTCCACTACACTGTCCTCGGGAAAAGATAGGTGTTAAGATTCTTTTTAAAAGACGGGAGATCCTGCTTGCACCTTAGGTCCAAAGGTAGGGAGTTCCAAAGCTTGTCGGCCGTAAAGCTGAATGAGCGGCCGCCCATCCTTACCCTTTTTATCTTGGGAACTATCACCAAGAAGGCCGAAGAGGATCTCAAAAGTCTGGCAGCAGAGTACCAGGAAAAAAGATCTCGCAGCACCACTGGGCCCAGCCCATGCAAGGCTCTAAAAACCAAGCAGGCAGATTTGAAACAAATCCGTTTTTGAACCGGTAGCCAGTGCAAATCCGAAAGAGCAAGAGAAGACGAAGCAGACCATGGCCGCGAGAGAGCCAGTTTAGCTGCCATGTTCTGTACCCGCTGTAATTTCATGACCAAGGTGTTGGGGGCCCCCAGAAGCAGTGCGTTACAGTAGTCTAATCTACTGAGGATGATACTGCTTCCGCCCTCGCTGAGAGAGGAAGTAGCGGAAGAATCTTCCGCAGCATACGTAGCAGCAGCATGCAGGTTGCCGTGGTTTTGTTAACGAAGGCATACAGCTGGAGACTAGGCCCGAGCAGGACACCTAAGTTGCGGACAGAGTCTGCCGCTGCAACAGTGCCTAAGGTAGAAGAAGGCCAGAGCCCCTCTGGCAGAGGACGGGGCGTTCGGTCTGCCGAGCAATAAAGAACTTCAGTCTTTGCTCCATTAAAATGTAGCGAGTTCTGACGCAGCCAATCCGCAGCTGCAGCCATGCATTGGTGAAAAGATTCTATGGAGACCGCATCCCTGCCCTCGATGGAAAAAATAAGTTGAGTGTCATCGGCATAATTGATGACAGACATGCCGAATGACTTAATCAAACTTATTAGCGGGCGAAGATATAAATTAAAGAGGATCGGGCTAATTGCGGAGCCCTACGGCACTCCCTGTTTAACATCTCTTATCGCTGATCGAAAAGGGGGCATAGCCACAGATTGCCGCCTGTTACAGAGATACGATGCCAAGAGGTGGATAAAATAAGAGCACAGTAGTGAATAAAAGGGAAGAGAAGAAATATGACCGGGGTGTTGATTATAGAGAAGTAGGATAATAATGTGTGCCATAAATTAGAGAATGCGATCACAATGGTGTTTGATGTAGATGGAGGAGAATGATGGAGCAGAATAGATGAGCAAAGTGGGTGAAGGGAATAGGGTGTTTGGTAGCCCTGTACTGAAAAAGGGGCCAGTGGTGACTAAAGGGAGAGGAGAAGAGAAAGGTGAAAGTGGAGGATGAGATTGATACAAGACTAGGATGATTAGAAAGGAAGGAGGAGAGGGTTATGAGCAAATTATAAATTATGATGGTGCAGAGTGTTAAGCGGAGAGTGGTGAACAAGGGGAGCGACGACGGGTATTGAGGGTGATGGAGAGACAGAAGGTGATAGAATACGAGAGACTAATGGGAAGAAGGAATTGAATGGAACAGAGGAAGGAACATATCAGTCACAATTTAGAAGGGACAGTCAGTTTTGCAGCAATTGCATGAGCTATACATTTCCACTTTGTTCCCCTTAAAATACATTTTTAAAATTCATAGGACTGACGACCGAATATTGGTTGAAAAACTAGCCACCAATTTATAAATCCAGTCGCCAACCTCAGAAGCTGTCCTCTTGGCACAAGGGGTAGCTATGGCAAGAAACAAGCTCACATTTGATGTTTGGCCCGTTATCAACTTTGATTGCTCCTCCAATTGTAATTGCCCTAATTTGAAGTTTATTGACAACAGTAGGCTACATCCACTTCGTCTAAAACATGTACAGCTCTTTACTATCTCTTTCAAGTATACATATCCCCCAAGGCTTTGCAACTGTTGTGCATGCTGATGAGCACACTCTATATAGTCCATGCCCTGATGATGCCACTGTTCAAAGTGCTGAGAGCTGCCACTGAAAAGCAGGTACAAGGCATCAGAATTGCAAGGTCCAGTTATGCACACCCATCCAAGTACAACCGCTTGTTCAGAAGCTTCCTTTATATACACAAAATTGATACCCCATAGGCAGCAGCAGTGAAGGTGAGGCTGAAAGAAGACGGCGATGGAGCATGATTTTTGTGAATAATCATGTTTGATCAAGTCTGCTCATAAGTGTGTTATTAATAAACATAATTCACAGTGTGAAAATTATTAACATGTGAAACTTTCAAAAACACAACGTGAAAATGTGCAAGAGAACACATCCTATTTAGTAAACAGAAGCTCCAATGTTTAACGTGGAGAAAGCAAGGAAAATATGAAGTTTTTTATGTGAACCAGAATAACACGCAAGAGAATGTCGATAAAAGCAAAACTTATAAGTAACATTTTGGTAAATATTAATAATGAAAATTCCTAGAAATGGTCTGATGCATTACCATTAGTTTGATGAGTTTGAGAAGTAGTCCAGTCAGAAGAACTGAACTGTCCCTACATGAGATTGTGATAGGAAGGGCTATGAGACAGCCAACAGTCCCAGCAAATCAATTTGTGAACATAACTGATGAGTTAGTGCACGATTATTGCAAAGGATTGGCTGATATGCTGCTTTCTGTGTCTCACCAGTTTGAAGAAGTAGCAACTACACTTCAACGAGAACAAGCACATGACTTGAGCCCTGGAGAGTGGGTGCTCATCAAGAAGCATTGGAGAAAATCTTGTTTGGAACCTCATTGGCTTGGGCCATATCAAGTGATTCTTCCGACAACAACAGCAGGTAAATGTGGTGGTTTGCCTAATTGGATCCATGCAAGTCACTCTCATCGAGTCCCATGTCCACTTGGAAGCACAGAGTCAGTTGAAGTTGAACAAAGAGAATAAAGAGAACAGACTGAGAATCAGGTAGAGTGGGCACAAGCTACTGGGTCTCGCAACACTGTCATTACTAATGCTGAAAGAGAATTGATCCATGGAAGAGTCAGAGAAAAAGAAACAAGGGAATCAGCTAAGCGGAGTCTTGAATCAAATGAAATAGACATTGTTACTGGAAAACGAGCAAGAAAAGGTGATAAATGGCCTAAAGGGGTTAAGAAAGTAAAATATACTTTGAATGAGAAGTTCCCAGATCATTGAAATATCTAGCCAATCTGAACAAAACGATACTGAAGGAAAAGACAATACAGTACGCGGAATGAAGAGAGCACAAATCCCAAGCAAGTAGTACATAGCAACTGAATGGACATATTTGGCTGCTGCAGCAAACAATTGGGATAAATAATTCATTGTGATTTGTTCTAAAGACAGTTCATCATATGAGCCACCCTAAATGAACTGTGCTTAAGAAGAGGGGTTTCTAAAAAGAGAGAGGAGTTTGAAAAGATTTGAAGTAGTGATCTGAAGCTCAGAAAAGTAAAGTGTGGGGTACACAAATCTTGCTAAACAAAATTACACTTTTTATTTTTTTTAAATTATAAAATGGATAAAACTGAGACTGGTAATCAAAATCAAGGTTTAATTAGGCGTAGTTGGTTTAATGTGTCTTTTATATGTGTTCTTATAATATTAGTGGTCTGATTGATACTAATTTTAAAAGTGCCTTATTTTATGTATTCTGTTAAAGCTAATTCTATTAATGATTATGTTAATACAATAAGTGACGTATAGAAGAATCTTAAAGAAGATTTAGAGAATAATAATAAAAAACTAACAGGGAATGACTTACACCAAGATAATTCTACTAAAGACGTTTCGTTGAATGTTTTCACTAAACTTCTCTATGAGTATGTAGATACTATGAATGCAAGAGATTGTTATGTCTGCATTCAATTGCCCTCGTCTGTGTCAGAAGGGGTGACTTATCACCACCTTCCTTTAAAATATGAAATTTCTTGTAGTGTACTAACAAGTTTATTCTATGGTAAAGATCTGTTTCAATATTTCTGCTCCAACAATAATTTAGTCTTTACAGAAATTCCTATCAGAAAGAATATGACTATAGTGAATAGTGCAAAGAATGCGGAATACATGGGCGATTTCTTTCATACTACTGAGTCTATGTATACAGTATACGTGCATCAAAATAACCTGACTTGTAGTTTACATAGTGTAGAAATAGAACTTATTAAGACTGTAGAGGAAAGGTGACAAGAGTTTAAGAGAAAAGCTGCGGATCATAATATACCTCAATGAGCTCATAGGGAGAGTGATTACAAGAAAGGTGAGACATATGTTGCAATGACTATATTGGCTTTGTAAGGGGAAGGTTTGCTTATTAAGACAAAAGACAGAATATAACAATTATTTCAGTGGTTCTAGTGAATGAGAACATACCATTTCTAATTACAGGGGGTTATGGATTAAGAAATGGCACTGATACAGTTTATCATGGAGTTTATTATGTGTGTGTTAAAAATGCTTATTATAGATTGCCACAATGTTGTTATGGAAGTTGTTATGTAGGCATAGTATTCTTCAAAATGGACCATGTGAATGAAAACAATGGAACCAATAAAAAAGAGATTAACACGGAATAAAAGGGCTATAAGTGCTACAGAACTTTTGGGAGATATTTTTGGTGCATTAATACCTTCAGTGGAGGTATTCTTGAATGCACATAAGATTAGGAAATTATCTACAGTGGTTGATTGTTTATCAACGAATACTGCTCGTGGGTTTGTTGCGATTGACACTGAAATGGTTGCCATAGGATCTATGGTTTTGAGGAATAGGCTTGCTCTTGATGTATTATTGGCAAAAGAGGGTGGAGTCTGTACCATGCTGAAAATTCAACAGTGTTGCACAAATATATCCCTGACAAGAGCAGAGACTTGGAGGGATATATAAGTAACATTACACATTTGCGTAATGATTTAACAGAATTAAAATTGACGGTGCATGGGAGAAACCTGGTAAGGGTTTTTCCTCTATAGGTCATTAGTTTTTGGCGCTAAGTAACAGCTTGTTAGTACAAATACTAACACCCATAATTGCTACTGCTGCTGCTGTATTAATGATAATACTGACATATAAGTGCTGTAAGTGTAAAATAAAAGACATAAAACGAAAAGGAAGAAAAAGTAAAAGAGATGAAATAGAGTTAGAAGACAAGAAAGGTGCTTACTTTGAAGTATTGAAAGATGTGGAGAGTGTTAGACTGAAACAAATGTGAACAAATGCATTCTGAAAATAAGCAGGTTGTAATCAGATTATGGTTATTGTGTGATAGCTTGAGTCGCCATCACATGGGGGATTCCTGGAGAATGATTTTTGCAAATAATTATGTTTGATCAAGTCTGCTCATAAGTGTGTTATTAATAAACATAATTAACAGTGTGAAAATTATTAACATGTGAAACATTCAAAGCACAACATAAAAATGTACAAGAACAACACGTCACGTTTAGTCAAAAGAAGCCTCATTGGTTTTTTTTCTTTCAATAACATTATGCAATAAAGAAAACAGTGACCGACATACATTGTTCAGGTGTAATTATACAATATACAAGATAAAATGCAAACCCATTAAAGCCCTCCACTGGAGCGTCTGCTATATTGCATTATATCTGCAGTGCTGGTGGAGCTTAGTATGTGTCAGCTATAGTTAGGTCGCGAGAGGTTATAGGATGCATGATCAGTGTGCATCATAGTCGACGTTTGGGTGGAGCATGCCAAGGTGCTATGGTGTCACAACAACTGATTCGGGGGTGATGTGTGCAGAACCTTCTGAGGCCAGTTGTTCGGAATTGGGGGTTGGGGAGGAATGCTGTGCCTGAGAAGCAGCTATAGACATGCCATATATCCTTGGGTCAGGATGTAGGAGGCAGGAGCGTGGCATATTTATCAGTCTGCATATCGCAGTACGACGTTCTGCACATCCATGCTGCTTTTGTGGGGGATTGTCTAGTTCCCCAGTGTATTGCTATTTCCCTCTCCGCCAGTAGCAGTGCTATGGCGACAAACCTACGGTGGCACAGTTTAATGTTTTTGACCATCCCTACTAGCCCTAATTTCGGAGAAGGAAGAAGTGACATGGCTATTATGTTAGAGACTGTCTGGAATATACTAGTCCAGTGTGTAGTTATCTGGGGGCATGTCCAGGTCATGTGAGCAAAGTCTGCATCCAGAATTTGGCATTTGGGGCAGTTGGATGGTTTAGTGGGGTCGTATTTGGCCAGCTTACACGGAGTAATGTATACCCTGTGTATGAATTTGAAATGGAGGCGTTTATGTCTGTGGTTGGGGGATACCCTTTTGTATTTAATCAAGGCAGTAGGTCCACTCCTTGTCAGTCAATGAGAACCCAGGTCCTCCTTCCATCGTCGCCTCTCTCCCCTGTCTCGGACCTGCTTGAGTGCCATGCACTTCGGGTATAGGTTGGTAATCAAGTGTGTTCCCTCCTTGTTGGTGATAAGTAGTGTAAGTGGTGTGAATTCTGGAGGCGGGGATGGAAAGGAAGAGTCAGACGAACAAAGTGCCCCAAGTAGTCTGGTGGCTATAAATCAGACCCTCCAGGATTTTGCGATTTTGTTTTTCAGGTCCTGAGAGGTATCCATATTTTTAACAGCGCACAGATTTTAGTTATGAAACTGCAATTTGCAAATTGGTCTACCCACACGTTTTTCTTCATGGGCAGTGAAATATGTAACTAAATATGTAGTAGTTTTTTATGTCGAGGCTGTGAAAACTACATATATTTTCACCGCTCAATTCCCAACTTTTGGGAAATGAGGACCTCGTGTGGCCATTTTTTGATGTCCACAATTATGACTAAGCTTACCTTAATCAACGAAGTAAAACATACATTTACACAATTAAACATCATGGTGCTTTGGGGATGGCACGTCACCTGCTGACCACTTTAGAGCACTTGTGTCCAGGGAAGGACATAGAACATTCTAGATGTAAAATCAAATGGGAAAAGAAATAGTATAATTTACAAAAAATAAACCCTGAAGGACAATTTAACTGATGGAATGTTGGAAGCAAAACTGGGACTGAATGATGTCGTGGCTGCCAGTCTCCCTTAACGAGAACAGGAAGTTGGAAACCAGTGCTCTTCGTGCTGTACCAGAGCCAGAGGTAACCCTTACTGCACTGGTGTACTACCAGAATGTCATGTTTTTCACATCTACCTACAAAAATGGTGACTCCTGCATATCAACTGCACAATATCTGCAGGTATGTATAAGTAAGTATACGTTCACCTAACTCTAAACCTATGTACCTTGATGATAAGTAACTGTGGACTTAAAAAAAGTAAATATACTTATATATTTACCTATATATATTTACCTTGATGACATGTAAATCATCAATTTAACATAGATGTGGATTTAAAATAATAAATCCATACGTGCCTTGATAATATGGTGGTATTTGATATTCTGAAGTTTATATTTTCATGGGTTGATATTTGTGACCTCAATATTCTGACGTACAGTCTCTGGATGTGGCACACTTTTATCCTGTAAGGACTTTGATGAGAAGGGGATTGATTCCAAATGATGTCTGGCCATGACGTTAAGAAAAGTATGCTCACCTCCATGTCATACTTTAATGTAGCGCTGTGTTAACTGATGGCTCTCTGTCCCCATTTTTCGTTTTGCTTAACATATCTTAATCTTCACTGCATATACAAAATATAATGTGTGATTTTCACTTTAAGAGAGGTCATAGCTAATATGTGTTCATGGAATCTTGCCAGAGAAGTGGGGGAACTGGAAATGTTCTGGGATTTGAGTACTACACGTTTCATCGAGTGGCTATGCTAGCAACGCACACGTATTTACGTACATGTATTTATGGTAACTCGATTCCAATACTAGACACGTCAGAACAACATAGGCCTTCTACACAAGAGCATAACCCATCCCGCTATGCATCAGAATAGATTGACAATCCTTCCTGTTCCAGAGAGCCACGGGGCTCCCTACAGGTGTACAGAAATAGGTTCAGGCATGTGGGTTGATGTGGGGATACAACAGACAGGCAGCCACAGCTAGCCAGTAAAAATTACTGGGTAAGATGCTACTGAGGGAAGTTATGTTATGTAAAGGTTCTTGTAAAGCGCAACTAACACCTAACGGTTTCTTGGCACTGTGAGCAAAAAGGAGACAGAGAAGGAACTGTCAGGGCGGAAGAGAAAAGAGAGGAAGACCTAGTTGTGTGCTCTGCGGAACAGATGGGTTTTAAGAACAGATCTAAAGTGAGTATAGGAAGTAGTGAGCCTGCATTCTAAAGGGAGGGTATTCCAGAAAGATGGAGCAAGAAACGAGAATCTAAGCCCTCCGTGTTTCTTGCGTTTGAAGACAAGTCTCTTGAGTAAGGCCAGATGAGAAGAACTGAGGTAGCGGGGAGGAGCATAATGGTGAAGTAGAGAGGAGATGAATGACGGACCAAGGCCGGCCAGGGCCTTGAAAATGGTGCAGCCTAATTTAAAATTACAGCGCTCGGCTACAGGGAGCGAGTGAAGTGTCTTTAACAGGGGGTGAACATGCTGATGCCTAGGCTGGCGGAAGATTAGCCGAACAGCCTGGTTCTGAACCAGCTGCAATCGATTCAGCTGGTAGGCAGGGATACCAACATAGAGAGAGTTGGCATCATCTATTCTGGAGATTACCAAAGCCAGTAAGGTCAGGGTGAGGGCCTCTGTGGTGAGAAAGCGGGCAATTTTGTGGATTTTCCGCAAATGAAAGAAGCTGGAGGAGACCACAGCATTAATCTGGGGCTGCAATGAAAGATCATTACAAATGATCACCCCCAAACTTTTGGCTGAGTCAGCAGGGCGAGGGGGGAGACCCAGGCTGATGGGCCAGAAGTTGGGACTCCACGGGTTGGTTGCACCCCCCCGACAAGAACCAGTTCGGTCTTATCGGGGTTGAGTTTGAGATGGTTTGCCCCCATCCAGTTACTGATGTGACACAGCGTGGACTGGAAACTGTGGAAGGATTGGGCGAAGGGATCAATGTCAAAGATCAACTGGATGTCATCTGCATAATTAAATGCAGTGACATTACTACCTCGTAAAGACCGGATGAGGGGGGTAAGGTACAAATTAAAAAGGTACTGGGTAAGGTGTTACTGGCGGAGGTATTGGGTAAAGTGTTTCTGTTGGAGGAATTGAGGAAGGTGCTAATAAACGAGGTATTAGTAAGATATGACTGAGGGGGGTATTGAGTGAGGTATTACAGAAAGAGGTACTTGTTAAATTGTCACTGAGGGGGTTATTGTGACGATGTTACTGAGATAGGTACTGGGTAAGATGTTTCTGAGGGAGGTACGGGGTAAGATGTTATTTAGGGGCACTGGGTAAGATGTTACAGAGGGAGGTATTGGGTGAAGTGTTACAGAGGGGGGTATATGGTAAGATATTACAGAAAGATGTAAAAGGTAAGGTGTTACTTAGGGGATGGTGTTACTGAAATAGGTATTGGGTGATATGTTACTGAGGGAGGTTTTGGGCAAGATGTTACTGAGGGGGTATTGGGTAGATGTTACTGAAATAGGTATTGGGTAACATGTTACTGAGATAGGTATTGGATAAGATATTACTGAGGGGGTATTGGGTAATATGTTACTTAGAGAGAGAATGGGTGAAATGTTATCGAGGGAGGTAATGGGTGAGTCTGACTGCTGGTAAACAACACATGCATAGCAGAATCCTTAGATTTTTTACTCCCCATCAAAAGCTCCTCCTGTCTGCATCTAAATGGAATCTTTATGAGCTAATAATTAAGTCTCCACCTTAAAGGGGGAACTGGAACTAGCTTTAGAAACATAAGAGAGGATCTGATCACCCCTATAATGAAATGAAATGAAATGTCAATTTATAGAGCGCGATTGCTGCCCTGGGGCGTCCAAGCGCAAACGGCCAGTTATAAAATTGCTTAAGAGACAGGAATCGCTGAGGATTTAATGTGGAGCATTAAACAAGAAGGTCTGGGGGCGTGGCCAAGATGGCGAGGTGAGCGGACGCACTCTCCGCGAGCTCCTCCGACCTCAGGCCCCTAAGCCGTGAAATCGCACAGATCTCCCCCCGGTCTGTGGCGGTGCAGTGGCAACGTCACACAGCCACCGACAATCCATCGCTGGGCACCCGTCCTGCAAGCAAATTGTAGCCTCGAGGAGCGGCGACTCCCGGAGAGCGGCCTTGGCGAGGCTCCGAGTAGGGAGACGCCTGAGAGACCGAAGGCACCGAGTCCGGCACGGAGCGACGACAGGGGCACCACGCAGTTCGACGCCTGGCAGCGGACGCCGGCGGACTCCCGGGTCGGACCCTTGGAAGGAGAGACGCACGGGGCAGCTAGCAGCGACAACATCCGGGGGTCCCGCAGGACCGGAAACACTCACGCGAGGCCTACTGACGGAGCGTCCCAGCCCCCTGCCACAGACCAGGCTGCCGCAGAGCGGCCGGATGGCGCGACGCCTACAGAGGTGAGGAGCGCCGCGGTGGTCGGTCCCCGGGGAAGACACGGTTGATCACCCAGCTGCAGCGGCGGTGGAGGGAATAGACCCGGGACTCGGCCCGCACGGAGCTCGGGGCCTCACAGAGATGTGACTGGGCGCTGGACGGGCCTGAGCTCCACTGGAAGGCGGAACACAGTGAGCCCTGCGATCCCAACTCGGCCCCGGTAGCGGTGGTGAAAAGCGGGCTGAGGGTCTCTGGCCCGGGGGGCGAACGGAGAAGGCCGGTGGGAACGCGACATGACGCAACCGGCGTGAGGCTCTCAAGCGAGGCCGGGGACGTGGCCTACAGCTGGAGCGGGACGCTCCCCCTGCCCCGACCTGGGCGGACGACATCCCGGGCACCGGGGGAAGACAGGTGAAAGGCCTGCGACAGTGGAGAGAACTACAGGAATCGCGCTTCCTGGAGCATAGCTTCACAACGGCCGACGAGAGGAGTGAGCTCAGGCCTAGGCCCATCCGGAGTGCTAGGCCGCGCTGGGGGCGCAGCCAGGCACGAGACCGGCCTAAATACCAGTGGGGAACGCGACACAACGAGCCCCCAGAGGGTCACTATCTGCATTCCATAGGGCCTACAGGAGCCCGGAGCTGACTCCAGTGTGGGCCTTTGGAAGAGCTCAACGAGCAGGGACTGACGCCTCGGCGCTGAAGGGGACCTCACTGCGCATTTAAGAGGGTGCAGCTGAGGCGTGAAGGAGCCGCAGAGCATCGGCCGGAGGTCTCGGCCTGCAAGGAAGGGGAACTCGAAGGTCCCGACTGCGCCGGCGTCGCCTCTCCGAATGACGGACTGCACCAGAGGGGGATTGGTGACCCTACACAGGGGAGGATCGGTCTACAACCTCGGCCGAAGGAGCTGGGCTGCAGAACGAGGACTGAGGCGCCGCCCTCCCCGGTCGGACTCTAACCAACACGCGGCCACCCTTCGCGCCGGCCCTGCCGTCCGGGCGGCTTCACCCACGCGCCAACACCCTCAGCGATGGCTGGCAACAGAGGGCCTAAGAAGGGAGACCGAACATTGCCCGAGATGTTGAGCAGAGGATCATCGAAACCTGACAAAGGGCAACATTCGCCGGGCCCCTCGAGAAGCCCACTGGATGTGGAGGAAAGAGAACCGCCTGTCACCAGATCCTTCCTGGAATCTCTATTCAGCTCCCTGCGGGACGACTTCCAGACGCTGAAACAGGAGGTGGCCGGAGAAGTCAGAGAAGTGAGGAGAGAAGTGGATAACCTGGGCGAGAGGGTGGCTACCATGGAGGGGGCTGGTCACTCCAGAGACGAAGAGATCGAACACTTGCAGCAGGAAGTGCTCCGCCTACGAGATCAACAGCTGGACCTCCAGGCGCACAATGAAGACCTTGAGAACCAGTCCCGTCGAAATAATATCAGGGTCCGGGGAGTGCCATCCAAGGAAGAAGGAGAGGACGTCGCCAATTATCTACAGTGCATGTTCCGGGAAATACTGGGGGAATCGGAAGCCTTTCCCATCAGGATAGACAGGGCGCACAGAGTGGGCCTGGCGCGCCGGACCTCAGCACCGCCACCAGACATCCTGGCCTTCCTGCCGGACTTCCCGCTTAAGGAGCGAATCCTCCGTGAAGCTAGGAAGCAACAGTCGCTGCACTTCCGAGGGCACTCGATAGCACTCTTCCAGGACTTATCAGCGATTACGCTCCAAAAACGTAGGACATTTAAGATTGCGACTGACTTTCTGAGAAGCCTTGAGACGCAGTACTCATGGGGGCACCCTTTCCGGCTTATCTTCAGCTGGAACGGCACCTTGCACCAACTCCGCTCCCTCCAGGACACATGCGAGGTACTGGGCATCACCGCGTCGGACGAAGACCCACCTACACCGCGTCGCAGACGCACCACCAGGGACGGCTGGCCACGGGTCCCGGACCGTCGGTCTTCTGCCTCATCCGCCCACCCAGATTCACCTACTATCCGGTCAGGCATGGACGGAGCGGTACAGGAAGCAGCCAGGGGCGCGGCTACTAATGCTGTCGCGTTGACAACTTGAGATGTCTCCGGGGGGAGATTGAAGCAGCCTTTCTATGATGCAGGTTTGGGGGTACGGGGGGGAGGGGGGCGGACGGGAGTGCAGTGGCGGGACGTCCACTACAGTAACCACCCACCTCTTGTCCTTGTGGGGCCGGACTGGGACTATGAGACCTTGGAATTCGTTGCGGGGTAGGGGAGGAGGGAGGTGGGGAATGTTGGGGTTGTTTCTGTTGCTCTGGGAATTGGGGTTGTTGGCGGACGGGTGGAGGAGTGGGAGGGGAGGGCGAGGGGGGACAATTCAAAGGACGTTCAGGGGGAGTTGGGGGGGAAGGGGTGGGGACCGTCCAGTGCTCTGGTGGCGCCTATTCTGGCCGGACAGTGCTCCCACACACTACTTAGCACAGAGCCGCCCTACCTGGGCTCCGCTTCATTGCTGGCGCTACAGTTGACCCAACAATAATGGCAGCCCTTAAGGTAGTGACCCTCAATGTGAAAGGGTTGAATAATCCAGTCAAGAGGAGGGCGGTCTTGTCTTTGCTTGAGAACACTCAGGCGGATATCTGTCTCTTACAAGAGACCCACTTGCTAGCCCGTGATTGCCACAGGATGAGATCTCGCAAATTTCCAACACAATTCTTTTCTTCCAACACCACCAGGACGGAGGGGGTGGCAAGCCTACTTTCCCGAACATTCAAGGGGGAGGTTTTGCATAAGTTCGCAGAACAGAAAGGGAGACTTCTGGTGTACAGGGTTAAGTTAGGAGGACTAGTGTTCACCATAGGGTCGATATATAGCCCCAAAGACCCTTGGCCTGCCAAGCAATATAAAAAACATGCATCCCTCCTCAACCCTCACCTTAATCTCATCTGGAACGATTCCCTCAGAACGGACTGTTTCCCAGCCAAATGGAAACATGCCACCTTAGTCCCCATCCTCAAAAAACCCAATTTGGACCCAGACAACCCCAGCAACTACAGGCCTATTTCTCTTTTGCCTGCCCCAGCTAAGATCTTGGAAAGACTGGTTCACTCCCAGTTGTCAAAATACATTGAAATCAATGGGCTTCTCCACGACTCCCAGCACGGCTTTAGATCGGGCCACAGCACCGAGTCGGCCCTAATTGAAATGGCTGACTCGGTGAGGTGGACGCTTGACCAAGGGTCGAGGGCGGTGTTGGTGCTGCTGGATCTATCGGCAGCATTCGACACCGTCTCTCACAAAATCCTGCTGGAAAGACTGGAGGACCTTGGGTTGGGCGGTGTTGTCCTGAAATGGTTCTCATCCTACCTTTCGGACCGCATACAGCAGGTCTTCACTCCCCCATTTTCCTCTCCTGCCAGACCGCTTAAATGGGGAGTCCCACAGGGCTCTTCCCTGAGCCCGCTCCTTTTCAATGTGTTTTTCACCCCCCTGGCCAAGCTGATTGCACAGACGGGGATCAAATCTACTTCCTACGCCAACGACATCCAGCTTCTCTTTACTTTTGACTCCCATTCCGCCTCAGCTTTTGATCCATGGAAATCTTGTCTCAGGGACATCTCGAGCTGGATGGATGCCAATTCCCTCCGGCTCAATGCCGGAAAAACAGAGATCCTTTTTTTCAATACACCTTCCCCCCTGGATTCTAGTATATGGTGGCCAGAAGACCTGTGCCTAGCTCCCACCCCTAAAGACTCGGTGAGAAATCTCGGAGTCCGCTGGGACACTCAACTTAGCTTTAAAAATCAGGTACAAACAGTAGCAACCTCCTGTTTTGCCAAGATTAGAACCATAAAACGCCTTATCAACTACCTGCCGGCGGACTGCCGTAAGACTGTGATCCAGGCACTGATCATATCCCACCTTGATTATGCCAATGCCCTCTACCTTGGCATCACAGCGGGCCTCTGCCATAAACTCCAGACGGTCCAAAACGCCGCCGCCCGGCTGGTGGAGAGAATCCCGGCCAGACACCATATTACTCCTCACCTCCGCAAATTGCATTGGCTGCCCATAGCTAAAAGATGTGTGTTCAAGGCCATGACACTGGCCTTTCGAACATCAAAAGGCAGTGGATCGGCACATCTCAAAAACACCCTTCGGCCCTACGCCAACTCCAGGACTTTACGGTCCAATACCCTCCATTTCTTGGAAACCCCCCGATTTAAACGATCTCGGGCAGGCGGAAAAACCTTTGAGGTCTGTACCTCTCAGCGCTGGAACAAACTTCCACTAGCCTTACGCACCTGCCAGACAGAATTAGTTTTCCGCAAATCCCTGAAAACACATCTATTTTCCTCTTAAAAACTGGACATCTGACCCTATGACCTCTATTTTCAGAGTTCTCAGCGCCGGGATGCCCCGTTGGGGCCGCTGCGCGCTCTACAAAATTCTCAAATAAATAATAATAATAACGAGCAGCAGGAGCGATTTTTTCACTCAGCCTTAGTGGACGTCACGGCCACCGCAGATAGACACATTATCATGGGAGGGGACGTGAACATGGTATTCGACTCGTCTCTAGATAGGTCAGCACAGAGGTACCCACAAACAGGGGAGATTTCACGAGGGGGCAAATCTCACTTAGAGGACCTAGACCTCCACGATCTCTGACGCTGCTTACACCCCACCGACAGGAACTACTCCTTTTACTCACATGCGCATAAGACGTATGCGAGATTGGACCACCTCTTGGTGACGGGGCCAGTGTGTGACCTAGCTATAGCGTCAGACATGGGGGTTCTCTCCCTATCAGATCATGCGCCCGTCACTGGCACCTTTCGCTTATCACCGGTGTCTTCGTCGCGCGGGGTTTGGCGCCTCAGGGATACACTACTGCATAAAAAACCAGTAGTGAAGCACATCACGGACTCGATCCGTGATTATCAGACCCACAATGATAATACCGACACCTCCTTAGCAACGCAATGGGCGGCCTTGAAGGCGGTGCTCAGAGGAGAATTTATAGCAATATCGTCTGCGGAGAATAGAGAACGACAGCTCAAATGAGACGAACTCACACACAAAGTACGCGAGTTGGAACAGGTACATCAGCGCACGGGAGCCCCTAGGGTATGGAGGCAACTTAAGGCGGCGAGAAAACTCCTGTCGGCTTTAGACACGGATAGGGAGGAGTATGCAGCGCTGCGTTTGAAGCATGCGTACTACACGGGGGGGACAAGTGCGGCCGGCTGTTGGCGAACAAGCTCCGAGTGGCGCATCAACAGCACTTAGTGAAGGAGATTCGGGTCTCAAACGACGAAGCGGTCGCGGAAGACGACCAGATAGTAGAGACTTTCCGTCAATACTATGCAGAGCTCTACGCCGGTGAACCCCCGTCACCATATGCGGAGGCGGGCTATCTGGACTCGGTCACCCTCCCTTCCTTAGTTCCGGAGCAAGCCGAGTACCTGGAAAGGGACATTCGGATTGAAGAGGTGATTACAGCCATCTCTAAACTCAAGCATAGGAAGGCTCCGGGCCCGGACGGTTATACTTCACTTTTCTATAAAACGTTCAGCTCTGTGCTGGCCCCTGTCCTCACCCGACTATTCAACTCATTCTCCGCTCCTGGAGCTATCCCGCCTGATTTACTCCAGGCGACCGTGTCGGTCATCCCCAAACCGGGGAAGGACCGAGCTCACTGCAGCTCGTACAGACCAATCTCCCTTCTGAATGTTGATCTCAAGCTGTACACCGGGATCCTTGCGGCACGGCTGGCACTTCATCTACCTGGTCTCATTGACCCGGACCAGGCGGGATTTGTCCCGGGGAGACAGACGGTGGACAACACCAAGAGAGTGGTTCACCTCCTGGAGAAAGCCTCGCGGATTCCTGGGGAAAGAATATTGTTAGCCGTGGACGCGGAGAAGGCGTTCGACCGAGTACATTGGCCTTATTTAGAGCGGGTCCTGGCAAAGGTGGGGATTGGAGAGAAGTTCCGCACCTTAGTGTTCAACTGCTATAGATTCCCGTCGGCGGTAGTGCGGGTGAATGGTTGCAGCTCCCGGAGGTTCACCATAGAGAGGGGCACCAGGCAAGGGTGCCCATTATCACAGCTGCTTTTTGCTCTATATATGGAACCTCTGGTCAAAGGGTACGTCAGAACCCGGCTGCGACGGGAGTGAGGATGGGGAGATATACCCACACGATTTGCCTCTATGCGTATGACGTTATACTGATACTAGCTAACCCGAGGGAGGCCCTTCCAGCGTGTATTGCGGAGCTGGACGCTTTCTCGTCGGTTGCGGGATTCAAAATGAATATGGGGAAATCCGCAGCCCTTGATGTCACGTTGAACGCAGCCACGAGAACTAACCTCCAGAGTCTCTTCCCAATGCACTGGTCTTCGGATCTTGTACCCTATTTGGGCATTCTCTTGGCACCCACCTTGCCCTCTATGGTTACCGCCAACTATACGGCCTTGGGAAAGAAAATTAAGGAGGAACTGGGGCGCTGGGATAAAGGCACTCTGTCCTGGCTAGGCAGGGTAGCAGCGGTTAAGATGACGATCTTACCACAAGTTCTATATTTGTTCCGGGCCCTACCGCTCCTGCCTCCCAAAGGGTGGATCCAACAGACGCAGGCGGACCTTGCACACTTCATCTGGCAGGGCCGCAAACCCAGGCTGAAGAGGGCCCTCACCACGCTGGCCCCGGAGGCAGGGGGTCTGGGTATACCAGATCTGCGCAAGTATTTTCAAGCGGCACAACTGCGCTATCTCGTTGAGTGGAAAAATATTTACAACAAGGGGTGGTGAGGGACAGAGTCTCTGAATTAAGCAGAATGTTCTCACCCAGTCAAGAGATCAGGGCTAGATCCAACACCGTTTTTTAGCTCACTGCACCATCCCAGTTTCAGAACCTGGCTGTATGCAAATTAGTCTGTTCCTGTCCCAGTGCATGATGGGAACAGGGAAAACCAAACTACAAAAGCCAATTCTTACACTGGGAAGGAAACAAGCTTCCGGGGACCGGTTTCTGGCAATACAGCCGTCTTTGGCCCGGCTTGCTTGAATCCTGATGGTGCAATGAGCAAGGGACTCATGTCTGAGTATACCCTTCCACGCTTAGGGTGGACAAAAATATTTACAACAAGGGGTGGTGAGGGACAGAGTCTCTGAATTAAGCAGAATACTCTCACCCAGTCAAGAGATCAGGGCTAGATCCAACACCGTTTTTTAGCTCACTGCACCATCCCAGTTTCAGAACCTGGCTGTATGCAAATTAGACCACCTCTTGTTGTAAATAATTTTGTCCACCCTAAGCGTGGAAGGGTATACTCAGATGTGAGTCCCTTGCTCATTAGTGGAGGCGGGCTATCTGGACTCGGTCACCCTCCCTTCCTTAGCTCCGGAGCAAGCCGAGTACCTGGAAAGGGACATTCGGATTGAAGAGGTGATTACAGCCATCTCTAAACTCAAGCATAGGAAGGCTCCGGGCCCGGACGGTTATACTTCACTTTTCTATAAAACGTTCAGCTCTGTGCTGGCCCCTGTCCTCACCCGACTATTCAACTCATTCTCCGCTCCTGGAGCTATCCCGCCTGATTTACTCCAGGCGACCGTGTCGGTCATCCCCAAACCGGGGAAGGACCGAGCTCACTGCAGCTCGTACAGACCAATCTCCCTTCTGAATGTTGATCTCAAGCTGTACACCGGGATCCTTGCGGCACGGCTGGCACTTCATCTACCTGGTCTCATTGACCCGGACCAGGCGGGATTTGTCCCGGGGAGACAGACGGTGGACAACACCAAGAGAGTGGTTCACCTCCTGGAGAAAGCCTTGCGGATTCCTGGGGAAAGAATATTGTTAGCCGTGGACGCGGAGAAGGCGTTCGACCGAGTACATTGGCCTTATTTAGAGCGGGTCCTGGCAAAGGTGGGGATTGGAGAGAAGTTCCGCACCTTAGTGTTCAACTGCTATAGATTCCTGTCGGCGGTAGTGCGGGTGAATGGTTGCAGCTCCCGGAGGTTCACCATAGAGAGGGGCACCAGGCAAGGGTGCCCATTATCACAGCTGCTTTTTGCTCTATATATGGAACCTCTGGTCAAAGGGTACGTCAGAACCCGGCTGCGACGGGAGTGAGGATGGGGAGATATACCCACACGATTTGCCTCTATGCGTATGACGTTATACTGATACTAGCTAACCCGAGGGAGGCCCTTCCAGCGTGTATTGCGGAGCTGGACGCTTTCTCGTCGGTTGCGGGATTCAAAATGAATATGGGGAAATCCGCAGCCCTTGATGTCACGTTGAACGCAGCCACGAGAACTAACCTCCAGAGTCTCTTCCCAATGCACTGGTCTTCGGATCTTGTACCCTATTTGGGCATTCTCTTGGCACCCACCTTGCCCTCTATGGTTACCGCCAACTATACGGCCTTGGGAAAGAAAATTAAGGAGGAACTGGGGCGCTGGGATAAAGGCACTCTGTCCTGGCTAGGCAGGGTAGCAGCGGTTAAGATGACGATCTTACCACAAGTTCTATATTTGTTCCGGGCCCTACCGCTCCTGCCTCCCAAAGGGTGGATCCAACAGACGCAGGCGGACCTTGCACACTTCATCTGGCAGGGCCGCAAACCCAGGCTGAAGAGGGCCCTCACCACGCTGGCCCCGGAGGCAGGGGGTCTGGGTATACCAGATCTGCGCAAGTATTTTCAAGCGGCACAACTGCGCTATCTCGTTGAGTGGAAAAATATTTACAACAAGGGGTGGTGAGGGACAGAGTCTCTGAATTAAGCAGAATGTTCTCACCCAGTCAAGAGATCAGGGCTAGATCCAACACCGTTTTTTAGCTCACTGCACCATCCCAGTTTCAGAACCTGGCTGTATGCAAATTAGTCTGTTCCTGTCCCAGTGCATGATGGGAACAGGGAAAACCAAACTACAAAAGCCAATTCTTACACTGGGAAGGAAACAAGCTTCCGGGGACCGGTTTCTGGCAATACAGCCGTCTTTGGCCCGGCTTGCTTGAATCCTGATGGTGCAATGAGCAAGGGACTCATGTCTGAGTATACCCTTCCACGCTTAGGGTGGACAAAAATATTTACAACAAGGGGTGGTGAGGGACAGAGTCCCTGAATTAAGCAGAATACTCTCACCCAGTCAAGAGATCAGGGCTAGATCCAACACCGTTTTTTAGCTCACTGCACCATCCCAGTTTCAGAACCTGGCTGTATGCAAATTAGACCACCTCTTGTTGTAAATAATTTTGTCCACCCTAAGCGTGGAAGGGTATACTCAGATGTGAGTCCCTTGCTCATTGCACCATCAGGATTCAAGCAAGCCGGGCCGAAGACGGCTGTAATGCCAGAAACCGGTCCCCGGAAGCTTGTTTCCTTCCCAGTGTAAGAATTGGCTTTTGTAGTCTGGTCTGCCCTGTTCCCATGATGCACTGGGCCAGGGACAGACTAATTTGCATACAGCCGGGTTCTGAAACTGGGATGGTGCAATGAGCTAAAAAACGGTGTTGGATCTAGCCCTGATCTCTTGACTGGGTGAGAGTACTCTGCTTAATTCAGAGACTCTGTCCATCACCACCTCTTGTTGTAAATAATTTTGTCCACCCTAAGCGTGGAAGGGTATACTCAGATGTGAGTCCCTTGCTCATTGCACCATCAGGATTCAAGCAAGCCGGGCCGAAGACGGCTGTAATGCCAGAAACCGGTCCCCGGAAGCTTGTTTCCTTCCCAGTGTAAGAATTGGCTTTTGTAGTCTGGTCTGCCCTGTTCCCATGATGCACTGGGCCAGGGACAGACTAATTTGCATACAGCCGGGTTCTGAAACTGGGATGGTGCAATGAGCTAAAAAACGGTGTTGGATCTAGCCCTGATCTCTTGACTGGGTGAGAGTACTCTGCTTAATTCAGAGACTCTGTCCATCACCACCTCTTGTTGTAAATAATTTTGTCCACCCTAAGCGTGGAAGGGTATACTCAGATGTGAGTCCCTTGCTCATTGCACCATCAGGATTCAAGCAAGCCGGGCCGAAGACGGCTGTAATGCCAGAAACCGGTCCCCGGAAGCTTGTTTCCTTCCCAGTGTAAGAATTGGCTTTTGTAGTCTGGTCTGCCCTGTTCCCATGATGCACTGGGCCAGGGACAGACTAATTTGCATACAGCCGGGTTCTGAAACTGGGATGGTGCAATGAGCTAAAAAAACGGTGTTGGATCTAGCCCTGATCTCTTGACTGGGTGAGAGTACTCTGCTTAATTCAGAGACTCTGTCCGTCACCACCTCTTGTTGTAAATAATTATCTCGTTGAGTGGAGCAGATGGGAGTCAGATAAACACTGGCTCTTTCAAGACCAGGCGGTAGCGGGCAGGCCTCTACAGGAGGTGCCCTTCTTGCGCAGAGCACACCGCCCCCCCAATCTATACGCGTCCTTCATCACGCGAGTCCCGCTGCAGGTATGGGATGCCACTAATGTTGTTCATGATCTCACCACGTCCCCCTCCCCGTTTACGCCACTGGTTTGGAACCCAGATTTCACTCCAGGGTTGGAACAGGGTGCCTTTCAGCGTTGGCGGGCTGAGGGGTGCAGGGCGCTGTTCCATATGTATGCCCCAGAGGGCATCATCTCATTTGAGGATTTTAAGCGCGAATATCACCTACCTGAAACGGAGAGAATGCGGTATTTGCAGGTGCGACACTGGGCGCTGCAGCCTCAGGTACGTGAATCGGCGGATAGAAAGCTTTTACCTACACTTCGGACGCGAAGCTGATCTCAGATCTTGACCAATTTTTGCAGCCTCCCTCCTCTCATCTTTATAACTCGGGTAGGGAGCATTGGGAACGGGAACTGGGGAGGACATTGAGTCATACAGAGTGGGACCAGATTTAATACCGGGCGCGACACTCCGCATACCACACCGGACTTACCGAAACATTCACTAAGGTGACTAACTACTGGTACTACACTCCAGAAAGATTGCACAAAATGAATCATAGTATTGAGGACACATGCTGGCGGGCTTGTGGGCAAGTGGGCACACTTACACACGTGTTATGGGATTGCCCTTTGCTACGCCCCTACTGGAAGGAGATCTTAGACGAGATAGACTCACACTTTGACATTGAGCTTCCACGCTTCCCTGCGTATGTGCTGCTGGGTCTGCCCAACCGGTTGATGTACCCCCTAAAGTCCCGTAGAGGCAGGCAGATTGCAATAGCGCTGGGCTCGGCTGTTCAAAACATTCTTATACACAGGTGCACTACCACACTCCCCTCTATCACGGGCTGGCTACACAGGTTATGGCATGTCCTGGGCATGGAGAAGTTGTCGCTCACAGTAGCGGGTGATGTGGAGCAATTTAACGACCTGTGGCAACCGTTTCATTCACTGTTGGTTACGGAATTCAAAGAACTCACATGTCCACGGTATCTTCGACTTTTGAGACTAACGTAACCTGCAGGTTCCACTGATTGATGGAGTTTCGGGTGGGATTGGCCGAAAGGGGAAGGCGGCGGACGAGGGGTGAAACAGGGAGGCAAACTTGACACTGGACGGGAGGGGGAGGGGAGGGACCAGAAGGGGTAGGAGGGATGGAGGGAGTTGGTAAAGGGAATTGTATATTAGTGTATTAATGTCGCTGTATGCGCATCAACGATGGTACCGGCTGGACACTTCCTTTGCAGAGACTTTAAGCACCCATGCGCTCCAGAATGGCGATATTATAACACGAACCTTTTGCGACTATTGTTTCTTGT
Source organism: Lissotriton helveticus (assembly GCF_964261635.1). NCBI lineage: Eukaryota > Metazoa > Chordata > Amphibia > Caudata > Salamandridae > Lissotriton > Lissotriton helveticus. The sequence goes on from NC_136070.1 coordinate 733,387,825, forward strand.
TTTTGTAAATGATTAAATAAAAATGCTTTAAACCTAAACAAGAAGGTCTTCAACTGTTTCCGAAAGGAGGAAAGGTTGGGGTTGGACCTGAGTTGAAACGGAAGTGAGTTCCACAGCTTGGCGGTGTTGTGAGTGAACATCCTGCCGCCAGCTCTTACCCTTTTTATTGTGGGGACTACAGCCATACATGCCTGGCTCGAACGAAGATTTCTGCTAGGTTGATACTGTGTTATTAGGTCCCGGACAATAGCCGGTCCTGTGTCCCAGAAAGCTTGGTGGGATATACACATCGCCTTGAAGGCAATTCTTTGTCGTACTGGAAGCCAGTGCAGACTGCTCAGTCCAGGTTTGGCCGACAGTCTGCACGGCAACTGGAGCACGTTGCGAGCCGCACAGTTTTGCACAATCTGAAGCTTGCGCAGTGTATATTCCGGGGCACCGAGATAAAGGACATTATTAAAGTCCAAACGGGACTGAATCAAACCCTGAATGGCTACCTGCTTTGCCTCCACAGGCAAGAGAGGGAGAACTTTCTTCAACATCCTTAGGAGACCAAAGCAAGTAGCCGAGTGTTTTGTAGCCTGGGTGTTAAAAGATAGGGTTTTGTCCAGCCAAACCCCAAGGCTCTTTATATTGTCCTTGGGAGTTGGGGGGCACCAAGACATGGGGGCCACAAGGAGATGAAAAAAGTGAGATTAGTGGGACCCAAGAGCATCAGCTCTGTTTTGTCCCCATTCAGCTTAAGGGAAGAGGAAGTCATCCATCCCTTTACCTCCTCTAAGCATTTTGCCAGCCCACCTGGGGATGGCGAACCCCGGCTCCTGCGCCAAGGAGACCACTAGCTGAGTGTCATCCGCGTAGGAAATGATCTTAATGCCAAACGGACGGACAACCTCAGCCAGTGGTCTCACATAGATGTTAAAAAGCGCAGGGCTTAGGGAGGAGCCCTGTGGGACTCCACACCTCAGTGGCCTGCTTGTGGATACCGTATCTCCATCAAAAATTTGAAAGGACCGATCGCTCAAAAAGGATTTGAGCCATAGCCATGCTCTGCCAACTATTCCGACATTTGAAAGACATCTAAGCAAGATGTCATGGCTGACCGTGTCGAATGCCGCGCTTAGGTCAAGGAGGATCACTGCCACTGATCCTCCTTGATCCAGGATCTTTCTGGTTTCCTCGGTGACTACCAGTAGCGCAGTCTCTGTCCCATGTCTGGGTCTAAAGCCCGTCTGGGTGGCGTCTAGCAGCTGGTTATTCTCGAGGAAATGCACCAGGTGGGTATTGATGTGCCTCTCGAGAATTTTGCCACCCAGGGGAGCAGAGAGATCGGACGGTAGCTACTGAAGTCACCGGGGTCCAGATTGTTTTTTTTTAGCAGAGCACGCACCATTGCCCGCTTCCAAGCAGGAGGAACGGTACAGGAGGTGATGGAGGCATTTAGGAGGTTCAAGATGATTGGCAGAATGACCTGAGGTGCCAACATCATGACTTCAGGGGGTGCTGGATCACATGGAGACCCAGATTTTACCTTACGGGCTAGAGAATCTAAGGATTCAGGGTCTAATGGTGGAAAGTGATCTAGAGTAATCAGAGATTGGGATGGAGTATCCCCTAAATGTGTCTGCCCCTGGGCTATGGGCCCTGGTGCTATAGAGGGGAAGGAAGAGTAGATTTGATTAGCTTTCTGGTGGAAAAATTCTGCCAAGTCATTGCAGTGGGCTGTAGATTTATCCGGATGCGTGCTAAGGGAGGGAAATTTAGTCAAATTCTTCACTATTTGAAAGATTTCCTTGGGCTTGGACTTAGCTCGCGTGATTTTATCAGAGAAGTACATAGATTGGGCAGATTTAACCTCAGCTTTATAGGATTTAATTGCCACTCTATATTGGGCTTTATCGTCCAATGAGTAGCCTAAGCGCCACCGTCTTTCTATTTTCCTACAGTGGCGTTTCTTTTCCCTAAGGGCCTCTGAGTTCCAGGGGGCGGTTTTTTGAGAACGTTTCACTGTCATTTTAGATAGGGGTAGGGTGGCCTCGACGAACTGTGCAATCCAGTCTTCGTATTCCTGGTTGGCTACGCATGGGTCCTCATTATAGGAGGGCTGGTCAATCCCGAGTCTACTGGCCCAGGATTCAACTGGTAGTCTGGCCCAACTTCTGGCCTTCCTTATGATGGATCTGGGCGGGACTGACTTGAGTATAGTCCAGGTGAAAGGCACTAATAGGTGGTCAGTCCATGGAAGGGGGATTGGCAACCCCACCACAAGCTCTGTACAATTACTGAACACAGGGTCCAGTAAGTGACCTTTAATGTGAGTGAGTGCCTTCACTCGTTGGACTAACTGTAATGCTGCTAGATCATCTGTAAGTGACATAGCAGTATGGTCCAGGGCGACATCAAAATGAAAATTAAGGTCCCCTAACAAAGTAAAGTTCGATGCAATTCCAGGTTATATATTTAATCTTCTACAACTGGAGGTCCATTAAATGCTGGACACAATTCATCAAGTAGTAGATGGTTTCACTCCTCACCTTTATATACTATATCTGATTACTCCCGTCCAAACAGTGAGTAGGCAGGAGGTGACCTCCCTATGCAGTCTGTCTCACTTATTTGGATCAGCCACTACGATCCTGCGCCGTAGGGTGCCTGAGGAAGAGGTGTCCTGCCTCACGGATCCGGGAGGCAGAGGTACTCCGACAGGGGTGCATTCATGGGTACTAGAACATCCCAGGGAGAAATAAAGCACCCTCCCACGAGGTTAGGACATGAAGCTGTGCTTCCGTAGAGCTGCAGACACTTTAAACATGTCTATTGCAAAGTGGAATACTCTGCTAAAACAGTTTCCATTGATTTCAGCCTGAAAATGAATGATTATGAGTAAAATAAAGTGCCCCACAAATGCTGCTAAATTTCCATATTTGTGAGACTAAATTTGCTAATTCATGCCGCAATATCCTGGGGGGGTCTGATAAATGTATCCATGTATATCAGTTCAGAATGCGTGGATATGTCAGTCATGGTGATTGCCTGACCGTCTGATGAATATTGAACCGAGGGTGCATAATTCCAATTTGGTAAAAGTACACTGAACAACTTTCTTGGATGGTAGCGGTAAGTATGGGTTGTTCTGCAGTGGAATAGCCTGGGAGTATAGGGAGACGATGCCCAACGTTCAGTTGAGTTTGCGCCACCCCCAGCACGTGGTATATAGTAGTTTGATGTCTTGGGGATGGAGTGGTATACCCAGTGGGAATAGAATCCCTAGTGGCCTGGGGGCAGCCAAATCTCGTTTAGGTTTACTGTATAATATACGGGCGTCGGGGTGATGAGCAAATTGGGCCTGTGCCACCAAATCCTGTTGGACCTCAGCGCGGCGTTTGACACCGTCTCGCACCCAGTATTACTTCAAAGACTAGAGGCTTGCGGCATCAGGAGAAATGCTCTGAAGTGGCTGACATTGTTTCTATCCGAACGGAGCTTTCAAGTTGCCCAACTGTCACATTTGTCTGATAGCTACCCTCTGCCCCAAGGGGTCCCACAGGGATCAATTCTGAGTCCCACTCTCTTGAATATGTATGTGGGACCACTAGCATAATGTGTAGAGAAACATAAGGTGTCGATAGTGTCATATGTGGACGACAAGCAGCTAATTGTAATGCTATCCCAAAACAAAGATCAGGCAGCAATCCGCTTCACCAAATGTCTAGAGGAGCTGGCGGACTGGATGTCAAACCACTGCCTTAAGCTAAACGGGAATAAGACGGAGGTGTTAGTGGTAGACAAGACACCTACCATATGGTCATCTGCATGGTGGCCAGAAGTACTGGGCCTAGCCCCCCCCCCCCAAAATCAGAGGTGAAAAATCTCAGAATCTGGTTCGACTCCAAAATATCATTTGACAATCAGAGCCTGGATGATCGTGGGGCAGTGCTATGGGGGCCATGAAAACCCTGAGGAAAGTTATGGATCTGTTACCATCTAAAGCCAGGAAAACCATAGTACATGCAGTAATCACCTCGCAATTAGATTATGGAAATGTACTATATTTAGGTGCTTCCAAAAAAGGCCTATCTAAATTGCAAAGGGTTCAAAACTCAGCAGCGCGCTTGGTTCTCAGCCTTCCAAGGAGAACCAATATAAAGAAAGCCCTGACTACATTACACTGGCTGCCAGTGGAGAAGAGAGTTGTATTTAGGGCGATGTGCTACTGCCATCGTATCCTTTCACACTAAAGCCCTAGTTACCTTCAACCACTACTGACCAAATATACCCCAGGACGTAATCTGAGATCCATGTGTATGGCATTGGTTACTATCCCTAGAATATTTAGAGCCCGAATGGGGGCCCGCTCTTTCAGGTACCTAGCAGCTAAAATTTGGAACACCTTGCCAATCACCATCAGAACGGAACCCAGTGAAAGTATCTTCCACAGACAGCTGAAGACATGGCTGTTCACAAAAACTGAATAGAGTACATCACAAGAGCCTCTTAGGTACAGTAGTATACACACTTGGATCTGTTTCAGCGAGGGGACCAGGCGCTCTAGAAATGAATAAATAAATAAATAAAATAATAGAGGTGAAGATCCGGGACTGCAAACCCTCCCCGGTTGTTCGGGGGTGTCAAAGTGTCCCAAGCAATTTGTTGCCTGTCTCCTGCCCAGAGCAGTCGAATAAGTAGGTCACGTAATTTAGAAAATGAAGTATTTGTAAGTGGGACAGGTATATTAACAAATAGGGACTAAAACCATGGTAGTACGTTCATTTTAATGAGGGTGTTGCGCCCAGCCATGGATATAGGTATTTGGATCCATCTTTCAACCTGCGAAGTAAGTTGTTCGATCACTGGCCTGTAGGTGAGGCATATTATCTGTTCCTTATTTCTGTGCAAGTATATGCCAAGGTACTTGGTGGTATCCCCTCCCATCAGAGGGGTAGCTCCCCCACAGTGGCGGCATCAGTAAACAGGAACATCTCTGATTTGCTCCAGTTTTTTTTAGCCCAGACATGTCTCCGAAGCACCGTATTTCATCGATTAGTGGCTGTAAATTAGTGTTGGGGTGTCTAACAAAAAGCAAGATGTTGTCCGCGTACATGGTCATCAATAAGGGCCAGATTGGAACTGGAGGCCTTGGAACATGTTTTTCTTGCAAGTGCCAAACCAAGGGGTCAATGGCCACTATAAAAAGCAGGGGAGATAAAGGGCATTCCTGACGGGTGCCGCGTGAGATTGGAATTGAAGAAGAAAGAGAGTCATTAACCGGAGCCGCGCCGTAGGTGATGAACAGAGCAGCACAATCAAGGTAAGAAAGTTGCCTGGGAGGCCCGGTTTGCTGGGTGTGGCAATGAGGAATGGCCATTCTAGAGAATCGAACTCCTTTTCCACATCCAAATGGGCTATTGCTGCAGGAACACTTGGCTCTATTCGATTGATGACTGAGAAGACGGTTCGGAGGTTTAGGTGGACCTATGTGGAATAAAGCCAGACTGCACTAGCGAAAGTATTTGGTCCAGCAGTAGCGACAACTTGGTGGATAGCAATTTGGCCAGGATTTTGTTGTCAAAGTGAATTAGAGAAATGGGGCAATATAAGGCGCAATTGGTGAGCTCCTCACCCAATTTTAATAGTAGGGAGATAGCCGCCTCTCTCATGGAGGGGGGGAGCATGCCGTCCTCAAGATCCTCCGCATAGACCTCGAGTAGCTGTGGTGTGAGGATATCTTTGAATGTCTTGTAGAATATCCCGGACAGTCTGTCAAGGTCTGGTGCCTTTGTGCCGGCCAATGCATCAATTGGAAGCGTGACCTCTTCGACAGTGAAGGGTTCACCCAGAAACACAGCCTGTCCCCTACTGAGGCATACCATTGCAACCTCCTCGAGGTAGACTAAATGTTGTGTGAAGTCCTTAGGGAGTTTGGTTGTGTATAGGGATCAATAGTACACAACCAGCTCTGCTATTATTTTGGTATCATCAGTAGTTACGGAGTCGTCTACTATTTGTCCAGCTCCCCTGGGGTGCCGCACTGGGCATGTCAGAGTTCTACCTGGGTGTCCCTGTCCCAATATTGGCATGCTGTGTGACATTTGCCCAGCAAGGTCACCTCCCTATCTGCATGCTCATTAAATTCCAAAATAAGGGAGCGACGTTTGTGCAAAGTGTTTGGAGTGGGAGGCGACGCGTCCAGTACAGCCAGCATCGTTTCAACTTGGGCCAGGCTCCCACGGATCGTGCGCAAGACTCCTGCTTGTTTGGATATACAAATGCCCTGGATATACGTCTTGAAGGCATCCCATAATGTTGTGTATTTGGCCACCGAACCAGTGTTCAGGGTAAAATACTCAGTTATGGCACCTTGCAACTCGGACCCGAACACAGCACCCAGAAGGTCTGCAGTAGGAAGAGATCATCTGCGCTCCCAACCAGCAGAATGTTGGATATTTAAATAAAGGAGTGAAAGCGCATGGTCTGATAGGGTACGCGGCAGCATATCAACGCCCCTAGTCAACTGACATCCCCGCGCATCTTTTAGCCAGTAGTCTATACACGTCTGAGTGTAATGCGCTGCTGAGTGAAAGGTGTACCACGGGACATCTGGGTGGTGTGTACGCCAGAGATCACGCCGGTCCAGGGAGTGTATTAGGTCCTGCATCACTCACTGGACAGGGAGTTTAGCGATTGTAGGAGAGTAGGATCTGCTTCTTATAGTTACCCCCACTTTTTGCTGATGTTTCACTGTTTTCGACTTAGAGTGGCTAGGATACTGCTATCCAGGACCCCAGCCTAGCTTTTTTCTCCTCAGGTCAGAAAGTATGGATGTTGGAGCCTGTGGCTCCAGCAGCCCTTCAAGATAGGTGGAGTGGCCCTCATACAATAATTGATCAAAAGGGAGAGGTTACCTACTTGGTGGACCTTGGAATTTCAGGAGCCCCCATAAAGTGCTCCATGTCAGTAGGCTCAAACCATATGTTGACAGGGCTGACATGTGCTTGTTAATGGCTACTGATGAGGGACAGGAGGAAGAGAGTGATCCACTCCCTGACCTGTTCTCACAGATCCCTGATGATGGTTCAGTTTATGGTGTAGCCTTGTCAGGCAGCCTCACTGTCCAGCAACAAATAGATATATGTTTTCACTGACTCCAAGTCAGACTACCTGGTGCACTTATGAAGTGGACACTGGGGACAGTCTTCCTGTTTAAAATAAGATTTACAGGCAACCTGACCACGTCAGAGACTACATAAGGGCTGAAGTCCAGAGGATGTTGGAGTTGGGAGTTATTGAACCCTCAGATAGCCCTTGGGCTAGTGCAAAAACAACACTTGGGCTAGTCCAGTAGTCTTAGTACCTAAACCTCACACCCAGAATGGTAAGAGAGAGATGAGGTTTTGTGTTGACTAGAGAGGTCTCAATGCAGTCACTAGGGCTGATGTTCATCCAATCCCTAGGGCAGATGAGCTTATAGATAATTTGGCCTCAGCCAAATTCCTGAGCACATTTGACCTAACAGCTGGCTACTGGCAGATCAGACTAGCTGATGATGCAAAGCCAAAACTGCATTTTCTACTCCTAGTGGGCACTACCAATTTGTGGTGATACCCTTTGGTTTGAAGAATGTACCTGCCACTTTTCAAAGGTTGGTGAATAAAGTCCTTACATGCCTGGAAGCCTATAGTGCAGCTTATCTTGATGATATTGCTGTCTTTAGCTCCACCTGGGAGGATCACCTGGCCCACCTGAGAAATGTTTTGGAGGCCATCAAGTGCCAGATAGGCAGTGCTTAGTTTGTGCTGGTGCTTTCCGTTGCTTAGCACCGGCACTTATATCTCAGGGCCGGGTCAACACTCTAATCGAGCCCACATGCAATTGAGCAATAATTGGCTGCGCATTCTTGGAGTAGGTGCCGTTCCAGTCTCTCCCCATTCCTGTGAAGAGCTGATATCAAACATCAATGCATGCGCGCGTAAAGTATTTTAAATCGGCCGGCCGCCTAAATGTGAGCCACACACCTCACATTACTAGCAGAAACCAAAACTGCCTGGGCTGGGTCTCGACGTAGGTCACCAACACGTCACACCCCATTTCCATTTTGCAGTCATTCATTGGTAGCGCGCAAGCGTATTACACTACCAATAAACAACTGCAAAATATAATATTAGCCTTGCCCCATCCCTCCTTGGTGAATCCTGAAGTTTGTTCCCCAAATTGGACCAATCAGTAGTTGTTTTTACCCGCGGCCCACCTAGCACACTGCGCAGCAGCAGCGTTAATCCTTATCACAGGACAGAAGCAATCAGCGTGTCGTGAAGTAGGCCTCCTATGTCGCCAATTAATTTTAACTAAGAAGGCTGTCCCGGAGTCCAGGTAAGTACTCAATGCCTTTGACCAGCTTTATATGTGTCTACAATTCAAGATTTGAAATGTATGATCATGCTAAATAAAGTTTAATAGTGTGGGGCCCATGGCTGCAGCTCTTCCCGTACTGCTGCTGGCTTTTAACTTTTTCACAAAATCTTTTTTTTAAAGTTAAAAGCCAGCAGCAGTGGCAGAAGAACTGCAGCTGTGCGCCCCACAGGATAAAACGTAGTTTTGCATAATGAGCAATTTGAATGCTTTGTAGACAAATATAACACTGAACCCGAGTACACAGCTGATGGCAGAAAAGAAAGACTATCTGAACGTGCCACTAGACGAAAAATTGCCTCGAGTTGCACGTTCTGGTAATCTTGTTTTTCTGTAATCAGCTGTGTGCCATTGTTCAGTATTATATACAAAGCATTCAGCATCAGTATCAAATCAGCTTTATTCGGTTTTCATTTAACACATTAAAAACCATAAAAGCACATTTTTGTAACAACCCTTACAACTTATGAATATTATTCTGTAATCATAAAACAGTTCATTTAAGCACTAACATAATTTGATAGTTCTGTTTCATCACTATTGTACAATAAAATTAGTAAAAATTGATTAAGAAGTTAAAACAAGGTTTTTACATCCGAAAAATTATTAAAAAGAGAAAGCCTGGGAATAAACGCCGGTATGAAACATTATTCAGAGATGCTTTCTATGTCTAATAGAGCTTTTCAAGAATTGTTCAATATGTCTCGTAAAGCATTCAAATGAGTGGAGTGGGGAAGTTAGCTCAGTTGATTAATGCAAGCCTTGATGCTGGCTAAGTGCAACCGGAAGGTCACAGGGTTGGATTCCAACAGATGCACTCAGCCTTTCATCCTTCCTTCTGTTATTTAAGCCTTGAAACTGGACTACTCATAATGTTCGCAATTTAAATACATAAATTATTGTTGCTGCTGTCATTTCGAAGTGAGCTTGTCATGGTGAAAGTTCTCCATGCTGAGATAAAACATTGATTTATTATGGCTGTCCAGGAAGAAGAAATAGTGCTGTTTATGGTACAGATCATCCGAGGAGCCTGCAGCAAACCAGGCTCTTTATGAGGAAGGGGGGGGGGGGGGGTGATTCCTCTCCGCCTCCTCTGTGAGTGCATGCCTTGAAAACACAGTGGTTACATTAGTGCCACCAGGTCAGCCTTCAGTGGTTGCTTCTGTTCCAAGTCACAGCAAAGATGCGCCTGATCACTCTGCCAGAAGACAGTTTAAAATGACTGTGACTTATCCCTGCCTCCCAAGCCATTCTTATAGCTTTGGGGGCCTGGACTACTATTAATTGTCACACTTGTAAGAGTGTGATGGTCAGTAGCTGTGTTTCTACTGTCATTTGCAGGTGGTAGGGGCAATGTGTGGGTCAAGCTACAGTGGCCTCCCAACGGGAGCCCTGGCACTTATTATTATTTTTGTTTTTTTACAAATTAAGCACTGCAGATAAGGCAGAGTCAGGTTGTATACCTGGGCCACCTTGTGGGTGGAGCCCAGGTTCAACCATTGCAGAGCAAACTCCAAACCATCATGGAATGGGTTGCTCCAACCACCCAGACTCAGGCCAGAGCTTTCTTGGGCCTGACTGGGTACTATAGGAGATTTGTCAAAGGTTATGGATCCATAGTGACCCCTTTGAATGACTTAACTTCCTAAGAAAATGCCAAAGAAAGTTCAGTGGGCAGTTAGCTGTCAAAAGGCATTTGATGACCTGAAGCAGGCCATGTGCACTGCTCTCATTCTGCAAATGCCCGACTACTCCAAACAATTCATAGTCCAAACAGATGCATCTGAGTTGGGGGTGGGGGCTGTGTTATCACAATTAAATGATGAGGGTCAGGATCAACCATTAGCTTTTATTAGGAGAAGGCTGAACCCCAGAGAGAAACGTTGGTCAGCTATTGAGAGGGAGGCCTTTGCTGTGGTTTGGACTCTGAAGAAGCTGAGGCCATACTTATTTGGCACTCACTTCATTCTTAATTCAGACCATAAGCCACTCTTATGGCTAAAACAGATGAAGGCTGAAAACCCCAAACATTTGAGGTGGTCCATTTCCCTACGGGGGATGGACTATACAGTGGAACATAGACCTGGGAGTAACCATTCAAATGCAGATGGACTCTCCAGATATTTCCACTTAGAACATGAAGACTCAACTGGTGAAGGTTAGTTTAATGTCCTTACGTTTGGGGGGTTGTGTAGGAGAGTTAGATCTGCTTCTTATAGTTACCCCCACTTTTTGCTGATGTTTCACTGTTTTCGCCTTAGACTGGCTGGGATCCTGCTATCTAGGACCCCAGCCTAGCTGCTTTCTCCTCTAAATTGATTGCATATATTGTAGGTACATTCCAGATTGGATTCTGGGGTACCCTTATAAGTCCCTAGTATATGGTATACTATATACCCAGGGCATAGGTACCCCAGGGGCCTCTCAGGGGCTGCAGCATGCATTATGCCACCCCTGGGAGACCCTTCAAAATGACACAACAGGCCTGTTACAGCAGCATGTTTAAGGTGGTGCATGCATCCCTTACTTAGATATAGGTTCACCATATCTATCCATATCACTGCACATATAAACCTATCAGTCACCCCTATCAATCTTGAAGGCATGGTGCTAGGTTTTATGTGAGAGGATGCTCCTGCATGAGCAGAGCTCCTTTGCAGCCTTCGGAACCTCTATTCCGGGGTTGTTTGTGATGCAGCCAACCATATACTCTTAAGTGCATTATAACCTTGCGGTTAATGCTAACTTTAAAACAGCTGCATGGAAACATGTCATGTTTGGTGTCAAACAACTTGGAATCATACCTTCCTGCCAGTAACTGGCCGGGGAGGTATGATTCCACCCTCCAAGAGGGAGAAATTCGACAACACCGGTACTCCCAGTACCAGCTTTCTCGACCCTGGCATTACAAGATGCATGCTGCCAGCCACAGACTCGCGTCTGCCCTCCTGCTGCTGGACGAAACTCCGGCAGGAGAGGCTGAACAATAGGTTTCCTGTCACAGGGAGGTATGACCATGTCCCAGACAGGCTTTAGTATATTGGGGCTGGGTAGGTGCACTCCAAGAGTGCTTTGATGTCTGCACTGAGGGCACATTTGGTGTCCCAGTGCATAGTCCAGCTCAAACCAGTTACAGGTGCTATCAGCCCCTGCTCTGGCGTGAAACTGGACTGTAGCCACCCCTGTGTCCTGACCCTCCCATATGTGGGTGCCCAGAGTTTGTCCCACCCCTTCCTTGGGTATAAAGAACGAACCCCTGGCTACAGGACATTAAATATTACCTGGACTAAACTCTGCTACAGAAACCAAGTATCCTTCAACGATCTACACTTTGCTGGACAACTGAAGAATCTCCCTTGGAGTAAAGGAGTTACTCCCCTGGAAGGCAGGCACCTCGATGCATCTGACCGGTTTGCATCTACGCAGCTCCTAAAGGACTCTAAAGATTTTGCAATGCAGGAGGTGGGTTCTCAAGCTTCCCCGAGGCCGACTAATGCTCTCAGCAAACCTGAGACCCGCAGCCCTCATGGGGACCGTGCAACTCATACCCCTGGACACTGTGAACATTTGCAGCAGCATATGCTTTTTGGAGATTCCTGAGGTTATGCTTTGGGCTACTTGTAGTATAGACTCCGAGCAGTGTGTCCACCGAAGATTACCGGTCTACATTCCACAAGTGTTCCGTGGGCTGGTATTGTGCGATTCCTCTCGAGGTCCCTTTGCGATCCCTGGTCCGTCGACCTGTGGGTCCTTGTGAAGGTAATCTTAACTTTCAGTGGGCTTTTCTGGTTGCGCCAGAAGTGCTCTGACTCTCCAAAGCTTGGGGAGTCCCCAGGTCCTCACCCAAGCATCTTTTCTCTGACTGCATGGGTTGTAGTTGACAAGGCTTGTTGGTCTCCAATCCGGACACTGACCCCCATCCTTTGTGGGACAGCTCGCCAGCGGATTCTGGTCATCATCAACGTCTCCTGGTCCCCGTGGCTGCACAGTTAAGCTTCACCTCATCACACCTGAAGCACCCAAAAGCACACCCGAAGCACCCAACATCGGTGGGCCTTCGTCTACTGAGCCTCTGGTCACTAGCAAGTGACCCAGACTCTGTCCCCTCTGCTCTCAGGTTCTTCTCAGCTCCGATCCAGGCTTGGATCACACCGGACTCTTTTCCTCTTCATGGCAGCAGCACTTTGCAGCATCCCGGCCATTGAAAACTACGAAGATTCCCGATATAATTTGTCACCTATGTACCCAGCTTCCCTGGGTTAGGTAACACGACTACTTCGGTGCTCACATGGGTGCTGGCCTTAGAACTTTCTATGTTTAAAAGAGTTTGCTCAATGTCTTCCTCTCCTAAGTGTCCTTAAACTTTAAAATTCCAACCGCAACTTTCCCATAGGATTGTATGGAGCTCGCAGCTGTGTTCTCACACTGCACGTGTCCCCCGTGGGTCCCCTGTGTCACTACCTTGGGTAGTTCCTTGGGGTCCCAGCGATTCTACGTGCCCTAGGCACTGTGTCTAGTCAAGTCGGGGTTGTTATACTACTTTCTTAATATATGGTTCAGGCTCCCCCTGGAGCCCGCTGTGCATTGTGCTATTTACTGTCATTTTTATTGCTTTAATATTGTGTACCTTGTTCTTTAATCTTATAAAGAGGTTAGCAGAGAGTGTTTAGTAATAAATACATATATTAGATATATACTTTGTGTGGTTCTCCTTTCATTTGGTCATTCAGGAGGTTATAATCTGGTAAACCAAGCTGCTTTACATTCCTTCGAGACTTAGCCTGAAGGCGGCTCTCTATAGCTACCACTAGGATAGCTTTCAATAAAGGTTGTCTTTAACCAATTCATCGATAAGGGTCATTTGGACTGGTACAAGGTGACCCCTATAACTAGTGGACAGCATATACCAGGCCAACTTCTCACAGCGATTCAGAGCGGATTTGAGGAGTCATGTCTAGGTCAAGCCAGAGATTCAGGTCCCCCAAGGAAAATTGTGTCATAGTCGTGTTGATTAAGCATAGTGTGGATTGTCTGTGTTGGGTGCATAAATATTGAGGAAGAGAACCGTCCTGCTGAGCAATGTCCCCACCACTAGCAAGTCTCTACCCTGTAGGTCAGCTTTAGTGTCCTTGTGTGGGTGAACAGGAGGGTGTGATGAATAAGGAGGCAGACCCCTCGGGAATAGGCACTGTAACTTGCAAAGAATCTATGGGGTCCCCAGGAGGACGCAAATGAGGTGGCTCTCTACAGTGGAAGGTGAGTTTCCTGCAAGAATGCTATTTTAAAGTTATACCTTCGGAGGTATGTTAGCACCAATTTACATTTTCTGGAGTTATTATGCCCTCTCACGTTCCAGGTGATGAGTTTTACATCCACTACGGGGGTCCAAGACCATAACCATAGATAAGGGAGTATGTATGCGCATCACCAGCGTAAATCAGCCTCTGAATGAGTTGTGGAGGGGAGGGGATTACAAAGGGACAACCATAGAGGGGGAACCAAAAATCGACAATACAATACAAAATATTCAACATCCTGAGCAGAAACATCAAATCCCACCCACCTCCCATACCTGGACTCAAAAGCTGTGTGAACAGACTCCCTCACAATTATCCCACAACAAGGGGAAAAAGGAAAAACCCAAGAAGAAACGAATCTGAGTTGTCCGGAGGAGGCTGCCAACGCCTCGGACATCCGATGCCCATAGATCAAACTACATAGTCTGCAGGTTATATATACAGGAACTTTTGTAACTCTACAAACTGCCACAATTCCTATTTGAAGTTCAGTGTCACATTAGAACAGCTTGAATGATGAGCAACTTCAGAAGCAAGGGCCCTCAGTCCATGGTGAAGATCTTGGCGCTCGTGGCCAGCTATACGTCAGCGGAAGAGTGTCCGGAGGATCACGCTGGGCTCCTATGGATTGCATTTTGCAAAAGGCCAGGGTGTCAGCAGCGTTCTAAAAAAATCGAGGTTTATCACCCACCATCACCCTCATCTTGGTTGGATCGAGAATGGCATATTTTAGGCCCATTGTACTCCACAAATGGTTCCTGGCGTACGATGTTTGTGGATTCTGCCAGGCCCATTATGCGAATATTATTTCTCCGCTATCTAGCCTCTAGGTCTTCATTTTTACTGGCCACAGTTTTAGGCAGGTGCTCCACGCGCTCCAACCGACATGTTGTGTCCTTGGCCTGGTCCTCCTGGAGATACGCCTTTCCGCTTCAACAAGCCTGGTACTGTGTCCCTCCAGGCGCTCCACCATTCTATCCAGTCTAGTGGTTAGCGAGTGGAACCTCGAGTCTATTGCGTGGAACTCCACCCAGAGTTTCGCAATTATGGCAGCAGCACCATGCATGGTTTGTGGTTGCTCATTGCACTCCGACCCTTCCCCTCAATCAAGGCTATGGTCGGACCTGTAAGTGGTGCTCTGCCTATCGATGGTTCGATTATGTTGTTTAGGCTCCCTGCGACCCATCATTGTGGTGCGTCGGAGCAGGCTGCATCAGGCTTTATATGGGTTACAAGTCTCAGCCTCTCCGGGGGAGCTATGAAGGCCGAAGCGCCAGGTCCAAGAGTCGATGTAGCGTAATCTGGGCTACGCGTAGAAGTGAGGCACCAGACAGAACTCCACAGTTCTCTATGAATAATTGTGTTGACTATGTTGCAAGCTGGTGTAGAAGCGAGTGTGAGGCTATTAAGTGGTTTCAAGTTCTTTTCCTGTTTCCGTGGAGTGATGACATATTTTTTATTAACAATGGACTGTCTTGTTGAAGTTCCAGATGAACCTAGCCTGGAGATGATCACCTTATGAACTTACCCAATGGAATTGTATAGAACTGTACAATTGAAACATTAGGAGACTGGGTAATGGAGAACTTGGGGTATAATTATTTCAGTTGAAAAAGAATTTGGCAGTAGCTGTTTCTATGAGAAGAGAGCCTTTTGCTGCTGTTCTCTCTATGCTACTCTGACTGGCTATTATCCTTGTAACTCTGGGCGTTCCATGCTTTATGTCTGAATTTGATTTCTCTTGAACTATTCTGATTACCTTGCACTTCAGCAGCTGGTGATGTTGCTCAAGCTATACCTTTTTGGCCGAAGGGTTAGCTACTTCTGACTAGACTATTACAAGCTGAGCATTAGTTAACTGATCCTAGGTTCGTGTGAATATTGAAAATTGCATACTCATATTACAATGTATTATTTTCCTTTGTTTCTCTCTCCTCTCACACTTGTTATTGATTAAGATGTATTTGCCATTAACTGTATTTCAATAATGGGATTTTGCCTGTAAAGTAACATTCAAATAATATTGAATTGCAGTTTCTAATGTATTTGATGTGTTGACCATTCATATTTTGATGATTCAGATAAAAGTGACTTGATAAGTATACCGAGTTTGTCTTCATAAGAGAAATATTTGACGTTGAGGCATACTGTGACTATCATGGTTTTTAGGCTTTTTCTTCATTATTTGTCCTCATGAAGGAAATGGAATCCGTCTCTTGTTTTCTGAGTCCCTATCAGCTCTCCCAAAGATCTATCGGAGGGCCAGATGTTTATAAGTAGTTATTGAGTTTCTATGGGCCCAAACTCTTAGATTATAATAAAGTTTTATTCATGACATATTGGAGATATTGTGAATGTGTATAAAGAGTTTCTCCGCTTCTGCTGGATCAACGATGAGGTGGAGAGAGTCAAGGTTGAGGTGGAGAGAAAAGAGGTTGCAGTAGAAAGAGTGGATGA
Source organism: Lissotriton helveticus (assembly GCF_964261635.1). NCBI lineage: Eukaryota > Metazoa > Chordata > Amphibia > Caudata > Salamandridae > Lissotriton > Lissotriton helveticus. Next base: position 733,403,985 of record NC_136070.1, read on the forward strand.
TAAAGCAGAGAGAGGGGAGGAGTTGGGATTGTGAGGGGAAGATGGAAGGGTGCAGCAAATAGAGAGGAGAGTGAAGAAGAAAAAGTGGGGGTAGTGAGGGTGGGAGAAGAAGGAGGTGTATGAGGAAGAGAGTGAGAAGAAGGCTTGGCAGAGAGAGAAGGGTAAGGCAGGAGAGAGAAGAATGAGGCAGTGGTAGAAGAATGAGGTGACAGTGGAAGCACAGTGGGAGGATAGTGAGGTTGAAAGAGGCCAGTGAGGCAGAAAGGGAGGAGAGTGTGGTGAGAGACACAGTAGGATGAGGTGGAGAGAAACAGACAGGAGAACATGGCAGGGAGTGAGGAGAATGAAATGGCGAAAAAAGGGCGAGGCAGAGAAAGAAGACAGTGAGGTGAAAATAGAAGATGGTGAGGCAGGAGCATGAAGAGGGTGAGAAGAGCAGGATGAAGTGGAGAAAATGGAATGTGAGACATCGGGAGAGGAGGATGAGGCAGAGAGAAAGGAGGATATGGTTGCAAGAAAGGTGAAGGAGAGAGAGCAGAAGAGAAAAAGAATTTTAGTGCAAACCTCAAGAAATAGAGTGAAAACTAGTAAGTACAACTCCCGCAGTAGGTGAAGAATGCAGCTCATTCTTCTACAAGACCATCTAGCATGCCCAACAGGGGCGTTGGAGCATGCCCAACAGGGGCCTTGTCAACCACCCACTTTAGCAGCTACTGCTGGGGTGGGGTTCATTATGGGCCTTTTTGTCGTCAACTCGGCAGACAAAGGCTCATAATTGATGTGAAAGGATGGGAGGGTGAGTGGATGGATAGATTTGGAATCGTGGATGGAAGGTTGAATGAAAGGATGGATGGATGCACGAATGAAAGAGTGAAAGAATGGATGTAAGGATGGATGAGTGAAAGGGAGGAAGGATGAATGAAAGGATGGATGGATGAAAAGGTAAATGGACATATGAGTGAAAGGGAGGTGGATGATGAGAGGATAGATGGATGAGGGAGTGAAAGGCTAGGTGGGTGGATAGGTTGAAAGGGTGGATGAGCGAAAGATAGGTGGATGAGTAAAATGATTTATGCAAGGATTTATTTATTTTATATATTTAAAGAGTTTTATATAGCGCTAGCTAGACCCGAGGGTATCAGAGCTCTTTACATGAGATTAAACAATGTTACAGAGTTTCATTCAGTTACAATTACATTAGTTACACAGACAAACATTTAAGGAGCATAGAAGACTCGGACATGCAGTGGAAGAAAGGGAAAGGGGTATGGTAAAAGGGGTAGGAGGGAGATATGACGGAGACAAAGGTAAACTCTGCTCAAGGTCCGGCTGGGTAGGTGAGGGCCGAGGGGGAAGTCCGCAGCCCATCTCCTCTAAAGCTATCTAGTAGCTCCACCGAGCATCGGCCAAATGGCTAGGTCTCAGCAGAAAAACAGTTAAAGAGTATGGAAGATGAGATGAAAGGAGCGTAGAGTGGTAGGGGTTAGGGTAAAGAGGTGAGAGGGAGGTACGACGGAGAGACAAAGTAAGACTGTCCAAAGTCCGGCTGGGTAGGTGAAGGTCGAGGGGAAAGTCCACAACCCATCTCCTCTATAGCTATCAGGTAGCTTCATCGGGCATCGGCCAAATGGCTAGGTCTCAGCAGAAAAATAGTTAAAGAGTATGGAAGATGAGATGAAAGGAGCGTCGAGTGGTAGGGGTTAGGGTAAAGAGGTGAGAGGGAGGTACGACGGAGAGACGAAGTAAGACTGTCCAAAGTCCGGCTGGGTAGGTGAAGGTCGAAGGGAAATTCCACAACCCATCTCCTCTATAACTATCAGGTAGCTCCACCGGGCATCGGCCAGATAGCTAGGTCTCCGCGATCGGAGGTATGTTCACTGCGTTCTACGTCTTGATGGGTGTTGAACTTTTTGCGTTTGAAGGTGACTTAGTGATAGTGATTTTTGGTTTCTGCGCACTTTACCACTGTGTCCCAGGGTAAAGTGCGTGCGTGTGGTGAGGTTGGCCTGCCCTCCCATAGGAATGCATGGGGAATGTATGTGTCCCTGATAGTTCCTGATGCGTGGGGAGTGCAGGTGCGAGTTTGGTATGTGCGGACTTGTGTGATTAAATGCTGCGCGATGATGTGTGCGGCGTGATTGTGTCTAGTGTGGAAGTGCCACTTCTAGAAGTTGGCATGTTTGTGTAATTTATGTGAGGAATATGCTACTTGTCAGTGTGCATCTGTTCTTGGCATGTAGGGCTGCTGACATTCATATCTGTGCATAGATCGCCGACCAGTGCTGGGTCCGGACGATTGCACCCTGCCGTCCCGGAAGAGTCCCCGAAGCACCACGAGAAAGGTGACTCCTCCCATGGACCGGAGCGTGCATGGGCATCCCCTCCATCCTCAGACCGCTTCTCGCCACTGTGGCAGAGATGGAGATAGGAAAGTAAGAGATGGCCATGCAAAAGAAAATGCTGCAGCTGCGACAGGCACCGGGGAGGAGGGCGGGCGAAATGAATGTCAGCAGCCCTACATGCCAAGAACAGATGCATACTGGTAAGTAGCATATTCCGTTCGAGGCATGTGGGCTGCTGAATTCATATCTGTGCATAGACTGTATAGAAGTATCTCCTCTAGCAGTGGTTACCTGTGCCAGCTGCAGCAGTTTGAAAGAGGGTTTTGAGGACAGACTGGCCTACAGCAGCTTGCTGCTTTGCTTGCACGTCTACACAGTAGTGTTTTGTGAAAGTGTGTATGGTAGTCCATGTGGCTGCTTTACATATGTCTTCAAGAGGAATATTTCCTAGGAAAGCCTTGGATGCCCCCATTTTTCGCGTAGAGTGTGCTCTTGGGGGGACAGTTAAAGTGCGTTTAGCTTTTTGATAACATATTTGAATGCATTTAACTATCCATCTGGCTATTCTTGATTTGATATGGGATTTCCTTTGTGTTTTGGTGAAAAAGCAACAAATAATTGATTTGTTTTTCTAAATGATTTCGTTCTGTCCACATAATAAAGCAGAGCTCTCTTTACATCCAGTGTGTGTAGGGCTCTTTCGGCTACTGACTGTGGATTCTGGAAGAATACTGGCAGTTCTATTGATTGATTAATATGAACATTGGATATGACCTTTGACATAAACTTAGGGTTTGTTCTAAGAATTACCCTGTTAGCATGTACTTGCATGAAGGGTTCTTGAATAGTTAGTGCTTATAACTCGCTAACTTGCCTAAGTGAGGTAATCGCAATCAAGAATGCCACCTTCCACGTTAGAAATTGCAGTTCGCATGAATGTAGAGGTTCGAAAGGAGGACCCATAAGTCTGGTAAGTACTACATTGAGGTTCCAGACTGGGGAAGGTGGGTGTCTTGGAGGAATCACCCTTTTAAGACCCTCCATAAAAGCCTTGATTGCTGGGACTCTAAACAGTGAAAAGGTGTTGCCTGTTTTGGAGGTTTGCTGCTATAGCAGCGAGGTGTAGTCTTATTGAAGAGTATGCTAGGTTGCATCTTTGAAGATGCAGGAGGTAACATATAATGTTTTGTATGGAAGCATCTAATGGGTTGATTTTGTTATTGTTACTGTTGCTAAGCATTTTGTAAACACTCTTGGAGCCGTGGTTACCCCGAAGGGGAGAACCTTGAATTGGTAGTGTTGACCTTCTATTGTGAACCTGAGGCATTTTCTGTGAGCTGGATGGATGGATATGTGAAAATACGCATCCTTGATGTCCAGTGTTGCTAGGAAGTCTCCTTGTTGTAGCAACGGGAGCACTTGCTGTAGTGTGATCATATGGAAGTGCTCCAACAGTATGTATTGATTTAGGGGTCTGAGGTCTAATATTGGTCTGAGGGAACCGTCCTTCTTGGGAATAAGGAAGTATAGGGAGTATACTCCTGTCCCTTGGTGTTGGAAAGGGACTGGCTTTATGGCTCCCTTTTCCAGCATGCATTTCACCTCCTGTTGTAACAGGGTGATATGTTCTTTGGACATAGGACGGTGTCTGGGTGGTATGTTTGGTGGAGTAGAAGTGAGTTCTAGGCAATAACCATACTGGATTATTTGTCTTACCCACCTGTCCGTGGTAATTGCGTTCCAGACAGGTAGGAACTGTTGGAGTCTGCCTCCGACCGGTGTTGGAAAGAATGGATGGATAGTTAAAAGGGAGTGTAGAGGGATGGCTGTAGGAAAGGGTGGACTAATGGATGAGTGAAAGGGTAAGTGAAAGGGTGGATGGATGGATGGATAGATCGATGTGCAAGTGAAATGGTGGATGTATTGGTAAGTGAAAGGGTGGATGGATGCAATGATGAATAAGTGAAAGAATGGGTTCAAGAATGGGTGAGTGAAAGGAAGGAAGGATGGATGGATGAGTGAATCATAGATGGATGACTGAAAGGGTGTATGGATGAGGGATAAGAGAAAGGATGGATGGATGGAATGATGGATGGATGGATGGATGGGTGAATGAACGGATGGATGGATGAGTGAAAGGGTAAATGGATGAATGGGTGGAAAGAAAGGCTTGACTAATGGATGGAGTATAAGGGTGGATGTATGGATGGAGTGAAAGGATGGCTGGATGAGTGGATGGATAGATGGGTGAATAGAGGAAGGACGAATGGATGGATGAGTGAAAGGTTGGATGGATGAGTGAAAAGGTGGATGGATGGATAATGAGAGAATGGATGGCTAGATGGAGGAATGAAAGGGTAAATGAATGGATCAATGGATGGATGGAATGAAAGGGTGGGTGTATGGATGGAGTGAAAGATAGATAGGTGAGTGAAAGGGTGGATGGGTGGATGAGTGAATAAAAGGATGGATGTAAAAATGGATGAGTAAAAGAATGGATTGATAAGTGAAAGGGAAGATAGAGGGTAGCTGCTTGAAAGGTAAATGGATGAATGAGTGAAAGGGTGAATGGATGGATAGATGAGTGTGAAAGGATGGATGGATGTGTGAAAGGGAGGAAGAATGGCTGGATGAGTGAAAGGGTGAATGGATGGATGGATGAGTGAACGAATGGATGGATGGAGAATGAAAGGATAGATGGATAGATGAGTAAGTGAAAGGATGGATGAGTGAAAGGGAAAATCGATGGATGGAGTAAGAGGGTGGATAAATGGACGGAGTAAATGGGTGGATGGATAGACAGAGTGAAAGGATGGATGGATGAGTGAAAGGATGTTTGTAAGGCCAAATGAGTGAAAAAATGGATGGGTGACTGAAAGGGAAGTTAGATGTGTGGATGGATGAAAGGGTGAAAGGATGAGTGAAAGGGTGAATGGATGAATGGATGACGGAAAGCATGGATTGATGAATGAAAAAAGGGATGATTGAAAGGGTAAACAGATGGATGGGTTGAAGGGTGGATATATGAGTGCAAGGATGCACAGATGAGTGAAAGGGTAGATAGATGAGTGAAAGGGAGGATAGATGGATGAATGCATGGATGGATGGATGGAGAGAAAGGGTGGCCGGAAGGATGAGTGAAAGAGTGGATGGATGGATGAGTGAAAGGGTAGATAGATGAACAAAAGAGTGGATGATTGAAAGGATGGATGGATGGGTGGATGAACGGATAAAAGAGGGCATAGATAAGTGAAAGGATGGATAGGTTTCAAGATGAATGGATAGTTTTGGATACGGATGGGTGGGTATATGGATGGAATGGCGACAAACTGAATGTTAAACTGAATATACAGGCAAAATGGTGGATATCAGCGGGTGGATTGAAGGTTGAAAAGATGGATGGATAGATTCATGGATGGAGGAGAGACAAGCAACCTCTTCTAGGGATGGTCACAATGACTTGTTTTGCTTGATTGGTGTCATAAGAGCTTTGGTTCAAAGTGGGGTGAATTTAAATTTTCTGGCTTCACCCTTGATGCCCAAATCCAGCTCTCAGGCACCTGGAAGACGCTAGGCCACTCATTTAATCTAAATGGCACACCCATGCTTCTTCATGGCCCTCCCAGATCCCGAATACTTGAGCTGTGACAGCAGGGGACCATTGTAGTCACATTCTGCTGGTGAAAGGAAAATCAAATAACATCAGTTGTTCAGCAAGTGTAGCACTATGAGGGCCATATGGAATTGGAAGTCGTCAAAGCGGGCACCCTGATTTGATCTTGTTATGTTTTGTGTCACCTCCGAATGTTGGAGATTCATGGTTGTGTGGGTGCTTGTAAAAGCGCAAGCTCATTCTGCTCTGAGACCAACCCAGTATAAACCGCACATACAGTTGTGGCGCTGGTACATAGATGATGTACAGACAGTGTACTTGCTGTTCTAGTTCATTAGTACAGAACCACCTTTCCATGCTACCAGCGAAGGATCATATGGCCACTATGTAGGCTTGGGAACTGTTTCTGTGAAAAGAGAAAAGCACTTAATTAGTGGCAGAGCAAGGGGTATTTATTTCATTTGCACTCTTGGGCCTGAACAGGAAGTCCTGAACATGAACTCACAGGCTGTTACAATGATTTGCTTTTCCCTGTAAACATTGTTGCCCTAGCAACTGGTAGGAGCTCTCTGTAGCAGCTCCTCACGCTGGGATCCCCATTCTGGGAATATCCTGTTTAGCGTCAGCCATCGATCGGATTGTTATACTTCAAGAGTAACTGGATTACTTAGCGATTCCCTTTGGAACATTTTCAACAAAAACCTCAAAAAATGTCAGCACTTACCTGGCTTAAACGGCTGAGGGATCGCCATCTGAGGATTGATATGCCGGGGAACAGACCCATCGCAGCCCATCACCGAACTTCACCACCAAAGATCAGCGATCGCTGAAACCTCGCCTGTGCACAACATCAAAGGGCGGGTAGCTCTTACTCGGACTGATTCCACTGTCCGAATTTACCAACAAAGCTCGACGACCGCTGAAGCCTCGCCTGTATGTAACACCAATGGCAGGGAGATTTGAGACTACCCAAGGAGAGGGAGGCCAGCTGGACAGGAATCTCCCTTTGGGGCCCCCGGTGACTGCGGGTCGAGGATACATGCTCTTGTTTCCTTCGCTGCAGCAAGCCTCGGAGTGCAGAGGACGAGACGGCAAGAACTCGCTCGGAAGCTGGGATCCCCTCACTTCAGCTGGACCTGCATCCGCTCCGATGCCTGGATCTCCCCACTTCTATGGAACCTGCACCCGTCCTGATGGTTGAATCCCCCCACCGATGCTGGACCTGCACACGGCCTGACGCCTGGGTCGCTTGGTTCTCCCCACTTCTGTGGGACCTGCACACAAGACCCGGAAGAGGCTGCAGGATTGCCTGGAGGCAGCTGGGTCTCCCAGTTCCCCCACATCGGGATCCCCTCACAATAGCAGGGCCATCAGGAGTTGCCCTGGAATCCCGAGCGTGGTTCCTGCAGAACCACTTAGCAGCGTTCAGGCTCCGGAGCAAGGCAGATGATCTCGCCCCGATCGAGGTGACTGTCAGGGCCCTAGGAGGTGGGATCCCTCCCCCCAATGGTGGTGCCATCGCGACTAAGCCCTCGGTGATTGAGGACTTTGGGGGCAGGGATTGTCCGACGACGCTGGAAAGACGGGGGAACAACAATCTCTATACGCTGCTCCTCCCCCTTCAAGAAAAGTTGAACACAATCATGCAGACATCACATTCATTTGGGCCCTCACTTCTGAACGTGTAACACAAAGGATGATGCATACAGCGCCCAATTTCAGCAGCAGCACTTTATTTCCAATGGGACTCATGATGCAACGTGTGCTTTTTATATTTTAATCGACCCCGAGACGACATAGTTCTCCTCGCAAAGGTACTGTTGGCTGTATTTATTTCCTCTCTTTATCTTGAACGTCTCCTTCTCTCATAACTAATCATTTTCCAGGAGAACAATGGCTCAAAATGGCTGGGGTCATAAATTACAATAGCAAATCTCCTCCCCATCCACTGACCATCACTAAGTCCGGATAACAACACTGTCTTCTTACTGGGATCATCAAAACCGAAATAGGACTTGACTCCTCACCCTCATGACCTAATCATCAAAAAGCGAAACAGGACAACACCTCCTCTCACAATTAATGGAAACAGACAGAGGACTACATAGCCATTCTTTATCTCTCCTAAGGAGTCGGCCATCTTAGACTAGTCCCCCCTCAGTCGCCCAAATCACAGTCTCTTCAGCTACCGACTTCCCATCCCGCACTCATCAGATCAGCACCTCAGTGCATTCCCCCCCTATTTTTGGCTTGTCCTATCCCTGCCTATATTTAAGAATGCCCGTATATTAGACTGACTCACCCACTGCCAACTCGCAAATACAGTAGCCCTGACTCAACACGGTCCTCAGCCAGCCGGATATCCTAGCCTACACTACAACACACTCCCCTCACCTACACCACAGTCTCACAACATGGAACTCACAGGCACTCACATCTACAAAATCAGTTACCCCCCCAAGCTCACAAAAAAATCTGCCAAACGCTTCAAACACAACTTTTTGAAATCTCACCCAGAAACCCCCTTTGCAGACCCTTATTTTTCTCTACACAATGGGGTCACGACCACCGATATCATTTTTTACACTAAACGTAGAGCGCAATGGAGGAAAGCCTTCCTAACCTTACTCGCTATTTCCTCCACGAGGAAGTCCTGACATGGTCTAGTGATTTCTATTGCACCATCACAACTCTTCCAAGCGACAGCAACCATCACTATTTACAACAACTGTACCATTCTCACTCAGTCCACGGACCGTAGTCTAAACCTATTCGATAACATATTTCCCATTATTAAAGAGAATGTCTCCAATCCACCTACTCAGACCGCCACTCCTAGCACCCAAAACACCACAACGCCAACCCATTATCCCACCCTCCCACCCCTACCCCCCTGCCATCTAGGTGCTCAGAGCCTCATGCCTCCCTCAACCCTACCCTACAACACACGTCTCCTCTCTTCACCTAATCCTTACATACTTCCAACTTACACTACTGTAACAACAAACTCACCCCTTATTCAATCTGGTAGGTCCCCTGGAACGACCATATCCCCTCCCACCCCTATTCCCCCCTCCTCCATCACCATCCCTCCCCCTCCCACCCCTAGTCCCCCCTCCTCCATCACCATCCCTCCCCCTACCTTGGCACTACCTCAGAACGACACATCCTTCCCCCACCCCAGTATTGTAGTCACTCACGCACCCACTATAGAAGTCGCTCCCCCTCCGTTTCCAGTCAGAGGTCACTCCCCTTCTAACATCTCTCCCACCCTTACTCTCCCTTCCCCTGCGCCTTCCCTGTTCCATTTGCTCACCTCGAACTCTGAACCCCCCATTCCAGCCAACCCCCCTGTGCTCACCAGGTGGCGAATACAATTTCTCCCCACCGCGGCCACTTTACGAACATCCCCCCAATCCACCCTTAGAACATATCTCACCTGCTATTACTCCTAGCACGCCCCCTCTACTACCATACGCTATCACGACCCAGTTAGCTTCAGCTGCAACTCCCCTACTCACACACACTACACCCTCTTCTACATTTCCACCAAATCTTACACCAGAGGATACCACACCCATGGACACACCTTTCACACCTCCTCTTCCACCACCAACCACTCCAACTACCCATACATCCATGCCAAATACATACCCAACACTCTACTCATCACCTCCCCTTACTCTTCCCACGCCTTCATCAGATCTCACACCGAACCGAGCCAATTCTCCCCAACTCATACCACGGTCTACCATCCCCACCACTACCGTTCCAAACACCACTTTGGACAAGATTATGTCCACCCTTCTCCAAATTAAAGAGGATCTACATACTTTCAAAGGGTTGTTTTCGAATCAACCCAGGCAACCCTCACCCCCCAGTACCCTCTCATCTAGCAAGCCCCCCCACCCATCCTACACTCTCACACAAACATTACCCTCCTTACTGGACCTCAATTCCCGCCCGTAATTCTGCCACCTGCCCTCTGCGAAGCCTCAATCCACTTTCGGGGTACGACATACGCTCCCTCCTACACTCTCATGATCCCGCTCCCATGAACCACATAGCCACCACACACCTTCCCATCCCTACTATCCACCCCAACCCGCACAGGTCCCCCACACAATACAATACAGGTACCGTCTCCAATAATCTTAAAAAAGTCACCCTCACTCTGGACCCCTCCTCCTCCCTTGTCACTCCGCGGCTCAAATGCGCACTACTAAACTGTAGATCTGCCCCTAGACACGCATCTGACATAGCTGACCTCATTATCGCACTTGACCTTGACCTGACCATACTCACCGAAACCTGGCAGAATCTTCCTCCCCACTCATTTACATTCTAGTACCCCCTAACTATCACATCATCAGATTGGATAGGACTGGCAAGACAGGGGGTGGAATCACATGTATTCACCGGAGCAACCTCTCAGTAATTAGAGCCATTTCCCCTATATTCTCCTCCAGAGAACACATCTGCCTCGACGTAAACAGCGAGGGCAATCCAGTATGCTCTCTGCATATTATCTACCACCCACCAGGGGACAACCTCACCTTCACTGAACACCTCATGGACATGATCACAACGAGCTCTGGTCGACAAAACACACAAATATTCCTTGATGATTTCAACCTTCATTGGAATGATCACAACGACTCTGTGGTCAATAGTCTCAAAAACGTCCTCAGCGCTCTAGACCTCACCCAAATCTGCAACAGCCCTACTCCCGACAAAGGCTCTATCCTGGATCTAATCATCTCCAAAGGAGACTCCACCCAACTCGACTCAATCCAACCCTGTGACTGGTCTGACCACCACATTATCAAATTCTTCATCAATGAAAACGTGAAACTCAACCCGGTTCAATCCACCAAACTCAAGGTCTGGAAAAGAGACTTGAAGACACTCAATCCCAACTCATTACCTTCTCCCAGTTACAATCTTCTCCTACCCCCTACCTGTGCCTCCGACGTTCAGATTCTCACCGACCACTACCTCAAGTCGATGACCACGCTAGTCAACGAAGTTGCCCCCGTTCAGTTAAAGAGAGTCTCCTCTAAAAACTCAAAACCATGGTACGACGGGCTGCTTAACGAAGATAGACAAGCTATGAGACTGGCGGAACGCAATTGGAGATCAGCCCCTTCGGCTATGCACCTTAAAACACTAAAGAAAAAGAGAAACGCTTACTTTAGAAAAATCCAACGCTCGAAAGCAGATTTCTTTAGCCACCAACTAGACCAAGCAAAAAAATGGCCCAAAAAACTGTTCGAGTTAATCAAAACTCAATCCAAGGAAGAACCTCAACGACTACATAACACAACTAGCACTCTACCGTCCTGTGAAGAATTCTCTACTTTCTTTAACCTAAAGGCAGATAACATCAGGAAAGATCTCCTCACTGATCTAAGCCTATACTCCAGCCCCCTCAGCAAAACACCCATTGAACTAAAAAACAAGGCTACATGGTCGTCCTTTGATACTTACACAGAAGAAACTATAGGCAAGATTCTCAGTACCTTGAAGCCCTTCAATCACCTCACTGAATTTCTACCTGCAAACGCTCTAAAGGACTTTATCCCATTGCTTCTCCCGCTTTGGACCAAAATCATTAACAGCTCACTTCAACAAGGATGCATCCCGGACTCCCTCAAAGTGGGACAAGTATCGCCCATACTAAAGAAACCCACAGCAGACCCTACCAACCTAAACAACTATCGCCCTATCTCCAATATCCCTACCTTGGCCAAATTGTTAGAAAAATGTGTACACCTCCAACTTACAAAACACATTGAGCACTTTGACCTCCTCAACTCACACCAATCAGGCTTCCGAGCAGGCCACATCACTGAATCAGCCATAACACACATAATTGATGACGCCCTTCAAATTCTTGATCAGAACGGTACTTGCCTCCTCATCCTACTAGACCTCTCATCAGCCTTCGACACGGTCAAACACGAGAACTTACTTGATCAGTTGAATATCAGAATGGGTCTATCAGGGACAGTACTCAAGTGGTTTACCTCCTTTCTTCATAACCGGACTCAGAAATTCAGGATTAACAACACTATGTCAACACCCGTTCCAGTAACACTAGGTGTCCCACAAGGATCCTCCCTATGCCCAACATTGTTCAATCTAGTCATGGAACCACTCACCGCACTGCTTCAAGCATCTAATGTGCAATTTCACATGTACGTAGACGATACCCAACTCTACCTTAAAATACAAACCCCTGGAGACATCAAACTACTCAACACAACGCTTAGGAACACACAGACATGGCTGGTCGAGAATCATCTCAAATTTAACGCTCTAAAAACTGAATTCCTCCTAACAGCACCTCCCGCCAAAGTCCCGATCGCTCAGGTTTGGCTTAAACATCTCACTGCACTCAACGTTCAACCTATCATTGTGGATTCAGCAAAATCTTTAGGCATAACCCTCGACTGCAATCTCAATATGCAACATCAAGTCAGCAATGCAACGAAGGGAGCTAATTTCCAAATCAATACCTTGAGGAAGGTGAAACCCTTCCTCCCAGCCAATGACTTCAGGACCGCAGTCCAAGCCCTAGTTATCCCTCGGGTAGATTATGGAAGTGTCGCCCTCTGTGGCCTCCCCATATCGACAACCGCACCCATAAGAGCCTCTATTAATGCTGCAGCGAGACTCATCACTGGATCAAAAAAACGCTCACACATCTCTCCTGACTTAAAATCCTTGAATTGGCTGCCATACGAAGCTAGAATACACCTGAAAATTGCGTGCATGACACACAAGGCCATACACCACAACTCGCCCAGTTACCTCGCTCAGAAATTGACAATTTCCGGTGGCTCAAGAGCCACAAGAAGCGCAGAAAATCTTCTTTTGAAACCACAAAAAATCCACAAGAAAAAAACATATAAACGCTTCTTCTCAGGGATGGCACCCAGGATATGGAATGCCCTCCCTCCAGAAACCAGACTTATCTCCTCCACGGCATCCTTCGAAAAATAAGTAAAATCCATCCTCTTGGCTAAATGCACATGAATATAGACTGAGGAAATCTTGAGACTCGTTATTTTTCCTTATACTACAATGACTAGCCTGACCACCTATGCGCCTTTTTTACCTTGCATTGTGCTCTATTTATAACCTTCTGCTCTTCTTTGCACAAAACGCCTTGTTAAGTCTTCTTTTGTCTTTATATCCCATATTTGTGTAAAGCGCTCTGATATCTGTGAGGATCTTGTTCGCGCTCTATAAAACTTGCAAAATAATAGCTGGCTATTGGCAAAACAATTTTTGCATAGTGAAAATATACCAAAAGGATTTGCAACTGGAATTTTCAGATGCCTCTGACAAGGACGAGCAGGCCCGTCTCACATTACCTTTTACCCTCTTGCTAATTGTGCTCAGTTTTCTAACCTCGTTTGGTCCTTCTCAGTAAGGCCATGTAATAATGACTTCACAATAGTCATTTTGATCCTCGATCAACTTATAAGCAGTACCTGCAGCTATCAATAAAGACAACGAAGGTGATGGACCTTTGGCAACTGAACTTACCGTATACAACATTTCGACAAACACTGAATAAAGCAGTAAAAAGGCATTAGTTAATGGAAGATAAAACTATATTCAGTAAGCGCTCTCGTGCGTGGATGGTACTCCAATCATATTTGATTTTATAACCTCCTGCATACGTGAGTATAACATACTCCATACACCTAAAAAGGAAACTGCTAGCAATACGCTTTGGGTCACTACCAACTAATGCCGATCAACCAACCTGTGAATATAATGGCCCATCGTCTTGCACTCTATGCGGTGCACCGAAGCAGGACTTTGTTCATTTAATCTGCATATGCCCCGTTTTGAAATCAAATTGTCTTTTATCGTTAAAATATCCTTTTAACGTTAGGGGCATTCGCACCTGCAGATCCACCATACTAAAGTGTCTTGACCCAAACGACCGCAACTTAACTGTAATCTGGTACATTTTTTATTCTTATACGAGAAATTAATTTGAACTAGTATTCTAACTAGTTCACTAGCCCTTTATCAAAAAAGGGGAAAAAAGGAAATATACTTGAGAAACTTGTCTTAATAATGTCTCATCTACCAGTAAACGTAGTTTTGCTGATCATTAGTTTTTAACATGTATATTATACAGGTGATGAAATTGTCCTGACATGACTTTCACAACCCTAAATATGCTACCGCCAAACAATGATTTTAACATGTATATTACACTTTTTATAACTTGTTCGGTTTTCTCGAAATATTGTTATGATTTTAATGAACTTAAACAATAAATATTTATTCATTCTGTGTGGAAGGGATTTTCTTTATTAACAGTACCAACATGAGGCTTGTCATTGTTAAAAAAAAAAAAGATGCTCCACCGTATTTTAATCCACTTTATAAATTGGGCGTAGGATCAACAGATGTGTCACAGCTCTGGATATGAACATAGGATGCCGCTCCTGGGTATACCTGTTGCACTGGCAACAGAGTTCCGATTTTGTCTCCTTTCTTAATCTCGCCACGGTACTTCAGTGGACTGATGAAGAATATCCTGACACAGAATCCTGAAAAAAGGAAACAAAACTTGAGCACACATAATATAGCTGCCCATTACCCCTGACATAAAGGGGCACAACATGATACTTCCAATAGAGTTAAAGCCACCATACTATTTTTGATGTATTTCTATTCATATGGCATGCAGGTTTCCGTACACAAATGCTTTAGGGACAATGGTTAAACAAGCATTGGCATAGCCAATAGGTCTCGCTTTAGGGACCTTATAAGTATTTAGTTATGCAGCACAATATCCTTGGTGCAATAACAACTGTTGCATGGCTTAACACTCATAAGGTCCCAAAGACGAGACCTATTGGCTATGCCAATGCTTGTTACTCATGGTAACACTGTCATGGTTTCATCTGATTAGTACCAGTTTCACAATCAAATGTGGCAATAACCAACTGAAAGATAATTGGTCTAATTTTGTGACTGGCCTTTCACTGCATGGGAACACAAAACACAATGGGGCAGATTTATGTTAACTGGCGCATCCCCAGGGATGCGCCAGTTAACATGCGCCACAGTGCGCCACCCATGGTGCGCCGCATTTATGATGCGGCGCACCATGGTGCAAGACAGTGAGGATGCGTGACGCATCTCTCGGCGCACGGGCGGCGCATTGCAGGAGTCATGTCGCAAGTGCGACATGACTCCTGCAATGCACAGGAGCCTCCTATTCAATGCATGTTGCGTCACCCTTACGCCTGCTTCAAGCAGGCGTAAGGAATTGACGTAGAAAGTGACTGAGTGAAATCTCATAGATTTCACTCAGCCACTTTTAGGAGGCGTTCCTGCGCAGGAACGCCCCCCCCTGCGCAGGAACGCCCCCCCCTGCGCAGGAACGCCTCCTTATAGCGCAGGGCTTTCCAACGTGACGCATCTCTTAGATGCGTCACGTTGTAAATAGGGCGCATTGTTTGCGCCGCCGTTGCGTCACATTTAGTGACGCAATTGCGGCGCAAGGGCATCATAAATCTGCCCCAATATTTTGAGTAACTTTTGATATATTTGAGCTAGAAACAAAATCTTATTTTGTTAACATCTACAGATTATGCAGGAAATGAAGGCTTGTGTGGCAAATGCGGCAAATCCATACTTCTGCGAAAAACACAACACAACAGAATTGCAGTAGCCTGGCGCTAGGCAAGTCCGACCCTGATTGTGTATATTTGTTCCATCACTTAAATAATTATTACTTTTCTGGTGAATCGGCTCCTTAATGGAGACATTATGCACATTTAGGGTTTAGGACAGCTCCTGTCAGCTCTATTGAAGGGGGTGGCAAGGAGGGTGGGCCGGAAGCAGTCGCCCATAATATACCTTGTGCTACCCTCGCACATCAGGACAGATGCAGCACAGTGGCGACGTGCACGTCCAAGAATTATGCTGTGAGGCATGAAAGACTGGAAGTAAGAAAGCTCGACGGCGGCAGACAGGGAGCATGAGAAGAACTAACAGTAAACGTTGCGAGTGAAACACAGGGGCGCGAGGGCAAAGTCCGACGGCACTGGAACTGGGAGCAAGGAGGGTATAGGAGGGAAAGACAGAAGAAGCCGAAGGGGAGGCATAGAGGGGAGGAGCCAAGATGCAGGAGAAAGGAGAGCGCGAGTGTCACAGAGGAACTGTGGGAGGGGAACGAGGAGACAGATGGACGAAAGCGAAGAAGAGAAAGGGGAGGGAACAGAGACAAGCTGGAGGAGTAAAGAAGGTAAAGGGTAGGTTGTGGGTGGGGAGAGGGAGGGGCGTAAAGAAGGAGAACAGGATGGAGAGGCACATGGGATCAGCTGAATGCTAGGGGCGGGTTGTGGGTGGGGAGAGGGAGGGGCGCAAAGAAGGAGGACAGGATAGAGAGGCACATGGGATCACCTGAATGCTGGGGCGGGTTGTGTGTGGGGAGAGGGAGGGGCGCAAAGAAGGAGAACAGGACAGAGAGGCACATGGGATCAGCTGAATGCTAGGAGCGGGTTGTGGGTGGGGAGTCGGAGGGGTGCAAAGAAGGAGAACAGGACACAGAGGCACATGGGATCAGCTGAATGCTAGGGGCGGGTTGTGGGTGGGGAGTCGGAGGGGTGCAAAGAAGAAGAACAGGACAGAGAGGCACATGGGATCAGCTGCATGCTAGTTGTGCACGTCGCGCGCGCTTGTGCGCGTAACAGCAAGCTGGTGGCCGGCTGTGGGTAGCACTTTTAAAACCCGCACGAGGAACAGAGCCCGGGAGTTGTGTGTGCGCGCGCTAAAAGAAGCGCGAGTGGTGCGCGCGAAAGAAGGAAAGGCATAGCTGTGCACGTCGCGTAACAGCAAGCTGGTAGCTGTCAAAAGCTGTGGGTAGCACTTTTAAAACCCAGCAACTAAATGTCCGAGACCTAAAAACGCATCTGCCATGTTCTTCACTCTTCTGGGAAGTTGCAGGCGGATGCATTTACACAGTCAAAGGCAGTAGTTACAGGTTTTATGATCGGATTGGGAAAGGAAGAAAACTAACAGCCTGATTCATCAAGCTTAATTGCGCTCGCAAAGGGCCAGATTCTGAGAATCTGGCCCTTTGCGTGTGCAATATTTGCATTTGGGATTCATCATCCCAAATGCAAAATTCGCTATTAAAGAATTCGAACATTTGCGAAGAATTGCATTTAAGGAATCTCTATTTGAGATTCCTTAAATGCAATTCATGAATCATTTTAAAATTGCGAAATTGCAATTTTGGGCCGCTATTTACCGAGAGGTCAGACCTTGTGGTAAATAGCAAAAACTTAGAAAAAATGCATTTAAATGCATTTTTCTAAGTTGCATGTTACACACACACATGTCCTTTGGACATGTGTGTGCGCAACACCAATGTAGATTACATTTCAGGGGTGCTACAGTGTGTCCTTTGGACAACCATGCACCCTTGAAATCGCATCCTTATTTGCGATTAGCTAATTGCTAATCGCAAATAAGGAATAACTCCCCATTCATTCCTATGGGCCTGTAGGCCCATAGGAATGCATGGGGAGTTATTCCTTATTTGCGATTAGCAATTTGCTAATCGCAAATAAGGAACATGTAGGAATCGCAATATTTTTTGCAATTCCTACATGAATCCCGTTTTGCAAGTCCTTAATAGCGATTCCTTATGAATCGCTATTAAGGACTCGCAAAACGGACCAATGATGAATCAGGCTGTTAATCCTTCTGAGTATTTCCTAATGTATTGCACCCTATGTCAAAGTTGCAGAGGCCGCCGCACCCCCCCCCCCCCCCCCCCATCGTCCAATAGGTGACAAACGCCAGTAAAACTTGCCCCATACAATCGGACCACTTCAAAGCGGGATGGGGGAGAATAGTAACGGAATAATTATCACTTCAAACTCCATACTACATTATGGGAGGCCAAGGTCGAAAAGAAAGTGGCCTGGCGGTCAAAAAAAAAAAAAACTACTGGTTTGAGGCCCCTGTCTCTCCTGAGGCATGCTGTAGGGGCACGCGCCGCCAGTTACTTTGGATTAAATAGCTCAGGTGGCGAGACGTTAGACGGAGGATTGGAGGGTTCTTAGATCAATCCCGTTCTCCGGCAAGGTCACAGAATCCTCCTCTCTCCCAGAGCTACCAGCCCGAAGGGTCGGAGCAGACGTAACGAAAGGAAATAAGGAGGCTCGCGGGCTAACCACGAGGAGGGCCGGTCGGCCAGACTTCCGAGTTTGGCGCGGGAGACCAGGGCTCAGCCCCGGGGGGGTCCCGTACACTCCATGCGCTTCGGGGCAAATTAGTTAACCCCCAGTGCCCCTCCCGAATGTGTAGATTATTTATTTATTTTAGTTATTTATTTATGCGTTGATATAGCGCGAACTTTACCCGAAGGTGTCAGAGCGCTTTACATAGGACCAGTTTCAACCCTAAGGACTGAAGCTTACAAGCGGAAAAACAAATTTGGCTCACAAGCAAACGGTTGTCCCACTCGCGATTGGTGGCTGGTGTTGTACCCTACCACTGCGCGAGCACAGCCCCTCCCCTTGCATCCCTCCAGTTAGTTGGAACCGGTTCAAACTGGTTCCGTTACGGGGCAGGGTCGGGCGCATTTCGATCGGGACTGTGGCCGTGCCTGGCATTAATACTCTGGCCCTGTGATATTAAGGCAGGTCCACCCCACCACTTCCTGCTGGGGGGCATAATTTTCTTTGTGACACGGGTCTGCCCCGGGCATTACCGAGCTGACACACTATGGAAATTTAAGCTTGTCTTTAAAAAACAAACTCAGGAGCCCTTGGCGTATCCGCTTAAAACTGGCACAGTGAAGGCTGTTGTAACATCCCATCCAAGTTCTAAAACTGCGCTATGGAAAAATGTCAGCCATGCTTTCTGTGCTTTCCGTGCTTTCCTCGGGTGGTTTCTGCCCGACTCCCATATTAAAAGCGCCCGGTTTTCTGTATTAGATCGCCGTCGACACATGTAGGTTCCTCCAGACTGACCCGGGTCGGCGTTGATCGGCATTGGAGCATGAATTGCAGTAGGGCCAGCTGTTTGAGCAGAGGTGTCCACGAACCGCTAGAAGCGCTTGGCAATGTGGAAGTGCAGGCAATCTTCCAGGTCATTTGTGACCGTCTTAAAACTTCGCACAGGGGGGAAAAACTGATCACGTTCTTAATTGTGGCATTGTGAGACACGTTTCTAAGCCTTCAAGGTAAATAAATAAATGCAAATATTTTCAGGAAGGCTCACAGTAGTTGACGCAATTCATATAGGAACAACACATATCTTTTGCAATTGGGTGTTTGAAGGTAATACCTACCTTAGTGTTTGACTACGATTATACTGTTCGTGTTACATGCTGGCAATTGCGGTACAGAACAAAAGGGCCTGGAGCTGGCCCGGGGGTATATGTGGGGCCCAGGAGACAAGAGTCCTATAGAACATTGGAAGTTTACTAAAAAAAAAAAAACCCATAAGACATAATCCACAGGACACAGGATGAAAGGAATAAACTTTATAAGTTTATATAAAAGCGAGACCCAATATAAAAAGTGCAACATCCACAAGTCAGTCGGGCGTAAAAGTATTATCTTGTCCTTGAGGGTTGCCGACTTTGTGGGGTTTGAGAGAAGTAATTGAACATCTAAAACATAATTGTCACGCGTGACGGAGTTGGAGAAGTTATTTTAAAGTGGCTACCTGTCCTGTTCCACTTCCTCACTCTGAAAGAAGTAACCCGATTACCCAGTTAGATATGCAACCTATCCTGCAAAAAAATAAAAATAAAAATAAAAACAATAAAAGTGAATCGCCTGTAACTAAGTGAATTCGGCTGTATACAAAGGACTTTATAAGGGCAGATTTCTACATTCCTCTTTGTATACAAACCAGTGATGCAGTGGTGTCTGTGGGGTAAAAATCGTGCAAGGTTAAGGACACGACAATGTACCCATTCTGAGGTTGCAGCTGAAATCACTGCGTCTGCAGCATTAGCCTCACCCTCGCCCGGTGTCACGACAAGCGGCTCACTGCAAGTTACCGAATTTTATTTTATTCACACTACCTCAATGCGCGCAGCATTGGCAAAGCTGTGGCAGGCGAATTAGGGAATCAGCGTAATCCCGGATGCGGTTGTAGAGAGGTACGAAGTGAGAAAGTTTACGTCATTAAAAAACAAACAAAAAAAAACTCAGACTTCTACAGACCCGGAAGCGCTGCATGCCAATAGGATGTCCGTCAGGTAGAAGGCACTGGAATAAGCATGAGGAATAACCCAACCCCACCCTTTGAGTGGAGACGCTTGCGGCATGATTGTGAAAACACGGACTTGCCGGAAGGTGGCAGGGGTGAAACTCAACACGGATTGCTCAGCCCCTCCCCCCAAAAGGGGGACAATGGCGGTGGCGGACATTCCGCACCCCGGCGCTAAATATCAGATGCTTATGGCCAGTGCTACGGCATGTGGGTTATCGACCTCTCAAAGATGAAAGGCTGGGCTAGCCTACTCGGACTTGAAAGGGCGACTTTGGAGCCAAACTCAAATTACAGCAATGGCTACATGAATCCACGTGGCCTCTAGATCCAAGCACAGAAGCTTGCCAGCACCAAGGTGCTCATCCCCACCTGGGCAGTCACTTTGCCCCAGGGGCACACATCCGTGCAGACGGCGGATCACGAATACCCAATAACCCGTTGCGCCCGGCCAACAATGAAGCGAATGTTTTAGGTCGACCGGCAACAGCGAGGGGATAGTTACAAGTGGGCAAATTACAAAAAGCAGACGGTGAGTACATGAGAGCATAGGGCAATCGTGCAACGGCACAAAAAAAAAAAAAAAAAAAAAAAAGATGGAAATGCATACGACATGGCGCGGCCTAATAAGGCCAGAGGAAGGAATCCAGACAGTGGGCAGGTTGAGCATACCATAAACCACAGTCCAGCCTCGACAAGGAGGCTCAAACATCCTGTGATTCTGGGCGAATCACTTAGTCCCCCGGGCCAAAGAGAATGACTGTTGCGCTGGGTGCGAGTGGCCCGAGCGCAGATCCTGCGCCCACCCCGGTGTGGGTACGGGGGCCGGCCTCACAAATAAGGGAAAAAGCACAGCCGCGCACAAGTGCACAAGGCCGGCTCAGAATATCTATGGCGGTTTTCGCCTTGGGTTTGCCCTGGTCGCCTAGAGCCATTTGGCCACGACCGAGTCTAGCTGGCGGAAGGAAGGATGAGAGTCAGTGAAGTGCCTTCTGGTGCCGCAATTGTGCACGTAAGCCACAATAATCACGAGAGCTGGGGGGAGCCGCAGGAAGACGTGCACCTCCCTGCGGCGTGGCGGAAATTGTTACAACCAATGGCTAAGGAGACACACCAACAGGGCGGTGTGTAGAAGTAGGCCACTCATTTTGGGATGCCGCACGGCAGGGTGAGGTGGCCGGGCCAAGGAGGGGAGTAGCAAACGGAGACGGCGCTCGCGGCCCAGACCCGGCCGGACGGCAGGGCACAAAAAATGTAGCGAGTTGGGCCTAACTCCTTGGAGAAGCTACCCCTCCCTACACGCAAAGGGCGTGGGTGACCAGCCAAATGGTGGTCCCAGAGGTAACACGACAAAGAGGACTACCAAGGACTAACAAAAGAACTGGTTTGGTAGGCGTGCCATCTACGAACTGAATGTACCACGATATGATCTGCACAATATGATGATTGACACGTTTATGACCCAGATATGATTTATGACAACGATGATGACATGTATGATTTATGACCCAGATATGATTTATGACTATGGTGATGGCATGTATGATTTATGACCCAGATATGACGTATGGCATGTTTATGACCCAGATATGATTTATGGGATATGGTGTTGACATGTATATGACCCAGATATGATTTATGACCCCAATAAAACTGCGGCCAACAACCACCACAACAACTACGACCTTGTTGGCTAAGTGTATTGGGATAACAGGGGTACTGGTCTCGGGGTAGATACTTCCCACGGTATGGGGGAGTCCGGGGGTTATTGCAGAGGCCGCCGCACCCCCCCCGAAGGGGGGGGGAAGGCTCAAGGGCCGGCGCCATAACCCACGCCGAGCCCCAGTGGAAGAACCGGTTCTGGGCGCCCAGAAGCGGCAGGAAGGCTCAACACCTCTCAGGGGAACATCCTGTTGGCACCAAGGAATCCCCAGCCAATAGGGGGGACAGCAAGGTACAAACCCCCCAATGGGGGGGCAGCTGCAAGGAGCAGACGAGCAGAAGGGGGGATATAAGCCGCCGCTCCCCCCAGATAGCTCCTAATTTTCGTGGAGCGGGGGAAGCGGCGCACCTGAATTTTTGGACCCACCCACCCACACCTAGGAACCAGCAGTTGTCGCAGTGCTGGACAGCAACACAAGCATTGGCGGAAATTGTTACAACGGATGGCTAAGGAGACACACCAACAGGGCGGTGTGTAGAAGTAGGCCACTCATTTTGGGATGCCGCACAGCAGGGTGAGGTGGCTGGGCCAAGGAGGGGAGTAGCAAACGGAGACGGCGCTCGCGGCCCAGACCCGGCCGGACGGCAGGGCACAAAAAAGGTAGCGAGTTGGGCCTAACTCCTTGGAGAAGCTACCCCTCCCTACACGCAAAGGGCGTGGGTGACCAGCCAAATGGTGGTCCCAGAGGTAACACGACAAAGAGGACTACCAAGGACTAACAAAAGAACTGGTTTGGTAGGCGTTCCATCTACGAACTGAATGTATCACGATATGATCTGCACAATATGATGATTGACACGTTTATGACCCAGATATGATTTACGACAACGATGATGACATGTATGATTTATGACCCAGATATTATTTATGACTATGGTGATGGCATGTATGATTTATGACCCAGATATGACGTATGACATGTTTATGACCCAGATATGATTTATGGGATATGGTGTTGACATGTATATGACCCAGATATGATTTATGACCCCAATAAAACTGCGGCCAACAACCACCACAACAACTACGACCTTGTTGGCTAAGTGTATTGGGATAACAGGGGTACTGGTCTCGGGGTAGATACTTCCCACGGTATGGGGGAGTCCGGGGGTTATGCACTGAAGTGGGAGTATCTGGGAAATCGAACCCTCTGTTGGGGGAATCCAGCATGTCAGCACTTAGTATACTGTGTCTTGCTAATGGTGGCTCATCAGGCCATTATAGGCTTTTAATGGAACAAAATTACCTTTTGGGCAGATACGTGCATTTTGAAAGTGCATGTGTTATAAACACGACTTGTGTTTTGCCCCAAAAAAGTTTGCTGTTGCTTCCTTACTCCAGCCCTTCAAAAGGAAACAGTTCATCACAGCTGGTTTGCTCTGGAAAACACTACATCCTGAGATATCACTTGTAGGAGTTCTGACTTTTGTTTGATCCCGCTTCCATAATAATAATAGGGATTCGAATACTCCCCACCCCACCCCATCCCATCCTCAGGATCTGGCAAACCGTGTCACATTTGTGTTTATTTTACTGCTGAATGTCTGCTGGGTGGCAGTATTCCGATTTTTGGAACAGAGTTTCTCGCACAAGAAAGATTTCCTCTTTGTTTAGTGAGAACTTTTTTTTTCTTCTTCTAGAAATGTCGGTGTAATTTCTAATTATTTGGTCTAGCCGCAAGTTGGCGATGTTGTCACGTGGAACACTTTATGTAGCAAGGGAGATTGCATGCACGATGCAGAAGGTGTTTGTACTACTTCAGCATTTCATTCAGCAACTGCAGCTGAGACCATGGCTCTTAGACTGAATTTGCTCTTGTGCCAAACCCCGGGTGACCAGACAGTGTGCATCGTTATTAGTGCCAATATCGGCAACCCCTCCCCCATCCCTCCCACAGCAATACTTCAGAGAAATAATCAGACACAACACAATTTTAGTGGAGAAAATTGTTGCAGGTTTATTTGCATAACAAATATGCCAACATGGTGGGTTATCTTACGGGCTATCCCAGGGCAGGCAGCACCTCGCCACCTGCCCACCTGATGAGCCAACCTACGAGGTGGCCCTCGCCAATCGGTGTTTGACGATTTGGGTGAGGGTATAGCACCTCCCACCAGTGGACCGCCAGTCCACCCCTTACTCACGCCCCTCCCAGCTCAGGGGGGGGCGGAGAGTTGCAGGCAACCCCCGGTTGCTCAGGTCCACAACCGCCCGAAGGACTAACGGGACGCCGTCGCTCCTCCAGGGTCCAACATGAGGACCTCCATGGGGATTTTTGGCTTTCGCACCCTTACTGTGCTCCTGCAGAGGGTACCCTTACTGTACCTTACAGCCTCTGGATCGCCCTGTAACTCCACCTTCAACACAAAATAATAAGTTAGTGATACACACCCCTCCCTGCCTGTACACTGGGTACGCGGTGGGGAGGGAAACAGCGTCAGGGCAGCAATAGAAAGAGGGTGCTCAGTGGGTGGTAGAGGTATAAGTACCTCTCCCTCGCCCTCTCCTGCCCATAAGTGATGTCGGCCTAGGGGACCCACGAGGATCCCAAACACTGGTAGGCTGACTCATCGTGTGCCATCCTGTGGCACTAAGTGGGGCCGCCCTCTTAGAAGGGCCCCCTGCGTGAGCCCGGGGCAGCCCTGCATAGTGCCAATATCGGCAACACTCCCCATCCCTCCCACAGCAATACTTCAGAGAAATAATCAGACACAACACAATTTTCGTGGAGAAAATTGCTGCAGGTTTATTTGCATAACAAATATGCCAACATGGTGGGTTATCTTACGGGCGATCCCAGGGCAGGCAGGCCCTCGCCACCTGCCCACCTGATGAGCCAACCTACCCGGTGGCCCTCGCCCATCTGTGTTTGTCGATTTGGGGGAGGGTATAGCCCCTCCCACCAGCAGACGGCCAGTTCACCCCTTACTGACGCCCCTCCCAGCTCAGGGGGGGCGGAGAGTTGCAGGCAACCCCCGGTTGCTCAGGTCCCCAACCGCCCGAAGGACTAACGAGGTGCCGTCGCTCCTCCGGGGTCCAACGTGACGACCTTCCTGGAGATTTTTGGCTTGCGCACCCTTACTGTGCTCCTGCAGACGGTACCCCTACTGTACCTTACAGCCTCTGGATCGCCCTGTAACTCCGCCACAGCACTGGGTGTGGCCACCGTCACCCCAGGGCCCCCCACCACGATAGACCTAGTTACCTAGCCCCCGCTGATTCCAAGGCCTCCCCCAGATCAAGGAAGAATAGGTCAATTCCCCCCTTAGACAGGTGTATCTCTTCTGCATCTAAACACCCTGTGGACTTGGCATGCAGTAACCCATACAAGATCAAACCAAACCCCTGTTCTCAGTGAACATATGCATGGCGCTTTGCCCTCCCCAACTTCTGCTAGTATTCTTGGAAAATGTTTTTTTAATACTTAGTTGTGTTTTAACCCAGAATTTCCCCAATCTTTGGACTGTAGCACATTTGTTGGCTGACAACTTCCACACCTTGCATGGCTGTCAGCTAAGGCTATAGGGCGAGAGAATTCATATGTGTTTATTTACTCCACTCCATGGTACTCGATTTATCGACCTCAAAAGGATGAAATGCTGAGTGGACCTCCCAGGATCTCAACCCACGACCAGGAGGTCAAACACAAGTCCTCTCTGTTCTGCCGCTCAACATGCTTGTGAACTGAATCCTGGGCCGCCTTTTGGCCTCTTAACCCTTACTCGGACATGCCTGAGCTACAAACCCACATCTAAAAGGCCTGCCAACCGCCTGGCCATAAAATGAAGTCCTCAATGGTAACTGACAACTCCCCAGGACAATGTACATTACTGAAGCAACTGGTAGCCTGCAATCTCTATGATCAGGGGACATGGAGAAAAGTATGAGTAATGTGCCTGCCCCTCTTAACTAGGACTTCAAAATGTAGTCTGGTAGTTGTCCGTATAGTGCTCCATCCCCTACCAATTCAGCACTATCAGGCAAACAGCACCCTGTTGGGAATGGCAACTCCTGATACCAGCTGACAGAAAGTGCCTATTTGCGTGTAGACCAACCTTCCGTTTACCCTGACGGTCTACCCAGATTCTGCTGAAACTTAGCTTGCTTTACTGCTGAGTGCGTGTGCGCAATCACAGATATGTCTTTGCCTATTCCGTTTCTGGCCGCAAAGTTCGATGACATTGCCTGCCTCAATCCTGGCTGAAATAAACAAAAGTTTTACTGCTACCAATGTGACAGTTGCTGGTGTTAATAATGGTCCAATATCGCATTGATGCTGTACTAAAGCCTTAGGTAGCCCCAATAGGGGGGATCCCGTGAAATGAGTAGATACCACCACCGCCACACCCCGCATGTGACTCAGCCCAGATTTACTTTGCCATAACCCCTCCTAAGTCCTTAGAGATCCCCATATCCAACCTGCAGTGACCAGGTGGCAGGCACCCCTACGAGACCTCCCAGACCTAATTACTCACCAACTCTTTGCTGCCTGTCAGCACTCCCTGCTGCAGTTGTCATGTTGTAATCCCTACTTCGTGATTACCTCTCATCGGGGTCGGTAGAACGTATACCATGTGTCCTGAATGTACAATATATGTGATGTTATGCAGGATTAGAGGAGTCAGGACCTAATAGTAACTGTGCATAAGGCGTGTGCTAGTATTCAAAACTGCGACATACAGATTATGCACGGCCTGTGCTTGTAATCCAATCTGTGACCTATCGATTAGGCACGGTGCTTAGCAGCAGACATGGCCCAGCTCATCACTCTACAAACCTAAGAAACAAGCCTTTGCTGGTTACACCCAGATGCTTGCCGTGCATGCCTTCCCCCACGGAGCTCTCTTCCTACTCGAGCGTTTGTTCTAACACAACTGACACCTCTGCATTCCTCTTCCGGATGACGATCTATGTGTTTCATTTTTTCTGGCTTACTGCTAAGTTCCCCAGATCATGCACTGTTATATCCAACCTAATCTACTTTCTCTGACCACAAGTTAAAGGATAATGTAATCACCAAACCCAATGTAACCAAAGTTGCAAGCCAAACGTGTCAGGAGACATTGAACCTCTCTCCCTGAAGCGCAGCAAACTTGGCAATTAAAATTACAGAACTCACAAGCCTTTATATAACTCGAACTTGAAGTGTGACACATGAGGCAATCCAGGCCCCCAAGACTAACATGATAGCTTGGGCAGAACGCAATAGTCAACATTGACTTGACTTACTCAGTGCCTCGCAACAGTCAACAATGACTGACTTACTCAGTGCGTATTGTGGTGGTCCTCTCTCCAAGCCAGACAGTGCCACCTTGTGGCAGACTGTCCGAGGCTCCGGTGGTGACAATTAACTGACGGTGCCTATTGAACTGGAAAACCACCCAGTCACATTTAAGGTGAACTTGCTGCTGAAGACCGCTGGTGCGCCGATGCCGCACATACAGACGTCCAGACTTGACCTTCTCACCTTGTGGGTTACAACAAGGTACCTCCTTGCTAACACCTTCCTGCAAGCCAAACTTTTTGATGCCTTACCACCAACCAAAGGATGTATGCCCCTGTCGCCAATCACCTCTGTATGCTGTGCACACACTCCTCAAGCTCTCAGGCATATCCCATTCAAGATAAAAGGACACAGAAGATCCTTGCACTCTACCAGTGCCACTAGGAAAGCGCTCAACTGCCAGCATCATCAGGAAAGAAAGGTGAACCCAGACAGCAGGGCCGGCTATAGAACTGGTGGTGCCCTGTGCAACAATGTTATTTGGGCGCCCCCGCCCTGACCCCTGCACAATGAATTCCCGCACTACCAAATACCCCTATGTCACCCTAACCACTCTCACTCAGATGCATCTAGTTAGTTTACACTCATAAAAGTGAAGTGTGTCAAAGCACTTTGCATGACACACAACAATCATGTGTGTAAATCAATGTATAGGCAACGTTACATCAGACAGAGTGGGGAATTTAATGTAATTCCTTCTGGTAGGTAGTAAAGTTTAGTTGGTAATTGGTCTGGAGAAGCACCAACTCCAACTTTCAAACGTAAGACCATGGTAAGGTATTATCTTTAATAACTGGAATTTATTTATACCCCCATCAACATATTGTACAACATTAGTATCCTGAGAGCCTGGGGGAAAGATCAATACGCTCTAATCTATACTTTTCTGCATTTCAGTTCTTTGATGACCTTTTAACAGCTCAGTTTTTTGTTAGTATTTTAACTTAATAACTACAAGTAACAAAATGAAGTCTCTTATGAAAGCAGTAACCCCCTGACCTATTTACGTTGTGTTCACTTTGTGGGTTGTATGATACACATTCTATGCAGCAGGCAAATAGCCCTCTGTACTACCTTATGATGCCTCAAAACATCCCCCAGTCAACCCTTCTTCTAGACACAATTCCTTATCTCTAAAGGAAGGACATCAATCATCGGAGCGGGCTTAACATTTGTATTGATGGCTGATATATGCTGGAGGTCAGGCACGATGTGGCTAGTGCCTTCCCACACATATAAACTAGAAAACAAGCTCCCCCGTGCAAAGTCAGCAAGATATGTCTGTTGACACCAAATTCTTGAGGCAGGTAGTCCCCCGCTACAGATACTCGAACATTACCTGTGATGGATGCGCTACCATGTACCACCGGCATGCCAAGGCTGGCATGCCCCAAAACCATGTGCGACGGTGTCCTGCTATCCTGCCACAGCTTCCTAGCAGACCCTTGAGAAAACTTGCACCTCCCTTTCCCGGGTACCCTCGCCCTGCATAACAACTTTAAACAATATATGTCCTGCAACCCCCTCGTACCCCTCCGTCGAACCTGCACTTGAGGAGACCTGACATCCAGCCACATTCGATGAAATGCGAGCGCGACCGAAGGTGTGGAGCCCCTTTCAGGCTCCACACCTTCGGCGTGGAGAACTAAACCCGTGCGTATCTGGAAGAGAGAACAAATCCATGTAACAGCCCCTAACCAGCATAGACAGTTATTATCTTTAATAATTTTAATTTATTTCTACCCCAATCAACAGTTTGTACAACATTAGGATTCTGCCAGTCTGGAGGAAAATCAATACGCTCAAATCTATACTTTTCTGCATTTCAGTTCTTTAATGACAGTAAACAGCACACTGTTGTATTATTAGCATTTTAACTTACAAACTACAAGTAACAAAACAAAGTCTCTTTGAAAGCAGTAACCCCCTGAACTTTGTACGTTATGTTTACTATGTGGGTTGCATGATACTCCTTCTATGCAGCATGCATAATAACCCTCTGCACTCCCTTATGATGACTCAAAACATCCCCCAGACAACCATTCTACTATCCTGCCCCAGCTCAAAGCAGTGTAATTCCTCGTTCAATTCAAGAGCATTACAGAGGCAAAATGTCGCCGGTACACCACCATGCAAGCTTGCCTGGATCACGAGAAAACCCTTCCCAACTTAGGACATCCACACAAAAGCCTGTATTGTCTTGCAATAGAAGCTATTCCGAATCTTGCTAACGCAAGCTACCATAGGCCGATAGTGAAGCCCATTACAACTAGACCCATTGAGTTTCCCATAGCTTGTCCTGCCTAGTAGCAGCAGTATAGTTAGGGATCAGCCACTAGCCTAGGCCAGCATACATTGATGAGGATTTGTCCAAAAACACTGATGACCAATGTGGGAACTGTTATGCAAGTGCTTTAGAGAAAGAATATGGATGTGAGAGTAAAAGACAGAGGCTCTGCACACTGAAATGAAGAAGCAATCATTTAGTGGTGTAATTACGGACACGTAAGACCCTTCCTTTTTAGCACACCCAATCTAATAAGGGTAAGTATTTATATAAATGATAAAAAGCAACCTGAAGGCGGTGAATATCTGTAATAAAAGCTCCTAAAGAAACGAGTTTAAGCTAATTGGCATTGTAAATAGAATGTCTTTTACCCACAGGCGCAGTAGTAAAATATCGCGGTTCAGCGAGACGGCACTCCTGAGAGACCCGGAGGCACGCCGCTCAGCACGAGGCCGGGCTTGGCCCCTCATTTTCAGCGCTCCCCCCACCCCTCACGCTGCGCATGGGGTGGGAAGAGGTAGAGAGTGAAAATAAGCACAGAAAGGGGTTCAAGGACTGCGAGTGGCAGCTGGTGGCGCACTGGGACTAATACCATTGCCTATGGATGAGTTCCTGCGCACACGGAAGCGGCCAGTCCGGGTGCGGCTTGCGACCGGGGGAGCTCCCCCGCACCTCTGTGCAGAGCAGCCTGTTGCGCATTCGATCCCTGCGACGGTCTGTTTGATTAGTATATTCAAGACAACAATTTCTGCCAGCACTTGCCATCCAAATCATACCGCCTCGAGGCGCAGTTCATTCTGCCTCTGGACGTAGGAGCAAAGACAAAGTGCCAGCGCGTGCAAATCAAGCAAGATCAGCTTGCTCTTGCCTCCCCCATGCACATGGCGGTCTACAGAGGGACGTGACAGCGATAGGCCAAGGTTAAACTTCTCTAAGTGTGCACAACTGACCAATCTGAATGGATTGACTAGTGCATCAAAGCAAGCAACGAAGCTAGTAACTGGCCAAGTCACCCCCGAAGTCATTAGTAATCTTTTCCGAGCCCTCGTCAGCCTTTACAAGCCTTCGACCATATTGCCATTATCAATTCAACAGCTCAGCCTCTCTCACTCAATAGTGTGAGCTCACACCGCCGGTAAAACCTAAGACCCATTGCGCATAGCATTGCACATAATTTTTGCTTTCCTAAACTCCTCTCTTGATATTTAGTGCACTCTCTTCAAGCCACGCTTGGTGCAAGCCTGCAATTTGACTCTGTAATCTGATTATCCCGATTGCAGCACAACAACATGGGGGTGGCGGACATGCACACCAATACCCACACAGAAGCGGGGCTGGTGGTCTGGCACATGGACGGGTCCAAGATTGCCCCCACCCCCGGGATACCTTTTTCATAAAGAAACGGAGGCCCTCTACAGCAGCGGGCAGTCCTACTAGAGTGTGCTGAAAACAGCCCCCGTGCCGCATTGCAACACTGGGCTGAATAAGTGCAGGAAACTCATGCCAGCCCGACAGAGCTCCACCTCTAGCCCCCGCGACAACAAACGCTCAGACCCCCCCTCGATACTTTGCTCAAATAGGCGTGTCCCAGGGGGTGTGTAACAGACGGTGCCACCGACAAACAGTGCTCCTGCTATGCCGCCCATCACAGCACTGACCCCCGACAAGGACAAGCTGGAGACAAGAAACCTAACCTCCATATCAGGGGCTCGTGCTACAAGAGCAATCTGACTCCCGCGCGCTGTAGACCAGAAGACCCACCCTATTCAAACCTAGCCCAGCAGCGCAACACACGCCGCTACAGGGGTGGCCACACACCGGGCGCCTTGACCCCTCCCCACCAGTCCCAACCAGGCAATGGCGGTAGGCGGCCAACTCGGTTAAAAATTCACCATGGCTAGGCGTGGGGACGGCGGTGCGTGAAAGGCACTCCCCACAACAAAGGCTCCCAACCACACAGAGGAGAGCCCTAAGCCCCTGGAGCAGTCCTGCCCCACCAAGCGGCCGCAGCCACGGCAATGGCCGGGCAAGCAGCCATGTACCAGAGAGGGTGGAGAGGAAACACTCACAGCGCAACTCAGAACAGCTCCAAGAGGCGACCAAACAGCATCAGGGCAGCAATAGAAAGAGGGTGCTCAGTGGGCGGGAGAGGTATAAGTACCTCTCCCCCGCCCTCTCCTGCCCGGAAGTGACGTCGGCCTAGGGGACCCACGAGGATCCCAAACACTGGGAGGCTGACTCATCGTGTGCCATCCTGTGGCACTAAGTGGGGCCGCCCTCTTAGGAGGGCCCCCTGCGTGGGCCC
Organism: Lissotriton helveticus; assembly: GCF_964261635.1. Taxonomy (NCBI): domain Eukaryota; kingdom Metazoa; phylum Chordata; class Amphibia; order Caudata; family Salamandridae; genus Lissotriton; species Lissotriton helveticus. The sequence goes on from NC_136070.1 coordinate 733,435,819, forward strand.
GGGGCAGCCCTGCAATGTCAAAGAGGCAACCTTTTCTTAACTGTTGGTACGACGTTGCCTTATCTGACATACCTGACAGGTCAGCTCCCTTTAGGCGGGGGCTAGAAATGAGCTTGAAAACCAAGTTGACATGGCGCTGGATTTTTTTCTCTGATTAAATAGTGCGCAGAAGCTGGAATAGGTTAATTTATAATCTCAGAAAATATAAGCTTCGGGGAAGGACAGGATGCATGCATCTTATGTCAAACTTTCAGTCTCAACCGACGTGGCATTTTCTCTTCAAAGTCTTGTAATGGGTGCTTATTGACGCCAATGTTCCTATCGCAATCTCAAACTTGTACTGCGTTTCTTGTTGTCCAGAAAGATGCGATGGATACAAAAGTCAAACCAAGCACATTTTTCGATTTCGAGCTATCAGAAATTGTTTCCTATTTCATAGAGTGGTTCTCCTTTTCCAAAACACTTGGCATATTCAAGGGGCCATCTAATGAGCGATGTCACAGCTAGGTGTGATACCTCTCAAACACAAAGATCTTTTCAATCTATATTAGTGATTGTGTCTGGCTCAGCACTGGGTTAAGAAATATCCATCCATATTAGACGAAACTGGAAAAAAGCTTCTTTGTTCTTCCACAGGCAGTCAAAAGTGGTTGGTACTTCCAGGGCTTCACAGTAATCCTCTGAATTGGTAATTTCTTGGCACAAAAAGGAAGCAATTGTAAATAACAAGTCCAACCAAACAAATGCTCTTAACTAAAGTCAACCCGGGCTGTGCTTTTGAAAGACTCAGAGTGCAGGAAATTAGCAGCAGCCGAGTTTGTGAATAAAGAGATCAATGTACAGTGTCAGCGAGAAAATATATCAGAGGCTGCCGACGTGCGGAATAAATGCAGCTGCGAGTAAATAAACAATGAATAAAGCCGCGAGACTGAACATTAAATGCGGCCGCAATTAAACATCTAATGCGGCCGCGAGTATACCTCAGACGCGGCAGCAAATTAATAAACAAAGACGCGGCCGCTAGTCAGCTGATGGAAAACAATATAAAAACAAACAGACAAAAATGGATAGCGCCTCACGAAAAAGGCAAAATAAAAATCACTAATGAGAGCTGAAATCCAAATAAGCACTGGCCACGAAAGTGATCGCGTTCACGATCGCTGTGAAAGCGAAAGTGATCGCGATGACCCGCTAAAACACACAAGGGTTGCGCGCACAAGAGCGCGTGCTTGTTGCGCGTTCTAGCAAGCTGGTTGCTGCTTTGGGAGCACTTCCCAAAGCAGCTACTAAATGTCTCTCCGAGCAGCGTATGCGTGCTGACTCAGCGAGACCTAAAAAAGGTTACATACAAAGGTAATAAAGCTGTTCAGTAGTTGAAGGGGCATAAACAGTGACATTTCATTCCAAGTGCTATTGTAAGTTCCTTATTTAAACAAACATTTGCAATGCGATAGGTCTTGTGTTTGGGACCTTATAAGTATTTTGCCATGCAGCACATTATTGTGGGTACAGCAACATTTACTTTTTTACTGTGAATGAAGCAGTGAAAGAGTGCAGTACCACAGGTTATCACTAGGTGTCCCTTGGGACTTCTTTTGTCCACATATGGTACTGCAACCTGTGAGGGATCATGCTCAGCGACACAAAAGGCATTTATAGAATAATACCAGCAGTGGGGAAAACTGATCCGTGGAGCAACTTGTGGAGCTACTGAAGTTGTAAATGGTGTGGTCGCCAAAAGAAAGGCGCGGCTGCTATAATTCAAGATAAATGCAAAAACAATTGATGGACAGAATGCAGAACAATGCCATACATTCATTCCAGTACACACATCTGGGCCTAAATCCATTGTTTTTTTGCTCACCATGCCAATCCAGTTTGAACCCAGCCATATGCAAATTAGTCTTGACCCTGAGCCCAATGGGAACAGTCCAGCCCGAACTGCCTGGCCAGGTCCTCCCTGGACTGGAAACAAGCATCCTAGGACCGGTTTTGGGGTTTCACCCCTCATCAGCTAGGATAGCTTGACTTCAGTGGCATGGAGAGCACAGGACCCACGTCTGGGCATACCCGTCCCACACGGGGTGACAAATGCAAAAACAACAATTGATGGACAGAATGCAGAACAATGTCATACATTGTTATTGGTGGTTTTGTAGCGCGCTTAATTACTCACGAGTATCCTGGCGCGTAGAAATGCAGAAAGGCAGAAATATCTGGAGTAATTACAATGAAAGTTTAAAAAGGTGGGTTTTAAGTGCTTTTTTAAAAAGATTGAGGTCCTGGATAGCACGCAGCAGAGGAGGGAGAGTGTTCCAAGCAGTGGTTGCCTTAACGGTAATGGACTGGCCACTAAGGCAGTAACTTTTAAAATGAGGGACAACCAGCAGATGTTGGGAAGTGGACCGTAATGGACGACTAGGTGAATACCAGGCAAAACGCCTCCTCAAGTACTCCGGCCCTTGGTCGTGAATGGCTCTATGCACAAGAGTGAGAGATTTAAACACAACCATTTGTTTGACAGGGAGCCAATGTAGACTACACAGATGTTGACGGACACTAGACTGCCTTGAGATATTGAAAAGGAGTCTGGCCGCCGCGTTTTGTATAATTTGAAGATGATTGATGAGGTATGCGGGAATGCCAGGGAACAGGGCATTTGAATAATCGAGGCACGAAAGAATGAGAGCCCTTGCCACTGTCTCTTTGGCCGTCCTTGGCAACAGGGGAAAAAACCTACGCAGGGCTTTCAGAGTCCCAAAGCACCCACAGGGGAGCTTTTTAATATGCTCTTCAAATTTTAGGTTTTCCCCAAACCAAACTCCTATATTTTTTGCTGATTTGCCAGCAGCACTGGGGAAGGGGACGCCAGATGGCCATAACGATTCTCTAAAATTGGGGGGAAACTGCCCATAGAGGAATATTTCTGATTTATTTTCGTTACATTTTAATTGGGCCTATGCAAGCCAGGAAAAGACTGAGGAGAGGCAGGTCTGGACCGCAGAGGTATCTAGATCCCTGCCAGGCCAAGTGAACAGCAGCTGCATGTCGTCAGCGTAGGCAATTATTTTTGCTCCTAATTCTTTGGCCAGGAAGATCAGGGTGGTCAAATAGATGTAAAATCCCAGTACAGAGATCTGGGCCTATATCCATTGTTTTTCTGCTCACCATGCCATTCCAGTTTGAACCCAGCCATATGCAAATCAGCCTTGACCCTGTGCCCAATAGGAACAGTCCAGCCCGAACTGCCTGGCCAGGTCCTACCGGGACTGGAAACAAGCATCCTAGGACCGATTTTGGGGTTTCACCCCTAATCAGCCAGGATAGCTTGACTCCAGTGGCATGGAGAGGAGGGGACCCACGTCTGGGCATACCAGTCCCACTTGGGGTGACAAATGCAAAAACAAAATTGAAGGACAGAATTCAGAACAATGTCATACATTCTCCCCAGTACAGAGATCTGGGCCTAAATTCATCGTTTTTTTGCTCACCATGCCATTCCAGTTTGAACCCAGCCATATGCAAATCAGTCTTGACCCTGTGCCAAATGGGAACAGTCCAGCCCGAACTGCCTGGCCAGGTCCTCCCTAGACTGGAAACAAGCATCCTCGTACCGGTTTCGGGGTTTCACCCCTCATCAGCCAGGACAGCTTGACTCCAGTGGCATGGAGAGGACGGGACTCACGTCTGGGCGTACCCGTCCCACTCGGGGTGACAAAGCCGAAAACAACAATTAAAGGACAGAATGCATAACAATGTCATACAAACAATGTCATACATTCACCCCAGTACAGAGATCTGGGACTAAATCCATAGTTTTTTTGCTCACCATGCCATTCCAGTTTGAACCCAGCCATCTGCAAATCAGTCTTGAGCCTGTGCCCAATGGGAACAGTCCAGCCCGAACTACCTGGCCAGGTCCTCCCTGAACTGGAAACAAGCATCCTAGGACCGGTTTCGGGGTTTTACCCCTAATCAGCCAGGATAGCTTGACTCCAGTGGCATGGAGAGCATGGAACCCACATCTGGGACCCACACTTGTGGTGACAAATGCAAAAACAAAATTGATGGACAGAATTCAGAACAATATCATACATTCTCCCCAGTACAAAGATCTGGGTCTAAATTCATCGTTTTTTTGCTCACCATGCCATTCCAGTTTGAACCCAGTCATATGCAAATCAGCCTTGATCCTGTGCCCAATGGGAACAGTCTAGCCCGAACTGCCTGACCAGGTCCTACCTGGACTGGAAGCAAGAATCCTAGGACCGATTTCGGGGTTTCACCCCTCATCAGCCAGGATAGCTTGACTCCAGTGGCATGGAGAGGAGGGGACCCACGCCTGGGCATACCCGTCCCACTCGGGGTGACAAAGCCGAAAACAACAATTAATGGACAGAATGCAGGACAATGTCATACATTCACCCCAGTACAGAGATCTGGGCCTAAATCCATTATTTTTTTGCTCACCATGCCATTCCAGTTTGAACCCAGCCATATGCAAATCAGTCTTAACCCTGTGCCCAATGGGAACAGTCCAGCCCGAACTGCCTGGCCAGGTCCTCCCTGGACTGGAAACAAGCATTCTAGGACCGGTTTTTGGGATTTCACCCCTCATCAGCCAGGATAGCTTGACTCCAGTGGCATGGAGAGGACGGGACCCACGTCTAGGCATACCCATTCCACTCGGGGTGACAAATGCAAAAGCAACAATTGATGGACAGAATGCAGAACAATGTCATGCATTCACCCCGGTACAGAGATCTGGGCCTAAATCCATAGTTTTTTTGCTCACCATGCCATTCCAGTTTGAACCCAGGCATATGCAGATCAGTCTTGACCCTGTACCCAATGGGAACAGTCCAGCTAAATTGCCCGGCCAGGTCCTCCCTGGACTGGAAACAAGCACTCTAGGACCGATTTTGGATTTTCACCCCTCATCAGCCAGGATAGCTTGACTCCAGTGGCATGGAGAGCACGGGTCCCACGTCTGGGCATACCGGTCCCACTCAGGGTGACAAATACAAAAACAACAATTGATGGACAGAATGCAGAACAATGTCATACATTCACCCCAGTACAGAGAATTGTGCCTAAATCCATTGTTTTTTTGCTCACCATGCCATTCCAGTTTGAACCCAGCCATATGCAAATCAGTCGTGACCCTATGCCCAATGGGAACAGTCCAGCCCGAACTGCCTGGGCAGGTCCTCCATGGACTGGAAACAAGCATTCTAGGACCGGTTTCGGGGTTTCACCCCTCATCAGGCAGGATAGCTTGACTCCAGTGGCATGGAGAGGACGTGACCCACGTCTGGGCATACCCATCCCACTCTGGGTGACAAATACAAAAACAACAATTGATAGACAGAATGCAGAACAATGCCATACATTCACCCCAGTACAGAGATCTGGGCCTAAATCCATAGTTTTTTTGCTCACCATGCCATTCCAGTTTGAACGCGGCCATATGCAAATCAGTCTTGACCCTGTGCCCAATGGGAACAGTCCAGCTCGAACTGCCTGGCCATGTCCTCCCTGGACTGGAAACAAGCATCCTAGGACCGGTTTCGGGCTTTCACCCCTCTTCAGCCAGGATAGCTTGACTCCAGTGGCATGGAGAGGACGGGACCCAATGCTGGGCATACCCATCCCACTCGGGGTGACAAATGCAAAAACAACAATTGAAGGACAGAATGCAGAACAATGTCATACATTCACCCCAGTACAGAGCTCTGGGCCTAAATCCATTATGTTTTTGCTCACCATGCCATTCCAGTTTTAACCCAGCCATATGCAAATCAGTCTTGACCCTGTACCCAATGGGAACAGTATCGCCTGAATTGCCTGCCAGGTCACCCCTGAACTCGAAACAAGCATCCTAGGACCGGTTTGGTAGTTTGGGAATTATGTGGTTGAAGAAAACAACAAACCGTCTCAGGGGTCCCACTGATACTTGGTCCTTTTAAACCAACAAAGAAGAAATTGGCACAGAAGCTGTAATATAAAATACATATTTATTAAACCTCAAATGAGTGAGACTACGTCATACAGAAGCCTTAGCAACTGAGTGAGGCAGTCTGAGGAGCGCAGAAAACAGAGGCCTTATATATGCTGAGGGTTACATAGTCATCATACGACCAAGGGGCAGTCCTGGCACATGTAAGCATGCAAAAATGACTAAGATGGGCATACAAGATCTGCTTGTTCATTGGGAGGAGAGTTAATTCTCTATACAGCAGCAAAAATAGCCTGACAGTTATCCTAGAGAAGCAGGTGCATTCTACTAGCTAGGCCCTTCTGGGCATGTGCGAAGGTGGAAGATGCTAAATATAGTTTGTTTCTAGGCAGATTACAAGAGCAGTCAACACTGAGGGAGGACAGAGCACATGGTGAGCACGTGGCAGCACATGGCAAACAAAATGGCTGCCAGAAATACAAAATGGCTTTCAGCTCATGCTAACAAATCCGTCCAATATTTAACATGATGACTGAATGGGGAAGGTTGTAGTGTTTTTGATGACACACATCTGAAATGATTTATGAAAGCATTTTGAGGCATGGGGTAATTTATTACATTGAAGATGAGAGTAAAAAAGTTTAAATAGTGCCAGTTTTTTAACTGCCTGGAGGATGACTTTGTGGCACAAAGGGATGGTGGGTAATTGTATAGGAGAGTGAGATCCCCGCCATGGAAGATGACCCCTATGGCGAGAGGAACATTCCATTTTTTATTTAAAAATCCCATTTCAGGATTTTCTTTTTGAAAATAAAAATATATTTTTCGTGTGCTGAAGGTCTGCATCATGCTGAAGCACCCCTGCACCAAACACCGATATCCATTGACAGGAACTGCCCTGACTGCAGATTAAACTGTTGCAACAACAAGAAGTTGAGAGATGGAATGTTTGAATTAATCTCAGCCACTGGTGATCACTTGGGCCACATCCCAATCGATTGCTTTTCGCCCACCAGTTCAAACCCAGACATGTACAAATCAGTCTTGATCCAGCTCAATGGGACTAGTCCACCCTGAACTGCGAAGCCAGGCCCTCCCAGATCAGGAATAAAAACAACCTTGGGGTCCCTTGCGGTCAGCCTGTTAAAGCCAGGATATCTTCCTGTCCGAGACTTGTTATAGCTTTTGGATCTCTGTTACAACTGTTTCCAGATTAAACTATCACAACAACAAGAAGGTGAGAGATGGAATTTTTGAAATAATCTCAGCCACTTGTGATCATTCAGGCCACATTCCAATAGGTTATGTGCACATGTAGTGTGGCTAGAATAAGAGCCCTAGCAAATACGCTAAATGTTGTCCGTTCTTCTGTAGAATTAGATGTACATCCTAGGACATCGCATATGAGCCAATGGTTGTTTATTTTCCTGGTATAATATAGTAATTAGCTATCTGTTCCGTTATCACAGGACCACACTTGCAGCTGATCAGACGTGATACATCAGTTCTATGATGGCTGAGATGTTACCCCACTGTTGTCTCGTCCACATTCCGTATTGCGGTGGGGTGGGTGGAGAGCGGATAAGGAGGAGGGCTTTTCAGATGGGCTTTTTTAACTCTCTTCACTGTAATATATTGTAGTGTGTTCTTTTTTTTCATATTATTTAAGCCTTCTGGCATGACAAACCAACCTTTAAATCTCTCTTTGTTCACTCACTGGCAACAATGTGCCTTCACACAGATCTCCATATGGGTCATAGAGGGGACATTTATTTCCAAGGAGGATAACTTCATTGGCACTAGTACTGTTAGATACATCCCAGCCTTCGTTCGTCTGGGTGAAATATGGGGCCAAGCTGATCCCTTTGTTTATTTATCTCCAAATCATTCACACATCCCTACAATATGGCTACATCTTCCTTCGCTGAGAATCTGAAGGTAATCTCACTAAATGTTAAGGGGCTCAATCTCTCAATTAAGTGCAATAAAATTGAAAACTATCTATATAAACTCAAATCCAATATAATCTTATTACAAGAAACCAAGATTGCTCCTAAAGAGGTGGCTTTCTTTTGGAACAATTGGCTCATAGAGCCCCATGTTCACTCGCACCAAGTAAGAAAAAAGGGGTGGCGACCTTGATTAACAGAAAATTATTCATCTATAGAGTCAAATGTGTTGGCCTATGAGGGAAGATGGATCCTCACAAAACTTACTAAAAATGCAGACTCTTTCCATGTTCTCATTGTTTATGGACTGAACTTTGATGATCCAGACTTATGGGATTTCTTATCTGCCCCCCTAAGCCAGACGATTGTCTGACCATCATGGGTGGTGACTTTAATCTCCCCCTAAATGCTACTTTAGATAATCAGTCAGAATCCTCATTTCAGGCTCCAAGGTCCCACAAACCTCCCTTCAAATTATGTTCAAGATTCAACTTGTGTGATTGCTGGAGACTTCAACACCTTGACACAAGGGACTACACCGTTTTTGCAACCCACACAAATCATACTCAAGAATTGATTACCTCCTCGTCTCTAACACACACATTCACCTCATCAATCAAACAGATATTCTCCCTAGACTGGTCTCTGATCACTCTTGTATCTCCTTGTCTCTCACAGGGGTTAACACAAAGCTATCTTGTAAGGTCTGGTTTTCAATGACGAATCCATTGAAAATGTTGCATCTAGGGACAGCATCGAAAACACCATTCTACACTACATTAAGAGCGATTCAGATGTAGATGTCTCCCCACCATTTACTGAGACGTGTGTAAGGAAACAGTTAGGGGCACTTTATGGCTCTCTCAGTTGCCAGACTATACCCTCTTGTGGCTCTTAGTTGAAATTGAGATCCATACCCTCTCATGGCTCTTAGTTGAAATTGAGATCCATGCCCTCTCCTGCCTCTTAGTTGAAATTGAGATTCTTGAAGATATGCATCGGGTTATGCGCTTGTCTACCAAGATCAAACCCTCTCCGCCGGCCAGATATATTTTTAGCAACATGAAAAGTGCTCCAATCAAAATAGACAAACTTCTAGAGATCCCAATTAATGACTCTAACTTGACTTCGCTTTGCAATAACCATAAATTTAGAATAAAGGGCAGACCTGTGTATTGGCTTTCCAGGTCCACCAAGGGCACCCACTTCTTGAAAAGCTAGGTACACAACAATCACCTCTCTCTTTTAAGGCAATCCAGAGAAAGTATATTCTGTTGGCATTGGACTTCTACGATTACCTTCATCTTAAAGCTTCCATAACCAAGTCTTTCTCCCATGAGGACCCCTCTTTACCTACACATATCTTCTCCTTCAACAAATATGGCCACAAAATGTCCAAATGTTACCGCCTTTTAAAACCCAGAACCATGAGCCTAAACTCCACCTTATTAAAGAAGTAGAACACATCTGCTAGCATATCTCCAGATGACTGGGTACTGATTTGGAATTCGGTTGTTTCCCATAAAATTGCCCCTTCCCTATTCCAAACTAAGCATTGGCTCCTACACAGGATGTTTTGGACACTCTCACTCTCAACAAGTTGTCACTTATGGATGACCCAATGTGCCGGAATTGCAATAAGGACACCGGAGACTTATATTCACCATAAGAATGCAGTTTTGAGAGGAAATATACGTCTGGAGTTTTATATTTATTTATTTATTTATACAAAATTTATATCGCGCTCAGTTACCCATGAGCATCCCGGCGCGAGACAGACCAAGAAGAAAAGCAAGGCTTCACACATTACACTGGAAATAAGTGAGTCTTCAGAAGTTTCCTAAAGAATAAGATCCTTGGCTCTGAACGGATCTTAAGGGGCAGGGAATTCCATAGCGTCGCCACTTGCACTGAAAAACGCCTGCCCCCAGAGCGAGCCTTCCTTACTCTGGTTGACTGCAGACGATGTCCTTGATCCGAGCGCAGAGGACGTGTGGGCTTATAAGGGCGAACCATAGTGGAGAGAATGGGGGGGCCCTTACCATGCAGAATTCTGTGAGCGATGCATAACGCCTTAAATTTCACCCGCTCCTTAACCGGGAGCCAGTGTAGCGTTTTCAAAGCTGGGGCAGCTGAGTGCCTTCAGGGAACATCCAACAACAGTCTGGCGGCTGCGTTTTGAACTTGTTGAAGAGTTTTAAAAGTCGCTTCGGGAGCACCAAGAAACAACGTGTTCCCGTAGTCGAGCCTCGACAAGATTAAGCCACGAATCAGTAGCTTCCTTGCTGAATCAGGGAGCAATGGCAACACCTTGCGGGCTGACCGCAGCAGACCAAAACAAGTCCCAGCGGTCTTCCTGGCGTGGGTTCTAAAGGACAGATCTTCCTCCAACCAGACTCCCAAGGTCTTGATCTCCTTCTTGGGAGATGGTGGATCACCCAGGGACCGGGGCCAACAGCTAGCCATACTGGAAGGACTGGATTTGCCCAGGAGCATCAGCTCTGTTTTTTCTCCATTGAGCTTTAAAGCAGAGTGGGACATCCACCGATGGATCTTTGCAAGGCAGTCGTGAAGAACTTCAGGTTGTTCCGCCAGCTGGGTGAGACCTACCACCAGCTGAGTATCATCAGCATAGCTGATAATCTTCACTCCCGAAGAGGCAACCACTCCTTCAAGCGGAGTCATGTATATATTAAATAAGGTAGGGCTCAAAGATGAGCCCTGCGGGACTCCACATTGAAGAGGGAACGGGGTCGACTGCTCTGCCGCTTCCCAGATTTGGTAGACCCGATTAGCGAGAAAGGATTCCAGCCATTTAAGGGCCGTCCCCGACACACCCACCTCTGACAGGTGGTGGAGGAGTACCTGGTGACTTACGGTATCAAAGGCAGCACTCAAGTCCAGGAGGATCACTGCCACTGACCCTCCTGTATCAAGAATGCTCCTAGCTTCCTCCACTACTGCCAGCAGGGCTGTGTCCGTCCCCTGACCGGGACGGAAGCCAGTCTGGGAGTCTCCCAACAGATGGTGTGACTCTAGATGACAAGAGAGCTGACGGTTAACCAACTTCTCTGCAACTTTTGAAAAGCCGGGTAGCAGTGAAATAGGCCTGAAATTGGCCAGATTCGAAGAATCCAATCCTGGCTTTTTCAAAAGTGCTTTCACCACTGCCTTTTTCCATCTCTGGGGAACTATGCCCTGAGAGAGTGAGAGGTTGATCAGGTCAGTGAGCGGAGTGGCCAGAGTGTCTGCAACTAATTTAAGGTATTTCATAGGGGCAGGATCACTAGGAGATCCACTCTTCATCTCTTTCAGAGTTTTTGCAACCTCCTCCTCAGAAAAAGGGCCGAAGGAGGAGAGCTCCACAGGGCCAATTACAGGACTGGCATCTGATTCCGGACTCAAGGGGGTCGCAGGCAGTGAGGACAGGATCTTCTCTATTTTAGAATGAAAGAAATAGGCCAGTTCTTCACATTTTTCTTTAGGATTGTCATATACGACCGGCGGGACCGGGGCCTTTAGCAGTTCCTTAAAAATTTTAAAGGATTCGCCTGGTGAATTGTTAGCACTCTCGATCCTATCGTTAAAGAAGTTCCTTTTGGTATCCTTCAGCGCGTTTTTATACTTCCTCATTTCTCTCTTGTAGTCTTCTAGACTATCTTCCGACCGCTCTCTCCTCCATGCACGTTCCAATCTTTTGCATGAGGTTCTGAGGACCCTAAGTTCGGGGGTGTACCAGGGAGCGGAGCCAATTCTCCTTTCCCTGACAGGCCTTCTTTTTTTTTGAATCAACGAGTCCAAAGCAGCAGTCAGCCAGATTCCCATATGTTGGTCAGCAATAGTGGGATCAGCGGCCAGGGGAGGACAAGTTCTTGCTAACTCTGCCGCCCAACTGTCCACTGGCAGCTTCGACCAAAGTCGCTCTACTGTGAACTGTCTGGGTACAGGATCTCTTCGCTTCCCTGACAGCCATCTAAGCGGGACTAGATAGTGATCCGTCCAGGGGAGAGCCAACGGCCGAAACGCCAGCAGATTCTTTGAATTAGTGAAAGCGACATCAAGCTGATGACCCCTATTATGGGTGACACCAACGTTGGCAAGATATAAATCGAGTGCACCCAGCGTAGCTAGAAGATCTCTCGCTACTGTATCATCGGGGTCATCAAGATGTAGGTTGAGATCCCAGAGAATTACAAAGTTGGAGGATGCGGCCGCCAGTGGAATCACTGCTTCGAAGAAGGAGTCTACAAAGTTGCCCAGCGTTGCCGGAGGCCGGTACATAAGCAGGCCAGAGATGGAAACAGTAGAAGATATGCTTAGGGAGAACTGACAGCCTTCAGCGTTGTTAATGCCGCAGTCTACCGCTTTGCATACATATGTGTCTCTGTATACAATGGCCACTCCTCCCCCCCTCCCATCCGGCCTATCCCGATGAAATATAAGGTATCCTGAAGGGAGGGCTTGAACGATGTCAGGACCAGAACAGGACGTCAGACAAGTTTCCATAAGGAACAGGGCGTCCAAGCAGTGGTCCAAAAGGAGGGAGTTAATTTCCGCGGCATGGCGGGGTAGTGACCTACAATTAAGCAGAGCCATAGAGAGCACAGTACGACCCCTATCGGTACTAGTGGAACAACACACATTGCAATGTGCAAACAGGGTACCTTCCACCCAGCAATAGCTGCAGCTGGGATGTTTGGGCGCACGTATCGACAGCAGGGACTCCCTGGAGTATCGCAGAGTGGAAACCTGAAGTGCAACAGAGTTGGGCAGAATATCAGGCCCTGAGCCCGTCTGGGCCCGGACGGGCACAGACGGGCTTAACTCTGGCGAAACTCCGGCGACAGTCCGGCGATGACGCTGCGTAATGACGCTGCGCGTCAGCATGGCAGACTTTATGTTCGCCGAGCGCGTGGACACTAAAGCGCTAACCGCGCCGCCTGCAATGTCCCCCCTCCCAAGATGGCCACCAAACGAGTCAATGGGCAGGGACCCGCGAAAACGCGGTGATTACACCAAAATTAGAGTGGGGGTAAGTGGCAGCAGTGCGGGTCTGCGAGTGGCCCTAATTAAAAACAAGGTACAACGAGTAAAGAAAGAAAAAAGAAATAAGCAAAAACGGGGATATTAAAAACGGATTAAATTCTGCAGCCAACAGCAGGGTAGCAGTAAGTGCAAAGGATTTCCTATCGTTTTTTTGGTCAAGATGTTAAGGGTGCTCACCTGTGGGTTGCCTGCCTTTATGCTTGCCGAGCGCGTGGACAGTAAAGCGCTAACCGCGCCGCCTGCAATGTCCCCCCTCCCAAGATGGCCACCAAACGAGTCAATGGGCAGGGACCCGCGAAAACGCGGTGATTACACCAAAATTAGAGTGTGGGTAAGTGGCAGCAGTGCGGGTCTGCGAGTGGCCCTAATTAAAAACAAGGTACAACGAGTAAAGAAAGAAAAAAGAAAGAAGCAAAAACGGGGATATTAAAAACGGATTAAATTCTGCAGCCAACAGCAGGGTAGCAGTAAGTGCAAAGGATTTCCTATCGTTTTTTTGGTCAAGATGTTAAGGGTGCTCACCTGTGGGTTGCCTGCCTTTATGCTCGCCGAGCGCGTGGACACTAAAGCGCTAACCGCGCCGCCTGCAATGTCCCCCCTCCCAAGATGGCCACCAAACGAGTCAATGGGCAGGGACCCGCGAAAACGCGGTGATTACACCAAAATTAGAGTGGGGGTAAGTGGCAGCAGTGCGGGTCTGCGAGTGGCCCTAATTAAAAACAAGGTACAACGAGTAAAGAAAGAAAAAAGAAATAAGCAAAAACGGGGATATTAAAAACGGATTAAATTCTGCAGCCAACAGCAGGGTAGCAGTAAGTGCAAAGGTTTTCCTATCGTTTTTTTGGTCAAGATGTTAAGTTTTGAGATCGTGAACAAACCGCTCAAGATTATAACTGTCATGTGAACAGGAGAATTCCTGACAGTGGCAACCATCCAGTGCCCAGACCTTAGGAGAGACTAATCATACAGTCTTGAAAAAGATGGCAGAGCATCAATAAATAGCCATTGAAACGCGTCAACGCCGCACATACACAATCAAGAGAACCAATCTACCCTGGAGTCCAGAAAATAACAGGCCTAGGTTTAGATTCTGACAATATTAGGGTCTCAGATGTGTAACTTTTATGACAAATTGTTTATGTCTTTTGTATGTCTCTCCCTTGATGTGATTTTCTCCTTTTTATAACCCAGTGCAAAATATCTACTTATTGCACTTTTTATCATTTGAGTGTATGATATTGTGTCTATAACATTTTTAAATGTTATATTGTAATTATGTTTTGTGATTATGAAAAATCTTTTTAGAACTGTGTAACAATTCTGTACCAAAGTAAAAACATTTTTATAAGAATAAATGTTTTAAACTATACAACAAGTGTGTGGATAGATTGCAGTGTATGTAGTTCAGTATCTGTATAGAAATACATGCGAATGGGCATGAAAATATAAGTGTGTCAGCCAAGGGAAAACCTTTTTTACTGAAAGTACTCCAATCCCCTGGTGTTCATAGGGGGTCTCTCTCAAAAATCCAAGCAAAGTTACTGATAGCACAACCTAAAATTATTGCTGAATAAGGTTTAGGACCAGTGGCAGCCGGTATGGCTCGCAGATGGTCGTGGGGGGCTTGCAGGGGGAGGTTGTCACAGTGGGATGGTGTCAAAGGGGGGTCGCGCGGGGGGATAAACAAAAATAAATTTACTTTGAGGCCAGGTCCCACTTCACTGCTTCTCCTCTCCTGCCTCCGACTTCAGGAACAGGAAGCAGGCAGCCAGGCTTCCTCCCCATAGCCAATCACAATGCTGCAATGCAGCATTGTGATTGGTCTGAACACCATGGCAAAGTGCTCAGCCAGGTGCTGGTGGGGTGGGCATGTTCTCTATGCAGACTGTAATGCAGCCTGCATGGAGAACGGGGAGAGTGTGCATGACTGGTTTGGGAGGCCCAAGAGGGCCTGACCAAACAGTCATTGCGCACTTAGGCGTGGGCAAACCACTCCTCCCCTATTCCAAGAGCAGAGCATCCCCACCCACCCACAAAGCAGCAGGACACGAACCATAAAATTATAATAACTTTAACTTAATATAATTTTGTTTCTATTTGGCACTGCTTAAGAAATAGTGGGCGAACTTCGTCCACTACAGTGAAGGAGCCACCACTGTTTAAGACCCAAATGGAACATATAGATGGCAGAGCAAATGTAAAACTACTGGACTACGAAACTCCACTAAATCTACATTATTGCCTTACAAGCATCTGAGTAAAATAAATCCCCAAACTAATGGTGAAAAATCTAAAAGTAGAAAAGAAAGAGCGCCATAGTACTTTGAACTCAATGTACAGAACTAAGCAACAGAAAAACCATTACCATCGGCCTTAAGAATAAAATATTCCTCTACTACCAACTGACCACTATTGTGCAGAATGATACATTAAATCATAAAAATAGAACCTCAACTGCATTGTTGAATTGTCAATATCATAAACCATGTACGTTCTCATAAGTTAAAGGAAAATGTAGAAAAAATAGAGCAAATCATTAGAATGTGGCATATATGAAATACATATAAAACTAGCATTCCCATACAGCCCAGTCATACACTTTTTTATTCCAAATAAGTCATAAATGCAGTATAGTAAGATCTAACAGGACTTTTAAAAGCATGATGTAAATTCATACATGGCCTACACAATTCCCCTGAATAACGGATATTAGAAGATTAGAATGCTGAGAGCTCTATTGAAGACCATGGAGTAGATAGGGCTAATAATGAACATAATAAGCCTTCTGCTCCAACATTCCAATGTTTTTCAGTTTCTCCCTTTTTCAGTTAGAAATGTTTTACCCTCTACAGGAGGAATGTTCTAATAGCCTTATAGCCCTTCTGCTTTAAGCTATACTAGTTGTTAAAACCCCTCTTCCTATTTATGGACCATTAAGTGTGGCTAGCGTTTATAACTCAGGTTCAGGGCCTTTAACAACTGGTATAACCCTCGGCACCAGGCTTTAAGGCTATAATTTAAACAAGTAGTGTTGTGATTTGCTCATAATAATGATCAATACAGAGGGATGGCATAATTCATAATAATAATATAACTCAAAGCAGCAAATATTTGCTACCCGTTAATTACTGGTATGAAAGGATAAGGGGAAGTCAAGTTCTAGACAAGGTAAATGTTCAGTAACCGTTCCTGGCAGAAGGTAAAGCATTTAACCCCTTCCATGCGTCAGACGTGCGGGAGCCGTCCGACGCATAAGTTCTCCTGGGCGTCAGACGGCTCCCGCCTGTCCGTGCCCATTGTAGAAGAAATCCCTCTGGTGCAGGCACCAGAGGGATTTCTTTTACTTCCCCAAAGCCTCGTGAGCTGGGGAAGAGCTTCCCCAGCTCCAAAGGCCCCCACCACATTTCTATGAAATGACAATCAGCGCGCACGTCGCGCTGACGTAATTTCATAGAAACCGAAATTAAAATGAGCCTTTAGGCTCATTTCAGTTTGACTTTTTACATGCTCAGGGGGCTGTCTCAGCCCTCTATGCACGTAGAAAGATGGGAGAGATCTCATTGAAAGGGGAGAATCTCCCCTTTCCAATGGTACCCCTCCCCAGCGGATCCCTGCTTGGGGATCGCCCCAGGAGGGCGATCCCCCAGCAGGGATCCACCCACTAGACACCAGGGAGGGGGGAGTGACCCCTTGAGCAATGACCTTTGCTCCCCCATAATATTTTGGCCATATTCAGTCTTTCAGTAGCCCCCAATGTTTCCCGGGGGTGGGGGGCAGAAATTGCACTAAACAACAGACATTTTTTTGGGCTCTTGTTTATAGGGTGGGGGCTGCCCAAAACGGGCATTCCAATGCCCCCACCCCCGTGCCACAATGACAGTCTTTCTGCCCCCCCGGAGGTAAAAAGCCCTTTAGACGCCAGGGATTTTTTATGGGAAATTTTCATTAGGGTGGGGGCTACCCACAACGGGCATGCCACTGCCCCCAACCCCTCGCCACATTTACAGACTTTCTGCCCCTTCTAGGGGGAAGATGGGGGCAGTAGCCCCTAATCTGCCCCCCTCGGGGGGCAGAAAGCAGACTAGATGCCAGGGATTTCTATTTGGGCAATTTAATTAGAGTGGGGACTGCTCAGAACAGGCCTGCCAATGCCCCCACCCCGCCACAATTATAGCCTTTCTACCCCCCTGGGGGGGCAAAAAGCTCACTAGATGACAGGGAATTTTTTGGGGCACATTGAATTTGGGTGGGGGCTGCCCAAAATGGGCATGCCAATACCCCTACCCCCCCCCACAACAATTACAGTCTTTCTGCCCTCCCTGGGGAGCAGATGGGGTGGGAGCCCCCAATCTGCCCCCCCCCCTGCGAGGGGCAGAAAGCTCACTAGAAACCAGGGATTTTTTTTATTCTTGTAGGGGTGGGGGCTGCCCAAAATGGGCATGAAAATGCCCACACCCACCCACCCACCCAGAGAAATTCCTGTCTTTCTGCACCCCGGGGGGCAGATGGGGCATTGGCCCCTGATACGCTCCCGGGAGGGGCGGAAAGTCCACAAATTTCCTACCACCCAGTGTTCCCTCAGGTCTGTAGATAAAAATTATACCTCACTCGTGTGGGTGGGTCAAGTACCTGCGACTGGCAAGGGCCCAAAACATATTGAGGAAACATCAAAATTACCTATAACAAAACAACCTGGTTTTGCAAGGGGGGTTCACCTGGGTTTTTGGCCCCAGGCTCGGCCGCTATCTTGGGAAACTACCTAACCCACACTTTTCTGAAAACTAGACACCCGGGGAAGTCCAGGGAGGTATGGCTTGCATAGGTCCCCCAACGATTTCCTACCTAGAATCCCATGCAAACCTCAAATTTCGCTGAAAAATATCACTTTTTTCTCAAATTTCTGTCTGGGAAAGTTCTGCAATCTATGTGGATCAACAAATTTCCTACCACCCAGTGTTCCACCAGGTCTCCCAATAAAAATGATACCTCACTCGCGTGGGTGGGTCAAGTACCCTTGACAGGCAAGGGCCCAAAACGTATTTAAGAG
Source organism: Lissotriton helveticus (assembly GCF_964261635.1). Lineage (NCBI taxonomy): Eukaryota > Metazoa > Chordata > Amphibia > Caudata > Salamandridae > Lissotriton > Lissotriton helveticus. Next base: position 733,453,820 of record NC_136070.1, read on the forward strand.
ACATAAAAATGACCAATCACAAACCAACCTGGTTTTGCAAGGGGGGTCCCATGAGTTTTTGGCTCATGGGACCTAATGTGTGGGAGGAAATTTGAGTATCCACCCAGATTCCAGAACTTTCCCACACAGAAATTTGAGAAAAAAAGTGATTTTTTTCAGCGAAATTTGCAGCTTGCAGGGGATTCTGGGTAGGAGAATGTTGAGGGACCCACGCAAACCATATCTCGTTAGACTCCCCCGGGTGTCTAGTTTCCAGAAATGTGTGGGTTTGGTAGGTTTCCCTAGATGGCCACCGAGCCCTGGACCAAAAACTCATGGGACCTCTTTGCAATACCTGGTAGGTTTGTGAGAGGTAATTTTGATATTGCCTCAATAGGTTTTGGGCCCTTGCAGATTTCCGACATGGAAAGCCTGTATGAAAGCAAATTTGGGGGCCCCTAGCAAGGCCCCCATTCCTCCACAGCTTCTGGCTGGGGACCGATGGGCAACTATGGTGTCTCCTGTTAATCCCTGCACCATGTGGCAGGCACCTTGAGGGATTCACAGATTCTCCCATTTCTTGATGTAATTCAATTAGCTGCATTTGATTACTAACAATAGAACTACAGTCAGAATTTGCTGGGTATGGATCACTCTGAAACCCCTTCAAGGCTAACTTCGCCTGAGCCAGCAAAAATTTCTCTTTAATTTTATTTTGTGTGCCTTTCAAATCAATACTGCAATACTTCGAGTTTCGCAGGACTTTATCTAAAGGTTTGAAGAGCAAACAAATAACATAACCACTGCAGAGGAAGCATGAGTTTGCACATCATTCTGCAGCTCAGCATTTGGTCGCTAAATAGAAACCTTACACTCATCCCACAAATCATAAAGAAGGACAATGTCAATTAAGTATTGGTAAATTGATTAGTAAATGTGAAAAGATCAATACAACTCCAAGCACATATGTACCCCCATGTAGTTCCCTCAAAGGGTAGGCACTAACCTCAGCTAGCCTCACATTCTGGCCCTCCAATATCAGCGTCTTTCTTCTTCTTCTATACCTTGTTATCCCACTGCACATTGATCTTTTGGGTGTCTCTCCATTTCTGAAAGCTTCCTATCAATTCCCTCGAATGCAGCTTTAGCCCAATCATTCTCTTCTTTGCATGGGTGTCCTCAGTTATGAACATCCTAAAGTTTTTCTGCAGGGTTTGAAATTAGAATAAATCAACTCTTTACTTGGTTGACATTCCTTCTAAGACTTCATGTGCCTCACATGCACCTCTATCCACCTCTCTACAAAGGAGTTCTTCTTGGTTATATCCATTTATAATTTTTAGTTTCAGTGTCTCCATTAAAATCTCCTCAAACTCACTTTTTGTTTTTACTACATCAACACCCTTACTGGGGTGTTCTCCTCTGAAGCACCCAGACTGTCTGGTACTTGTCTACCTCCACAACAGGCACACTCGCTACAGAGTTCATAGTGGTTCAAGGGTCTCACTCCCGGATCTACAGTGGCACTTGTGCTAAGGACAAGGGTGACACTTTCAAATGAAGGAACAAATGGGGCTTCGGGACAGCAACTGTGCTCAGAGGCTTTATAAGAGGAGCTAGAACCATACTATTGTAACAAGAGCAATGGGCAGCTATTGTACAGAGATACCTTGCTCTGCTAGTGCACTTGCAGCTGAGTCGACAATGGGTGGGGATCCTCCTACAGTCATTCCCTACAACAGGCTGATTTAGTCCTCCCACCTGGACAATGTTATACGGAGGAGTTCGAGAAGCCAACAAATCATCCAAAAATTCATCACAAGAGTCACGGCGCTCCCTTCATCCGTTATCATTTCAGCCTCAACCCCCCCATGCTTCTCTTCTCCCTTTTCTTCCACTGGTTAAGATGGGATACATTTTAACTCCCTAAAACATATCTTTCCTCCATGCCTGCTGTTCTGCAACCCCACTTCACAGCCAAAACCTAACTGCCTTTTTGGCTTTATTCTGATATTTTTCTCTCTTTTACATTTGCTGCCCAATCTATGCATTCAAGTCTTCATATTGGGCTGATTTTGGTGAGAGCTTCATCTGATATGGTACCAGCCTCAAATTGTCAGTCATTCTCAGGTTGAAAGTACCATAGGGAGAAAACTGCAGGGATCCTTTGCTTCCAGTGATCTTATACCATAGTTTAGGCCAAATATATGTGTGTGTAAACCAACATTGGTTGGTATGTAGTGAGCAGACATACCCTCGGGCCTTCACGGACAGGTATTCGCACATCATCACTAAATAAAGTCCTTAGGTATTTTTTTTTAATGTAATCTTCACTCAGTAAGTAACACAATTCAATAAACATGAATCAAAATAACCAGAAGTACTCAACAAATCACAAAGCAAAATACAACACTAACCCCAAAACTCAGGGCCACACCATGAACACTACTCATAGTGTGGCACCCTTGGACGGAACGACCAATTCTAGCACGGCACACACACTTACCGACCAACACCAGCATGGCACCTTATGACACAACTCGTAGCAACCACAGTGGCTCCCACTCCTCAGCGATAAACCTAGCCCAAACAATTATTGAGGCAGCGAAAAATTATTGTCTGTTCCATTAAAAGAAAATTTCAAGCACAGAATCACTCTAGGGGAAGCTGGGACTCGCCCTCGCCACCGTCCCACGGATCCGCAAAACCATCACTGGTGGAAGATCAATTCACCTACCTGGCGGCCAAGACCTGGAACACCCTCCCCACCGACCTACGACTCACCCAGGACCATCTCTCCTTCAGGAAGCAACACAAGACCTGGCTTTTCGAGCAGTAGCAGCCCCCCTCCCCCAGCGCCTTGAGACCCTAGCGGGTGAGTAGCGCGCTTTACAAATACTCTTGATTGATTGATTGTCGTCTGACGTCTACAGAAAGCAGTTTACCGTATGGCATACGTTGTTCGTTACCGTTGCCGTCAGGGAATTTCTCTGTCACTGTACACTGACGGGTGGTGAAGAAGGCAGCAAATTATTTCTTCAGGATCGTCGCCAAAATGTAGAAGTTTGAGTCACACCGGAAACTGCTGGTAAGCATCAACTTCTTTATTTTCTTTAAGTAGTGCAGGAATCAAGTAGAAATCATCCTGCCTCAGCAACCGCCTATCATAGAATCACAAGGACCCTGAGCCATCACAATTCTAAGTAATGACTCACGGAATGCTCATGACCTCACCAGAAAGGCAGATGCACAATCAATACAACAGATTCCTCTCGCAAACTGGTTACATCACTCTACAGGATTGCGATGTCACACAGGTCACACAAGTACACTGCTGCCAGACTAGCATGGCAACGGGATTTGGACATGCAACTGGAGGACGACAAGTGAGTTTATTGCTGCACGAACACCAGGAAAGTGTCATTGCATGGTCGGCATAGGTTGGTACATTTTAAGTTTTTGAACAGGATATACTATACCCCTGAACGGCTGTGCAGATATGGCTTGCGTGATAGTGCCAGGTGTGAGAGGTGCGATTAGTCAGTTGCGGATTTTTTGCATCTGGCATGGTTGTGCCCGGGAGTCTATTCTTACTGGGAAAGTGAGTTTGCAGAATTGGGTAAGGTGGTTGATTTGAATCTTGCACCGGACCCCCTGATGGCACTTCTGGCATATACGAAGGCACTACCCAGAGCGGCGCGCCGGATGGTTGATATGGGGCTGCTCGTAGCCAAAAGACGAGTGGCTTTGTGTTGGATGAGGGACCCCCCCGAAGCTGTGACAGTGGTCCCGGGATATGATGTACTGCTCCACACAGTCGGAGGCATACATTGAGCTCCTGCCACCTAGGAGCAGACCCAAAAACTTCTGGGGCTTGTATGTCTCTTACGTGCAGCGTGAGGAACGAACCGCAGAGGATGAGGCAGATGGTTCAAATGTTGAGCAGTCTGGGGGTGTTAGCAAACCAGCGGGGATTGGTTGAGGATTAGACAATCTTGTACGGAGGGGTCAGGGAGTGACAACGCAATGGCTGGAACGTGTTGGCTGTGTGTATGGCCCTTTGGGGGGAAACAAAAGCACTTGGGTCTGAGGGGATGGGGTCCACTGCGGGTCTGTTACGGACAGGTAGTTCGGCGAGTTGCAACATAGAGGGTTTACTCCCACAATATAGCGCTGGGTCCTGCTATCTGTCCCCTCGCCTGTGTGGTTTCCCGGCTCCTTATCATTCTCCTAATGTGTTGGTTGATGCCGCCTGCCCAAGTAGGGATGTTGGCTAAATGGCTGTGTATACTCACTTATTGCGTGTACTATATATAATTTGTATTGGCAGATTGAAACTGGGATGAAGTGCTGTGTTACTGTCAAATCATTGAAATATAATAAAAAAAATAAAAAAAATGTAGTCATGAGTGTGTATAAACCTTGCATAGGTATGTATACTAAATAAGCTAAACCAATTAAATCAGGCAAATCAGCTTGTCAAGTAAAAGACTTGTAACAAAAACTGGTTTGCAGAAAATTAGTTGAAAGAGACTCCAAAGACTTAGGGCCATATGTAGTAAAAGGTTGCATCGCTTTTACATCACGCAACTGGGTGCACATGCAATGCCACCCTTAAGGTCAATTTATCAAGCCTCACAAGGCCACCTTACATGGCCCTGAGTGGTTTAATAAATCCAAGTAATGCAGCGCAAATTGCTGCTTTGTGTTACTCTGCCCCAGGGAGGTGTTACTGTGCAAGACCCATGAATTTTGGCGCATTCCCAGATTTACCATAAGTGGTAGACCTGGAAATGCACCAAAGCTGCTAAGCCTCCCAGGTGAGGTGTATTGAAGAGAAATATGTTTATTTCTTCTTGTTTTTTCCTCTTTCTATGTGTGCTGCATTGTGCAGCACAGATAGAAAGAGGAAAATGCCTCTGGGGATTTATTTTGTGCAGGAATGTGCCCCTTCTTGCACGAAAACAATTCTGCTTACAACGCAGGCCCACTTTCACCATGGTGCAAGAGTGCCTGTGTTGGCGCTAGGCAGCACATTGTGTGTCAGCACTGGGAAAAGGCAGGAATTTGCCATATTATTTTAAATACGGTGCATTCCTGCCCCTTCCTGTCATGCAGCACAGAGCAGCAAGCTGACTTGCTGTGTGGCATATTGGTAAATATGCCCCATATAATCTTAGGAAGCGACTGGCCTTTCAGCATGACTGTAGCATTATGAGTTCAAACACATGTGCTAGAGCAGTACATAATAAATCAAAGGGCCTAACGTTATGCCAATTTCTTAAGTGTCATTGAAGCATCAACCATTTAGTTTGGTACATTTTCAGTGAAAATGTGTTAGAGCCCATCTCTAAAACCAACAGGCAAATCAACGTATCTTCTCTTTCTATCCATTTCTTTTCACAGAGCCCCAAGACTTGTCCTCCATTTTTGGGCCTGTGGGCTCCTCCCACTCTGTCTTTGGCCCCTCAACATTGAAGTGCTTCTTTAGACCTGGCTAGAAGGAAGGTGCTGACTGTCTGCAGACAGGACCAGACTGGCTGTAGCGAGCACCAGGTGTTTCCGCGGTGGGCCGGTAGAGTGGGGGGCGTTTTTCAACCGGCGGGGCATTTTTTCGTTACTGGGGACTGGTTTTCCATCAGTGCTGCGAAGCCAGCCCCTTCTAACAAAATTGCAGCTGCAGCAGTGGTCCCACAAGCACCCGGCAGACCCCCATCCCCCTCACCCCGGCCGTTTGAACTTAATTGCCGGGGCTGGTTTGTAATCCTTGTTTACAGAGGAGGGGTGCTAAAGGTACCTTGCATGGAGAAGGTGCTTGTTAGAACTGGGCGTCTCTAGTGGCTGAGGTAGGTACCTTAGGCCAAGTAGGGACCCTTGCTTCCATGTCAATGAAAGGAAGGACACCTTGTCAGATAGCCCCTGCTCACCCCCTCGATAGCTTGGCACGAGCAACCAGGCTTATCTTCAAGGCAAGTGTGTAAAGTATTTGCAACCACGCTCTCAGTAACCCAATGATGACACCACAAATGAACTCCACACAAGTTTAAAAAAAGACAAGTATATATTTATATAAAAATATATACGATGAGACCCCCACAATATAAATCCAACATATGCGTATTTGTAATATTCCTCCTGGCCAGTGATTAGGCTAGCCAGCCCTGGTAGGTTCTGGCGATATTAATGGGCAATTCTAGATGACACAATGCGGTCCTAATGCAATGCTATGCAGTTCGTAATGCAAGAATCAGGCACCTTGCCATATAAAAATAATGCAGTTCGTTATGCAACAATCAAGCAGTTCGTAATGCCAAAATAATGCAGTGCGTAATGCAACAATCAGGCAGTTGTTAATGCAGAAATAATGCAATGTGCAATGCAACAATCAGGTAGTTCGTAATGCAGAAATAATGCAATGCGTAATACAACCATCAGGTAGTTCGTAATGCAGAAATAATGCAATGCGTAATGCAACAATCAGGTAGTTTGTAATGCAAAAGTAATGCAATGCGTAATGCAACAATCAGGTATTTCGTAATGCAGAAATATTGCAATGCATGATACACCAATCAGGTAGTTCGTAATGCAGAAATAATGCAATGTGTAATACACCCCAGCACCGATCATGGTGCTTTAGACGGTCTCTCCGCCACTCGTACTGACTCGCTGTCAGCTTCTGCCAACATATGCCCCCAACACGGGTATGGTGTAAACTAAAGTGCAGCTGGCCCGGTACTGCCACTCCTTGGCAAGTACGGGCCACGATACGAGCTGAAGCAGAGGCTCCCGCTTCAAGAATGGGAGAGGCCGAGAGTGCCTCTCTCTGAGCCCGCACCCCACCCCAGGCGGCGATACACGTTACCTTGGGGGTGCGACCTCGCTCTCCTCGCTTGTTCTCGCGACTTGGGCCTCCAATGCGACTTTGTGGATTCCGAGCAGTGGCAATAACGAAGATCTCAGGCTACAACAGGGCACATGCACACAGCATTGTTGCGACTTTCTTGAGCTTCGGGTGTGCATGATCACAGGGCAATCCTTACGAAGGTCTCAGACTGCAAGAAGCACATGCATACAGCGTCACTGAGACTCACTTGAGTTCCGGGTGCACACGATCACAGAGCTATCTTCCCGTAGGTCTCAGGCTGCAAGAAGCACACGCACACAGCGTCGCTGAGACTCACTTGAGTTCCGGGTGCACACAATCACAGGGTAATGCTCAGGAAGGTCTCAGACTGCACAAAGCACACACAAACAGCGTCGCTGAGACTCACTTGGACTCCGGGTGTGCACGATAACAGGGCAATCCTCACGAAGGTCTCAGACTGCACAAAGCACACACAAACAGCGTCGCTGCGACTCACTTGGTCTCCGGGTGTGCACAATAACAGGGCAATCCTCACAAAGGTCTCAGGTTGCACAAAGCACACGCACACAGCATCGCTGAGACTCACTTGGACCCCAGGTGCACGATAACAGGACAATCCTCACGAAGGGCTCAGGCTGCACGAAGCACACGCACACAGCGTCGCTTTGACTCGCTTGGACTCCAGGTGCCCACAATCACAGGGCAATTCTTAGGCCTCAGGCTACAAAAAGCACATGCACACTGTGTCGCTGAGACACACCTGGAAACTTTTGTGTTCCTGAGTTTCCACGACAGGGAGCCAGCTCAACTCGGGCCCTTGGGGACAAGTTACTTCCAGACACAGCACACAGCAATGTTTCTTAAAGGGGGGAATCACAGCACACAGCAAAATCCCTTAGCCTCTCCTTGGTTAAATCAGCAAACTGCAGGCCAGCCCCAGAACACACAGCAAGGGTCAGTCCTTTCCTTCAGTCTCTTCAGCTGTTTCTTCCTTGGCAGATGTGCCTCTTGACCACGAAGTAGTTTCAATCCTTTTCAGTCTTGATCAACCCAATTCCATTCCAATGTTCGGGGATTTCAGCTCTCATAGTTTATACATTTCTTTATTACTTTGTTCTTTCAACCTGCATATCACGTTCATATACCAAAAACCAAGTACATAAAACTTCTACCTCAGCCGAGGTAGAGAACCAGTCCAGCAATAAACGTAGGAATTCAGTCCAATTTGCAGTCCTTTGGACGTCGTCTAAGCATTCACGGTTGACTTTGTTGCTTTTGTATCGTGGCATATTATCTTAGCTGTAACCAACCTAATCCTACCCCCCCTCCTCAACTCTCCCAACCCCCCTCAAAACAACCGCCCCTCCCCATCCCCTCTCCCCTCCGCAGGGTCTGTCTAAGTAGAGGTCCATGTATCTCAATGCTCGTTTGGGGTCTCCACATTCCTCTCCTCTTGGCAGGGGGCTAGCCCCCCCACTGGCAGTTGTTCCCTCTCGTGATCTCTGTGTGGGTTGTAAGGCCTGTCCAGTTACTTCCTGAATCATACCTCGGGTAGTTTAGCATCCCTTCTAGTGGCCTGCATGTACCCCTCATCGGCCAGAGCCCACTCCCTTAAGTCTGTTTTCCATTTCGCCAGTAAGGGCCCCAGCTGCGTTAACCAGTGAATCGCGATGCGCCGTCTAGCTATAACAAGTCCCAGAACCAGAAACCGCCTACTAGTCTTACGTTTAGGATCCCGGGAATCAGACCCAAGAGACAAGGGCGCGGATCCATGTCAATCTGACACCCTGTAATCTTAGTCAAGTGCTCTAGGACCGCCCTCCAGTACTTCTGGATTATTGGACAGGTCCACACCATATGTGGGAAATCCGCTGGGGCGTGGCGACATCTAGGGCAGTGTGGACCTCTGGAGTTGTCAATGACATGAAGCCGCCTGGGTGAGAGATAGGTCATGTGTACCATGTTATACTGGATTTGTTTGAATCGATTGCATACCGACACCTTCCGCACACTCTCATGCATTTTTTCCCAGTCACGTGACGTGATCTCCTGCGGACACACCTGCTGCCATTTCTCCTCTATCTGTAAGGGTCCATTCTTTTTCTCCTCCCTCAGAGCCCTATATAGGTGGGTGACAAACTTCCGCCCTCCTGCCATTGTGATCATGGTGACCAGCGTATGTGTGTGCTCCGGGCTTCTGGGAACGAAGGCCACATCTGCCGCACTGTTGCCGCTATTTTCACATACTGCAGGAATTGCCCTGATCCGAACTCAAAGGTAGCCACTGCCTCCTGATAAGTGATGAATTTGTTATCCGGATGGAGGTCCGATAGCATAAGTCCTCCCCCCTCCTTCCATTTATCAGTTGACATAACCCGCTCAATTTGAGCGAAGGACAGCATAAGCCAGATATCTGCCTCTGGGGCAAATGGTCTGGCCCGGATGAGTCTCTGGACTACTCGGTTCAATATTTTGGCTAATAGTCGCACCAATGGGGGCTGCGCTCCCGTTGTCCCCCTGCCTGCCAGAGAAGAGTCCGCAACTGTTGATCCCCATAGGAGTCTGCCAGCAAGGACTCGCAACTCCAACATGTTATTGCCTGGCTGGATACGGACCCCTCCTGTTTGATATCAAGAAAAGTTAGGGTGCACTGTTGGGCGCTTCCCTCCCAGGATTGCATAACATGTGCAAGGCAGCAAATATTCCGTAGTGTATTCCTGCCCGGTATAAAACCGGACTGATCATCATGTACCAGTTGACGGAGAAATGGGAGGAGCCTGTTCGCAAATACTTGGCTAATAATTTTAAGATCCGCATTTAGCATTGAAATTGGCTTATAAGAACTGGGGAGCAGGGGGTCCTTCCCCAGTTTGGGAATCATCACTATTAGTGCCTCGCGCGTGGAGTCCAGGAGAATACCGCTTTCGCAGGCTTCCACCATGATTTCCAACAGTTTTGGGATCGGGACCCCCCCAAACTCTTTATAGAGTTTGGCCGCTAGGCCATCCATCCCAGGGGATTTAGCAGTCTGCAGATGGGCGATCGCTGCAGGCACCTCTTCCCCTCTGAGCGGGGCCCCAAAGGACTCCTGACCCTCGGGGTCTATGCATGGCATTTCCACTCCCGCCAGAAAGGCTGATATAATCGATGTGGCGACGGGGCACTGGGGCTCAGAGTATATTTTGCGCAAATGGTTCACAAACACTTTGTTTATCTCATGCTGTTTGTAAACCATACTTCCTAGTTTGGATTTGATTTTTAAAATTGGGTGAGGCTGTGTCTCCAGTCTAATCAAGCACGCAAGTAGACGTCCGGTTTTGTCCCCCTCAGTATACCAACGGTGTCTACTCGCAGTTCTATTGAATTTGCCCAGCGAGTCCCAGATGTCCCCTATCTTGCATCTCAGTGCCGCCCACTTAGCCGGCCCTTCCCTATCCGCGGGGAGCTCTCTTTCCAGTGCTGCAAATGCTCCTCCTGTTGGCGTAGATCTCACTCGAGCGGTTTTTTCACCCCCACCTCCATAGACATGCAAACACCCGCAGGACCACCTCCATCGCGTCCCATTCGAATGCCCTAGTGCTGGCCATGCCCCAATTTGCATTAAAATAGGCTTCTAGCCCATTTGTTAATGCGTCTTTATAGGTTGGGTCTGCAAAGGCTTCAACGTTTAACCTCCACAGCGGTATCTTAGATCTCGGCCGCCTAAAGAGTATGTTATTAATAGGGGGAGTGATCTGACAAATATCGGGCCAGGTACAGTGTCTCTCATTTTTGATGGGCCGCCGACTTTTGTGCAAAGAAATAGTCTAGTCTACTATAGGTATTGGCAGCAGGTGTGTGGCACGAATACACTCGATGGCCAGGGTGGCGATGTCTCCAAATATCCAGTAGGTGATAGTTTTGAAGCATTCAACCCATAGCCTTTCTCACCTTAGGTTTGGCATCTAGTTTTGGTGGGTGCCTGTCTAGTTCCCCATCAAGGGCACAGTGAAAATCCCCTGCAACTATCAATTCTGTATCTGGATCCATATCCAACTGCCCCAAGACCTGACTCAGAAACTTGCCATCATCACTATTTGGGGCGTATACATTCACCACGCACATGCAGCGGCCATCCAGCATCCCCACCACAATCACGTATCTCCCCTCTGGATCTTGCCTAATATTTATGGCTTTGAAGGGCATTCCCGGGCCACTCAAATAAGCGTTCCTCTCGCAAACCTCGAATAAGAAGTCGTGAAAAACTGGCCACTCCAACGACGCTGGACGTACTTAAGACAGTCTCCCCACAAATGCGTCTCCTGAAGTACAGCTATACTTATCCCATACCGTCTGAGGTAAGTTGCCACCCGTATTCTTTTGATCACATTATTAAGCCCCCGGACATTCCACGTTATAAATTTATACTTCTGCGTGTCACCTGGCATGAGTCATCCTCCGTTGACTTGGCAGCCCCCAGCGTCTGGCTGTGGCACTTCCAACCGTGTTGTATTGTGACCCATTTGGTAACAATCTCTCCTGCCTCTAGTAGCGCAGTATAGACCAGACCCAGCAGTAAACCAAAGGAAACAACAACATTGTGAACCCCCAACCCCAACTCCCCCCTCCCCCAGACAGTAGTACTTCATTATCATAACCCAACCCTGGTTTTATGGACTCAGGACCCTGCCCAGAGCTCCACCCACCCCCTAGAGTAGCCTCCCCAACTGAAGTAACGACTATGAGTTATACAACTTTCTCAGATCAGGTCACCCTCACGGACTCCGATTAACAGCCAAACTGACTGGCACCGTGCGGCCCGCCCAACCGAAAGTCTAGCCAGGCCGCCTCAGCACGCCACAGCAGGCGCTTCGTAAGGGTGTAGTGGCGGAAAAGTGACCCTCCATTCAGAAACGTTTCCTCCTCTCCTCTCCTCAGTACCTCTGGGCCCACGGCTTCCATGTAATAGCCCCACAATAAAGTAAGTACAGCCCAGCCTGCACTTACAGTTACAATGACCCAGAACCCCAGGGTCATAAGCCGCTGTCCGCCTCTCAAGTGTATTTCAGGAACCCCCATCGACCGGGCTGGTGGTGTCCCCCAGGTCCGACTGCATTTCCTGTACCAAGCATAATGGCAAAAACTGGATCTGTGTCAGGATTGCCTCTATTTCGGAGACAAGTGTGCAATTCGGACCCACCTTTATGCGTCCGCCGTCTGACAAATCTCGTACCCCAGGTCTCTGCTCTCCTGTGCAGCGCTGAGGATTGCGTTGCCAACCACTCCTCCTCTTCTGTTCTTGCCAGCCCTGGTTTTGGACTCGGACATCCAGTCCCATTGAGTCCATCCAATCCGTTACCTCCGAAGGGTTACCAAAGAAATGTATCTTGTCTCCATATTGCACTCGGAGTCTGGCCAGGATCATTAAACTGTATTTGATGTTAAAGTTCCGCAGTCGGCGCTTGACCCCCAGGAAGTCATTTCGTAGGTCCTGTACTTTTTTAGTATAGTCCGGGTAAATGTGAATATCGTGGTTTTCAAACCTAGGCGGACCATTGGTGCCAATATATTACAGGATCGTGTCCCGGTTCCTAAAGTTGAATATTCTAACAATCAGGGCTCTAGACGGGGCCCCCATTTTCAGTGGCGGGCCGAGGGAGCGATGGGCTCTTTCCACTGCAAACATCTTGGAGAGCCTGAGGGTAGGGAATGTGGAGCCTATCTAATCTTCCAGAAATAAGTCTGCTGCCGGCCCCACTGCCTTTTCTGGAAATCCCAAAAAGCAGAGGTTTTTCCTCCTTGACTGCCCCTCTGCATCGTCGGATCTCGGTCTGCAACGCATGCAGGTCTCCTTTGGTCATGGTGACCCGGTCCGCCCCCTTTCTGAGATCCAGGTGCAAGTGAATAATATCCATGGCCATACCGTCCATCTTGGATTCCAGCACCACTCGAGATTCACGTATTGCTTCCAGTATCCCGAAATTTTCTCTAGCCGCCGCATCCCGGTGAGTTTCCTGCTCTGGTTCCTTCCTGAGGCGGTCTGAAGCTGTAGGGCCCGACACCGTGTACTGCATTATTTTATTAGATTGGGTGCTTCTCAGGGTTCTATCTCTCCCCATGCCCGGCTCCCGTGTCCCAGGGCAACTCCCGGTGGCCCCACTCCTAAAAGCTAGTGATGCAGGGACAGGCCTCACTGTCAACCTGGAGTCAAGGATAACTTCTAGGCGCTCTGCATATTCTCCTGGTCCGGAGCCATAGGCCTCCGCAGAGTGGTTGCCTCGCTGCCCTAGTTGATGGTTGGGGTTCGCTACTTGCCCCTTTCGTTGTGGCCCAGCGCCCCTTATGCTTGCCCTTAGTCTCTGTCCCAGGTTGACTCAGGCCCACGGCCTGTTCGGGTCAATTGCCCCTGGCACTGTCCTGGGCCGCACCGAGTCGCCTTCCACTGCACTCCCCTGTTCCAGGCACTCTGATCACCGTCAACTCCATGACCGTCAACGCCACCAGCTCGGGCAGGCCGATCTTCACAGGCCCCCAAGCACCGGGCTCGCATGACTTGCGCCTCCCAGCTCCCGGTCCACTGCCACCCCTTCTCTGCAGGACCCCCTTCGGCGATCCCCTGGGAGGCGCAGCAGCGGCCGGAGGGTCCCAGCCCGGGGCCGACGTCAGGCTGTCAGCTTACTATTAGGCGGGGCATCTCACAGCGATCCTTACCTCTCGGGATGGGCCAGGGCCGCCCTCTCGAGGCTCAGCAGTCCAACGGGACTCCGGGGGCCTTACGTCAATTCCTTTGGTGAATGGCCGTCTGCTTTTCACTCTGTGCAGGACCCTCATGGTCGGAGGAGCCCTCCGCTATCACAGTTGGCCGCAAGCCCCGCGGCCGTCTCATCCGTCAGTGTGGGCGCGCTCGGCGGAGGGGCGGGCCGGGCCGATTACAGCAGGCCCCAAGCACTTGGCTCACGTGACACGCACCCCCCCCTACCTTAGGAGCGTTTCAGCCGAACGCTCCATGACCGACCCTTCTCTCCAGCACCTCCTCAGGCAATCTCCAGGTGGCACAGCAGCGGCCAGAGGTGCCGCTAGGATCGGACGGCAGGGTCACAGCACACTGGGCCGCACCGAGTCGTCTGCTCTCCCGTGTTCCAGCCACTCTGATCACCGTCAGCTCCATGACTGTCGACGCCGCCAGCTCAGGCACGCCGATCTTCACAGGCCCCCAAGCACCGGGCTCGCATGACTTGCGCCTCCCAGCTGCCGTTCCACGGCCACGGCCAGCCCACGGCTATCCCTACCCCTCGGGACAGGCCAGGGTCACCATCTTAGGTCTCAGCATTTCGACGGGGCTCCGGAGTTCGTAAGTTCATTCCCCCTGCCAGGGGCAGTTTGCTCTCGCTCCAAGCAGGACCCTCGGGATCAGAGGAGTCCTCTGCTGATTATGCAAAGATTTGGGGTCTCAAATTCTGCCAGGATACTGCAGGATTTCAGTCAGTGGGGCAGGAGCAGCGCAGATATGCGACTAGCCGGCCAATTTATCAAGCCACGACCCCCTTCAGCTCTCAAAGTTATACCTCTCAAAGTCTTTGAAGTCTTTGTGTTCAGGGGGACACTGACCCCTGTCCAAACCAGTTCTGTGTGTCTCCCTGCCAGTGACACCTTCTTCCTTTGATAGAGGGGTTCTGGGTCCTTAATCACTCAGCAGGACATGGAGCCATTGTTTTATGGCAGCATATCAGGCCTCTTCACCCCCAGGGGCTACTCCTCCCCACTACACTCCAGATGCAGGTCAACCTTTTGCTCTCTCACCTCCTCCCCTGGGTCAAGACATTCCCCAGATCCTATCACTTTCAGATCCAGACAATCAATCCACAACCAGGCAGAGACACACAGAAATATTGGAGCACAAAAACCCAGCCACTTCGAAGAGAGTGCTTTCTAAACACACAATGCAAAAACCACCTTCACAAAAAGATGGGTTATTAAATTGTGAGTTCAGGCACATTAAACTTCACCTCTCCATCTTAAGCCTTTGGGAAGATAGGCTGGAAATATATTGCACAGTCTCCCCATTCTGTCCAATGGGCAAGATGGCCTTTCAACAGTGAAAAACGAAATGGAGAGTATTTCACTGTCAGGACATGGTGCACACCTCAGTACATGTCCTACCTTCCAGATAGTCTGCACCCTGCCCAGGGGGTACCTTGGGCCTACCATAGGGTTGTCTGATGTGCACAGAAGGGAAGGGTAAGGCCTGGCAAGTGGGTGCCCTTGTCAGGACAACATGGCAGTTTAACAAACTGTGCGCAGGCACTGCAGTGGCAGGCCTGAGTTCTTTCTTTAAGGCGACTTATGTGGGTGGCACAATTAGTGCTGCAGGCCTACTAGTAGCATTTGCATTGCCAGCCCTGGCACACATACTGCACTTTACTAGAGACTTTACTAGTAAGACAAACATACCAATCATGGACAACCAATTACCATTACACTTTACACAGGAAACACTTGCACTTTGACACTGATCAGCAGTGGCAAAGTACCCAAAGCATCTAAGATGGCAACATCATGTCAGAAAAAAGGTTTTGGGGGAAAGCAAAAAGTTTAGGGAACTTTAGCCAAAAGGGCCAATTCCAACAGTGCTGCATAGAAGAGGAGGACTTAGAGGGGCTGAGGCAAGAAGACTGAACCCAGTATTCTGCAAGCAAGGGAAGGATCGGCACTGTCAGGCATGTGGTGAAACAAAAACATCTTGAGGCCTCTGTGCTATTCCCAGAAGCTGAAACAACGGTGTTGGTTTAGCACTCACAGACACTGCAATCGAAGTGCTAAGTGTTGACATAAAGATACATAGTTTTTGTAATCTTATAGAGACTAAGGAATCATTGCATTTCGACGGTCTTCCTAGAAGAAGCCAAAGTTCCTGGAGAAGGTTAGCACGCTTATCAATACTGCAACTGGCGTGGTGAAGCAGCTACAGTGGGGATAGAGCAACCTCTTAAAATACAAAATGAAAACACTGAAGAGCAACCTATAGAGCTATTGGATGGTGCAAAGGCTTCACAAAACCTTATGCACACCTTGACATCAGTGCTGTCCAATCTCCCATCCTTTAAATGGGGAAAGAACCAGTATGCCTGCAGAGCAATGCAATCATTGAATGGAGGAAGCTTCTGCCATTGTGCAATGTGAAAAACCGTTCTAGGAAACGTAAAAGGGAACCGTGTACTCTTTAGTCTCACCTTCAGACTCCTTTATTATTTTGCTACTGAAGACCGATGTGTACAATACAATACATACAGTAGGCTTTGAGTCATCCCCATGCCCTGTGACTCAATCTATGGCTTTCTTGTCTATCTAAATTCCCTGCTCCTTTTTCAGTTGCTTTCTGCTGTGTTCTTTATGTTTGTCTCAACCTCTAGCATTTCTGCGTTACATTGTGTCTGACTGGCTGAGCTGTATAATCCTGTTCCATTTTACTAGTCCATGGTAGCACATTACTTTCTTCCTTCTCTCTACCTTCGCTGTCTCCCGCCCCCTTGTGTTTGGGCAGAAAAGGTCCTCTGCATAAGTTCTCATAACAAGTTTCTGCTGGTTTTGGAATTTTACCTCAACACACAACATTCATGAGTGTGTGCTGAGTGCTCCGTCTGACAGAACGCGACCCATATCTAGTCTCTATAGTCCAGAGGGGTACACCATCTATAGAATCCTTTGCTGATTGTTACTCGCATCAGTTCACTGGGCTTTAGAGGACTGACAGGGGTGGCAAAAACTAATTATAGTGATAGGACAGGCCTTTTTACATATCGTCTGCCAATGTTGTCTCGTGGATTCTTCTGTGCTCCCTAAGTTTTCTGCCACTCCTCTGCAACTTAATCATTCACACAGATGACAAGTTCATGTGGCTAATATATTTGTTGTAATGCGCATAGAGTGTGTGTTACATATGTCCATGGACACCCACAATCCATTTTGATTTCCAACTCTAGAGTGGTACCTTAAAGTAGGCTGGAGACAGCTCAAGACAGTGTTGTGAATTAAAAAGCTTCTCTAATGCAGTCCTGAAATCCTTTGTAGAGGAGGTGGCTCTACGGTTTCAGGGATATAAGAAATAGGATCCTTTGTAGGTGGACCATTCTTCCATATGTGTCATCCATAACAAGTTGAGAGCTGGTTAACTGCGGAAGCCTCTCCCTATTTATTGCCTTTACTTTGGGTCTTCCCTGACAGGAGACTTCACAATTCCACTCCAACTTCTTGCTGACACAGTGATACAAGGACTATGGCTTGAGCAGTATAGGGGGAGTACAAAAGTAAGGTTGGTTGATAGCTTTATTTCGATATGCAGATATCTTAAAAGCATTACATACATATTTAAAACTGCAAATCATCAATTTAAAAATACATGCGAAGATTAAAACAAGTAAAAAGTACCAATGATACATGCAAATAAGTTAGTTAAAAATTGATTAAATTGAAATAGACAATCTTTTGGAGCGAATCAACCAAGCCCATCTTAAAAATTTTGAAACACCACAAACTATGGGGGGGGGGAAGTGTCAGCTAATAAGATGCGTACCGCCACCAAATGCTGGCGTGTCCCTAATAGTCTAAATAGAGGTTTGAGCCAACACCTCCTTGGTCGGGAATAATCAGGGCATTCAAAAAGGATATGTGTCACCGTCTCGGGCCTTGTAGAACAAAGGGCACAAAATGGCGATAGCTGCACAGGCAGTTTCCATCTGGAAAGGAGAGCACCTATCGGAAGAGTGCCCACTCTGAACTTAAAGTAAAGAGCCCTATCAACTGGCATGGTGATCAAGTCCAGATAGGGTTCATAGGCCACCACGTCCTTGATTCTTAGAAAGGCTGCGGTGGAGTTGCAGTGACGGGGGTTTGCAATAAGTTGAGAGGAGACCCATTCCCAATATAGTTTTTTCAGGGTAGCTTTGGGTGGGGCAGATTTTGCAGCCCAAGAAGCCCCCAAACCCAGTTCCCCCAGGAGGTTTTTAATATCCCTTAACCACTTAATCTTGTGCCAGCCCCCATTCCCATCACCTCGGACAGCCCGTCGACATAGGATTTCAGTTCTGGAACCCTCCACAAGCGGGCCCATAAAAGCAGCGGCCGAAGGCGAGCCTGGTCCCTGATTGGTTTACAGCCCACGTCCAAGAGCACCGGAACTGTTGGGGTGCTCAAGGGAAGAGCCAATAGGTCTTTCAGAAATTTGCTCTCCGACTTAGATAGAGCCTCCAGATTGCAGAGACCCCATAGCTCCGCCCCGTATAACGCTGCAGTGACTCCTCTTGCTTTGTAGATATCAATTAGTGGTGCCACAGACTGTTTGGATGAAGCGCGATACTCCCTTAACAGCGCACCCCCCACCCTTTTGTGGCTAAGAACCATCTTATTGATATGGGATGACCAGCTCATAGCATCGCTCAAACGAATTCCCAAGTAGTCGAACTCAGAGACTTTCTCGAGAGGGACAGAGTTCAAGACTGGAGCACGACCTAGTTTCCGTGGTGAGTGCATGACCAGATATTTTGTCTTTTCCACATTAATCACCAGGCCCCTTGACGAACAAAAGTAAGGAACTTCAAGGAACCAGTTTGAGTTGAACCTATGGAGTACACAAAGGAATAGGAATGGGGTAAAAACCACTTGCCAGTGTGCCAAAATATATTTATCAAAATATGGGGTCCCACACCAGTAAAACTGAGAAGCTCTTCTGTGCTATTGGGTTGTCAAATCATCTTCATCATGTTCAGGAAATAAACCTATAAAGAGTTGTCTTGGGCATGCTTTGAGGAAGGTACTGCCTGTTTACTGGTGGTACCTTGTACGAACATGTAGCTGCCTTAAAGTTATGGACTGGGAGGAGCTAAGGCAAGAAGTTGTGGAACCTAGCCTCCTGCTATGAAAGGAAGGATCTACACTGCCAAGCCTTGTGGTGAGACCATGATATCTTGAAGCTCCTGTGCCATGTCCATAATCTGAAGCGCATGTGTCACTATAGCACTCACGTAAACTGCAAATGAATCCCCTAGTTTTACCTTAAAGACATGAAGTGCCTGCAACTCAATGCAAATTATTATTGCATATTCGACTGCTATACCAGAAGTAGTCAAGGCACCTTAATAAGGTTGGAACTTCATTGAAATTGTGTACCTCAACTGTCAGTTACACTGACCTCCATTAGATCAGTGCTGCAACTTGAGCTGGGCTCTTCTGTTTGTTTTGGTGATGGTTTTTTGTTTGGGCCTGAGGAAGAACCTAAAAATAAAATCCACCCGACAGTGAGTGTCTGTCACATCTGTACCAAGGGCTAACTGGAGGCTGACCTGGGTTAGAGAAAGACTGCGCACACATTGTGTACTCAGATGGCATGGTGCTGGAAGTCATAACCAATGCGTAGCGGGGCATTCTCATGGCTTTGTCCATACATTTTATTCTGTGATTACAGAGCCATCATTTGGAGGCATTATTCGGCACATTGGTGGTGGAGCTGAAAAACGAAGCCAAAAGATGTCAAACTTGGCCTTTTTCTTCTCCTGCTTAGCCAATGTCTTGATTCTGAGGGAAGAGACATGCTCAAGCCTATGAACTACCCTCTCATGATTAAGGATTGTCCAGAGGTGTCTATGGACGGTTCCCAATATAAGGTGAAGAATAAGCCTTTCCTGTGAAGTCAGTTTCTGTTTGAATCATAAATACCTTTGGCAATCACCAGAGGAAAATGTATCATAATACACTTTGTTCCGTATTTTTCATCACACTCATCACCTCCTTGTTCTCTATTTCTGTGCATTATTTTTGCTTACTGCACCTAGTTTCAATTTCAATCCATTTTATGGATGCCTTGGCATTCATCTGCTCTCTTTCTCATGTCAGGGATAGTTTGGTGTTTGGCCAATTTACTGCAACAAAAATCTCTGTCTCAGTCATGCAAAATCAGATCGTCAAGAAGGTTTTTACTACTGTCTTTTCCTCGTAATTCCGAACCTTCTTAGGAGACACCTCACACTTTTCATGTGTATTATAGTGTACAGAGGGACATTATAGCTACTGCGAGGAGTCACCCTTTCATAGGGCAACCAAGAAGGAAGCAGAATAGGCTTATTTAGTTGACTTCATGATACTTCACAATACAACGACTCCTTGGGTTTGCTCAAGCAGTGGATTCTTCTGATGACCAAGCGCAAGAGCCAATAATTACACCTTGAGAATTTGGCATTAAAACAGGCCTTGCTTTCTGGATTTACAGACAGTTTAGTAGTCCTCTTCAGTGCTCCACTTTTCTCTGGGGATCCTGTGAAGTTGAAAGAATGCTATGACCGTTTATTTTGCTTTTCGCCCTGTACAGAATAATCAAGATTAAATAAAGGTGTATTCCCTTAAGTGTTGTCTTTTGGAGCTTCTTTGGCTTGGACTTCCAATCGGATAACAGATTAGGGTGCTTGTTTGGATACATGTGATACCTTTCTGTTTGTTTTTAAACTTATGTTTGAAAATCCAGAGTTGAAGGTTGTTTAAGACACCTATGAGGATGTTTAATGAGGCATCAATCTTGTACTGTCCTGATACTTCTAAAAAGTTAACTTTGGAAACAGACGACTCTGAAAGACCTGTTAGGGCACTTTTGTTACAAAGATTCAGTGGAACATCCTGTTGTTTGCTTTTCCTATGTTTTGCCAGATTCTGACTGAAATTATTCAGTTCCAGCAAGGGAACTTTCAGCATTGAAGTTGGCCAGCACCCGGGGCTTTAAGTCGGATGAAAATACTGGGGGAAGGGGTGTCTCTCAAAGGGAAATGGCCGATGTAATTTAGGGCGTGGCTTAAAAACACCAAAGCTGAAAATCAGTGCTCAGCTTTGTGTGCCGCCGACTGGTATTTTGATACTTCTGTCATGGCACTAAGATATATAAAGCAACAAGTAATATTACACCTACAACAAGCCAGTACTATTGGCTTGGTCAATGATTGTTAGTTGCATAAGATAACTAAGTAAAAACTGTGGCTTTGTTGTATAGCATATTGAAAATGCTTATGTTCTGAAATGGTGAGTCTTTGAAAGAACTATAACAAGTCTCTTTGAAATTGCAACAAAGGCAGTGAGGGAGGTACTGCTGTAGAGTTAAGATTTATTTTTTCATCCTGAAGTTGAGGGCAAAAATGGAGAACCTGATAGGGACCCATGTCAGCACCTGCTATTTAGAACTGCTGGTGCTCAGCAGCCGGGAAGAGCCCACACATTTAAAGTCCTGTCAGCACCAAATGGAGACATATTTTGATGGGCGCTATAGAAACATTTGAAATTTGAACAGATTATTATAATTTGCAGTTTTTAAACATCTTCTGAGCTTGAATAGTTGATAAGCTATTGGGCATTCTTCTTTGACAGTGTGCTTTTACAATCACATATATTGTAGGCTCAAATTCTTTTTTGCCTAGTGCTTTGTCCTGTCATAAGCCTGAGACATCTCTCACTCATGACCAACCTGTAGTTTCTTCTTATTGAGTGGTTGTAATTGTTCAGTCTTTTTAGACTTAAACTGTCTCAAAAAGAATTGGATTTAAAAGAATTACATCTCCATCTCAAGGCTCCTTAAGTTCAACACAATTTGTCTTTCAGTCAACAAGCCATGCTGGTTCGGACTAAAGAACTACAATTGATTGTAATGAAAACGTTTCATGAGTCTGCAATTTCTGGTCATAGAGGAGTTAAGAGTTCCTTGGATTTAGTTTTACATCTTCTTTGCGGCCTACTGTTCATTCTGATGTAAAAGCATATACTCTTGTTTGTTACGTTTGTGCCCAACACGAGTCAGTACATTCGAAGCCTTTTGGATATTTACAATGGTTACATGTGGTATCTGAGCTTTGGCCTCTTATTTTTATAGAATTTATAAGGGATCTTCCATTTTCTGCAGGATGTTGAGCAATAATGGATGATGTAGATACCTGGTTTATTATTCCCCTTAAGCCAAGTAACCCACAGCAGAGGAAATGGGGAAATTATATGAGGGATGCTGCTCATCTCCATGGGCTACCTCATGGCTTTACTTCAGATAGAGGTGCTCAATATCCTTTTCATGTTTAAATGCTCCATTTAAGACCACAGTCAGATGGGCAAATAGTATGCACCAATGATAGTTCGGAACAGTGTCTTCTATGTTACTGTAATGAAAGACATTATAATTGGGTCTCCTGTTTACTAAATGAGGAATTGCCATCAAGGTAGGTGATCTGTGGTTTAGCATGAGAAGTATTGAATTATTAGGTATGTGCATCGGTTGACCTGTGTGCCCCCTTAGTGTATTCCATATTTAAATTATACGTCCACTCAGGCAAATGCTGGCTTGTGCTTAGGGTCCCTCTGAAGCAGTGACGTCATTTCATTTTCGATTTCTGGCCACTCCTTTTGAGATTGTTTTTTCTCAGCAACACTGAGGTTCCAGAATTATTTATTTTTTCAAATGAAGAAACAGAGGAGACACAAAGAGAGCAACCTCTTATCAGGCCTATCTTATTTCTAAAAATGGTAGTAACTCTAATCAAAACATTTCCTCACAGCATAGAATCTCAACACAGAAATTGACTTTCTTTTTAGTTTTGTTTATTTATCAAAAATATTTGTATGTATTTGTTTTTTATCTTCACACTCTTTTAATGAGGTAAGAATGGAAGAATGATGGAGTAAATTTGGGGGTTGATATAATACAAATCACTGCTTAGAAAAATCAAAGAATGTATTTTTCTAATTAAAACAATAATGTGATTTTGTTTTATGTACAAATACGTTTCTTAATATAATTGATTCATAAAAAGTGTGAAAATAAAAATCAAATACATAAAAATATATTTGATAAATAAACAAAATTAAAAAGAAAGTCAATTTTTGTGTTGAGATTCTATGCTGTGAGGAAATGTTTTGATTAGAGTTACTACCATTTTTAGAAATCAGATAAGCCTGATAAGAGGTTGCTCTCTTTGTATTTATTCCCTCCCCCCTCCTCTTAGGCCTCAAAGTAACAGGGGGGAACCTTTTTGCTTATATGAAACAGAGGAGACAGACACAGCTGCACGTGAAACTGGCCTTTGAAAAGTTTTTTTGAATAACTAGTCACTTACTAATTTACCAGATGATGTTACTGACACTTACGTTTTTACGTTTTAGGACTGGGTTTTTACAGCAGAGCTGTCAAATAGACCTGTTGTTGAAAATAAGCATAAGGTAGGGTTTGGATCTGGCCCTTTCAACCTTTGGCTTTCTTTGACCAGGCTCTTTCAGCTATTGGTTAATGGCTTTGTAAATCATGTATTGGTGCAGCTCTCACCGAATATTATTGACTGATGAGTGTATCCTTCCATTACCACTCGAATGCTTACATTGAACTGCACGAGGGATTCCTTTGCTAGTGTCCACTGCTTGGTGCTTCCTCCTGTGTGAATCACTCTAATGCGCTAACACTGCATTCATCGATCCATTAAACTCAGACCTATTGACTTTACCAATGCCACTTAATTTGTTTCTTTTATTTTCGTTTACGTAATTCATGTCACGAAAGAAATAGCCAGCAAACAGTGTAACAGAGTCTGATAAACCCCGCTATCACCATTCCCATCACATTACGGCATTAAGGCTAACTCCATTTGCAGAGCAAAGAATGTGCTTCGTTCAGCTTATTTGGCTGTTCGCTTTACAAGTGATTTTGAGTTTTCTGACCACTTCTCGTCTTGTGTTGCAACCTGCATTCTAGGCAAACCAAGGCAACAGCTTTTCCAAGTAGCTGTTTGATCAATCACTCTTCCTTTGTTCCCTCGAACTCCATGTTGGAGTTTTATGTTTGGAAGGTAAGAGCAGCGCTGCGTCTGTGATGTATTACATTTTAGCATAGTGCTAAATACGGCACAAGGCTGGTGTAGTGCTGGAGGCCTCAGGGGCAAGGGGGGACGCTGGGTCACAGGGTTGGGATGTACACTGAAATGATGGACACCCACACACACAACTACTACTTTTCTAGGCCAAAGACCCAGAGTGGTCTTCCGCCCCTTAATTTATGCCCTTGGGATGCGTGGATGCGTGAACAGCGTGTGTGACTGGGCCGGGTGGCTCCGTTATTACATCCCTCCAATCGTTTAGATACACTGATTCTTCTCAGGGAACCGCTCAGATCTTCTGAGCACACCACGAAAGTCTCTTAGTCTTTGACTAGGGGTCGGATTCGGCCAGAGACCATACCTCTGGCTCCGGGAGCTCTTGCTTGCTTCCGATTCTTCAGGCTCATCCACAGGGGCAGGTGCAAACTCCTCAGGACTCCTCCTGTCTTCCACCATTTCAGATTCTCTTCATGGTTGCACTGACACCTCCTCTGGTTGGCTTTGTGGGACATCCGCTGGGGTCACTTCTTCTCCACCTTCCAGCTCTTCAGGCAATTGATCAGCCACTGTAAAGGATACATGATGATTCCACAGGAGCGTCAGGAGTTCGAAGATAAATCCTCAGCCTTCCCCTGCGGCCTTCCGACTCTATCGAGCACTAGAGCTCGAGAGGCGCGCCAGGGGAAAACAGGGAAACAA
The DNA here is from genome assembly GCF_964261635.1 of Lissotriton helveticus. Classification (NCBI taxonomy): domain Eukaryota; kingdom Metazoa; phylum Chordata; class Amphibia; order Caudata; family Salamandridae; genus Lissotriton; species Lissotriton helveticus. Next base: position 733,478,219 of record NC_136070.1, read on the forward strand.
AACAAGGAAAGGTTGGGGGGAAAGAAATGTGTGATGGTACTCTTCAGACAGGATGTATTTTCCGCTTCACTTGAGTGCTTGGTAAGGAGTTGGCTGTAACACAAAGAAGCAATAACATGTATCTGCATACAGCAATATTCTACAAATCTCTACAACCGTGACCCATATGAACCTCTCCTACCCTGTGTATGCGTGGAGGAGCTCAAATATCGTAGAAGGGTTGTGGATGGACCTCTTGTAAGGATTTCTTTTGAAGCTATAGGAAAAGATGGTATATCAGTAAGTACAGGGTGCCTGAAATAAACGCAGTGTAATATATAAGGACCAATACACTGCTCACTCTGGTGCTTGTGTAGTGCTCGAATTATTCTTTTACAATACAGATGGAACACTCCAACTCTTGTACCAAAACACAGGATAGCAGTACTAACATCTGTGGAAACAAACATATATTCAAATACTGCAATAAGTCATAATACGTAACCAAATGAATATGCAGCGCTACCGCGCTGTTACCGTGATTCTAGAAGAGTAGAAATGCGAAATCCCCTCTGGTCCACGCAAGAATCAACTGCCAAATAGAAGATATCCCGAGATAGCAGTATTCCACAGTGAAAGGCTGAACAGGGGGATACTTAATTGAGGGAATGGGAAGGAAGTGACACACTGGGTAATGCAAAAACCTAACTAACTAACTAATCAGGAGCACTGCAGTAAACCCAGCCGGGCAGCGGATATCAAGACCGGCATACCGGGCGAAGCAACTCCAGTGGGGGGAAAGACAAAGGAGTGAAAGCCCGGCCCGTCAGCGGAGCACAAACCCAGCTGAAGGGCGGAGCAGTGGGAGAAAACAGCAGCACGGAGATTGAGCCCGGCCGGTAGGCGGAGAGAAAGTCTGGCCGCCGTGCAGGGCTTCACAACTGTAGACTCACGGAAACACCGTGAATGGGATTCCTAAAGACGAGCGTTAGCTGGAAACAACGCTCGATAAGGGCTGGAACCCACGAAGGGAGGGAGCAAGGACCGGAGCCCGAGAAGGACACGGGGGCCAGGAGCTCCCTCGGGGAAAATGTGGAAGGCTCAAAAAACCGGAAGTCAGGCAATTAGACAGCAGGACGGAAGAAACCAACGGAGCTAGACGCAAGAACGTGAAGCGTCGCTCCATGGGTCGGAGAGTCTTATATAGTGGATGATTAAAGGGACAGTGTAGGAGGAGGAGAACGTGTGAGGCATGACAGTACACTCCCCCCACAACAACCCCCAACCGTTTTGGGCTTGTCAGGATGTCTCAGGTGAAACGCCCGCAACAGACGGGGTGCATGAATGTTAGAAAAGGGTTCCCATGTACGGTCTTCTACACCGTATCCCTTCCAATGGACCAAATATTGAACCGAATTCCTCACTCTACGGGAATCGAGAATAGCCTCGACCTCATATTCCTCCGAATCCTGCAAGATTAATGGAGGAGGTTTCACTGGCAACGTGGTACCTGGCTCAACCGGTTTTAACAAGGATACATGGAATACCGGATGTATCTTGAAAGAAGATGGAAGTTGTAATCTCATGGCGACAGGATTGATCATCCTCTCCACCTTGTAGGGACCTATGTATTTGGGGCTGAACTTGCGTGGACCCCCAAGAGCAATATATTTAGTGGAGAGCCAAACCTCATCCCCTGGTGTGTATATAGGTTCCAATCTCCTGTGTAGGTTAGCCCCTTCTGTGTATCTCACCTTGGCCATTTCAAGACTCTCTAATGCCCTCCTTTGTATGTTATGTAATCTCTCTACCCTGTCTGAAGCAGCGGGGGTCAGACTCTCTGCAACCTCTCCTGAGGGCAACAACTTAGGGTGGTAACCATATGAACAAAAGAATGGAGATACATTGATGGAGGAGTGTATGCTGTTGTTATAGGAGATTTCTGCTACCCACACCAGTTCATCCCAGTCCACCGGAGACTGTAACACCTGATTCCTTATGTACTGTTCAAAACACTGGTTGACTCTCTCCGTCTGCCCATCTGATTGAGGATGATGGCTCGAGGACAGATGTACTTCTATTTGGAGCAACGAACATAAACTCTTCCAAAATCTAGACACGAATTGGGCCCCTCTATCGGAAATTAGAACAGAACGGAATCCATGAAGTCGTACTATGTGTTGCATGAATATGGATGACAATTCAACGGCTGTGGGTAAACCCTTTAACGGCACGAAATGGGCCATTTTAGTGAACAGATCCACTACCACCAGCAACGTATTGTTCTTTGCTTGAGTGAGCGGTAGTTCCACTATAAAATCAAGGGACACAGTATGCCAGGGGCTGGGAGGGGCTGGCAGTGGCATAAGAAGACCCACAGGATTGAGGCGAGATGTCTTGGTTTGTGCACATACATAACAGGTCTTGACGAATCGTTCTACGTCCGAAAGCATATTAGGCCACCAATACCTGTCACGCACTGTCCTGATTGATTTCTTTATCCCAGGATGACCAGCTATGGGATGGGAATGATACCATTTCAAGACCTGCTCCTGTAACTCCTTTGTTGGTAATACCACTCCCCCTCTGGAAGTGTCATGCGTACCCACCACAGTCGTCATGTCTGCTGAGGCCTGACTGATTCGAACCTGCTCTATGAAAGATTCCTCGGTCAGTAAGCTTCCTACGATATTCGTTCTGGGAATGATAAAGGTCTGTTCAATTGGATCTGTGGGGGCCTCAAATCCTAATCTTGATAGGGCATCTGCTTTGCCGTTACGTTTTCCAGGCCTATATTGGACAGTGAAGTCGAATTCACTAAAAAACTGGGACCAACGCAGTTGTCTCATGGACAGCGCTTTGGCCGCCTTAATGTATTGGAGGTTACGATGGTCTGTGTATACTACTGCAGGATGCCTGGCCCCTAGGAGGTACTGCCTCCACTCTTCAAACGCCTTCTTGATGGCTAGGAGTTCCTTATCCCCCACGGCGTAGTTGTATTCCGCCGGGGTAAATTTATGAGAGTAATAAGCCACCGGATGGAACACACCTGACACTGCATCAGCCTGAGAGAGGACTCCTCCCACCGCCACCTGAGAGGCGTCTACCTCCACCACAAAGGGCAGAGCTGGATCCGGATGGCGCAACACAGGGGCGCTGGTGAAAGCCTCCTTCAGGAGCTGAAAGGATTGCTCTGCCTCACAGGACCAGACAAAGGGGAGCCCCTTCTTCAACAGAGACGTAATTGGTGACACCAAGGCAGAAAAATTGCAGATAAACCGCCGATAGAAATTGGCCAGCCCCACAAAACTTTGGATTTCCTTAACTGAACGAGGGGCTGGCCATGCCAGAACGGCCTCTACTTTGGCAGGATCCATACGAAGGCCCTTAGGGGACACGATATAACCCAGAAAGGGAACCTCTTGAGTGTGAAAAGTGCATTTTTCTAGTTTACAATATAAGCGATTGTCAAGCAACCTTTCTAGCACATTGCGTACATGCTGCTGGTGGATAGCCAAGGTAGAGGAAAAAATCAACAAATCGTAAATATAGGCAATTACGTATATTTCAAGCATGTCCTTCAAGACTTCATTCATGAAGAATTGGAATGCCGCAGGGGCATTGCAAAGCCCGAAGGGCATTACAAGGTACTCGAAGAGACCGTATTTGGTGCAAAAAGCCGTCTTCCATTCGTCTCCCTCCTTGACCCCCACCAGGTGATAAGCGCCACGTAAGTCCAATTTCGTAAAGTATTGGGCATTGCGGATTCTGTCAAGGAGGGAGGCGATAAGAGGCAGAGGATAACGATTCTTTATGGTGCCATCATTTAACTTTCGATAGTCAATACAACACCGCAAACCCCCTTCCCGTTTCGGAATAAAGAACAAAGAGGAAGAGGCTGGGGAGCGTGAAGGTCGGATGAATCCCTTCTCAAGCATGGTGTCTAAATAGTCACGTAGATATACATTCTCTTTTTCGGTCAATGAATAAACCCTGCTGCAAGGTATTCTGGCCCCTGTCTCGAGATCTATGCGACAGTCATAGACTCTGTGTGGGGGAAGAACGTCCGCTTCCTTTACATCAAAGACCGCCTTAAGATCTTGATAACAGAGCGGAAGAACAGGACAACCCTCAGGATTCCCTTCAACCAAGCGTGCATCTTCCACTGCTGCCCCTACCACGGCCTCTGGTTTAACAGGAGGAGGGAAGGGTATAGTTGAAGTCTCCCAATTTATGTCAGGATTTTGAGTCCTCAACCATGGAATACCAAGTAGTACTGGGAACTGAGGAGAACAAATTAGATCGAATGTCAAGTCTTCGTGATGTTCTGGGGCTATGACCATATGTAAGGGGGTGGTACGATGCGTAACCGGACCAGAACTAAGAGAGCTACCATCTATGGTGGTGACATTATTGGTGACCTCCTTTTCAGTACAGGAGATCATGTTTTCTCTAGCCCATTCCATGTCCATGTAGTTCCCCGAAGCCCCCGCATCAATCATTATCAAAACGTGTAACCCAAGGGCACCTTGTGAGAGATAAGCTGATATGTATAAGTGATTAGTAGGAGTGTAGGTATATTCAGAGGAAGAGACTGTAAGTCCGGATCTACCTGGGTTCCTCGTCTCACAAGAGCCCAGGCTAACTAGTTTCCCGACAACTTAGACTGAGCAGGTTTAACCGGACATTCTCTTAGAAAATGACCTGCTTTACCACAATACAAACAGAGCCGAAGAGCTCTTCTCCTCTGTCTTTCCTCTGGAGTCAAAGGTCCTCGGACTATACCTATTTGCATAGGTTCACTGTCATCGTTTGGTTTTTCTGGAACACTCTTCTTCTCCTTCATAGCGACATAACGGTACTCATGCTTCCCCTTCTCTCTCTTCCTTTCATGAAACCGATGGTCAATCTTTACTACCAAATCTATGAGAGCATTACATGTATTGGGGAGATCTACTATCTGTGACAGGGCGTCTTTCAGTTCATCTCGTAAACCCCTGTAAAACACGGTACTGCGCTTTTCTTCAGGCCAATTGGATTCAACCACTAACCGGCGGAATTTGGTGATATAGACTACCAGATCCTGTGTACCCTGTTTAAGATCCAATAATTCTGTGTCAGAAGAATGGGTATACATGTGTCTATCGAATAGTTTACGGAATTCTCGCCTGAAATCTGTATAGTTATGTAATAGAGGGTCATCCCTATCCACTAAGGGTATAGCCCAATCAGCCGCAGAACCGCTGAGGTAAGAGATTACAAAGGCTACCTTCGCCTGATCAGAAGGGAAGCACTGAGCCTTGCACGAAAAGTGTAGTTGGCATTGACTAAGGAAGGCTGCGCAACGCGCTGCCTCTCCTGCAAATCTTTCAGGGGGTGCTAGAGGTATAGTAGAAGGCGTGGTTACTTGTACCACCGATGCCCCTCCTCCTGTAGCCCCCGTGGTTTGATGTCTCTGTATAGAGTCTACTCTGGCCATCAATGTTTGTGTTTCTACTTGCAGACTCCCTAACATCCCCGCTAAATCCGCTAGGGTCACAGCTTCGAGATCCATGACGCTCAGGCAGAACACACCACTTGGGCTTCACGTTCTGTAAAGGATACACGATGATTCCACAGGAGCGTCAGGAGTTCGAAGATAAATCCTCAGCCTTCCCCTGCGGCCTTCCGACTCTATCGAGCACTAGAGCTCGAGAGGTGCGCCAGGGGAAAACAGGGAAACAAAACAAGGAAAGGTTGGGGGGAAAGAAATGTGTGATGGTACTCTTCAGACAGGATGTATTTTCCGCTTCACTTGAGTGCTTGGTAAGGAGTTGGCTGTAACACAAAGAAGCAATAACATGTATCTGCATACAGCAATATTCTACAAATCTCTACAACCGTGACCCATATGAACCTCTCCTACCCTGTGTATGCGTGGAGGAGCTCAAATATCGTAGAAGGGTTGTGGATGGACCTCTTGTAAGGATTTCTTTTGAAGCTATAGGAAAAGATGGTATATCAGTAAGTACAGGGTGCCTGAAATACACGCAGTGTAATATATAAGGACCAATAAACTTCTTACTCTGGTGCTTGTGTAGTGCTCGAATTATTCTTTTACAACACAGATGGAACACTCCAACTCTTGTACCAAAACACAGGATAGCAGTACTAACATCTGTGGAAACAAACATATATTCAAATACTGCAATAAGTCATAATACGTAACCAAATGAATATGCAGCGCTACCGCGCTGTTACCGTGATTCTAGAAGAGTAGAAATGCGAAATCCCCTCTAGTCCACGCAAGAATCAACTGCCAAATAGAAGATATCCCGAGATAGCAGTATTCCACAGTGAAAGGCTGAACAGGGGGATACTTAATTGAGGGAATGGGAAGGAAGTGACACTCTGGGTAATGCAAAAACCTAACTAACTAACTAATCAGGAGCACTGCAGTAAACCCAGCCGGGCAGCGGATATCAAGACCGGCATACCGGGCGAAGCAACTCCAGTGGGGGGAAAGACAAAGGAGTGAAAGCCCGGCCCGTCAGCGGAGCACAAACCCGGCTGAAGGGCGGAGCAGTGGGAGAAAACAGCAGCACGGAGATTGAGCCCGGCCGGTAGGCGGAGAGAACGTCTGGCCGCCGTGCAGGGCTTCACAACTGTAGACTCACGGAAACACCGTGAATGGGATTCCTAAAGACGAGCGTTAGCTGGAAACAACGCTCGATAAGGGCTGGAACCCACGAAGGGAGGGAGCAAGGACCGGAGCCCGAGAAGGACACGGGGGCCAGGAGCTCCCTCGGGGAAAATGCGGAAGGCTCAAAAAACCGGAAGTCAGGCAATTAGACAGCAGGACGGAAGAAACCAACGGAGCTAGACGCAAGAACGTGAAGCGTCGCTCCATGGGTCGGAGAGTCTTATATAGTGGATGATTAAAGGGACAGTGTAGGAGGAGGAGAACGTGTGAGGCATGACAGCCACCTGCATGTCCCTGGGGACTTTTTTGAACCAGGAGGTGTTCCTTGTGACCAAACGGGTGCCCCCCTCATGGCCCACACCATGGTTCCTTGGATGTTGATTACCTCCCATACTTCTGGCTCGTATGGGGTGCGATACTTCCAGCTCGGGTGGCGGTCCTTTGCTATGACTCGATCCCTAACCTCAATGTTCATGAACTGAGCTCTTCGAGCTTGACTCGCTTTGTCGTTGGATGACTTCCTTTTCCCTTGTGCGGCATTTTGATCTAGTTCTGGGGGACTCCAGGATGGATCTGCATGCACACAGTCCCTAGGGGCTCAAAGAAACAGCAGATGGGATGGGACGCACCGGGTGGTGCAATGTGGGGTTTGTCGATATGCACTGAGAAACTGTGAGAGATACTGTTCGGCATCATCTCCTTTGTCCACCCCAATCCTGAGGGCCCGGTTCGTTGTTCGCAGGAACCGCTCCACCTCGCCGTTCGCCTGGGGCCACTGCGGAGTGATTTTCCTGTGTCGGATGCCACGGGAGGTCAGGTAATCCTGGAAGTCCCTGCCTTGGAACAGCAGTCTGTTGTCGGATTTGATCTCGTCCGGCAGGCCCATCATAGCAAACGTGCGGTCCAGCATAGCCTTGACGTGGGAGAATGCCGGCGAGGACACTACCTCCCCCACCGGAAATTTAGAATGTGAGTCGACCAACACCAGTGTTTTCCGTCCGTCTGGAAATGACCCAAGTCTATGCTCAATTTGGACCATGATTCCGGGTATGGGTCTTCGGTGATCACCGGGTGCGGCGCAGGGTCGCCACTCGTGATGCTGCAGGAATGACAGTTGCGCACCACTTCCTCCACCATGACGTCCATCCCTGGGAACCAGACCCTGCTCCTGAGTCTGGCCTTGGTGACACCCTGATGACCTAGATGTGCCAGCCGGAACACCTCTTTCTGCAGACTTTTCGGAATCACAAGGAAGGTTCCCCTCAAGACCACTCCGTGAGGGCCTTCACTGAGTTCGCTCTGCACCCTCCACACCTGCTGTCGAAAGACTTGTTCCTCCGTCATAAGGGAGCTGACGTCATCCAGAAAATGACGCCAGTTCCAGTTGACCAGTGTGCTCTTGACTTTGACGAGACACTCATCGGCTTCTGTGGCTTTCCCTACGTCTTCCAGCGTGAGCGCAACCGGACATGCTTCCAGGGAGAACATCCGGACAAACTCCTCGGTGTACTCCTCATCTGGCGGTGCGTGGAGCGAAGGGGGTGAGCCGGGGTGGCGTGAGAGAAAATCAGCTGGGTTGTTGGCCCCTGGCCAGAAGATCACCTAAAAACAGTATGTTTGTAGCTGCACTGCCCATCTCTCGATCCGTGAAGGTGCGAGCCGAGCCGTGCCGGCAAAGAGTGGGACGATGGGCTTGTGGTCCGTGACCACCCGTAACTCATGTCCATAGAGGTACAGATGGAAGTGCTGGCACTCCTATTTTATGCCAACGCTTTCTGTTCTATTTATGCGTACCGCATCTCGGTGGCCGTCAGCGCTCGACTGGCATATGTGGTGGGGACCCATTCTCTCGACTCAGTTTCCTGCATCAGGACAGCGCCTGGCCCAATGGGACCGGCGTCCACCACAACCTCTGTGCATCAATTCGGGCGAAAGTACGCCATGACTCGGTCGTCGATGAAGGCGTTCTTGACTGCCTGAAATGCCATGTCTTCCTTGGCCGACCAGGCCCATGGTTGGCTGGCTTTTGTGAGGAGAGAAGCGAGGTTGTGGATAAACCGGCCACAGTACGTGGCCATCCCCAGTAAACTTCCGACTTCAGTGGCCGATGTGGGTCTTGGGGCTGACTGAATGGCCTCCGCTTTCTTCGGGTCTACACGCAGCCCGTCTCGGGAGAAGAGGTATCCGAAGAAGTCCACTGATTCCTGATAGAACGAACATTTGGATCAGTGCAGGGTGAGTCCGTTGTCTGCCAGGCGGTGCAGAGTGGATCACAGCTGTGCATGGTGGTCCTCAAGAGTCTTGGAGAACACAAGGATGTCGTCACTTAGATTGATTACCCCAGGAATTCCGGAGAGCGTCTCCCCTATTGCGTTTTGGAACATTTCCGCAGCTGACGAGACTCCGAAGCTCAACCTCTTGTAGCGACGTAGCCCAAGGTGGGTGGAAAACGTTGTTATGTTCCAGCTGTCTGGGTGGAGCTCCAGCTAGTGATACCCCGCATTGAGGTCTAACTTGGTGAACCATTTGGCGCCATTCAAGTTGGCAACAATGTTGTCCATTGTGGGCGTAAGATGACGCTCCCTTTTTACAGCCTTGTTCGGTAGGCGCATATCGACGCATAATCGAATGGCCCCCGGCTGCTTCCGTTTCGGGGCTACAAGGAGGGGGGACACCCACAGGGTCAGACCCGATACTTTCTCTATCACCCCAGGTCTTCAAGCTTTCGGAGTTCTTCCTCCACCTGCGGCCGCCGGTGGAATGGCACCCTCCGGTGTCTTAGCGCCATGGGCCGGACTGCAGAGTCCACGTGCAACTTGAACGTCTTCCCTTTGAGGCATCCTAAGCCCTCGAACAACATGGGAAAGTCTTTGAGTATCTCACGTGCGTGTAACTCGTGTATTTGATTGGCAAAAAATACAAGTTCTAGGTCTTCCGCCGTGTGGCAACTGAGTAGGGTTCCCCTCTTTCCTTCGTTCACATGGAATCTCATGCTCAAACTCCGGCCATCACTGGCGACTTCGACCTCCATGACCCCTCGTAGAGGAAGCGGCTCATCACTGTCGTATGTATATATCTTTGCTTTGGACGGTAGGAGGGGCGGGCGTGGCACTAGTTTCTCATACTGGTCACTGTCCATCACGTTGACTGACACTCCGGTGTCTATCAGAGTGTTCATTGGGGATCCCGCTACGGTGATATTGCACATGGGCAGTGGTCTTCGCCTGGAGCCTTCTCTGCCAACGAACGACACAAAGAATACTTCGTCCTCCTCCGTCCCAAAGTCGAATCCTGGCTGTGCGTTGCCACCTTGATTATTCCAATCTTCCAGTGTCAACTGTCGTACTGCCGTTGCAAGCCCGCGTGTGCCGGGGGTGTTGCTCAGTCCTCTTCCGCTCATGCAGACTTTGGAGAAGCGGTTGAGCTTTCCACACCGCAAACACGTCTTTCCTCTTGCAAAACATTTAACCCCTGGAGGGTGGTCCAGGCCGCAGTTGCTGCACATGTTGTTTTGTGGAGCCCTCGCGGCCCCTCTCGACTGGGGTGCCCGTTTGCGGATCACGTCCACTTTCTCCTCCTTGATTGAGGGCGTCCGCTGCGTCGTCGTGGGCGGATTCAGGGCCACCTCCATTTCGTCCGCCCGCGCGTTGGACAGTTCATGGGACCTGGCGAAGACTAGAATTTCGTCGATGGTGATGCCCGGCTGCCGCAGTATGAGGCATCGCAGCGGGACCGACCGGAAGCCTTGAATGAGTTGCGCGCAAATTTCCACCCTCTGATCAGGCAGCGTACATGAAGTGGCAAGCTCTCGTAAGTGGGTGTAGTAGACGTCTATAGTCTCGGCCTCCCCTTGTCGCGCTTGCCTCAGTTTGAACCATTCGACATCCGGGTTGATTTGGGGATCAAAGTGGCGGTTCAGGGCCGCGACTGCCCCAGCGTAGTCGTCATCTTCTCCCCTGTCCGGCAGGGTCTTGAACAGGTCGTACAGTTCTGCTACTCCATAGCACATGAGGAGTGATCTCTTCACTCTCCCGTCTCCTGCACTCCGATGAAGTAATGGTCCAGACGACCAATCCAAGAGCGCCACCTTGCCGCGGCAGTTGACGGGTCAGAGATTTCACTAAAAGGCGGCAATGTAGCGGCCGTGCCGTGGCCGGGTGGAGCGGGAGCTTGTTGAGCAACCTGTTGCGGAGCCTGATGGGCAGCTTGTTGCAGAGCGGGGACTTGTAGTGCGGCCTGCTGAGGGGGCGGTGCTGTTGAGGGGGCACCCCCACCGGAGGCGGCCGGGTTGCTCATTGCCCACGGCAGGTACTGAGAGAGGTGTGGCTAGTACAGGCGCAGTCCCTCCTGAGCAGCAGGGCAGGTGCACGAACAGACGGCCCTGGCGCAGATACAGAAGCGCAGGGCCTTCCCCCAGGCGGCACAAGTGAGTGTCCAAGTGCAGGGCCAGAGAAAAGCTATTCTGGGCTACCCTTGCTGCGCAGCCTGCAGACAAGGCATGTCGCAGGCCCTGAAGCAATGTCCTCCTTGTGCTGCTACCCTTGTGCTGTAGGCCTCAGATTCGAGCAGACTTCGTGAGGCACAGGCATGAAGAAGGGTGGGAGCGCGTGTGCTAGCGGGACCCTGCTCGCGAGGGTGCAGGTAAACTAGTCAGGACGCGCCGGCTCAACCACGTGGTAGTGGGAGCAGCAGTGCGGGGCCCCGCGGACGGAGGTGGTGCAGCGCTGGGCTTGCAGGGCGCTCCCTCACCCCCCTCCACGCAGGGTAGGCCTCACCTTGGGTGCTGCTCCTTGCGCGACGGGGCGCTCCTCCCCGATGATGCTTTCGGTGGGGGCACGCCTGTGGAGGCGGCACACCCAGAGCCTGGTGCAGCCACACTCGGGGTGGGCACCCTCTGCCGAGCTGAAACGGCAACACCGGTGCAGACTGCACGAGTTCCTGGAGGCCTCGGGGGTAAGGGGGCCCGTAGGATTGGGCCGTACACTGTAATGATGGACACCCACACACACAGCTACTACTATTCTGGGCCAAAGACCTCGAGCGGTCTTGCGCCCCTTTTTTTATCCCCTCGGGCGAGCCCGCCCTTGGGATGCATGAATGTGTGAACGGCGTGTGTGAACGGGCCGGGTGGCTCCATTATTACTGCTGGGTTATTTTATAAGTGATATAGAAGCAGACTTCTGGAACTCTGGTATGAGGAGTATTGGTTATAAAGCTTTTGTAATACATTTTCAAATAAAGGTTTTAGGAGCTCTCTGTCAACGATCACAGTTTTTTCACAGCACTTTCTTCCTCTATATAAGTAAAATCCAGGAACAGCCCCATTAGCCAATATACACAACGCAGACACAAACGGAAGTATTCTGGATTATGCCTTGGCTGGTCAGTGCTCGGTGCCAGAATTGTTTTTCAAGAGATGGGGCTGAGCATCCGCAATACATGCAGGGGAGTAGGGGAGCTGCTATATCACCCGCCTCTCTTCACCATGCAATGACGTAAGAAAGCTGTGAGATATGCTCCAATCGTGTAAAGATTGCTAGCCAAAAGTGCACACCATGATGTTGGCAGAGTAAGGGGGGGCACTGCCATCTTAACTGCAGCCACTTTCTTAACCTACGTCAATATCTTCCTTTCCGATCCAGAGAGATCATCTGGACATTGATATACAATCTGTAGCAAGAAAGGGGCCCATTTGCACTGCTTTGTCATGTGTTTTTTAAAGACTGTATACTGTGTCTGTATATACATCATTCGCTTAGGTGTTTATTTCATGCACTCATCAGCTATTTGAGTTCTTTATGTCTTTCTTGGTGACTTGTCTTTCTCATTAGTCTGTTCCCGTGCTGCTCCATCATTGGTGACTCAGTCTGTCGTTCACTCCTTCAGCTAGGTCTGGGCTTCAGGCAGACCTATTTGTTCCAATATACATAGACTGGGCTTTGCATCACACCATCATGCTCATAATTGGATGGCCTTGTTGTCTATCTCACTTGTATACTTTTGATTTGATGGCGTTCCTCCCTATTCTTGTGTTTGTCTTGTGCTCCGATTGGTTGATTTGTATCCCTACACTGCTGACATTGCTTTAATTCAGGGAATTACTTTTTTCTTTTACCTTAAGTACTCCAACAAGGTAAAAGTATATTCTCAAAAGGATGCGGCTTCCTGTCCTTTTTCTCCATCCCTGCTCGCTCCTTTATTGCTACAATCTACATATTGCCCACCTCATCTGTTACTTCTCTTGTCCCTCTCCATCATGCACATTCTTTAAATATCTCTCCGCACCTCTACCACTTCATTAGTCCCCACCCATCAGCACTTGGCACCCCTTTACCACACCCCCCTCCCACTTAATTTTTTAAAAACTTTTGGTGCATGCTGTGCTATCAGCGGGCCTCCACCTTAAACAGTGTTTTACCAATTCAAGATTGTTAACCGCATAGTGCATGTGCACGTATGCATGATGGGCATGTAGAAATAGGTGTGTATTATTTTAACAAACCCATTCAAAGGTAGTAGCCGCTGCAAACATCTTTGAATTGATTTTCACAAACATTACCTCCCGTCCCTCCTTCTTAACCAATGAGGCTCCCTTGCCTCCAATATAAAAACACCTCTCGCCCCTCCTCATCCTGTTCTTTTTTCATGCCTGCCAAGTATCACACATCAGGTGTTACGCTCACGCATTTCAGTGTGGTGTTCCGCATCACCGCACTGAAATGCACTGTCACACATTTAATTCCACTCGCCAGCGTGCGCCACCGGCGGCGCCTGTGCACCTGTGCGCCAGCTCTGCTACTCCGAGACATGCTGCCAGCAGCTGCTTGCTGGGCTCAGTAAATCCATAAATAGTTAAAGATTGTCTGCTCTCAGCTCCGACTGGCTGAGAGTGCTACAATGTAACAATTAACCTGCCTAGCCTGTCATGCCTGGCTCCGGCTGCATATTAATTCATGGGGCTCCGCGCTGTGACGCACTGCTGCCAATTACCGATGGGGGGCCTGCCCTCAGTGAGTGGTTGCTGCTGGCTTCTGTGGCACACCATGGGTGCCCGGGATTATAATCCGGATAGTGCTGTTACGTCCGGAGGAAGAGGAAGTGAGGCAGAAGCGGCGGGGGACTCAATCTGAGTCGACGAGTCCTCTGGTGCACTGCTGACTGTCTGTGGTGCACAGCACCGCGTTCCGTTGCCGGACCGGCGGGGAGCCGAGACCCAGGCCAGAGTGAATAATTATTTGTCACTCGCTGACACACTCACTGACTCATGGACGCCTGCCCGCCCGTGTGCCTGGGAACCAGGTTCATAAAATTATTGGTGGCTTGGAGCCTGGGTCACATTGCATAACAGTGCGACATGCTTATATCTACTCGAGAACATAGCTGCCAAGGTTTCAGATCCTCATGTGTGACATTTTGATAATTTCAGTGAAATTATGAGTCAGTGAAATTATGAGTGACATTTTAACAACTAAGTGTAACTTTATTACGAGCAAAATCAAGCAACGAAGACGAGGAGACCATACAGGGCAAGGCAGGCATCTCAGAATGAAGCATATGGTAAGTACCCTGCTGCTCATATTACTCAAAACAATGCGTGATGGAGTCAGGTGGTTGCAGTTTGTTGTGGTGGTGTACGCACCAAATTGTAAAACAAGTGTTGCTACTAGAAAAATTAAAGTTTCCTGTGCTGATAAAAGGAGCACAAGTATATGCGAAACAATCTGCTGAAAGTGCACCTCTTTTGGAAGCACTAACCTGTTCCTTTCAGTTTATTGCTAATCTTGAACAACCCTTTTCCCGAGGTAACGTGAATTGTTAGATCTCGCTAAATAGTTTTTTCAAGCCAAATGTACAAGTTATGCAAACTTTGCATAGTTCCTTTTATTATGCCCACAGATGGCGTCTGTACTGAAAAAACACAATTTTATTCTATATGGTGTCAACATTACAGTTTGGGCCAGTGATATTATCTCCCAGTTAGTAGCGTATTTTAGTATCTACATGCAAATCTGTTTTTAACCGTGGGACTCCTGATCCTTTAAACGTTCACTTCAACTATGTATATATTTAGTATTGAGGTACATTCCCAGAGTCTGTGTGACCCCAAGCCCCCATGAGTTGGTCCACTGCAAGACTGTGGAGTATTAACAAAATGTGAGTGTGCAAAAAACGTTAATAAAATCTTGGAATGAGTTCTGCTGTGGACCATAACTGAAGCTGCTTACATTATAAAACATTGTGTTGCCCACAAAGTTTAGATTACTTTCAGATTAGTAAATTGAGTTGGTGTCAATAGTCTGTGCAGCTGGATTGCAAGGAGGAGTCTCCTCTTAGCGCCCTTTCATTTCTGGGCCTTAGCCGCAGTTTTAAGATCTCCTTAGAGTTTTTCATTGCTCATATGGGTGTAATTTCTGATATCTATATGTTTCCCTGGTCTTCATTGCTCGCTTTTGCTCACGAGGAAGTGTCACTCATAGTCGTTGAAATGTCACTCATAATTACACTGAAATTATTAAAATGTCACACATAGCATTCTGAAACCTTGGCAGCTATGTTTTTTGCCTCCAAATAGACTTACCTTACGGTGTTTTCCCTTCATGGCAGAGCCTGGTGGGTTTCAATGGATGGATCCCTGGCAGTTGCAGTGCTTCTGCCGGCAATCTCCCGACTTGGTGGTGTCTTCTGTGTTTCCTTTCAGCGTAGCATGGAAGGATCGCTATTGGGAATCATCGGATGGAATCCGGTGGTCCTGCAGTGGCTGGGGCTGCGCTTCCAGGTCGACGTCTCTGATGAGTCAGACGCATTTCGGTGGCATTTTTTATTTTATTTTGATGGATGATAGGAGCAGGTTTTGTTGCCCGTTTTTCTGTGTTCCTATTGGGGGTATTGTGTTGGTCTCTGATCCCTGCACTGCTGGCATACCCACTTTTGTGTTCTTATGGGGCTCCATATGAATTGTGTCACTGTGACTTGGCGTTCGTGGTCTTGACTTTTGCCCTAAAGGTTCGGTGTTTTCATGCTGGCAAGTGCTCCTTAGCATGGATAGGTATTGCCACTTGCACTGTTGAATGTTGGGCCTACAGCCATACCACCCTGAAAGCTACTGATCTCTTCTGATCTCAGAAGTTAAGCAGGGTCAGGCCTGGTTAGTACATGAATGGGAGACCACCTGGGAATAACACAAAGACACATAAAATAAAGATTTTAATTTAAAAATTAAAATATGCAAAAGGTAATGGGATCCGTAAAGTTGGTTATTCGTTATTTCCTTAAGAACTTCCCATGGTAACACACTGCCTTCTGGAATGAGTTGGGTCCATAAATTGATCCCTGCTGTTTTAAGTGGTACCACCAATACATCTTTAGTCCATTCGGGAGACCCAGGTGTGTCCTATATAGGAGCCATTGCACTGAAATAACTTATCTTAAGAAATTTCCTAACTTTATACCAGATGCTGGCCAAGTCTTTGAAAATCTTTAAACGGACCTTCCTAAAAAAAAGTGGATCTCCAAATTTATATAGAAAAGCTTGATCTCCACCCTTTACATCTTGCAACATCGTCTTTAACATTTTACCTATGTCTGAGCTATTTGGTTCCCACATAAGCATTTTCCCTGCTTTTCATAGAAATACCCATGCATAAAATACCAGATCCGGAGCACATAAACCTCCCTTGTTTTTCCTCCGTCGTAGCTATTTATACGAGATTCTAGTTCCTTTAGAAGCCCAGATAAAAGAGTTTATCTTTCACTGAATTTTCTTCAATCCAGTTTCTTTAAATGCTAGTGGTATGTTTTGAAAAAGAAAAATACATTTTGGCAGGAGCATCATTTTGACCAGGTTGACCCTACCAATTAAAATCAAAGGTAGGTACGTTCAGTTTTTTAAAGATTCTGACAATTCTTTATCCACTCTGTGTAAATTTGTGTCAATTAAATCATTGATATTTTGAGTGATCCTGATGCCCAGATATCTTATTTCTTTTTTTAAAGAATAATTGGTAGGCTGCACATCCACATTCCATGCCATGCATTCAGTTTTAGACTGATTTATCTCGTATCCCGAGAACTTCCCAAACTGCTCAGCTAAGTTATATATACAGGGTTTGGCCATTTCTAAATCGGATGTAAAAATCAGCATATCATCTGCATATAGGGAAACTTTTTTCCCCAATTTTTACACTTAAAAGGGAGTATGTCGTCATGTCTTCTGATCTTCTCAGCGAGCTGTTCAATATACAAATTAAAAAGCAAGTGTGAAAGGGGGCAGCCCTACCTAGTCTCCTCTTTGATTTGGTATTGGGAAGGAGAAGTTGCTGTTTATTAATATTCTTGCTGTTGGAGTATGATAAATTGACGAAATTGCCCTACAGAAATTTTCGCCCAAGTTATGATTATTTAGAATAAAATTTAAGTAGGACCAATTAACCCGGTCGAACGCTTTTCTAGCATCAAGCGTAATAATAGCCATCGGATTTTATATAAAGATACCATATCTAAAGTCCCAAATAAATTATATGTTAAATCCTGAATGCATCTACCTCTCACAAAACCCTTTTGATCCTCATGTATTAAATCAGTTATGATCCCATTAATTCTCTCTGCTAAAATCTTGGTAAAAATGTTATAGTCCAAGTTCAGCAAAGAGATCGGTCTATATGAATCACACTGTCGAGGCGACTTAGATGGTTTCAATATTAGTGCTACCAATGCCTCATCCCAAGAGGGTGGCAATCTTCTCCCTTTTTCAAAGATATGGGAAAATAAGCTATCCATTACCGGTATAAGAACCTCTCCTAAATTTCTGTACAATTCTGCTGGGAGACCATCGGGCGCTGCCGCCTTTCCTTTTTTCCCTGAATCTATTACCATTCTAATTTCAGTTTGACTTATTGGGCTATTGAGATTATCAGATTTTACATCAGTGATTTTTTTGAAGGATATATCCTCAAACCAAGCTTCTATACTTTTGGCCTCTAATATTAAGTCCTCTCGATAAACTTTATTGAAATGACCGAAAAAGGCTTCTTCAATTTCTTGTGGCGTTTTGCATAATTTCCCAGTACTTTCAAAAAGTATTTCTTTTATGTTAGCTTTAGCCCGATCGTTTTTAGTCTTCCAAGATGGCCACAACCTTCTCCATATTCAAAATTGGCCAACTTACTTGCTTCCCACCTTTTTTTTAAGTCTAGCATCTAGCAACTCTACCAGCTCTGATCTGAGTGTTTGTAAAGCATCTTCCTGAGGGGTGGCTTCATTTTCTCGATCTTGAATTTTGCGTTCAATATCTCCTATTTCTGCCTTATATTTCTTTTGTCTAGTGATCTGAATGGCAGTTATCCTACCTCTCAAGAAGGCTTTGTAAGTGTCCCAATCTATTTTGATAGATGCAGTTTCCAAGTTAGTCTGAAAGTAACTTACTGTATTGGTTGTTAAACTAGTAATTACATCCTGATCTAACAAAATCACTCGATCTAGTGTCCATCTCTTGTTAATCGAATTACTTGAGAGTTTCAGAGATAATATGACTGGAACATGATCGGAAAGATGACCCCCTAAATGTCTTATCTCCTTTACCCATTCTCACAACTCTATGCTAATTAGGAAAAAATCCAATCTGAATTTATGATTATACTTTTTATTATGAAAGGTGTATCCCCTCCTGATACCCATCCTTGCCCTCCATATATCCATCCAGCCTTGGTTTTTCATTGTATATTTTAGCAACAATCTCAACTTATGATTCTGGGCTGATCTACTATTTACCGACCTATTCAAAACAGGATCGAAAACTATAAAAAGTTGGTCACAGTCAAGTGGTTTTGCAGACGGCAACACAAATGAGATGGAGTCAACTTTAAGTAAGAATCAAGGGCTCAAGAAAGAAGTGGCAAATTTGTATTGGCTTTTGATCGAATAGGCAGATGACGATTTTATCCTTCCAACAAAACTGTGGGGAGAATGCTTGCCAGGTTCCAGTACAGAAATGTTATGGCAAGTATTTTTATGACCTACTATATTCTACTGTATATGCTGCCATTTTAAGA
Organism: Lissotriton helveticus; assembly: GCF_964261635.1. Classification (NCBI taxonomy): domain Eukaryota; kingdom Metazoa; phylum Chordata; class Amphibia; order Caudata; family Salamandridae; genus Lissotriton; species Lissotriton helveticus. Next base: position 733,496,927 of record NC_136070.1, read on the forward strand.
AGAAATCATATTTTCTGTCTCCACAGAGTGTATTGGTCACCATACAAGCTTTCCAGGTTTGCGAAGGGTGCAGTTCCCTGCTGTCCAAAACGCCTGTTGGATAAAGCAGATGACGAGCACATGTTCATAAGTTGCCCAGAGTTCAATTTTTGGGGGAGTTCAGTCACTAGAGGTATGACGGAAATATTTGGTTTCGAAATAGAGGTGAGCATCTTATTGATATTTTGGTTTACTTCCAAACTATGAGATACTAGCATTGGATAAAAATAAGTTGTGTTTGTACCTTATTATATTAGCTCGGAGAGAAATCTGTAAGTGTTGGATTAAATCTGTACCTCCTACCTTTTTAGATTGGGTAAATGCTATTAAATATGTAGTTAAATTAGACACAGCCAGGGAGACAAATAACAGTGGAAAGAAGAAGCAGTTTTGGATAGCATGTAAGACCTGGCTGGATAATCTATAATTAGTAGAGAACCATGTCCAATGATTAAGCCTCTACATGGAAATACTTGACTACTTGGGTTAGTCCCAATGGCCACCCAGTTAGTAGAGCGGGACAGACTGAAATCAAGTAGCCCTGTGTAAGCGCTTCCCATTTAGACCAGAGGGTTTACAGTGGTGCAAATTAGTCAGGGGGCCACAGTGGACATCAAATATCTCTGGAACTGCTTAATGGCTAATGAGGACAAAAAATAAAAATAAAAATATTTTTTTTTAAAAGGTCATGGGATCTATAGCTGCCAAGGTTTCAGAATGCTATGTGTGACATTTTCATACATTCAGTGTAATTATGTGCTATGGTACACTGCAGAACTCATTCCAAGATCTTTATTACCGTTTCTTGCACACTCACATTTTGTTAATACTCCACAGTCTTGCAGTGGACCAACTAATGGGTGCTTGGGGTCACACAGACTCTGGGAATGCACCTCAATACTGAATATATTCATAGTTAAAGTGAACGTTTAAAGGATCAGGAATCCCACAGTTAAAAACAGATTTGCATGTAGATACTAAAATACACTATTAACTGGGAGAAAATATCACTGGCCCAAACTGTAATGTTGACACCATATAGAATAAAATTGTGTTTTGTCAGTACAGACTCCATCTGTGGGCATATTAAAAGGAACTACACAAAGTTTGCTTAACTTGTACATTTGGCTTAAAAGTACAATTTAGCGAGACCTCACAATTCACGTTAATTCGGGAGAAGGGTTGATTACGTTTATCAATAAACTGAAAGGAACAGGTTAGTGCTTCCAAAAGAGGTGCACGTTCAGCAGGCTTATTCGCACAAAAATTAACTCATACTTGTGCTCCTTTTATCAGCACAGGAAACTTTCATTTTTCTAGTAGCAACACTTGTTTTACATTTTGGTGAGTACACCACCACGAACAAAATGCAAGCACCTGACTCCATCACACTTTGTTTTGAGTAATATGAGCAGCACGGTACTTACTATTTGCTTCATGCGGTGCCCTGTAGGTTCCCCTCGTCTTCGTTGCTTGATTTTGATCGCAATAAAGTTACACTCAGTCGTTAAAATGTCACTCATAATTTCACTGACTCCTAATTTCACTGAAATTATGAAAACGTCACACATGAGAATCTGAAACCTTGGCAGCTATGTTCTCGAGTGGATATAAGCATGTCGCACTGTTATGCCGTGTGACCCAGGCTCCAAGCCACCAATAATTTCATGAACCTGGTTACCACGCACACGGGTGGGCATCCATGAGTCAGTGAGAGTGTCGGCATGTGACTGATAATTATTCACTCAGGCCTGGGTCTCGGCTCCCCACCAGTCTGGCAACGTGAACGTGGCGCTGCACACCGCAGACTGTCAGCAGGGAACCAGAGGACTCGTCGACTCAGATTGAGTACCCCACCGCTTCTGCCTCACTTCCTCTTCCTCCAGACGTGATGGCACTATCCAGATTATAATCCTGGGCCCCCATGGTGTGCCACAGAAGCCAGAAAACAACCACTCACTGAGGGCAGGCCCCCCAGTCGGTAATTGGCAGCAGTGTGTCACAGCGTGGCGCTGCAGGAATTATTATGCAGCCTGGAGCCAGGCACGACAGGCCAGGCAGGTTAATTATTACATTGTAGCACTCTCAGACACTAGAAGCGAGCAGACAATCTTTAACTATTTATGAACTTACTGAGCCCAGCAAGCAGCTGCTGGCAGCACGTCTCGAAGGAGCAGAGCTGGCGCACAGGCGCCACCGGTGGCGCGTGCTGGTGCGCAGCATTAAATGCGTGACAGTGCATTTCAGTGCGGTGATGCGGAACACCACACTGAAATGCGTGAGCATCACACCTGATGCGTGATATGTGGTAGGAATGGGGTTCCTATCTGCATTGTTTATCTTGGAGTCCCGGTGCGGGGTTGTTGCCCCTTATGTCTTGGATGGAATGCTAGCTTTGGTTTGAGCTGCAGCTGCATGTGGCCTTCAGACTGTATCTTGATGGTCTGTTCTTGTGGCCGCACCCTTGGCTGTTTTTTTTCGGTCGAGGATCCTCCAGCAGTCTCTACTTAAACAAACACTGGCGCGGGCACTGGCGTGCCAAAGGCAAGCCCGTCCGCGCTCATATGCCACTCAGCGCCAGCCCCCCTGCAAAAAAAAGTCCAGGTAGTGACAAAGTAATACAATACTACGGCAATGATTTGAAAAAGCTCAATCCTATCACCACCAATCATAACTGCTGCAATTTCCATCTTGACATGGCACTTCCTCGGATTCGATCTAATTGTCCTGGGTGTAACATCAAGATACCAGAGTTTGTCGTCCAGCCAATAATAGATACAAGATTCAACCAACCTTCAGCCAGAAGAGACGCCTCCCCCCTCGCATGGAAATTTGCACTTTTCAACGCTAGCTCATTAGTCAAACACAGCTTAGAAATTGCCTACCTTATTGGTGATGATAAAATACACGCAGCATTTATTACCGAGTCACGGAGAGATCTGGCGTCCCGATCCAATCTCGTAAAGGCCATACCCCTGGTTTACTTCTGTTACACACTCAACAGACAACATAGACTGGGGCGGGGTTTGCAGTCATCTACCACAAAACCAATTTGGCTTCCTTTAATCCTTTAGCCATTGAGGAATGTGGCGCGCTTGAGTTTTGTCTCAATCTCTCACATCATTACACCTTTTGAGGCACTCTCATATAGAGAGCAACGGGCCCAAGAGGACGCTTTCTATTACAAGTAGGCAGTATAATAGAAAAGGGGATTAGTACTAACTCTTATACCATTCTCGGTGACTTTAATTATCACCTGGAATCGCCCTCTGACCCAGACACCTTTAATCTGCTTGATAAAAGGTGGAAACCTAGAACAAAAGGTGACTGGTGCAACCCATCAAGCCGGCCACACCCTAGACGGCATTTTCTCGCCCAACCTGCAGCTCTTATTCATGAGGGTCCTGCCGTTAGTTTGATCAGACCACTCAGCAGTCTTATTTTAACTCACTGGACTGCTTGGTGCCAAAATTACCCGCAAAATATTCTGAGAACCGGGCCTGGAACAAGATAAAAGCAGATGACTTACGCCATTTTCTAACCGCTACTACCACCTAAATACCCAGTAATTTAGATGAGGCAACCAGATCGTACACCAAATGGTTAGAAGCTGCAGGATACAAGTTAGCACCCACTAAACGTCTCAGCCACACTAGACAGCAGCCCTCCTCACCTTGGTATTCAAAGGAGCTTAGGTACCAAAAGGTGGCCTGTAAATACCTGGAAAGAAATTGAAGGAAGGGTTACAAGGAAAAAGATAAAAAGGAATATAAAGCTGGCCTGGCACTCTATAAACAGCTACTTAAAAACACAGACAAGACTTTTTTAGCAATACAATTATTTCGGCCAAAAACTCTTCTAAAGAGCTTTTTAAAATAGTAAACTCCTTAGCCCATCCCCGCACACTGACCTATGGAACTAGTCAAGATCTCTGCAACAAAATTGCTAAATTCGTCTTTGATAAACTTAATAGCATTTTCTCAACATTTACACACTTGGCCCCCAAAATTAACTCCGATCCGCCATATGATCTGCTGAAACCAAATCCGGACGCTCCAATTTTTAACAGCTTTGCCCTTCTAAATGTTTCTGACACTCATAAACTATTGGAAAAAGTGAAGTCAGGCTCCCAATACAATCCTTGTCCAAGTTCAGTATTAAAACTGGCTGCTGAGCTCATGGCAACTGACTTACATCATCAATAACATGTATCTAGAAGGATATTTTCCTAAAGATTGGAAACATGCATCTATTCTGCCTCCTTTGAAAACATCCAATCAAGACGCCAGTGATCCCAACAATTTTAGACCAATATCTAGGCTACCTCTCCTTGCAAAAAACATAGAAAGCAATCTGAATTCCCAACTCAATACATTTCTGCAAGATTGCCAAGTCCTTGATCCAACTCAGTATGGGTTTAGAGAGGGCCACAATACAGAAACGGCGCTCTTGAAGTCCACAGAAAAAATCAGTACCATTCTGGACCAAGGGGGAAAAGCCGTACTGAATATGTTAAACTTATCTGCGGCTTTCGATACGGTCCATCCCGCTCTGCGGATGGACCGATTGGATGAGAAAGGGGTTAAGGGCAAGGCTTGGAAGCTTCTTAAATCATTTCTCACTGACAGAATTCAAACAGTGGCCCTTGATCAATTTGAAGCTGAATCCTTCTCTTTACCCTGTGGGGTGCCGCAGGGCTCCTCATTGAGCCCTACATTGTTCAATATTTATGTGTCATCACTAGCACCACTAATTCAGACCTTTGGGTTCACATTAACATTAACCAGTGCTAAACAAGTGCAAGTCTCTAGGGCAAAAAAATTAAACTGGGGAGGCAGGCCCCTTATGGAACCTGACCAGATGTCCTAAAACACAGTTTCCACTGGTATCTATCAAATAGAACACTGCGATCATCTGACGCAAAACTTGTAAATGTCCCGCTGGTAAAAAAAAGTCAACTGGAGCGCCAGAAGTTTTACTGTAAATGCGGCTAAATCATGGAACGCTCTACCACTAGCCCTTAGAATTATGACCAATCTTTTGCCATTTAGGAAAGCACTAAAAACATGGCTGTTTGCTAACTGACCCAGTGTATTCTCCCTCTCCCTTCCCTGCCCTCAGCAGGTCTTCACATAGCGCCAGGACACCCTCGGGCATCAGTTTGCGCTCTGTAAACTCACATAAAATTAACATTAACTACTTGAGGTTGCTTGGGTGGCAATTCGGGCATTTTGTGTATCTTGGCTGGTGAATTGTTTTTTTTCTGGGGCTGTTGTCCTGGTTTCCCAGAGCAATGCGTTCTGTCCCTGCAATTGGATTTTGCGGTGGGAGTTGGAGGCTTTGCTTGGTCCTCCATTTGTGCCCCTTATGTACGCATTATGTTTTTTCAAGCCAAATGTACAAGTTATGCAAACTTTCCGAAGTTCCTTTTAATATGCCCACATATGGCGTCTGTACTGAAAAAACACAATTTTATTCTATATTGTGTCAACATTACAGTTTGGGCCAGTGATATTATCTCCCAGTTAGTAGCGTATTTTAGTATCTACATGCAAATCTGTTTTTAACCGTGAGACTCCTGATCCTTTAAACGTTCACTTCAACTATGAATATATTTAGTATTGAGGTACATTCCCAGAGTCTGCGTGACCCCAAGCCCCCATGAGTTGGTCCACTGCAAGACTGTGGAGTATTAACAAAATGTGAGTGTGCATGAAACGTTAATAAAATCTTGGAATGAGTTCTGCTGTGGACCATAACTGAAGCTGCTTACTTTATGAAATATTGTGTTGCCCACAAAGTTTAGATTACTTTCAGATTAGTAAATTGAGTTGGTGTCAATAGTCTGTGCAGCTGGATTGCAAGGAGGAGTCTCCTCTTAGCGCCCTTTCATTTCTGGGCCTTAGCCGCAGTTTTAAGATCTCCTTAGATTTTTTCATTGCTCATATGGGTGTAATTTCTGATATCTATATGTTTCCCTTGTCTTCATTGCTCGTTTTTGCTCATGAGGAAGTGTCACTCATAGTCGTTGAAATGTCACTCATAATTACACTGAAATTATTAAAATGTCACACATAGCATTCTGAAACCTTGGCAGCTATGTTTTTTGTCTCCAAATAGACTTACCTTACGGTGTTTTCCCTTCATGGCAGAGCCTGGTGGGTTTCAATGGATGGATCCCTGGCAGTTGCAGTGCTTCTGCTGGCAATCTACCGACTTGCTGGTGTCTTCTCTGTTTCCTTTCAACGTAGCATGGAAGGATCGCTATTGGGAATCGTCGGATGGAATACGGTGGTCCTGCAGTGGCTGGGGCTGCACTTCCAGGTCGACGTCACTGACGAGTCAGACGCATTTCGGTGGCATTTTTTATTTTATTTTGATGGATGATAGGAGCAGGTTTTGTTGCCCGTTTTTCTGTGTTCCTATTGGGGGTATTGTGTTGGTCTCTGATCCCTGCACTGCTAGCATACCCACTTTTGTGTTTTTATGGGGCTCCATATGAATTGTGTCGCTGTGACCTGGTGTTCGTGGTCTTGACTTTTGCCCCAAAGATCGGTGTTTTCATGCTGGCAAGTGCTCCTTAGCATGGATAGGTATTGCCACTTGCATTGTTGAAGGTTGGGCCTACAGCCATACCACCCTGAAAGCTACTGATCTCTTCTGATCTCAGAAGTTAAGCAGGGTCAGGCCTGGTTAGTACATGAATGGGAGACCACCTGGGAATAACAAAAAGATACATAAAATAAAGATTTTAATTTAAAAATTAAAATATGCAAAAGGTAATGGGATCCGTAAAGTTGGTTATTCGTTATTTCCTTAAGAACTTCCCATGGTAACACACTGCCTTCTGGAATAAGTTGGGTCCATAAATTGATCCCTGCTGCTTTAAGTGGTACCACCAATACATCTTTAGTCCATTCGGGAGACTCAGGTATGTCCTATATAGGAGCCATTGCACTGAAATAACTTATCTTAAGAAATTTCCTAACTTTATACCAGGTGCTGGCCAAGTCTTTGAAAATCTTAAAACGGACCTTCTTAAAAAAAGTGGATCTCCAAATATATATAGAAAAGCTTGATCTCCACCCTTTACATCTTGCAACATCGTCTTTAACATTTTACCTATGTCTGAGCTATTTGGTTCCCACATAAGCATTTTCCCTGCTTTTCATAGAAATACCCATGCATAAAATACCAGATCCGGAGCACATAAACCTCACTTGTTTTTCCTCTGTTGTAGCTTTTTGTACGAGATTCTAGTTCCTTTAGAAGCCCAGATAAAAGAGTTTATCTTTCACTGAATTTTCTTCAATCCAGTTTCTTTAAATGCTATTGGTATGTTTTGAAAAAGAAAAATACATTTTGGCAGGAGCATCATTTTGACCAGCTTGACCCTACCAATTAAAGTCAAAGGTGGGTACGCCCAGTTTTTTTAAAGATTCTGACAATTCTTTATCCACTCTGTGTAAATATGTGTCAATTAAATCATTGATATTTTGAGTGATCCTGATGCCCAGATATCTGATTTCTTTTTTTTAAAGAATAATTAGTAGGCTGCACATCCACATTCCATGCCATGCATTCAGTTTTAGACTGATTTATCTCGTATCCAGAGAACTTCCCAAACTGCTCAGCTAAGTTATATATACGGGGTTTGGCCATTTCTAAATCGGATGTAAAAATCAGCATATCATCTGCATATAGGGACACTCTTTTCCCCCATTTTTTACACTTAAAAGGGAGTATGTCGTCATGCCTTCTGATCTTCTCAGCGAGCTGTTCAATATACAAATTAAAAAGCAAGCGTGAAAGGGGGCAGCCCTGCCTAGTCTCCTCTTTGATTTGGTATTGGGAAGGAGAAGTTGCTGTTTATTAATATTCTTGCTGTTGGAGTATGATAAATTGACAAAATTGCCCTACAGAAATTTTTGCCCAAGTTATGATTATTTAGAATAAAATTGAAATAGGACCAATTAACCCGGTCGAACACTTTTCTAGCGTCAAGCGTAATAATAGCCATCAGGTTTTATATAAAGATGCCATATCTAAAGTCCCAATTAAATTATATGTTAAATCCTGAATGCATCTACCTCTCACAAAACCCTTTTGATCCTCATGTATTAAATCAGTTATGATCCCATTCATTCTCTCTGCTAAAATCTTGGTAAAAATGTTATAGTCCAAGTTCAGCAAAGAGATCGGTCTATATGAATCACACTGTCGAGGCGACTTAGATGGTTTCAATATTAGTGCTACCAATGCCTCATCCCAAGAGGGTGGCAATCTTCTCCCTTTTTCAAAGATATGGGAAAATAAGCTATACATTACAGGTATAAGAACCTCTCCTAAATTTCTGTACAATTCTGCTGGGAGACCATCGGGCGCTGCCGCCTTTCCTTTTTTCCCTGAATCTATTGCCATTCTAATTTCAGTTTGACTTATTGGGCTATTGAGATTATCAGACTTTACATCAGTGATTTTTTTTAAAGGATATATCCTCAAACCATGCTTCTATACTTTTGGCCTCTAATATTAAGTCCTCTCGATAAACTTTATTGAAATTACCGAAAAAGGCTTCTTAATTTTCTTGCGGCGTTTTGCATAATTTCCCAGTACTTTCAAAAAGTATTTCTTTTATGTTAGCTTTAGCCCGATCCTTTTTAGTCTTCCAAGCTAGAAGACGGCCGCAACCTTCTCCATATTCAAAATTGGCCAACTTACTTGCTTCCCACCTTTTTTTAAGTCTAGCATCTAGCAGCTCTACCAGCTCTACCAGCTCTGATCTGAGTGTTTGTAAAGCATCTTCCTGAGGGGTGGCTTCATTTTCTCGATCCTGAATTTTGCGTTCAATATCTCCTATTTCTGCCTTATATTTCTTTTGTCTAGTGATCTGAATGGCAGTTATCCTACCTCTCAAGAAGGCTTTGTAAGTGTTCCAAACTATTTTGACAGATGCAGTTTCCAAGTTAGTCTGAAAGTAACTTACTGTATTGGTTGTTAAACTAGTAATTACATCCTGATCTAGCAAAATCACTCGATCTAGTGTCCATCTCTTGTTAATCGAATTACTTGGGAGTTTCAGAGATAATATGACTGGAACATGATCGGAAAGATGACCCCCTAAATGTCTTATCTCCTTTACCCATTCTCACAACTCTATGCTAATTAGGAAAAAATCCAATCTGGATTTATGATTATACTGTTGTGTTTCTATCTAGGACCCTAATTCGATATTCCCGATTTATGCCCTTATATGGTTATAATAAATAGTATCCTTATAAAGGCATAAGAATCATATCCATATTTAGTCATAGCCCATGCAGTCCAAATACGGCAAGGCTACTCCCATAGACTCCTAGAAAGCACAACGTGTTCTTTAAACAAACCAAGCCTCCAGCAGCCCGGGAATTCCCCCTGCTTTTGTTTTGATTTGCACAAGAACTCCTGGAGTCCAGAAAGAACTGTTAGTTCTTAGTGACGTCTTATGTCCAACCTTCTGTCAAACCCGGCACCTTTCAGGTATAAATATGCCAACGTTGCCTTAAGCAAACACACGGTGGTTTGGAGCAGAGCGGCTATCTACTTACCCGAAGCCCAGCTGATGCGAGAGCCGAAGGAAGCCGCCCTCCCTTTTGAAGCACTGAGAAAGACGCTGTCTTTTTCTCCAGCCGAGAAATCCCAGCTCCAGTGTTTCCAGTCACCCTTGCAGTTTGCTGGGAGATCGAGTCCTGAGAGAGAGATACAAGACCTCCTACATTCTATTATGAAGGTACGGAGCTGACTAAACCCTTAAGAGATTTCTTGATTCAGATCCTTGGCAAAAACCAACTTGACTTAAACTGCAACTTACTTACTCCTTCCCACGTATTAGGCTTAGGTCAGGTACACCGGGGTAGGCGTATATTAGAAGCACCAGTTGAGTATGTTAATCAATGTTTTTATGTATGTATATATTTTATCAGTTTTAAAGTATCATATGGCTAAGAAACCATATCAATGCTTTTACAGTATTATTTTATAATACTCCTTTTACTGTACGCACTTTACTTCATGATAAGTATTGCAATCGTGGCAATTCATTTCTCTTGCATGAGAAAGAAGACTGCTCAATAAATAACACCTTTTATTGAAAACGCCCGTTTCTCTGTTTCTCTGCAATCTGGTGAAACTAAGTATGCACGATTGACTGAGTGAAATAGTTGTCTATTGTTTTCACACGACTCCAAAGATACACTCTTTTTTCTGAGGGAGGAAAGTTGTCATGTTTATGCGGTTGTCAGAAGCTAATGCCTTCTTGTCTAAATCAGGAGAGTTAACTCTTTCCTGAACATTCAAGAACGTTTCTAGTGACCTCTGAGCTAGCTGGCAAACCTAATTAAGTCTAATATAGTCAGTAGAGACCTAGATGACTTCAGTCCTACGTCTACACTGCTGTTTATATTATTCCAATGCGCAGAGCCTATTGGGAATATAGGAACTACACTACATGACGCCCAACGTTTGGTAAGGCGATAATCTAACGCAAGACATTAGAGTAACTCAGTCGTGCTTTTTCACACAGACCCTTTTCCCGTAAAAACTCCAATAGACGTCTGGAGTGGGTAAAAGGTTAATATCCACCGGAACTTAGTAGGAAGAGATTCCTATGTATTAGTTTTTGGTTTAGTCAACGTTGAAGGATACAGTGTTCCAAAATATTGTGCACCTAATCTTTGTTTCCTTGAAACTTGCTCTGCAAAGCAAAAATAACTTTCTGTCAGTAAAATGCCGGAAGGTGACGAAGAAAGAGAGGCTTTAGCGTCTCAGCTGTTGTTAGATGACACAACTCTCCAACAGAATGACCCGAATGCTATAAACATTCCGGTAAATGTAAGAAGAACTATAACTAAAAAACGTATTGAAAATGGAGTATCATCATGAGGTGGTACAGTCATATTCGTGGTAGAGGCCCATGAATATCGGCAGACAGAAGTATTCTATTCATGGATACATTTTCCAGCAGCAAACGCTGTAACACACTATTACAAAATAGAGGAACCTCCGGATGAATACGCTCCTCTGAGGACGTTGAAATCCCACTAACTTACCAAGAGCACTTGCTCTGGTTTAATGGCGCCCTAAAACATCAAAATCACATCACCAGGCTCGGTCCACTAGGTAGACCAGGAGCCACATGGCCGGTTCTAGCCGGCTACACACCACATCCCGACATTGAAAAGATGTCAGACCAAGAACTCTTAGCTCAGCTAAAATTGTTAATTAAAATACATAGACAATTGGTGCAATATGTCATGCGGACTTCAACAGTCCAACCAGCAATAAAAATTCCACAGACCACCCCTCACCAGGGGAACACAAATAAAATCACACCACAGAATATAAATTCAGCCATTGGCAAAATACCCGCAAAACGGGAACAAATTCCATTCTGGTTAGCCCAGAAAATAACTCAAATAGAGGCGGTATTTCCTGATACTACACCTCATGAGAAACACAGAATTCTGACTATCTGTGTTCCAATGGGGATCGCACCACATGTGGAGGACTGTGACACTTGGGGCACAGTCTTTGCTTCAGTTTACACAAAAACACATGGGGTCCGTCCATGGTGGTTATACCAGATGTGCTAAAACAGATTCAAAATGAATACAGTCTAGAACCTGCTTTAACTCTGGGTATGAAATTACTGAAAGACTTCAAGCAGGTCTCGGCTATATTATTAGCCAACATAAAGGGAGAAGCAGCATCTGTGGCGATCTGCCAGATATTGAAAGAAACAGATATAGCAGAACAACCTTTTGAACTTGCCAGAATCATAGAAAAATCCTATGAAGAACTAGGAAGAGATAGTTTGGGTGGGAAACCAGTAAAACCCCAACTACTTGAAAATCCTGAAAAAACATTTATTAAAAATAATCTAAACACTCCAAAAAAGAGTTGGGATGGAAATAAAAATCCACTCCCAGAGAAAAACGATTCCAGTCCAGAGGAAGGTCTCCTCAACGGAGAGATAGATCTCCAGAACGAGGTGGCAAGTCTCCCCAGAGGGAGCCCTCTGAGAATAGATACAACCTTAGAGATAGGGAAAAATTTAGAAAACCTGATAGATATCAAGATGTTGATACACGTCCCTCTCGATCTTTTCAGACTTCCTCACAGAAATCGGAAAGAAGAGGACGGTCAGAACACAAAGAAGAGCACGTCAAGTCCAAAGACAAAGAACCTGCTCATCTAAGTAAAAAATTACAATTTCCAAAGAAGAAGGTAGCTAGTATTAGAATAAAACATGCCGAGGATTCTGAGGACACAACTGAAAAACGGAGAGTGGGCCCAGACAATGCTAGACAGCGCAGCAGAAGTAACCATAGCTCGCAAGATCCTGATGAATCTTCTGGAGACAGTGGACACGAATGAATACATTCAAGTGGAAGCTGCAGACACCAGAGTTAGCAAACCCCATAAAATATACGAAATAACATTGCGTATAGAGGGGGACAAAACTAGGAAAATAAGGGGTCTCTTTTGGGGTAACCTTTCTAAAGGCTATGACATCCTGTTAGCTGAGAAAGACTGGCCACCAGAGTTTGTCAGGGAGTGCCCTCATGGCGAAGAAATGAGTATGCCTGCCTTCTCAAATCATATTCCAATTCATAAAAAATATACATTTGCAAGAAAATGGGCAGTAGCCCAAGCTCTTGGATTATATAAAAATCATGTAGGATGGGATGAGGATTCTCCTCCTCACAAAATCCAGTTAAAAAATCAACCCACTGCCCAAAGGCAGTACCCAGTCAAACAAGAAGCTAAAAAACAAGTCAGGGAGATCTTAGATCAACTTGAATATCAGGGGGTGATTGAAACATGCACCTCACAAATGAACAATCCTTTGTTTCCTGTCTCCAAGCCAGACGATTCATATCATCTAGTTTTGGACTACAGACACCTAAACTCCTGCTGCAAAACATTTGCAGTACAAAACTCACACAGTGCAGCACTAATGAATAACATCGTGAGTAAAAAGTATAAAACGACATTAGATATCGCTAATGGATTCTTTTGTCAAAACATTGCACCTGAAAGCAGGTATTTGACCGCTTTCTCAATAATGGGGTCGCAAAAACAATTCTGTCGACTCCCACAGGGATTCAAGAACAGCCCAGGATTATTCTCAGCAAGGGTAACAGAGTTACTACAAATATATGATGATGAGGCATTATCTTATGTCGATGACATCTATCTCACAGATGATGACCTGGAGACTCACTTGAAAAGAGTGAACACCATAATACTTGGGTTCGCAGCTGAGGGGTACAAATTCAACTTTAAAAAGTCATGAATTGCTTACCTAACTGTCCTGTTTTTAGGATATGAATTATCAAGTGAAGGCAAAAGCCTAGCAGACAACTTCTTAGAGAAGTGTGCTGTACTCCAAGCTCCAAAAACGCTGAAGAATTTACAATCAATACTAGGATTCCTGAATTTCGGAAGAACATACATTCTAAATTATGCAGAGAGGGTTAAACCTCTCTATGAATTAATAAAACCTGATTTCAAACCAATAAATTGGACTCAGAAACACACAGAAATTTTAAGATCATTATAAACAGACATGTTAACTAAAACAAAATTACAAACACGCGAAAACGTACGCAACCTTGTAATCCAAGTCATCCCAGGAAGATGCGGATTCACGTACCTAACCTCTAATGAGGGAGAAATGGTACCAATAGCTTACAAATCACATATGTACACACAAGCTGAAATGAAATTCAGTTCTACTGAAAAACTTCTAATAGCAGTTCAAACTGCTGTAGCAAAAGAAAGAACCCAAGCCCAATGCAGGCGGATATCTGTTTTAACAGCAGAATCAGCCCTTGAGGCATTAACAAGCCCACGCAATCTAAATGCAGTGGCATTAGACCCAAAATGGATACAATGGGGGAAAATTCTCTTGCTGCAGAAGACGTGAAACACGCGTTTGATCCGAAAATGAAAAGACTAGAAGATCTAGAATACGAAAATGAATATCCTCTGCCAATCGAAATTCTGCCTCTCGAACAGTACACATGCGTAATCTACATGGACAGATTTGCACAACACTACGTTGTGGGTAAACAACTTTACAATGCTGCGTGCGCGATTGCTAAAGGTCGCTGGCGCTTAGGTAAATTCAGACCAATAATTACAAAAACTGAATCACTCAGAAACTGTACAGCTCAGCGAGCTGAAATAAGATCTTTAAAGATGGCGCTTGAAAATGCCGATCGCGAATTCCCCACACTGATAGTGTGCGATTCGCATTACTGCGTCCAGTCTTACAATAGGAGCATGCAGACCTGGATTCAAAACGGTTACAAAGATGACATAGGTGCCACAATAAAGCATAAAAAGCTCTGGAAACGAGTAGTTCTTTTACAGAAAGAACTACAATAGACTCACGTGATACATACACTGAGTCATCAACGTGATGGCGTTCAAGTTGCAAGGGAATTCATTGGCTAACAGAGCCACAGCGGAAGCGGTTTAACCAGCTTCCGTAGCCACAAAAAAGCGTTCTAAAAAACACATAGACGGAGAAACCATGCTGGCGGTAAAAGCCTCATTAAAAGGCGACTATGCAGCATTACCTCTCGGCTATCCACTCAGTAACACATACATAATTGATGCAAACTCCGTTCCTTTTGCTCAAATCCCTGGAGTGGGGGACAGAGTAATTCCAAACACGAACCGTAGAGTCTTCTTGATTGAAGACGCACACATGGGATTGGGTCTAAGGCACCAAGAGATAGTGAAATCTCTAAAAGAATTACAATCAGAATACTGGTGGCCGGGGATGAGCTTGCAAAATGACAAATTTGCAAAGGATTGTCTAGACTGCAACCGAGATCGCAGTCGTGAACCGGACCAGACTAGTGCCAGGACACCTCTATTAGAAATCATAAGGCTATCTATACGCAAAAACCCAGCAGGAGAAATGCGATCCCATAAATATTAAGACTAGATTCACTTAAAATGCAGACAGCAGCGCTCGGCTGATGCCAGAACTGTTATAAAAGATTTGCGAGTCTTTATCGGCACATACGCAATTGGCATGCTACATTCTGACCAGGGTCCTGCGTTTAGCTCTCGAGCTTACAAGGAGGCCATGACCAGCATGGGCATTGCAGTGCGGTACTCTTCTCCCTTCCATCCTGATGGAAATGCGGTAGTGGAAAGAAAAAAACGGGATATAAAGCAATCTATAACGGCGAGGGTATTAGGTTCAGGTGATGGGTGGGTCAAACATTTAACAAGTGTCCAACGTAGTCTTAACAATCTGCCAAGAAATTCTCTAAAAGGTCTCACTCCCTACGAACTATTGTTCGGTACTAGAATGCACATTCAGGACTTAGATAGTCACACTTCAGTGGTAGAAGAAAGAGCCTTTGATATCAAAGACCGTTTGGCTGTTTTACAGGACTTAAATGAAACAAGAAGAAGTCTGAGTAATATAAAGTTAAAGCCAACAGCCACTGAAGAGAAACCACCTGTCCCAGCAAGACCTGTCTGGATTCCAAAGATTGGGGATCTGGTCAGAGAAAAGATCGCGGTGAAGAAGGAATTTGGGCCTTCTTACAGAAAAGCAGTACCTGTCTTAGCTGTCAGCGGAACAAGATTAGTTGTACTAACGCCCCTTGCTGGTAAAAAGGAGAACCGAGTTGTATCTATCGACCTGGTAAAACCACAATCATGTGGCCAATAATAAGTAGTAGGCCCAGTGGACTCCCAAGAAATAGCAGAAGACCAAATCTTGCTACAATCCAAGAGGTTCAAACTGAAAGACTAATCACATTTGATAAACCTACAGTGAATAAAAAAGGACTATGCAACAAAGCCATGGAACTTGTGCCTCTTGAAACCCAAATTGCAACAGTTCGTCAAGAAACACCTGTCTACAACGATGTAGCCTCAGACTATGCTAATGAAACAAAGAAAAATGCAAATACAAATGAAAATCCGGAAGCAATTCCAACAATTGACAGAATTGCATCTGGCTACCTCATCAATTTCGATGACTTTTCTGATGATCCAAGTGAACATGAAGAAACGCCAGCAACAAACACTTTCAGAGACAAAGTAACTGAGCTCTTTCACCAACTAAAAGAAACTTATCTGATTTCACCATGGATTGAATTTAGGATTGTGTTAGGTGTACTTTTCCTCCTGCTTTGGCTCATCATGGTTTTATGTTTGGGTAGATTTATTGATGGACACAGCAAGTCAGAAATTCAACTTGGTCCTAAAGCCTCACAGATCCTCTCACATCAAGAAAAAAGAACTGTCATCAGTGAACATCACAGCCAATCCAATACCCGGTGGGGTAGCATGGGACAAAACTGATTATGAAATCTATGGCCCGATTGAGCTCTTGAAATATCGACACCAATTTAAGGTTTCCTTAAGTGACTTTGTGACACCAAGTACCTCTGATAATTGGGACTTTGAAAATATTAATAATATGATGCCAGATTTAGTAATGTCAGCCAAATTCACAGAACATGATTATTTGCAGGGTTCATCAAACTATGAAGAAATGTACTGTTTTAACCACAATGTCACCACTATTTGCATAAAACTGCTCAGCCTAGAAATGTTTTGACTTATAACCAATGGGAACATTGTCCAACTCCGCCAAAAGGCAGCTCAAAAACATTTTATGAGAAATTCCAATACTTCTCAGGGTTTAACAACAGTGATCCAGAAACGTTTTATTTTAGAATGATTAATAAGACAGGAATGAAAACAATGTTGACAAATACTAAATTGATTTATTCTGAAAAATGTTATGACAAAATGTCTACATTTGGTTTTTATTTTTGGAAAAACAACATTGAAACAATATCCATCTGGGGTTCAAAAGACTGGCAGGTACAAGGTCTAGAACCATTATTTAGAGCCTGCATGATCCCAGAACAAATAATAATATTCTTGAATGACACCATTCATTCCAAGACAACATGTCTTGGCCTAGCCAAGATAAAAGACTTAAACAAACCGTCTATTCCGAAGCCCATACCTGATAGTAATAGCACTACAGATGTGGAGATAGAGGTATCCCATATTTTACACCAAAACAGAACAAATCCTGATTGGAAAAAATGGTTGATCTGGCCCACAGACACAAATAACTGTCAAGATAGATTCCTGAACAAAACACAGGGGTTTAAACAGACCAGGCCAGACCCAAGATATTCCCAGAGACAACATCCAGGGATAGTTACAACATACAGTGTAGGGAAACTCTGCCTTGAATGGCTACAGAAATCCAAACTGGCTGAAATTAAGCAACACTTGACTTTACTTAAAGACGGTGCTGACTTGCGTGATTTCATACTGGGACCACGCAAACAGCGTCAAAACCGTTTCATATACGCCGGTATATACGCTGCTTACAATGAAGCTTGGAAAGTAACATTGAAACAGCAGAAAAAATACGAGAAATTGATCGTATAAATTTGGAGAAATAACTTTCTGTTGTGGACAATGGGTTAACGACTCTGTTCTCCAGAATATATTCACTGGACAGTATTGTATCATCTGCTATTGATATAATAGAGCAGGACTTGCTAATGTTACAACATGGCCAGTCCCAATTACGTTCTATTGTACAACTTGGCTGGACGTTGCAAAATCTGCATTCAGGCTACGTGCCATGGCGTTTAATCAACACAACGTCATTATTCTCTATCTTTAACCTTACTGATAAATAAATCAGTGTGGCACAAAAAGGAGCAGACTATACGATTCTGAGCATTGAAAAACTTGAGAGATTACCATTAACAATGTCAGAGAGACCTGTCATTGAATGGATAATACACGGAACAATTACAGTTCCGATAACTACTTTCAAGTTTAAGTATTGCCAAAAATATATACCAGCAGGCCTGTATGAAAGGTTGGGTAAAGGATACATCAAGTCAACATAGAATTTACCTTATACACACAATTGTTATAGTGAAGGGAAAAAAGAGGTATTCCTTAGTGGTAAAAATTGTAAACAATCACTAAGCGGTACACCCCTGTGTCAGGATATTAACTTGCATGGAGCCTGCGAAGGTTCATCAAATAACCTTTCATGTCACCTGCACGGCACTCCTGCAACACAGATAGAGCCATTTTTCAGACAACTTTCCAACGGCAGTTATGTTCTAATAAGTGACCACAGCTGTTGTGGCATGGTGCCAGGAAAAGCCTATCTCGTGAGTGTTACTTCCATGGTCACTTGCTGTATGCAAGTATTGTATCCAAACAGCAATCCAGACATGGAGGCGGCAATATGGCCTTCTTTGAATATCTCTTCTATTCGAATTGATACTTTAAGCAGAATGAAGTCTTCTTTTACAGACAACTGTGCCTTTAACCTCGTCCAAAGAGACGTATGATCTACAAGTTGCAAGGACTGCAGCAGAGATACATTCCCTATTATCAACAAATTGCCCCATGCATTTCGTAGAAATGTTAGGTCAAATCTTAAACATGTCTGATACCAGTGGCATCGCACATGTATTTAAGACAATTTTATCGGGACCCTTTGAAACAGTTCTGGGCATTTTCCCGAATTTTGTCCATTCCTTTTTCGGCGGCCTGCCTCTTCTTTTGGGACTCGTAGCAGGAATTTTATTTTTGATCCTTCTGCTCCGATATGGCAAGCCAAGCCACAGACAGAACTCCAGCTACAATGGAAGAAACGATCTTAGCAATACGCTACCGAGACCGAATCCGGATTTTGCCCGGCTAAGAGATCTGAGTGCAACCTGGTTTCTTTCATTCAGACCAATCTGGCAAGATTGCATCTTACCTGTGCTTTGATGTCTGCTATGCGGAGAAGAATGCGTGTTGGACGTCTGTCTTACACTACCATCAGCAGTACCAATGGATATCGATACTTTGCTAGGTCCGGTAATGACTCATGCAACGTGTTGTTCCCAGCGGCTACCTATTTAGATGACGGCATTCGTTGAGACTTCACCACTACGAGTAGGTGGCAGTGAAGTACGAGAGGAAAGCAGCACCAAACAGGTACAACCCTCTGTGAGCATTGCTGATCTCGACATCGATGATAGCAATCATTCTCACATATGCACAATTTCAGCATTTTCGAACTTGGTCGAACTTTCCACCTGATGTAGACCAATTTTTGGCAAGCCTGTCTGATATGATGTTCTCCCCTGAACAACAAGAATAACATTTTTAAAAACAACGAGCACACAGCGTTCCCTGAACTCTGAATTTGGCCTTCAATTGCAATAAACAAAGCCACTGAAAACATTTGGAACTATTTTTTCCCCTGAAAACGAAATTATTTTTTTCCACTTCCAAAATATTTACTTTTTTTTGGCACACTGTAATCTGCTTAAAGTAGAACTATTCTAAGAGAACAGAGCTTCTATTTTTAGAGATACTAGAGGCAATATTTTACCTCAGCCTCTAGCACATGTACAGTATTGTATAAATATGTGATGAAATGGTCTCGACCTTCTTTTCTGCATTCAGAGCCATTTCATGTGTAATTTTCGCAATTCATTCAGCTAAAATATATATGCATTTAACTGAATGATACCACTGCTTGAAAAACGTACAGTACCAATACTCATTTTTTCGTGTATTTACCATATACCATTTCAAATGCGAATTTTGTATTTTGGGGTGGGTTGTTAAACAAACATGCATCGTTATATGTTTAATATTGCTTAGTTTTTAGTAATGATGGACATTAATATGTGGAGTGGGTGTTGTGTTTCTATCTAGGACCCTAATTCGATATTCCCGATTTATGCCCTTATATGGTTATAATAAATAGTATCCTTATAAAGGCATAAGAATCATATCCATATTTAGTCATAGCCCATGCAGTCCAAATACGGCAAGGCTACTCCCATAGACTCCTACAAAGCACAACATGTTTTTTAAACAAACCAAGCCTCCAGCAGCCCGGGAATTCCCCCTGCTTTTGTTTTGATTTGCACAAGAACTCCTGGAGTCCAGAAAGAACTGTTAGTTCTTAGTGACGTCTTATGTCCAACCTTACGTCAAACCCGGCACCTTTCAGGTATAAATATACCAACGTTGCCTTAAGCAAACACACAGTGGTTTGGAGCAGAGCGGCCACCTACTTACCCGAAGCCCAGCTGATGCGAGAGCCGAAGGAAGCCGCCCCTCCCTTTTGACGCACTGAGAAATACGCTGTCTTTTTCTCCAGCCGAGAAATTCCAGCTCCAGTGTTTCCAGTCACCCTTGCGGTTTGCTGGGAGATCGAGTCCTGAGAGAGAGATACAAGACCTCCTACATTCTATTATAAAGGTACGGAGCTGACTAAACCCTTAAGAGATTTCTTGTTTCAGATTCTTGGCAAAAACCAACTTAACTTAAACTGCAACTTACTTACTCCTTCCCACGTATTAGGCTTAGGTCAGGTACACCGGGGTAGGCGTATATTAGAAGCACCAGTTTAGTACGTTAGTCAATGTTTTTATGTATGTATATATTTTATCCGTTTTAAAGTATCATATTGCCATGAAACCATATCAATGCTTTTACAGTATTATTTTATAATACTCCTTTTACTGTACGCACTTTACTTCATGATAAGTATTGCAATCGTGGCAATTCATTTCTCATGCATGAGAAAGAAGACTGCTCAATAAATAACACCTTTTATTGAAAACGCCCGTCTCTCTATTTCTCTGCACTCTGGTGAAACTGAGTATGCACGATTGACTGAGTGAAATAGTTGTCTATTGTTTTCACACGACTCCAAAGATACACTCTTTATTCTGAGGGAGCAAAGTTGTCATGTTTATGCGGTTGTCAGAAGCTAATCTTTTCTTGTCTAAATCAGGAGAGTTAACTCTTTCCAGAACATTCGAGAACGTTTCTAGTGACCTCTGAGCTAGATGGCAAATCTAATTAAGTCTAATATAATCAGTAGAGACCTAGATGACCTCAGTCCTACGTCTACACTGCTGTTTATATTATTCCAATGCGCAGAGCTTATTGGGAATATAGGAACTACACTACAATACTTTTTATTATGAAAGGTGTATCCCCTCCTTGCCCTCCATATATCCATCCAGCCTCGGTTTTTCATTGTATTTTTTAGCAACAATCTCATTTTATGATTCTGGGCTGATCTACTATTTACCGACCTATCCAAAACAGGATAGAAAACTATAAAAAGCTGGTCACAGTCAAGTGGTTTTGCAGACGGCAACACAAATGAGATGGAGTCAACTTTAAGTAAGAATCAAGGGCTCAAGAAAGAAGTGGCACATTTGTATTGGCTTTTGATCGAATTGGCAGATGACGATTTTATCCTTCCAACACCAACTGTGGGGAGAATGCTTGCCAGGTTCCAGTACAGAAATGTTATGGCAAGTATTTTTATGACCTACTATATTCTACTGTATATGCTGCCATTTTAAGAAGAAATCATATTTTCTGTCTCCACAGAGTGTATTGGTCACCATACAAGCTTTCCAGGTTTGCGAAGGGTGCAGTTCCCTGCAGTCCAAAACACCTGTTGGATAAAGCAGATGACAAGCACATGTTCATAAGTTGCCCGGAGTTCGATTTTTTGGGGAGTTCAGTCACTAGAGGTATGACGGAAATATTTGGTTTCGAAATAGAGGTGAGCATCTTATTGATATTTTGGTTTACTTCCAAACTATGAGATACTAGCATTGGATAAAAATAAGTTGTGTTTGTACCTTATTATATTAGCTTGGAGAGAAATCTGTAAGTGTTGGATTAAATCTGTACCTCCTACCTTTTTAGATTGGTTAAATGCTATTAAATATGTAGTTAAATTAGACACAGCCAGGGAGACAAATAACAGTGGAAAGAAGAAGCAGTTTTGGATAGCATGTAAGACCTGGCTGGATAATCTATAATTAATAGAGAACCATGTCCAATGATTAAGCCTCTACATGGAAATACTTAACTACTTGGGTTAGTCCCAATGGCCACCCAGTTAGTCGAGCGGGACAGACTGAAATCAAGTAGCCCTGTGTAAGCGCTTCCCATTTAGACCAGAGGGTTTACGGTGGTGCAAATTAGACAGGGGGCCACAGTGGACATCGAATATCTCTGGAACTGCTTAATGGCGAATGAGGACAAAAAGTTAAAAAAAAAAAATTTAAAAAAGGTCATGGGATCTATAGCTGCCAAGGTTTCAGAATGCTATGTGTGACATTTTTATGAATTCAGTGTAATTATGTGCTATGGTACACTGCAGAACTCATTCCAAGATCTTTATTAACGTTTCTTGCACACTCACATTTTGTTAATACTCCACAGTCTTGCAGTGGACCAACTCATGGGTGCTTGGGGTCACACAGACTCTGGGAATGCACCTCAATACTGAATATATTCATAGTTAAAGTGAACGTTTAAAGGATCAGGAGTCCCACAGTTAAAAACAGATTTGCATGTAGATACTAAAATACGTTATTAACTGGAAGAAAATATCACTGGCCCAAACTGTAATGTTTCAGAAAAGGGGGGTGGTGATGAACAGAGTGTCTGAATTAAGCAGACCACGCTTACCCAGTCCAAAGATCAGGGCTTGATCCATCACCGTTATTTAGCTCACTGCCCCATCCCAGCTCAGAACCTGGCTATATGCAAATTAGTCTGTCCCTGGCCCAGTGCATCATGGGAACAGGGCAGACCAAACTACCAAGCCAATTCTTCACCAGAAAGGAGACAAGCTTCCGGGGATCGGTTTCTGGCATTACAGCCGTCGTCGGCCCGGCTTGCTTGAATCCTGATGGAGCAGTGAGCAAGGGACTCATGTCTGAGTATACCCTGCCACACCTATAGTGGCCAAAAACGATTCAGAAAAGGGGGTGGTGATGAACAGAGTGTCTGAATTAAGCAGACCACTCTTACCCAGTCCAAAGATCAGGGCTTGATCAATCACCGTTATTTAGCTCACTGCCCCATCCCAGCTCAGAACCTGGCTATATGCAAATTAGTCTGTCCCTGGCCCAGTGCATCATGGGAACAGGGCAGACCAAACTACCAAGCCAATTCTTCACCAGAAAGGAGACAAGCTTCCGGGGACCGGTTTCTGGCATTACAGCCGTCGTCGGCCCGGCTTGCTTGAATCCTGATGGAGCAGTGAGCAAGGGACTCATGTCTGAGTATACCCTGCCACACCTATAGTGGCCAAAAACGATTCAGAAAAGGGGGTGGTGATGAACAGAGTGTCTGAATTAAGCAGACCACTCTTACCCAGTCCAAAGATCAGGGCTTGATCCATCACCGTTATTTAGCTCACCGCCCCATCCCAGCTCAGAACCTGGCTATATGCAAATTAGTCTGTCCCTGGCCCAGTGCATCATGGGAACAGGGCAGACCAAACTACCAAGCCAATTCTTCACCAGAAAGGAGACAAGCTACCGGGGACCGGTTTCTGGCATTACAGCCGTCGTCGGCCCGGCTTGCTTGAATCCTGATGGAGCAGTGAGCAAGGGACTCATGTCTGAGTATACCCTGCCACACCTATAGTGGCCAAAAACGATTCAGAAAAGGGGGTGGTGATGAACAGAGTGTCTGAATTAAGCAGACCACTCTTACCCAGTCCAAAGATCAGGGCTTGATCCATCACCGTTATTTAGCTCACTGCCCCATCCCAGCTCAGAACCTGGCTATATGCAAATTAGTCTGTCCCTGGCCCAGTGCATCATGGGAACAGGGCAGACCAAACTGCCAAGCCAATTCTTCACCAGACTAACTGGGAGATAATATCACTGGCCCAAACTGTAATGTTGACACCATATAGAATAAAATTGTGTTTTGTCAGTACAGACTCCATCTGTGGGCATATTAAAAGGAACTACACAAAGTTTGCTTAACTTGTACATTAGGCATAAAAGTACAATTTAGCGAGACCTCACAATTCACGTTAATTCGGGAGAAGGGTTGATTACGTTTATCAATAAACTGAAAGGAACAGGTTAGTTCTTCCAAAAGAGGTGCACATTCAGCAGATCTATTCGCACAAAAATTAACTCATACTTGTGCTCCTTTTATCAGCTCAGGAAACTTTCATTTTTCTAGTAGCAACACTTGTTTTACATTTTGGTGCGTACACCACCCCGAACAAAATGCAAGCACCTGACTCCATCACACATTGTTTCGAGTAATATGAGCAGCACGGTACTTACTATTTGCTTCATGCGGTGCCCTGTAGGTTCCCCTCATCTTCGTTGCTTGATTTTGCTAGTAATAAAGTTACACTCAGTCGTTAAAATGTCACTCATAATTTCACTGACTCCTAATTTCACTGAAATTATGAAAACGTCACACATGAGAATCTGAAACCTTGGCAGCTATGTTCTCGAGTGGATATAAGCATGTCCCACTGTTATGCCGTGTGACCCAGGCTCCAAGCCACCAATAATTTCGTGAACCTGGTTCCCACGCACTCGGGTGGGCATCCATGAGTCAGTGAGAGTGTCGGCGTGTGACAGATAATTATTCACTCGGGCCTGGGTCTCAGCTCCCCACCAGTCTGGCAACGTGAACGTGGCGCTGCGCACCACAGACTGTCAGCAGTGAACCAGAGGACTCGTCGACTCAGATTGAGTACCCCACCGCTTCTGCCTCACTTCCTCTTCCTCCGGACGTGATGGCAGTATCCAGATTATAATCCTGGGCCCCCATGGTGTGCCACAGAAGCCACTCACTGAGGGCAGGCCCCCCAGTCGGTAATTGGCAGCAGTGTGTCACAGCGCCGCGCTGCAGGAAATATTATGCAGCCTGGAGCCAGGCACGACAGGCCAGGCAGGTTAATTGTTACATTGTAGCACTCTCAGACACTTGAAGCTGAGAGCAGACAATCTTTAACTATTTATGAACTTACTGAGCCCAGCAAGCAGCTGCTGGCAGCACGTCTCGAAGGAGCAGAGCTGGCGCACAGGCGCCACCGGTGTCGCGTGCTGGTGAGCAGCATTAAATGCGTGACAGTGCATTTCAGTGCGGTGATGCAGAACACCACACTGAAATGTGTGAGCATCACACCTGATGCGTGATATGTGGCAGGAATGGGGTTCCTATCTGCATTGTTTATCTTGGAGTCCCGGTGCAGGGTTGTTGCCCCTTATGTCTTGGATGGAATGCTAGCTTTGGTTTGAGCTGCAGCTGCATGTGGCCTTTAGACTGTATCTTGATGGTCTGTTCTTGTGGCCACACCCTTGGCTGTTTTTTCGGTCGAGGATCCTCCAGCAGTCTCTACTTAAACAAACACTGGCGCGGGCGCCGGCGTGACAAAGGCAAGCCCGTCCGCGCTCGTAAGCCACTCAGCGGCAGCCCCCCTGCAAAAAAAAGTCCAGGTAGTGACAAAGTAATACAATACTCCGGCAATGATTTGAAAAAGCTCAATCCTATCACCACTAATCATAACTGCTGCAATTTCCATCTTGACATGGCACTTCCTCGGATTCGATCTAATTGTCCTGGGTGTAACATCAAGATACCAGAGTTTGTCGTCCAGCCAATAACAGATACAAGATTCAATCAACCTTCAGCCAGAAGAGACGTCTCCCCCCTCGCATGGAAATTTGCACTTTTCAATGCTAGGTCATTAGTCAAACACAGCTTAGAAATTGCCTACCTTATTGGTGATGATAAAATACACGCAGCATTTATTACCGAGTCACGGACAGATCTGGCGTCCCGACCCGATCTCGTAAAGGCCATACCCCTGGTTTACTTCTGTTACACACTCAACAGACAACATGGACTGGGGCGGGGTTTGCGGTCATCTACCACAAAACCAATTTGCCTTCCTTTAATCCGTTAGCCATTGAGGAATGTGGCGCGCTTGAGTTTTGTCTCAATCTCTCACATCATTACACCTTTTGAGGCACTCTCATATAGAGAGCAATGGGCCCAAGAGGACGCTTTCTATTACAAGTAGGCAGTATAATAGAAAAGGGGATTAGTACTAACTCTTATACCATTCTCGGTGACTTTAAATATCACCTGGAATCGCCCTCTGGCCCAGACACCTTTAATCTGCTTGACTTGATGAAAGGTGGAAACCTAGAACAAAAGGTGACTGGTGCAACCCATCAAGCCGGCCACACCCTAGGCAGCATTTTCTCTCCCAACCTGCAGCTCTCATTCATGAGGGTCCTGCCGTTAGTTTGATCAGACCACTCAGCAGTCTTATTTGAACTCACTGGACCGCTTGGTGCCAAAATTAACCGCAAAATATTCTGAGTACAGGGCCTGGAACAAGATAAAAGCAGATGACTTACGCCATTTTCTAACCGCTACTACCACCTCAATACCCAGTAATTTAGATGAGGCAACCAGATCGTACACCAAATGGTTAGAAGCTGCAGGAGACAAGTTAGCACCCACTAAACGTCTCAGCCACACAAGACAGCAGCCCTCCTCACCTTGGTATTCAAAGGAGCTTACGTACCAAAAGGTGGCCTGTAAATACCTGGAAAGAAATTGAAGGAAGGGTTACAAGGAAAAAGATAAAAGGAATATAAAGCTGGCCTGGCACTCTATAAACAGCTACTTAAAAACACAATACAAGACTTTTTTAGCAATACAATTAATTCGGCCAAAAACTCTCCTAAAGAGCTTTTTAAAATAGTAAACTCCTTAGCCCATTCCTGCGCACTGACCTATGGAACTAGTCAAGATCTCTGCAACAAAATTGCTAAATTCTTCTTTGATAAACTTAATAGCATTTTCTCAACATTTACAGACTTGGCCCCCAAAATTAACTCCGATCCGTCATATGATCTGCTGAAACCAAGTCTGGACGCTCCAATTTTTAACAGATTTGCGCTTCTAAATGTCTTTGACACTCATAAACTATTGGAAAAAGTGAAATCAGGCTCCCCATATAATCCCTGTCCAAGTTCAGTATTAAAACTGGCTGCTGAGCTCATGGCAACTGACTTACATCATCAATAACATGTATCTAGAAGGATATTTTCCTAAAGATTGGAAACATGCATCTATTCTGCCTCTTTTGAAAACATCCAATGAAGACGCCAGTGATCCCAACAATTTTAGACCAATATCTAGGCTATCTCTCCCTGCAAAAGACATAGAAAGCAATCTGAATTCCCAACTCAATACATTTCTGCAAGATTGCCAAGCCCTTGATCCAACTCAGTATGGGTTTAGAGAGGGCCACAATACAGAAATGGCGCTCTTGAAGTCCACAGAAGAAATCAGTACCATTCTGGACCAAGGGGGAAAAGCCGTACTAATTATGTTAAACTTATCTGCAGCTTTCGATACGGTCCATCCCGCTCTGCCTATGGACCGATTGGATGAGAAAGGGGTTAAGGGCAAGGCTTGGAAGCTTCTTAAATCATTTCTCACTGACAGAATTCAAACAGTGGCCCTTGATGAATTTCAAGCTGAATCCTTCTCTTTACCCTGTGGGGTGCCGCAGGGCTCATCATTGAGCCCTTCATTGTTCAATATTTACGTGTCATCACTAGCACCCCTAATTCAGACCTTTGTGTTCACATTAACATTAACCAGTGCTAAACAAGTGCAAGTCTCTAGGGCTAAAAAAATTAAATTGGGGAGGCAGGCCCTTCATGGAACCGGACCAGATTTCCTAAAACACAGTTTCCACTGGTATCTACCAAATAGAACACTGCGATCATCTGACGCAAAACTTGTAAATGTCCCGCTGGTAAAAAAAAGCCAACTGGAGCGGCAGAAGTATTACTGTCAATGCGGCTAAATCATGGAACGCTCTACCACTAGCCCTTAGAATTATGACCAATCTTTTGCCAATCTTTTTCCATTTAGGAAAGCACTAAAAACATGGCTGTTTGCTAACTGACCCGGTGTATTCTCCCTCTCCCTTCCCCGCCCTCAGCAAGTCTTCACGTAGCGCCAGGACACCCTCGGGTATCAGTTTGCACTCTGTAAGCTCACATAAAATTAACATTAACTACTTGAGGTTCCTTGGGTGGCAATTCTGGCATCTTGGGTGGCAATTCTGGCATTTTGTGTATCTTGGCTGGTGAATTGTTTTTTTCTGGGGCTGTTGTCCTGGTTTCCCAGAGCAATGCGTTCTTTCCCTGCAATTGGATTTTGCGGTGGGAGTTGGAGGCTTTGCTTGGTCCTCCATTTGTGCCCCTTATGTACGCATTATGTGTAGCATGTGGCCCCACTGGGAGGGGGGCTTATTTCGTAAGGTTCTTTATGTGGATGGTTACGTCTTGGTCTTGTTGGCTGATAAGGGGATGGGTGTGGTTTCTTCCCTTGGTGTCAGGGGCCTTCTGCGCTCTGGTTGGTGACTGTGGTGGCTGTCTTCCTGGGGCTCTCTGTGGTGGAGTTTATAGGCCTGCAACTTGGTCCTCTCCTTCTTCGTTTGGGCATTTCTATTAGGTTGCTGAGTTGGTTGCTCTAGTTTCCGTGTTGGGTCACAGGATTTTGTCCTTTCTGTGGGAGTAAAGGTAGTTTTGTGTAGGCTCTAGGCACTCTTTTATTGTCGGGTGTTTCTGACTCAGTTGTCTGTTTCTATTTTGCTTGCTAAGTCCTCATTGGTTAAGAAGGAAGGCAAGGGAGGGACGGATGCATCCATTACTTATGGATAATAGCTTCAGTTTATAAACTTTATTTTGGTTGTTAAAAAAACCCATAAAAGTTAGGCTAAATATACAATTGACAGATAACGACAGCCAGCATATTGATGATACAGACATAAAAACATACGTTTGACACCTGGAAACGACAATAATTTGATAATAAATAAGTTATAAAAACCCTTAAAACCAATCCACAACAAGTTCATTAATAATAAAATACAATAAAATCGTCTTCAATTTACAAAGGTACACGAGGTATAAATCACATATAAAATTATTCAATATGTTAATGGTTCATATGATATTATGGAATCAAGCACATAACATTTTTTTACAATTATTTCACATTTTTGCATCTAAGCACCCATGCCCAACCTAAGAATTTAGCGGTTCCAACCACAATTGGGCCTTCAACAGAACATTTTAGAATTCTGAAGGCCCCTAGGCAAGATCTTGTACCCAAATTGGCAAAGATAGGTTTGAGCCATTTTTTCCTGGGTGCGATATATGCTTGACAAACAAAAAGGACGTGGATCATTGTTTCTTTAACGTCAGGACAGAAGGGACAATCGCTATACTTTGCCGTACACCATTTAGCGGTGAAAGAATGTAAAGGCAAGGTTCCGATCCTAAACTGATGAAAAAGTTTTCTGTTGCGAGTGGACGTGATGAGATCCCAATATCCCTCCCATTTAGTTTCATATTTTAAATCAATAAAAGCCTTAGTCAGTGAACCATATGAACAAAATGAAAACTGCTTCATGGTGATATGATTCCAATACGCTGTCTTCAGCTCCATTTTACTCGGGAAAATACTTCCCATAGGAGTATCCCACAGGTGTTTCAGCTCTAGATCATATAACAGGTTCTTTATGGTAATAAACCAAAGGATTGTGTGATTTGTATCCATATCCCTCACCTCAAGGACTGCCTGGGCATAATGCTCAAGTTCAGGGGTAACCCAGAGCCGTCTCCAGTAAGCTAACAACCTATATCTTGCCACATCTCTAATTGATTGACAGCCCAAAAGGAGAGGAACTGTCGGTGTAGATTGGGGGAGACCAATGATGGACCTGAAAAATGTATTCTGGCCCAAAACTAGTTTGTTCAGATTGGAATGGCCCCACAATTCTACTCCATATAAAATAGATGCGCCTATCTTGTTGTTATATATCTGTATGACTGGGGCTATTGGTTTGGTATATGACCTTTTGTGCTCTCTGAGCAAAACACCAGAAAGTTGGGCGTGTTTTATAGTGAGACAATCTAATTGAGCTTTCCAGTTAAGTTTCCTATCTATTACAACCCCTAGGTATGTAAATGTCTGCAATTGTTCGAGAGACCCATCTTTACATTCCCGACGACATTCTTTGAATGGTGCAGCACCATGTATTTAGTTTTGTCGACGTTAACTATTAAATCATGGTCTGCACAAAACTCTTCAAACCTTGTGAGGGCTCTCTGAAGGCCCTGTCTAGTTTTTGATAATATCAGAGTATTGTCAGCGAACATTTAAAGAGGGTTCTTGTTGCCAGCTGAACACGGAGTATCTCTGGGATAATCTTTAAAATAATTTACCACCCCATTTATATAAATGGAGAAGAGGGTTGGTGCAAGGACGCATCCCTGCCTCACCCCCTTATCCACCGGGAACTTTTCTGTAGCTCGACCTGCTGCATCGTACCTGACCTGGGCATAATTCTTTGTATGCAGTTTGACCACAATGGCTAAAAGCTCCAGTGGTAGGCCCAGTTTGAAAAGGGTTAACCAAAGCTTAGGATGAGGAACCAGGTTGAATGCTGACTTCAGGTCAACAAAGGCAGCGTAAATCACCCCTTTCCCCAGTGTAACTGTTCGCCAGTATATTAAAATAAATTTTAAGACCTGGTCCACAGTGCTAATTGATTGGCGGAACCCTGCTTGAAGATTGGAGATGATATTTGAATCCTCCAACCATTCCTGAATTTTACCTAAGACCACCCTGGCAATAACTTTTTGAACACAGTCAATCAGACTTATGGGCCTGTAATTGCATGGGTGCGAACGATCACTTTTTTTAAAGACCGGTAAGATAACCGCACCTGCCCAGGAACTTGGAAGAGAAGCGCCTTGGGCAATAGCATTAAGAAGCAATTGGATATACAGTGCCCGGGAGTCTACAGCATGTAAAAATACATTAGCAGGGATGCAATCCGGCCCCGGAGCTCTACCTCTGGGAACCTGAAGGAGAGCAGTTTCTACTTCTTTTTTGGTAAAAATTGCTATAGGGACATTAGAAGGCATCACAAAAGGTGCTAAATCTAATTGACTGACTGCAAACTGGCCCTTGTAATGGTCTATCCATAAATCAGGGGACACATTGTTAGATGGTATATTGCTATGGCCCCTGTTACCCCACTTGACTATATGCCAGAAGGCAGTCATGTCCCTTTCCTTGCAGGAATCTAGCAAGTCCTTCCAATGTTCTTCGTCCCATGCCCTCTGGGCTAATGATTGTACAACCTTATAGGCTACCCTTTTCTCACGTATCAAAACACCTTCCTTATTTTTTATAGCCAAGGCTAATTGTGCATAGGCAGATCGGCAGGCAGAATTATACCAAACAGCTGCCTTTTGGACCATAGGTGTTTGTCTTGGTTTTGAGTGGACACCATTTTTTTTTAAGATTACTAAAAAACGTTTCATGGACCTCCGTAGCTGTAGGCATAGGGGTACCCTGTAAATAGTCATCCTGTAGGGTAGCTATTGCTTCAGCCAGCATGCCATCCATCAGATCCAGTTGATCAACCTTTCTTGCCACAGTTGACCATTTAAGCCTACGTGAATCGTTTGTTAGAAGTACTTCTGGAGAGTCTACCTCTGGTTCCTGTGTTCAAGATGCTCACCTCCTTATAAAGGAGTAAGGGATTATGGTCACTCTCCAGACGAGGAATGACCTTCATATCTTTCATAACAACCCAAAACTCCATGGATAGAAGAAAATAGTCAATACAACTAGAACGCGAGCCAGAGACAAACGTAGGTGACCCCTTTTTGTCTGATAAGGAACGACCGTTGGCGGCTCTCAGCCCATGTTCAAGGCACAGAACTTTGAATTGTAGAGCGGCCTTGGTCCATCTCTTAATGGGCTCCAGGTCAAGGGGAGGTATTGACCACTTATCATCCTCCTCTACAGTTAAAAACATGTTGTGATTATCCAGGGGTTCACAAGTGCAAATAAAATCGCCAGCCATTAGTATATGAATTCCTCCTCCATGATTAATTAAGAATTCATCAAGGAACGCCACAGTCTGAGTGGCCTTCCCTCCTTGTAAACCTCTAGAATAAACATTAATCAGGAGGAAGTCCGGAAATATACATTTGCTAACCTTTATAATTAGAACATCATGTGAGTCTGTGCATATCTCATCCAACCTCCACTTTAAGCCTTGCCTCACCCAAGTTGTTAATCCTCCTTTAGGGCGACCCCGCTCACCTTGAACAGCTTTTTTATAGAAATTTACATAGCCTTGGCGAACAACTTGATCTACCGCCCAGGACTCTTGAAAACACATAATGTCAAACCTTTCAATAAAAGAGGACCATTCACTTGAAACAGTCTTATTTATTAAACCCGCTATATTCCATGATCTGATACTCAACCCCGCAAGAAGAGACGACGAATCAGGAATAATATCACAAGGATCAGCAATATTCCTGGTCAAATCACAGTCCAATCTTTGAGACCTATCTTTCTCAATCCAGGGTGTATCCTGAATATTTGCTAGACAACCCATGGGCACTTCTAGATTACCACTTAGCTCAGAGCCTCCAGAATCGATTACCAGGGACTGAGCACTTTCCGTATGCACTATTACATGAGAACCTTTAGGCATGGGAACAAGTGGTAGAGATGACACATCCTTGTCTACGGGATTGCCCAGTGAATCATTACTGTCCAAACCGGAAAGTGAACTAAAGGCATTAAATGTTGGGACATTATATTCGTACGGTCCCTGGGCTACACGGGTGGCTTGTGGGACATCCTGGAGGATAGACAACGATTGATGGATAATAGCATTATCGATAAGTAATGGATGCATTACAAATGGACAGAAATTGGCCGCCACAGATGCAAGCCATTCACAGCTGCCATCTAATTTTTAAAAAAGCATTGGCAATGCAATATTCTTCACTGGTGAGACCTATTGCCTTTGCCAATGCTTGTCTTTGAAGTGTCTCACCACCCAGCAACCAACCTCTATCATAATCAAAGATAATGGATGATGTTTCCTGAGAGGATCTTCTGCCATTTTTAGTGAATTGAAAACACACATTTGTTATTCTGGATGGGTTTTAAATGGGCTTTAAGCTTATGTGCAGCATCCTGTGTGCAGTGTGCTCTTGTTGAATTGAGCCACTTCAGCTGGCATGTGCAGTAGTTGAGTCATCTTAGGCTTCCGGTTAGAGCACAGTTCTCCCCCATCATATACTTAGTTGGCCCCATAACAGCGAGAAGAGACAGGGGAAGCAGCCATAGCTGATCAGATGTGGGTGAGTCCTCGGCCTTGAGATGTATCCTATCCCCTTGCTGCTCACTGCCCATCCTGCCTCGCATCATACTAAATTATTGGTTTACCCCCAACCATACCCCACCCCATTTCTCAAGACAAATCAAACTTGGGTGTCTCGTGGGCCACTAAAGGATTTGTTTTGCAAAGCCCTACAATGTGTAAACATAATTGGAGCAGAGCTGGCTGTGAGGGGCCAGTATTTGTGTACATAGTGCCTGCAAGGAGAAGCTGCAGCACAGAAGTTGCACTGCACCAAACAACTTTAGAAAGACATTTAATTTAGTGATGCTATAAATGGAGAAGGGATTGCTTACAGTGAAGTCATCAGTCTACCAGGAAAAGGTTGCTAGGCTTTGTTTCTTCTGCATAGGAAAGGATTCTTATATCTCTGTATCAGCCTGGTATGTAACTGTTCTGTAAGAGAGGGAAGCTTGGACTGCTTCCAACAGAGCATCATATTTTCCTCAAGTGATAAGAATGGAGAAGCACAATCTAAGCTCTACCCCTATATGCCACAAAAGTGCAATATTTACAGGCATTAGCATAACATATTTACTGTGTGTTTTATTATTATTGACATGAAATGTAACACTAAATATATATTTGAAGTGTATTCATTGTAGAGTTACGACATTCACATGATTATGCATACTAATGTTTAATTTATACGTTAAGAATTGTGGTTCTCATGCTCATTTATATCTGTGTATGGAGTTATATTGTATTTACCTAGAGTACCCTTTCTGTTTAATAATGTATTTAACAATGTCTTGTATTTTTTGTATTTGTACGATCACAATTAGATGCGTATTTAAAGTGCACATCGACTGCTTTATTAAGTTAGCCTAACCAAAGGCCTTAAGCGTTTTGTTTTCAGTGATTAACTTTCAATTTGACAATTTCTTGGATTGCAGTGTTCTTTGTTTTGTAGGCACATTCACATGGTCTCATACCTAGAGAAAGGCTTACTGTGTATTAGGGATAGAGAGGCTCGGGAGGAGAAGTTTTGGCAAGGATGAGAGGCACTAACAAACCATAAGGGAGGACACTTATTTATATCCTATCTGGAGAAGGGAAACATTCAAGGATGCCCTGATGTTTGAATTGTGGGAAGAGAAGGTGTAATGAAGTATGAAGGTAGGAAATGCCAGCAGACATAGATACTTTAAGATGAATGTTTATTAGCCACAGCTGTTGCAGATCCCAAGTAACTGTCTAACCTAGAATGTCTCAGACAGGCAATACATAATACATTCTAGATTCTCATGACATGGGTAATGATGTAATGCAGCCAGATCGCCACAACATCTCCCTTCTTTACACACAAGTAAATGACTAAAACAAAATAATAACAAAAATAATTAACATAATGACTATGTAATATCGGATAGATTACACTCCTAAAACCAATGTAAATGAAGTGTAGTTAAAAACATGTAATTAATAGAAAATGTCAATCACGAAACCTTGAGGGTTTGATTATATTTCTCCTACCGGTCCTGCGTACAGATAAAGGATAGGAATTAGACTTTGGTTCTGTAACTTGGATATCAGGAGAGAAAACTGTAGGAAGAACAGTATGGGAAGATGTCTTGGATAAAACATTTGGATCGTGAGAAGAAACATCATGATCCTGAGATAAAACATCATGTAAATACACCTTGACAACTCTTCTCCTATTCCACCATTCGTTTCTACTAGTTCTCACTGCATTTTTTGTCACCATCTCAATCTTTACTGGAGGTTTGAATTTCGACAACCCTTTAGGAACATGATTAGGATCCTTAATACGGACCCAGTCACCTACTTTAAGTTTGTCTTCAACAGGTTTTACCCTGTGAATGGCATCAAACTGACTTTTCTTTTTGTTTTTATATTCTTCGAATTTGGGTCTAACAACTTTGTCCAAGTTTATCATATGATCATTTTTGTGTTGAAATTCTCTCATCCAAGCAGGACAAAGCCTTGAGGCAGGTGGCCGTCCTCGTAAGACCTCGAATGGGGAAATACCAGAAACCACATTAGGACAGCATCTATGGGACCACAACATTTCTTCAACAGCCTTACAAATATCAAACTTGTTCTGGATTCCCCATTGAATACATTCTACTAATGTGCGATTCATTTTTTCTACCAGACCATTGGCCTGAGTATGATATAAAGCCACACACCTATGTTTGATCGCATTATTATCAAGAAAACTTCTCATCTCTTTAGAAATAAATTGGACACCATTGTCCATGACAATCTCTTTGGGAAATCCTTCTCTTATGAACAAATGTTTCAAAAATTTAATGACATTGAGGGTATTAGGTTCTTCTACAAACTTTACCTCCCACCATTTGCTGTAATAATCAACAACTACTATGGCGAATCTCAGTTTCCTTGGAAGTGTACCAAATGGACCAATTAAATCTATTGCCAACTTTGACCAAACTGTACTTGGCAGGTCAACAGGCTGTAAAGGAACTGCTTCAGTTTTTAAACTTTTGTCACTTGTTGCACAAACAACACAACTGCAGACACTAGCAACAATTTCAGAGTCCATTCTGGGCCACCAGTAACTATCCCTTTATTTTCCTCTTAGTTATGGTTTGACCCAAATGTCCCTCATGCCCATACATAATAATTCTCTCTCTTAATGAAACTGGTGGAATGAACGTGTCTCCACGTACTAACATTCCTTTACCTTCAATAGACAATTCATCAGCTATCTTGAAATATGGTTGTAAATTTTGCAGGAGTGTTCTTTCTTTTGGCCAACCAGACATGACATTCTCTCTTACATTTTCCAATTCAATATCTTTAAGGGATTCAGAAAACCACTCCTTTTCACTGAAAGTAGTGGCATGACAAATGTCAACACTTGTAATCAAACAGTGTTCATCATGCTCATCACCATTTTCTTGAAAATCTGCAAAACTTATGGGTGAACGTGATAAATAATCTGCCCATATATTTCTTCTAGAAGGTATGTACTCAATGGTGAAATTGTATTGCAATAATTTTGAACTCAATCGTGCAATTCTTGGTGTATGATCTTTTATAGTGATTCTACTCAAAATACTGACTACGGGTTTATGGTCAGTCTTAAGCACAAACTTTCTCCCCCAAATGAAACGTTTAAATCTTTCAACCGCCCAACAGCAACTCAAAAGTTCCTTTTCAATTACTGAAAATATTTTCTCATTTGGTCTTAATGATCTTGAAGCAAACCCAATTGTAACTTCTTTTTCTCCTTTCATCTGTGCAATAGTAGCACCAAGCCCATCATTACTTGCGTCTACAGTAATAATGCATTCCTGGGATGGATCAAAAGGTGCAAGAACCCCAGCAGAAACAATTTCACTTTTTAAATTTTCAAACTCTTCTTGACAATTTTCTTCCCACAGAAACTTTTTGTCTTTCTTTAACAAATCTCTTAAAGTCACTGTTTTTGCAGAAAAATGTTTGATGAACTTAGAATAAAATTCACAGAGTCCTAAAAATGAGGCCACATTCTCTTTTGTCTTAGGTGTGGGGGCCTTAGATATAGCATCAATCAAACCTGGTCTAGGTTCCACTCCTTGTTTTGATATCACATGACCTAAATACTCTATAAATCTTTTGCAAATTCACATTTTTCCCGGTTTGCAACAACAACATATTTTTGTAATCTCTCTTAAAACCATAAGCATGCGTTTTTCGTGAATAAATTGGTTTTCCCCTGCAACTAAAATATCATCTTGGTAGGTCACCACCCCGTCAGCTCCTTCCAAAACATTCTCTAATACACGTTGGAAAATGGATGCCACTGATGACAAACCAAAAGGCATCCTTTTAAATTGAAACAAACCCATTGGAGATACAAATGCCGTGAGGTGTCTTGAAGATTCTTCAAGTACAACCTGATGATATGCAGAAGCTGGGTCAATTTTTGAAAAGACACTAGAACCTGAAAATGTACTGATGATATCATCAATTCTAGACAAAGGGTGTGAATCAACCCAAATTACTTTGTTTAAACTCCTCAGGTCAACACACACTCTTAACTTTCCATTTTTTTTCTTGTAATAACTAATGGACTTAACCATAGAGACAATTCGATGGGTTCTATTACTCCATCATCACACATCTTTTTAAGAATATCTGCTAAATCTGGACGTACACTAAAAGGTACGGTTCTCAACTTGTGTTTGATTGGAGTCACCCTATCCTGTACTTTTATTTTATGTTTAAATCCTTTTATTTTCCCTAGCTTGTCCTCAAAAACCTTAGGAAACTGTTTAAACCATTTGCTGCTATTATCATGTTTTTCAATTGTATCACTGCTCTCATATTTCACAATGTTATCTCCATTTTCATGATCGTCGATCACTAAAGACACTTGTACTTTTCTCCCAGGTCTGAGTGTCATACCAAACAAGCCCTGGTGATACCAACCCAGTATATTTAATCCTTTTTTAGCTACATAGACCTTCCCAAAAATTAAGCGACCCTTAAATTTGAGTTCACATTCGAAGTATCCTGACAACTCAATCTTTCTTCCATCATAAGTAACAGGATTTCTGTTTGGGGGAAGTAGACTATGTTTACCCCAGACTTCATTAAATAGTTAATCAGTTATCATTGTCATTCTGGCACCAGAATCTATGAGTAGTCTCAAATGTTTTCCATCAGTTTCTATAATCTCATAAGGATCTATACAGTCTGATTCATCATCCTGTACCACAACTATCATGTCTCTAATTCCTCTAGAACAAGACTGTTCATCTTCCGAGGTATCACTTTGATCATCTTCAATGACAGAATTTATTTTATCCTTGGGAGTTTGGCACACCTTTGCAAAATGCCCGATTTTATTACAAACTTTACACTTCACACTCCTCGCAGTACAAGGTCTACCATTTGGAGTGCGTTTCGAATTTCCACACCTAAAACAAATGTTTTTTTGTGTGAAAAAAACTATTTTTGTTGGAAAAAACTATTCCTGTTGTCTTTCTGTCTAACAATTTTCTTTGAATTATACTTTTCCTTTGAAACTGAATTCTCATTCACCACTGACACACCGCTATTTTCTTTTCGAATGAGCTCTTTACGTGCTTTGCATGACACTTCAATCCCCTTTACTATATCAATTGTTTCAGCAAGACTAGGATTCCTCAAAGTGAGCAATTTTTCCGGAACTTTACCATCATAACAACGTACAACAATTTGATCACGAATGAGTTGATCTGTGAAATTTTTGAATTTACACTCTGCTGCTAACATACGTAAAACAGCAACGTAGGTAACAATGGATTCATCTTGTAATTGCTGTCTTGTGAAAAATGTATGCCTGTTAACAATTAAACTAGGTTCTACGTCAAATTGTTTCTCTAGTTTCTTTACAGCTATGTCAAATTCATCCAAATCTTCCTGATCTTGTGGGACTGCATAGGGTGGAAGATGCTCGTAAATGGATTGCCCCTCGAACCCTAAATTGTGTTCCAAAAGGAACCTCTTACGTTCAGGGCGATACCTATTGCCACCAATTGCTCCTAAATATTTGCTGAAAGCTCTGCACCAATTCCTCCATGGGACTGGAGGGTCACCAGGAGTCTGGACAAAAGGAGGAGGAGCACTGACATTTTGCATTGTAGCCATGACTCAATGGGCAAGACAGAAGATTATTGCTTAAACCTCTAAAACTTAATATGTATACATATATAGCATTCACCAATAAAACAATATAACATTTGCAACCTAAAATAAGATATGTCTATAACACAGGTGTAATTTTTCAAAAAATCAATGAGCAATGTGATGTTGTTATTCCTGTAAACAAAAATAAAAAATAATAAAATTAATGTAATGTTATAATCAGAGTTATAGTAGTGTTCTGCGTGTGCAAATCACCAACATATAATATTCAACCACCTAAAATAGAAACTTAGTTATATAAATGTGAATTCTTTTCAATTTGTAATTAGCTGCTGAAGAATTGTCACTCCTATTAACGTGTGCATATCACGGATATGCATTGGAAAAAACATTTTTTTTAAAAACAAGAATTTTTTCATATGGCATGTGCAGTTTCTGTTTATGTGTGAAAACTTTAGCAAGGTAACTTAAAAACGACTTCTTGAAGTTCCTTTCGTAAAAATAACTTCCTGATGTTCCTTTTACTGTAAGAGTCAGCGTTCTAGTTGTTGTATAGGATGTTACTCCGGAAAATCAACCACTTCATGTAGTCCTTCTTCAATTGTCACTCTTTTAGTATTACCCAGGACAACTGAAGAGACCGTGATTGATTGAGGAAAAAATGCCCCTCACATGAAGTAATTCGATCGTTCTTATTTGGCTGAGTGAGTAGTTTCCTTTTAACTTTGTATATTCCCTTCGCGCTTGTCACACTGTAGGCTTTGTTTCCTTTTTATTTTCCCAAGGGAAAGCACATACGGCAGACTTTTATGTCAATTTCGTCTTCGCGCTTCACTCAACGCACACAGCGACTTGTTTATTTCAGAGTCAACCTCGCGCTTGAGTAGACGTGCAGGGCTGAGTTTGTTTAGACAATAACAGTAGAGAATGTTAACCACGCGCTTCCATGGGTTATGTTTACTTTTGAAATGCAATAAAAGATTAACTGCTTCCTCGCGCTCTATTTTTCGAGCACAGTTAGATGTATTTATTTTGAAATGTAAGCTGCGGGTTATCTTCACTTTTGAAATACAATAAAAGCTCCACTGCCTCCTCCTGCTCAGTTTTTCGCGCACAGTCAGGTGTATTTACTTTTGAAACATGAGCTGTTTATCAATTACACAAATTCGCCGCAGACCATGTATACTTTTACTACATTCAAATATGCTTGCTTTCAAAGTCAATTTTATGGCAAGACCGGAGGCTCCTATTATGCTTTCTTATCTTGCATTTTATTAAACAGCAGCCAAGATAAGTGTAAAACTACAGTTCCCAGAGGGCCAGGCGACAACTGGGCCATGGGAACGAGAAAAAACGAGATAACAGTAACCAATCAGAGCACACCTAATAGATAAGAGCCCACACTGACTGCGCAGCTTCCTCTTTTCTTGCTGCTCGCAGTCAGATAAGTGTTCTCTTATCTATGCTCGCTATGTTTCATATTTATTTATGCATATTTATGTTTACTGCTTAATATTCCTTGCTGGTTTATGCTCCTGTATTCACGCGCTGTTGCGCTGCTTATACTAGCGCTTTGTGCGCTTCCTTCCATTCCAAGTCGTTCCGCTTGCCTCACGCTTGTTTCCTCCCCCGTCCCCGCCCCTTCAGTGGTCTCTCCCGCTCCGCGGTCTTCGCGCTTGTTCGCGAACGTTCTTACCGCTTGGAGCTCGCCTGCCTCACCGGCGCCGGAGCCCGTTTTTCTGTCTTCCCGCTCTCCACGTTGCTCCGCTTTTGGTTTCCTCGGCCACTTTCACTCGCTCTCTCGGAGCCGGCTGCCTGACTGCCTTCAGCCCGGTTTCCTCGCTCTTTCAGAGTTCAGCCCGCCCCCGCCCTTCCCCTGTTCATGCCCCCTGTATTTTCTCAGTCATTAACCCTTCCCTACCCTGCTGGCTGCCATGGAACATGAAAGCTCTTCTGAGGAAAACTCCTCTTCCATGGATAATGGGTCTCTCAAGCAGGACCTTCACAGGTTTATCAATACTTCAGTTGAACAGGCTATGGAAGTGTCTATGAAAAGACTATCAAAAAATATGGAAAATTCCATGGTCAGCATGTTGTCCAAGGTTTTGGCCCATTCTGCGGGGGATAGCAGAAAACGCAAGGTGGAACACTCTGCTTCTGTGCATAAGTCAAAAAAGTCAGCTATGGTTAGCGAGTCTCACTCGCTTATGGACGAGGACTCAGTGCCTCCCAGGCCTCCTACCAAGGAGGGGTTTGTCGGTTCCGAGGGAAAAAAGAAGCAAAAATCTAAGCACACAGAGTCCCCTACAAAAAAAATTATTAATTTCCACCATCTTGGACACAGATGATGATATGCCTGATGCTGACGACCTACTTGATATCTTTGACGTCACTGACCCCCCCCCCCCGAAACTTCCCAAATGTGATTCCTTTAACTTCGAGCCTGTATTTGACTCGGAGGGTCTCCCTATGTTTGACCCGTCCTCCATTCGTCATCCAAATTCGACCGAATGGCTACCCTCTCACCATGTTGGTGAATATATTTCCGCCCGCCTTCGTCTCCCTCTTGAGGCGACTGTGCGTTCCAGGTTGAAGTCTGAGTGTCCTAAACCCGCCCTTCCTGATAAGATCACCCTCGTCCCTTCCATCGACCAACCTCTCCTTACCTTCTTCTCTAAATTTGGCAAGGACCCTCGTCGTGGGGTTGACAAGGCATGGTCCACGTGTCAAGACAAGTTATTGGACATTGTGGGTCCCTTAGCCCGTATCTTCGACATGGCAGAGTCTGCCCGACTTGACGGTTCGGATCTTTCAGCCGAAGACATTTCCATGTGGGTCCAACGTGCCTTTTGCCTTCTGGGCAACGCCAATGCTGCCATTACCCACGAAAGACGTAAGGGCCTTTTGATCAAATTGGATCCCAAACTGGCCAACCTTGCTCCTATGGACCCCGGCTCAAAGGCGAATGGTCTTCTCTTTGGGGAGAATTTGGTGCGCGACATCAGCCGATTTGTCTCTACCTTCGCTTCTCTTGACAAGGCTCAGCAATCTATCAAAAAGACTTTTGCCCCTCGGGTTTTTGGCCGGGCCGGACGAGGCAGGGGTCGCTCTTCCGGCCGTCCCTACAATCAAGGCTCCAAGAATTCTTACGACAACACCCAAGAATACAAGCCGCGATTTTACCCACAACGAGGCCGTGGTTTCCGCGGCCGAGGGCGTCAAGGTTATCGCAACTCCAACTCCAATCAACCAGGTAAGCCTGTCTTCTTTCCCTCCTGTAGGGGGTCGTTTGAAACTGTTTCTACCAAAATGGCATTCCATAAGTGCAGACCCGTGGGTCCTCTCCACGGTTCAAGGCTATCTTATAGAGTTTTACTCTCCTCCTGTCCAGACCTTTTCCCCTCCTCCTCCCGTGTTCTCTCTGCACATGGCAAATCTCATTTCCACCGAGATAGACTCTCTCTTACAAAAACAAGCCATTCAAATTTTTCCTTACGACTCTACAGGCTTTTTAAGCTCCATTTTTCTAGTTCAAAAGAAGAACAAGAAATTACGCACTGTCATAAACCTGAAATGGTTCAACCA
The DNA here is from genome assembly GCF_964261635.1 of Lissotriton helveticus. Classification (NCBI taxonomy): domain Eukaryota; kingdom Metazoa; phylum Chordata; class Amphibia; order Caudata; family Salamandridae; genus Lissotriton; species Lissotriton helveticus. The sequence continues at coordinate 733,539,351 of NC_136070.1, forward strand.
CTTTGTGGTGTATCGTCATTTCAAAATGGAGACGATCCTTCATCTGAGGGACACCCTTCGCCCCCGCGATTGGATGGTTCGCTTGGATCTCCAAGACGCCTATCTCACAGTTCCTATCCACCAGTCTCACTGGAAGTTTCTCCAATTCCAGTGGTCAGGTATGACCTACTGTTTCACATCTCTCCCTTTTGGTCTCTCCTCGGCACCATGGTGCTTCACGAAACTGCTGAAGCCAGTGGTAGCCTTTCTTCGCTCTCTTGGTATCCGTCTCATAATCTACTTGGGCGATATCCTACTCCTGAATTCAGACAAGCAGAGTCTTCTCACAGATCTTCAGACCACTCAGTGTCTTCTTTTGGACTTAGGTTTTCTGGTAAACCTCGAGAAATCCTCTCTGGTCCCTTCTCAGAACATGGAATTTCTGTGCTTCCTAGTGGATTCGGTGGCGGCGTCATTACGCCTTCCCCTTTCCAAGATTTCCAAAATCAAAGCGGAAATCGCCTCGGTGCTACATCTTTCTGTCATCTCTCTCAGATCTCTGGCCAGGATTGTCGGTCTTCTTTCTTCTTCTATTCAGGCAATATTTCCGGGCCCCCTGCACTACCGGGCCCTTCAACGTTTGAAGATCAGGCACCTTCGCCAAGGTCTCGCTTACTCAGACGTCATCGCTCTAGACCAAGAGTCCCGCACAGAATTGCAATGGTGGATAGACCATTTAGATGCGTGGAACGGGCGCACTATCTTCGCCACATCCCCAGATCTTGTGTTGGAATCCGATGCCAGTCTATCGGGTTGGGGCGCCCGATGTGGTCCAATCTCGACTGGAGGAGCATGGTCAAGAGAGGAGTCCAGACTGCACATAAATTGTTTAGAGATGCTTGCTGGCTCCTTTGCAATCAAAAGTCTTTCCAAAGACAGGATCCGCTGTTCCATACTCTTACGCATGGACAATGTTTCTGCGGTTCGTTACATAAATCATCTCGGCGGCACAAAGTCCAAACCCCTGGCGGACTTAGCGAAAAGTCTGTGGGAATATTGTCTGGCCCATCATCTCTCCTTGACAGCGGAGTACCTTCCGGGCAACCTCAATTCAGTAGCAGATTCGCACTCGCGGTTCCTGCGCGACTCCAGCGACTGGAGGCTTTGTCCCTCCGTCTTCCTTTCTCTTTCAACTTTATGGGGTCCCTTTTCTATCGATCTCTTTGCTTCTCACCTCAATTCCCAATTGCCCCGGTTTTACAGCTGGAGACCAGACCCCTTGGCTCTTGCCACGGATGCTTTCCTCCAAGTTTGGTCTCGTCAACTCCATTATGCCTTTCCTCCTTTCCTCATGATCAACAGAGTGCTGGCGCAAATTCGTCGCCAGGAATCCTCGCTGGTACTGGTGGTTCCTTTCTGGCAAGCCCAAATTTGGTTCCCTGTTCTCCTGGAGATGGCGATGGATTTTCCTGTACTTCTGCCATCCTTCGACGATCTTCTTCTCAACCCTCTCGGCGAGCGTCACAGCTTGATCCTGGACCACTCCCTCACTCTGTCGGCCTGGAAAGTTTCCGGCCTCCCCCTTCTAACATCCTCATTTCACAAGAGGCTGCTCATTTTATCAACCAGGCCTGGGCCCCGGGCACCTCTAAAGCCTTCAAATCCGCCTGGTCTCTTTGGGCAAGCTGGTGTCTGGAAAGGTCTCTCGATCCCTTTTCAACCTCTTTAAGTTCTGTTATCAACTTCTTAGCTTCTCAGGCCAGCGCTGGGAAGGCCTATCGGACTATTAACCTTTATCGCTCTGCTATCTCCCTTCATCATACCCACATTGATGACAAGCCCGTTGGGGCTCATCCTCTGATTTGTCGCCTCCTCAAGGGTGTTCGATGCTCCAAACCACCGTTGGCTAAGTATACTTTTTTGTGGGATGTTTCTGTTGTACTTAAATTGTTCTTGAATTGGCCCTCTAATTCTGCTTTGTCTCTCAAAATGTTGTCAGCCAAACTTACTATGTTGCTTTGCTTGGTGTCTATCAAAAGAGTTTCTGATGTTCGAGCCTTGGATGTTTCTTCTCGCCATTTTTCCCCTACAGGTGTGCTGTTCCAGATTCGCAGACGCACGAAGACTAACTTAGACTCTGTTTTTTATCCCTATTTTCCCGATCAACCCCAACTTTGTGTGGGACAGTGTTTGAAAATGTATGAACAAAAGACTGCTGATCTCAGAACGCCCTCTTGTTCCCAACTCCTCATTTCATTTCGTAAACCTCACCTTCCTGTTTCCTCCCCTACCCTGGCCAGGTGGGTTCGCTGGGTTATGTCCCTTGCCGGTATTGATGTCTCTGTTTTCGGAGCACATTCGGCTCGGGGAGCCATGGCTTCTAAGGCCTTTTGGGCTGGCTCCCGTTTAGAGGACATACTGAGATCAGCAGATTGGTCCAATGACAGTATTTTCCGCATGTTTTATTGTAAGCCTATTCATTCTGTTGCTTCTGATGTTATTAATTTGCTTTGAACAAGCATAATAGGAGCCTCCGGTCTTGCCATAAAATGTAGATTTTCCTAGTTATTATGACGGAAAGTCTTAATTTTATTAAAGACACGGAGGCGAGTATTATCCCGCCGCTACACTACTAACATGTGTTCTCCCTCCCTACAGCGAATCCGGCCTTGCCACCTGCTTCATAAAAGATCTTCTCTCCAGCGGTTCCGTTCTTCTCCTGCTTGGATGTCTCCTCTGGTTCTTCCAACCCCTTCGGATCCTTTCCCTGGACTTTGGCTATGGATTCCACTGATTAAGGACTTCTGCTCCTGGACTTTGGCGTTCTTTCTGGTTATGGCTATTTTTCCTTTATTCTCTATTGTTATCTGACTGTCTCTCAGCGAAAAGAGGAAGCTGCGCAGTCAGTGTGGGCTCTTATCTATTAGGTGTGCTCTGATTGGTTACTGTTATCTCGTTTTTTCTCGTTCACATGGCCCAGTTGTCGCCTGGCCCTCTGGGAACTGTAGTTTTACACTTATCTTGGCTGCTGTTTAATAAAATGCAAGATAAGAAAGCATAATACTCGCCTCCGTGTCTTTAATAAAATTAAGAATTTCCGTCATAATAACTAGGAAAATCTACATTATAGTTTCCCTTTGAAAATCTTTCGCTCGACGTTCAGCTGCTTGCTTTCAAAATTAATTATGGTTTCCCTTGGAAATTCTTTCACTCGACGTTCAGCTGACAACCCTCCAGGCAATTACTCATGCACACAAGAGAATATTTTCACCTTGCAAAAAAGGTTTCTCTTCAATGGCAAACACTGTCTGGCTCTGAATTTTAAAAAAGAGACCAAAATTATCATAGCAGGAGTTGGCTTTTAACATAACTCTCCGCTTGATGCATTCAACTTAGAGAATGTTTATTTGAAATGTAGAGATGGCGGTCTCACGCTAGGATGATTAAACTGTTTCCACTCTTGTCAGGCAGTATTTAAGTGATTTAATGCGATAATCACACAACAGGCGATCTTGCACAGTCTTTTTTCATTAAGAAAAATGAACAATGTATAATCGAGATGCTCAGAGTGAAAACTATTTATCCTGCGTTTATAATGTGAGGATGCCAATTCTTACTCTATCAATCAATCAAATGACTTTATTCGGTTTTCAGATGTAAAACCATAAAGGTTTCCCACATATAAAAACAGTAATAAATAAAATTTCAAAAAATAATTACACAATTCATTACATACAGAAACCGATTCACGGATAAAGTGCAGTACAAGATACTTGGTCCCCTGAGGTCAAAGATTCAGATAAACCCATGATTAAATAGCGCCCAAGACCCTATCTGGTGCTAAAATCCAATTCAAGGGGCTAAATTATTAAATGACCCAAAAAATGTTTCCATATATTCTAAGTGGGCACTACATTTGACTGCAGATTTAATGAAGTTAAGAACAAACAAAACGCAATCTTCATCCAACAACTGTAGATACAAAAGAGCTGGACGAGCCTGCCTTAATTTCATCCTCCTTCAAATCGGGACAATAACATTGTTACGGGGGATCACATAAAACCTACAAAATTATAAACATGAAGCAAATCCTGTGGAGACACACTGTCACAGCCACAGGCTGCTAAAATCTGTCCTCTGATACTCCCCTAGGCAAAGCCAGCAGGAGGGAAAACCCCAGGTGAAATCTAGTCAGCAAGAAAGGATCGCATGTACTAAAAGATCCTAAGAGATAAGGCTCAGTAGATAATGTTGTTTTCAGTATAAACAATTTACTGACACTAGGTTTCCTCAATTCCAGCTCTTCCCTCTCCAATTTCCTTAAGCTATAAAAGCACTCCCTAACCCAACCCAAATCTTTTTTACATTCCATTTCGGGGTTAGTATATAATTCTGCTCTGCCCAATCTTTCAAAGCTAGTCTTTATGTAACTGAGCCATGGAATGCGGTGTGAATGATCAAGAGCCATACACTCTTTCAGTATTGATTGGGTCAGCAGCAACTCATCATTCTGCCACATTTTCAGCCAGGAGGTTAAAGGTCAAAGAGCCAAAGTGTCACTCATATACGGGACCCCCAGTTCTTCGTGCACCACCATGTTTGAAGCTCTAATAGGCACACCCAGTAGACGCTTCAGGAAAGTGTTCTCAACCACTTGCCGTTCTTCCATGGCTACATGCCCGCATATTTCACTGCCATAAGAGGCCATCGCAACACACCTGGCCTGATATATCTTTAATAGTGCAGCTACAGGTCTTTTGCCTAGTTTAGTAGTAAGTAAGTAAAAATGTATGTTTTTGATTAGTTAAAACCATTAAAAAAAATACATTCTAATAAAACATTGATTACATTCCTTTTCAATCAATGGGCTATTAAAAAATGTCATATGCCAGGGCATGCGTTAATGATAAGAAAGTGCAGAGTGTTCATGGCTCGTTTCACTTAGGGCCTCAGGAGTCTATAGGCAGGTTGCCGTACCACTGATCCTTTGCCTGGCTGCAACTTGAGATAGGAACTTGACAAGCTTCCTATTTAGTTGTGGATCCCTTGGGTTAAAACAAGCGAGTACTGCTTGTCTCCAAGTGTGTATGCCACGTTCTTTAAAGTGAGTTTTTAGGAGGCCTACCCTTTCTTCTTTTAGTTTGATGCAGGAGCATATTATATGTTCGGCGTCCTTGTTCCCAACTCCGCCTAGCCGGCACAAGTTCCCATAGTTTTTTCTCAGCCATGGTGGGAGATGGGGTATGACTGGCAGGATCCCTATTCTGTGTTTTAGAAAGGCCTCTTTAGACTTCCTACAGTACCCCAGTTCAAAGTATGCCTGTGGGCCAATAGATTTGTAGCTGCACAAAGTCATCCATGCGTGGCTCCTGTGTGCCTAGTTTAGTAGCAAAATTAAAAATGCCCGTATTTGACTTCACTAAGTCACCCCTCTTTCTCTGTTTTAGTGGGCCCCAATTTAGCTGTTCATCCAATGTGACTCCCAAGTACGAGAAAACGTCAGTATGGGGAACCTGTGCGGATCCTACACTAAACTGGAAGGGCTTTTTTGTGCGAAGGCCAACCTGCATTACAAAGGATTTCGAATCATTTATAGATAGATCCCAATCCCTTATGAAAGTAGAAAAGGAATCAAGCAGAGTTTGTAACCCCCTGACGGTCCTGGATGTAAGGACCATGTCATATAGTAAAACCGGCAGACCATGACGACCTACCTGCGGATAGTCAATCCTTGTGGCTTGTAGTATGTTGTCTAAGTTATTAATATACAAGTTAAACAAAAAGGGGGCCAAAATACAGCCCCGGCGTATACCTTGCTTGATGGCCAAAGTGCGGTAGACTCTTAAGTCTTCTGAAAACCTGATCTGCGCCTTTGTAGCTTGATGGAGATTTTAAAAAAGAACAATATTATCATCCACCCCGATGTCCAGCATGGACTGCCATAGTTTGTTCCTATTCAAGAGATCAAACGCAGGAGACGGATCCATGAATGCTAAATAGATCATACCGGGGCGAGCAACAGTATTTTTATTCAGGATCATGGACAGATTAAGGCACTGGGCCATTGTTGACCTACCAGGACGGAACCCAAACATGGATATCCGATAGAATGGCATGTTCCTCTGTCCAGGTATTCAACCTGTCTTAGAGCACCCGACCCACCACCTTGACCTCCGAGTCCAGCAAGGAAATAGGTCTATAACAATTGCCTTGTCTTGATTGTCTTTTTCAAAAACTGGCACTATGGTCGAAGTCGCTCAGGACTCGGGACAGCCGGACCTTGTTGCTGCATTCAAATATGCGGCAAGAACCAGCGCCCAAAGGGTTGGATCTGCTTCAAAGAGATCAGCTGGAATACCATCAGGTCCAGGGGCTTTATTACAAGTAATAATCCACATTTGTATAGCGCACAATCACCCGTTAGGGTCTCTAGGCGCTGGGGGCCGTCGGGAAGATTAAGCAAGCTATTGCCCAGAGTCGCATGGTGCTGGGCTAACCTGCCGCCGGAGCCGGGGATCGAACCCTGGTCCCCAGATTCCAGCGTCAGTCGCCCTGGCCGCGGCGCCACACCTCTCCCACCAAGTTGATCCAATAATGCCATCCTTAACCTCAGAAGAGCTGAAAACCAGGTCAGGTGTACCAACCACTGGGGGAAGAACAATTTAACTCAGGGGGGCACTCAAACATAGCTTCAAAGTGAATAACCCACTCCTCCTCTGTGATGTGGGCACCCATCACTCTCCCTTCATCAGGGTTTAGGAAGAGACTATTAATTAAGCACCAGAATATGGAACTGTCCCTCAGCGTGCTCATCTCAATTAGCTCCCTCCATGCTTCATCCTTTAGAGTGGATTTACATTTTGCCAATTCCGATTTAAAATCTCTTCTGCAAGATCTCATCTATGTAGGGTCCATTGGGCACCTATTTAGTGCCTCCTGCAACTTCCTAGCTGCCTGGGAACAGAGGGAGTCGAACCATCTAGGGGACTGGATAATAGATCGCCTGGCTGGGGCGCTTAAGAAATCACTTACTTTACCTGTGATGAGGTTAATGTGGTGCACCTAGCTAACTCATTAGCACTCAAGATCGATGTTACTTATTAAATGCATCTGGGTCTATTGTAACCACCTCCCACCATCTGTTGGTCTCACCTCTCCACTCTGGCCAGCCCCCTCTCTATGCAACATTAAAGGCCCATGAAAACGAACACACAGGGGATTATGATCACTATGGGCACTCACTTATTTAGCAAATCCTGAAAATAAATCTAGTAGAGGCGAAGATACCAAAATAAAGTCTATGAATGATCCATCACCCCTACCTTTAAAAGATGGAATAGCAGTCTTGCCACAAGGGTCAGATAAACACATGAGAGACAGTAAATCAAATTCATGAAGGAGGCCATTCATTGTCTTCCATTGTGGGGAATGTTCAAAGTGAATTCCCTGCACGCGTGGGCAACCGAGATCAGCCATGCTGGATATCATGGGGTCGCCACAAGTATGAATGTTAAAAAAACCCGGCAATCACACAATTATGTTATGAAAATAGGTATTAAGGTGCTACCTTACAAAGGAGCCTAGCAAGATAATGTTACATACATCCTTGATGCAGGATGTTGAGTTATAAAAATATATGAGGCCCAGGTAATGGGACCCCTATAGAGTACCAAAGACTGTATGCACGGGCTCTCAGTAGGCAGGACCAGCAACCTACAATCGACTGCCAGGGAGATGTAGATTGCAAGGCCGCCTCTTGGTCTTCCTATGTGAGAAGGGGTAGCCGGGACAGAAAGGATTTATAATCCTCCAGTGGTAAACTACTTCCAGTCAGCCACGTTTCCTACAAGCAAATCACACTAAATAGTTTTATGTACTTAATCCACGAAGGCTCAGAAAACTTGTTAGTGAGACCAGCAATATTCAAGGATATAAAGTTTCTGTTAATAACACCTGTGGTTCCGATGCTTGCCCGTAAAATGTCCTGCTGGTTGGTGGATGCCACTGGGTTAGTTAAAACAGGCCTACTAAGTCAATCACAAGCGTCCAGTGACCAGGGGTGCAAAACGGTTTGTGAGCTCCAAGGTGGGAGGAGGAGGTCGTGTGCAATCCTATTTCAGTAATTTGGATCTGGAGCCCAGTTTGAATTCAGATTCCTGGGTGATTGACGTAATGGCATATAACTGTTGATTGGGGCCCTAAATATTTTTGATATACGATTCCGCCCCAGGGGTTCAGGTTTGTAAAAGAAACCGAGGGCTAAAGCTGTGATTCATGTCTAAAGGCCAAAAGAGGCTATATTTGCAGTTAAAAACAAAACCCTTTCTACGATGTGAAGTTGTTTAAAATTGATAATAACACAATCACCATTGCACAGCTGGCAGGAACTGCCAACCCAATTGACCCTTTGCACCATGTTAATAATTTTCTCTACCCTCATTCCTAGGGCTGTGTTACAAGATAACCAATGTAATACCGTGGTCTTCAATTGGGTTTCATCCTCCTTGGTGCCCTGAGGGAGAGTTGGCACATTCCCCAAAACCACAGCATATGGAGTTGATTCTGGTAGCAAATAAAAGACAGGCAGGTTATGCGTAGAATATTGCATAGGGCCCTTCCCTCCCCCCAGGTGTTGCTCCCCATCTGAATTACTCTCCTGTGAGAGGTGGCCTGTGCAGCTGGGCTTTGCTTTGGACCAAAATATGTACTTGGTTTTGATGCATTATGAGTCACCGAAGGTGGAAAAACCGAACGCAAATGTACATCGCCACTTGATGACCTTGGAGGGGAAGGTAGAGGTTCCGTAGTGTTCATTTGTGGGCCTCACAAAATGGGACAGTCTGATGTTGAGGGTACCATCAATGGATTAGTAGCTACACCATTTGACAATATACAACATTTTAGTTCATAAATACTATTTTCAATCAAAGTCAGACACTGGATGATTGGACCCAACTTGGCATCCAATATGACTTTCAAGGAGTCCTGCAAGGATTCTAGAAAGCACGTCAAATCTACTTTGGTCAGTCCTTGATCGACTACGGTCTTCTTGAATATCGGGTCAACTCTTGACCTTTTAGCCTTCTGCCCAGATGGTTGGCCCTTTCTTTTCGTGCCCGACCCTTGGGTAACCAGCTCAACAACTTCTGGTCTCCCTCGAGTGGACAGTCCGGTGGCTGGTGTTCTAGAAAGCACATCAAATCTACTTTGGTCAGTCCTTGATCGACTACGGTCTTCTTGAGTATCGGGGCAGCTCTTGACCTTTTAGCCTTCCCCACAGATGGTTGGCCCTTTTTTTTCGTGCCCGACCCTTGGGTAACCAGCTCGACACCTCCTGGTCTCCCTCAATTGGCCAGTCTGGCAGCTGGTGAATTCAAAACATGACTAACGGGCATGGCCCCCACTTGCCCCCTGTTTGAATGTGTGTTGTCCCTTCCTGGGATTATTAATCACGATGGTTGGTGTAAGGGTTGTCGGTTCAGAGGCTATTCAAACTATTCGGACCATCTAATTCTTGGGTCGTGGAATTATTAGGAGGTTTGTCAACACTGACCACAGGACTTTGGGCACATGTAGACAGGGGAAGATGGGTGGTTACAGGGGATCTAGGGAGACACCCGTTCACCAGTTCAATCTCCTTGTCGATCACCGATGCGGCCTGCTGCAAGAACGAATCCATGGTCACTAATGAGCCGAAAGTGGCAACTATAGCCCCACAGGAGCTGCAGGCACCCTGCGCTTCCCCCATATGATGCCCAAGTCCCAATTCAGACAACCAGTTAGCTTGACTTCAGCTCAGAATAACATGGGTCAGACACACATTACTTATTAGCCCAGCTATCGTATCCGAGGCGCTTAAATTGTCAACACTCCAAAACTGTGGCCAACAAGTCAGATCTGAGAAACTGTAATGGTGAAAATGGTAGACGTAGTCTTCCTACCTGGACCTCTACGGCAGCTGATGAAGCTGGGCTGGTGCTGGCAAGATAGGCGGTAACTGGCGGCAGAACAAGAAGATGGGGTTCCTGCGCTGCGGGAGCCCACTATGATTCTTAAGGCGCTTCCTGGCGCCGCAGGTGATGTGGGCCGCATTTTGACCTGAATCCTGTGGTCCAAAGCAGGGCAAATGGCAAGACAGGCGGTAGCCGGCGGCAGAACAAGCAGATGGGCTTCCCGCTCCTCGGGAGCCCGCGATGATTCTTAAGGCGCCTCCTGGCGCAGCAGGTAACATGGGCTGCATTGGGAGCTGGATCCTGTGGTCCAAAGCAGGGTAAATGGCAAGGCAGGCAGTAGCTGGCGGCAGAACGAGCAGATGGGCTTCCCGCGCCACAGGAGCCTGCAATGATTCTTAAGGCACCTCCTGGCACCGCAGGTGATGTAGGCCGCTTTGGGACATGGGTCCTGTTGTCCAAAGCAGGGCAAATGGCAAGACAGGCGGTAGCTGGTGGCAGAATAAGCAGACAGGCTTCCCCAATTCTTACTGTGCATAGGTGGAAAGTTACTGGAGTTGATCACATGGAATTCTTGAATGTTCAGTGAGTTTAACTAGTGTTCACACTTTTTTAGTCTTTAGATCAGATTCCCTAGAGACTCTGAAGGGGGTACAGACGTCTCTGTAGTACTCTTATTGTGTGGCCTCATGCCAAACAATTGTATTGATTTAGAGAACTGCTATTGAAGTCTCCTCAATACTAATAACTTTCTGTTTCTCTGATTTAACCAGGTCCCTAATTTTACAACTTTAATCTTACGATTAGTTTAGACAATTTAAAATTTTCTCATGCATAGACTGGAGGATCAAACTTGATATACTGATGACCAGATTTTGTTCCTTAATCTCTATATTCCTGTAACTGAGGTTCTTGTACGTCTTCTATTGATTTGGCTTAATTTAATTTGATGCTTTGGATATCCTATCGTGATTTTGTATCTTTACAATATGCTCTTGAGATGTATTTGCAGCAGTTTGGCTCTTAATTTTTATTACACCTCATTTAACTTTATAGACTGATTCCTAGTCCTTAATGTGTGGCCAAATGGGCTACACTGTAGATTTAATTTTTAGAATGTTTAACTCCTCTCTACCTCTCATGCATCTAGAAAGGTTAATTGCAGGGTAAGTGGTAAGAATGGCCCAGTACTCCAGCGGCATTTTGACTGCGGATATTCTGCTGTACCAGTCCTGCAAGGATGTTGGTTTTGAACTAATGACTTGTAAGTAGAGTCCTCAACAAAGGTCGCCTCTCCAATCATTAATTTGTCCGGCTCCTCATTCTGGTCTTTACATTCCTATTATCCTGCACCGCTCTTCTGCGTTTCAGCCTGTGTGGCACTTTCAGCTTGTATGATACACTGTTCTTTCCCCTTTTATACCATACACTACCACTCTATAGGCCTGGTGCTACTGCTCTCTGGACCCGAGTCTGAGCCTTTCCACACTATCTGCTGTTTCCCTCCCTGACAGACCCTTCTTGCCCCACCTCCTGAACCTTACATTGCTTGCTCCCTAGAGCCTTCCCTGGTCACCATTTACACCGAATATTGCTCCCCATGTATCCCATGTAGCTAAGTTTGGACCCTGCGCTGTGTGCCTTGACCTCAGACCCTGCAGGGCTTTGCCTGTCCCCAATGCTGCCTCCTAGGGCTTGCATTTCTGCCTCCGGCCCATACATGGCCACTCTACCCTTTTGGGCTGTATGCTGATCCCATGTCTATTAAACCACTGCACCACTTGGCCTTGAACATGTACGTCTACCCTACCCGAGGACTTCATAATGTTATCTCTCCATACCCTTTGTAGCTTTCCCTTGAACTTGTGCTGCTTCCCCAGTCCCTGCACTGCTCCCATCATCACTGGGCTTTTTCTCTCTGGTGCCTGCAAACCTACTCTACCAATTTGGAATCAGCACCACTTCCCTACCTCTTTGGACCATTGGCTGCTCTTTTTTTTTGGTAACTACACTACTGCTCCCCACATCAATGGACATTGTGGTGCTATGTTCACTCTGTGCTGGCCCTGTGTTAAGTAGAATTCGTAGACAAATGAATGAATAAAGTGAAGTTTAATCCAATGAAAAGAAGCACCACCGGTTACAAGACTTCTGGCACCAGCTGACGCCGTACAACTGACCAACTTGGTTCACAGGCCCAGACAGATGTTCTATTCTAGAACATACTGATCGTGCCATGAGCTAAGACATTCGAAAATAAACACATTGAACAAGCACGTGCATGCAAGCACAAGATAAAACATAGAACGTGTATGTAACACATCTTCCCTCTTTAATAAAACAATTAAAAAAACATTCAATTTACAAATGTGTTTCTGATAGGAGAGACAAAATCAGACAGCCAACCTGGTTTCTTTCATTGACGTTTACCAAGTTCTTCAGTATTAACAATATCATCAGAAATACTGACAACATTGGGGATAAGAACTGGACATTCACCTAGGTATTCATCATCTAAACTGTCTATAAACTTTGGTTCATCATCAGAATTAAGATAAACACTTTTGTCAGCTTTGAGAACAGCAATTCTGCTCAAATTCCAGACATTATTATTAGTAAGTGTCACTGAATTTTTGAGGACCTCTGTGGAAAAGTAAATTTTGCCATGTTATATGTGCCTACGTGTTCCCCTTTGTTATGTCATATGTGCATGATTGATATGCATGTATCCCCTTCTGATCGATTAAAGACGCAATTACAGTTGTGTCCATCTCTAGTATGTCAGTTTCCAGTCCTCGTGAAAGCTACGAGTATTAGGCCTATGTAATCCTACGTTGCCACGTTTCACAGTGTGCACGTTAATTCATTGAATTATCCCCGTTTCTAGGCCTCAAAAGGGCCCGGACTCAGATTCAGCTCCTGTCTCCTGAACCCTCTCCGAGGAGCGATACAGCCCCCACCCGTATCCCTGACCCTTCACTTACTTCATGCCTCGCAGTGCCCGGCCCGGCCTGGCTCTGCCTCCCAGTCTGCCAAGAGTATGTTATGTTTCTAGTTATCAGTCCAGCCCTCCTTCTCTGCATTCCTGAGCTACTGAATCGCATCAATAGTTTCCGTCATAGTCTAGCCTTTATGTCTCCATGTAAGAGAAATACTGTATTAATATTCATAGAATATTCCTCACACACGCACTACATATAGAATAATGCATGCACCAGTCTTAATGTCTGTTAGCCTTTACCCTGATAACTTTTGGATTCTATCAACATGTTCTCTAAACACCAGATACTAGATATGCCTGGGTACATGTCGCTCTGACCCTCCAGACTTTAGTCTCCTCTTCTAGGGCAGAAGTCATAGCCCCCAGTTTTCCCTGGTAACACGTCATTGTCAGTTTGCGCGCACCACTAGGTTAAAGGTCCCAGCTGCTCAGGTAGCCCCCTCCATGTTTCCGCCCCTTTTATGACATATTCTGTTACGTTTACATCACATGTCTATGTATACGCCCTGTACACGCCTTCTTGTTACATCATGTTGCCCTTATCTTTCGCGACTGCTACAAACCACACCTACTGCTACGCCTACTGTATTGAATGTAATGTGTTTTGTTTAACTATAAATATTGTGCACTGTTATTAAAAGCCAGCCTTATTCCCAGATCCTGCCCCCGGCAGCTGCCATCCTATTCCCGTACAGGCTGTCCTGTTCCTGTCCTTTATGCTTGATTAAAGCCTGTCAACTCCAGCTACCTCGAATCTTGACTCTTATTTATTGAGCTACCTGTTTATTGATTATAGTCAAAAATAGATCCGGTAATTAATTATTTATTTACCACACCTCTTTAATTTCAAAAGGACCCATGAATTGTCTCTCTCCTTTTTTAACTTTCCAAGGTTTCTTTACCTTAACAAGCATACCAACTTTGACAATGGGATCTTGTTTTGAACCATTTTTCGTGTCAAACTGTTCCTTATTAATAGCATGATTTTGAACAAGTCTTTCCTTTACAGCCACTAAATCTATATTGTACGAGCTAAAGGGAGCTAACCATGTTGGATTGCACTTGGCTCTGGGTAGTCTACCCTCATAATCTCAAGAGGAGAATAACCAGTCATGACATTGGTAGAGGTTCTATACATCCATATAGTTTTGAAAATTTGCGATTCCAATTTATCATTGTCAACTCCAGCAACTTGTACTGCGCTCTTGAGAACTCTATTAAACCTTTCAATGATTTCGTTCCCAATGGGATTATATAAAGAAGTGGTACAATGTGTTATACCAACTCTTTTAAAGTACGCTTTGGCTTTATTAGATATAAATTGGACACCATTGTCAGTAATGAGACGTACCGGTAACCCTTCGTCAGTGAAAGTTTCATCCCCCCCCAAAAAAAAGCATCAGTATCTATTTTTTCAACAATTTTGATAACAGGGCATTTTGAGAATTCCCACATTAGGTTTAAGAGTAACAAGAGTCTTGTTAGAATTTGCACATGTGATGCAGTTCCTAACAATGCGCTCAATGAAAATGTCTATACCTGGCCACCAAAATCCATTCTTCACCTTTTGCTTGGTTCTAATAATACCACTATGACCTTCATGACCATGAGAAACAATACTGTGTCTTAATTTACATGGGGGAATGGCACGATCACCACTTTCAAGCAAACCATCTATGCACGATAGTTCGTTTCTTATTTCCCCAAAACATCTACGTTCGGTATTGATGTTTTCCTTATTAGGCCATCCACACAAAATGTACTTTGCCAAAGATCCTTTATTAAAAGAATTTGAAAACTCCTCACGCCATGCATTTTGGTCAATCGGCATAGAGTCTTCATTATGTACCAAAGCAATTTGGGAAATCATTCCACTCATTGTGAGTACTTTCCTAGAGTGGTAAAGGCATTCTAGAGGGAAATCAGTGGTAGCATTTTCTTTGCCAGGCACATAAACAATAGTGTAGATAAAATCGTGTTATAGGTGCTGAGGCTTTCAACATGCCCTCAGTGGTTAATAAACGCACTAAGGGTTTATGGTCACTTCTTATCAAACATTCTTTACCCCATACAAATACTCTAAAGTGTTCAAGAGCCCACACGCATGTTAAAGTCTCCCTTTCAATGGTATAATACTTCTCTTCCGCAGGTGTGAGTGCTCTGGACGCGTGAGCAATGATGCATTCCTTACCAGAATAGATTTTTGCGCCAGAACAGACCCTACTCCTTTTGAACTAGCGTCATTGGTAATGATGCAAGAGAATCACGGGTCGAAAGCCGAAAGAGCAGTAGGTGCACAAATTGCTTTCTTGACATCAATAGATTCAGTTTTACAATCTTTAGACCAAATGAACTTGTTCTTGTTCTTAACCAACTGTCTTATATTAAATGTACGGCACGAAAAATTTGGTACATACCTCGAATAGAATTCAGTTAGACCTAAGAAAGGCCTTACATCATCCTTAGATTTTGGATGGGGTGCAGCTTGTATAGCCTCAACCAAATTAGTTTTGGGTGTAATACCTTCTTCACAGAGTTCATGTCCTAGATAAGTTATAGATTTCACTCCAAATTTGCATTTGGAGTGTTTTATAGTAAAACCATGATCAGAGAGGACTTTAAGCACATTTTCCAATGCTGACAAATATTCTAGAGCATCACCTCCAAACACAAGATTGTCATCTTGAAAACAGATGGCATTATTGCAATTCTTCAAAATATCTTGCATGACACATTGGAAAATGGCTAATCCGAAAGGCATTCTTTTATACCTGAAACACCCGAACGGGGTAATGAGTGCAGTTACAAGACTTCTGGCACCAGCTGACTCTGTACAACTGACCAACTTTGTTCACAGGTCCGATCAGATGTTCTATTCTAAACATACTGATCGTGCCATGAGCTAAGCCATTGGAAAATAATCACATTGAACAAGCATGTGCATGCAAGCACGAGATAAAACATAGAAAGTGTATGTAACACCCTACATCTTTATTTCCTCTGTTGCTTGTTCCCTTGACCCTGCACTGGACCAAACACAGCCTGAACTGTGATGCAGACTTTACCATGTGCTGGTAGGCTCCCTCCTGCCCCTACTAGGCTCCCGACCCTGGAGCTGGCAGTGATGTCATAGCACTTCCTTGACGGTGTCAAGTGTTTGGCATTTTGTATGGAGAAAATGTATTCACCAAACTTTACTAAGATCTAACATAGGTAGAGAATGGGCAGAAGCTGTGCAAGCTTCATTATATATGGAAATATACATCATTCCTACTATCCATGTGCTTCCTCTACTCAACCTTGGAAAATCCTTTTAACACACAAAAAGAGATTGATTGTCCTTGAGGGTCCATATTTTCTCTGTATTCTCTCTAACCTTTCTTTCTTCTTCTATAGCTCTCTTTGTCGCTTATAATGTGTTGTTTCTTTCCTTTGTGTAATATAATATCCTGTCTTTGCCATCTCTTTCTCCTTTTGTTTCCCTTCTCTGTCTCTTCCCCTTTAATCCTACGCTACACTTTGCTCTCAATATCCTTATATTTGCCTCCCACTGCTATTTCCTTTCCTGTTTCCATTATTTATCTCTCTGTATCTCATGTAATCACCTTTGCTCCTCACTTATCAGCTCGTTTCAGATGATCTAATTCTTTACAGTGTTATTTCTGAAAATGGGCTTTTGTGAGGGTGCCACTAAAGTCATTTCCAAAGGTTTAGATTGATTGAGTGATAAACTCTGATGAAGCTTCTTTACAGAGGAGACTAGGCCTCTGTAGCTAGCTATATTCTAGGTGAATGTGCAGCACTTCTCCTGGTTGAGGAGATGGTGCGAGATACAGCTCTCTTTGTCGCTTATAATGTGTTGTTTCTTTCCTTTGTGTAATATAATATCCTGTCTTTGCCATCTCTTTCTCCTTTTGTTTCCCTTCTCTGTCTCTTCCCCTTTAATCCCTGCGTTCTTTCCCTTGCCATATTCCCTTCTAGAATTTGTTTCCTTTTGTATCAAGGAGCATTCCGTCCTTGAGCCTTGAGCTGTGCAGTTCCCCCTGCTGTGGGTCCTGTTTACTTTGCATCTTATTCTTAAATGAATAAATTCTACTAACTGGATACATCTGCGGCTGTCATCTTTTTCTTCGCCATCCCCACGCTACACTTTGCTCTCAATATCCTTATATTTGCCTCGCACTGCTATTTCCTTTCCTGTTTCCATTATTTATCTCTCTGTATCTCATGTAATCACCTTTGCTCCTCACTTATCAGCTCGTTTCAGATGATCTAATTCTTTACAGTGTTATTTCTGAAAATGGGCTTTTGTGAGGGTGCCACTAAAGTCATTTCCAAAGGTTTAGATTGAGGCAGAGCAGATAGTTTTGCTCAGGCCAGCACAATAGGAACATCAGCAGCCACAGGGGCTTCACTACCCCACCCAGGTCATTACTTCAAATGTGCTCTTGTACAGAGGGGATCCAGAAGACTGCCTGGCTGGACACAAGAGGACCAGTGACAGAGAGAATCCATGCCACTACCACCCTAATAGCTAGACAAAAACGAGGACAAGGGCTCTAAATAAGGGGGTCATTCTTTCATAATAGTCCTGTCTGGCTGCACAAGAAGACATACAGCTCTTAAGGCAGGCACTAATTCACCACGTTATGCAGGCCCACCTGGGATGGGGCTCTTCCATTCCAAGCAAGCTCAGAGGTGTCTCCCTTCCCACCAGAATAGCGGCATGTTCAGAAACACAAGCTGTGCGGCACAACAGGGACAGTGAGTCAGTTTGAGGGTCTAATCCTTCTGTATCCTGAGTGATAAACTCTGATGAAGCTTCTGTACAGAGGAGACTAGGCCTCTGTAGCTAGCTATATGCTAGGTGAATGTGCAGCACTTCTCCTGGTTGAGGAGATGGAGCGAGATACAGAAGATTTTGTGTGTACCTCATTCAGATCAATTACCCCCATAACAAAGTAATATATTAATTTTTTGATTGCTGTGTATTAACCAAAACACACACATTACATGTGGGAAATGCTTTGCACTAACAGGTTTGATTAACATATTAATTAGTGATGTAAAACGCATGTTTAATCTAGTTTCTGCATTCAAGTGGTGTAATAATGCATGTCTGTGTTATAATGTGCATTGTGCATTTGCATGTTGCTTTTCTGCTTTATTTTTAATGGCTTGCAGTGTGATGCTTTTCTGCTAGGTAACAGTTTTAAAGGGTAAATATTAGCACCGGTGGTTGGCGGGACAGAAAACACATATATTCTGTGTATTTACATTTTCTTTTTCTGTTTATCGTAGTTTTGGTGGGTTGCTAATTCCAAAATGGCTTCGTTTTTCCCGGTTCTGCGCAATACAAAAAGCTTAAATCATTTTGCTGAAAGAAACTCGTCTATGCTCTGTCTTCACTGAAAACATTTTGCAACTTCAGCTGACTATATTCGAGGACATTTTGATATGAACGCTGGTGAGTGGATGTGGGCCAAAATGATAACCACGAGAACAGCTGAATGTCTGCCAAAGACAAAAGACAAATGCCTTCAAAAAATGATCATGTGGAAACAGCTGAATCACTGAAAATGAGCATTTAAAAAGGCCTGACGAGGAACAGAAACCGTCGAACGTTTATTTATCAGCTTGCAATCAAAGTTATTCACGGACATCCTGGAAGTTTGAGAAATGCATGGACAGTCTAATTTGTATCTGTCAGCTTTTTAATCAGCAAGTTTTTCATGGACATCCTAAAAATTAACAAATACATTGTTGATTAACGAACATCCTGAAAGCTAATAATTGCAATGTCATGACCAATCAGAGAAAGGAAACCGGAAAGTGTTGAAATATTTGAGGGTAGAGAGTCAGAAAATACAGTATAAATATCAGAGCAAAATTGGGGTTTAATGTCACTGGAACTGAACGCAGAGAGAGATGCTCTTTGCACTGCAGCTGTTTGCAGAGATGCTGGGAGCCTGAAACTATGCCAGAAGGCCCACTGATAAACTCCTGTAGGTTGGAAATTCGTTGCGGGACACTAAGCCTGGGTGAGACTGTGTCCGAGGAGGCTGGGTTAGTAAGTATAGTTGGGGTTTTAGAGATGCTGGGTAGGCAGGTTTTAGTGTAAAAATCTTTAGAATGAAATGCATGTTTAACTATGGTTTCTCTGATCATTTCATGCAGAATTTCACTTTCAGTTGCATTGACCAAGATTTGATGTTTTATTTTAGAGAATAATGCAATTAATGTGAACCTGAATTTTCTCTTCATGATTTTTATTAAACAGTTTTACTTGATTTATTTCCTGAATAAATAGCAATGCTCAGTGACAATTATTAAACAGTTTTACTTGATTTATTTCCTGAATAAATAGCAATGCTCAGTGAGAATTAATAATGACAGAATAAATGCTAATTTTCTTTTATGCAAATTAATTACATAAAATCTTTTAAATGATTTCAGGTGTTTGTGATTCTTTAGAGTCAATTAATTATGCAAACCAATGTATTGTTGTAGTGAGGTTAAGCTGGTCTTGACAATCACCATCAACTTACTCAACTAATTGGTCCATCGACCTAATTGGCGGGGTACATTGATGCATAGATTAGTTTAGCAGGATTATTGATGAAAACAAATGTTGGTGTTAAAAATCTGTCCTTAGAGGTATCCTGTCATAGGAAACAATACACTCAACCCATTTTGTGTATATATATTTTCAAGGGTCTGGGGTAAAGTGTGTGTGTTGGACTAGGTGTGTTGTACTTCGGTGTTATGGGCCCCACCGGAGTGACCTGGACCCTGGGTTGGTGATATTTCTGGGTGAGCGCTGCACCAGATTACTTGGTAGCAGAGTAAAGGTTATTATTGACTAGTTTGGTGATTAGTATTGGTTATGTTTACTAGCTTAGTGTATATAGAACCCCTATATTCAATGGTTAATGTATGTAGAGTTTGATGTACAGAATTATGACTAACATCTGTTGAGTTTGTATTACGTTATATGTAGTCCTGAAAAGGCTTCCAAGTGTTGCGTGAAGCTAGTGCCTCTGTCTGCAGGCAGAGGAAGTGTGGCAAGTAAAGACGCACAGTGCATTGGTCTGTTTAAAAAAAAAAAGGAGTATTGTCGTATACTGTGGTTGTATTGTCGCATATTACTGTTTAGGGACATTAGGTGTGAAAGGATAAATGTATAGTGAGGACAGTCTATGAAATCTTAGCCTTCAAGCACACGGATTATTGCGTATCCTGATTAAAACTTACTGCTGAGAGAGTAATAGAACTTAACCCGAGCTTGATAGAATGGTAAAGGAGTGGCGTCTACTTTAGTAACGATAGAGGAATTCTGTGGTGGGCTAGAGGTAAGCGCTGCCTACTGGAGATACAGAATTCATGTGTATATGAATAGGGATTTCTGTATGAACGTGTGTAAATGAAATCACAATAAGCGTTCTGGTGAAACTCTGGTATTGTCTCTAAGGAGGTGAAAAAGATCTCTGTATGTGCTTTCCTAGAGAAACGAGTTTGTTATTGCCCGATAGAAGGGTAAGGTAGGGTAGATCTACTTTATCGACGAGTCTAAAAATTCTGAGGAGGTAAGCGTCGTCTACTCCAGTTACAGAATACTTGTGTGATTGAGAAATCTATCACTTTATTAGCAAAACAGGTAAATGGTATTGTTTTGTGTAAGTTACTAACTGACTTTGTAAAATATCTTGTAAATACGGCTTCTTGAAAAAACCATGTAAAGGAGGGGTCAGCTAGCGCTGCAGAAGCCGGAGCGCTGGTGATGTCAAAGTGTCGCGAAGGGATTGGTCCTTGTGACTAAGACAGACTTAGGGCTGATTGGTGCATCAGTAAAGCAGCAAAAACTATTGGTTAAGCACTAAGGAGACTTATCCTGTTCTAATTGGTACGCTAGTGTAAACCGTGCTGTGATAGGCTGGTGTTAACGAGCAGCAACAGAAGAGTGCGCAATCTTTTGAAAGTCAGGAAATTAACGGAAAAATGTATTATATTGGTAAAGAGAGGAAAGTTTCACTGTTTGGAAAGGTAAAAAGATTGTTTGTAAAAGAAAAGCCTGTCGTAAAACCGGAGTGGAAATTAGTTTTTTTCCATGGGAACGCCTGTATCTCACACACTAATGAAATATGGCTATCTCACTTGTTTGTGGGTCGAGCATTGGGTGCAATACACGAAAGGTGATGGTGAGCTTGCATTTCCTCCAGAAGGTTCTTTTAGCATAGAGGTTTTGTGGAATTTGAGAGAAACAATGATGAAATTTAAGCCTACACCTAGACCTGACAATTTGAAGTGTTAATGGAATGGGAAGGTGAGGTGTATAAGAGAGAACAACAAAGATCAGGAAGAGGTTATGATTTTGGTTTGGATAAATATCAGAATAAGAATATTGAGTGCAAAATATGCAGATGGGAGCAGGTAGATGTACCAAATGATTTGTTTCCTGTCAGGAGTATGGGAGGATCTACAGGAGATAAAAAGAAAGAGGAAGAGAAGCATGTTCAAATTTTAGACTGTAGAAACAGTGACACAAAAGACGAATTGCTAGATGACATTCTGGATAACAGATCACCTCCATATCAAGGGGAGTCTGCAACAGTGGTGCCAAAGGCACTGCCAGCAGAAATTACAAAAGTTTTCCAAACTGTTCCAGTCCCCATAGAGATTAATGCAATAAATAGACAAGAACCTGTTCAAATTAATAGTACAGTAACCAAACAAGAACTCCTTCCAATGAGTAGTCGAAGTATTTGGCAAAAAAGACAAGTGATAAATAGGTCAAATAATGAAGAAGAAGAAAATGAATTAGCAGTCAAAACACGAGAATTGTCTAAAAATTTAAAAGAACTGCCTATGAATATGGAAGCTTTAACAGTCCCAATGAATATAGATTCTGAAATTTCTGTTTGCAAAGGTGAGGTAGAGAAAGAACATTCACTGACCATACCGTTAAATGAGGTAAAACCAGATCTTAAAAGAGAGTTATTATCTGAAAGTGTCAGGAATAAACTGCCTAGTGTGTACGAATTAGATACAATGACAGATCTGACAAAAGCTCTGACTTGCGCGAATGGAATTGAGATCCTAGCTGAAAAACAGACTGGATGGTTGCAGGGAACGAAACCTAGAGAAAGAGTAAATGAAGCCTCTTTGGGTTTGAAAAATGAGGAATTGAGACAATGGGCACAAGGTGGCTATAGAAAAGATGCAGAATGCCAACAGATAGATATTGCAGAATTAAAGGTAGACATGGGGAAATCACATTCTGGA
Organism: Lissotriton helveticus; assembly: GCF_964261635.1. NCBI lineage: Eukaryota > Metazoa > Chordata > Amphibia > Caudata > Salamandridae > Lissotriton > Lissotriton helveticus. The sequence continues at coordinate 733,561,563 of NC_136070.1, forward strand.
AAGGTAAGTATGAACAGATTAAAATGTCACCAGGATAAAGAGATACTCCTTATGAGTAGAAGTAATGCTTTGAAAAGTAAGGATTTGCAGGAAAATCTTGAAGAAGCTACCAGTGAGACAGGAGTAGATATCTCCAAATGTAGGGATTCACAAAAACGATATAGATCAAACTTCACAGAGAAGGTCATAGAAAATGTAAACAAAGCTGGAAGAAAAGCTAAAATTAAAGAATTGCTGAGAAAAAGAAAGAAAGTTGAAAAATGGAGAAGCAGGTGGAGAAAGAAGAAAAAACGAATAGCTGATAGGGGATCATTAGCAGTTCCTGCTGCTCACAAACGTGAAACTGACTACATTACCAGAGGGAATTGGTTTGCAGATGAATTGGCAAAATATTGCACAAAACAAGATTGTTCTTTGAATCAGACATGGGCGAAGAAAGACACTTTTCCCCAATATCACTTGCTTACTAACACAGTAGAAACATGGGAAGAAGTGAGGAAAGTGCAGGATCAGGCAAGTGATGAGGAAAAGGTAACATGGGTAAGAGAAGGTTGCGCACAAAAAGAAGAGAATGATGTTTGGGCCTACCAAGATGAAAGAGCTGTTATGCCCAACAGTATGTTTGCCCATTTTGCACATGTGTATCATGGACAGGCACACACAGATAGGGACACTGATCTTGCCAACAAAGTTATCAGTCTGATTTGTGAAATACTGAGCACTAAAAAGAAACGGTATTGTGCCTATTGTCCAGAAGCTTCTGGAATTGGTGAACAGGTGAATGGCACAATAAAAATCAAATTAGCAAAAATGTGTGATTCCACTGTCTTGAACTGGCTAGATGTTTTGCCCCTAGTTCTAGTGACCATGAGAAATACAAATGATAGATGGACAGATTTAAATCCTTATATGGTACTAATGGGACAGACAATGAGAAAAGCACATATACCTGATCAGCAAGACAGGTCGCTGAGAAATAGACTGCAGATTTTGGATACATGTCCAGAATCAGGTGCTAAGCAACCAGAAGCTGGTAACACAAGAGAAACAGACTGTAAAACTGGTGATTTAAGACCAACAGACTGTGAGAGTGTACAGCATGATGTAAGATTTTTCACCTGACAACGATTTAGAAAGTACTATAGAAATAAGACAACAGACACAGAGACCAAATCTGAAGTACAAGTCACTGAAATGGACACATATGACACTTCCTAATATACAAGAGGAAGCAAATAGCCAGGAAAGTACGAGAGGTGGTCAAAGAATAGGAAAGTTCAGAAATACTGAGAGTTATCTTATCTGACACTAGAGGAGGCAAGGATGATGAGGAAAATCCAAACAAAGACTGTGAACCTATAGATAGGGATGATTTACACATGAATTCAGAGATTACTTGAAGTGACCATAACAGTATTACAGAAAACAATTCTGGGTTTAGCACACAAGACGAATACGATTTTTTGATGAACAATTTCTAGGTAGTTAAATATAAAACAAGGTGCAAAGGACTGAAAGTCATTCAAGTGTGGAAATACACTTTGTACAGACAGTACATATTTAGTAGATTAGATTTATAGGATAACTTAGATACCATAGTAAATATAACATGTTTTGCTTTAGGTATAAGATGTATTTATGTTGTATCATTTTTTTCTAATGAGACTGTCAACAATGTACCAATAGTTGCCACCAGTAGATACAATTGCACTTCATAAGGATAAGTACATTTTAGATTTAGAACTAAAGATAAAATTTTTGTCGAGAACATGGAAATGAGAAAGAATTTGCTGAACTAACAAAAATTATTGAGAAGAAGTGTCTGATCAAATAACATTTAGTGGAAAATATGGGTGGTCTTGGGTTTTTGGTGATGATTCACAAATCGTTCAAGGTATTCAGGATTTGTGATCATCAAAGGATGGAATTGATGGAGCGAGATACAGAAGTTTTTGTGTGTACCTCATTCAGATTAATTACCCCCATAACAAAGTAATATATTAATTTTGATTGCTGTGTATTAACCATAACACACACATTACATGTGGGAAATGCTTTGCACTAACAGGTTTGATTAACATATTAATTAGTGATGGAAATCGCATGTTTAATCTAGTTTCTGCATTTAAGTGGTGTAATAATGCAAGAGTCAGCAAACGCCATTCTTCGCGCCGCCGCCCCGGGACCACAACTCCCGGCAGGCACAGCGGCGGCGCGCACCGCTGACTCCGCGCCCGCACCAGGAGGTGCATAAAGCAGGCGCAGAGGCCGGCGGAGTGGGGGAAACTGCACAAAATCTTACCTGTTTGGAACGCCGCCACTGCCAAGAGGCCAGAGGGCCATATCCAAGGCCGCCACCGGCCAAGAGTCAGCAAACGCCATTCTTCGCGCCGCCGCCCCGGGACCACAACTCCCGGCAGGCACAGCGGCGGTGCGCACCGCTGACGCCGCGCCCCCACCAGGAGGTGCATAAAGCAGGCGCAGAGGCCGGCGGAGTGGGGGAGACTGCACAAAATCTTACCTGTTTGGAACGCCGCCACTGCCAAGAGTCCAGAGGGCCATATCCAACGCCGCCACCGGCCAAGAGTCAGCAAACGGCATTCTTCGCGCCGCCGCCCCGGGACCACAACTCCCGGCAGGCACAGCGGCGGCGCGCACCGCTGACGCCGCGCCCCCACCAGGAGGTGCATAAAGCAGGCGCAGAGGCCGGCGGAGTGGGGGAGACTGCACAAAATCTTACCTGTTTGGAACGCCGCCACTGCCAAGAGTCCAGAGGGCCATATCCAACGCCGCCACCGGCCAAGAGTCAGCAAACACCATTCTTCGCGCCGCCGCCCCGGGACCACAACTCCCGGCAGGCACAGCGGCGGCGCGCACCGCTGACGCCGCGCCCGCACCAGGAGGTGCATAAAGCAGGCGCAGAGGCCCGCTTCGCAGGACGCGCCGGGCGAAGCCCGGGCCAAGGGCGGGCCCGTTTAAGGCTGTATTAGGGACGGGACGGGCCACCCCTCTGACACCTGCCACGGTATAATCAAGGTCAGTGACATATTGGAATTCATTTGATACCGATTCAAGTAGTACACAAGGTACAGAAAGGATGGCTACCGTACAAGATGGTGATCCTAACTGTAGGAAATCAACTGGTGGTTCACTATTAGGAACTCTTGACAATTTTCTTATAAGGGTATCAACTGCACTTGCCAAGTATATAGAACTTACCGAAAAAAGACTATCCTTGGACACACCCTTTGATAAAAGGTCTTCACTGGGCCCCCTGGCACATGCCAGATCACCGACCAACTTACAATCTAACTCGCAGGGTTCACTTCCCCCCTCAGGAGTGGTAACTGCTTCTCCACTTCAATCAGCAGCGATTATGATTATAAGTGACAACTCCCCAAAAGAAGTAGTGCCCAGCAGAGACATAGTTAGAGTTCCATCTCCGAAAATTATGACTCGATCTGCTGGTCAAGTGAAAGCCATTATGGTTCAACCAAAGGGGAGGGAGCAAACAAAAAGGAAACGCCCTGGTCCTCAAACCAACGCTGGTGGGAAAAAAGCAAGATCTTGCAAAAGTAATGCTCCACCTGATGACACAGTAGTGATGTCACCAACCACCCCCGTACAACTGGACGGGGTTGACAGAAGTGGGCAGGGAAGCCGTTTGGATCATAGGGGGGAGGATCCACATATGGAGTTGGGTCCTTCTTTCTGGAAAAGACTGGAAGCCACCTTTAAGAAAATGTGTCACCCATTGCATGAACGGCTGGACTCCATTGAAAACAGACTGGTGTGCCTGGAACTTTCATTGGCATTAGCTCAGACACAGGCAGGACCAAGTCGTGGCACCCATACTCTAAGGCCAAAATCTACTGTTGCCAATGGTCCATCTAATTCTAACAGTGTTATCGGGTTAAGCCAGACTGCAAGGCCTGTTTTGGGTGTTGATAAGGGGCAAATTGTTAATTCACAACCAGCCACTCAGACGGGAGTGGGAAATATACATCAAGCTAGTGTGATACCACAAACCACCCTGTCACGGGCAGATACTCCCCCGGTACCTAATTACACAGGGGTGGGAGCAAAGCCATTGAACAAAGATGGAACTTTGGGCGATGGAGCTAAGTTGAGGGATACACAGCCATCTTTATCTGCCTCAACCAGAGCCCATAGTGAGCCTCCCCTACCTTATATTGACCTTCCTCCCCAATCAGCCCCTTTTGTGGTAGTTTTGGTAGGGGTCCCCCCACTAGCTCGTGGGAAACGAGAATCATACCAAGATCTAAAGCATAAATGTATTTTCTGGCTAAATAAATACCGCCCATTGCCAGTGTACATGCGTGCTGATATTATGGGTGCCAGGAGAGTTAACTGGATAGGCAAGGGATGTAAGACTGTTGCAGGAGACTGTATCGTTATTAATTTTAGAGACCAGATGTGTGTCAACTTCATCTGTAATTGGCCTCATAATGATATGTCCAATGGGATACAAGTTCTACCCTTAGCCTATTTCTATGGCCCCCAATTCCAGTTTCCTTCGAGAGGGATATGTTTTCTCAAGGGTCTGTATCTAATTTTTGCCCCTTAGGGAACATAAGGGTGTTCAACAGATTTCAGACCCTGTCGGGGCTAGGGGACTGTGATTGACAGTACGAACAACAAAAGTCCATTCTGAGTAGTAGGGGAGGGGCTGGAAGGGAGGGGATGGAGACTGGGAAAGGGAATGTCCCGGACCAGTGTAGTAAAGATGAAGGGCTAGATGAGCCTGGGCCACGCACCACATGTGACATTATCCCTCAGGCTTTAGAGGTAGACCAGTCCTTGAATAGACAGCATAATATACATTCTGGTTTAGGGGGACAACCCGTACGGGATAATTTGGCAATATTATCAGATGGTCCACTAAGCCAGACATCGCTGGTTTCCTGGAATGTGGCAGGTTTAGTGTCAAAACTTAATTTGCAGGATTGGGCAGACTTCATTGACCACTTTGACATTTGTTTGTTTCAAGAAGTCTGGGCGGTCGAACCAATGTTTAGAGTTGGCTATTTGAACTTTTTTGTCCCTGCTGTAAAAAAAACTAAAGGGCGACCTATGGGGGGTTTAGTTGCATGGGTCAAGCAGTCCCTAAAATGTAAAACCCAGTTGCTCCCCATTGTATGTGATGACATTCTTGGTGTTAGATTTAGTTTTCACGCAGATTTAGAAATCAACATTTTTTATGTTTATGCTAGGGGGCTTCAAGGTGGCAAGAAATCGGAAGTTGTAGCTAAACTTGATACATTACTACAGGCTTCCCCAAACAACATCATGTCATTTATCGCTGGGGACTTCAATACCACTTTTGAACCCCTTGGTTTGGACGATATCCATTTGACAGAGGAGGAGGACGCTAGATGGGGAGTTCCCCAGCTCAGTACTAAACCTATAAAAAAATGGACTGAGGCTGCTATTCAGTTAAAGGGCTTTTGTTTAGAAAACGAATTGAGAGCTGCCAACGGGCGCACACTCTCAGATAAAATGGGGAAGGAAACTTTTAACAATGATGCTAGGGCAAGCAACATTGACTACTTATTTGTCCCTCTCAAGATGTGGTCAACTCTCCTCGATATGGAAGTTGTGTCACGTATTGAAAGCAACCATAACCCTCTGTGTGCAAAGTTTAACTTGGGTATTCACATAGGGGAGGAAGTTCATCAGGGGCATCGCTACCCGGATTTAGTTCTGGCAAACGATGAGCGACACCTTAAATGGTGTCAAGTCGCTGAGCATCAGGAAATTATTAGTTTCACCGAGGGAGACCTGGAAGGGGCCCTAAAGGCTATGGAGGATGTTATACTGAACGGTTCTCCCCCTTACCTTTTACTGGAGGTACACAATAGGCTCTTTACTAAACTGAAGACATACTTCTGTAAACCTAGTTTAGGAAAAAGAAGAACTGCAGCTAAAAAACCAGAGAGCTGGTATAATAGCTCCTGTCGCCAAGCTAGGAGGGATTTGGGTCTAGCCTTAAAGCCTAAAGACATGGGTGCAGTTAGACTGGCTCGTGCGAACTACAGTCTCAAGCAACTTGGTGCTAAAAGGGACTTTGAAGAGGGCCTGTGGCAGGATCTGAAAGTGGCGTGCTCTGCAAAGAATCCCAAACTCTTTTGGGAAATCTTTAAATGGGACAGGGGAGGACATCGAGAGGGCCCTCATAATAATGTTGACCGCAATTCCTGGGTCGACTATTTAAAGCCCCAATATGCTGCTAGTGTCACTGGTAATAGCGATGGAGCCTATCTCCATATTGTGTACAAGGAACCTATTTTTTCCTTGAATGATGTGGATAGGATATTGGACCAAGTCACTGAGGGTCGTGCTACCGGCATGGATTGTGTCCCCGCAGATTTATTTCTGAACAACAGAGGGCGCTGGCGATTTTATATCTTGTATGTGGCAAACGCCATAGCCCAAGGGATGGAAGTGCCCATCTCATGGAAAGGGGCAGAAATTGTGCCGGTGTATAAAAAGGGTGATAAGTCACTTGCGGCCAATTATAGACCAATAAGTCTAATTGACTGCTTGCAAAAAATCATGGGACGGCTGGTTTTGGGCAGAATTCAAACCTGGATGGATAATGACAATATTTTAAGTCACCTCCAGGCTGGTTTTCGCCCAAAAACAAGTACCATAGACCAGGTCTTCCGGTTCATCATGTTATATTGGCGTACCGTGGTCCTGGAAAAGGGCACTTTGTATGCCGTTTTTGTTGACTTAAAAGCGGCTTTTGACCTGGTCCCTAGTAATACTCTATGGAAAGTTTTAGCAGATCTGGGGATGGCACCTGAATTGTGAGTTTGATTGTCCGCTTGCATGAGGATACCTTCGCTCGGGTACGGTGGGGTTCCCGTGCCCTTTTGGGTGGAGCGTGGAATGAGGCAGGGTTGCGTTATGGCGCCCACCTTATTCTCGCTCTTCGTGAATGGGGTTGCGGATTTCCTCTCCCTGGTCCCAACCGATGCCCCTGCGATGTCCGGTGAGCGGGTCCCGATCCTCATGTTCGCGGACGACACTCTCATCATCTCAAAGACCCCTAGTGGACTCCAGCGAGCACTGAAGCGGTTTGAAGATTTTTGTTTGAATAGGGGACTAGAAATAAATACGACAAAAACTAAGTATATGGTTCTGACTGGCCGCAAAACGTGCGGGTCAAATAGACCTTTTAGAGGGCTGATTAATATGAATGGCTCCCCGCTGGAGCGGGTCGATGCTTTCACCTACCTGGGGGTTACCCTTCAGAAAGACCTGGGGTGGTCTAGCCAATTGGACATTGCGGTCCTAAAACTCCGCCAGCAAACAGGCATCCTTTTGAAAAAATTCACCTCCTCAACAACTAAGCCCATTAGCCCCTTATTGGAAGTATACGGGATGAAGGTCTTAGGTTCGGCCCTATATGGAGCCGAACTCTGGGGTTTTGAAGACCTTAGAAAGCTAACGCTAGCTGAAAACGAATTCCTCCGAAAAGCTACTAGCGTTCCTACAAGTACCCCGTTAATACCGCTAATGTGGGATCTTGGAAAAAAGGCGGTCCAGGATCTTGCCCTTTTGCGTCCAGTCCTTTACTGGCGCCGTTTATGGACAACAGAAGAATTACAGCATTATGCCCAGGGTTTAAGGGAGATAATGGCTAAGGACACGGGCCAAAGAATACATTGGCTTAAGAACATCAGGTCGATACTCCTCAAATTAGGAATGAGTGACTTATGGGAGGACCCGGAAAACGCTCAGTTGCCCTCTAAAAAATTGCTAAAAGAAAAATATTGGGAGATGGTGATCACAGAAGTAAGGTCAGAGGGTCTCTCCGCTCATTTAACTGGTCGTTTCATGGACATTAAAGCCCAACCAAAACTGGAATAATACTGGGATATTATTGGTAAACAACAGGATCACAAGCTCTATTTCCAGCTTAGGGTAGGATCCCTCCCAGTAAGATCCTTTAAGGTTAAATGGGCAGATAAAAGTGGAAACGACAGATGTCCCAATTGTGGGGAGGACCAAGAGTCAATAAGTCACTTTTTATTTTTTTGTCCCCTGTATACTGCCCCCAGAACGATGTGGATCAAGCCATTATGTAAACTGCTTGGGATATACGTACATGCTGAGGCTTTGAGAATTTTAACTACAGACCCGACGCCTAGAATCGCTGTTGCTGTGACTAAATTCTTGAAATGGGCTTGGGTAATCCGCACCAAATATACAGCGTTAACTATGTGAAGATTAAGCTGTATTTGCCCATGTATACTGGGGCTAACCCTTGTGAATTTTTGTGCAATACTCCTCTGGATAAATGTATGTTGATGAACTTGTTTTTATCCTCTTTTTAAACTGTAATTCGGCATAGTCTATTCTAGTTTAATACTTTTTTAAATATTTATTGTATGGATTTTTTATGAATTTTTAACCAACATTTGTGTAAATATATGTATGTATACTTTTATGACTTAATTGCTGAATAAAGTTTGTGAAACGAATTACATAAAATCTTTTAAATGATTTCAGGTGTTTGTGATTCTTTAGAGTCAATTAATTATGCAAATCAATGTATTGTTGTAGTGAGGTTAAGCTGGTCTTGATAATCACCATCAACGTACTCAACTGATTGGTCCATCGACCTAATTGGCGGGGTACATTGATGCATAGATTAGTTTAGTAGGAATATTGATGAAAACAAATGTTGGTGTTAAAAATCTGTGCTTAAAGGTATCCTGTCATAGGAAAGAATACACTCAACCCATTTTGTGTATATATATTTGCAAGGGTCTGGGGTAAAGTGTGTGTGTGAGACTAGGTGTGTTGTACTTCGGTGTTATGGGCCCCACCGGAGTGACCTGGACCCTGGGTTGGTGATATTTCTGGGTGAGCGCTGCACTAGAGGATCTAGCATCCTGATGCGGCGCCTGCACCCACAAATCGCCATCTTTACTACTCAGCTGATCTGCATTGAGTTCCCCTCCTGCATTCCAGGCCCACTCATGTCAGAAGCGGGCTGGGCATTGAAGGGCCGCAGAAGATCTGCCCTCCAAAGGTCCAGCACCAGCCTAATGCTGGTCTGTCCAGCCACATGTCCCCAGCGCATGTCCATTGGTCTGCAATGGCCATTTCCTCTTGGGCAATGACTCGTTTGAAACCCTGCCAACCCCTGCCTCAGGGCACAGGACCAAGTGCTAGCAATGAAGGCGACCCTGTCTGGCAGACCCATCAGCCTCTTTCCTCAAACATTCTAGCACTAGCTGAAACTCAAAGAACGCACTCAAACACTCCCACTCAAAGCCAAAACCCAAGCTGGTGCCCAGCCAAACGGGCATGACGTCTGGTGTCCAGTAAGACTCTCACATGCACTTGTAGGGACGGGCTCATTACACTACTAGAGGCGACTTATCTCCATATGTGTTGTCTTACCTGATCCTCTCAGCAGCAGACCATTACTGATGGGAGTGTAGAAAGTGTAAGGCCTGGCAGGACCGATAATAAATCCATTGAAAGGGGCGAAGATAGCTGACCGGTCAGTGCATACAAGGTCCACACCTTTATGTGACCCAACTGGCCTGCAAAACAAAAATGGAGTTTGAGAATTATAATTAGATCAAGGATCTTTTGATACTGCTATCTGCTTAAGAAGGACGAATTGAGCAATCACACATGGCAAGTTGGAGAAAGACAGTGGTGGAAAAACAATTATAATCTACATATATTGAGGAATGTTTAAATTTCTCTGATTTTGCTATTTAAACCAATAAAAATCCTACTGCCCCCATATCAATGGGCTCTATAAGGGCCTTCTGCCATTGCCCTCCCTCCTGAAGGTCATTGCCGGTTTGCTCACTCACTGTGAAGGCTGGATTAATTTTACTTTCAGTCTCTGAAACAGTAAATTGTGATCATACAGAAACTTGTATCTCCGAATCTGTAATTTATTTTCAAAGTCAGTTTCTCCACAGGTTATGAGCCAGGTCAAGCCTACACTTCTCCCACAAAAGTGTCAGAAGTTATAGTGTTAAAAGAGACCTCAGCCGTATAAAAGTTACTCGAAAAATGTGGGAGAAGGGAAGTCGAGTGGAGAACATGGAAGGATGATATGAGAGGGGACAGATGCAGTTGTGGGTTTGGTAGGGAGTGTGGTGATTGTCTTTGGGCCAGGGTAGATGACGTGAATGGGATAGTACTGAATGAATAGAGGATTGCCCTGATTTGCTTTTTATTTTGTTCCTTTTAGATGATTCCCAGCTCATCAGGGCCACAAGTGATAATGTTACCTACCTGTAAAAGGATTATCAAGTACAATTATATAATAGAGGGAAGCTCACACGGAAAGACATAAAAAAACAGTGGAATGTTTTAGTGGAACTAAAACAAAAAGGAAAGTAGTGTACCTGAGTTCCCTTTTCTGTCTCTCATTTCAACATCTGAAATATCCGCTTCACATGATCTTGCAAATTGGGGATTAGTGACAATAGGAAAGGGTTGTTATCAGGTGATCCAGCATTACTGTTGTTTGGTGGCGCTTTTTAGGTTGAGTACTAGAGACATCTTGTGTATACTTTAGTATATAATTATATGTGTATGTACTTTGTGGGCTCTGGAGATCAGCCCTTGGACTTGTCTGCTTCTGCTTAGGGATTTTTTTTCGGTTCAACTGCCTATATTTAACTGTCTTTATGGAAAACGACCAGCAGAGGTCAGTAAAGTATCAGAATTGCTTTCTGCTGAGGGACGTTCTTTTTTTTCTGGCAACTGCCTCAATTTAACCTTCTTCATAGAAAACGACCAGCAGAGGTCAGTAAAATACCAGAATTACTTTAGCATTCTCTAGATTCCAGTCCATAGACATTGTCTTTCAAGAGCACCTGCAGACAATAATATTTTTTTCAAATCTTGCATTTTCAGTGATATGACCAGCGAAGGCCATGATTTTATATTAAAAACAGAGCTTCGGACTATACTATTTCCCACTGAAAGGCAATATTCCTCTCCATGTGTTCCCATAACTGGTGTGTCACGTAGTTTGGTGCTTACTTTCCCTCCATGTTAAAAAAACAGTAGATGTTTCAGCACCCAGGCTAATGTGCTACATAGCTAAATAGATATAAGGTCCCAAAGGCGAGACCAATTGCATTGCAAATGCTTGTTTACTGAGACTGTTCTGGCTGCCATTATAGTACACTGAGCTGGTCTGCACGTTTTACTTTTCCAAAGAAAAACTCTAAAGTAGGAGTACCAAGCACTGGCAAAGCCAATAGGTCTCGCCTATGTGGGCGCTATTGGCCTTGGTAATCGGGTGGGGGTTGGTAAAAGGGGAGTGGGTGTTCGTGGATAACAGGCTAGGGTAGCGATGGTTCGGTAATGGAAGAGTTAAAAAAGCTCTATGAAGCAGATCGTGCTATCCCCTCCATAGCGTTTTATGTTTTTTCTCAGTGCTGGGATGGGGAAAAGGCAGAAAAGAATAGAAACAACACTGCAAACGAATGATACGTAATGGGGTGGTTCCAAACCCATTATAGAATACAAGAGTATTGCAAACGAGAGCGCAGGCACGACCTAAAAACAAAATCAGCGTTGCTGGTGCTCCCAGAGTATGAGGTGCATTGTTTTTGCCTGTTTTACACAGAACAGCAGTCATGGACAAGTTAAAAAAGGGGTGGCCATTAGGTCAGTCAGCTGCCTAGTAGTGGAGATGGTGTATCTGTGGCAGTGCTTAATTTCAGCTGGTGGTTTCCAGTGCTCGTCACCGGCACGTTATTGTCAACACTGGCTCTTATAACAACCTGCCTCTCGGGGTGCTGTTTATCTGATTTTGTGAGAAGCACAACAATATTTGTTTAATAATTAAATATACATTAAAATCACTAATACCAGCCACCCAAAGCTGTAAGACCAGCTTGAGCGGCATGTGTTAGTAATTTTGAATGTAGATTTGAAGTGTCAATTGTCACACTTGCATGATATGATGAGTGTGATGGTTAGTTGTGATGGTATTTTAATTGGCAGCACTAGTGGGGGCAAAGGGTGGTGCACGCTGCAGTGGCTTCCTGACAAGGGCCCTGGCACTTATTTATTTTACCAATTAATTACTGATCAGTGGGCAGAGCCGCTGTACCCCAGTCGGAAAGAAATTACTTGTCACTCCTTTATATGAGAAAGGGAAATTCAAAAGGTGGTAAAGGGCCCCTGTCATGTTTAAAAGAATGTCCTTTTGAAGTGAAACTCTAAATGGGTATTTCTTTGGTTCTGTGAAGAAAAATACAAAGCCATTATTAGCGTAGCAATGATAGAAATGGTATGCATGGCCGACCCTGGCTTGCCTAGATTTTCTCTGAAATATCATACGGCTGGTCTGGGTTCTCCTTGAAGAATGTACATGGTTGATATTTAAATCATGGACTGGAGCTAATCACCTTTTTTCCTTCTGTGTTTGATAAAATGAGCATCACTGAGTTATGTAACAGTTGACTGCTGCTATTCAGTACCAAAAACCAGTGCCAGCTGTGAAAAAACACTTGTCAAAACAGATTAAATGATTGACCATGATGGTTGACCAGGAGCTATGCTTTGCTACCGTCACATCCTATAGCTATGGTGACCTTGGGATGGGGAGGGGTTCCTGCCCAGAAGATGGTGGTCATGTCCTCTGCCATTCCAGTTCAATGTCTGCTAGGGAATGTTCTGGAGACCACAGCATAGGCTGAGGTAGAGATAAGAACCTATGCAGCCATGCTGGGAGTACCCGAGTGGCTGTGTGTAAAAACAAGCACTCCGAGGAAAAAATAGGTATTGGAATCTGAAATAGTGGCCCAAGAAACCTCCAAGAGAAAAGGTAGGAATGCTTGGAAACCATACTTCCATGCAGACAAAAGCTAAGGCCCCCTGTCCCCAGAGAGAGGACTTGTCAGTCCTTGAAGGAACTGAACCCCTAGAAGTTAGGCCTTACATGGCAGAGCTCTTAGATCCAGGGGGACCCTCTACGGAAGATCTATGCCAGGGACAAAAAACCTGTCCCACTCCTAAAGGCCTGAGGCAGCAAACTGATACACAGTAAGGTGGTGATGTCAGTGGTTCCCACAGGACATATTGGGAGGAAGGACTCCTGTACACAGAGGCTAGAGATCCCAAACGTGGTGCCACTAGGAGAGTCGTAGTACCTTAGATATACCAAGAGTTTTAACTCACTTTGGCCCCTGACAACCCCATAGCTGGGCATCTAGGCTAGACCAAAACATGGAGTAGGTTGGTTACCCACTTCTACTGGCCAAACATGTCTCAGAAAGTAAAGGACTTCTGTAATTCCTGTGTCACCTGTGAGGCCGTTGGCAAGATAGGTAGCCTCCTTCATTCCACTTCCAGTGGGTGGGGTTCAGCATTGTTGGCCCACTAGACCCTCAAACAGCTTCAGGCAACATGTTTAGTCTGGTGGGAGTGGATCATGCCACCGGGCATCATGGGGCTATTTCCTTTAGGACTGTCACTGCTCCTGATATTCCAGGGCCCTCTTAAGTATTTTTACAAGAGTGGATTTCCCTAAGGAGGTGGTTTCTGTCAGAGATAGTAACTGTCTACTTACTTGAAAGCAATGTAGACTTAGTGTGGGGTGACCTACAAGTTCACAACCCCATATCATCCACAAACAAATGACCTTGTTTAAATATTTACCACGACCATGCAAGGTATGATTTAGGGACTCCCTGAAAAGCTCAGAAGGAGAAGAGATGTCCTATTGCCATGCCTGCTTTTCACCTACAGAGAGGTGCCACAGAATTTAGTAGGCTTTAGTCCCTTTGAGCTTCTGCTTGGCCATCTTGTTGGGGGCCTTCTAAGTCTGAGGAGGGAAGGCTGGGAGAAGTCTCTCAAAGAGCCTAAACTAGACATAGTGAACTGTGTGCTTGACCTTCTGTTGCGATTACTGGTCTTCAGCTACGAAAGGGAACTAACATAGGTGAAACACAGACAACACCCTTCTCTGTTTTAAATGAAAACCCAGTATCCTGCAGTTTAGCCTATTTCACTACAACTCCAAGAAGGCCATGGGGCGCAGTGACAGGAAGAAGAAACCAGGTGACTCCCAAAGGCCTATCCAGATATAGGCCCCGCCTCTTCCAGAGAACTAAACAACAAAACAGAAGTGCCAATACTGATACTCTATTTGATATCTTATTTTATCAACCAAAAGAAGTCGCCTGATCAAAAATGGGAGATGCTATTTAATAGCTGTTTTTATTATACAAAAATGAAATTTAGATGGTACATTTATTTTGACTTTCGATATACACCTGTGTCAATCCTCTCTCTAAGGGGGAGGTAGTAATAACTTCGTACGAGGCCATTTGTTCTAAAGTGTCACAGGAACTTACTCTGAATGGTCGAGTAGCAAATAATAGACCGGCTAGGGCTTGGTTTGACCAAAAATGTAGTAAAGCCCATAACATTTTAAAAAAGGCCCTTAATGTTCGTCCGAGAAACAAAGCTCTGGTATCCCAGCTCAGAAAAGAGTATGCGAAGGTAATACAGGAGCGAAAAAGGGAGTTAAAACATGAAGCCTGGGCGGAGCTCATGGATAAAGCTACCTTAAAAGACAGTGCCAAGTTTTGGTCAATTATCAACACGCCATTGTTTTCTAAAGTCCAAAATTCAGACTTAGAACTAAACATTTCTGAAACAGATTGGCTTAGTCATTTTGAAAAAATATATGGTAGCCATCTGGAGCTGGAATCCCTGGTAGCCCCTGTTCCTATTGTGGCCCCAGTAAGGTTTGAGACAGCCGAAGTAATTAAGGCAATTGAGAGTACGGCTGGGCATAAGGCACCAGGTCCGGATGGGGTTCCCTCCGACATGTATAAGGCCAATCCGATGTACTGGGCTGAAATCCTAACTAAAGTTTTTAATGCCTCTGCAACAGTAGGGTTCCCCAAATCCTGGTCCAGATCAATCATAATCCCTGTATTTAAAAAAGGGCAGAGGGGAGACCCGAGATGTTATAGGCCCATTTCACTGTTAAATTCCTCTATTAAAATCTTAGGGAAGGTGGTCTTGGCCAGAATAACATCTTGGGCCTCGGAGAACAACATATTGACAGACGTCCAATATGGTTTTAGAGCGGGGAGGAGTACGGAGGACCAATGTCTCAACCTTAGTCTGATTATAGCCAAATATACGAGGGCCAAAAGGGGCTCTATCTTCTTGGGTTTTATGGACCTGTCCACTGCCTTCGATCTAGTTAATAGATCAAGGCTGTGGACCATGTTGCTTAAGATGGGCCTTGATTGTTCGCTGGTGTACTTTCTAGCGAAGCTGCACAGGGATTTAAATGCCTCTATTAGGATGACAACCGAGGGGAAATGCACAGCAAGTTTTAAGTCAAGTAGGGGGGTGCGCCAAGGCTGCATCCTAGCCCCAATGTTGTTCACGTTGTACGTGAACTCGTTGGAGACAGACCTGACAGCAGCTACGCAGGATATTCCGCGCATGGGGGGAAGGCCAATTCCGGTGCTCCTCTACGCCGACGATGCGGTTTTACTGGCAAGTACCCAAATCGGTCTACAGAGACTGCTAGACTCTTTCGGCAATTTTATGAATAGTCTTGACTTGTTGATTAATACAGGGAAATCCCACATAATGTCAATGGGGAGTTCAAGAAACAATGTTAAAACTTTTTACTGTGGTACCGAGGTTGTTAGTAGAGTAAAGGTATTCACATATCTCGGAGTTTTATTCGACGATAGGTGTAGCTGGAACCCACAGCTTACCACAAAATCTAACGCCGTGAGAAGTTCCTCGGCGACAGTATTGGGGTTCACCAAAAGACTAGGGGGGAAACCAACTGAAGCAATCCTGGCAATCTATAAAGCCAAGACGGTTTCTATTGCAAGGTACGGAGCAGCAAATTGGGGATTCATTAATCCTGACCGCATACAAACTGAGGAGAATAAATTTCTGCGGTCTCTCCTTGGTCTTCCATCGTCTACAGCTACCTATTCTTTTCACCTGGAGCTGGGTATAGGATACATTCCTGATATAATTAAAATAGCACCTATCCTGCTCTGGATTAAGACCTGGCTGAATCCACAACTCTCCCTAAACCGAACAATCATAATGGACTGTCTTAACCTAGACCATGTCAGGGAAATTCAGTGGCTGTCCTATGTCAAGAGCCTGGCTGCATATAGCCAGGTTCTGAACTGGGATGGTGCAGTGAGCTAAAAAACGGTGATGGATCAAGCCCTGATCTGTTGACTGGGTAGGAGTGTTCTGATTAACTCAGATACTCTGTCCATCACCACCCCCTTTTTGTAATTATTTTGGCTGAGAAGCTTGGCCGCCCAGAGATCTTCTCTAGACCAGATTCTCTGTGCAAAGCCGATTTAGTGTGGACTAAGACCAACCTTATCAGGCTTTGTGAAGCAGAGCGAGAGGCGGTTGAGCTAAGTAAACCTTCAGTAAGGGCCCATGTATTGGTTACCACGTCTTTGAGGCTGGCTTCCTATTTATCGGTTGTGACTAACTGTTTCCACAGATGGTTACTCACGAAATTCCGGTTTAATCAAATGTATATGATATTATGGGATGTGATTGGGTGGGGTAGAATCCTCCCTGTAAATGTGATGATGTTTCTCCCCAGGACACTGTACATTTCTTGTTTTTCTGCAGGCTGTTTTCTGTGCCTCGGAAACGGTTCATTACTCCATTATTGAAAAAGTTGAGCTTTAAACAACATAAACCTGCCTTATTATTTCTCCAAATGATGGAAACTCCGGAAACTATGTACTGTGTCGCCAGTTTTTTGGCAGCTTCTGTGAGAATAAGGAGGTCTGGTTGGGTGTGTAATGTTGTAGCTACTTCTTCTTAAAACAAACTCTAGTACCTGGGAAATATGGCCTTGTAGAACAAATGCAATAGGATTACTCTTTTGAGCTTTTTACGGAAATGAAATGTATTAGTATACAATTGTGTAATTTTAATTCTTTTATATGTTTTTAATTGTTTGCATTTTTGTATAGCATACTTTTATGATTTTAACTAATCGAATAAAGTGGACTTTCGATATGTACTGTCAGAGGACAGAACATTTTCTATACAAAATGAAGAGAAGAATGAAGAAATTGGACACAAAACAGGGCAATAAAATCAGCCATACATTCATAAGTCAATCATATCACAGTCATAGCACAAACATGCACACATTCATACTGCAATACGTAGCCTAAATTGAATAAAGAATAAACCGATAGGTAAAGTATTAGGTCTGCTGTCTAAATAAAAATATAAATATTTACAATGATTTACACAATACACTCATTAATTTACATGTTTCCAAATGTAAATTAATGAGTGTATTGCAGTATGAATGTGTGCATGTTTGTGGTATGACTGTGATATGATTGACTTATGAATATATGGCTGATTTTATTGCCCTGTTTTGTGTCCAATTTCTTAATTCTTCTCTTCATTTTGTATAGAAAATGTTCTGTCCTCTGACAGTACATATTGAAAGTCAAAATAAATGTACCTTCTAAATTTCATTTTTGTATAATAAAAACAGCTATTAAATAGCATCTCCCATTTTTGATCAGGTGACTTCTTTTGGTTTATAAAATAAGATATCAAATAGAGTATCAGTATTGGCACTTCTGTTTTGTTGTTTAGTTGTTTAGGCTCAACCTTACTGATTAGAGCCAACCCCAGTTGCTCTGCTTCCAGAGAACGGCGCTTGACAATCTCCTGAAGCCGAGAAGCGGATGGTGTTTCCCCGCTGGAGGATTCTTGGTACAGCATCGACGCTGTCTTTCCTCGTCGAGACTTTGCTAAGCCATAGAGCACTCGGTTGCTCATTTCCCGGATTCTGGACACCAGCGCCGCTACGGGACTCCCAAGCTGGTGACTCAGGAATTCTTCCTCTACCCCGAGAGTGGAAGACTGCGCACCGAAGCGCTCCTCTCGGGGCTGTAGAGTGCTACCGCCTACATATCTTAGCAGTACAGAGGGGGCAGTCCTTGTGCATTGGGCTCTCCGTTCACCTTGTTTTCTTTCCGAAAGTCTCGAACACACTGCAGTTTTCCAAGCGGTTCATAGCGGGGCAGTTCGAAGTTAGGGCTGCCCGCTCATTTCTTGATTTAGTCCTGGCTGGGACGAGTATATCATTTATTGCTGTGTACATTGTGGGGTATAAAGTATTCCGAAGTTCCTTTTTCTTGCCCTCATGAAGCTCGAGTAGAGCTCCGGAGGATATTACTGCCGCATACTTAGGAAGCATCCTTCATACAAAAATACACCCCGCGGTGGTCTCGAGTTTTGCCCTCCATGACTTTATGGTTTCTAGTAACTAAGAGGAGTTCTCTGGGTTCATATTTGTTTAGTACTACCATGAAGCAGACACAGAAACTCCCTGTGAGTGTAACATTGTTAAGATATAGTGGTGTCCCGTATGTATGCATTCTGTGTCTCTTACTGTCCTCTTACTTTCTATTATATACAGTGTTACCAAAAGAAGGCAGGCGAGCCAGACCAGACCTGTGAAGCAACAGAGGTCCTTTATTATTTTGTACCCTTCCCTTTTCCCCCGGGTGCTCCTTTCCCACAGTGTTGTCCTTTACATTGTGGTGGGAGTAGTGTTCAGGGTAAGAGGGAGGCTATTCTTCACGGCATCGTTCCTGCTGGCTGCTACAGAAAGGTTAGTGGCGTAAATCGTACCTGGTGCTGCTGACAGCCCTGACACCTTCATTCCAGGATGGCTTATTACATGGAGGGAGCAAACCACAAAATTGAGGCAAGCCAGGAGCTCCAGAAGTAATGGTTTGTCCAAATGCTGCACTGGTTGAATTGTAACCAGGGCAAAAGGTATCGGCTTTGGAACCTGTGTCACCCAGGGCCCTCCAGGACAAATGGAGTGGACCCTAACCTATCCTTGAAAGAAATGCAGAGGCCACCTACTTAGTGGACCTTGATACTCCCAGGAACCCCCACAGTGTCATTCATGCATGTGATTTGCCTGAAACCCTTTTATGACAGGCCTGATGTGACTATGCTATGGTCACTGATGAGGGACAGGAAGAAGAGAGTGATTCTCTTCCTGACCTCCTCTATAACAACCCTAAAGATGGGTCTATTAAGGGAGTTGTATTTTCAGCCACTCTCATCTCCCAACAGATAACAGACTGCAGGAAAGTCCTGGGGCAGTATGCTGAACTCTTTCCCCTAACCCCTGGTCAGAAAACCTGGTGCACATATGATGTGGACACTGGGGAAAAGCCATTCTGTAAAAAATAAAATGAACAGGCAGTCAGATCAAGTGAAGGAAAGCTTCAGAGCTGAGGTCAGCAAGATGCTGGATCTAGGAGTGACTGAACTCTCTGAGAGTCCCTGACCCAGCCCAGTGGTCTTAGTTCCCAAACTTTATTCCAAGGGAGGTAAACTAGAGCTGAGGTTGTGTGCGGACTACAGGGGGTCAATTCAGTCACAAAGACTGATGCTTACCCTATTCCAAGAGCAAATGAGCTTATTGACAGGCTAGTTGCAGTTTCTCTGTACCTTTGACTTAACATCCGGGTACTGGCAAATTGGTCTCACTCCAGGAGCCAAAGAAAAATCAGCATTCTTGATCCCAGATGGACATTACCAGTTTACTGTAATGCCATTTGGTCTACAGAAAGCCCCTGCAACTTTCTAGAGGCTGGTGAACAAAGTCCTGGCCGGGATGGAGTCTTTCGGTGCACCATATCTTGTTGATAGGGCTGTCTATAGCGCCACTTGGCACCCTCACCTGATTAACCTCGGGAAGGTTCTTGAGGCTCTTCAGAAATCAGGACTCACTATCAAGGCCAGCAAGTGCCAGATAGGGCAAGGATGAGTTGTTTACTTGGCCTCCACCTACAAGGTAGCCCAGTTACAGCCCAAGATCCAGACTATTATGCACTGGGTGGCTCCAACAATCCAGAGTCAAATTAGGGCATTCCTGGGCTTTGACTGGGTACTACAGGAGGTTTGAGAAGGGGTATGGTACTAATGTGGCACCCCTCACAGAACTGACCTTTGAGAAACAACCAAATGAAGTTAACTGGACAGTGAGCAGTCAAAAGGCTTTTGACAATTTGAAAGAAGCAATGTGTTCAGCACCCATATTCAATGCTTCAGAATATTCTAAACAGTTCGTTGTGCAAATGGATGCTTCTGAGCATGGGATGGGGCAGTCCTATCCCAGACCAACGTTGAAGGCCAGGACCAGTCCATTGCGTTTATTAGCCGGAGGTTACGCCCCAGGGAACAGTGTTGGAGTGCCATAGAGAGGGAAGCATTTGCTGTGGTTTTATCGCTGTAGAAGCTGAGACCATACCTCTTTGGTACTCACTTCTTTCTTCAAACTGACCATAGGTCTCTCAGGTGGCTCATGCAAATGAAAGGTGAAAACCACAAACTGTTGAAGTGGTCCATCTCCCTACAGGGAATGAACTTTACAGTGGAACACAGACCTGGGACTGACCATGCCAATGCAGATGGTCTTTCTAAGTTTTTCCACCTAGAAGATTAAGACTTCCTTGGGAAAGGGTAGGCTCTTTCTCTTTCATTAGGGTAGGGGCTGCGTAGGAAAGTGCCTCATTTAGACATGTTCACACCCACTTCTTTCCCAATGGTACATACGCTCTTGCTTTGAAGTTCAGTGGGGCCCTGCTAACCATTCCCCAGTGCCAATGCTCATTCCTTAAAAACTACACAAATGCTTAATTGTAACCAAATTGGCAAGGACTTTGGCACCCTTGTAAGTTCCTGGTAAATGGTACCCCTGGTACGCAGGGGGTGGGTACTAAAGAGGGTCCCCAATGGCAGTATCATGTGTTGTCCCACCCAAAGGAACCCATACACAAACTGCGCACAGACTGCCATTGAGGGAAGTGGGTAGTGGTGCAAACCATTGAAAACCTCTGTCTCCACATTTTAAGTACTCACATCCCGATATGTAAATTACACACTTTCTATCACCCTCGGGTTACAATCTCTCCTTCATTGAACAATTACTAAAACTCATCTCCGGTAATGTCGTTTCCGCAGTTCCCCAAATCTTCCTCAGCGATTTCAACCTTCATTGGTCTAACCCCAATGACCAAGCTGCTACATGCCTTAAATCCTTCTTAGAAGATCACAAGCTGACCCAATCCTGCGACAGGCCAACACATAATAAAGGAGAAATACTGGATCTCATCATCTCCAAAGGTAACCCCATATCTCTGGATAACATCTCCCCTTGCGACTGGTCTGGCCATTACATCATCATCTTTTACATTAACTGGGAGGTGTCTGTGAGAAAGCCTCAATCGAAGAAGCTACAGGTAGGGAAAAGGGGCCTTAGACATATCAATACAGCTGAACTAGCAACCCAATGTAAACTTGCCCTTTCCGCCCAAGTTGTCAAGTCTGAGGTTCACTTACTCACGCACTTTTACAACTCTACTATTTCAAGTATCATGGACTCCGTTGCACCAATACAACAAAAAAATGCATCAACAAAAATTTCGAAAACATGATTTAACGACAACTTAAACTCCGAACGACGTAACCTAAGGGCAACTGAACGATCTTGGAAATCCAACCTGTAGGAGAAAAGGATCTGCTTCTTATAGTTATCCCCACTTTTTGCTGATGTTTCGCTGTTTTTCGACTTTAATCTGGCTGGGGCCCTGCTATCCAGGGACCAGCCTAGCTGCTTCCTCTCTAAAATGATTCCATGTACTTTAAGTACACGTCAGATTGGATACTGGGGTACCCTTATGAGTCCCTAGTATATGGTACACTATGTACCCAGGTCATAGGTAACTCAGAGGCCCCCTAGGGGCTGCAGCATGTATTATACCACCCCTGGGCAGCCTTCCAAAATGACACAACAGGTCTGCTACAGCAGCCGGTGTAAGGTGGTGTATGCACCCCTTACTTAGTTATAGGTTCCCTATATCTACCTTATACCACTGTATATATAAACCTATTAGTCACCCCTAGGGCAGGCCTTATCAATCCCGAAGGCAGGGTGCTAGGTTTTGTGTGAGATGGTGCCCATGCATGAGAAGGGCCCCTCTGCAGCCTTTTGAATATATTATCCGGGGTTGTTCTGTGATACAGCCAGACCATATACTTTTAAGTGCATTATAACCTCGTGGTAAATGCTAACTTTGGAATGGCTGCAAGGAAACATGTTGTATTTGGTGTCAAACACCTTGGAATCATACCTCCCCACCAGTACTGGCGGCGGAGGTATATTCCACCCTCCTAGAGGGAGAAACATGGCCACACCAGTACACCCGGTACCAGCTTAACAGAAACTTGGCATCACAAAATGGATGCTGCAGCCACATACACGAGTCTAGCCTCCTGCTGCTGGACAAATCCCTGGCAGGGGAGGTCTGGACAATAGGTTTCCTGTCACAGGGAGGTGTAACCAACTCCCAGATAGGCTTTAGTGTATTGGGGCTGGGTGGGTGCACTCCAAGAGTGCTTTGAAGTCTGCACTGGGGGCACATTTGGTGTCCCTAAGCATAGCCCAGTTCAAACCGGTTGCAGGAGCTACCAGCCCCTGCTCTGGTGCGAAACTGGACAAAATAAATGGATGTACCCACCCCTCTTTCCAAACCCTCCCATAGGTGGGTCCCCAGAGTTTGTCCCACCCCTTCCTTGGGTATAAAGTAGGAACCCCTGACTACAGGACGTTAGATTTACCTGGACGAAATTCTGATACTGAATCCTGAAACGTCGACGATCTACAAGGCGCTAGATGACTGAAGACTCTCCCTTGGAGTAAAGGAGTTACTCCCCTGCATGGCAGGCACCAAAGACGCATCTGACTGGTTTGCATCTCCGAAGCTCCTGCCGGACTCCGAAGAATTTGCAACACAGGAGGTGGGTTCCCAGACTTCCCAGAGGCCGACCCAAGCTCCCCACAAAGCTGAGACCCGTAGCCCTCATGGGAACTGTGGAACCGGAACCCCTGGACACCATGCACATATGCAAGTGCATATGTCAGTCAGTCAAAATACACTTTATTCGATTTTTGTTAAAATCATAAAAGGCAAGATATAATACAGAACAATTTTTAAAAGCATCAGTAAATTTGATTTCCAGTTATGACAAAAAATTATCAATCTCATTATTTCATAATATTTACAAATGTTTAAAATTGATAGTGCATATGCTTCTTGGCAATCATTGAGGCTGTGCTTTGGATTACTTGTAGCCCAGACCCCGAGCAGCAATTCCACTGAATATTGCCGGCCTACACTCCACGAGTGTTCCGTGAGCCGGCCCTTTGTTTTTTCTCTCGCTGGACATTCGCGATCCCTGGTCTGTCGACCCGTGGGTCCCTGAGAAGGCAACTTTAACTTTCCTTGGGCTTCCCTGGTTGCCTCAGATTGTCCCTGACTCTCCATCGCTTGAGGAGTCCCTTGGACCTTGCTGGTCCACACTGAAGCATCTTTTCTCTTCCTGCGTGGGTTGCTGTTGCCAAGGCTTGTTGTGTTCAATCTGAGCACCGACGCCGCAGTGCTCAACATGCTTCATGGGACAGCTCGAATCCAGCTCCTGGTTGTCGTAAATGCCTCCTAGTCCTCGTGGCTGCAGAGTCAAGCTACACCTCTTCGTACCTGAAGCATCCGATATCAGTGGGCATTTGTCTACTGTGCCCCTGGTCACTGGCAAGCGACCCAGGCTCTGTCCCCTCTGCTTTCAGGTTCTTCACATCTTTGATCTAGGCTTGGATCACACCAGATACTTTTCTCCTTCACAGCAGCAGCACTTTGCAGCAAGTCGCCATTGAAAACGATGACGATTCTTGACACCTATGCACCCAGCTTCCCTGGGTGAGGTAACTCGAGTACTCTGGTGCTCCCGTGGGTGTTGGCCCTAGAGACCCTTAAGTCTAAAGGGGTTTGCTCAAAGTCCTCGTCTAAGTGACCTTAATCTTTAAAATTCCAACCGTGACTTTCCCCATAGAAGCTAAAGGCTCTCGCGGCTGTGTTCTCACATTGCACGCGTCCCCCGTGGGTCCCCTGTGTTACTACCATAGGTTGTTCCTTGGGGTACCAGTGATTCTACGTGCTCTAGGCACTGTGTCTAGTCAAGTCGTGGTTCTATTACAACTTTCTTAATATTTGATTTGGTCTCCCGGTGGGGCCCATTGTATATTGTGCTAGTTACTGAAGTTCTATTGTGTGCATATTGTGTATCTTGCTCTGTAATCTCATAATGAGATTACTAGAGAGGGTTTAGTAATAAATACATATATTTTATATATACCTAGTGTGGTTCTCCTTTCATTTAGACACTCAAGAGGTTATAATCTGGTAAATCAAACTGCTTTACACTCCTTCAAGACTTAGCCTGAAGGCTGCTCTCCATAGCTAATCAAGAAGAACTAGTCTAACTAGACATGATAGGAGACTCAAAAGTGTATGGTTGATGATGTATGGTAAAGAAAAGTCTTGTTTCTTGTTATAAAGCCCTCACCCACCAACCTAGTTGGTGGCATGCTTCATCATCGGGCCCACCCGATGACATCGAATGTGTCCCTGGTGTGCTTTAACGCCTGTATGAAAGCGGAGCAGGTATGTTACTGAGTGTGCAGTGTTGGTGACGTGAAGGGTGATAGATTAAAAACTGTCCAGTGGTCCCATTACCCAAAGGTTTATTTTAATGTTTGGGCCTCTGGCAGTAATAAAAGCAAGGCGTTGGATGTAGGTGGAGTGGTATTAGGATACTCTTGCATCCAGTGGGTGGTCTACATGTTTCAGCCAGGCCTTATTCTATAAACTGGCTTTCCTCAGGACCTTTGTGATGTGTAAGAAAGTATGATCTATGCTAATTTTTGTGTTGTAGATCAGGAAAACGTGTTGCATGCGCTAAGGTGCAATATATGTAAAGGGGGCTTCCCTCTCAAGACATTCCTGTACAAAAAAAACATACAAAACAAAACAAACATACAAAGATGGGAATTAGCTTGATATGCATAATCACGTCGAGTATTTATGACAGTTGCGTCCGTGTGGGTTGCGGCACCAGCGGTGGGGTGAAGTATTTACAGTGAAAACCGATATATGCGATAATGTGAGTGGCAATAATATCGGTAAGGAAAAGGTAGTGAGAAGGACGAAAATAACTTAATTCTCACACAAGCGTTTTGCTGCAAGTGCCCCTTGAGTTTCCGGCAGGAGTGCTGGCTCTTAGGAGAGAAAGAGAAAAAAAAAGGTCTTACTAGATCAGTCGCGGCGTGGTGGTGCCCCTAGAGCGAGTTACTGTGTGTGAGCTCAGGACCCTCCTGTCAACCTGTAGTTGCTGCTGCAGAACTCCGAAGATACTGGTGCTGGGGTCGCGGGTGTATTAAATACCTTTCGTTGTTGGCCCGGTGTGTTCAATTAGTGGTAAAAGCGAGTAGCATCTATCTGGAAATGGAGAAAATAGAAAACAGGCCTGGCATGTACGCGGGCCTGCACTAATGACGTAGGGCCAGTGTGGCCGGTTACTATGGAGAAATGCCTGCGCTGATGACGCATTGCTGGTGTAGCCTAGGGTTTGGTCTGCGGGTGTGACGTGTAACCAGTGTTGCCGGTTGTCATGGAAATTTTAGTAAGCGTAGAGAATTGGCGCCCTGCCATGTTCAAAGTTATGAAGCAGTGGTACGGGCTCTACAGACGTGCGCAAACACATTGGGAACCATGGTTATAGCGTGCCAATGTAGTGATAAGTGTGCTGCTTACGCGCTATTATATGTACAGACTAGCTAAGAGAGGCAGGGGAGGATTTCAGAGGCCAAAGAGGACATGGGTGTGAGTCCTGTCGTGGTAAGATTAGGCAGGGAATGTTATACTGATATCCATAGGTGCGGTTGCTCTTGTACCTATGGGGTTAAGGTGTTAGTGTGAACGCAAGGCTCTGAGTGATAAAACCAGAAGGGGTCCAGGTATGAGGGCACAGGAAGTATGACTTGTGTCCACTCAGGAATTCAGGCTATGCCATGGGATGGAGTCATTGAGTCCATGGAGCTGGGTGGATAAGCAGTAAATCCATTGTTGTTCCTTGGTCAATAGGAATTTTTCATTGTTCAGATTGGTCTGGTTGAACTGTTTGATCACTGTCCATGAAATATTGTTAGGTGTATGTCCTTGTTGTAGATAGTGATCAGTGAGACGGCTTATGTTTTTCTTACACCTTATTGTACTGTATTGTTTTCTGCAATTCTTGTCCTAACCTTGCGAGTGATCATGCCCACGTAGTGGAGGCCACATGGGCACTCAATGAGGTACACTATGTTCATAGAATTACAATTGATGTGTTGTAATTGTCTCCAGGTGGAAGTGGAGTGGAAGTGGCTTAGATGTGCGTGTCAGGTGGCACACACTGCAATCACTACATGGGTAGTGTCCAGTTATTTTGGGAAGACCCCATGTGTTAGGAGGGTATTGGGGGCGGGTCTTTGTTGTGTCCTGGGGCGTGTAGTCACAAGACGGTCTTTTAGTCTGCTGTTTCTTTTATAAGTGAAGAGAGGTAGTTCCCAACTTCTGGGTCTCGAATTGATGATTCACCAATTTTCCAGATGATGTTGGACATTTTGTTCGAAGCTACGTTGTAGGTTGTAACGCAGGTCATGGGAGGGCTGGGTGCTTCCCATGCGATGTGTTCCAGGAGGGCTTCGCAGTTTTGGTTGCGGGCTTACTTTTGTGGTTTTCTGGATGATTTTCCTTGGGTAACCACAATCCTGTAGTTTGGAGGTAAGGGCAGTAGATTGTTCATTGTAGTCCCTGATCTGCCTGCAATTCCTGTGGAATTGCCCGAATGGAAGATTTTCTCTGAGGGTTCTTGGGTGGAAACTCTCGAACCGGAGGAGTGAGTTCCTGGCTGTCAGTTTGTAGTACATGTTGGTGGTGAGGGTCCCCGCCTCAGCTGTTATGTTGAGATCCTGAAATGCCAGGGTATCGGTGCTGCATGTGCTCGTAAAGCAAATGTATGGGTCTCTTTCATTAAGCCATGAGAGGAATGATGTTCGGTTCGGTTGTATGATTAAATAACTACCTCTGAAATCACGGGTGCCTAAACCATGAAGGCTAAACAATGACCAAATGCTAAAAACAAGTTCCTGTGGTTTGCATTTGTTCAACTTCGTGGTAGACTGCCTGTTCAAAAGTGGGGATTTCTACTGGGACAGTTGTGGGCGGGGGTATGAAGGTGGAATTGAGTTTCGGCCCGTCTCGTTGGTTTTGGTGTTATCTTCCATGATCTGGTGTTTCTCAAAGTAGGCCTTAAGTTCGAGTTTCCTAAAGAAATCAGCTAGTTCCATATGGAGCTGGAACTTGTCCCTTCTGGTGGTGAGGACAAATGAGAGTCCTTTGTTGAGTACGTTCTCCTCTTTAGGGGTTAGTGGGGTGCAGACAGGTTGAATACTAGTGTGGTGGGCGTTTCTATATTGGGTCCTGCGGGTGCCCGTTCGTCTTGGGATCCTAGAGATGTCCGCTTTGTCTGGTTTGTGTTTCCCGTGTTTTGTTCCAGGTATTGGCACTGACTGGTTCTTCTTCTGCTGCCCAGTGTACTTGTTGGTTGTTAAGCCTCCGGCCCCAAGATCTACAGCCCTAGCCTAAAAAGGCAGTCCATGATTGCCTTGGAAGAACGTGGGGGGTCCAAATTGGTACATTGGAGGCCAGCCGAAGTACGGGTCATGAGGGGGAGGAAGGGTGAGGGACCAAAATGATGTCCTTGTGGTGTTCCGTGCCATGATTGTTGTCAGCGTTGTTGGTGTACCCTGCCCCTTGACTTTGGGGAACATGTGCTGGAGTCACTGGATATTGAACTGCTGTCTCTTGATGTTTCACTGGATTTATCTGTTTTATTTGGTGCTACATAGTTGTCTTCTGTGTATGGGTATGTCTTTACATAGGAACACTTCTTCAGGTCTTTTTGGAATTTTGTTATCTTGGCTTGGGTTAAGTACTCCTTGTATTCTGCCATCTCTTTGTTCTGTTCATCCAGCTTTTTCTTGAATCCCGTTATGGTGGTTTTGAAGTGGCTTTCTGTAGCTTGAATGTCGATTATCATGGCATCAGATAATCGTTTGACGGTTTTCATGATGAGCACCAGCCAGTCCCTGGTGCAATGCCAGGCGATCTAGGCCCAGTCTTTCGTGAAGGTGAGGGCTTTATAACAAGAAATACGACTTTTCTTTATCATACATCATCGACCATACACTTTTGAGTCTCCTACCATGTCTAGTTAGAGTAGTTCTTCTTGATTAGATACATTACTTCAGAGGATAGGGACCAGTCCTCTCATCCTCTCTCTCACTTTGATACTTATAATGCTCTCCATAGCTACCACTAGGGTAGCTCTCAATAAAGGTTGTCATTAAACCTATCATCAATAAGGGTTATTTGGACTGGTGCAAGGTGCCCACTATAACTAGTGGACAGCATATGTCAGGCCAACTTTTCACATTGGTGGCAGCGGTGGGATTCAAGCTTGCTATTGCTTTACCGGATAATCTCATTGAGTGACTAACTGAAAACCACTATAGGTACATATAAATCAAGAATAGAATAAAGTAAGTTCTACTGAACTTAGAGTTGTCTGTCAAGGGCTTCGCACACCCTTTCTACAACTCAAGAGAGAGTTTAGTAGTCCCACTAGAGTAGGTAGGTGCAGACATCACACCACTCTAGTATGTCTTCAAGGGCTGAAGCCAGTGGCTCCAGATTAACTAAGTATAACCATGTCCCATTTCAAGAACTGAGACATGTATGCATCTAGGAAATTTAACACAGGGAAAACCCCTAAGGCCCAACGCCTCATAGAGGTATTGCTTTTAGATGACCTCAGAAAGACCACAGGGTCTGATGAAGCAGGCAGGTTGGGTGGGGGAGCAGAGGAGGAAAGGCAAGGAGGTGAAAACGTCCAAAACCTAGACTTGATGCTGACCAGGAAGAACATGATGATTCTAACCTGGACAATCCAATTCTCCCTGGGAATGAAGAAGAGAGCCCCAGTGGCCCTCTCTTCACCCCTCCAAGGAGAGTTAGCAGTGTACCTAGAAGGTCTATATCTGCTCCTCAGGAAGCTAACCTTTTTGGTTCATCTGTAGGGACCTCTGTCTCTCATAGGACCTCAGCCTCCTACAGGAGGGAGTCTTCCCATGATAGAACGTGCATACTGCTTGAGTTTGAGAAAGAAAAACTTAGGATCAAGAAAGAGCAGTTGGCTTTAGACAGGGAATCCCTGGTGCTCCAGCGAGCTTCTGAAAATGTGGGGCTAGAGCCCCATGGTGGCAGCTACAGTGCTCCTAGAGGAAGAGAACATACTCTTGACCATAGGAACCTAAACAAGATTTTCCCTCCCTACCAGAGTGGGGATGACATCCACAAATGGATACCTGCACTTGAGAGGGCTTGTAAAGTACAGATGGTCCCTCAGGAGCAGTGGGCAGCAATCTTGTGGATCTCCTTTGCAGACAAAGGCAGAGACAAACTCCTCACTGTAAGAGAAGAGGATGCTGATAGTTATAGTGTCTTGAAGAGTGCTCTGATTGATGGGTTTGGCTTAACCACTGAGCAATACAGCGTTCAGTTCAGAGACACCCAAAAAGCACATACTCAAGACTGGGTTGACTTTGTAGATTGTGCTACTTAGGCTCTGGAGGGCTGGTTACTTGGCAGCAAGGTGTGTGATTTTAAAGGATTGTACAACTTAATTATGAGGGTGCAGATCCTTAATAATTGTCAAAATCAGCTGTTGCATCAGTACCTGGTAGACTCTGATCTGACTTCTCCCCAATATTTGGGTCAGAAGGCAGACAAATGGGTCAGAACCAGGGTGAGGCAGAAAGTTCAGAACCAAGGTGACTCCAAGAAGCAAGATTCTAAGAACTCTGATAAGGGTGGGGACAAGGGTAAATACCAGTAGTCTTCTCAAGGCCCCCAAAACGCTGCATCTGGTGGGGAGTCCCAATCTAACAAAGGAAAAGGCCAAAAGAAACCATGGTATGGTGTAAAATCTGTAAACAGCAAACCCCATTGGACTAGTGATTGTACCAAGTCCAAAGACTCAACTCCAGCCACCATTGCCCCTAAGGCAACTGTTCTCCTAGTTCATCTCCAAGTGGTGGTACTCAGAATAAGAGTGTAGAAGGGTTAACCCTGGGTTCTGAGGTGGACTCTGGCCTAGTCAGAGTTCTAACTCAGGCTGTACTGATCTGTGATGGAGGCATGGATATGTCCTCCTTTATCAGTCCCAGTAATCTGGGCAAATACAGACAGCAGCCTTTGATAAATGGAAAAGAGGCTTTGGTATTCAGGGACACAGGAGCAAGTGTCACAACGGTGACACAAGACCTTGTGACTCCTAAGCAGATCATACATGGGGAGATGGACCAAGTGACCAATGCTAGCAATGTCAGGACTGACCATTCCTTGGCAGTTGTTAATTTCTCTTGGGGAGGGGTAACTGGCCTTAAGAAGGTTGTGGTAAGTGCAGACCCCCCGGTTGAATGCTTGCTGGGCAATGATTCAGAAACCTCAGCTTGGGCTGAAGTGGAGCTCAGGACTCATGCAGAAATGCTAGGAATCCCTGCACATGTGTTTGCTGAGACCAGGTCACAGGACAAAATGTCTAAAACTGAACAGGCTCTGGATTCTGGAAGAATGGACCATGTGCCTCCCAAGAGGAGGAGCAGTAGGGTAAAGGCAGCTTTCCCCCCTGACTCAGAGTACAGATCAGTCTCTTGATGGAGATGATCTTAGTCCTGAAGAAGGAACTGTGCCAGATGAGCTTGATTATCAAATAAAACCTGCTCTATATCTGAGAGGGTATCTAGTACATCACCTGCCTCCCTTCCTGGTGAGGATACTTATAGTACGCAAAGCTTCTGCAGTACTAACAGGGTGTTCCTATCTCATTCGTAAAATACACAATCCTGTCTGTGTCTATGTCTCCAGCACCAGTTCCAACCACCCTTTCAACTTGAAAAGCGTGCAGAAAAGTGTGTGAAAAGTGGAAAGGAACCTCACGGAAACAACCACCAGGGAACTACTGACAGGTTCTCATCAGTGTGTTCGACTTATCATCGGCACCTTCCCACTGAAAAATAAATGTGCAGATAATGTGTTCAAGTAAATAGTGAAACAATCTACAACTACCTGACAAATCCCTGACCCCTGCGCTAGAGCACCTACATACACTGTTCTGATCCTCTAAAAACGAGCTAGGCACCTCTTCGCACTATGATCAATTTTATTCACTGCTGGGTGTCTGCTCACATTAAAACCAAAGAGCTACTGTCGACCTTTGTTTCAACTTATATGAAACCAACATGTTTCATTGCCTATAACTCTTTACCGGCAACTTCTTCAGGGCTAGGGGTCAGTCCACGCCACCCTGTGATCTCACAGCATGATACCTGTAGAACACATACACAATACACAAAGACATACCCAGAGTGACACTCATCAGTAGTTGCTCTGAGAACAGTCGTTCACTTCTATTGTAACTACTCATTGGGCATTATTGATTATCTGGTGGTTGCCACCCTCTGGCATACCTGCAGCCACTAGTTCAGAAAACGTGTGCGCATTCACGTCTCCCGATCTCAGTTGCATTCTGTCAACCTCTAAGCAGAGCACACATTTATACATCCATTAAAACCAAATCCTGTCTGTTTCATAATTAATTTGGCCAGCACCTACCACCATGCATGCATGCACCACTGTCCTCGTGTTACTCCCATGGTTCCTAAATTGACCACATACCACAGTATATGTACAACCCAACAACTGTGCCTAATCAGGCACATTCCTTCCATATGCTGCGGGGATTTTATGCTTGACTATCACCCTCAAATGTCATTTCAATAATGGCACTCATCTACAAAACATAGGTGTTTAAAACGATTGCCTCCCATGTATGCTAACAATCGCTCTCGCACCCATTCACCCGCTTACCGGACCTGTACCCTCGCGTTCGGTGTGTTTACTCCCTGCTGTCTTGCCTCCTGCTGCATGGCACTTTTGAAACTCTGCCGACGGGAGGCGGGGAACGCCCCTTTAGTGCGCACAACCTCTAATCATGTGGTGCGTAACTACGGCGGCCATCTTAAAGTGGTCTGAATGAAAGGAAGGGGTCCTAAGACTTAGAGCAACACAATTTACAAAAACATTCCATTATATTAAATTAATTCAAAGAAGCAAAGCTATTCAATGCAAAAGAAATGTAATTCAAAATTTGCATATATATCCTGTTCAATGGATTAGAACTTGTAAGGCAATAAACACATTTTCGAATATATTTGTGCCCACATTCACAACAGGGAGGGGTGCAGTGAAGGGAGTGTCGGGAATAGGATAAAAGTGATCTGAGTCATTCAGTGACAAATCTTATTGTTATTCAAACAAGTACATATGGGTGGTCCCTTAGAATAAAGGCCACATCACAAGGCTCATGGAGAGTCCAAATTTGTTCAAGTAGAAGGAGCCTAACTCCCTTAAGGCGATCAGTGTCTATATTGGGACAGGAGTTGGTCGTTGGTGTGTAGTCGTCTACGTTTCGACCCGAAAGGACAGTAGGAGTCTTTTCCTTACAAATGGGTCTTCATCAGGACAAAGAAGTTGTGGGCGGGCAACCTCCTCGACCGTGAAAGAAAGGCACGTCCAGGCTGCCGTCTTCCTGATCTAATGCGGCCTGTCCAGAGCAGCCTGGCCTGTAAACCTCCCCGCTCCTCAACTGCCGCACACCGCCGTGACTCCGTCCACCGATGCTTATTCCTGCTTAACAGTTTCATAGCTATGGGCGGGAGTGTACCAGTTGATCCAGCAGGTTTTTAGACCTTTTAAAGGCAAATCTGTGGGATGGCATTTTGAAACAGTTGGTATTCAACAGAGGCCAATGTTTCCTAATGATTTGGCATATCCCTGTAGATAGTGGATCAAACGTAGTAACCACCGGGAGGCCCCCCCCTTTCTCTTTCCTGTTCCTCTCCAGTAGCGCTGTTCTTGGTGTGTTCAGTGCCCTTTTGCGAGCCGTATTTACAATTTTCTTGGGGTATGCACGGTTCTAAAGTTTGTCTGCCAATTCAGCGGCTTGCTCAACAAACTTCTCTTTTGTGCTATAATTTCTCCCATACCGGAGGAACTGGACCACCAGCAGATTGTCCTGTAGGGCACGTGGAAGGAACGACCTATAGTGCAGTACAGAGTTCTTATCTGTCGGTTTCTGATGTACGTTAGTACAAACCAATTCTCTACTGCATGGATATCCAAGTCCAGGTACGTCGCCGTGTCCCTACTGATCTTCCAGGTGAATTTGAAGCACTCATCCAATCCATTCAGCCAAGTAAGAAATTTCTGGAGATCAATTTCTGTACCTGATCAAATGCATAGCACATCATCTATAAACCTCTTCCAGAGGCAGATGTTATTCTGGAAGGGGTTAGATGCATGGTTGAGCTATCTCCATACACTGGAGTACAAATGATTGGTGCGTGTCATAAAACCACTCACATTGATGACTGGTGATCCAGCGGCCTATAGAAAATATATCATAAACAACGCTACCCAACTTCATAACCTATAAACAAAATTCTATACTAAATTATGGACCCATTTATAAACCTGACATATTTTGGGCCTACTGAATCAGGTGGTCAGATTAAATCTATATACACATTATCTACAAACTATATATAATTTTATACATCTGCGAAAAGAATATTATCATTAGAATAAAACCTAACCATTTAAACGACCACCATTGGCGACGTGATCTAGCTAATAGTAACCTGCACTTCTGAATAACCAAGACCAGCTTGTTTGTCAAAAGTAAGATTTTATTTACTAAATTATGGTATTTTAATTGATAGTTTTATAAATGAATTTTATTAGCATTGAAGCAAGCATGATTGTAAAGAAACGTGAGAAAAATACAATTTAAATAAGTGAATCAAAATTAAAGTGAATATTTAAAGTTTAGCATTTCTAAAACCTAAGTCCCTAACTGAGCTAAATAGATAGAAATTAAAGTAAAGTTCTTTGAGGATTCTTACGTGCTCCACGCAATGTCCGACAGCACTTCACCCTCATCGGAAAGTCAGAAAGCAGCAGCCAGCCCATCCCTAGGGGCATGACTTTTTATACCTTTCTACGCTAACTAAACTACGCAAAGGAAAGTTTTCAGAAATCTTCGACGTCCCATTGGCTGAGAGTGACAAGTGACATGTCACCCACATTTCAAAAGTTCCATTAGGTCACTTTTCTTAAGGACCATTGTCTTTTCTGTATGCAACCAGGAGCTTCCCAGGTTTGCAACAAATGTCTCATTGCTTCCAATTGACTTCCGCGGATGCCAAGTTAAGGGCTGACAAAATGTTCTTTTTCGACCTTGGCCATGTCCGACAGAATGATGATAGCACGTCAGTTTTTGCTTTGTGAACGCAGCTTTTGACGAACATTTTATTTCAGAATGGGCGTCTCGTGACTTTTGCAGAAGTAAAATTCATCTTTTTGTAGCTCGAGTAAACTAGGCCCAAAAGCAGGCAACTTATGCTTTCTAGTATAAAACAAACACAAGAAAAGTATTAATGTAAGAAATAATGTAGATTCTGTATCCACCCCAAGATTTACTAATTAATTAACCCACCCGATTAATCAAATGTTACCTAGCCAATGCAAACAAATAAAGCAGCGTTTATATCTACCAGTCTTCGTTAATCCATGAGACTTATATGCACCTAGAATAGTAGAAATGACATCACACAGACAAGGAAAAGCAAAACAAGCACATGCTTCTTTTAAGTTTGCAGCAGTTAGTAATGACAAAAACAAAAAACAATAAATTATTTTATTATTTTGCACGAACAAAAAGATGCAACAATTATGCACGTTTATGAGCACACATGTTAGTCCCCCCATGTGTAAAGTTTAATCTAAGTTGTATTAGCACGACATATCACAAAAATCATTAATATTATTATTCATGTTATGGAAATGTGACTTCACGAGTTTAAACAAAATTTTGTTTTCTATCTCGCTCCATCAACTCCCTCATCTGGTGATTAACAAATCACCACACCAGCACTCAAAATTTTGGTAATTTAAATTTCTAAGAAATCGATTCAAATTCATTTGTATCAGTAAACCTAAAAGTCTGTTTCTGCATAATCTTTGGAATTAGCATAACGCTCTCTATGTAACTCCTGTAATTCGATCTCCCTTTCTTCTTCTTTTCTAAGTTTATAGATTCTTTTCTTTTCTTTCAACTGTTTCTTTCTTTTATGTAACAAACAACCTATTTTGGTCAAAATAAAAATGAATATTATTATAATCAAAGGTGCCAAAATCTTGCCAAGAATTGAACTTCCGATATCATGAAACCAGTTTTTAATTGCTTGAAACCTTTTTGAAAGTTTCCCTGTAAAATCTTCTTCTTCTAAAGGAATTATCTCTGAATGCATTTGTGTAATATTCTTAATGTACATTTCAATATTCTTACTTTCGTCAGGTATATATGTGCAACAATGTTGTACATGTAAAATGCCACAGACTCCTCCCTCTTTTGCTAGGAGTATGTCTAAAGCAAGGCGGTCTTGAATTACCATGGATCTAATTGCAATAACTTCAACATTTACTAATTGAAACCCATCAGCTGTATCAGTTGATAATCTATCAACTATAGTGGATAATTTTCTAATTCTCCCTGCATTTAAGGTTATACCAACAAAAGGTATTACTGCTTGAAAAATATCTCCCAGAACTTCAGTAAAAGTTTCTCTTTTAACTCTATTTACATAATTATGAATTTTAAACAATCCTTCTGAATCTCTGTCAACATGAAACACTTTAGGAAAAACAATTCCCACATAACAAGTTCCATACCAATGGTCTGGAAGGTTGTAGTAGGCTTTGTCACCACAAACAAAATAAATCCCAGGAAAGATTGGATCCTTTCCACCTTTGAATCCCCAACCTCCCAAAATCTGATAAGTATCTTCACAGTTACTTGCACCTACAAAGTAATTATCAAAAAGTGTATTATCTCTTCTAATGCAAAGCTTTCCACTAACTGGTTTGTCTATGTGAATTGCAATATTTTCAAGCATTTTGCCATTTAACTTCTCATCCTCTTTCTGCCAAAAACTTGACTTAGTCTGCTTGACTAATTCATTCCTCTTATAAATTGCTCTTCTCTCCTCAACCATATTCAAAAATTTCTTTCCTTCAGCACTTAATTTGCAAGTTAGATTATTTTTATAAGCATACTCATAAGTAAGTTCGTTAGTAACAAGGAAAAATTCTCTCATTTGCTTTGCTTTCTTGTGCTTATTTAAAGCATTTTCAATTTTAATATTTGCAAAAATTTCATCATAATTTGAATAGTAATATTCTAAACGTCCAGTTTGATAAAATAAACTAGTTAACACACTACATGTTACAGCATAAGTGAGAGGAAGCATATTATATGTTACTCCCTCAGAAACAGAAGCAGGTAACTTAACGCAGACGTAGCAGTCTTTTGCATCCATTACCTTAACATATTCACTCAATAGCTTTGTGAATGTATTACTTGAAAAATCACTAATTGATTTATCTTGATGAATGTTAGGCTGATGATCAATAACTTTTGCGGACGCACTATGTTTAGTTTGGCTAACCAGAGCTTTGCTTGTTGTGTTAACTTTGTGTAATTCTCTATTCATTTCCAAAGGGATAATCACAGCTAAAATCAACCAGAGCAGAATTAAAATGAGCAGACACACCAGAGTCATCTTACAGCATCTCTTAAAAACAGAACACTTTGAAGTGCTCTCCTTAACATAAGGCATTTTTAGTTAGTTTAGCCTCAAAAAAAATAAATAAAAATAAAAATAAATTTTAAAATTCTAAATTTATATTTACACCCCCCTTTTAAAATATATATTTTTTTTTTTTAAAACCCTAAACAAGATTTCTTCGACCTTATGTCATACATAAGTTTTCTTCAACTAAACAGTTTTTCTTCGACCTTGTGTCAACTAACAAATTTTCTTCAGCCTTTTGCCAATTTAATATATCTGTACTTCAATCATTGTCACTAA
Organism: Lissotriton helveticus; assembly: GCF_964261635.1. Classification (NCBI taxonomy): domain Eukaryota; kingdom Metazoa; phylum Chordata; class Amphibia; order Caudata; family Salamandridae; genus Lissotriton; species Lissotriton helveticus. Next base: position 733,598,659 of record NC_136070.1, read on the forward strand.
TTTCTTGGATTTCGTTTTCTTCTTCACTACTATCATATATGTCAATAACAGGTGGAATTATTAAGTAAGTCCACTCAGGAGACTTGTATTTTTGGTTTGGTCTTACTATTCTTTTTCCTTTTCTCGATATCACTTCAATTTTCCTTCCAACTCCAACTTCTTTTTCAGGACTCTTTTGACTACTGATTTCTTCAACTTGTTCTATTGGTTTCTTGATCAATCTGACTCTCAATCTTCCACCAGGCCAGTAGTCTGCTTTTCTCACGTACTTCTTCTTTGGTTCAGAATTATTTGATTCTGACTTCCAAGTCCTTTTCTTTCTGTTTTCACTTTCACCATCCACGTCACTTTCTTCAGTTTCGTAGTCTGAAATTTCAATTGACTCAGGAACTTCTCTATTCGGCAATTTCACTCCTTCAGGAACTTCACTTTGTCTTCCATCACTGGTACTCGGTAATTCGTCTTCCTCCTCTTCTTCAATTACCCCCAACTTCCCAGATTTCGGATTTCTGTTCCTTACTTCAGAGTTTGTTCTCTGCCTTTCGATACTCTCCTGGTCTGAAACTTCTTTTTGTTCTGCTTCTTTGTCTTCAATAGAGACAACCGAATCCTCAGTTATCTTCCCTTTTAACAGATTCTCTTCACCTTCAGAATCTATTTCAATGATTTCTAAGTCTTTTCTTGTCAAATTTCCATTCACTGGCACAGTTTCCAGATGTCGACTTTCTTGTCGATCTTCAGAATCTGGATTTATTTCACCTTTTGTTTCGCCTTCTGCTTCAGAATCAGAATCATCTGTGGTATCACTTTCAACATCAGAACTTTCAGGAGTTGGTACTGGAATAGTATGACTAGGATGAATCCAGCGTTTCAATCCTCTACACTTTACAGCATTAGTAGTGATCAAAATTATCTGCCTAGGTTTCTGCCATCTAGGAGCTAGACAATTCCTTCTCCGATGTACTTTCGTTCTGACCCAATCGCCAGGTCTTAGATCGTGTGTCAAAACCTTTTCATCTGATTGTGCTTCAGTTCCCACCTGATTAGACACAGAAGTTACCATATCAGATAACCTTTTACAGTAATCCAAAATAGCACTGTCATTTATGCTCAACAGTTTACCTACAGGTACAAAAGCTTGCCTCATAACTCTTCCCATTAAAATTTCATGAGGACTCAAACCTGTCTTTTTATCTGGTGTACTTCTTAATGACATCAAAACAAGTGGAAGAGCATCAGTCCACTTTACACCTGTTTCAAGACACATTTTTCCAATTCTGTTTTTAATTGTTCCATTAATTTGTTCAACCACTCCTGATGCCTCTGGTCTGTATGCACAGTGTATTTTCTGCTCAATGCTCAAAGCTTCGCAAATTAACTTCATCAGTTTGTTATCAAAATGGCTTCCTCCATCACTCTCAATAGTGACTGGAAAACCGTACCTTGGGATGATTTCTCTGAGCATTAGTTTTGCTACTGTAATTGAATCACAATGTCGTGTAGGGAAAGCCTCTACCCATCTTGAAAACAAGCAAACAATTACAAGCACATATTTCAAACAATTGTGTAAGGGCATTTCAATGAAATCCATTTGTAATCTGGTAAAAGGACCACCCTCTCGACCAATTATTCCTGTCCCCACCACTGATTTTCTGTTTGGATTCATTTGTTGGCATGACAAACACCTTTGACAAAAAGATTCTGCAATAGTTCTAAACTTAGTATTGAACCATGTTTCTCTGAAAAGTCTAACCATAGAATCTCTTCCTAGATGTGCTGGACCATGATATAATCTGGCCATGTCAGCAATCAAGCAATTTGGTAAGACTACTCTGCCATCTTTGTAAACCCACACTCCATCTTCTTCACGTGGTCTACAATCTGATCTTAACCACAAGTCTTTTTCTTCATCTTCTGCTTCATTTTGTAAATCTCTAATCTCATGCCATGTTTCTACAACTGTTGTTAGCATTAATGAATTTGAATCAGTTTCTTTACTCCTCTCCCGATTGTAAGAATAATTTTTCCTTGCGCAGTATTTAGCTGTTTCATCTGCGAAGGCATTTCCCTTGGAAATATAATCAATTCCTCTAGTGTGTGCTGCACACTTAACAATGGCGATTTCTTTTGGCAATTGTATTGCTTCAATTAGTCTCCTAATGAAAACTGCATTTTTAATTGGTGATCCTGCTGATGTCATGTATCCTCTCTGTGACCAGAGTTGTCCATAATCATGCACAACTCCGTACTCATACTGACTATCAGTAATGATGGTAACTCTTATATCCTTTGATATTTCACATGCACGAATTAAAGCAATTAATTCAGCCACTTGTGCTGAACGAACTCCTTCAAGACATGATGCTTCTTCGACATCTGTGACTGTACAAACTGAATATGAAGCTTTTAAAACACCTCCTTCGGATCTTAAGCATGAGCCATCTACAAAGTAGACAAAATCCGATTCAGACAAAGGTCTGTCTTTGATGTCTTTTCTTGGTTTAGTGCAGAATTCCATGACATCTAAACATTCATGTTCTGTTTCAATGTCATCAACAATTTCAGAATCAGGCAGTAATGTAGAAGGATTCAGATTTAAACATCTTGAAATCGAAACATTATCTGCTCCTAGTATGATTTTCTCATACTTTGTTAATCTGCTACTTGTTAAATGCTGAGTCTTACCTCTTGTCAGTAATATTTCTACTGAATGAGGCACAAAAACTTTCACAGGAAATCCCATAATGATTCCCTCACTTTGTTCGAGGCTAATACTTGTAGCTGCAACTGCTTTTAAGCAACCTGGTAATGCTTTTGCAATTGGATCAAGAACTGCAGAGAAGTATGCAATAGGTTTCTTTAAATTTCCGTGTCTCTGAATTAACACAGATAATGCACATCCTTCTCTCTCACTGCAATACAGTTCGAAATCTTTCTCATAATTTGGCATACCTAAAGCAGGAGCTTGGCATAAGCTCTTTTTCAGGTTTTCAAAAGAATCCATCTCAGCATCATTGAGAATAATTGGATCTTTTACATCTGACTTTGTCAGTCTTTGTAGTGGTTTTGCAATTACTGAAAATCCACTTATCCATTGTCGACAATAACCAACCATTCCCAAGAACATTCTGACCTGTCTTTGTGTTCTAGGTGGTAACATTGCTTGAATCATTTTTATTCTTTCTATTGTTACTTGTCTTTTTCCCTTTGCAATTCTGTGACCAAGATATTTTACTTCTTGTTTGCAAAACTGTAGTTTTGCTGGGGACACTTTATGTCCTTCTTCTGCAAGGCGATTTAACAGAATTATTGTGTCTGTCACACAATTTTCTCTTGTCTTTGCAGCTATTAACAAATCATCAATATACTGCACTAGCGTAGACCTACCAGGTAAGTCTAGGTCTTCTAATGATCTTTTTAACAGTTCATTAAAGATTGAAGGACTTTCTGTATAGCCCTGAGGGATTCTTGACCATCCGAGGGTCTTACCTTGGAATCTGAAAGCAAAGATTTCATAACTGTCTGGATGTAAGGGAACAGTAAAGAATGCATTGCAAAGGTCAATGACTGTATACCATTCGGCATCGTGTGGAATCTGGAATAGAATTACTGCTGGATTTGGAACCACAGGACAACATGGAACGACAATTTGATTAACCTTTCTCAAATCTTGTACGATTCTAAATGTTCCGTTTGACTTTTTAACTCCCATAATTGGTGAATTACAAGGACTACTCTCCATTTCTTTTAATACACCTTGCTTGATTAATTTTTCAATTATTGGTGTAATACCTTCAATTGTTTCTGTTTTCATTTTATACTGTGGAATGTTTGGAAATTCTATTCCCTGTTTCAATGTAATTTTTACTGGATCTACGTTTTTCATCAGACCCATCTCATTTCCAGTAAAATCCCATATTTCAGATTTCACTGTTTCCTTGAGTTCTTCAGGTAAATCCTTTTCTTCAAATGCAGGAAACAATTTTGTTTCTTCTGCTTCCATCATCATCATTGTCATTCTGTATAAACCATCTTCCTCCATTGTTTGTAACTCAACTCCATCAGGAGAACAATATATTCTACAATTCATTTTACATAGGATGTCTCTGCCCAATAGATTCACTGGACTACTATTACAAACCACAAATCTGTGTTTGTCTCTATAATTTCCAATTTCAACTGGTACTGGATCAGTTAAGTCAGTTTTAATTTGCTGATTACTTACTCCGACAACTTGGATGGTATCCCCAGAGAGAGGTAGGTTTTCAATTTCCACTGATCTAACAGTAGAACGGGTAGCACCAGTGTCCACTAGAAAAGTGATGTCTACATCATTAACTTTCCCGTTTACAAAAGGACCAGACTGGTCAACCTCAAGAGTGGCTCCAACAACACACTCTTCCTCCTCTCTCGGGCATCGTCAACAATAATCATCTGAATCGCTGTCTTGACTTTCTGTTAATAAAAACTGTTGTGAAGCATTTTGCATTTGAACTCTTTGCTGCTTTTGCTGTTTTTGTGGTTTTATTACCTGTTCACTTCCCTGAAATCCCACGTTTGGATTATATTTTTGAACTCCCCCACAATTCGGAAAAGGTGGTTGTGGCAATTGGTCTTGACGATTATTCACCTGTTGCTGTTGCTGCAACTGTCGCTGAATATTTAATTCGTTTAACCCCTGTTGCATCTGTAGCTGTCGCTGCAGGTCAACACCATTCTGCATCTGTGGATTCAATAAGGGATTCTTTAAGTTTTTAGGAGGATGAGGACACTCGTCTCTCCAATGTCCAATTTCGCCACAATTAAAACAAGGTAATCTTTGTTTCAACTCCTCAATCTTTGGGCTAAATTTCTTTGGGAAATTATTACTTTTAAACTTTCCTTGTATCTGGTTTGTATTTCCAGTTTGAACAAAATTAGTGTTCTTATTACCCATGCTGGCAATCTGTTGCTCAGCCACTTTTACCTGAGCCCACATGGCTTTCTCCTTGAGCTTTTTCTGTTTTACTTCTATCTCATCACTGCAATACTTAGCTTTTCTTAAAATATCATCTACAGATAGTGATTGCCATCCGACAATGCTGTTTCTGATCATTTCTCCAATTTCAGGTTTTAGTCCATAAACAAATCTATAGACAAAATGGCTCATGTCTTTTTCGTCTAGTTTTTCATAACCACTGTATTGTTTAAAGATTAACAGTAGTCTTTCATAAAAAAGAATGAACTGATTCTTTTGTTTCCTGTTCTGTCCTTTCTATTTTAACCCAATCGACTTCCTTGGGTGGAATTTTGTTTTTCATCCAAACAATCACTTTTTCATAAAAATCCATTACAAGAGGATTTGGAGCACCTGTTTCTTTGATTCGCTCAGGTTCTGTTTTTGGCCAACTAATCGATATTTTACATTCTGTCCAAAGATCTGATGGAACCACAATATCAAAAAATCCATCTAAATCAATCCACAGAACTTTTGACACTTTGATAAATCTATCGACTTGCCTGTACCACTCAACTGGTTTTTCCCTCAATTTTGGAAAGTCATTTGTAAATAACAGAATGTCCTGTCTCGACCAAGGGACATGAACATATCCTCCACCTGCAATTTCTCTCATTGGAAATTGTTTTGACAATTTTTCCAATCTTTCATCTTCCTTCTTTTTCGTCCATTTCACTCTCCACTTATTCAGTTCTCCTAGCTTTTTGATATAAACAATCAAATCTTTTATATGTACTATTCTTCCCATTGAGTTCAAACTCTCAATGTCACTTTCTGAAAAGTCTAATCTGTAATGTTTCGCAAAATTCTTTTGTTTGCTCACATCAATTTCAAGTTCTGCTGCTAGATCCTCTAGTTGATCATATTTATTTTTTGTTTTCCATTGAATGCTTTTACAAATGAACAGTAGTTCATCATCTCGATAGTAATTTAAACTATCTGGACCAATTGTTCCGATTATTAATTCTTCGATATTTGCTTTTAATTTGGCCACATCAAGTTTTGGTGTGGTTACCCTGACTTCAGGACTCCCTATATCTGATATAGCACCCATTGGTGTTTTTGGAGATAAATCCTCATTAAAGGTTAAATCAGGCATTCTTGATTTAGAAGAGTTTATTTCAGATAAGTCTGAATAAAATTTTTCAGCAGCCTTTTGAATTTCAGTATTTAAAGGAATAGTTAATCCTGTTTTGTTTGTTTCCTTTTGGTCAAATACAGGCTGAACAGGACCAATCGTTACTGGAACTGTCACAGCTTCCATGCCTTTTGTCATTCTTTTTATTAATTCTTCTTTAGATCTTAAATATTCATTATAATCAACATCTTCAACATTTCTTGCCTCTCTTGTATAATCTTTTGGAGCTTCTCTTGCCCTTGGAGCCATTGTAAAATGTCTACCTTCATTACGAGCATTATCAAATTCTGGTCTTCTAGGAGTTTCAATGATTTCACAATTATTTGGATAAAGTTTAGGAGCTTCATTAATTGGAGGTGCACTCGGTGAAGTTTCGGTAGAAACCACCGGAGTAGACCATGATCTAGGAGGTCTCAAAGGCTGATTCTTTCTAGCAATTGTATATATTTCTTCCATAACTGCATCCTCAGATTCACTTTCCATAGATTTCCCTGTAGGAGTACCCATTACCATTTCCTGAATTAAATACAATCCTTCACTCATGTTTCCCTGTCTCCACATTCGCAATCTATCTTCATGAGTTTCTCTTCTCCAAGGTGGATTTTTAGAAGGTCTTTTAATTCCACTAGCTTCTCTTTGTAATTGATACATCTCGTCTTCCCACTCAACTAAAGCTTCAAATTGAGTTGGTCTCGGTTTCGGAACAAGAGCGTTCATTTTCTCTCGTAAATTTCTCAAGACTTTTACATTAAATGAACCATCATCAGGCCAAGTTAAAACACCGTCGTTCTTAGTATAGCGTTTCCAACTATCGAACCATAAGACAGTATGATATCCATATTCACCTTCCATGTACGCTGCAGGTGTTTTATACTTATGAAGTAGTTTACCACCTCGCGTTTCAATTTTCTTATCAGGTGAAAATAAATTCTTAAACTTCTGAAATAATGTTGGCTTTTTCTCAACATGTTTAAAATGATAACTCATTTTTAAGAGTTAAATCTAATTCACAAAATCGTTCGTAAAATATTTCCGGGATGTTCCGCAAAACAACCAATCCGTGCGCGAAACACACCAACAAGCCAATGACAGTTGAGCTACGTCACTTTTCTGCTCAACCAATAAAATTGGAGTTTTTCTGAAGGACCAATCAGCATACAGGTCGTCAGAGACTCAAGAGCCAATTAGAATACAGCTTGTGACGTAGGTCACCCAATCCCAGCGCGGCTCTGTGACGTACACAGCAGCTGCGGTTTCTCGTTTCTCACTCCTGGCGCTTAACCCTCCTTCGCAAAATCTTTTCACATCGCCATTTTAAGAACACTTTTCAGTGTAAATTAATTCTTAACAATGACTATAAGGACAACATCTGTTCGTTTCACTATTTAGGATAGTTTACATACATTCAAGTATCCACACTTCGGAATAGACGGCGCTATTCACACTAAGGATAATATCCAATTGTCAGTAGAGTAACCTTTACCCCACCCTTCTAACACGTATAATTATGAACTCGTTTTGCTCTGAACGCACCGCGAAGTGACAATTCTAAGAGTTCCACTTGAACATAAAATACAAATCAAACTCGCACTTTCACACTGAAAATTCCCTAATTTCAAACACACATGAAATCCGTACAGGACTCTCACCTGTTTATAGAGATCATGCACCGTTAGCAAAATAACGACGTTATCCGTACAGGGCTCTCACCTGTTTATAGATATGAAACATGTACCCGTACAGGACTCTAACCTGTTTATAGATAATCATGCACCGACGCTAATTTACCCTTCACTCAAGCTCGGATATAACTAATACTCTTATCACAGTGAGTTTTATGGAAGGCGCTTTGTCCCTATTCTCATGCTGCTTTAATTTCTTAGAAAACCCTCACTATACAAGATTCACACCTAGCCCTAAAACTGTGCTGCTCGGCGACAACACTATGGTACACGGCGATACCTCTTGTGATACTCGGCGATATCACTACAAACAGAACAGATGGCTTGCGTGACTAATTTCTCGCCACACAATCTATACCGGTATAGCTTACAGATAGCACGAAAAACGAACTCAACATGTGTTAAAACATCGATCCTATTTCCATACTATAACGTTTTAGTAACTCTTAGCAATCAACATATTACCTTGGTTACCCTTAGCAACCATCAATTTCTGCTACCAGAGAATTGATCCAGCGGCCTATAAAAAATATATCATAAACAACGCTACCCAACTTCATAACCTATAAACAAAATTCTATACTAAATTATGGACCCATTTATAAACCTGACATATTTTGGGCCTACTGAATCAGGTGGTCAGATTAAATCTATATACACATTATCTACAAACTATATATAATTTTATACATCTGCGAAAAGAATATTATCATTAGAATAAAACCTAACCATTTAAACGACCACCATTGGCGACGTGATCTAGCTAATAGTAACCTGCACTTCTGAATAACCAAGACCAGCTTGTTTGTCAAAAGTAAGATTTTATTTACTAAATTATGGTATTTTAATTGATAGTTTTATAAATGAATTTTATTAGCATTGAAGCAAGCATGATTGTAAAGAAACGTGAGAAAAATACAATTTAAATAAGTGAATCAAAATTAAAGTGAATATTTAAAGTTTAGCATTTCTAAAACCTAAGTCCCTAACTGAGCTAAATAGATAGAAATTAAAGTAAAGTTCTTTGAGGATTCTTACGTGCTCCACGCAATGTCCGACAGCACTTTACCCTCATCGGAAAGTCAGAAAGCAGCAGCCAGCCCATCCCTAGGGGCATGACTTTTTATACCTTTTATACGCTAACTAAACTACGCAAAGGAAAGTTTTCAGAAATCTTCGACGTCCCATTGGCTGAGAGTGACAAGTGACATGTCACCCACATTTCAAAAGTTCCATTAGGTCACTTTTCTTAAGGACCATTGTCTTTTCTGTATGCAACCAGGAGCTTCCCAGGTTTGCAACAAATGTCTCATTGCTTCCAATTGACTTCCGCGGATGCCAAGTTAAGGGCTGACAAAATGTTCTTTTTCGACCTTGGCCATGTCCGACAGAATGATGATAGCACGTCAGTTTTTGCTTTGTGAACGCAGCTTTTGACGAACATTTTATTTCAGAATGGGCGTCTCGTGACTTTTGCAGAAGTAAAATTCATCTTTTTGTAGCTCGAGTAAACTAGGCCCAAAAGCAGGCAACTTATGCTTTCTAGTATAAAACAAACACAAGAAAAGTATTAATGTAAGAAATAATGTAGATTCTGTATCCACAGAGAGATAAACGGTTAAGGGGGGGTCCGAGGGGAAAAAATTATTATAGACCTACTGGTACCTAGTCCCCCAACTAGACACTAAAACACACGGAAGGTACAGAAGGTCTCAGAAATACAGAGGGAGAGAAAAGAAAATAGCAAATCTCTCTATTGGGACCTAATAGTGTCCTCTTTACATGCCCAGAATACACAGTTAATCTGGAAACAACCAAGAAAACAAAAACAAGAGAAGATGCACAAGGAGAGGAAAAAGATACCCATCAGCCCACTCATAAGTGGAATCTCGTCATCTGGGTATATGTTGGTAAATGGTGTCCTCTAGGGTCTGCCTTGGAAACAATCCATAGGACTGCCTAGTGATGGACCCAGAACATTTCACCAACAGATGACAGTATATGAGCGGGAGGGGTTGAGGTTGCAGTGCTCAAAGAAAAAGAAGAAGAAAGGGAAAATAATCCAAGTGATTCTAAAAATACCTACGATGATGTCATGAAATACTTTATTAGGGCTGACCATCAAAGTGGTATGGTTAAAAACAGTATGCTGATAGCATGTAAGGAATTGCTACCCACCAATGTTGTTATTCGGTCAACATGTTTCAGCCTCAAGGGCTTTCGTCAGGACCTATGGTGCTACTGCAACACTTACTTAAGTGATGTGAAAGTGGGATCTACATCTGCTTTCCAAACTGAAAAGAGTGTATCTTCTCCTGCATAGACACAATACAAAAGACAGAAACAGAGACATGGACAAATTATGTCAACAAAAAGAAGTGCACAGACTGCAAACTCTCGTTTCTATGGTCTTTATAATATGGCTATGAACACTTGAAAGACACTCACCCTTATTGTGGGGAGAGAAAACCTCACCTCACCTGGCCACTGCTCAGGAAGAAAGGGAGGCCACGCACTGGAAATAAACAGAACACTTAGAAAGTTATAACCAGTGGTAGTAGAAACACAATCTACAGACAAGAAAAACTGGATTCAAAACACATAAATCAGAGACACACATGGTGACACAATGGCCAGACTGGTTTCCTCTTGCATCAGGAAAGTATACCACAAAGCCTCACTGACTGCACTGCTTGCACAAACCTGTAGACCTATAAAGTACAAAGGCCCAGGTAGCCAGCCGCAGTCACTGGGAATAGAGGCGCCTACTCCTGTGCTTTCCACCTAGTACTCAAAGACCAAAGACCAAAGCAATAATGCTATTGACTGTACCACCACCACTGACCTCTCCGTCGTTGCCTCGGAGTGAAAACTGAGCCGAGGGGGAGGCGACGACTGATGGTCACACGCGATGTTAAATACACTGCAGTGGACCTGAAAGGAAACTCCTTTGTTTCAAAATTTGATTGGCTCATGTGTAGGCCAATGGGAATCGGCTCACAGGCAGCCAACCGTGACCTACACTGATAAGCCTGCAGTGGACCTGAAAGGAAATTCCTTTGTTTCAAAATTTGATTGGCTCATGTGTAGGCCAATGGGAATCGGCTCACAGGCAGCCAACCGTGACCTACACTGATAAGCCTGCAGTGGACCTGAAAGGAAACTCCTTTGTTTCAAAATTTGATTGGCTCATGTGTAGGCCAATGGGAATCGGCTCATAGGCAGCCAACCGTGACCTACACTGATAAGCCTGCAGTGGACCTGAAAGGAAACTCCTTTGTTTCAAAATTTGATTGGCTCATGTGTAGGCCAATGGGAAACGGCTCACAGGCAGCCAACCGTGACCTACACTGATAAGCCTGCAGTGGACCTGAAAGGAAACTCCTTTGTTTCAAAATTTGATTGGCTCATGTGTAGGCCAATGGGAATCGGCTCACAGGCAGCCAAACGTGACCTACACTGATAAGCCTGCAGTGGACCTGAAAGGAAACTCCTTTGTTTCAAAATTTGATTGGCTCATGTGTAGGCTCCGGTGAGACCATTCCCCTTCCACTCTTTTCTTTTAAAAGAGGGAACAACTTGAGAGACTCTCTTGTGCATACACGACCTCGGCAAGAAGTATGTGAACCCCCGCAAACTCTATGGGGTCTGCCCCCGGTACGAGGACATCATCCCTGCGGGAATTGCTCAGTATGCCCACTGACCAGCAAAACACTTGAAGTGGACATTGGGACCTCACGACCATGGCAATTGAAACACCACACTAATTGCAACAGTGAGAAAGTGATATACCAGATTACCTGCCCCTGTGGACTAAGGTATATCGGCATGACCGCAAGAAAAATCAAATTGCGCGTGCAGGAACATATGAGCACCATGAGACGCAGAAAACAGGCAACACGGCTCACCACTCACTTCCTTGACAAGAGACATAGTCCAGATGAACTGAGATGGTTGGTTCTAGAACAACCTTACATACCTAGTCACGTCACGGATGTTTCACTTTTCCTATTGAGGAAAGAACAGAAGTGGGTTTTCAAACTTCATAGTGACACAGAAGGATTGAATGATGACATTCCTTGGATACAGCTGTGATTGCGCAGATTGTTTTCCGAACACAGAGTCCTTGTGCTAACAGCCTTTGGCATAAGGGTTACCTCCACTGAGCTCTAACACCCTCGCTGGGTAGGGTTCCCCTTCTCATGTTCTATATATATTGAATATATGTAGCCAGTGTCTATATCAGTTTAAGCCCCCGGTACTATCCGACTGGAAGTTGGCAAACGGCTAAATTAGCGCGCGACCTCTAAACATTGCCCTCTAGCAGTATAAATAAATAAACACACCCAGCTCTTCTTATGGCTCTTCTTTGGATAGAATACAACACACCATCTTACTGCCTTACGATTTGACTGGTGCGCATATGCGCGTGAGGTATGTCTCACGGTCGGCCTGTTAATGTGGCTGAGGCTTATCAGTGTTGGTCACGGTTGGCTGCCTGTGAGCCGATTCCCATTGGCCTACACATGAGCCAATCAAATTTTGAAACAAAGGAGTTTCCTTTCAGGTCCACTGCAGGCTTATCAGTGTAGGTCACGTTTGGCTGCCTGTGAGCCGATTCCCATTGGCCTACACATGAGCCAATCAAATTTTGAAACAAAGGAGTTTCCTTTCAGGTCCACTGCAGGCTTATCAGTGTAGGTCACGGTTGGCTGCCTGTGAGCCGTTTCCCATTGGCCTACACATGAGCCAATCAAATTTTGAAACAAAGGAGTTTCCTTTCAGGTCCACTGCAGGCTTATCAGTGTAGGTCACGGTTGGCTGCCTATGAGCCGATTCCCATTGGCCTACACATGAGCCAATCAAATTTTGAAACAAAGGAGTTTCCTTTCAGGTCCACTGCAGGCTTATCAGTGTAGGTCACGGTTGGCTGCCTGTGAGCCGATTCCCATTGGCCTACACATGAGCCAATCAAATTTTGAAACAAAGGAATTTCCTTTCAGGTCCACTGCAGGCTTATCAGTGTAGGTCACGGTTGGCTGCCTGTGAGCCGATTCCCATTGGCCTACACATGAGCCAATCAAATTTTGAAACAAAGGAGTTTCCTTTCAGGTCCACTGCAGTGTATTTAACATCGCGTGTGACCATCAGTCGTCGCCTCCCCCTCGGCTCAGTTTTCACTCCGAGGCAACGACGGAGAGGTCAGTGGTGGTGGTACAGTCAATAGCATTATTGCTTTGGTCTTTGGTCTTTGAGTACTAGGTGGAAAGCACAGGAGTAGGCGCCTCTATTCCCAGTGACTGCGGCTGGCTACCTGGGCCTTTGTACTTTATAGGTCTACAGGTTTGTGCAAGCAGTGCAGTCAGTGAGGCTTTGTGGTATACTTTCCTGATGCAAGAGGAAACCAGTCTGGCCATTGTGTCACCATGTGTGTCTCTGATTTATGTGTTTTGAATCCAGTTTTTCTTGTCTGTAGATTGTGTTTCTACTACCACTGGTTATAACTTTCTAAGTGTTCTGTTTATTTCCAGTGCGTGGCCTCCCTTTCTTCCTGAGCAGTGGCCAGGTGAGGTGAGGTTTTCTCTCCCCACAATAAGGGTGAGTGTCTTTCAAGTGTTCATAGCCATATTATAAAGACCATAGAAACGAGAGTTTGCAGTCTGTGCACTTCTTTTTGTTGACATAATTTGTCCATGTCTCTGTTTCTGTCTTTTGTATTGTGTCTATGCAGGAGAAGATACACTCTTTTCAGTTTGGAAAGCAGATGTAGATCCCACTTTCACATCACTTAAGTAAGTGTTGCAGTAGCACCATAGGTCCTGACGAAAGCCCTTGAGGCTGAAACATGTTGACCGAATAACAACATTGGTGGGTAGCAATTCCTTACATGCTATCAGCATACTGTTTTTAACCATACCACTTTGATGGTCAGCCCTAATAAAGTATTTCATGACATCATCGTAGGTATTTTTAGAATCACTTGGATTATTTTCCCTTTCTTCTTCTTTTTCTTTGAGCACTGCAACCTCAACCCCTCCCGCTCATATACTGTCATCTGTTGGTGAAATGTTCTGGGTCCATCACTAGGCAGTCCTATGGATTGTTTCCAAGGCAGACCCTAGAGGACACCATTTACCAACATATACCCAGATGACGAGATTCCACTTATGAGTGGGCTGATGGGTATCTTTTTCCTCTCCTTGTGCATCTTCTCTTGTTTTTGTTTTCTTGGTTGTTTCCAGATTAACTGTGTATTCTGGGCATGTAAAGAGGACACTATTAGGTCCCAATAGAGAGATTTGCTATTTTCTTTTCTCTCCCTCTGTATTTCTGAGACCTTCTGTACCTTCCGTGTGTTTTAGTGTCTAGTTGGGGGACTAGGTACCAGTAGGTCGATAATAATTTTTTCCCCTCGGACCCCCCCTTAACCGTTTATCTCTCTGTTCTGTTGTGCAGCCTTGGCTGCGGGTCCTTCATCTTTAATTAAGGCACTGACCATTTGGTGCATCCCCTGGATTCTTCACATTCTGATTTGACGACACCATGGCGGACTTTGGCGGTATTGGTTTCGACGATGAATTCCTTTCATCGATTTTATCTGAAAATCCTAGTATGCTAGACCAGATCCCCACTCCAGCTCCAGCTATTGTGGGAGACTGGGAAACGATATTAAACCTGAAAAAAAGTCACTCACGTACCATCATACACGGTCAAATAATGGCAGAATATTTACATGGCAAATGTTCACCCACAGGTCTCATAGTTACCAACGCGCCTAGGCTCTTCCTCACTGACAAGGTCTTTGTCAAAGACTGGTCCTTAATAGCCTGGCGCTGTACAAGAGACTGGCTGATTTTAATTATCACTACAGCCAAACGTATTGCAGATGCCATCTTGGTCGAGATTCAAATTCTAGAAGGGCAAATTAAGACCACCCTAACAACCAAAAGATTTGAGAAACAATTAGAAGACTCCAACAAAGCAAACAAGGAGTATAAAGATCCAATTTTTCTCGCCAAGATAGAAAAGTTCAAGAAAGACCTGGCTAAGTTCTCACATGAGAAGGTGTATCCCTACACCAGTGATAATTACACTCCCACTGATACCAATAAACCCAAACACACTGCAGGCTCTTCATATGCCACATCATCTGAGACTGAGTCTTCTGGCTCTGAGAGTGGAGACAATAGCCAACCCAGAGGCAGAGGCCGTGGTAATCGACCGAATCGTCGATACAATAATCGTGGAAACATGTACCAGACGGGGTCATGGTGGCCACCAGCCCCGTGGGGTTATCCCCAGTTTCCCCCACCAATGTCTCATTACCCGATGCAGCCTCAGTATTTTGAAAACCAGGCTTTTTTAGGACAGGGCCGAGGTTGGAACAGAGGCAGGCGGAGAGGCCAAAACCAAGTTCAGTGGTCAGACAACCAGGACTCGACAACAACACACAACAAACAAGGGCAATGAGCGAGTCACAAGAGGATGAAGACTTGGTAGTGAACCTAAGTAGTCGAGTGATCACTCCTACTGAACAGGATGTTCTAAACAGAGGCCTAGGGTTTGTCCCGACCAACAGTGGGGAACCCTTTTTGATAAGAGGGGAGATCGAACGATTTTTCAGAACCATCAGGCTGCACTATTTCTTCAAAAACAAAGAAACAGATACCCCGACTGAAGATACAAACACAGGTCTTAAAGTTAGATCCACTTTCATGCCCCTGTTGCAACAAGTACCATCCAAAGTTGGCACTTTTGAGGCTGCAATACTACAAGACCTCAAATCTATGGACTTTTCCAAAGAGGGGAACTACCAGAATATATCAAAAAGAGACAGATCAGCCCTGGACACTCTCTCGAAAGACACGGGGATAGTGATTAAACCAGCGGACAAGGGGGGTGCCATAGTCATTCTCAACACTACTGACTACCGAGCTGAATGCCTGAGACAACTAGGCAATGCACAGTCCTACACCCTCCTTGCTGAAAATCCCACGCCAAGACTAACTAATGAGATCAAACATCTGGTAGAGGAAGCCAGCGCAGAAGGCTGGATTACTCCGAAAGAGGCAATCTTTTTAGTCACCAAGTGGCCCATCACTCCCTACTTTTACATCCTCCCAAAGATTCATAAGCCTGCGAGACCCCCTCCGGGCCGTCCGATTATTTCGGGCATTGGATCTTTGCTCGAACCTCTGTCCTCCTTTGTTGACATCTTTTTAAGTCCCATTGTTAAGACAATGCCGACCTACCTTCAGGACACCAAAGATGTCCTGCGCATTCTACCTGAGGTGACCTTCGACATTAATACTGACATTTTAGCTAGTTTTGATGTCGAATCTTTGTACACTTGTATTCCTCAAATGGATACACTACAAACTGTACAAGAACTTTTAGAGGCTTTCCCTTCTACCTTGACAACTCCCACTCACTTTGTCATGGAATTAGCTCGGATTGCTATGACCGAGAATTTTTTTGCCTTTGAGGATTCCCTGTATTTACAAACCTCGGGGACATCAATGGGCAGCAAATTTGCCCCCAGCCTGGCTAATTTGTATGTCCACCAGTTTGAGACCCACCACGTGTTGAGCACCAACAACCCTCATCATCATCAATTGATGATGTGGAAGCGGTACATCGACGACATTCTTGTCGTCTGGCGTGGCGATGTACCTTCCCTCTTGTTGTTTCAAGAGTGGCTGAATGGTCAGAATGCTTTTTTGAGGTTTACCCTTGAGCATAGTAGAACAGAGCTCCCCTTCTTGGATCTTGTCATCTTTCCAGAAGATGGTCATTTGGCGAGCTCCTTGTATCGGAAACCCATGGCTCGGAACTCCCTGCTGAGATTCGATAGCCATCACCCCCGGTCCCTCCGTGAGAACCTCCCCTTTGGACAGTTCTTGAGGGTCCGGAGGAATTGTTCAAACATTCCAGACTTCCGCCGAAAAGCGAAAGATCTCTCCATGAAGTTGAAAGTGAGACGCTATCCGAGTAACCTTGTCCGGACTTCAATGAAACGCGCTGCGAATAACCATCGCGAAGCGCTGCTTGAGCCTCCAGTCGTCAAACCACCACTAGACAGATTGGTGTGCGTGACAACGTACAACACATCATCTTCTAAAATCCAAAAGATGATCAGGAAAAGGTGGCGCATTCTGAACAGCTCCGGTGAGACCATTCCCCTTCCACTCTTTTCTTTTAAAAGAGGGAACAACTTGAGAGACTCTCTTGTGCATACACGACCTCGGCAAGAAGTATGTGAACCCCCGCAAACTCTATGGGGTCTGCCCCCGGTACGAGGACATCATCCCTGCGGGAATTGCTCAGTATGCCCACTGACCAGCAAAACACTTGAAGTGGACATTGGGACCTCACGACCATGGCAATTGAAACACCACACTAATTGCAACAGTGAGAAAGTGATATACCAGATTACCTGCCCCTGTGGACTAAGGTATATCGGCATGACCGCAAGAAAAATCAAATTGCGCGTGCAGGAACATATGAGCACCATGAGACGCAGAAAACAGGCAACACGGCTCACCACTCACTTCCTTGACAAGAGACATAGTCCAGATGAACTGAGATGGTTTGTTCTAGAACAACCTTACATACCTAGTCACGTCACGGATGTTTCACTTTTCCTATTGAGGAAAGAACAGAAGTGGGTTTTCAAACTTCATAGTGACACAGAAGGATTGAATGATGACATTCCTTGGATACAGCTGTGATTGCGCAGATTGTTTTCCGAACACAGAGTCCTTGTGCTAACAGCCTTTGGCATAAGGGTTACCTCCACTGAGCTCTAACACCCTCGCTGGGTAGGGTTCCCCTTCTCATGTTCTATATATATTGAATATATGTAGCCAGTGTCTATATCAGTTTAAGCCCCCGGTACTATCCGACTGGAAGTTGGCAAACGGCTAAATTAGCGCGCGACCTCTAAACATTGCCCTCTAGCAGTATAAATAAATAAACACACCCAGCTCTTCTTATGGCTCTTCTTTGGATAGAATACAACACACCATCTTACTGCCTTACGATTTGACTGGTGCGCATATGCGCGTGAGGTATGTCTCACGGTCGGCCTGTTAATGTGGCTGAGGCTTATCAGTGTTGGTCACGGTTGGCTGCCTGTGAGCCGATTCCCATTGGCCTACACATGAGCCAATCAAATTTTGAAACAAAGGAGTTTCCTTTCAGGTCCACTGCAGGCTTATCAGTGTAGGTCACGTTTGGCTGCCTGTGAGCCGATTCCCATTGGCCTACACATGAGCCAATCAAATTTTGAAACAAAGGAGTTTCCTTTCAGGTCCACTGCAGGCTTATCAGTGTAGGTCACGGTTGGCTGCCTGTGAGCCGTTTCCCATTGGCCTACACATGAGCCAATCAAATTTTGAAACAAAGGAGTTTCCTTTCAGGTCCACTGCAGGCTTATCAGTGTAGGTCACGGTTGGCTGCCTATGAGCCGATTCCCATTGGCCTACACATGAGCCAATCAAATTTTGAAACAAAGGAGTTTCCTTTCAGGTCCACTGCAGGCTTATCAGTGTAGGTCACGGTTGGCTGCCTGTGAGCCGATTCCCATTGGCCTACACATGAGCCAATCAAATTTTGAAACAAAGGAATTTCCTTTCAGGTCCACTGCAGGCTTATCAGTGTAGGTCACGGTTGGCTGCCTGTGAGCCGATTCCCATTGGCCTACACATGAGCCAATCAAATTTTGAAACAAAGGAGTTTCCTTTCAGGTCCACTGCAGTGTATTTAACATCGCGTGTGACCATCAGTCGTCGCCTCCCCCTCGGCTCAGTTTTCACTCCGAGGCAACGACGGAGAGGTCAGTGGTGGTGGTACAGTCAATAGCATTATTGCTTTGGTCTTTGGTCTTTGAGTACTAGGTGGAAAGCACAGGAGTAGGCGCCTCTATTCCCAGTGACTGCGGCTGGCTACCTGGGCCTTTGTACTTTATAGGTCTACAGGTTTGTGCAAGCAGTGCAGTCAGTGAGGCTTTGTGGTATACTTTCCTGATGCAAGAGGAAACCAGTCTGGCCATTGTGTCACCATGTGTGTCTCTGATTTATGTGTTTTGAATCCAGTTTTTCTTGTCTGTAGATTGTGTTTCTACTACCACTGGTTATAACTTTCTAAGTGTTCTGTTTATTTCCAGTGCGTGGCCTCCCTTTCTTCCTGAGCAGTGGCCAGGTGAGGTGAGGTTTTCTCTCCCCACAATAAGGGTGAGTGTCTTTCAAGTGTTCATAGCCATATTATAAAGACCATAGAAACGAGAGTTTGCAGTCTGTGCACTTCTTTTTGTTGACATAATTTGTCCATGTCTCTGTTTCTGTCTTTTGTATTGTGTCTATGCAGGAGAAGATACACTCTTTTCAGTTTGGAAAGCAGATGTAGATCCCACTTTCACATCACTTAAGTAAGTGTTGCAGTAGCACCATAGGTCCTGACGAAAGCCCTTGAGGCTGAAACATGTTGACCGAATAACAACATTGGTGGGTAGCAATTCCTTACATGCTATCAGCATACTGTTTTTAACCATACCACTTTGATGGTCAGCCCTAATAAAGTATTTCATGACATCATCGTAGGTATTTTTAGAATCACTTGGATTATTTTCCCTTTCTTCTTCTTTTTCTTTGAGCACTGCAACCTCAACCCCTCCCGCTCATATACTGTCATCTGTTGGTGAAATGTTCTGGGTCCATCACTAGGCAGTCCTATGGATTGTTTCCAAGGCAGACCCTAGAGGACACCATTTACCAACATATACCCAGATGACGAGATTCCACTTATGAGTGGGCTGATGGGTATCTTTTTCCTCTCCTTGTGCATCTTCTCTTGTTTTTGTTTTCTTGGTTGTTTCCAGATTAACTGTGTATTCTGGGCATGTAAAGAGGACACTATTAGGTCCCAATAGAGAGATTTGCTATTTTCTTTTCTCTCCCTCTGTATTTCTGAGACCTTCTGTACCTTCCGTGTGTTTTAGATTCTGTATCCACCCCAAGATTTACTAATTAATTAACCCACCCGATTAATCAAATGTTACCTAGCCAATGCAAACAAATAAAGCAGCGTTTATATCTACCAGTCTTCGTTAATCCATGAGACTTATATGCACCTAGAATAGTAGAAATGACATCACACAGACAAGGAAAAGCAAAACAAGCACATGCTTCTTTTAAGTTTGCAGCAGTTAGTAATGACAAAAACAAAAACAATAAATTATTTTATTATTTTGCACGAACAAAAAGATGCAACAATTATGCACGTTTATGAGCACACATGTTAGTCCCCCCATGTGTAAAGTTTAATCTAAGTTGTATTAGCACGACATATCACAAAAATCATTAATATTATTATTCATGTTATGGAAATGTGACTTCACGAGTTTAAACAAAATTTTGTTTTCTATCTCGCTCCATCACTGGGATCATACTCAAGGGTTTCCAAGATATTCAAATTATCCGTGGTGTCCTGCAAGTAGGACGGTTGAGTGATGACACACTCTCTTAGAAAATAATCTGAGAATTGCGACAACGGCTCCAACACGTACTGAATACCCGAAACAATCGGGTGACCCGGTGGAGGCCGTTGCGCTTTATAGATTTTGAGCAGTATGTAGAATGCCGGAACTCTCGGTTTATTAGTGATCCAAAAAATCCATTTCCTTGGAAGTGACCCATTTCTTCTCTTTTGCCTCTGTCACTAGTCCAGTTATTAGATCTTGTAGTTTGCCAGTAGGATCACGAGCCAAAGGTCTGTAGTTTTCACGGGCCCCCAGTAACCGCAACACTTCTGCCTCATAATCACTCGTGTTCATCACGACCACCGCCCCGCCTTTATCGGCTGGTTTGATCAGTGAACTGTTGTTTTGCCAAGATTTAACAGCCAACCACTCGGGCTTGCTCATATTACAAAACCCACGTCTGCTCTCTGCCTTCTCCAAGTTATCAATGTCCCGGAGTGTTCTCGCCTTGAACACCTGTACTTCTGGCCCCACCGAGCTCATGGGAGGGCAAAAAGAAGGTGGGCGATGCAAATTGGTACTGAACACAGAAGGAGGCTCACGTTCTTTATCAGCGAAGAATTTTTTGAGTTTGATTTTTCTCATTACGTCAAAAAATTCACTCCTGCACTGAAAGCTGTCATGTACAGGAGTAGGCACAAACCCAATGCTGTATGGCGTTTTAAGATCCGAGTGAATTTTCCCGATTTATGCCCTTATATAGGTACAATTCACATTGCCCTAATATAGGCATAGAAATCATTCCCTTATTTCGACATAGCCCATGCCGACCAAATACAGGCATGGCTACTTCCACCCATACCAAAACGTCACAACGATTTCTTGGAAAATCGGCTTAAGCAGTCAGGAACCTTCCCTTGCTTGAATATTGATTTGTCCAAGAACTCATATACTTTACAAGAACTACTATTCCCTTGGGGTTTTTTCCTGACGTTATTATGCCCGACTTTACGTCAAACTAGACACCTTCAAGGTATAAATATGCCTTCACTTGCTCTAGCAAGACACGGTGGTTCGAAGCAGTTCGACTATCTACTTGCCCGATGCAGCTCGCTACAGCAAGTGCCGAAGGAAGCCGACCCTCCAGCTGACGCACTGATCGAGAGGCTGCATTTCTCTTGGCGAGAATACAGCTCCAGTGTTTCCAAGCTCCCATTGTGGGGTGTTGGGAAATCGAGTCCCGAGACTGAGGTACAAGACCTCCTTCATTCTAAACATTCTAGCAATTGTTATTTATGAATGTAATTATTTGTGGCTTAGAAACCATACAATGCTCTTAGAGTATTATTTTGTAATATTTTTCTCACTGTACACATTATACTTTGCAGTCTGCATTACGATTGTAGCAGTTCACTTTTCTTGCATGAGAAAGAAGACTGTTCAATAAAACCTTTTATTGAAAACGCCCGTCTCTCTATTTCTCTGCACCTCTATAGAAACGAAGCATGCACGAGTGACTGAGTGAAATACTTATCTATTGTTTCCGCAACTCTAGAGATACATTTCTTCTTCTTGGGAAACAAAGTTGTCATGTTTATGCGGTTGTCAGAAACTAATCCCTTCTTGTGAATTCGAGAAAGTTTCTAGTGACCTCTGAGCTAGCTGGCATTCACTATTAAGTTTAATATATTCGATAGAGACCTAGTCGACCTCAGTCCTATGTCTAATCTATAGGATATATTATTCCAATGCGCAGAGCCTATTGGGAATATAGGAGCTACACTACATGGCGCCCAACGTTTGGTAAGGCACTGAGTTAACGCTAGATACTAAAGTAACTCAGTCGTGCTTTTCTCAGAGACCCCTTTTCCCCGTAAAATACTCCAATAGACGTCTGGAGTGGGTAAAAGGATAAAACATCCGCCATAACTGAGTAGGACGAAAATCCTATGTATTGATTTTTGGTTTTGTTCAACGTTGAAGGATACAGTGTTCCAAAATATTGTGCAACTTATCTTTGTTTTCCTTGAAACTTGCTCTGCAACTTTCATTAAACAATGTCGAATAACGGCAACAACACCGAGAAGGGTGGATCTGCAGCAACTGCAGCCCTACCAGGCTTAGATGTTACAGGTTTCCAACAAGATGACCCGGATGCTATAATCATCCCAGAAAATTAAAGGAAAACCATCACTATAAAACTTATAACAAATGGCCTATCATCAAGAGGTAGTAGGGTAATTTTTGTGATAGAGGCACATGAATATCGGCAAACAGAGGTATTCTATTCATGGATTATCTTCCCTGAAGCAAATTCAGTAACACATTTGTTTCACTACTACAAACTAGAGGAACATCCAACGGAATACGTTCCTTTTGAGGATATTGAAATTCCACTAACTTACCAAGAGCATGCACTCTGGTTTAAAGGCGCCCTACAACATCAAAATCACATTACCAGGCTCAGTCCAATAGGTAGACCAGGAGCAACATGTCCGGTACTAGCCAGCTATACACCACATCCTGACATTGAAGAAATGACAGGTGCGGAACTTTTAGTTCAACTAAAACAACTAATCAAAATACATAGACAATTGGTTCAATATGTCATGCGGACTCTAACAGTCCAACCTTCTATAAGGATTCCACAACAAACCCCTTACCAGGGGAATACAAATAAAATAACACCACAGACTATGCAATCAGTCATTGGTAAATTACCCGCAAAAAGGGAACAAATTCCGTTCTGGATAGCTCAAAAAATTACTCAAATCAAGGCAGTATTTCCTGATACTACCCCTCATGAGAAACACAGGATTTTAACAATCTGTTTACCAATGGGGATAGCACCACACCTGGAGACTGCGACACTTAGGGTACAGTCTTTGCTGCAATCTACACCAAAACACATGGATTTCCGACTATGGCGGTAATACCAGACGTCTTGAAACAGATTCAAAATGAATACGGGGCAGAGTCTGCTTTAAATCTAGGTATGAATTTACTGAAAGATTTCAAACAGGTCTCAACAATAATATTAGCTAATATCAAAGGTGAAGCAGCATCCGTGGCAATCCGCCAAAAAGTAAGAGAATTTGATATAACTGAGCAACCATATGAACTGGCCATAATAATAGAAAAATCCTATGAAGAACTAGGTAGAGACAGTTTAGGTGGTAAATCAGTAAAACCCCAGCTGACTGAAAGTCCTGAAAAGGTCTTTATTAAAACACTTTCACTGTTCCTAAAAAGAAGTCGGAGAATACTAAACAAACTTCTAAAGAGAAGCGTTCTCAATACCGAGGTAGGTCTCCTCAAAAGGAGCCCTCTGAAAGGAGGTATAACCTCAGAAATAGGGATAATTTGAGAAAACCTGATAGATATTAGGATACTGATACACGTTCCTCTTGTACCTTTCAGACTTCATCACAGAAATCGGAAAGAAGAGGACGATCAGAACAAAAGGAAGAACACGTGAAGCCCGAAGACGATCAACACGTTCCAAAAAACAAGAAAACCCAAATCACCAAAAAGAAGGTAGCAGGTCTAAAAATCAGACATGCCGAGGATCTTGAGGACACAACTCAAGAACGGGGAGTGGGCTCAGACAATGTTGGACAGCGCAGCAGAAGTAACCGTAGCTCGCAGGATCTTGAAGGATCATCTGGAGACAGTGGACTTGAATGAGTACATCCCAGTTGAAAATGCTGATACCAGGGTTAGTGTCCCACACAAGGTATATGAAATAACACTCCGGATGGAGGGGGACATAACTAGAAAAATAGGTGCACTTCATTGGGAGAAGCTCTCTAAGGGTTATGACATTCTTCTAGCTGAACAAGACTGGCCTCCTGAATTTGTCAGGGAGTGCCCACATGGCGAAGACATCATTATGCCAGCCTTCTCCAACCATATTCCAATTCATAAAAAATACACATATGCTAGGAAATGGGCAGTCACCAATGCACCTGCAATATATAAAAATCATGTGGGATGGGTTGAGGATTCTCTTCAACATAAAATCCAGTTAAAAACTCAACCAACTGCACAAAGTCAGTATCCTGTTAAGCAAGAAGCTAAAAAGCAAGTCAGGGAGATCTTAGTTCAACTTAAATACCAAGGGGTGATTGAAACATGCACCTCATCAATGAACAATTCTTTGTTTCCTGTATCTAAACCAGACAATACATATCATCTAGTTTTGGATTACAGACATTTAAACTCCTGTTGCAAAACATTTGCAGTACAAAATGTACACAGTGCAGCACTAATGAATAACATTGTGTGTAAAAAATATAAAACAACATTAGATATTTCTAACAGTTTCTTCTGTCAAAATATTGCACCTTAATGCAGGTATTTGACCGCTTTCTCAATCATGGGGACCAGGGTCAATTCTGTTGTCTCCCCCAGGGATTCAAGAATATTCCAGGGTTATATTCAGCCACAGTAACAGAGTTACTAAAAACTTATGATGATGAAGCATTATCATATGTCGATGACATCTATCTAACAGACTATGACTTGGATAGGCACTTGAACAGAGTGAAACCATTATTTTGGGATTCGCCTCTGAAGGGTACAAACTCCATTTTAAAAAATCACGAATTGCCCACCTCAATGTCCTTTTCCTAGGATACGAGTTATCAAGTGAAGGCAAAAGCCTGGCAGCAAACCTTCTAGAGAAATGTGCGCTGCTCCAACCTTCAAAGACGCTGAAAAACTTACAGTCAATTCTAGGTTTCCTAACTTTCGGAAGAACTTACATTTTAAACTACGCAGAAAGGGTTAAACCTCTCTACGAACTAATCA
This sequence comes from Lissotriton helveticus, assembly GCF_964261635.1. Classification (NCBI taxonomy): domain Eukaryota; kingdom Metazoa; phylum Chordata; class Amphibia; order Caudata; family Salamandridae; genus Lissotriton; species Lissotriton helveticus. The sequence goes on from NC_136070.1 coordinate 733,623,765, forward strand.
AACTAGATTTCAAACAATTTAATTGGACACAAAAAACACACAGAAATTTTGCGTTCAGTCCAAAGAGACATGTTGGCAACAACACATATCCAGACTCGCGTAAACGTACGCAACTTAGTGATCCGAATCATTCCAGGAAGATGCGGATTCACGTACTTAACCTTTAATGAAGGGGAAAAAGTACCAAATGCTTATAAATCACACTTGTACACACAAGCAGAAATGAAATTCACTTCTACAGAAAAAATTCTGGCAGCGGTTCAAACTGCAGTAGCAAAAGCGAGAGCCCTCGCACAGGGAAAACGCATAATGGACGTTACTCCTGTACCTGCCTAAGAGGCAGTGACAAAAGCAAGCATTCCAAATGCAAAGGCTTTACATCCAAGATGGATACAATGGGTTAATTCTCTTGCTGCAACAGACGTTGAATACGTTTTTGACCCCTATTTGAAAACACAAGAATTTCTACAATACGTACAAGAATGTCCTCTACCCACTGAGATTCTGCCTCTTGAACAGTACGGATGTATAATTTATACAGACGGATCAGCACAACCCACAATTGGGGTAAACAAGCTTATAGTGCTGCGTGTGCGATCGTTAAAGGTCGCTGGCGCTATGGTAAATTCCGCTCTATGGTCACAAAAACACAATCTCTCGGGGGTTGTACATCTCAGAGAGCTGAACTACAGGCATTCAAGATGGCGCTCCAAAATACAGATCGCAAATTCCCCACACTCATAGTGTGCGATTCCTATTATTGCGTTCAATCTTATAATAAATACTTGCAGAACTGGATTGAAAACGGTTTCAAAGATGTGAAAGGTGGCACAAGCAAGCATAAGTTGCTTCAGTTACGAAAAGGACTACAAAAAGTTCACGTGATCCATACACTGAGTCATCAACGTGATGGCGTTAACGTTGCAGGGAATTCATTGGCTGATGAAGCAGCGAAGGTAGCTGTGCAAACGGCTTCCTGCTGCAATCACTCGTTCAAAAACTAAAATAGACAGCAAAATAATGCAAGCTGTCAATGTTTCAAGCAAAGACAGTGGTAAAGCATTACCAAAAGGCTTTCCACTCAAATACTCATATATAACTGATGCAAATAATGTTCCATTTGCTCGAATCCCTGGAGTGGGGGATTGAGTAATTCCAAACATGAAAGGACTAATTTTAGCAGCACATGAATGGCTCACCTCAGCACACGCAGGTGTTTCTGCTACAGTATCATTATCAAAGCAACAATACTGGTAGCCGCGCATGAGGAAACAGACCAAAAACTAAGTTTTGGAATGTGAAATCTGCCAAAAGATGAAAGTCTCTTCAATGAAACGCCCGACGCAGACGCCCCTGTTAATTTCAGATAAACCATTAGCTTGCGTTTACCTGGATCACTGCGGTCCCTTACAGAGGGATGGTAACTATAAATATATCATGGTCGCAGTGAATTCATGCTCGATATTCATTTGGATGTGGCCCTAGCGCTCAGCTGGCGCCAGAACTGTTATAGACGGTTTGCGAGTCTTTATTGGCACATACGCATTCGGTACGCTACATTCTGACCAGGGTCCTGCGTTTAGCTCAAAAGCTTACAAAGAGGCCATGGCCAATCTGGGTGTTGCATTGCGGTATTCTAGTCCATTCCATCCTGAGTGAAATTCGGTTGTGGAGAGAAAAAAACAGGACATAAAGCAATCTATAACAGCTAGGGTACTAGGCTCGGGTGACGGGTGGGTCAAACATCTAATAAGTGTCCAACGTAGTCTTAACAATCTGCCAAGAAGTTCTCTAGGTGGAATCACTCCATATGAAATCCTTTTTGGAACTAGAATGATTGTCCAGGACCTTGATCGTCACACTTCAGTGGTAGAACAAAAACCTTTTGATATCAAAGACCGTTTGGCTGTTTTGCAGGACTTAAATGAAACAAGAAAAAGTCAAAGCAACATATTCCTGATGCCAACAACCACTGAAGAAAAACTACTCGTGCTAGCAAGGCCTGACTGGATTCCAAAGATTGGGGATCTGGTCAGAGAAAAGATCGCCGATAAGAAGGAATTTGGGCCTTCATACAGACATCCAGTACCTGTTTTAGCAATCCACGGATCAAGAAGAGTATTACTGCCACCCTTTGCTGGAAGAAAGGAGAACAGGTTCGTATCAATGGATCTGGTAAAACCACATCATGTGGGCCAATCAGTAGTAGGCCAAGTGGACTTCAAAGATGTAACAGATGCCCGAATCTGGCTACAATCCAAGAGGTTCAGACTTAGAGACTGATAACATTCGAAGACTCTGCAGCACAGAAGAAAGGACTATGTAACAAAGAGATGAAACTTGTGACTCTTGAGACCCAAAAACCAGTTCGTAAAGAAACACCTGTCTACAACGATATAGTATTCGAGTATACTAATATGACAAGTGATCAAGTGATTCCAGCGATTTCATCGAATCCGGAAGCAATCCCAACAATTGACTTGACAGAACTGCCTCAGGCTATTTCATTAACTTTGATACGTTTTCCGAGGATCCAAGTGAACCTGAAACGACGCCAGCTAAAAAAACATTAAAAGAACAAGCAACGGAACTCTTTCAACAACTGAAAAAGACATATCTGCTTTCACCATGGGTTGAAGTATGGATTGTCTTAGGTGTACATTTTATTCTATTATGGTTGACTCTGGTATTTACCTTGGGAATGCTGATCAATGTGAAATATAGTACAAAGGACACAGTAAGAAAGAACATCAACTTACTCCTCAAGCCACATAAATCATCCCATCGTGAACAAAGAGACTTGTCAGCAGTGAACATCACAGCCATTCCTATACCAGGTGGTATAGCTTGGGACAGAACTGAATATGACATTCTTGGTCCGGCGGAGCTGTTGAAGATTCCACACCAATTCAAGGCTTCCTTGAGTGATTTTGTTTCACCCAGCACCTTTTCCGATGATTGGGACTTTGAGACTGTTAATAATATGATGTCAGACTTAGAAATGTCTGCGAAATTTACAAATCATGAATACTTAGAAGGTTCCTCAGATTATGAACAAATGTACTGTTATAATCACTATGGTCATCATTGCTTGCATAAATCTGCAAATCCTAGAAATGTATTAACTTATAACTAATGGGAACATTGTCCAACGCCACTGAAGGGTAGCTCAAAAACATTTTATGACAAATTTCCATACTTTTCAGGTTTTAATGTTTCCAATCCAGAAACATTTTACTTTAAAAATGTTAATAGAACAGGAATGAAAAGTATGTTGACAAATACAAAGCAAATTTATTCTGCGGCCTTTAATGCTCAGCTGTCTACATTAGGTTTTGACTTTTGGAAAGACACCATTGAGACAAAAACTGTCTGGGGCACAAAAGACTGGCATATGCAGGGTTTAGAAGCTTTATTTAGAGCCTGCATAATCCCAGAACAAATAATGTTTTTGAATGACACTGTTCAACAAACATCTTGTCTTGGATTAGCTAAGATAAAAGATTTAAACAAACCGTCAGTATCTACACCTTCACCTGAAAGCAGTAACACTTCAGAGGGGGTGGTCGACGTAAAAACTATTTTACTTAACAATAGAACAGATCCTGATTGGAAAAAATGGTTAATCTGGCCCACAGACACAAACAATTGTTAAGACAGAATCCTGAATAAGACACAAAGGTTCACATTCACTAGGCCAGATCCAAGATATGTCCAGAGACAACATCCAGGGATGGTAACATCATACAGTGTGGGAAAACTGTGCCTTGAGTGGCTACAAAAATCTACACTAAAGGAAGTAAAACAACACTTATCTTTACTTAAAGATGGCTTTGATCTAAGGGACTTCTTACAAGGACCTGCGAAACCGCTTCATAAATGTTTTATATACGCTGGTATCTATGCTCTTTATAATGAAGCGTGGAAAACAATGCAAGCAGAGACTGCAGAAGGAATACGAGAAATTGATCATATACATTTCGAGAAATCTCTCTCTGTAGTTGACAATGGGTTAACGACTCTGTTATCCAGAATATATTCTTTGGACTGCATAGTATCCTCTGCCATTGACATAATGGAACAGGACTTGGTCATGTTACAACATGGTCAGTCACATTTGCGTTCTATAATGCTTTTTGGCTGGACGTTGCAAAACCTTCGTTCTGGCTATGTGCCATGGCGTCTAATCATCACCACGTCATTGTTTTCTGAATTTAACCTTACAGATAAACAAATCACGTTGGCACAGAGGGGAGCAGACTATACGGTGCTGAGCATTGAAAAACTGGAAAGATTATCATTAACTGTTTCTGAGAAGCCAGCGACAGAATGGATAATACATGGTACAATCACTCTACCTTTGACGATTTTCCATTTTCAGTATTGTTCAAAACATATACCTGCGGGCGTATATGAAAGGTTGGGTAGAGAATACATCAAGACATCCTGCGATTTACCTTATACACACAAATGTTGGAGTGAGGGAAAAGAAGTGTTTCTTAGTGGTACAAATTGTGAAAACACACTAAGTGGTTCACTCTTACGTCAGGGTATTAACTTACACGGGGCCTGTGATGGTTCCTCGAACAACTTATCCTGCCACCTGCAAGGTTCTCCAGCTGCAGTGATAGATCCAATTTTTAGGCAGCTCTCTAATGGGAGTTACATTATGTTGAATGATCATAGCTGTTGTGGCATGTTGCCAGGAACCCCCTATCTCGTAACTGTGTCAGCCAGGGTCACTTGCTGTATGCAAGTTTTGTTTCCTAAAACTAAGTCAGACGAGGAGTCGCCATTATGGCCTTCACTGAACATCTCTTCTATACAAATTGATACTTTAAGCAGACTGAAAGCCATTCTTTTACAAAAAAAGTGTGCCACTGACCTCGGTCAAAGAGACGTATGATCTGCAAGTTGCAAGGACTTCTCCAGAGATACATGCCCTTTTATCGACAAATTGCCCTATAAATTTCTCAGAAATGTTATGTCGTATCTTAAACATGTCTGATACAAGTGGTATTATACATGTATTTAAGATGATTTTTTTCGGGACTGTTAGCACCCTTTGAAGCAGTCCTAGGCATATTTCCAAACTTCGTGCACTCTGTGTTTGGCGGCCTGCCTCTCGTTTTGGGTCTCGTAGCAGGAATGCTATTTTTACTCATTCTGCTCCTATATGGCAAGTCAAGTCACCATCGACACCCAGATCACCTTAGAGAACACCCTCCTGGCAATGAAGTGTCGTGAGCGCATGATACAAATTCTAGGCTTGGCTCGTTTAAGAGATCTAAATACCACGTGGTTTCTATCATTCGGACCAATCTGGCAAAATTGCATCTTACCTGTTCTACGATACATGCTATGTAGAGAAGAATGCGTGTTAGATATTTGTCTGACACTCCCATCAGTCCTGCCAACGGATGTTGATGCTTTGCTTGAACCGGTAATGGCTTATGCACTGTTTTGTCCCCAGCGGCTACCAATCCTGATGACGGCATTCGTTGAGATCTCACAAACGCAAACTGCAGACGGTGAGATACGTGGAGCAACAGGCACACACGTACCATCTACTTTGAACATTGCTAATGCGGCTGACGCTGACGGCGATGCTTCTTATCTATGTGCAATTGATCTGCTTAACAAGGTAGTCCAACTTTCACCTACAGTAGTAGACAAATTCTTTACCAGCTTAGAAGATTTTTGATGTTTTCTCCAAACAATGACACTGACTTTTGAAGTTAGCACACAGTGTTCTGTGAGACTCTGAATTCGACCTTCACTTTCCAAAACAAACTTCTAACTTTGGAACTCTATTTTTCTATGATTTTAATTTTTTTCCAAAATTGAACTTTTTTTTGGGCACAAAGTAATCTGCTTAAAGTAGAACTATTCCTAGAGAACAAGAATTCTTTGATTACTTCCAAGGGACAATATTTGACCTTGTCCACAACCAAACAATTTATATATTATGTTACGGAATGGTCTCGACCGTTTTTCTTCTGTATTTAAGAGACATTTTCATAAATGTATTTTCATGATTCATTCGGATAGCATTTTTTAAATGTCATGTAAATGCATTTTTTTGGCGGGGGTTTTAACACATCATGCTTTAGATATAGTAATATTGTACATAATAAAGTGGAGTGGGTGTTGTATGGCATTTTAGGATCCAAGTGAATTTTCCCGATTCATGCCCTTATATAGGTACAATTCACATTGCCCTAATATAGGCATAGAAATCATTCCCTTATTTAGACATAGCCCATGCAGACCAAATACAGGTATAGCTACTTCCACCCGTACCAAAACGTCACGACGATTTCTTGGAAAATCGGCTTAAGCAGTCATGGACCTTTCTTTGCTTGAATATTGATTTGTCCAAGAACTCATGTACTTTACAAAGAACTACTATTCCCTTGGGGTTCTTTCCTGACGTTATTATGCCCGACTTTACGTCAAACTAGACACCTTCAAGGTATAAATATGCCTTCACTTGCTCTAGCAAGACACGATAGTTCGGAGCAGTTCGACTATCTACTTGCCTGACGCAGCTCGCTACAGCAAGTGCCAAAGGAAGCCGACCCTCCAGCTGACGCACTGATCGAGAGGCTGCATTTCTCTTGGTGAGAATCCAGGTCCAGTGTTTCCAAGCTCCCCTTGCGGGGTGTTGGGAAATTGAGTTCCAAGACTGAGATACCAGACCTCCTTCATTCTAAACTAAAAGGTATGGAGCTGATAAGAACCTAGAGAAACCTTGGATAGATTCTTGGTAAAGAAAAACTAAACCTATGCTACACCACACTCACTCCTTCCCGAGTACTAGACTTAGGTTAGGTACATTGGGGTAGGCGTATTTTAGAAGCACCAGTTGAGTACTTTTTAGCCATTTCTATTTATGTATGTATTTATATATGGTTTAGAAACCATACAATGCTCTTACAGTATTATTTTATAATATTGTTCTCGCTGTACGCATTATACTTTGCAGTCTGCATTACGATTGTAGCAGTTCACTTTTCTTGCATGAGAAAGAAGACTGTTCAATAAAACCTTTTATTGAAAACGCCCGTCTCTCTATTTCTCTGCACCACTGTAGAAACGAAGCATGCACAAGTGACTGAGTGAAATACTTATCTATTGTTTCCGCGACTCTAGAGATACATTTCTTCTTCTTGGGAAACAAAGTTGTCATGTTTATGCGGTTGTCAGAAACTAATCCCTTCTTGTGAATTCGAGAAAGTTTCTAGTGACCTCTGAGCTAGCTGGCATTCACTGTTAAGTTTAATATATTCGATAGAGACCTAGTTGACCTCAGTCCTATGTCTAATCTATAGGATATATTATTCCATTGCGCAGAGCCTATTGGGAATATAGGCACTACACTACATGGCGCCCAACGTTTGGTAAGGCACTGATTTAACGCTAGATACTAAAGTAACTCAGTCGTGCTTTTCTCAGAGACCCCCTTTCCCCGTAAAATACTCCAATAGACGTCTGGAAAGGGTTAAAGGATAAAATATCCGCCATAACTGAGTAGGACGAAAATCCTATGTATTAGTTTTTGGTTTTGTTCAACGTTGAAGGATACAGTGTTCCAAAATATTGTGCACCTTATCTTTGTTTCCTTGAAAATTGCTCTGCAACTTTCATTAAACAATGTCGAATAACGGCAACAACACCGAGAACGGTGGATCTGCAGCAACTGCAGCCATACTAGGCTTAGACGTTACAGGTTTCCAACAAGATGACCTTGATGCTAAAATCATCCCAGAAAATTTAAGGAAAACCATCACTATAAAACTTATAACAAATGGGAATATAGGAACTACACTACACCATTCCTTCATTTAGGACCTGTTTTACGTCCTTTATCAACACATGATCAGATAAATTCATCACTATATCATTCTTTATAGTAGTCAGAACTGCAGTGGCTTCTTGCCCCTGCTCCGTGTAACCCTGGGGGAGTAGGTTTGCCATGTTTGGTTCAGATTCTGGCGAGCCCTGTCTCTCCTTCTCTGAACTGGCCCTCCCCCTCTACCTCGGTCTGTCTGGTGTTGTCCTAAAAAAGAGCGGAACAGAGCACCTAAATCCTCGTCTGATCTATCCTGAGGATTGAATCTCACTCTCCCCTGGTTGGAGGTGGAAGGTTGGGCACTATTCTCGTCCTCTTCGCTGCTTGTATTCTCAAACATCCAGTTCTGGGGTGTCCTCCTCCCCTGACGTCTGCCACCCCTCTGACCTGCAGGATATGCCTGCTCAGTGTTTGGCTGATAATATTTATCTTCCGTGTACGGAAATGCCCACTCGTGTGTGTATCTCTCTAAATTGCGTTTTAGTCCCTTGATCTTTTGATTTACCATGTAGGTCTTATACTCCCCTAAGTCATTCTCGATCTTAGCAAGTTGTTCCTTCGTGTCCAGGATGGTGGTGTCAATCCTGATGGTCTCTTCTAGCTCAAGGATCTCTTTTAGGAGTTCCTCACTCAAACGTTTAGCTGTATTAATAATGAGGATAAGCCAGTCCCGGGTGCACTTTTTGGCAATATAGCTTCAATCCACCTGGAACCTCTTATCCTCAAGAAAGATTGTTGGTTCCAAGTGAACCAAAAGAATAGCTGGTGCTGCCCCTGCCCGGAGATACTCCGTCATAAGCGCCCCATGGAGCGCAACCCTAATCTGACGTTTCTTTAGGTTACTAAATTTGTCCCACTCCTCACGGGCTGTTGTCGTTCCTATCAGTGGTGCATTTGGGAGAAGAGACGGCCCAGAAAGAATAGATGCTATCTGGTCCTCTGAAAAAGCCAGACAGTTTCTATCCATCGTCTAGAATTATGTCCAATGAGTCAATCACTTGAGCAGTGTCAATGTCAGCAGCTTTTTCTACTGCTAGAAACCAACTTAAAATATATACATATAGCTTTCACGGCTGATCCGCCATTCTCAATGACCATTGCAAGCAAGAGCTCAGAAGGAAAAGATGCAGGTTACCCTCCACTCAAACTTATTTATCAGAAAAACCTGCTCTATATCTGATACGGTATCTCGTACATCACCTGCCTTCCTTCCTGGGGAGGATACTTATAGTATGCAATGCTTCTGCAGTACTAACAGGGTGTTCCTGTCTCATTCCGAAAATACACAATCCTGTCTGTGTTTATGTCTCCAGCACCAATTCCAACCACCCTTTCAACTTGTAAAGTGTGCAAAAAAGTGTGTGAAAAGTGGGAAGGAACCTCACGGAAACAACCACCAGGAACTGAGAGTGAGATTCAATCCTCAGGATAGATCAGACGAGGATTTAGGTGCACAGTTCGGCTCTTTTTTAGGACAACACCAGACAGACCGAGGAAGAGGGGGAGGGCCCGTTCAGAGAGGGAGAGGAAGGGCTTGCCGAATCTGAACCAAACATGGCAAACCTACTCCCCCAGGGTTACTCGGAGCCGAGGCAAGAAACCACTGCAGTTCTGACTACTATAAAGAATGATATAGTGATGAATTTATCTGATCATGTGTTGACAAAGGACGAACGCCAGGTCCTAATTAAAGGACTTGTGTTTGTGCCTACTCCTGTAGTAGATGATAGCTTTAAGTGCAGGAGTGAATTTTTTGAAGTAATGAGAAAAATCAAACTCAGAAAATTCTTCGCTGATAAAGAACGTGAGCCTCCTTCTGTGTTCAGTACCAATTAGCATCGCCCACCTTCTTTATGCCCTCCCATGAGCTCGGTGGGGCCAGAAGTACAGGTGTTCAAGGAGAGATTACTCCGGGACATTGATAACTTGGGGAAGGTAGAGAGCAGACATGGGTTTTGTAATATGTGGAAGCCCGAGTGGTTGGCTGTTAATTATTTGCAAAACAACAGTTCACTGACCATCAAACCAGCCGATAAAGGTGGGGCGGTGGTCGTGATGAGCACGAGTGATTATGAGGCAGAAGTGTTGCGGTTACTGGGGGCCCGACAAAACTACAGACCTTTGGCTCGTGATCCTACTGGTGAACTACAGGATCTAATAACTGGACTAGTGACAGGGGCAAAAGAGAAAGAAATGGGGCACTTCCAAGGGAATGGATTTTTTGATCAATACTAAACCAAGAGTTCCGGCATTCTACATACTGCCCAAAATCCATAAAATGCAACGGCCTCCACCGGGTCGCCCGATCGTTTCCGGTATTCAATCCGTGTTGGATCTGTTGTCGCAATTCTCTGATTATTTTCGAAGAGAGTGTGTCATCACTTAACCGTCCTACTTGCAGGACACCTCGGATATTTTGAATATCTTGGAAACCCTTGAGTATGATCCCAGTCATCAATTTCTGATAACGATTGACATCGAATCGTTATACACGAGCATACCCCAGGAAGCTATGCTGGTGGCAGCAGCACGAGCCCTGGGGGCATGTGAGTGGTTTTATGACACGCCCCAATCGTTTTTACTCCAGTGTGTGGAGATAGCTCTCACCAGGAATTTCTTTAAGTACAAGGAACAGCTGTACCTCCAAGTGTCTGGCACTTCAATGGGGCTACTTTTGCCCCCAGTCTGGCCTGCATTTATGTAGGCCAGTTTGAAGCGAACTACATCAACCATGCATCTAACCCCTTCCAGAATAACATCTGCCTCTGGAAGAGGTTTATAGATGATGTGCTATGCATTTGGTCTGGCACAGAAATTGATCTCCAGAAATTTCTTTTTTGGCTGAATGGATTGGATGAGTGCCTCAAATTCACCTGGAAGATCAGTAGGGACACTGTGACATACCTGTACTTTGATATCCATGCAGTAGAGAATCGGTTGTGTACTAATGTACATCAGAAACCGACTGATAAGAACTCTCTACTGCACTATAGGTCGTTCCATCCCCGTGCCCTACAGGACAATCTACCGGTGGGCCAGTTCCTCCGGCATCGGAGAAATTGCAGCACAACAGAGAAGTTTGTTGAGCAAGCCGCTGAATTGGCAGACAAACTTGAGAACCATGCATACCCCAAGAAAATTGTAAATAGGGCTTGCAAAAGGGCACTGAACACACCAAGAACAGCGTTGCTGTAGAAGAACAGGAAAGAGAAAGGGAAGTGCCTCCCGGTGGTTACTACGTTTGATCCACTATCTACAGGGATACGCCAAATCATTAGGAAACATTGGCACCTGTTGAATACCAACTGTTTCAAAATGCAATCCCCCAGATTTGCCTTTAAAAGGCCTGAAAACCTGCGAGATCAACTGGTACACTCCCGCCCTAGGCAAGAGGTGAAGATCTCGGAACTCCCTGCAGGGCACCACCCGTGTGGTGGGTGCTCTGTCTGTGATTTGACAGAGCGGTTGAGCAGTGTACAGCTGTTGGATGGAAATACTTGGTACATGAATACATTTACTAACTGCAACACTACCAACATTATTTACCGATTGACATGCCCATGTGGGCACCACTACATTGGTCTTACCACTCACAAGATCAAAATTCGCATCCAGGAACATCTGAGCACTATTAAAGCGAGTAAATTGACAACCCGCTTGGTAGTGCATTATCGAGAACAGAAACATCACCATATGGACATCAGATGGGTTGTTCTCGAGAAAGTGTGGGGTGAACCTTTAAACATCGAAAACCGATTGTTCACCAAGGAGGCCTGGTGGATTTACCAGGAGAGGGCGCACCGAAAGGGCCTGAACGATGTGATTGAGTGGCACAAGGTAGTTGCACGCACATAGTCACATAAACCGACATCTGAGAGTAGCATATTCGGTGTGCCTAAGATGAGGTGGTGTCAATCTTGTATACCTCTTGTATAACTCCAGTACCCATACCAGATGGTGGTGTGAGCATTTTCAATCATTTTTACTTATGACAACCTAGTATGGAGGGTGAGATGGCGTAATTACAGAAAGAGATCTGTTTCCCAGCGGTGTGAGCATTTTCCACCTACTTTTATTCATTATACCTATTATGAAGGGTGAGATGGCGTAATTACAGAAGGAAATCTGTTCACGGATGTAGGGACCATATGGCAAGAAAGGGCACTGAGTGTGGAAGAAGGGCCTTTCATAAATAAGATGTCAGAGTATGGTTTGATTTGTGGACCTCATCTGCGAATTGCAATCTGCAGAATATCATGAACGAGGTTAGGTGGTTTGCTTAAGAATTTATACATGACCTAGCACTATCCTTTCCTAGATAAAAATGTTTACAAAAATGTTTTCACTAAACTTGAGAGTGCATAATAAAGGCAGAAAGTTGGGAGGTTTGGCGGTCATAATGCAGCCCCCATGTGTAGAGGCTCATATTTACTGAATTGAAGATGGTGACGCATTCGCTACTACATTTAATTGAAAGGCTACTATATCAGCGGGGTGGTGTCAGGAACAGTGACCACTTTAAGATGGCCGTCGTAGTTGCGCACCACGTGATCAGAGGTTGTGCGCACTGCAGGGGCGTTCCCCGCCTCCCGTCGGCAGAGTTTCAAAAGCGCCGTGCAGGGGGAGGCAAGACAGCGGGGAGTAAACACACCGAACGTGATGGTACAGGTCCGGTAAGTGGGTGAATGGGTGCGAGAGCGGTTGTTAGCATACATGGCAGGCAATCGTTTGAAACACCTATGTTTTGTAGATGAGTGGCATTATTGAAATGACATTTGCGGGTGAAAGTGGAGCATAAAATCCCTGCCTCATATGGAAGGAATGTGCCTGATTAAGCACAGTTGCTGTGTTGTAAATATACTGTGGTATGTGGTGAATTTAGTAACCATGGGAGTAACACGAGGACAGTGGAGCGTGCATGCATGCACGGTGGTAGGTGCTGGCCAAATTAACTATGAGAGAGACAGGATTTGGTTTTAATGGGTGTATAAAGGTGAGCTCTGCTTACAGGTTGACAGAGTGCAACTGAGATCGGGAGATATGGATGCGAACATGTTTTCTGGACTGGTGGCTGCAGGTATGCCAGAGGGTGGCAACCACCAGGTAATCAATATTGTTCAATGAGTAGTGGAACACACTGATGAGTACCCGTCAGTACTTCCCTGGTGGTTGTTTCCGTGAGGTTCCTTCCCACTTTTCACACACTTTGTGGCACTCTTTTCAAGTTGAAAGGGTGGTTGGAATTGGTGCTGGAGACATAGACACAGACAGGATTGTGTATTTTAGGAATGAGATAGGAACACCCTGTTAGTACTGCAGAAGCATTGCGTACTATAAGTATCCTCACCAGGAAGGGAGGCAGGTGATGTACGAGATACCCTATCAGATATAGAGCAGGGTTTTTTGATAAATAAGTTTGAGTGGAGGGTACCCTGCGTCTTTTCCCTCTGTTCTCCTCTTTCCAATGGCCAGATGAGCTTGAACCTGATCAGGTTGAGTTCTTGGGGACAGGGGGCTCTTCCAGGCCAGATCTGAGCCAGGAGCAGCTGAGCTGCCCCTCTCCTGAACCCCTCAGACAGCAGGCTGCTGCTGAGGCTGGGAGTGCTAGTGGAATCCATAGGATCTATTGGGATGATGGACTCCTATACTCAGAGAGTAGAGACCCCAAGCCTGGAGCCACCTGGAGGTTGGTCATACCTATGAAGTTTAGGGGCTTCCTATTAACACTAGCCCATGATATTCCCTTAGCAGGTCACTTGGGCCAAAACAAGACTTGGGACAGAATTGTCCCGCACTTTCATTGGCCCCATATGTCTGAAGACACCAAGGAGTTTTGTCACTCCTGTGTCACCTGTTAGGCCAGTGGTAAGGCAGGTGGCACCACAAAGCCCCCCCTGATACCACTACCTTTGGCGGGGTTCCCTTTGCGAGGGTTGGGATTGATATAGTTCATCCCATGGATACTCAGACAGCATCTGGGCACATGTTTATACTGGTGGCGGTGGACCACGCCACCAGGTACCCAGAAGCCATTCCCCTTAGGACCACTACTGCACCAGGGGTGGCAAGGGCCCTCCTGATAGTATTTTCCAGAGTGGGTTTCCCTAAGGATGTAGTATCAGACAGGGGTGCACAATTCATGTCTAGTTACTTGACTGCTATGTGGAAGGAGTGTTGAGTGAATTACAAATTCACCACACCCTATCACCCACAGTGCAATGGTTTAGTTGAGAGAGTCAAAAAACCTTAAAGGGCATGATTAAAGGTCTCCCAGAAAGCTTAGGCGCAGATGGGACATCCTTTTGCGCTGCCTTCTATTTGCCTACAGGATGGTTCCTCAGAAGGGGGTTGGTTACAGCCCTTTTGAACTTCTGTTTGGACATCCTGTCAGGGGTCCATAGTGTCTCGTGAAGGAGGTATAGGAGTTACCTCGCAAACCTTCCAAACAGGATATTGTGGAGTATGTACTTGGTCTCTGCTCCAAGATGTCAGAGTATATGAAGAAGGCCACTAAAACCCTTGAGGCTAGCCAGGAATTGCAAAAGGCCTGGCATGACCAAAAGGCTGTACGGACTGTTTACCAGCCAGGGCAGAAAGTGTGGGTGTTGTAGCCTGTGGCCCCGGCAGCCTTCCAGGACAAGTGGAGTGGCCATATTTAAAATATTCCCTAGCACACGAAGAATTTATAACACAATAGTAGTACAGTCAGTCAATTAGAATAAATGATCTCGACGCAAAACAAATAATAGGATTCTTCAGTCTTTAATACTTTTCTTGATCTCTTGATCCTTCTTTAATGTAAGTTACTGTGACTGGTCGAAAGCTCAATTGCCAACAAGTGTTTCGTCGCCTCTGTATAGTGTACATGCAACTTTTTCAAGGCTCAATAGGCTTCTCTCAGTACTTATTAGTGTGCAGTGATATTTCCGACCCACAAGATCCTCCGGCGTGGGTAAAGTCTCTATTAGGGTATTCAATATCATCGCTCTTTATCCAAAATCGTGGGGCCAACAGCTTGTTAGATCGTTCACTCGTCTTTACTTTCCTCACGCCAGCGTCCTCGAGTAAGAGCAACTCTGTAGTACTGTTGTGTTGTAAATTCTTTGTGTGCTAGGGAATATTTTAAATATTTTCATTGCAGCTTAGACTGCAGAAATTAGGAGAGGTGGGTGGTTCTTTCCTCCTTTTAGCACCGTCAAAATACTGGTATAAAAACGAATTAGCGAATATTTACAGTAGCGCCTTCCCTATGGTCAATACCACCATACTTGTGTATATACAAGTGGAGTGGCCCCCATACAATTGTTGAACAGAAATGAGAGGTCACCTACTTGGTAGACCTTGAAACTCCCAGGAGCCCCCATAGGGTACTCCATGTCAACAGACTGAAACCATATGTTGACAGGGCTGACAAGCGCTTGCGCATGGCAACTGATGAGGGACAGGAGGAAGAGAGTGATCCACTCCCTGACCTGCTCTCACAGAACCCTGATGATGGGTCAGTAGATGGTGTAGCCTTAGCTGGCGGACTCACTGCCCAGCAGCAAGCTGATTGCAGACAGGTGCTTAATCAGTATAGGCATATATTTTCTCTGACTCCAAGTCAGACTACCTGGTGCACTCATGAAGTGGACAATGGGGACAGTCTACCTGTTAAAAATAAGATTTACAGGCAACCTGACTATGTCTGGAACTGTATCAGGACTGAAGTCCAGAAGATGTTGGATTTGGGAGTTATTGAACTCTCAGATAGCCCTTGGGCTAGTCCAGTAGTCTTAGTGCCCAAACATCACACCAGGGTGGTAAGAAAGAGATGAGGTTGTGTGTAGACTACAGGGGTCTCAATACAGTCACTAGGACTGATGCCCATCCAATACCCAGGGCAGATGAGCTCATAGATACTTTGGCCTCAGCCAAGTTTCTGAGCACATTTGACTTGACAGCTGGCTACTGGCAGATCAGACTAGCTGATGATGCAAAGCCAAAGACGGCATTTTCTACCCCTAGTGGGCATTACGAATTTGTGGTGATGCCCTTTGGTTTGAAAAATGCACCTGCCACTTTTCAAAGGTTGGTGTCTTTAGCTCCACCTGGCAGGAACACCTGGTCCACCTGAGAAATGTTTTGGAGGCCATGCAGAAAGCAGGCCTAACAAGCAAGGTCAATAAGTGCCAGATAGGGCAGGGTCAGGTTGTGTACCTGGGCCACCTTGTAGGTGGAGGCCAGGTTCAACCGTTGCAGAGCAAAATCCAGTCCATCATGGACTGGGTTGCTCCAACCACCCAGACTCAGGCCAGAGCTTTCTTGGCCCTGACTGGATACTACAGAAGATTTGTCAAGGGGTATGGATCCATAGTAACCCCTCTGAATGGCTCAACTTCTAAAAGAATGCCAAAGAAAGTTCAGTGGACAGTTAGCTGTCAAAAGGCATTTGATGACCTAAAGCAGGCCATGTGCAGTGCTCCCATTCTGCAAAGTCCTAACTACTCCAAAGAATTCATTGTCCAAACAGATGCATCTGAGTTGGGGGTAGGGGATGTGTTATCACAACTGAATGATGAAGGTCAGGATCAGTCAGTAGGTTTTATCAGCAGAAGGCCGACCCCAGAGAGAAACATTGGTCAGCCATTGAGAGGGAGGCCTTTGTTGTGGTTTGGGCTCTGAAGAAGCTGAGGCCATACTTGTTTGGCACTCACTTCATTGTTCAGACAGATCATACGCCCTTCTTATGGCTAAAACAGATGAAGGGTGAAAACCCCAAACATTTGAGGTGGTCCAGTGTCCTTCAGGGGATGGACTATACAGTGGAACATAGACCTGGGAGTAACCATGCCAATGCAGATGGACTCTCCAGATATTTCCACTTAGAACATGAAGACTCAACTGGTCAAGGTTAGTTTAATGTCCCTGCGTTGGGGAGGTTATGTAGGAGAGTAGGGTCTGCTTCTTATTGTTACCCCTACTTTTTGCTGATGATTCACTGTTTTTTTACTTTAGTCTGGCTGGGGCCCTGCTATCCAGGACCCCAGCTTAGCTGCTTCCCCTCTAAAATTATTCCATGTACCTTAGGTACACACTCCAGATTGGATACTTGGGTACTATTATGAGTCCCTAGTATATGGTACACTGTGTACCAAGGGCATAGGTACCCCAGAGGCCTACCAGGGGCTGCAGCCTGTATTATGCCACCCCTGGGAAGCCTTCCGAAATGACACAACAGGTGTGCTACATCAGCCTGTGTAAGGTGGTGTATGCACCCCTTACTTAGATATAGGTTCTCTAAATCTACCTTATGTCACTGCACATATAAACCTATCAGTCACCCCTATGGCTGCCTTATCAATCCTGAAGCCAGTACTGATGGTGGAGGTATGATTCCACCCTCCTAGAGGGAGAAACATTGCCACACCGGTACACCTGGTACCAGCTTAACAGAACCCAGGCATCACAAAATGGATGCTGCAGCCACAGACACGAGTCTCGCCTCCTGCTGCTGGATGAAGCTCTGGCAGCGGAGGACTCGACAATAGTTTTCCTGTCACAGGGAGGTGTAACCACCTCCCAGATAGGCTTTAGTGTATTGGGGCTGGGTGGGTGCACTACAAGAGTGCTTTGAAGTCTGCACTGGGGGCACATTTGGTGTTCCTGTGCATAGCCCAGTTCAAACCGGTTGCAGGGGCTACCAGCCACCAAAGACGCATCACAGGAGGTGGGTTCCCAGACTTGCCAGAGGCCGACCCGAGCTCCCAGCAAAGGTGAGACCTGTAGCCCTCGTGGGGACCATGGAATCGGAACCCCTGGACACCGCGCACATTTGCAAGTGCACATGCTTCTTGGCGATCCTTGAGGATGTGCTTTGGGTTACTTGTAGCCCAGACCCTGAGCAGCAATTCCACTGAAGATTGCCGGCCTACACTCCACCAGTGGTCCGTGAGCTGGCCCTTTGTGTTTTCTCTTGAGGTACCTTCGCTATCCCTGGTCCGTCAACCTTTGGGTCCCTGAGAATGCAAATGTAACTTTCCTTGGGCTCCCCTGGTTGTTCCAGACATGCCCTGACTTTCCATCGCTTGGGGAGTCCCCTGGACCTTGCTGATCCACACCGAAGCATCTTTTCTCTTCCTACATGGGTTCCTCTAGGCACTGTGTCTAGTCAAGTTGTGGTTCTTATACTTCCTACATGGGTTGCTGTTGCCAAGGCTTGTTGTGTTCAATCCGAGCACCGATGCCGCAGCACTCAACATCCTTTGTGGGCCAGCTCAAATACAGCTCCTGGTCATCGTTGACGCCTCTTGGTCCTCGTGGCTGCAGAGTCAAGCTTCGCACTTGAAGCACCTGACATCGGTGGGCATTTGTCCACCGTGCCCCCAGTCACTGGCAAGAGACCCAGACTCTGTCCACTCTGCTTTCATGTTCCTCAGATCTTCGATCCAGGCTTGGATCACACCAGACACTTTTCTCCTTCACAGCAGCAGCACTTTGCAGCAAGTCGCCATTGAAAACGATGCACCCGGCTTCCCTTGGTGAGGTAACTAGAGTACTCCGGTGCTCCCGTGGATGTTGGCCCTAGAGTCCCTTAAGTCTAAAGGGGTTTGCTCAAAGTCTTCTCCTCAGTGTCATTAATCTTTAAAATTCCAACCACGACTTTCCCCATAGAAGCTAATGGCACTCGTGGCTGTGTTCTCACACCGCACGCGTCCCCGTGGGTCCCCTCTGCCACTACCTTGGGTGGTTCCTTGGGGTCCCAATGATTCTACGACCTCTAGGTAAAGGTGGTTTAAACAATTCGGACCAACACATAAAGGTGCCGTAGTGCTCACCTTATGCCCCCTTGTCGTGTATTTCTATAGGTTCTGATTCGATCCCCCTATTCCTGACCCTATTCTGGTTAAACTTACTAGCTAGTTAACTAACAGTCAGCCCATGAGGCAAGAAAACCCCCATGATGCAGATACCGTTATCTGACGCAGTCACACTACGGCACAGGAACGTGTTATCTGATTAGGTCATAACGCTTGAGATCTAATTAGACAAGCGACATTCCTCCAGCCCCTGATAAGGCATACGACGTTCTCATAACAAATCAAACCTATGACAACCTGGATAATCCGTGCGGCCATTGTTTTGATTTCACAGAGAACTTTAGTAAAGAATGTGCTAACGAGCAAGTCGTATGACATCTTTATTGACGTACCTATGTCCATCCTTACGTCAATCTCGGCACCTTTAAGGTATAAATATTGCCGACCTTGCCCTATGCAAACACACGCGTGGTGACAAGACGGAGCAGCCATACTTGCCGAAGCCGAGAGCAGAAGCAGACCCCGCAGGCAGCAGCCCCGCCTTCCTGACGCGCTGAGAGACGCGCTGCTATCTCAAGCCGAGAGACCCAGCACCGGCGCTTCTGGGCAGCCCTCGCAGGCAGCCTGGAATATCGAGAGCAGAGAAAGAGATACCATTCCTCATTCATCCTAAATTCCAGGTACAGAACTGAATAACCCCTCCTAGAGAATTCTTTAGTTATTCACTTGGCAAAAACAAACTTAACTTAAACTGTAACTTTCTATTCCCGCCCACGCATTAGACTTAGGTCAGGTACACGGGGTAGGCGTATTTAGAAACACCAGTTGAGTACGTTTAGTCAAATGTATATGTGTATGTAAATATATTTTAATCATTTTAAACATCATATGGCTCAGAAACCATATCAATGTTTTTACAGTATTATTTTATACTATTGCTTCTAATGTATGCACTTTACTTAACTATAAGTATTGCAATAATATCGATCCATTTCTCTTGTACGAGAAAAGAGACTGATCAATAAATAACATCTTTTATTGAACACGCCCGTCTCTTCCTTTTCTCTACATTCTGATGAGACTAAGAATGCACGTACTGACTGAGTAAAATAATTGCCTTGTGCTCACACGACTCTCGAGATTGACTCTTGATTAGGGGAGAGCAAAGTTGTCATGTTCTATGGTTGTCAGAAACTAAATCCCTTCTTGTCTAATCAGGGGAGTTAATCCTTCCTTGAACATTCGAGAAAGTTTCTAGCGAACTCTGAGCTTAGCTGGCAAACCCAAAAATTAAGTCTAGTATCGACAGTAGTAGACCTAGTTAACGTCTGGCCTAGGCCTTTACTGCTGTAGGTACTATTCCAATGCGCAGAGCCTATTGGGAAAATAGGAGCTACACTACATGGCGCCCAACGCGTTTGGAAAGGGCGATAAAACTAACGTAAGACATTTAGAGTAACTCAGTCGTGCTTTCTCACTCAGACCCCTTTTCCCAAATACTCCAAAGACGTCTGGAGTGGGTGAAAGGTTATAATATCCTCCAAAACCTCGCAGGAGGGAACTCCTATGTATGGTTCTTGGTCTAGTCAACGTTGAAGGATAAAACAGTTCCAGAAAATTGTGCACCTAATCTCTGTTTCCATAAAGAAACCTGATCTGCAAACAAAAATAATACCATCCTGTCAGTAAAATGGGAGACAGCGATGGAGAAAGAGAGGCAATTAGATTAGCTACTGAAATAGCAGATGCTGATGCTACCATGCAAGCAGCAGACGCGGATATAATACTTATTCCGGTCATTAAAAGGAGATCTATAACCTTAAAACTTATAGAAAATGGACTGACACCTAGAGGTGGCACAGTCATATTCGTAATTGAGGCACACGAATATCGGCAGACAGAGGTATACTATACATGGATACATTTTCCAGCAGCAAATGCTGTAACAAAGTACTTCCACTATTACAAAGTAGAGGAACCTCCTGAAACGTACACTCCTTTCGAGGAGGTGGAAGTACCACTCAAATTCCAAGAGCATTTGCTCTTATTTGATGGCGCCCTAATACATAACAATCACATTACAAGGCTCGGTCCTTTAGGAAGACCAGGAGCAACGTGGCCGGTCCTAGCCGGATACACACCACATCCAGACATCGAAAGAATGCCTGCAGCAGAGCTGTTAATACAGCTAAAACAACTACTAAAAATTCACAGACAATTAGTTCAGTATGTAATGCGGACTTCAACAATTCAGCCAGCGATTAAACTTCCACAGCTGACCCCTCACCAGGGGAACACAAATAAAATTACACCACAGAACATCCAATCCTGCCTAGGTAAAGTTCCAGCTAAACGGGAACAAATACCATTCTGGTTGGCACAGAAAATTACCCAAATAGAGGCGGTGTTTCCTGACACCACCCCGCTGGAAAAACACAGGATTCTGACTATATGTCTCCCAATGGGAATCGCACCACACATTGAGGACTGTGACACTTGGGGTACAGTCTTTGCTTCCATCTATACAAAAACGCACGGTGTTCCATCCATTTCAGTAATACCAGATGTGCTAAAACAAATTCAAGATGAATACGGTCCAGAACCTGCTTTAACTCTTGGTATGAAATTACTGAAAGACTTCAAGCAAGTCTCGGCTATATTACTAGCCAACATAAAAGGTGAAGCAGCAAACGTGGCGATCCGCCAGAGGTTAAAAGAGACAGATATAGCAGACCAACCAGCTGAAATTGCCAGAATCATAGAAAAATCCTATGAAGAACTAGGCAGAGATAGTCTAGGTGGAATACCAGTAAAACCGCAACTGACTACAAGTCC
Source organism: Lissotriton helveticus (assembly GCF_964261635.1). Classification (NCBI taxonomy): domain Eukaryota; kingdom Metazoa; phylum Chordata; class Amphibia; order Caudata; family Salamandridae; genus Lissotriton; species Lissotriton helveticus. The sequence continues at coordinate 733,645,254 of NC_136070.1, forward strand.
AGAAAAAATATTTTTTAATAATAATTCACCAAAAAAGAACTGGGATGGAAATAAACAATCCAATCCTAAAGAAAAGAAATTCCAGTCCAGAGGAAGGTCTCCTAGGCGAAGAGAGAAATCTCCAAACCCGAGACAAAGGTCACCTCAGAGTGAACCCTCTGGGAATAGATATAACCTTAGAAATAGGGATAATATTAAAAAACCTGATAGATATCAAGACATTGATACACGTCCCTCTCAATCTTTTCAGAATTCCTCGCAGAAATCGGAAAGAAGAGGACGATCAGAAGAGCACGCCAAGTCCAAAGACAAGGAACCTGCTCAACTGAAAAAGAAATCACAATTTCCAAAAAAGAAGGTAGCCAGTATCAAGGTAGTTAACAATGCCGAGAATACTGAGGACACAACTGAAAAACGGAGAATGGGCTCAGACAATGCTAGACAGCGCAGCAGAGGTGAGCATAGCTCGCAAAGTCCTTATGAATCATCTGGAGACAGTGGACACGAATGAATACCTTCAAGTGGAAACTGCAGATACCAGAGTTAGCAAGCCCCACAAAATATACGAGATAACATTACGTATAGAGGGAGATAAGACTAGGAAAATAAGGGGACTATTTTGGGATAACCTATCCAAGGGCTATGACATCCTTCTAGCTGAAAAAGACTGGCCACCGGAGTTTGTCAGGGAGTGCCCTCATGGCGAAGAAGTAATTATGCCTGCCTTCTCGAATCAAATACCGATTCATAAAAAATATACACTTGCTAGAAAGTGGGCAGTGGCCTTAGCACCTGCTTTATATAAAAATCATGTAGGATGGGATGAGGATTCTCCTCCTCACAAAGTCCAGTTAAAATCACAACCTACTGCACAAAGGCAGTACCCAATTAAGCAAGAAGCTAAAAAACAAGTAAATGAAATACTAGATCAGCTAGAATACCAAGGGGTGATTGAAACTTGCACCTCACAAATGAACAATCCTTTGTTTCCGGTCTCCAAACCAGACAATTCATATCGTCTAGTTTTGGATTACCGACACCTTAACACATGTTGCAAAACTTTTGCAGTGCAAAACTCACACAGTGCTGCACTAATGAATAACATAGTGCGCAAAAAATACAAAACAACCTTGGACATCTCCAATGGATTCTTTTGTCAAAACATAGCACCAGAGAGCAGATATTTAACTGCATTTTCAGTAAATGGCACTCAAAAACAATTCTGTCGGTTAGCCCAGGGGTACAAGAATAGCCCGGGGGTATTCTCAGCGAGAGTAACAGAATTACTACAACTATATGATGATGAAGCATTATCTTATGTCGATGACATTTACTTAACAGATGATGACTTGGAAACTCACTTGAAAAGAGTGAACACCATAATACTTGGTTTCGCTGCAGAGGGTTACAAATTCAACTTCAAAAAGTCCAGAATTGCCCATCTGAAAATCCAGTACGGAGGATATGAATTATCAAGTATTGCCTGGTTAACAGTCTTTTAAGAAACTAGAAGAATTAAAAAATCTAAAATATGAAAAAACGTATCCTCTGCCAATCGACATTCTGCCTCTACGACATTACGCCTGTGTAATCTATACAGACGGACATGCTCAACCCTCCGTTTGGGGAGAACATGCATACAATCCCACATGTGAGATTACAAAAGAAGTGTGGCACGGAGGTAAACTAAGACCTCTATTAACAAAATCACACTCAGTAGAAACTAATTCAGAACTACAAACTGAAATAATAGCTTTGAAAATGGCGCTAGATAATGCGGATCGCGAATTCCCGACACTTATAGTGTCAGATTCATATTTCTGCGTCAAAGCATATAACAAGGATTTGCAGACATGGATTCAGAACGGTTACAAAGATGACACAGATGCACCAATAAAGCAGAGATTGCTCTGGGAACAGGTAGCTCTTTTGAAAAAAGAACTACCAAAGACTCACGTGACACACTCACTGAGTCATCAGCGTGATGGCGTTCACGTTGTAGGGAATTCATTGGCTGAAACAGCCGCAGCGGCAGCCAGTAAACCGGCTCCCGTAGATCGAAAAAAGCGTACATTAAAATACATTGACGGCGAAACATTGCTGGCAGTAAAAACGTCATCAAAAGGCGACTGCTCGGCGTTACCGATCAACTATCCACTCAATTACACATACATCATAGATGCAAACTCCATTCCTTTTGCTCGAATCCCTGGAGTGGGGGATAGAGTGATTCCAAACATGGACAGGAGAAACTTGTTAATCGCAGACGCACACATGGGCGAGGGTCTAAGACACCTTAAATTAAAAGATTCTCTGGAAGAATTACAATCACGGTACTGGTGGCCAGGCATGAGCCTGCACTACACCATGTTTGTAAAAAACTGCCCAAACTGCAACAGAGATCGCAGTGGGGAGAGAAGCAGTTTAATACCTCGTCGTATCAAGGCAGATAACATCACCACTAAAAAGAATGGCTTGCGATTAACATATACAGGCTAGTTCCCACTTATAATGTAGATCCACAGCACTCGGCTGACGTCCGGACTGTTATACAAGATTTGCGAGTCTAATTGGCATATACGCTAAGAGCATGCTACGTTCGACCATTTTTTTTTCCTTTTCTCAGGCAATCCAGCCTGGGGGGGGAAAGAATGGCCAAATGAGCACAGCCCAGCGGGAATCTTCTCACTTCCTTCCTGAGGGTATGGGATGGTGTAAAGAAAAAACCAAGACAGAAAGCAATCTATAATAGAAAGGATATTAGGTTCGGGAGCTGGGTGGGTCAAACATCTAATAAGTGTCCAACGTAGTCTAAATAACTTGCCAAGAAATTCTCTGAAGGGATTCAGTCCGTACGAATTATTATTCGGAACTAGGATGTTGATCTCTGACCTTGATAGTCAGACTTCAGTGGTAACAGAAAAAAGCTTTGATGTCAAAGACCGTTTGGCTATTTTGCAGGACTTAAACAAAACAAGAAAAGACCTGAGCAACATACAGTTGAAAGAACAGCCAACGACCACTGAAGAATCACCACCTGTCCCAGCAAGACCTGTCTGGATTCCAAAAGTCGGGGATCTAGTCAGGGAGAAGATCGCGGTAAAGAAGGAATTTGGGCCTTCTTACAGGAAAGCAGTTCCTGTATTGTCTGTCAACGGGACAAGATCAGTTGTACTACCGCCACTTGCTGGAAAAAAGGAGAACCGAGTTGTATCCATCGACCTGGTAAAACCACAACATGTGGCCGATAACCAACAGTAGGCCAAGTGGACTCCCAATAAGTAGCAGAACACCAAGGTTTGCTACCAGTACAGAGGTCCTATCAAAGAGGCTCATCACATTCGAAACGCCTACAGAAGAACAACAAGGACTATGCAACAATGCAATAGAACTTAGACCTCTGAAAACCCAAATAAAGACATTTAGCAGAGACACACCAATCTATACAGAAGTACCAAGTGAAAATGCAAGAAACAAAAATCCTGAACCAATTGGAACAATTGACAGAACTGCATCCGGTTACTTCATCAACTTCGATGATTCCTCTGAAGGCTTCAGCGAACAAAAGACACAGCCATCATCAAAATCCTTTAAAGACAAAGCGAAGGAACTTTTGAAACAACTGAAAGAAACATATCTGGTTTCTCCATGGATTGAATTTTGGGTGGGTTTTGGTGCATTTATCCTCATACTTTGGCTCATCATGGTATTTACCTTGGGACGCTTCATTGAGGGAAAATATGCTAAAATGGACACAGCAAGTCAGAACATCAACTTGGTCCTCAAACCACACACATCTTCACACGTCGAGAAAAGAGAACTTTCTTCAGAACTTTCTTCAGCCAACTTCACAGCAATTCCAATATCTGGTGGGGTAGCCTGGGACAACACTGACTATGAAATTTATGGTCCGGTCGAGATCCTGAAATATCCACACCAAATCAAGATCTCCTTGAGTGACTTTGCAAAACCAAACTCATTTGCTGATGATTGGGACTTTGAAAGTATAAACAATATGATGTCTGACTTAGTAATGTCTGCTAAATTTACAAAACATGATTATTTGCAGGGTTCTACAAATTATGACAGCATGTACTGCTATAACCATTATGGTAACCATTTCTTGCATAAATCTGCACAACCTAGAAACGTTTTAAATTTTAATCAATGGGAACATTGTGCTACACCTCCAAAAGGGAGCTCTAGAACCGTGTATGGCAAATATTCATATTTTTCAGGTTTTAACATAACTAATGCTGAAACATTTTATTACAAATTGTCAAACAAGACAGGGATGAAAACCATGATAACCAACACAAAATTGATATATTCAGATTCTTTCTTTGAAAAAATGAATACTTTTGGATTTGATTATTGGGACAAACATGTTGATTTGAAAAGTGTTTGGGGTACAAAAGAATGGCAAGTACAGGGTTTAGAAGCTTTGTTTAGAGCCTGCATGATCCCAGAACAAATGATATTTTTAAATGACACCGTTCAACAAACCACCTGTCTTGGCTTAGCCAAAATCAAAGATTTAAATAACCTGTCTATTCCAAAGCCAATAATGTTTAGCAATAACTCTGAAACAGATGAAGAAATAGACATAAACCATATACTTAACCAAAACAGAACACATCCTGATTGGAAACAATGGTTGATCTGGCCCACAGATACAAATAACTGTCAAGATAGATTCCTGAATAAAACACAGGGTTTCAAAATGACCAGGCCAGACCCTAGATATCCTCAAAGACATCACCCAGGGATAATAACAACCTACAGTGTGGGCAAATTATGCCTTCAATGGCTACAAACTTCCACACTGCCTGAAATTAAGCAACACCTAACTTTACTTACTGATGGTGCTGACTTGCGTGATTTCATAATGGGACCACGCAAACAGCGTCAAAAGCGTTTCATAGCAGCCTCTGTATATGCAGCATACAATGAGGCCTGGAAGGTTACTCAAATTGAGACAGCAGAGAGAATACGGGAAATTGACCGTATTAATTTGGAAAAATCACTTTCTGTAGTGGACAATGGGTTAATGACTCTGTCCTCCAGAATTTTTTCATTGGACAGCATTGTGTCTTCAGCAATCGATATATTATCGCAAGACTTACTGTTATTACAACATGGTCAGTCACAATTGCGTTCTATTGTACAGCTTGGCTGGACGTTACAAAATCTGCGTTCAGGCTATGTGCCTTGGCGTTTAATCAACACAACGTCACTATTCCAAATCTTTAACCTTACTGATAGACAGATCGGTATGGCGCAGAAGGGTGCTGATTATACAATCTTGAGCATTGAAAAACTAGAAAGATTACCGTTGACAATGTCAGAACGACCTGTCAGTGAATGGATAATCCACGGAATCATAAATATTCCAATCTCAACCTTCAGGTTTCAATACTGCCAAAAATATATACAGGCTGGCATGTACGAGAAATTGGGAAAGGGGTACCTTAAAACAACATGGAACCTGCCCTATTCACATGCATGTGTCAGTAACAAAGGACAGAAAGTGTTTCTTAGTGGCAACAATTGTGCTATGTCACTAAGCGGCACGCTTCTGTGTAACGGTATTAGTTTGCACGGAGCCTGTGAAGGGAATTCATACAACCTTTCATGTCACCAGCAAGGCGCACCTGCAACTGAAATAGAACCATTCTTTCAAAGACTCTATAATGGGAGTTACATTCTTATTGTAGACCGCAGATGCTGTAGTCTTATGCCCGGGACTCCTTATCTCGTCACTACGACGGCGAAGGTCAAGTGCTGTGGACGTTCTTTGTTTCCCAGCTCCTTTCCAGACAGGGAGGCAAGGGCATGGCCCGGTTTGAAAATTACTTCTATTCGAATAGACACTTTAAGCAGAATGAAAACAGTGCTTCTTCAGACGCCTACAAGGCTCACGTCATCTAAAGAAACGTATGATCTACAAGTCGCAAGGACGACTGCAGAGATACATACATTATTATCAACTAATTCCCCCGTACATTTCGCGGAAATCCTGAGCGAAATCTTAAATATTTCTGATACCACTGGGGTCTCAAAGGTATTTAAGACAGTATTTTCGATGGCATTAACACCATTCAAAGCCATACTGGGTATTTTTCCAGATTTCGTCCATTCGATTTTTGGCGGACTTCCCTTGATCCTGGGACTAATTGCAGGAATCCTATTCCTAGTCCTTATTTTTCGTTATGGCAACCCATGTCACAGATCAAACTCTCGCGACAATGGAAGATACGATCCTAGCCATTGGATACCGGGACCGGATATCAAAAATCCTGGGACTATCCCGGCTTAGAGACCTAAACATGACTTGGTTTCTATCATTTCGACCAATGTGGCAAAGGTGTGTTTTACCTGTACTAAGGTGTCTGCTATGCGGAGAAGAATGCGTGTTAGACACCTGTCTGACGCTACAATCGGATGCGCCGGTGGATGCAGATACACTGTTGGTTCCTACCAAGGTTCACGCACTGTGCTGCCCTCAAAGGCTGCCAATTCTGATGACGGCATTCCTGGAATCTTCACCACTGCGATTGAAGAGTAGTGAAGTTCAAGATGAAAGCAGCATCGAACAGGTACGACCTTCTGTCAGCAATGCAAATCAGAATGTCAATGGAGACAATCATGCGCATGAATGCATGGTTACCCCTATTTCCGACTTAGAGGAACTTTCCCATGAAGCTGTTGACAGTTTTTTCGAAAGCCTGAATGATATGATGTTCTCTCCGGAACAGAAATAGAGACTTTTGAGTAAACTCGCACACGGCGTTCCCTGAATTCGGCCTTCAACTTTAAAAATAAAGTCACATGAACTATTACAATCCAGTTCACGGACAGCAACTTTTTTCAGCAAGCCCCTAAAATATTTTTCTATATATTTTTTCCCGGGACACTGATTTTCTGCTTAAAGTAAGAGACTATTCCTAGAGAACTAAGATTTCTATTTTAGATACTTTATAGACTTTATAGACTTTAGCTGCCCGCTGGTATGTTCGCAATAGATTTTATGTGATGAAATGGTTTCGACTTTTTTTCTGTATAGCCATATTAAGAGCCATTTCATGTGTATTTCTCATATACCAACAAGCAATAATGCATAACAATGCGTGTTTACTTTTGCATTTAATTCATAGCTTAAGTGCATACAATATATATGACTGCAATTTTTCAGTATATTTGAAAATTTCGAAATGCATTTATGTATTTTGGGGTGGTAAGGTATACACTATACTCTATAGTATGTTGTACTATGTTATACTATGCATAGATTAGTAGATATGACCATAGTTAGCGTGGAGTGGGTGTCGTGTATTTCTATAGGTTCTGATTCGATCCCCCTATTCCTGACCCTATTCTGGTTAAACTTACTAGCTAGTTAACTAACAGTCAGCCCATGAGGCAAGAAAACCCCCATGATGCAGATACCGTTATCTGACGCAGTCACACTACGGCACAGGAACGTGTTATCTGATTAGGTCATAACGCTTGAGATCTAATTAGACAAGCGACATTCCTCCAGCCCCTGATAAGGCATACGACGTTCTCATAACAAATCAAACCTATGACAACCTGGATAATCCGTGCGGCCATTGTTTTGATTTCACAGAGAACTTTAGTAAAGAATGTGCTAACGAGCAAGTCGTATGACATCTTTATTGACGTACCTATGTCCATCCTTACGTCAATCTCGGCACCTTTAAGGTATAAATATTGCCGACCTTGCCCTATGCAAACACACGCGTGGTGACAAGACGGAGCAGCCATACTTGCCGAAGCCGAGAGCAGAAGCAGACCCCGCAGGCAGCAGCCCCGCCTTCCTGACGCGCTGAGAGACGCGCTGCTATCTCAAGCCGAGAGACCCAGCACCGGCGCTTCTGGGCAGCCCTCGCAGGCAGCCTGGAATATCGAGAGCAGAGAAAGAGATACCATTCCTCATTCATCCTAAATTCCAGGTACAGAACTGAATAACCCCTCCTAGAGAATTCTTTAGTTATTCACTTGGCAAAAACAAACTTAACTTAAACTGTAACTTTCTATTCCCGCCCACGCATTAGACTTAGGTCAGGTACACGGGGTAGGCGTATTTAGAAACACCAGTTGAGTACGTTTAGTCAAATGTATATGTGTATGTAAATATATTTTAATCATTTTAAACATCATATGGCTCAGAAACCATATCAATGTTTTTACAGTATTATTTTATACTATTGCTTCTAATGTATGCACTTTACTTAACTATAAGTATTGCAATAATATCGATCCATTTCTCTTGTACGAGAAAAGAGACTGATCAATAAATAACATCTTTTATTGAACACGCCCGTCTCTTCCTTTTCTCTACATTCTGATGAGACTAAGAATGCACGTACTGACTGAGTAAAATAATTGCCTTGTGCTCACACGACTCTCGAGATTGACTCTTGATTAGGGGAGAGCAAAGTTGTCATGTTCTATGGTTGTCAGAAACTAAATCCCTTCTTGTCTAATCAGGGGAGTTAATCCTTCCTTGAACATTCGAGAAAGTTTCTAGCGAACTCTGAGCTTAGCTGGCAAACCCAAAAATTAAGTCTAGTATCGACAGTAGTAGACCTAGTTAACGTCTGGCCTAGGCCTTTACTGCTGTAGGTACTATTCCAATGCGCAGAGCCTATTGGGAAAATAGGAGCTACACTACACCCTCTTCAAATGATACAGATATTGACAAATTCTGTCTACCGTGTTTAGGATATCCATTTCTACAGCCAGGTTCTGTAGTTATCCCAGGCCATCTGTGTTTTTAACTAAGGTGAGCACTACGGCACCTTTATGTGTTGGTCCGAATTGTTTAAACCACCTTTACCTAGTCAGACCTCTCCATCGGGAAACTATTATGAATCAATATTCAGGATTACCTATGTGTATCCTCTGAATTCAAAGGTTCATAACTTTACCTATTTGATACTAGAGTTATTCATTGACATGTATATTTTATAAGTCCCTTCTTTGATCCCTACCATAGGCTTCAAAGGCTTGCATATTTCCACCTATTTGATACTAGAGGGAGCCCTCGATGACTAGGTTTTTTCCCTTTCAAGTCCATTAATGATCTTTCTCCTCTGTTTTTAATTTCCTGTATAGCTCGCGATTTGGGTTTCGCGGCGGATATTCCCCTACGACTGAGTGGTGTACCCGAGTTCCTACAGCAGAGCCCTCTGCTGCCTGTTGCCCATGGTAATTGTGTTAATAAAACACTTTGACGCCGTTGTCACGACGTCTTTAGCATATGTGTAACAATAGTTGTACTCTTCTAGTGAATGTCTAACTCCCCCCCCCATTCTTTAAATTCCAGATATTGGCGCCCCATCACCTCCTTTCCCGTTTTTGTCCTGATGAAGACCCCGTCTAAGGACCTAACTTGACCTACAATACAGGGGTCGAAACGTCGATGGCTTGTGTTTAAACCCAGACATCCGGTTCATGTCCCTGACAACTCCCTTGATGTGGTTCATACCGTAGAATGTCTCCATTAAAAAGTACATCAATTTTGTCCTTAAATTCTGGTTGTTGCATCTGAAATGTTCAATTGTTGTATGTCAATATTTTGATTTATCTGACTAAATCCTTTCTGTAATTTACTCCTATGAGCACCCCCTCTTTCCTTTCCTCCCTTTCCCCTCCTCGGGGCTTCCTAAATTGCTTGATTTATATCCAATAGATGTCATTATTTGATATGTTCAGTGTTGTTAATAAATTGCAATACTGTGCAAAAGTTTCATGATTACGTGTAATTGTTTTGACTCTTGTATTTTGCAAACTTCATATTGTATTCTTCTTCCTTGCGGGGACCCCCTGTTTCTTATGTACCACATAGCGCCCAGGTCCCCGTGACTGCAAGGGTAAAAAAAAACCTTTTGTGTAATGCTTCGTCCAGTCCAGACATCACTGACTTGCCCTGTTCCCATCATGCACTGGGACAGGAACAGACTAATTTGCATACAGCCAGGTTCTGAAACTGGGATGGTGCAATGAGCTAAAAAACTGTGTTGGATCTAGCCCTGATCTTTTGACTGGGTGAGAGTATTCTGCTTAATTCAGAGACTCTGTCCCTCACCACCCCTTGTTGTAAATATCACTGACTTGGAAGCCTTCCTGCACATTGACAAACTGCAGGACAAATGAGCCCCATGACCAGAGTGGACCTGCTGTTTTGTTTTTCTCCTACGTGCAGCTCTACTGACTACCGCTAGATCCTCAAACGCAAGTGGAGACAACCAAGCACCTCTGGATCCAAGCCATCGAGCCTGGGTTCACAAACTATGACTGCGTTCCCTTGGCCTAGGGGTCCCCACGACTTGAGCTCCCCTTTGGGTTCAGCCGGACTTGTCCCCAAGTCCACCATTGCAGCCTCTTTGTTTCAGGTCCCCTTGACTTTACTAGTGTAGTGCTCAATGCTACTATCCCGAGCAGCACCTCTGCACCCGGACACACCAGGTCGGGTAATAGGAAACTGCTGGTGGTGCTTTGGACCTTGGCCTGCTAGCAACACAAGCCCCAAAGGGCAGCTCTGAACTCCGACTACAAGTACTGTTTTGCTACATGTGTTTTTCTCCCATAGGTTAACATTGTAGCATTCGAGGCTCATACCTCAACTGTTATTTGAGTTATTTTACTGTTTACTTCCAAAATTGTTATTTCCGAATGCACTTAAGTTATTCTACAGATCCTGGTGTCTAAATTCACAGAAAAATCTACTTTATTTGTATAAGTTTGTCTCAGATTTCTTATGGAGTCTTTGAACCATTTATTGTCTGTGTCTGTACAACAAATGCTTAACACTCCCTTCTGATAAGCCTAAACTGCTCGACCACACTACCGCAAATTGAGCACTTGGGATTATTAAAGTAAGCCCCATAAACCAAATCAGGGTTGTCTGGACTTTTTGCATGGTATGTCCTTAAATTGGCATTACATAAAAATCCAGCTTCCTACAACACCAGCTAGGTTTTTCCAAATGGGAAGCCAGCTGAGGCTTCGCTCTTATAAATCAAGCGCTTCCGCTATCTCTGAATGAGGTGGGAACCAAGAGATGGTCATACAGACAATTCAACAAAATGATTCCAACAGTCTTCCCAGGACATTGCTGTGTTTTTATCACGTACAGTGGTTTTTTTTGTATTTGTTTTGTCTTTAGTCTTTTTTAGCACCACCTGTGTTTTGTAATGCAACAGTGTTCTTCTTCCAAAACCATTCTTTCTCATTCTCCTGCCTAGCCCAGCTTACATGCGTTTACATCACAAAATGCCTCTAACATCTTTGGCGCTTTCGAAGCTTGCTCTTCTTGAGTCACTAGGGGCACGGCAGACAGTCGACCCGGGGAGGTGTGCTCCCTGGAGTGATGGGCAGGTGGTTGATTCCAGAGGACTGGGAGCGTTTTTTGGGGAGCCCTAGTAGGTGTGTAACTGCTTATAAGGAGGGAGTATTTGGGCTAACCACCACCATTTTGTGAAGTGGTGAATGGTGCAGGTAGCGTAGGGCAGGCGAGTGAAGAAAGTTGTTTAGGCTAGACTGTTTCCCTATAATGGTGGACAAAGTGGAGTTGGAGCTCCACCTCTTACATGAGGCAGGACGCTAAGACTTGCTGTCGGGGAATCGAAGGCACCACTGGAGAAGAGCGCTCATGGAGCATGCAGCGGAGCTTGTAGTGGTGGCAGTCTTAGACTGCTCACCACCACGGACTAAAATGCAGAAGTCAGGGGAGGCAGGGGTAGAAGGCAGCCCAGGAGGGACACCGCAACAGTGCAACGCAGGTGGATGCACTGCGGCCCAGACAACAGCATGTAACAGTTGGGGCGGGAGAGTGCACGGCACAGTGAAGGGATTGCTTCCTGCCATCGCTAGGCCAGCTTTCAGCAACGGGCACCAGGTGAAGGGGCACGAGGGGGCAGAGGCGGCACTGGGCTGCCAGGGGATAGAGAGAGGCAAGCAGGAAAAAGAGTGGGGCCTGAGTAGCAACTGTATGGAGTGCAGGACAGTGCAACGGAGAAGGAGACAGGAATGACTGCCCCCTAAAGGGGGACATGCACAGTGGAAGACAAGGCGGAAGGGCAGATGTCCCCAAGGGATGCGAGCGAGCCCTTACAGGGGCATAAGGGTTTGCAACAGAATGAGGGGCTCAATAAAGGTAAGGCTTTTGCCTTGGTGGTGGCTGCATTGGAGTGGATCGCGAGGAAGAAGAGGGAGAGACCTGTGAAGGTGATACGATGAAATGAAAGGGGGGAGTGGAGGAGGAGGACACTTTGGGGGAAAGGAGTTGTCCAAGCCACTGGGAGTGTATGGGAGGCTGGACAGAGGCAGAAATGGTACTATGTCGACAAGGGGAAGGCATACTGGGTGGACTATAGGGGGCATGATGGAGGAAATGAGTGAGGCAAACTGACAGGCAGATGGAAGGGACACAAGAGGCAGGAGGGAGGGGTTGTCTTAGATATGAAGTTGGGAGTTGCAGTGGAAAGGGTAAGTGGGTAATGGTTGTCGATGCATGGGCAGTGGCAGGCGAAAGTAAAGAGGGGTGGGGAACCAATACACCGGCCTTCACTGTATGTAATTGAGTTCCAGGTTAAGACGTCATTCCAGACTTAGGAGACTTAAGTGTGGCTCACAGACCATGTGAGGAAGTGATAGACAGGTACAAGGTGGCTGGCCTGAATAAAGCGATGGACAGGACTAGAAAGAGTTGGGGAAGGTCTAGGAAGGCCTCCGGAGTGGATGAGGGAGGAAGGTCTGGTGGGGCCTCCTCTGCAGCTTGGAGAGACGGTTTGGTGAAGCCGCCTCCGACAAAGGGCACAAGAGGTTTGGTGGAATGAAAATTTCTAGTCCAACACAGCATGTGGTGACAGTGGTCACTAGGGCAGGGTTGGATTGGGATTGAAAATCGGCCCGGGCACGCAAAAAAAATCGGCCCACATTTGCATAAACACTCCTCAAATAAATGCTTTGGTGTTATCTTATAAAAAAAACTTTAGCGCGGGGGGGAGGGGAGTTAAAAAAATGCACACGTTAGTTTACACTGGTGAAACAAGTGAGGCCACTTCTACTCAGGCCCCCTGCCCCCGCTCAGTATGTGCACACATTAATGGGCCGGCCCGCGAAACAAAGGGAGTGACACCTCTGCTAAATGGAGGTAATGAGCGCCCATCCGCCTCTGGAAAGGCCACTCAGACACCCACTGGGCCGCTGGCTGTATTCAAACAATAGAGACAGTGCCCAAATAGCCCCCAGACTGCTCATAAAAGCAGCCCAGATCAGAACTCAGACCCCGGCCCCTCGGGCATTGCCCGAATCCTTGCGTTACCAATCCAACGCTGCACTAGGGTGACCAACCGTCCGTAAATTTCACGGACTGCATGTTATTTGGGTCTCTTGTCCAGTGTCAGTGAGGAATTATTTCACAGACGCCTTTTGTCTGTAATTTCAGACATTGGAGTGAGCTGTCCCTCTGCAAGCAGCCTGAGAGTTCTGTAACTCTCACTGCAGGGGCCAGCTTGCTTTCCTGCTGTGATTCCAATGACCTGCAGCAGCCCTTTATCATTAGGTTTCGCCTAGCGAAGGCTGCGCTTGCGCAGTCTCCGTTGGGAGAAACTGATGTTTTCAGAGAATGGGGCTTGAACCCGCCGCTCTTCTCCATTGGCTGGCCTCGTAAATGCTGGCCAGCCATTGGAGGAGAGGGGCGTCACTCAGTTCAAGACCCGTTTTTTCCGATTCGGGGGCGTGTTTTTTGCAGTTTTTAACTCTGTGACGTCATCCGTCACTTAACTGTAAAAACCACGCCCCCGAATGCGAAAATGGTGGTGCTTTTCTTATGCCATTTCTGCCCGACCGCCGCCGGAAGAAGTCGCTGAGTCCTCCGCCCCAGCTGATGAGTGCTTGCTTTCCTCCCCCCCTGTTCCTTGCTCTGCTCGCTGCTCGCTTTTCGGCCCCCCACCCCCCTGTTCCTCGTCCCGCTCGCTTTTTCGGCCCCCCACCTCCCTGTTCCTCGTCCCGCTCGCTTTTTGGCCCCCCACCCCCCTGTTCCTCGTCCCGCTCGCTTTTCGGCCCCCCCAACCCCCTGTTCCTCGTCCCGCTCGCTTTTTGGGTGCTTGATAACCTGTAGCCTGAGAGACACGCAGCATCGAGGAGATTACTAACTTCTTCACTCCTCCCGCTAACCTTGGGGTCAGAACTTAACTATGATCAATTACATGTGACTATTAACGTGGAGAAAATGACTACAGAAAATATGTTGAACCTTAGGGCACGTACTCTTGAGCGAGCGTAGCAAGGTAGCAGTAGGGTTAAAGGTCTGCAAGTTATACTGATCTCTGAAGCACGTACATCCACTCAGAGAGCGTTCTTGGCGGGAGTGGCACCTTTGACCTGCAGACTAAAGCCATATTTTTGCAACGACAAGCTGAGCTACCTTATTACAATTACAATTAATTCACATACAAAGGCATATCTCTGCAGTACACACATTCATCTTAGTTAGCGGTAAGTGCTGTTTTCCTATGTTAGGAACCCGTAAAGTGCAGGCCTCTTGCATATCTCAACTGCGAGCCCCTTGATGGATATGCAGCAGTTAGACGACCCTGATCCATTTCACCAGTTGGAGCACGCCCACTCCTGTGTAACCCGTTTTACTAGTTGATCAAATGCGATAAATGTAACCCCCCCCCCCTATGAGACGCCCATGGATTTCCTGGTTCAATGCATGCATTCAACTGACTGCTTGTGTTTATTTTAGGAATATATTCGTCTGGTGTTTTGCATACAGATCCTTTCAAAGTTGAGTGCAGCTGGTGATTTCTGGGCAGCTTCTCTGCATTTTATGCAAATCCGGAATTCTAGCGACTTGTTGAGCCTTTCTTGGTGAGCAGACTTCCCTCGGTGAATGCGGCCTAATTATCACATACAGAATGATAATGGGCCTCTGAGCAGTGACAGAATTTGCTGGGCCTCCTCCTGCCAGACTCTAGGGCATGGCAAACTGCTTTTGTTCATGGGCTCCTGTCACCTCACCAGGGGCCAAGCTCTGGGGAGGAGGATGTTTCATTTTGGGGAATGTTACCCGGGTGCATGCACTTTTAGCCTCTTAAACTGTCACAGAAGTAGTGATAATGGTACAAATACAATTGTCCTTTATTATTTATTTCTATTGCGCCAATATTGCAAAGTTTTTGCATTTGGGCTGTTATTATTTTCATGCTTACCCTGCCCCCCCCCCCCCCCCCAGCCCCCTTAGCATGTACACATCACATCCCCTTGGGTTTGAGTGTTTTTTTTCAATGGGGGAGAGGGGGCATGTGAGGTCCGGGAAGCCTTCAGCTTTGAACTTTTTCTTCATTTTTAAAATTTTTGAATATGCAAACGCAGGTGTTTAAGTTTCACTCGCACACCCAACAGATGCAGTGCAAGGTTCACTCGAGCTCCAAAGGCATCAGTCATGCTGGTTTCCTGAGCACTGTGAAAAGCTCAGCATGCGTAGAACCAGTGCAAGCTTTGCTGATGCGCAAGCATGTTAGATAAAGCCCAGTTGCCAGTAGTGCAAGTTCCACTCACACACATTCAGCAGCCTGAGCTTTCCGACCATAGGCCACTTCAGAGCTTTTGACAAAGCAGATTGTTTTGGCTTTTGTATATTGAACACTTCTGGTGTGACTTAGTTACACCTTACCATTAGCCCAGGATTATTCAGAACATTATCTCTGAACCATTTCTAATGGCGAGGGCCCCGATAAAGTAGTGGTTCAGCTCATTAACTTGGCTGGATGGCATAACTAAGGTGCAGGCATTGAAATTCAGTGCGAAGAGCTGGCACTGAAGGCAGGATACAGTGCGACTCTGGGGGCAGTGAAGAACTAACATTGGTAGGCTGCACATAGCTGGTGATGTTCTGTGTGAGGAGTAAGCACTTGGTAGACAGGTGGGCTGAATGAAGAGCTGCCTTGGCAAGCCACATTGCTTGAAGTGGAAATACAGAAGTGCAGGAACTCACTATCCCAGGGGTACTTTTTTGGTACTGAGAAGCACTCATTCTGTCCTTTCCAAAATAAAGATGTGCACCAACTCAGTAATGGCTCATTTAAAGAACTGATGACCACTGTGAGGAATGGGCAATGGAGGCTTTTTGGTTTATGATGCTTTACAGATTGCAAATTCATCTACTCCCAAACTCAAGAGTGTTTGCTTGTTCCTTTCCACCTAAAATGTAATATATCTTAAAGATTGATTACATCAACTCAATTTCTGCTATTCAAAACAAAATGCGGAAAATGTGCCCTATGCTTCTATTTAATCTAAAGATCAATGTAGATTGTGTTTGTTTTGGAAAAAATGGTTCTATAATTATGAAACTGTTTCAATATAAACAGCAATTTATTAATGTACCTCAGTGCTTTGACCTGGTACCATGCAGAATAATCAAATCATGCTGGTAGGCTGACTACGAGGAAGAAGGATAGGTTGGTTGGCGATGTGGAGGAATACCTCCTTTCCACTTATTGTGCATATGGGTCACGGTGCAATACACTGCACCCTTTGAAGATTTATTTTTGGGATATCTTTTAAAAAACATTTTTTTAATTGATTTTAAGGCAAGGTGAACCCACCCAGGCAGAACAGTAGTAGAATTACAGTACATATCAGACAACAAAGCATCTTTTAAGCCAATGAGAGCCGGAGCTATTTAGAATGAAGTTCTTTTATCTGGTCCACTCATGAGCTATGAGGAACACACTTCAATTCCAATGTGTTGTGTTGGAACCTACCAGTGCCCTAGTAACAGGCTAGCCCCTCCTTATGGCCTATATGTTGAACAAGAGAAATCCAATAGGGGTCGCAACACACATCACATCACAGAAGGTCCGGATGTTCTATTAAAGAGGCCCAGAAATCCTTGAGGCGAGAGGATTCTGGCAGCCCCATCTCATATATCTGAAGCTGATTTCTACAATACACCAAGTCGCGGAGCCACGTTTTTATTGTGGGTGACGTTTTCGCTCCCCAACACTGCGCCAACGCCCATTTTGCAAAAAGAGTGGAAACAGTGACAATTCGCCTGTTGCAGGGCTTAAGGCGCTTGACATAACCTAGCAAACATAGCTCAGGGGAGCAGCACACCGGTTCCAACGTCAGAGAGTATGGCCACTACTGCAGTCCAAAATACAAACACTCACGCACACATCCTGGCAACATGGAGAAAGTCTGCGTCCACTACTCCACATCGTACACAATTGGAGGTCTCCTTCAGGCCATATTTATATACCTGAAGGGGAGAGTAGTATATATGATGTAGGAATTTAGAATGGATAATCCGGAGATTACATTTGGTCGTTAGGTGGCCAGTAAGCCAACAGCAGTCCGTCCAGACCTCCGGTGCAATAGGAGTGCCGAGCGCCGTCTGCCAGCGCAGGCAAGAGGGATGATCCTCCGGGTCACATTTGCGCAATGAGGCATTGTAAAGTCTTGTGATTAACTTTTTTCGACTCTCTCCCGTTAGCAATACCTGCAACGCACGTAGAATGGTGGGCTCAGCAGGGTAAGCAGGATACGCCGCACGGACAGCCTGACGAACCCGGACATATGTGAAGTTAAACATGAAGCCACGCTCCGAGCCATTCTGTGCCTCTTTCAATGTTTTAAATCGGCCCCCCACATATAGGTCACCGAGCCGAGATATGCCAGCTGCAGCTAGCTTTCGTCAGGCAGGTGCCTCCCGTGCCTCCGAAATTTCAGGATGTGAAAGTAATGGAAGCAGCGGCGCATACAGGTAAGACATCCGCGTTCTTGTCGCAAGCGTGCACTAGGCCCACGCTGTGCAATGTGTGGGGTTGATCTCAGTCCGTGGGCCACCCGACCCCCCCAAAAGAGTCAATGCCTACAGTGGGACAGGAAGAACAGCATCTGCCTCAATAGCCATATGGGGCTGATATCTTTGTGGGAAATGCCAATAATGTGCAAATTGCGCCTGAGCGCACAGGTAATAGAGACGAAGATCAGGGGCCTCAAAACCTCCCCGGTCAAAGGGCTGCACCAGCAGGTCCCATCTACACCTGGGCTTCTCATGTCCCCACACAAATGTGAACAATGCAGACTGGAGAGTGTGGAACTGCGATATCTTCAATTTTATAGGTATGTTAACGAATAGATATAACAATTTAGGCAAAAACACCATCTTTACCTCAGTGATCCTATTCCCCAAGGAGAGGGGCAGGTGCTTACATCTCATGGCTTGTTCAGAAATTCAGGTCACCGTGCGGCCATAATTCTCAGAGATAGCTATATCAGGATCCCTATGTACCCAAACCCCCAGATATTTCACGGGGTCGGATGTCCACGTTAATAGGAAAACCATCTCCACTTCCTTAGTGAGTGGAGTTAGTAGGAACACCACCGATTTGGACCAGTTTATCCCTAGGCCAGAGAAGCGTTCAAACTGTACATACTCCTTGAGCAGCGCAGATAGATGGATCGCGGGTTCACAAACATATAATAACATATAGTCTGCATAAAGGGAGATTATCAATGGCCGTTGACGGAACCGCAGAGCTGCTGCAGCGTGTTTTTGACGCAGCTTGCTGGCCAGGGGCTCCAGCGCCAAAGCAAATAGCATAGGCGACAGAGGGCACCCCTGCCTTGTGCCTCTCATGATGGGGAACAATGAGGACACCCACCAATTAACCCGCACCCTGGCGACCGTGTCATTGTACAGTACCCTGAGCCACTGCTTAAAGAAAGGGGGAAAGCCCATCCTGCTCAGTACTGTGAACATAAAAGGCCTTTGTAGGGAATCAAAGGCCTTAGCTGCGTCCAGCAGCATGGCCACTGCTTGGAAATCAGGCTCAACATAATGTAGGGTGGAGAAAAGCGTGCGTAAGTTATGAGTGGTGGAATGTTCCATGACAAATCCAGACTGATCTGGCAATACCAGTAAGGGAACCAGGGGTTGCACCCTAATAGCGATCATTTTAGCAAAAATGTTGGCATCCATATTAATAATAGAAAGTCGACAATATGACCCACACTGATTTGGAGGCTTATCTGGTTTCAATAAGGTGACCAGTAGGGCCTCACGGAAAGAAGGGGGCAGCGACCCGGTCTCGTATGCCTTCGCATACACATCCAGAAGTCGAGGAGCGAGAACAGCAGCATACACCTTATTAAAATTCGCTGGGTAGTCTGTCCGGGCCTGCAGCCTTGTAGGTCGGGAGTGACATAATCGCTTCCTTGACATCATCCTCATCAAATGTTTGCACAAGATATTCACGCTGGCCATTAGATAGCCACCCAAGCGCCACGTCATCAAGATATTCATGTGTCTCCCCCATCGGTGGAGACACCCTAGAGTCATAATAAAGGCGTGTATAGAATTGCAAAACAATGTCACAGAGATCAGTGGTCGAATGGCGGGCCTCCCCGGTTTCATCAAGCAGCTCGGTAATATTGTCCTGGCTCCGCGGCTCAGATAGCTTCTGAACTAGCGAACGGCCAGGGCGGCCTCCCTCACCGTAGTATTACGCTATACGACGCCGGGAGCAATGCAATAGCTCCTGATCGACCGTCTCATTATGGTCCGTGACCAGTTCCCGCATGGCGGTCAGCTTGTCGGTGGTTGGGTCGGAGTAGTATTCCCGTTCTAATTTCGGGATATCAGATGCTAATTTTTTGATCCGTTGTCGTATATCGCGCAAGACACCAGACTGGACACCTATCCAAGCCACCCTTACGGTAACTTTAAACGCTTTCCAGAGCATTCTAACACTTTCTACCGACCCCTCGTTTTCTCTGAAATAATTTTAAATGGCTTCCGCTATAGTGTGCTTGAATACAGGGTCTTTAAGTTCTGACAGCTGCCGCCGCCAAGCAAAGGGGGGTATCTGATGTGCTGGAATCTGTAACGCGAGAAGGACTGGGGAGTGGTCAGATAGAGTTCGGGCCTCGTGCGATACCGCAGTTGTCCAGGTCCAAACCAATTCTGAAACCAGCCAAAAATCAATGCGGGACCATGAGCACCGATGAGGCGAACGTACTCTCCTGACCTGCGGGGTGACGTTTACGCCAGACATCGTGTAGGTGACCAGCATCCAGAAGCCCCAGTAATATATCGGCAGCATGTTTGGGCCGGGCCTCACTTCTGCCGGTTTGGTCCAGGGTAGTATCTAGACACAGGTTAAAATCCCCTCCCCATATAATTGACGCTGAAGGAAATTATGATATTCTACTCCACACCTCTGAATAAAATGAGGTGTCATCCACATTCGGTTCGTAAATATTCACAAGAAATACTCCCCCCCCCCCCCGGATAGACGGCCATACAGCATTGCAATCCGACCACTATCATCCATCTCAGATCTAAACACAGTGAAGGGCACACCTTTCTTCACTAAGATTAATACACCCCTGGAGTAGGAAGAGAAGGAAGAGGAGACGCGCACACCCGCCCATCGAGTGTCCACTTTGCCAGCAGATTCCACAGTCAGGTGAGCTTCCTGGAGGAGGGCAACCTGCACACCCATACGGTCCAGATATGCAAACACCAATCTGATCTTTTTAGGTGTATTCAAACCACGGACATTCCAGGTGAGGAATTTGATCACACTATTCATCATGGAGGGCCAGCCATAGGTGAACACATAAACATCTGTCAAACAGGTGATAACCAGAATTTAGATGCCAATATTCATGGTGTCTGTCCGAGAAGGCACAATCTTCATTCTGCCATTCCAGAAATAAACTCCCCCCACCTACTTCAGCTGCCCCAACATGCCAAAGCCATCCCAAAGTCCATCCCCACCCCCTCAGAAACCCAATAACTAAAGAAAAGATTGGGGTAAACCCTTTTGCGGGTGACATAGAGTGCTACTAGCCTCCCACAGCGTGGGCGGTGGCCGAGCTGGTCTAATACACTGAACTGCGTATGAGTAACAACAGTGGCAGGCGGTTCTAAGCTGAGGGCCAGAACTCCTGAATGGTACCCGTAAAGATGAGGAACATATCGTACATGGCCATGACTATACCCAATCGGCAATGAGCCCAGAAGGGCTCCCACAGTAACCGGTAACAATGTAGTGTCAGAGTAAGACAAAGAGTCTAAAGACAACAGCACACAATATTCAGCACGTGGGTCTAAGAAGGCACAACATGTCATGCACAGCACAAAAAGTATATAGGAACAATCAACAGCAAACTGTGAAGCACGGGCAAGCAGGAGTGGTCTCATAGATGAACCAAAGTAAGTCACAAAGTCCAAGTTGAGTGATGCATTCCACCGCTACTCCTCGTCCTCGGGAGTGGTAGTAGATTCTCGTCGCCTGCGCTGCAGTTGCTTGGCATGTTCCATGGTGGCCTTTGGGGAGGAGAATATCTTGCTGTCTCCATCCGCCCCAATGCGGAGCCGGGCCGGGTACAGCATTGCGTAAGGAACCCCCTCAGCTTGCAAGAATTTTTTCACAGTGCCAAATTCTCATCGGGCTGTCTGAACAGCCACTGTGAAATCAGGGAAGATGGCCAGGGTATTGCCCTGATGGATAATAGTGCCTTTCTCCCTAGACAGCCTAAGGATAGTGTCACGATCCCTGTAGTTCAAGATCCTGGCAATAATAGGGCGAGGAGGCGCCCCTGGGACCGCGCGGACAGCCAAGGATCGGTGGGCACGCTCCTCTATGAACATGTTGGACAATTGGTCAGTGCCAATTATATCTGAAATGAGGCGTTCGATATAAGTCTCCATTTTGCCCACGTTGG
Organism: Lissotriton helveticus; assembly: GCF_964261635.1. Lineage (NCBI taxonomy): Eukaryota > Metazoa > Chordata > Amphibia > Caudata > Salamandridae > Lissotriton > Lissotriton helveticus. The sequence goes on from NC_136070.1 coordinate 733,667,034, forward strand.
TGGACTCCGGCAGCCCAGTAATGCGTATATTATTGCGCTGGGACCGCGCTTCAAAGTCCACGTTCTTGGCCTGGATAAGGGTTAAAAAAAATTCCATGCTCGTTGTTTTGTCTGCAACAAAACCCAGGCCGTCCTCCGTAGCCGACACCCTCTGCTCCACCTCCCCCATCTGGGCATTCTGCTTCTAGAGCTGGGAGGACATGTGATCTAGGCGAATATTTACAGCAGCCATTGTGCCCTCAATGGACTGCAGAGTTCGCTGCATGGCCATTAGCGTGGATTTCAGCGTGGAGGGGCCCTCAGCCAGGGAGTCAGCCTCAGAGTCCGACGCAGCCTTCTGCATGGTCTTTGTGGATTTGCGCGATTCAAAAGTGAGCCGCAGCTGCGACTTGTCCGTTCTCCCCATTGTCTCGAACCTGGCATACCCAGAGGCGCGTGCCTGATCAAGGGCAGTGTCACGATTAGGTATGCAATTCAATTCAATGCAATATGTCACTGGAGCACAATATCAGCTGCCGGAGGGTACTTACGGCCACCTGCCCATGTGTAATCTGCACACGCAGGCGTCTCTCCTATCAGTGGTGTCCCCAAGTCAGACAGCACCAGAAACCAAGCTCCACGCTCCCCCGTTCCCGAGACAGGATCTCAAATGGTGACGGCAGGGACCAACAGCCAGGTAAATACCGCAATGTCCAAACGTGGAGAGAGGCCAACGCACAGGCACAACAACATCATAGGCCCGTGGGCCACGAAGGGGACTCAGAAAGCAGCAATATGAAGTAGGGCCAGGGGGGCATCAAGCCAGGCTGCAGTCGACACACCCGAGCCAGGACGTCAGTATCCAACCTCGCGCCAGCTACTATTTATAGACCGGTGACCAGGAGCATATCATCTATGCCTTCACTCCCCACAGGTAATCTTGTAATGGTGGCGTTATGTGAGTCTACAATCCCATCCTTTCCTCAGAGTCTGTACAAAGGGGAGAGATCAGCGTGCAGGTACAGCTCTTTGTCGGGCCCACAGGCTACGCAGGGGTCTCGATGACAAGGATGGATGACAAGCCCCGGGGAATTCCTAAACCAGGCCGCAATCAACTTCCTCTGAGGCTATTGTTGCGGTGATGGAGTTATGGGAGTCAGCTAGGCCAATTCAACAAAACCACCTGCTGGATGTGAAGTACTGGGTTTTTCAGAACCGGTACTGAACCGGTAACCCAGCGGTGCCAGGGACAACACCCTATGACTTCGGGTCCTTCCTGTTTCAGACTACAGAAACACAGAGTCTTCTAGGTGAAGTCAAAGATCGAATTTATTGGCTGCAACCAAGTAACAGGTATCCTAGAAGTACAACACGGTGTATATTCTCAGGAGACTGCTCAATCTTACAAAGCCAGCCTGCTCTTTTTATACAAAATATTACGCTTTAGGCAAACATTCTTAAGTTTACAGTTGACCATTCACATATTTTCACTACAAAGAAAAAGCAGAGTCATGATGACAATCCCACATTTCAGTTTGTTCAGCCCACAATCAATTACCCGGCAAGGCCCAGTATTTCATCAGATATCGACGGACCCCCAATAAAAACGGACACCTCCTCCTCGAAAAGCAAGCCATAAAGGAAGAAACAGAAACAGGTGTGTGTAAGATTAGGAAAGGTTTGTGTGCGATGAAAGGTTTATGGCACGTTGTGCCTTGATGCTATCTCGACCGGCCACTGGGAGAGGAACTGCCCAAACAGGTTTGGCCTGGGGCAGTGGAGTCAGCTTACCCAGGTCGCAGAGAAGTCAGGAAAGGTGTACGTGTCCTTCAGAACCGTGTTTGGCCTTTATCATTGACCTATGTGAGGGCAACTCACAAAATGGCTGCCGTACACAAAATAGAACCCAAGGGTTCAGGACGAAAATGACGATTTCAGGGTGAAATCGTCACTCGAATATGACGAAAATGCTTGTGCCCTTTTCGGTCTGCTGATATCAAAATCGTCATGATACGACGATGTTTATGACACAGGTCCAAAATTTTCAGTACCACAGACCCTCCTTTTGCCCTTACATAGGCAATAACCTATACTCATGCTAATCTGAGTCCAGGTCTATATTCATAAAGTCATTGAGATGTTGCTGTAGCATCATCCTATTACTTAGCTCGTCCCTCGATACAGGTTTCCTTACACATGATGTAGCACAGAGGCCACATAGTGCAGGAGCACACTGTACACACAGACAGAACAGCAAATGAATGGCTAAGATCATCCCAATGACCATCACCCATTTTCCATCCCCAGCCGGATACCAGTTCCCAGAACCATCCCATTAACGACCAATCCCCTTTGTCTACATGAATAGATTCAGAAATATTATGTAGTTTGGAGATAGCCTGGTACACTGTTGGAGCGTTATCTGGAATGAAAACACAGCAACTTGATTGGATCAATTTACATACCCCACATCGGTCTGCAAGTATGACGTCTAACGCGACCCTGTTCTGAAGGGTCATAAGACGATCCGACTGGAGCTCAGCAGTCAAGTTACTAAGGGCACCAGCAGTTTCAACCACGGTGGATTCAACCACCCTTGTTAATTGCCTTATGTTCCTGCTGTTAACCATGGGTCCCCAGAACGGCAGAAAACCCCTCGCGAAGTCTCCAAATTCTTGTTCTGCAGTGTCCTCTTCACTGAAGACACCTCTAACTATCCTTGTCTTATGGTAATCTGCCGCCGCTGTGTAGGTGGGAGGCAACAGGAACGAAACAAAGCATGTGCCCGAAAAGTCAGGGGGCAACCATGTATAGGCTCTATCATGGCAGATGAAATAGGTACCCTTAGCTGCTAAGAACGGAGGGGAAGTCTGAGATGCAAAAACACATGTCTTAGTGCAGATACTCTTCCCTAACTGAGCTCTGGGATTCTTGCCATTACCTTGCAGACATAAGTGACCCTGATGGGGTACTATCCAAATCGGGGAAGATCTCTTAGCTTGCTGTTTCTCACTCAGAGTAGCTCCATATCCGGTCACGTTCCATCCTATATATACTAGTGTCTCATCTCTCGGGATAGTGTCATAGGAGATATCTTCCTTAACCATGTCTACTATACCCTTAACTAGAGCACTATTCTTAGGATTATCTTCCATAGAACGTAGGGGGTAGGTCTCATGTGCGTAAATGAACATTGTTCTGTATGCCCACACGGAACCATTATGGCTGAAAGGCAGAACCAGATAAGGGATACCTTTATCTGTTGTGTGAGGCATAAGACCACACACCCAACAGTTAGTCGTGTTCATTACTAGTTGGTGTTGGTGCAAAAGCTGAACGAAGGAGTTATTAATAAACTCTAATCTCCTAGCGGATTCATGCTCAGGAAAAGAGTGGAAAGAATGTGAGGAAACTGTAGGAGGAGGTATGGGCGATGTAGTGGGTGCAAATGTCACTCGAAAAGAGAATAAAACATATCCTATTAAAAACATCAAATACTGAACAACATGAAGATGCATAGTATCAAAAAACGTTTCTTTGTCATCATTCTGCAAATTGTAGTTTTAAAGTTAATTTGTTTGGCAGGTCTCTCCATCTCGAAAAACTCCATCCTCTCTAAAATGCTGCTCGCGATGGTAGGGTGTTCTATGCTAAAGGATGCTTCTGTTGGTCCAGGGCAACTCCCTTAGACCAACCAGAACCGTCGACCTAACGTCTTCGGCTGCACCCCAAAGACTTTGGGCAACCGCGACCCTACAGCTGAACCCGGATGGTGGTTCGAAAAACAAAGATAAAAAAGTTTCTCAGACGAGAGAGCTGCACTTTCAAAAATAGCGAAGAAAAGGAATATTTTATTTGTCCATAGTTCTCGGCCTCAGATTATATCTTTTCTTTCCAGGTACTGTCTGGTCTTGAAAAAAGAGCTCAGGCTCTGTAGTGTCCAATCGAATTGACGGTGGCACAGCTTCTTGCAAGAGATTGTCACTTTCTTGTTCAGAGATTGTTCCTTTTATGCGTGCATCACTGAAAGGCAGAAATCGAGGCACAGTTTCAGTCTCTGAGTCAGCGACACCCTCCTGGACCCACCGGTCGTACGGTAGAGGCAAAGGCACCCTCTTGCAATGTACGCCGTAGATCCAGCTTTTCTTCCCCTCCACTCGAACAGCTGATCTTGTTGAGAGAAGAACTAGATGAGGGCCGGTCCACCGGGGCTGGTCATTCTTTGTTCGCTGGAAATTCGTGACCAGCACCCAGGATCCAGGATCGATCGGATGTCCTGGAGCTTCAGAGACCTGTGGCAGAGTATCGTGAACCTGTTGGTGTAAAACACGCAATTTAGCCGTCAATTCATACAAATAGTCAAGCAGTACAGGGTGTTTGATCTCACTGAATTTTTTCGGCCTTGGCACTCCCCATATGTTGGCCGGACGGCCGAACACTATTTCATGCGGACTAAGTCCCACTCGCGAGTGCACAGTCATTCTGGTTGATAGGAGTGCTAAAGGCAGATCGTCAGGCCATTTAAGGCCAGAGCTCGCTTGAATTTTGGCCAATTTTAGCTTTAACGTGCCATTGTAGCACTCTACTAGTCCAGCTGATTGGGGGTGATTTGCAGCGTGGAATTTCTGGTGGATGCCTAGCCCTTCACATACTCTCTTCATCACTCGACCCACAAATTCACTCCCATTGTCACTCCAGGCCATTCTCGGCATTCCAAACCTAGGGAAGAACTCTTTGGCAAGGGCTTTAGCTGTGGATAAGGCAGTGTTGTCCTTTAAGGGATATGCTTCTATCCATCTTGAAAAGGCACAAACAACAACGAGTATGTATTTCAGATTGTTGCACCTTTCCATGTGGATGAAATCTAGCTGCAAAACCTCGAACGGATACGTTGGAGGCGCAAAATGACCAGCTGGAATTGGGGCTCCCCTACCAGGATTGTATTTCAGACACACCATGCAATTCTTGACCACATTCTCTGCACATTTGGGAATTCCAGCATTTTGCCATACCGGAGCTAACAACTTACAAATCCCTTTCACACTGATGTGAGCCATTCCATGAGCCATTGTAACAACTGCAGGCACCTACGCATCGGGTAACAACCATCTCTGATGCTCTGACAATTCAACCCAACAACCATTCATATCCAATGTACCCGTACTCTCTTTCCACACACTCAACTCTTTCTCTGTAGCTTCAGCTTGAATGGACTTCACACTTTCTATCGTGTCTTCACACATTCCTACGTCACCAATCCATCTTGCAGGGCCTGCAACATACATTCGGCTCATCACATCCCTCGCTGTTTCTTTTGCGACTTCGTCAGCAAATGCATTTCCACGACCAACATCATCAGTCACTTTCTTGTGTGCACTGCATTTTACAATCGCAACTTGCAACGGCAAAGTAAGTGATTCAAGAAGCTCATTCACCAACTGACCATGCTGAATCTTAGCTCCATGCGAAGTCAGGAACCCACGTTCTTTCCACAATTGTCCAAAACTGTGAGCCACACCAAATGCATACTGGCTGTCGGTATATATGGTCACTTTCATTCCTTTCGACAACACACACGCTCTTGTAAGTGCAATCAATTCTGCTGCTTGAGCTGAATTATGTGGGATACGTGCAGCTTCAACAATCGTATGCAAAGTCGTAACAGCATATGCTGCAGTCGTATCACCATTCGGGAGCTTGAAGCATGAACCATCCACCCATAAGGTACCATCACACTTCACAAGAGGGGTGTCCTGGAGATCTATTCTCCCTTTCGTTTCTTCTTCTGTTATGAGGAAACAATCATGTTGTTCAGAAGTATCTAACTCAGTTTCAATCGGCAACAACGTAGCTGGGTTAAGCATGCTGCATCTTTTTATGTGCACATGACTCGCTAACAGTGTTAACTCGTAACCTGACAACCGAGCACTAGTTAAGTGCTGTGTCTTGGTCCTGTTTAACAACGTGTCCACTGCATGTGGAACCATCACAATCAATGTATTATTCATGACTAAACCAGCAGACTGTCGAATAGAAACAGCTGCTGCTGCTGTCGCTCTCAAGCAACTTGGCAATGTTTTAGCTACCGGGTCTAAGGTTGACGAAAAATACGCACATGGACGCTGCCTGTTCTCAAACAACTGTGTTAACACTGATAATGCACAACCTTCTTTCTCATGGACATACAATGTAAAGGGCTTACTGTAGTCGGGGGTACCCAACACAGGAGCCGAACATAATGCATTGCGCAATTCGGAAAAACTTTTCTGACACTCTTCAGACCATGGGAGGGCATTCGGTGTATCTTTACAAGTTAATGCCACCAAAGGTTTGGCCAGCAACGAAAAATTTGGTATCCATTGTCTACAATATGATGTAATACCCAAGAAAGCACGCACTTCTCTCTGTGTCCTAGGCACACTCAATTTCGCTATTGCCTGAATTCTGTCTGGGGTCAGTTTCCTTCCCTCCTTCGATAAGAGATGACCTAAGTAGGTCACTTCTTGTCGACAATATTGCAATTTGGAAAGCGACACTTTATGATGTAAGTCAGACAAATGACGCAACAACGACAACGTGGCTTCTTTACAGATTTCCTCAGTATCTGCAGCAACAAGCAAATCATCGACGTACTGAATAAGGGTAGCGCCATCAGGTAAAATAATCGTATCAAGTTGTGTTTTCAAAGCTTGACTATATATCGATGGACTTTCACAGTAGCCCTGGGGAGCGCGTTTGAAGCGGAAGCTGCGACCTCCTAAACTGAAGCCGAAAATATCCCTACTTTCCTCAGCAATAGGGATGCTGAAGAAAGCATTCTTCAAGTCAATCACAGAGAACCAAGTAGCGGAAGCTGGAATCATAGTCAATAGGGCAGTGATATCAGGGACAACTGGATATTGTGGCACAACAATTTTATTCACCTCTCTAAGGTCAATCACAAATCTGTAAACAGGTGGCTGAGAAAGATCAGTACGCTTCAAAACAGGCAGAACAGGACTATTGCAAACGTTGCCTCTTGTCTCTTCAATTACATCTTTTTCAATCAAATCATAAATGATCGCTAGCAACGCTTTCTCACCTTCACTAGAGATCTTGTACTGGGGAATACGTGGCATTTTAACATTGGCTTTCAAAGTCACAACATATGGCGGTATTTCCAAAAGACCCACATCATTAGGACCAGTAGCCCAAAGAGTATTAGGAAGAAATGACAATTCTGTTGGAAGTTTGTCCTTTGACAAATACATTGGCGAGATCACCTTTTTACCCAGTGTAAGTTGTACTCCTTTAGGAGAACAGTACAAAGTCGCATACAATCTTTTCAACAGATCCAATCCCAACAAGTTTTCACCACAACCCGTCGTCAGAATAAGGGGTGCTTCCAATTCACAAGGTCCAACAGAAAGGGACATAGGACTAGAAATCGGGTTCCTAACCGGGGCGCCAGAAAAACCTACTGAAACATTCATTTCGCCAGACAAAGGTGCGCCAGGGAGTTTAGAGTGCATAATAGAACTCTTTGTAGCACCAGTATCAAACAGAAAAGGCTCTGACACACCTGATGTAATCACCTCAACATAAGGTCCACTCTGAACTCCCTCTCTTTGTCTATGGCTGTCCTAGCAATCATTACCCTCCATATTCTCATCTTCTGCATAGTAGTCATCAGCATAGTACTGAGCTGTCCTATTAGACGCGTTATTCTGCTGATCAAACCTATTCATTGAGTTCTGAGGCGGAAACGAGCGCGCGTTCTGGGGAAATTTCCGCGTCCTCCACCTCTAGGCGCTTGTGGAGTACCTCGACCTCTTGCGCTAGAAACACCATTCATACGCTGTAATAAAGCAGGGCAACTACTTTTAAAATGGCCCTCCTCTTTACAATATGCACACTGATTAGGGCCCACAGGAAAACGTTGTTGAGGATATTCGGTCCTTTGCGCGTTTCTCTGAAACTGCTGAGGCTGCTGATAGTTACTCTGACCACCATGAGGCGGGTAAGCCTGCTGTAAAAGAACCTTTGTCTTCAACTCTTTCGTTTTCTTTTCTACTCTAGCTTTCTCGTCCTTGTCTCTATTTTCATAATACTGTGCAGTAGCCAATATCTGTGCTGAAGAGGAAACGGCCCACGAACTTTCTGAATCTTTAAATTTCTTACAAAACTCGGGAAGCAAGTTGTGCACGAATTTGTCAACGAACAACCGTTGACCACCCTCTGTACTCATATCTTGACCACTGTGGTCGACAAACGTTTCTTCAAACCTGGTGAAGAAATCAGACACAGTTTCATCTTTCTTCTGCTTACACGCAGACAACTTGTCCCAATTCACCCTCATAGCAGGCATCAAAGTCTTAAGTAATTATCCTACCAGGGAGCTCTGCCACTAAAGGTTCGGTTTTAGCACCACCAACTTGTCGGTCATCTGCAGCACTAATATTAGCCCATGTGTCACCTAACTCCTGATCATGATCCACATGACGAATCTTTCCCCATAAAGGCTGTGGAACAACATTTCCAAATAACATGTCTATATCCGCTAAATTCATAATGCAAGAGCCTGCAGTCTGTGTCAATTCCTTGTAATACCCTGCAGGATTTTTATGGGGATCAGGCAATGTCTGTTTAAGGGCCAAAACTTCAGCGCGCTCCAAGGAACATGTACCCAAACACGCTGAAAGTGCACTGGAACAGCTGGGGGAACATTATTCAGACCAGCCACTACTGCTTCCTTCCATACTGGGGGAACCTCTCTCATGGGGTATTGTCTCACCTTCTTTTTAACTGAGGAATCAGACCCAAACAACGACCGAGAAACACCTTCACTCCTAAACGACAACAATGTCGCAACTGCTCTCTTAACATCTGAACCCACAATTGCGCCTTTCCCAAACTCGAACCGTATATGACATAACTCAGGTGGATTGGGCTCCAAATCATTCTCCTCTAAATCCTCACTCAGGAAAGTACACATTTTCTCAAAAACGAATCTCTGTTTTGGTGCTTCCCACTGATGGAAGACATCCATAACAGACTCTAGCTCATATTTTGTCGGTTCAGTAACCCATTTATGTGCCAAATAATTCAAAGTTTCCTTCTCCCTAGAATCCGGCAGTTGGCTACACAACTGTTTACGCTCTGAGACAGGGGATACACCTGTTGCTCCAAAGAGAGGATATAGAAGGCTAGCAACAGTGCTAGTCATTCTCTGTCGAACAGAGGGAGAAGTCGATGAAAGGACAGGCGGAAAAGCAGAGTGAGTCAAGGCAGACGCAGAGGCAGTATCAGGAGGAATACCATGAGTGGTAGTCGATATAGTTGTCAAAGTTGTAGGAAGCAAAGGCAGAGCAGATGTCAAAGTCGGTGGCCCTTGAGGAGGCTGCACCGGAAGAGTAGGAGCCAGCTGAAGAGCAGCCGGTGGTTGTGGAGGACCAGGAGGCAATACAACCAAAGGTTGTGCGGCTAAAGGCTGCGGAGGTGCCGTAGCACTCTGCGCATAAGGGGGTGGCGAACTCAATAAATGCGACATTAGGGGGTCTTTTTCAATGTCTTTTGCTGAATCTTGCTGAAGAGGCGGCAAAACAGGGTAACATTTATCGATAACCATTTTACGTTGCCTGTGCAACTGCTCACTCATCTGTTCTTCTTCGTTATCTTTAAACTGCATGGCAGCTTGCATAATCGAGATACCCCTTTCTCTCTTATTCTTTTTCGCGAATTTAATTTCCTTCTGTTTGGCTTCCTTACGCCATAGGCGGAAAGAGTCAAACATCGCCGGCCGGGCTTTCTTCTTGAAAAGTCTAACTTCTAGATTATCTAGGATTTCTGTGTCAAAGCTACCATATTGGGGCCATTTTAAAACACCATCCTTTCTGGTGTATTTGATCCACACCTCGTTATAGGTGATGGGGCCTATGCCATGTTTCACATAAAGTTCATAAGTTGGAGTTCCAATCGGAGGAACCGGACACGAGTCCTCCAATCGGGAATCCCTATTACAACCAAGACAAAACAAATTTCCAAGTCTGCTAAGACCAGGCATCTTCGCTCTCTAGTCTAGCTTCAAACTTCAAGGGATTATCGATTACGATATTCTCGTGAATACACGAGTCCCTCGGCTTTGGTACTTGCAAGTTCCAAATCAAAGATCCCAAGGGATACTCAAACTAAGGAATGGGAGACGCTCCACTTATACTTAACTGAGGTATCGATGACGTCACCAGAAGACTCGTCTATCGTTTCGCTCTACCAATCATCAAGGGTCCAAAACAGGGCGATAGTTAGGGCAGCAGTCCTTCGTGGCCATCGGGAAGCGGGGAACCTCGCAGCAAAGACTTTCGGACCACGTCGACATGCAGGGGTCGATGAAGTGGCGGCCTTCCTCCAGAATTTTCACACGAAGCTGCTCACGAACCTCTGGCTTGGACCGGTACCGCTGATATCACCCCACATTGGGCGCCAACTGAAGTACTGGGTTTTTCAGAACCGGTACTGAACCGGTAACCCAGCGGTGCCAGGGACAACACCCTATGACTTCGGGTCCTTCCTGTTTCAGACTACAGAAACACAGAGTCTTCTAGGTGAAGTCAAAGATCGAATTTATTGGCTGCAACCAAGTAACAGGTATCCTAGAAGTACAACACAGTGTATATTCTCAGGAGACTGCTCAATCTTACAAAGCCAGCCTGCTCTTTTTATACAAAATATTACGCTTTAGGCAAACATTCTTAAGTTTACAGTTGACCATTCACATATTTTCACTACAAAGAAAAAGCAGAGTCATGATGACAATCCCACATTTCAGTTTGTTCAGCCCACAATCAATTACCCGGCAAGGCCCAGTATTTCATCAGATATCGACGGACCCCCAATAAAAACGGACACCTCCTCCTCGTAAAGTCATAAAGGAAGAAACAGAAGCAGGTGTGTGTAAGATTAGTAAAGGTTTGTGTGCGATGAAAGGTTTATGGCACGTTGTGCCTTGATGCTATCTCGACCGGCCACTGGGAGAGGAACTGCCCAAACAGGTTTGGCCTGGGGCAGTGGAGTCAGCTTGCCCAGGTCGCAGAGAAGTAAGGAAAGGTGTACGTGTTCTTCAGGACCCTGTTTGGCCTTTATCATTGACCTATGTGAGGGCAACTCACAAAATGGCTGCCGTACACAAAATGGAACCCAAGGGTTCAGGTCGAAAATGACGATTTCAGGGTGAAATCGTCACTCGAATATGACGAAAATGCTTGTGCATAGTATACTGGCCATTTTCGGTCTGCTGATATCAAAATCGTCATGATACGATGATGTTTATGACACAGGTCCAAAATTTTCAGTACCACAGATGGAGGAGATCAGCACGCTGGTGTGGCTAGGTTTTCAGGCCCTGAGTGCGCACAGGGGGCCCAAGGGCAGCGGAGGGTGGCGGACCCAGGGAGACACCCGAAGGAGGCCGCAATTGGCTCCCAGGCTCAAGGTCATCCGCGCCGGGCCCCGCGTCAGCCGCAGCAAGCAGGCTGAGGCTCCGGAGCGAGACCCAATCCCGCCTCCGCAGCCCGAGCCACGACCGGACCTCAGCCCCACTCACCACAGCCGGCGCCGACGGGTTTACGGAAACCAGGTGTATCACAGCCAGCAGCCGTCGTGATGTGAAGATTCTCATGGCGGCAGAGTCCCCTCACGCCACAGAGGTAGACAGTCCCAAGCACTCCAGGCACTGGGAGTTCAGAAACACAGCAGGGAAAGTGGTTTTCGGCAGTAGGGCACACCGCCTCACTGAGTGGGAGGTGCGACACGAAGATCTGGGCCGGGCACCTGGCGCCGCACTACAACACAGCGGTCAGCATCGCGGCGGCCACCATTTCCTGCATCGCGGTCTCAGGGCAGCACAGTCTCATTTGACCACCTGTAATGTCTTTTTGGGATCGCAATCACCATCAAAGGGCTCCACAGGATGACAGGAGTCCTCACAGGTGTTTGGCTGGCATTAATCTTGCGGGATCCAGCAGATAATCGGCAGATTGTGGCTTGGCCGGGCAGAGCCTCACAGCAGTGCTGCCATCTTGCCAGGCGCCCTCTAGCGCCCCCCCCCCACCCTTGGGATATCTCTTTGTACTGCAAGAAAACAATCGAGGCATTCCAAATCTACTTGCCAATTGAACCATTACGTCTGTAAAGATATATGATTTTTGTCATACTGACTATAGTCACCATCCATCCTTGGAGTGTCCTGGGTGACCTTAAAAGTTATATACCTGGTCGCCGACTTCTTCCCGGGGGATCATCATATCACAGTTGGATCACCTTTTTCCAGATATCCAGTGGAAGTACTTTTCTGTCACATACAGCATGTACCTGGTTGCTGATCTTGTCTTGCGGGCCGCTTTACCACAATTGGACCCTTTCTTCCAGGAAATCCAGTGGGAGATGCTTTCCTGTCAAACACAGGAGTACATTGTAGTACACTGCTCCATGTGAAGAGCGACTGATTTTCATACAACTATCACTGACATTTAGTCGTTGACATCCTTTTCGAAGTGTTTGTTACACGTGACATATTGCTTGCCCTGAGGAAGTTCCCTATATGGGAATGAAACGCGTTGGCTGGATTGTCTTAACTCAATGAATTTTTAAAGAATTTATGGAATAAAGAAGTTATTTTTCTACCTAGATTGGCCTATTGGACTTCTTGAGCTGCGCACCCCCATTTGTTACACAGATTGCAAATTCGTCTACTCCCAAACTCAAGAGTGTTTACTTCTTCCTTTCCACCTTATAAGTGAAATATACCTTAATGATTCATTACATCAACTCAATTTGTGCTGTTCAAAACAAAATTCGAAAAATTTGCCCTATGCTTCTATTTAATCTAAAGATCAATGTAGATTGTGTTTTTTTTGTATAAAAATGGTTCTCAATCGCAAATATCAGAGGCGCTATAATTATAAAACTGTTTCAATGTAAAAGCAATTTATTAATTTACCTCAGTACTTTGACCTGGTACCATGCAGAATAATCAAATGATGCTGGTATGCAGTCTGAGGAGCTAGTGGGACCAGGCTCTGGGGAGGTTGGGGTTTCATTTTGACACTTGATACAGGTTAAAGGCACAGCCTTTAAATACCTTGTGGACCAGCGAATTATAGGCTTTATAAACGTTACTTTAACTCTGGTGCATTCGCTTGAATCTGTGAATAACCTGCTGGGCCTTGTTTCATAAAAATGTGACTTGGGAGAAAATATAGATTAACCAGAGCATCTTGGATTCACACCAACTATCTTTTACTGTAGTCCCAGTGTAACAATATGAGCAATTCAGAGCAAATGTCCCTAATAAGATTCACAAGGTGCGTCACTTACAAAATTGAACATTTGGTCATGTAGGGTCACTCCTATAATTGGAATACATTTGTGACTGCTCATGAAATATTTCTAAGAGTACTCTTAGAAAGCTTTGGCAGTCTCAGCATCACAGGAGAACTCCCATGTGTAAACATGCATATGTTCAGAAATGCAGCTTAAGTATACTTTGATTAAAAAGGTAAAATGTAATGCAAATATAATGCAGAAGTGTTATCATTTCTCCTCTAAAGGGAAAAAATATTTCCCTGTGGAGAAACCAGTTCCCATACACTCTCACCAATTGCTGTGAAACCCCACCCTTTCACTGCCCTGAAAAACAGATGTATTCCAACACTTGACAAAAGGCAATCTCCCACTGTTTTAAGCATATTAAATTACCTGAATTTATTTATTCTTGCTAGTTTCTCAGTTGTTCTAATCTCAGAATGCTGAAGTGTATAGTAAAGTGATGAATGGAGTGCTTAAATTAATCTCAGTCACTGGTGTTTACTCAGGCTGCAGCCTAGTCCATCGATATTTTGCACATCATGCCACCTTAGTTTGGAAGTAGCGCAGAGAGATAGTGTGCCTCCAGCAAAGCAAAATGTGTAACACGCAGATCCAATATTTTTTTTTAATGTAGACAGCTTGGTAGGTTACTGTTTTTGTCACGGGGACTCTTTTGTTAATTGCAGTTCATAAGATACAATACTAATATAGCACAGTGACCTATGAAACAAATCAAATAGCAGCATGGAAGCTGCAAGGCATGGGCTATAACCTTATTGTATTTCTCTAATCTTTCATTATTCTAAGGTTGATAAATAGGGTTCCTTTGGATAATAATAATGTGACAGGGGTGGGGTTGGCAAAGGTGGGCACACCTCTCTTCACTAACTCGGTTTTCCTGCTGATTCTCCCACCCAAAGTGGGGGCCAAAACAGGTGGTAGTCACTTGCTGGGTACAGCAAAAGGCAGGCATTTGAAACATCCCCTTAGTGCACCCAGGTAATCCTTAGAGAGGAAGCATGACACCTCTGCCCAGGATGGGCTTTGTTTCTGGCCCCAGCGAGTAGAGGTTCTCTACTCATGGGTCCAGATACCTGTCTGATGGTGGCAAATGGTGGGTAGCCATTCAATAACCACACCAGGGCTGTTTGTTTATCAGGGGCAACTCTAAGATGCCCTCTGAGTGCAATTTACATTAAATCCCACACTGGCATCAGTGTGGGTTTAATGTGCTGAGACGTTTACTACTAAACTTCCCAGGTTTTAGTAAAGCCATTATGGAGCTGTGGAGTTCGTAATGACCAACTCCCAGACCACATACTCTTTATGGCTTTACTGTACTTACAATGTCTAAGAATGGACTTATACCCTGTAGGGGTACAGGGCTCATGCACTGTACCTTCACCTGTGGGCTAATGCACCCTGCTAGAGGGGTGACTTAGCTAGACCACAGGCAGTGGATTACAGGCATGGCACACAGGGATGTGTGCCATATTGACTCTTCACTTTTCTCTGCACCACAACACACTGCCTGAAATATCAGTGTGTGGGTGTTAAGGTGCAGGGTCTCTATGGGTGGCACAATAGGTGCCGCAGCCCTTAGAGGCCTTCCCTGGTCACAGTGCCCTTGGTACCCATGTGTCGCGATCCTGAGCCAGGGAGATAATCCTGTTCCGTTAGCTCCTCCCTCCCCTTGTCATGTGTGCGTGCTGAGTTTAAGGGGGAGCAGGGAGCCACCTACAGAAATTAGATTCCAGAAACACTACAAATCCCAGAATGCCAAGGGACATCATCCCATGCATCACGGCAGGAGCCGCCTGTCCATTCGACGAGCCCCGCCCTTTCCAGTAAACGG
Source organism: Lissotriton helveticus (assembly GCF_964261635.1). Taxonomy (NCBI): domain Eukaryota; kingdom Metazoa; phylum Chordata; class Amphibia; order Caudata; family Salamandridae; genus Lissotriton; species Lissotriton helveticus. The sequence continues at coordinate 733,682,209 of NC_136070.1, forward strand.
GGCTTGACAAACTATCTGACTATCCCCGTAGGAGGTAGCGCTAAGCGGAAGGTATTCCCCGGTGGAGGTCGAGCGCAAGTCCCCTCTGTCTATTGCTGCGCCCATTGCTTCATTGTTTCTAGACATCCCTTGAGTACAGACCCTTCGCAGTGATTTTTTGTTTCGGCATACAACTGATATCCCTGTGTTCCTTTCAGGTATTTAGGCTTCCCAGGGTTGGGCTGTGTAGATTGTGTTCCTCTTGTTCATCCTATTTTGCTTTGGAAGAACAAACTCCCGGACTGGGAGGGGGGATTGTTATCTTTATATTTCATGTATTTCCGAACATGCTGTGCAGATAACAGCGATTTATGACTTCCAGCGAAAGTGCAGGCGAAAACATTATGGTGTTACTTCCCACGTGCCTGCCTTTCTCTCCTGACGCTAACACGAGGGGGCTGTGAGGTAACAGCCTCTTACCTGTTCCCGGAGAGTTATGGGGACAGAAGGGCCCCGATCCGCATTCTGTATGATCCCTGCACAGTACTCTTGGTTCACATAATTCCAGAGTCATTGCAGAACTCTTGAGTGAGTAAGGGGTCCTTGGGGAGCCAGTGAGGGGGTATGTTGTATGAGTGTTAATATGGGCATACCTCCACCTCACGTTTCTTCTTTGTTCTTTCCTTCCTATGCAGTTATCCCATGAGTGATCTTGACTAAACGCTGTACGGCCCTTCCTACCAGGCACAGTCAAGACGCTATACCAAAATCAGCAGTATTTATTGTTTTCTCCAATTCCTTTTTTTCCCCGGGGAGCTCTCTTACGCAGTGGTGTTTGTGTTCCACTGTGTGGGGTTGTTCCCAGGGAAGGAAGGGGGCTCTTCTTCACGCCATCGTCCCTGCTGGCCAATCTTAGAGGTTAGTGGCTTTCTTGGTATTATACTACTGACTCCTGACACCATGGTACCTTTTACAAAGGTCTTACCGTGGTACAAAGGTACAGTTTGGGAAAAGAACACAGGCCCCGGTAACCTGATTGGTAGGGACCTGGGGCACATCAAGTTAAAGTGCATCAGAAATCTAGCAAAATGTGGGGGTGGGTTTACTGCAACAGAAACCCACTTTCCTACACTTGGTCACATACAATATCCAGGAATAAACAAGGATATGGCAGGGGCATAATGCTCATGCAGATATGTCCTCATAGGAGATATGGTGCACCCTGCCTTGGGCTACACGGTCTCCTATAGGGATGACTTACCCATATCCCACAGTGTCTGTGGGCATGGCACACAGCGATGTGTGCCATTTTGACTCTTCAGTTTTGTCTGCATAAAGACACGCAGGCTGCAGTGGTGGTGTGCATTTGTTTCATGAGGGGTCCCTTAGGGTAGTACAATTCATGCTGCAGCTCTGAGGGACTCTCCTTTGCCACAAAGCCCTTGTACCAGGCTTATCTTTTACCAGGGGCATATATGTGTGTGATAAAGTGGTGCCAATTGTGTCTTAGTTTTAGGAAAAAAATATTGGTACTGGGAACCTGGACAGCAGAGACCCAGTACACCTGCATCAAAAGCTAGGCAAAATGTGGGGTTGGGGAGTACTGCAACAAAAATCCAGTTTCTTACAGCTGGTCACTCGGAGCCCTGCACCCTAGTCCAGCTCCACAGGTCCCAATTAGCTACATCATATGCGTGTCGCTTTACATATCACAATGTCACTCAGATATGAGATGCTAGTAACAAAGTTTATCCCAGCAGATCTTCCTGACCACTTCACGCACCAAACTTCCCCGCTCAGGACCATGCAATGTGAACAAAATATCAGACTGGAGAACCCAGTGCAGTAACCATATAAATAGATTATGATCATATTAAATAACACAAAAAGACCGGCACAGTTGTTCAAAGCTGCATGCACAGCAAAAAACATGAAGTGTATAATTGTCTCAACCTAATATAAACTTATTTTGACTTGTACTTGTGTTGGTTGTCTATTTACTTATGTAATATTGTGCGACCTCCTGTCATGTGTCTCTAAAACTTACCTTTTATCCTGAATTTTTGTCTTGAATTTTTATCCTATGTCCTGAATTTTGACACTCACTGTCCTGAGCTTGCACCCATAACAGTTGGTCACCCCAGTGGTCAAGGGGTATCACCAGGGGACGGCGAGGAGTTAGTGATGTATTACGAGGAAGATGATCTGGAAAAATGGGAGTTGATGAAGAATGGTCCAGAGGGTTCACGAGTGGAGAAGGAGGGCTGGTCCATGAGGCAGGGGGTTGGGGGTGGTGGCATGGCTAAACAACTTTCTGCCAGTTTGTTGCAGGGCAGTGCAGCAATGAAGGTTACAGAGCCTGTTGATACAGTGAAAGAGGCAAGATTGGCGAGGCAGCAGGCATCAGTCTGGGGTCCGACCTTTCACTCAGGTAATTGGCTTGAGTGGAATGGAAAATCTGTGATGATAACGACAGGGATAGATGCAAAGGACTTAGTGGGAGGAGGGGATAGTGAGGCACGATAAAGAAAGGGGATTAATGTGATTGTTAAAGGGGTGGGGCCGGATAATCTGACTGAGCCTGCGGGGACAGGGGGCAAGTCTGACAGTGAGAAAAAGTTGTCAGCAAAAGTAGGCACATTGGAGGCGGGGGAGTTGGAGCTAGGACAAAGAATGATAAATGGGGACAAACATGGAAGAAGGGGACAAAAAGAGAGCAAAGCACTGAAAATAAAGAAACTCCATTATATTGTGAATACCAAGCCCTTGAGAGCACATCTAATGACATCCACTGAAGAAATAATTTGGAATGACGAAAACATGGAAGATGTCACGTTGCTACACAGAAAAATAAGGGTGAATGAGGGGTCTAAGGAGGAGGAATACGAGATGACAAAATTGTAAATTGGCCTGCTGTGTTTTTAATATATACCAGTGTATACTGTTATAAATTTCCAGAGATGTATGTGGTGTTGTTTAAGTACACACACATCATTAGGGAGGCACATATTACCTCAGTGGCTTTATGTGAGTGAGGTGCGACAAAGAGTTAAGGGCTTGATTGGCAGCAGATGCAGAAGAAAAATTGGCGGAACTGGACAATGATTTATGGCTCTGTATGATGGGACCAGCGAATCAGCACCAACGGTGTTTACAGCTAGTTGCTTGCCTATTGTCTATCCCCCCTAGAGGGATGGCCAACCCAAGGAGTGGTGGGGTCCATGGGTTGAGGTCAAGCAGGTCAGACGGGTCAGACGGGGCATGCTGGGCATTAAATAGGGGATCTTGCACAAGGGAATATTGTAAATTGTGTCATGAGTATTCAGAATGTATAGCCTGACACCCACTCATACATTGTGGAGGGGTCACAGGGGCACAACAGTGTGCTCAGGGTGGTGGACGAGGGGCACAGGGACCTGCAGGAAAGGTTCTCACACCAGTACAGCTACAGAGGTTAAAGAAAACCGGACGGGGACCTTTTTGTTATGGTTGGAACTGATACAGAGGAAAGAATGGCAGGGGGTGGATAGGTTGCAGCAATTGATAAGGCCAGAACGAAGATAAACAGAGCCACACATAAGTTTTCTAGGGCGGAAGTAATTGGCAGAATAGTGCACCTAGATTTGCATTATGGGGGCACTGAGTTTTTTCCGCCAGGATGGGGTACATTTGTCTGCGATTGGCATGGACTTATACTTCATGCAGCAGAGGAAGGATGAGGGAGGCCTTGGCGGAGGCTAAGAGGGTGAGATCATGGAAGTCAATATAGGAGAACTGGTAGGTAGTTTGGGGATGACACAGCAGAGGGAGAAGGATCGGGGGATCTTTGGGAGGCAGGAAAAACACAGTTAGTGGGGGTTTTCTGGATGGCGGTTCCCCAGAGGTAGGTATGGTTCAATCGGTTTATTGCTGTTGGTGTGGGGGAAGCAGTTTGTACGGGGAAGGAGGGAGTTTACTCACAGTTTGAGAAGGAAGAATGATAAAGGTTACGGTTATAAGCAGTGCAGACAACAGAATGTAGATGCAGGGCAGGTAAGACTACTGGGGTAACTATGGGGTGCACCTAGGGGTGGGGGGTAGGATAAATGGTAGATGAAGCTTGATGCATTAGTGAGGATGTCCCTTGCTCACTTTGCTACTGGATTCAAGCTAGCCTGGGTGATGAGGGTTGTTAGCCTGAAACCTGTCCCAGGATGCTTGTTTCCAGTCCAGGGAAGACATGGCTTGGCAGTTCGGGCTGGACTGTTCCCATAGGGCACAGGGTCAAGACTGATTTGCATATAGCTGTGTCTGAACTGGGGTGACAAAGTGAGCTAAAGAACGATGAAGGATTCGACCCAGATCTGTGACTGGGGGTGAGTGTCTGAAAGTTTCAGCCCTCCGTCCATCATCTCCTTGTGTTTGCTTTGTAGTTTTATAAGACAGATTGCCTAAGGATGTGCTGTGATGTGCACCAGTTTCAATAAAGCAGCCAATTCCACACTATAAAATAAAATAAATGTAGTACTTGTATAGCTCACGTATCACCCTCAAGGGGTCTCAAGGTGCTTGTACGCATACCACTGTGGAACCCTCCCTGGTTTTTCCCTGTGAAGTGCCCACTCCTGGGCACCCCCAAGGTGAATCCAGGCATCCTAGCGCTGTTGGGGCCATTGTGGAGATTAAGCAAGCTATTGCCCAGAGTTGCAGAGTGGGACCCATGATTAGAATAGGCACCGAGGCGAGAATTATCAGGTCCAAGGAAATTGAGCCCAAGACCCGCCGAGGCAGGAATTGTACCCTGGTCCCAGGCCAGACCTCTGCATCAGGGTCTGCCGCTCTAACCATTGAGCCACACTTCCCCACTATAACATGTCAGTGGTCTGTGCGGTGTCTTCTCGTCCAATGCATCTCACAGAGTATTTCAACAGTTTTTCGCCTTACACTGTGGTGGCTTTTGCATTGCTAAGCATTGGATAACAAAATTAGTGACAACTTAAATTGGAAGGATTCTTTTCTTTTTCTCTGTTGTGAGGTTAGTGTATTAACTGAATGCTGACCAAGACATCGACAAATGCCCAGGAGAATCCCATTACATCATTACTGTGTGTGTGTCCTCATGATCAGCTGCTACTGCGAGCTAGCTGAATGTCAAGAGTCGCTTCTTTCAGGCATTGGCTCACTGGGCATAGCTTTGACGAGCAGTTAAGGCTTACACCGGAAGCCTTGAGTAGGTGTAGAATGCCCAAGTACAGTTAACGTTAATTGCAGAGAGTAACTTGACTTTGAAATCCAAACTCGGGATATTTCGGAAGCATACATAATAAGTCGACTCTCTCTAAAAACTGGGACAGGTACTGAATTTAGTGAAATCTGCCTGGACAGATTATGAAAACTTGGAAATCCGAGATGTCTGGTCAACAAAGAATTAAACACATGAATTAAGTAACATTTCCTATATCTGCCAAGGCTATGAAAACTAAAGACTTTATTCACAGTTAGAGGTTAAAGAGTGCATTAAAATGATGTTTTTTTCTTAGCCTCACAATAAGTTATGGTTCACTTTCATTGTTTTGAACGGGTCCCTGCTGCCGCTGAACTGATAGATCAGATCCCCTGGCTGTATTTCTTCTCTACTGCTCCAGTGGGGAGCGCTACCCTACCTGCCTTACCTGGCTGAAAGCTCGTCTTAATGCTGTGGCTGGTAGTATAAAGATCCCCTTCTGCCACTTAACATTTCAAGTTTGTTGGTCTGATTTATGGCCAGGTGGGCAGGTTTTTACCGTTGAATTTCTTGCTGTCACCCAGGACTTTGAGTGGGCTGGGTCTCACCAGTGCTGAGCACTGGCAGTTTTTTAAAGGGGGACTCAAAACGGATCTCTGTTGGGCTCTGTTTTGCGCCCTGGCACTGACGGTCAGTTTTTTCCGGACTGCAGTGACAACGGCACATCCATGCGCTCGTGCTCACACTGCTCACTTCTTACTAATGGATAAGTTACGGCATGAAGTCATGCCAAGTGAGCGTTGTAGGCGAATGGGGGGCTTGGGGTGGCATTGGATGAATGTCCACCCCGGGCTATTTCGGGCAGTTAGTATTGCCCAGAGCGAGCGTATGCAGGCGAGGCACCTGCTTTAGAACGCAGCGTTTTCAAACGCTGCGTTCTAATTATTGCCAGTTGGGGGTCCTGAAGAGAGGTAGGAGGCAGTGCGCTCAGTTTGTGCGCTCCTGTCTGATTTATCTTGGCTTTGGGATGTTTTTTTTAGTGCTTAGGAATGTCAGAAGCATCTGCTAATGCGAGGGAGGCGCTTAGAGTTTTGTGCCAGGCTGGGAGGGCAGATTTATTAGCCCCTGGTGTTTTGGGTCAGGCTTGGACTGGTTTGTCAAGTCAAGTCAAAATTTGTATAGCGCACTACTCACCCAGAGGGTCTCAAGGCGCTTGGGGGGTACGTTACTTATCGAATATCCAAGTTTTTAGTTGTTTTCTGAAGGAGAGGTGGTTCTGTGTAAGTCGAATGTGGGTGGGGAGAGAATTCCAGGTTTTGGCCGCTAAGTAGGAGAAGGATCTTCCCCCCATGGTGGATCTTTGAATGCGAAGAATCGCGGCGAGGGCTTGATTGGACGATCGTAGTTGGCGGGTGGGGGTGTAAAAGGTTAGGCGCGTGTTGAGGTATTCGGGTCCTAGGTCGTAAAGGGCTTTGTGTGCGTGGGTGAGGAGACGGAACGTTATTCTCTTGTTGACGGGGAGCCAGTGGAGGTCTTTCAGGTGACCGGAAATGGGAGCTTGGCGGGGGATGTCTAGGATGAGTCTGGCTGAGGCGTTCTGGATGGGTTGGAGTTTTTTCTGTAGTTTGGCTGTGGTTCCGGCGTAAAGGGTGTTTCCGTAGTCCAGTCGGCTTGTAACTAGTGCATGGGTGACCGTCTTTCTTGTTTCGGTGGGGATCCAACGGAAGATTTTTTTGAGCATACGTAGGATGTTGAAGCATGATGATGAGACGGCGTTGACTTGTCTGGTCATGGAGAGGGAGGAGTCCAGGATGAAGCCTAGGTTACGTGCGTGGCCCGTTGGTTTGGGTGCGTTTCCCAGGGCCGGTGGCCACCATGAGTCGTCCCAAGCGGAGGGGGATGATCCTAAGATGAGCTCTTCCGTTTTGTCCGAGTTCAGTTTTAAACGGCTGTTCTTCATCCACTCGGCCACTTCTTTCATTCAATCGTGTAGGTTGGTTTTGGCGGTGTTTGGGTCTTTGGTGAGGGAGAGGATCAGTTGGGTGTCATCTGGGTAGGAGATGATGTTGAGGTTGTGTTGGCGCGCGATGGATGCGATGGGGCTCATGTATACGTTGAAGAGGGTGGGACTGAGTGAAGATCCTTGTGGAACGCCGCAGGTGACTTCAGTGGCTTCCGATTTGAAAGGAGGGAGGCGGACTCTCTGGGTTCTTCTGGCGAGGAACGAGATGATCCAGTTCATTGCATTTCCTTGTATTCCGACGTTGCTGAGGCGTTGTATAAGGGTGCTATGACAGACTGTGTCGAAGGCTGCGGAGAGGTCAAGTAGGATGAGGGCAGCTGTTTCTCGGTTGTCCAGAAGAGTTCGAATGTTGTCAGTTGCTGCGATGAGGGCTGTCTCGGTGCTGTATTTGGCTCGGAAGCCGGACTGTGATGGGTCGAGGGAGCCGTTGGATTCGAGGAAGGTGGTGAGCTGACTGTTGACGGTTTTCTCAATGACTTTGGCAGGGAATGGGAGGAGCGAGATGGGGCGGTAGTTCTTAAGTTCAGTGGGGTCTGCTGTGGGTTTCTTCAGGAGGGCGCTGAGTTCGGCATGTTTCCAGCTTTCCGGGAAGGTAGCGGAGTTGAGGGAGCAGTTGATGACATCTCGGAGATGGGGTGCGATAATGGAGTCTGCTTTGTTGAAAATGTGGTGGGGACATGGGTTGGTTGGCGATCCTGAGTGGATGGAGTTCATCAAGCGGATGGTATCTTCAGTGGTGATTGGGTTCCAGGCACTAAGGTTGTTGGTGGGGGTTTTTGGTTCGTGGGTGGGTGGGGTGGACTGGTCGCCAAAGCTGTTATGTATGTCAGCGATTTTGTTGTGGAAGAACGAGGCTAGAGAGTCGCAGAGGTCTTGAGAGGGAGTGATGTCGTTGGTGCCGGCGGTGGGGTTGGTAAACTCTTTGACGATGTTGAATAGTTCCTTGCTGTTGAGGGCGTTGTTGTCGAGTCGATTCTTGAATGCTGACTTCTTGGTGGATCTGATCAGTTGGTGGTGTTTGCGGGTGGCGTTCTTGAAGGAGGTCAAGTTGTCAGTGGTTGGGTTTTTTCGCCAGGTTTTCTCGAGGGTGCGACAGATCTTCTTGGATTTCTTAAGGTCATCATTGAACCAGGGGGCTTTTTTGCTACCTTGTTTGATGTGATGGTTTTTCGAGGGTGCTAATTCGTCAGCGCTGTGGGTGATCCATTGTGTGAGGTTGGTGGCTGCTTGGTTTGGGTCCAATGATTTGGCAGGAGGGTTTTGGTGAAGCGATGTGAAGAGCTGGTCGGTGGTAATTTTGTTCCAGTTTCTGCGGGGAATTGGTTGTGGGTTGTTGTGGGTCGTGGTCTTTTTGTAGTTGAGGTGAACGCGGCTGTGGTCTGTCCAATGGAGTTCTGTGGCGTGGTTGAAGGAGATGTGCTTGCTGGAGGAGAAGATTGGGTTGAGCATGTGCCCGGCATAGTGAGTGGGGGTATCTACAAGTTGTTTGAGTCCGAGATTGGCGAGGTTGTCCAGAAGGGTAGTGGTGTTGCTGTTGTTGTTCTTTTCCAGGTGAAAGTTGAGGTCTCCCAGTAGAATGTAGTCCTCGGAGGGGAGGGCGTGTGGGCTGATGAAGTCAGTGATGTCTTCGCTGAATTGTGTGCGGGGTCCTGGTGGCCTGTAGATGAGGGTGCCTCTGAGTGTGGTCTTAGGGTCGGTGTGGATCTGGAAGTGAAGGTGTTCGGCGGCTGAGAGGCTATCGTCTGAACTGGTCGAGATGCGGATGGTGTTCTTATGGACGATGGCGATGCCTCCTCCTGTTTGGTTGATGCGGTTATTTCGGATGATCTTGTAGCCGTCTGGGATGGCTATGGCGATATCGGGTGCTGATGAGGTGTTCATCCAGGTTTCTGTAAGAAAGGCGACGTCCGGCGACGTGGTGTCTAGTAGGTTCCATAGTTCAGTTGCGTGTTTGTGAACCGAGCGGGTATTGAGCAGGATACACTTCAGGTGGTTAGTTACGGAGCTCTGTTTGGAGTTTTTGGATTTGGTGTGGGTCTTGATGCAGTCGAACTTGCAGGAGTGGCAGGTGAAGGGTCCATGGGTGTGTCCTGGGGCGGCTTGGTAGCAGTCTGGGAGACGGCCGGAGTTGAGTGCTGAGAGGGTTGCGGTGTCGTACGTTATGCGGGTGGAGTAGGTTTTGCGGGGGCCAGGGGGTTTGGCGCTGGGCGCGGTCCAGGCGTGGACGGGCGTAGACGGGCTTACCTTTGGCGCACCTTCGGCGCGCATGGGGCGCGTCCGCTGCGCGTGAACGCTGCGCGTATGATGCTCCGACATAAGAGGATAGTGGAGGGGGGGCAGAGCGAGGGAGGAGCAGCTGGGAGGCGTGAGCGGGGTGGAGAGCCGGGCTGGGAGGCACAACAACAAACAACAAAATGGCAGCAAAACCAAAAGCGAAACAGGACGAGATTGGGGCACAACCTTAATAATCGCTATGAAATGGGCAGTGGCACCGGCACAATCAGGCACAATTATTTTAAGCAGGCAAAGTGATCAATGCACAATTGAATAATAATAATGAGCAGTCTAGCAGTATAGCGATATCAATATGCACAAATAATTGCAGTAAGCAATGCGAGCAATGCGCAATTGATTTAAATGGCAATGAGCAGTCTGGCAGTATAGTGCTACGATACCAATTTTTGAGCAGGGAGCAGCGTGAGGAGCGACCGCTTCTGAGCAAGTCAGTTTAGAAAAGGGCTTCCTCTGAAGGGGTGCCTGCTGCGGTAATTGCCTGCACATTATCAGATAGTTCCCATGAGGTTGTGCCTGAAAGGGTTGGTAATTCCCTGAGTAAAATCTCTAAAAAAGCTCCCCTGCTTACTTCTGTCCAGCAGCCCGCTCCTCCTGTGGTTATGAAGTGTAGAGGGAGGGCTCGCACACGCTCAGTCAGGGGCAAGTTGGCTAAGAAGCCAAGCTCTCTTAAAGGGATATCCAAGATTTCGGAGGTAGTTGTCTTGGCTGACAGTGGGACGTTGGCGCCATCTAGTGGTGAATTCCAGTTAAACAGTTTTGGTAATGTTATGGGTGAATTTTCTGAAAATATGTCTACTAGTCGTGACATTCCTATTTTTGGTACTAAATTGTTATTGTCTAAGGTTGGGGTCTCTGCTTCTTGCGAGAGGCCACTTTCGCCTGTCATTTCTTCTGATACTAGTAATGTATCCGTGAATGGTTTAGTTTTACCAAATGTTGTCTCCTCAAAGGTTTTTCCAAGTAGTTTTCCTGTGGTAACTTCTGGTTTAAACTGCTTGAATTTGCCTGTTAATGCATCGGGTAGGGCTAGTTGTCCCGCTTCTGATATTGGCGGCGCAGGTGTTAGTTCTGTGAGAGCAGCCAGAGAGCCTCCTGGATCGGGTAGGTGGGTGTGGGTTGAAGCGAAGAATAAAGGCAGTTCTGCGGTGCCCAGCAAATTTCAAGAACCCCACATGTCTGCAAGTAGTGGCGACTTTCAGGCCAATGCTATGTTGAGGCTGTTGAGGCTGCAGAAGGGCATCAGGTGCAGTGCACTGCCGTTGAGCAGGTTTCCAGTGTCCTGTTCACCTTTTTGCAACCAAGTAAAAACTGCTAAGGCGATTTTCCCAACACCGTTACCCGATCATAGGCTCTCCCAGTTCAAAAAAGTGGTGAACTGGAGACAATTTGATGATGGTGCAGGGGATGGAGCTCAGCCTTCATGTAGTGGGGCTACACAGGGCATGCATGCTAATGATGAGGATGATTTATCCGAATTGGAAGAGGGTGAGATGGCTAGTCAGGATGAACTAACAGCCGTTTTCTTTCCAAACAGGGGAAGCTGGTTAACCAGATTTCTCGAGCGAATATTTTGCAGATGCAAGAATCTGAGAGAAGTTGCAAGCAGCTAGAGCGATTTTCTAAGGCATCTGACAGAGTCAATACAGAAAGACGTGCAACGCTGGACAAGCCCCATCAAGCTGGTGAGCAGGTCATGATAGTCATTCTTAATCCACCTTTAGGAAACGTAAAGCGGTTGCATTTGCCGGTAAAGCTGCAGATGCTAAGATTTGTTGCCATTGTGAATCTTCAAAGTTACAGGAGTCAACTTCGCCTAAAACAGATACAGTTCCAGACAAGTTGGCATCTGGCTCAGTTTCTCAGGGGGAAAAGGACGGCAAGGACAAAGCCAGAGGTTTAAAACGACTGCCCTACATGGGACTGTCCATGCCCTTAGGTTCACGTCTAAATAAGCAGAAAAAATATGGAACGAGGAATTTGTGTACATTTTTGCATAGAGAGCTCCAATCCAAGGAAGGTTCTAGGGAGGAGTCTTGGGAGCTAGCGAAGAGACCCAGGGTTCCCACTAACATTGATTTCTGGACCTCAGCCTGTCTGATTTTTGCAGGTGTTTACTGCAAAAAGTTTCCGGATCGTTCGGTTTCAATTTCTCAAATACTTGGATACCATTAGAAAGGCTCAGGCAGAATTTGGAGGTTTTGCCTGGCTACATTATGATGAAGAGTTCATAGCTCGTCTGGTGCTACTTCCAGAAAAACCTTGGGGTGAAGTGGTTAATGAGTTGTGGGTGCAATGGATGTATCCCCAGATGCCTCCCCCTACAATGCATACCGCCAGTGGGCTTGCTGTTGCCCCTCGGCCCTTTCTTAACAGACCCACTCCAGGAGGGGTGGGCTCATGGGCTAAACCCTCAGCGTTCGCTACAGGAGCCTGTTAGAATTTTAACAGGGGTTTCTGTCAGAAGAACCCATGTAAAGCCAGGCACAAATGTTCAAAATGCGGTGGTAAACACGCCATTTTGCAATGTTTTAGTGAACAGACCTCGAGCTTCCCTACCGGTCAGGGCAGGGGAAGAGGCGCCCCTTTCCAGCCTCAATTCAAAAGCAAATACACCAATTAATATTTCCAAACTATGTTATTGGCTTCAATTTTACCCTCTCAGGGAGAATGCTTTAAAATTGGAGTGGGGGTTTAAGGAGGGTTTCAAACTCAGTTATCAGGGTCCCAGGCAACGCAGGTTTGCGCAAAATTTGAAATCTGCTAAGCAATTCCCACAGGTATTTGCTACAAACCTACACTCTGAAATTGCTGAAGGTAGGATAGCCGGCCCATTCCTTTCTTGGCCCCTTCCCAATCTTATCATTTCCCCTTTAGGAGTGGTTCCCGAAAAGACACAAGGAGAATTATGTATGATTAATTTGTCCTGGCCTCAAGGATTGTCTGTGAATGATTTTATAGCCAAGGAAGACACTGTAGTGCAAGACGCCTCAGTGAATGTAGCTCTTGATCTGGTTAAAAAGTCTGGCTCAGCAGCGGAGTTAGCCAAATGCGATATTAGATCCGCTTTTAGGTTGCTCCCAGTTCATCCCCAAGACTTCGAATTACTTGGCATACATTTTCAAGGGCATTTCTTTGTTTACAAAGTGTTACCTATGGGGTGTGCAGTCTCTTTCAGTTCCCAGAGTCAAAAAAGCCAAAACCGGTGGCCGTCGTTTTTCGGTCCACACGGCCAAACACTGGAACTGCCTACCACGAAGTCTGAGGACAGAATCAAACCATCTCCAGTTCAGGAAATCCTTAAAGACCCTCCTTTTCCCGCAAACATAACTTCATTCAGATGGCTGGAAGCCCCAGGAGAAACAGGTCAGCGCTGGGATGCTCATTGAGTTACTGCGCGCTTTACAAAACCATTAAATAAATAAATAAAATAAATCTTGTCAACTGTTCGCAGATTTTAGCTCTTTCATACAATGGATTTTCTCATTCAGGTCAGGTCACATGCAAGTGTCTCTTTATTTGGATGATTTTCTTTTTGTTGGTCAAGAGGGTTCACAGCAGTGCAGCAAGGCACTCCAATTTTTCCAAACCTTGATGCAAGAATTAGGTGTTCCTCTTGTAAAAGAGAAGACAGAAGGGCTGGAGACATGGCACATATTTCTAGGTATCGAGATTGATGCAGTCAAAATGGAAGCCAGGTTACCAGTTTGTAACGTCCAGGAGATTGTGGAGTTGCTGAATTGTGCTTAGGTGTCAACAAAACTCATTCTATTTGAGATGCAGCGTCTATTAGGGCACCTGAACTTTGTTTGCAGAGTAGTAAAAGCTGGAAGATCTTTTTTTCAGAAGTTGGGTTTTGCCATGGCTGGTGTGTCATTACCGCATCACAGGGTCAGAGTGTCTCTTTCCATGAGATCAGATTTTGAGGTCTTGTTGATGTTCTTAAAAAGCTTCAATGGCATTCCTATGTGGTCTTTTGACTAACACTTTGTGTGGTCCATACAGATTTTTTCCGATGCGTCAGGAGTTAACGGTTTTGGACTTTTCTGCGATGGAAAATGGTGCGCTGAACCATGGCCTCGGAAGTGGGTCATTGAAAACGCAGTATTGCATTCCTTGAATTTGGGGGAAGTTCTTGGCTAATAAATCTCAGCTTGTTCATGTTGATAACAGAACTGTTGTTGATCTGATTAGTGGTCAGAGGGCAAAAAAAAAACACCTGCTTCATTTGTTGAAGAGGTTTATGCTGAGTTGCTTACTGTTGAATATAACTTTTAGAGTGAAGCATATTCCTGGTCTGGACAATAATCTAGCAGATGCGTTATCTCGTTCTCAGTGGCAGAGATTCTGTGGTTTGCACCCACAGGAGATCCAGAAAAGACTCCAATTCCTCAGGAGCTATGGTTTAAAGCGGACTGACGATAAAGATGCTGGTGTAGCATTCTCTTGCTATCGTCACACGCTTAGCTTACAGAAGGGCATGGGCGTAATTTCTCCAGTAAGGTGCGGCTTGTCGTAAAAATTATCAAACTGGCTCTTTACTATGTAACAATGACATACTGTGTTTTGTTCTGAGCAACATTGATAAGAATATAGCTGCTACCACTATTGCGGGGAAGCTTTCAGGTATCTCTTTCTATGTTAAATGTTTTTGGGGTTATGACCCCTCTTTGGGTGAGTTGGGAAGGATAATTTTACTAGGTTGGTCTAAGGTAAAGAAACACTGAACAATACTGCACAAACCTATATCTTTTGACTAATTGGGAGGGATTATACCAACGTTGGCCACCCTTTGGTATTCCAAGTTTGAAGCCACACTTTTTAAACTTTGCATGTTATGGTTATTCTTTGGTGGCTTTTAGGGTATCTGAGCTTCCAGGTAAATTGTTTGTTCAAGGTTTAAAATATTCCAGTGTATCAACCTTTTCAAATTCACTACATATCCATTTAGAGTAATCCAAAAAGGACTAGAGATGTAAAGGGGCTACTGTAGTGTTGCGGAAGCTTAGCGGTCCGCTCTAATCATGGTTGGCTTGATTACAATTTCAAGAATTTAAATGTTACCCTAATAATAATTTTATCTTTCAGCATTAGGACGGAGCTGCACTAACCGCTTCCCAGCATTTAGCGGTACTGAGAAAATCTTTGCTTTTATTGGGTCTGAACCCTTTAGAATTTGGTACCCATTATTTTCGAATAGGAGCAGCTTCAGAAGCTGTCAAAAGGGGTTTTCCTTACTGCAGCTGCAACAATTAGGCAGTTGGTAATTTTCTTTCTTGCTAACATTTCTTTCTTTCTAGGTCCTCACATATCTTCACTGGCATCCATGGCAAACGTATGGATTGTCGGACACTCTTTCGTGAGATGGGCGGCCAAACAAGCTGACAGAGCCACTATGATTCAAATTTGGGTTTTAGTTTTGAGGACACTGACAGTTTCTGCTTTGGTAAGAGTGGTATGCATTGGGGTCAGCTATTGCCCAGTTTGTATGAATAGGCTTCCTCTAAGCCTCTCCTAAGGTTTTATTGCTTCATTTGGGGGAGAATGACTTGGTACAGCTGTCAGGCCTGGGCCTTCTTTCTGGATGTTAAAGCCCACTAGGCCAAAATTGTGCTACCTTGGCCTAATACGAAAATCATATTTACCGCACTTGTGCCAAGCGGGTTTGGAGGGGCGCTGAAAAGTTGTCTGCCATTGACAGGGCCCGGCGTAAGTTCAACAGAGAGCTTCACCAGTTCTGCATCATTAACGATATTAGCTGCCTATCGCATGATGACTTTGGAAAAGACGATTTTCAATTTTTCAGATCGGATGGGGTCCATTTGTCTTTCATTGCAAATGAGTTATATATTGTAAATATAAGGGATACATTTTCTTACATTCTGGACTTGCATCCATGGGGTTGTGGGATTGCATAAGCGGCTTTCCTTCTTATTTTTTTTTTCTTGTTCCAGCTTTGAAATTTATGGAGAAGTTTATTACAATAAAAAAATTTTGTTTCTTTCACAAGCTGATTTACAGATTTTAATTATGATTGATATGTTGCACTATTTGGTTATTATTTATCTCCAAGCACAAAATGAGGGGGGGGGAGATAGGAAAAACGCCTTTGCTGCGTTTTTTCCTGGTGGCAGATTGGGATGGGATTGAGGCAGGCAGGAATGGTTGGGGCAGGCAGAAAAGCTTAGGACAGAAGGGAAACAGAGATAAGGGATTGGGGTAGAGGTTCAAGGTGGGGGAGAATTGGGGATCAATATGGGCGAAAATTCATTGGGGATTTGATATGGGGGAAATCTCTTGGGGGATCGATATGGGGAAATTTCATTGGGGATCGATATGGGGATATTTCATGGGGATCAGTGAGGGGTGGCAGGCGGGGGTTACTTGAAGGTCATTGATTACATTATGATATTGTTTTTGTTGTTGCTGAAATAAAAGCGACCTTTTAACCCCCATCGGTCTGTGATGTGATTCATTACCCGATGGGGGGTTTGGGGGTGGCATTCGAAGAATGTCCACCCCCGGGCAGTTTGTATCGCCCAGAGCAAGCGCGTGCAGGCAAGGCCCCTGCTTTAGATCGCAGCATTTTCAAACGCTGCATTCTAATTATTGCCAGTTGGGGGTCCTGAAGAGAGGTAGGAGGCAGCACGCTCATTTCGTGCCCCACCCACCCTCCCTATTTTTTGTAAATTTTTTATAGTTGCATTTTTTCTTTTTGGGCAGGTTTCCTGGGTTGCATGGTATTTTTTTCCTTTTCACTAGCGGCAGATTGGGACGGGATTGGAGAAGGCAGGAAGGGTTGGGGCAGGCAGAATAGTTTAGGATAGAAGGGAAACAGAGATACGGGGTTGGGGTCGAGGTTCAAGGTGGGGGAGAATTGGGGATCAATATGGGGGGGAAAAGTCATGGGGATTCGATATGTGGGAAATCTCTTGGGGGATCGATATGGGGGAAAATTTATTGGGGGAGCGATATGGGCATATTTCATGGGGGATTAATGAGAGGTGGCGGGGGCGGGGTTACTTGAAAGTCATTGATTACATTATGATATTGTTTTTGTTGTTGCTGAAATAAAAGCGACCTTTTAACCCCCATCGGTCTGTGATGTGATTCATTGCCCGAGAGAAATCCTTCAAAGAGAGTACTTTTCTCTCTGGATTTCCCTTCTCTTTTTGAAACTCAGGAGCAGCAACATTGTCATGGTGTCACCAGGGCTTTAAGTGAAAGTGTTTTCAATATTATATACAAGCGATAGTTGCTGCTTATTTATCTTATGCAACTAACAACCAGTGGCAAAGCTACTAGTCCTGACTTGTTATAGGTATGATGTTACTTGTTTTATCATATATTTGGATGCAATAACAGAAACAGCAAAATACAAGCCGGCGGCACACTATGCTAAGCAAATATTTCTAGTTTACGTGTTTTAAGCCACACCCTTAATTATATTGACCACACCCCTTGTGAGACCCCCTAGCTTTTTCGTCCCACTTAAAGCCCTGCTGTAACCACAAACGTTGTCTGCAGCAAACACAAATGCATGTAGTCCCCGGTTCCTTGCAAAAGTCTCAGACATCTAAACTTTACAGGTTAAAAACTCGCCTGATTTGAAAATTTGGGCCACTTTTTTAGCTATTTGATTCGCCTTTGAAGGCCACGGTGCCTGGGGTGATTTTTTTGTCCGAGTCTGACTCTGAGCATATGCTATGGCTGGTGGATAATCTCCACTCCCACACTGAAGCTTCTCGTTTGTTTACAGATAGAGGCGTAGGTGCAGGCTTCAAAGCGCTGCAAGTTCGCCTGCATTGTAATGAGAGGAAAGTTAAGGGGTCGCCGGGCCCTGGACATCTATCTGCTTGTAAGTTTTAAGGTCGTTCGTTCATCTTTCCGAGGTCGGAAAACTGAATGCCACTAAATGGGTATTAAATATGCTATTCAGAGGCGAAACTGCAGTATTTACCACTTACATAAAAGCGGGTTGTCTCAGGTGGACAAGCCAACAAATGAACAGGGACAGCCAAGAGAAGGGTCCGGCTAACATGAATGAGATTACGCCTTCACGCATCCGATTATGTCACCATATTGAGAGGCATTTACTAAATGTTTTTTAAAGAAGAACTTATAAACATTCCTGCTCTCACCCCAAAGCTAAGGACAATGCCAGTAGTGAACTAAGAGGCAAGTTTCTTGTCCTGTGTACACTATTTCTGGCATAGAATCTTATTGTAGATGGAAAAACAGTTTAATAAATCATGCACAACAGACTTTTGTAAAGCACACACCTGAACTCACGTATTTCAAAGCACTTTCGTGTTTATTTAAATTAAGAAAAAAAGAGGTTTGGTGAAATAAAATATTTGCCTAAAATTAATTTGCGCATGCGGAAAAGTAGGATCTGAGCACAGGTTTTCTCCTTTCACATTCTGTAATTCAAACACCAGCTGGGTATGTGTTTCTCTCTCCTTTATACATCAAAGGGTAATGTTTTGTCTTTCATTTTTAGCGTAACAAGTTAGGATGCAGGTGGCTGGCTCATTTGTGCACGGTGACCCAAGAAGACCTCTTCGAGCCTTTAGTTAGTCAGCTACTGTAAGTATATTACAAAACATTTCTTGAAAAATCATCGAATATCTGAACATTTCTTTCAATCTACTATTCAAAGCTTTTTTCCCTACAGCAAAAACTTTAATGTGAGTGGGTACCTGACAGCACCATATTCGCCGCAACCACGGTAATCACAGCCCTTCACTTTGTTCGAGGTCTGCCCGCCACACACAGTTGCCCATTTCTCGCCACAAACTGGATATTTGGAAAAATGCAAAAGAGGAAAAATAAAGGTAAAATTATGAAAATACAAACCATGTTTTGTCTCTGCCAAAAAGAAAACGCATGTGCCCTCCCAAGAACAGCTTTCATGAGTTTATAGAGTCTGAATTGCACATACACCGGATTTCTGTGACATCAAGGCATGAACTGCAAACAGCACAAGCCGGAAGTTCTCTCCTTTTCCGAGATGTGCAGCCTGTAGTTCATGCAGCGCATGGCCCAAGTACCGTTTTCTTACACTTTAGAACTTTTCTTTATGGTTTCCATGCACAGCGCACACCATTTAACCCCAAGTCTCCCAGCACAGAATGATGCTCTTGTTGTGCCATCTATATAGGATCTGCGCTTTCCAATAACATAAACTAAGGGATTGGTGTCCAGACTGATTTCAGACACCCCCAAGGATATGTTAGCCTTTAGACCAGCTAGCTCACAGTGTCACTATAGCACCCTAACCTTACCAAGGAGCGACTAGTTTCTTGCAACTATCGAACATGACAACCCTTGATCCTTCAGGGATCGTGGAAACAGTACATTACTTTTTGCTCAGTCACTCGTGCTCACTTCTTCTCAGAGAGATCCACAGAATAAATAATGGGGACGTTTTCAATAAACATATATTGAACCAGCATCATTGTAGTATAAAATACGCGTGCTGCATCAACCGTTAGACAAAAACAGATATATACTATCACGAGCACCAACATCGTAAATAAAAGGTAGAATTTCACCATGGTGCTAACACAGTGAATATTTGCAGGTATATAGATGGTAAACAACCTTTACAACGCAACTTTTACCACGCAGTGCCTTTACAACGCAACTTTTACAACGCAAACTATTACAACGCATTGCGCTGGGGGGCGCTCTAGGATAGGGAATAGGTTTAATGTACTATCCAACACCTTCCCTACTATCCACGGGGACTGGAGTTGGAATAGTAAATTAAACAATTCACTATCCAGCGCCTAAAAGCACTATGCGTTGTAAAGGTATGCGTTGTAAAACTTGCGATGTAAAGGTAGGCGTTGTAAAAGTATGCGTTGTAACGTCATACAATTATATAGATACATGGCAGTAATCAAGCGTACTCCTCAGATGCAAACCCTAGCTAAGTGTACCTAAGTGTACCTAGCATGTATGTAGGTGTAAAGCCAAGAATCCCCCTCAGAAAGAGCCAACCCCATTCCATGATGGGGAAGAACAAATTACCCCATCTTGGTCTCGAGTTGGACACCCCGCAAGGGATGTCAGACCACTGCGTGCTGGAGATTCTGGGTGAAGGGACTTCAGCATCTCGTTTCAGCATGGAAGCTTCTCCTCTGGTTTGCCCAGCGAAGATGAGGTGCGTATATACCCAAAATGTACCCTCAGGGGTTCTACCTAGATGTGTAATGGTACAGCAGGCCTGTGGTCCAAGGATGATGATAGCGGTGACTTTTGTAAAGAGTTATTATACAGAAGATGGTATTCCTGCTGTGTGATACTAAGAATCCTCATGCATAATAAATTAGGCTAGTTTTCGAGGACGAAAACACACAACACTTATTCAGCACATAACTAGGTAAAGCTCCAGAGCCGTTACGTAGAGCAAAGTAGGACCAATGTAGGTAAAAGGTCGTGCAGCCACCTAGGCCTATATTGGGATACACTGGGGATCATAACACTTGTGTACCCAGATTCAGTATAGAATGACACAATTTCAGTTCCTGAAGACACTTCTTTCTTTAAAACCTTTCAGAAGGGGCGTGGCCAAGATGGCGGGCTGACAAGACGCTCTTACCGTGAGCTCCTGAGACCCCGGAGCCCCTGAGCCGTTCTACGCCGCTGATCTCCCCCGGATCAAGCGGAGGGGAAGACCGGCACGGCTGCGAGCTCGGCGGCAGCTGCCTGGAGCCTCTGGTGGCTCCGCAGACACAACGTGATGTCTCGCCACACCGGTCCCTGGAGCGAGCGGGGGCCACGGCTCCGCCGCGGACACACGAAACGGAGGCCGCGACTCGCACACGGAGCCATAGGGCCGTAGAGCTTCTAAGTGCCCCAACGAGGATCGGAGGTTAAGGGGCATACCCCTCCCGGACCGCCGGCGAGCTTTGAAGGCGGAGGTGAAGGGCGCGGCGAGGACGCGCCTCCCAGGGCGGACCGGGGGAGGAGCCGGCGAGGAGCCACTACGCAACCCCGGGGATCGAGAAGGCCAAGAGGCCTAGCTTACCGGAGCGTCCGACGGGCCCCTTCCCGAGGCCCCGGCTGAGAGGTGGGCCGAGTGACGACTCGGGGGACGCACAAGAGTGCCCAGCTGGTCCCACATACAGTGGGGGGACCCGCGTGACTGGACTACGGGGCGCTCACACTGGGCCTGGGTGGCGGAGCCGCCGCGCGGGCCAGCGGTCCTGCCTGGCGCCGAGCACTTATCCCCCCAGCTTATCCCACGGCGACGACAGGCCTGCGCAGTTGAGCTGCATTCACCGCCCAGGGGTTAGTCGAGCTCGGGGGACGCCCCGGAACCCAACGGGCACTCGAACGGCTGGCTGCGGAGGCACGATCTGGCCAGGAGGGGGTCCATCCTGTACTGATTTACCCTGTGGGGCGACGGTGCCCACTCTGGGCCCTTGCGGAGGCGCTGCATCGCAGGCATCAGCCCAGAGCCGACGTAGTGGCCCAATCCTGCACAGAGGGGGGAGCACCCGACCATTATCGCTGCTGGACATTGGTCGATACCCCTCCGCAGGGTTGACCTGTGGCTGTGTGCTGACTGCTGCACCCCTACTTAGATCGGCGCCTTGGGGTCCTGGAACTCAGCTGATCCGACCTGCAGTGAGGGCACGCTGAGAAGGAGACGCAGTTGCACCGCCATACCTGCGGCCCTTTGTGGATTACCTCCCTCCCTCCCCCCACGACGCCCCCCACCTCTGAGATGTCGGGCAACAGAGGGGGCAAGAAAGGAGAACGCACCTTGCCCGAAATGTTGGGCCGCAACGCTTCGAGACAGGACAGGACTCAGCCAGCCCCGAGCCCTCCAACTAGCTCTCGGGGAGCGGAGGGGGGAGAACCTCCGGTTACCAGGTCTTTTCTGGAGTCGCTGTTTGGCACCCTCAGGGAGGACTTCCAGACGCTGAAACAGGAGGTGGCTGGAGAGGTCCGGGAGGTGAGGAGGGAAGTCGACTCGCTTGGTGACCGAATCTCCACCATGGAAGACGCTACCCAATCCCGGGACGAAGAGATGGCGCACCTACAGCAGGAGGTATTGCGGCTCAGGGAACAACAGATTGACCTCCAGGCCCACGCCGAAGATCTCGAAAACAGGTCCAGGCGCAACAACATCAGGGTCCGAGGCGTTCCGTCTAAAGAGGAAGGGGAAGACACGGCAGCCTACCTGAGGGACCTGTTTCGCGACATATTGGGCAAACCTGGAGACTTCCCGGTGAGAATCGACAGGGCACATAGAGTGGGACTTCCGCGCCGAGCCTCGGCTCCGCCCCCGGATATTCTGGCCTTCCTACCGGATTTTCCTCTGAAGGAACGAATTTTGCGTGAGGCACGACAAAAGCACCCGGTGAGCTTCCGGGGTCATCAAATAGCCTTGTTTCAGGACTTATCTACGATCACATTGCAGAAACGCAAGTCCTTCAAGATTGCCACTGACTTTCTGCGGGAGCATGACACGCAGTACTCATGGGGCCACCCCTTCAGGCTCATTTTCCGCTGGAACGGGACACTGCATCAGCTGCGGTCCCTCCAGGACACATGCGGAGTGTTGGGTATCACTGCGGCGGACGACGACGTTCCAACGCCTCGCCGCCGTAACTCCAGGGGAGGATGGCAGACGGTTCGACGGCGACGACCCACGCTCCCGCCTCCACGACCGGATTCTCCCACGATTAGAGCTGAAATGGACAGCGCCATACGGGAGGTGTCCAGAGACACGTCGTCTGGTGATGTGGCCTTGACGGCCTGAGCTACCTCCGGGGGGAGATCGTATTGGCATCATCAACATTGCAGGTTTGAGGGTTCTGAGGGGGAGGGGGGGCTCTGGGAGGGCAGAGGTGGTGGCTGGACGTCCACTCGAATACCTCTCCACGGACTTGTCCGTTAGGGACCAGACTGGGACAATGGAGTTTTCTGAACGGTTGGGGTTGGGGCTGCAGGGGGAGTGGGGGGATGAGGGTAGGACACTGGAAAGGGGGTGGGGACGCGGGGAGTTGGGGAGTTCAGGGACTGTTCGGGGAGTTGGGGTGGGAGGGGTTCGGGGTTTCTGCTGTGCTGCATCTGCTTACTGCGGCGCTTGCTTTGTCCTCATGTCACTTTTTTGGGGCTGGTTGAGGACTGTTCAGGGGGGGTTCCGGGATTCGAGCTGTGTTGTTGTCGCTGCTCTTTGCTGCTGCTCTTGCCTTGTCCTTACTCCGCAGGTACGGAGTACAGAGTGTTGTGCTAACTGTCTATCGCATTTGTTCTGACCCACATTGCCGACTGGTACTGGGTTCCCTGTTACTTCAGGTCCATTTAGCGCCACTCTTCCAATGATTATTCATGGCCCTCAGGGTTGTTACTCTTAATGTGAAGGGGTTAAATAACCCGGTCAAGCGCAGGGCAATATTGTCCCTCCTCGAGAGCACCCAGGCCGACATCTGCCTCTTGCAAGAAACTCACCTACTGGCCTGAGACTGTCTCAGGATGCGGTCTCCAAAATTCCCAGTACAGCTCTTTTCCTCAGGGACTACCAAAACGGCAGGGGTTGCTATCCTGGTGTCTGGGAAGTTTAGAGGGGAGGTAATGCATAAGGTTGCGGAGCAAAAAGGGAGGCTCCTGGCTTACAGGGTTAAGATGGGGGGATTTCTGTTCACGGTGGGTTCCATATATAGCACTAATGATCGCCAGGATCTGTTTTTACAAACTGCTCTAGCAGACATCGCGACTACCCCAGACAGACACATAATCATTGGAGGGGACCAGAATATGGTCTTTAACTCATCCTTAGATAGATCTGCGCAGCGCCACCCTCACACCGGGGAATTCTCACAGCTGAGTAACTCCCACCTGGGGGATCTGGACATGCTTGATCTCTGGAGACGCCTACACCCCACCACACGGGCCTATTCCTACTACTCCCACGCGCACAGGACATACGCGAGATTGGACTATCTCCTGGTTACGGGACCGGTTGCCGAACTGGCGACTGCTTCCGATATGGGGGTCCTCACGTTGTCTCATCACACTCCGGTATCGGGAACCTTCCAACTGCCGCCGGTGTCTCCATCACGCGGAGTCTGGCGCCTCCGGGATACCCTGTTACATAGACAGGCGGTACTGAACCAAGTGCGCGCCGTGATTACTGAGTTTCGGGAACACAATGAGAACGGAGATACCACCCGGGCAACGCAGTGGGCCGCCCTGAAAGCGGTGCTCCGGGGTGAGTTTATCGCCATCTCCTCGGCGGAAAATAGGGACCGACAACGGAAAAGGGACGAACTTACTAATACGGTGTGGGAGTTGGAACAGGTGCATCAGAGGACGGGGGCCCCCAGAGTCTGGAGGCAACTTAAAGCGGCCCGGAAGCTTCTTTCCGCGCTGGACATGGATAGGGCGGAGTACGCAGCGCTGCGCCTGAAACACGCGTATTACACTGGCCGTGACCGATGCGGCCGATTACTTGCGAATAAACTTCGGGTGAAACACCAGCGCCAACGGGTCAAGGAGTTGTCCACCCCTGGTGGTACATTGGCCACGGAGGACCACCGGATTGCGGACGGATTCCGTCGCTATTACGCTGACCTGTACGCGGGCGAGCCCCCCTCGGCCTCAGCTGAGACCGATTACCTTGCGTCGGTCGACCTTCCTGTTCTCACACCAGAACAAGCGAAACACCGAGACCGGGACACCCGACCGGAGGAGGTGATTATGGCTATCTCCCGACTCAAACATGGAAAGGCCCCGGGACCCGACGGTTACACTCCGCTTTTCTACAAAACACTCTGTCCAGAGCTGGTGCCGCTGTTGACACGGCTCTTTAACTCCTTTGCCGAGCCTGGAGCTATCCCTCCGGATCTCCTGCGGGCTACGATATCGGTTATCCCTAAACCAGGGAAGGACCGGACCAAATGCGACTCCTATCTGCCGATCTCGCTACTCAATGTGGACCTCAAGCTCTACACTGGGATTCTGGCAGCACATTTGCCGGGACTTGTGGACCCGGATCAGGCCGGGTTTGTCCCGGGCCGACAAACGGTGGACAACACTAAGAGGGTGGTCCACATCCTGGAGAAGGCCTCCCGTATCCCCGGAGAGCGCATGTTGCTCTCGGTTGACGCAGAGAAGGCATTCGATCGGGTGCACTGGCCTTACCTTGAGAAAGTGCTTTGCAAACTGGGTATAGGTGAGAAGTTCCGCACCCTCATATTTAACTGTTACAGATCTCCTACTGCGATAGTGAGGGTGAATGGGTGCAACTCCGACCGATTCGTGATAGAGAGGGGGACCAGATAGGGGTGCCCACTATCCCCACTGCTCTTCGCTCTTTACATGGAGCCATTTGCTCAGAGGATTCGACGCAATCCGGAGGTGACTCGCGTCCGGATGGGGGGATACATTCACACCATCAGTTTGTATGCGGATGATGTGATCTTAATGCTTGACAACCCGAGGGAGGCGCTCCTCGCTTGCATTGCCGAGATGGACGCTTTCGCCGCGGTGGCGGGTTTTAAAATGAACATGAGAAAGTCGGCGGCCCTTGACCTTTCGCTTGCCTCTGCTACAAGGCTTGAACTACAGGGACGATTTCCCCTGCGTTGGTCTGGGGATCTGATCCCGTACCTGGGGGTGCTGCTGGCACCCTCTCTGCCCGCCATGGTTATTGCTAACTATGCAGCCCTGGGCAAGAAAATGAAGGAGGAATTATCCCGTTGGAGCAAAGGTACGTTATCATTGTTGGGACGGATCGCAGCGGTGAAAATGACCCTCTTGCCGCAGGTACTGTATTTGTTCCGGGCCCTGCCGCTCCAGCCGCCGAAAGGGTGGATACGACAGGCTCAGACCGATATCGCACGATTTGTCTGGCAGGGCCGTAAACCCAGACTCAGGAGAGCCCTGTCCACGCTGGCACCCGAGTCCGGTGGACTTGGCTTTCCGGATCTCCACAAGTATTTTCAGGCGGCGCAGCTGCGGTATTTGGTGGAGTGGAGCAAATGGGAATCTGACAGGCACTGGCTGTTCCAGGACCAAGCAGTGGCGGGCAGGACTCTGCAAGAGATACCCTTCCTACGCAAAAGTCACAGGCCCCCCAATCTCTATGCGTCTTTTGTCACACAGGTCCCGCTCCGTGTTTGGGATGCCGTGAATATTAAGCATGAACTTACCACCTTCCCGTCACCGCTTACACCACTGGTGGGGAACCCCGACTTTCAACCCGGGACGGAACCTGGAGCGTTCTCGCTCTGGCGGGCAGCCAGATGCTGCGCATTGTTCCATATCTATGGCCCGGACGGTGCTGTGTCGTTCGAAGACCTCCGCCGGGAATACCACCTGCCCGAGACTGAGCGTATGCGGTACATGCAAGTACGCCATTGGGCGCTTCAGTCGCAGGTACGGGACCTGGCCGATCGGAAACTCACCCCATACGAGATGTGGCTAGCGACGCGTTCCTCGGACGCCAAGCTCATCTCAGACCTATACCGACTCTTTCAACCCCCACCTTACCACATCCATAACCCCGGAAGGGTTCGCTGGGAACGAGAGCTGGGGAGGGAACTGAGTCACAAAGAATGGGATGACATCTCCTACCGAGCGCGTCACTCCGCATACCACACTGGGCTCACAGAAACCTTTACTAAGATATCCACATACTGGTACTACACGCCTCAGAGGTTGCACGAAATGAACCATCACATCCCGAACACTTGTTGGCGCGAATGTGGACAGACAGGCACACTTACGCACATTTTATGGGATTGTCCGTTGCTGGGTCCGTACTGGAAGGAGGTCCTAGACGAGATAGACCAGTGCTTCAGCATCGAATTACCTCGCCTCCCTGCCTATGTTCTACTAGGGTTACCCAATGGCTTGATGTACCCTGTGCGATCCAGGAGGGGCAGACAGATAGCGATCGCTCTAGGCTCGGCGATCCAGAACATACTCATATATTGGCGTACCACCACCCTTCCTACCAACATGGGCTGGTTGCATAGGTTATGGCACGTTCTGGGAATGGAGAAGCTGTCCCTCACAGTGGAGGGTGAGGTAGATAGATTTGATGACCTGTGGCAGCCTTTTAATATCTTGCTGCAGTCGGAGTTCAAAGAGATTACCTGTCCCCGATATCTTAGGCTGATGCGACTGACAACCCCGATTACCTAGTCGACATGGAGGGAGGGTGAGATGGAAGGTGGGGATCCTTTAGGGAAGTGCAGGAGGTGTAGGACAATTGCACAGGTACAGGGGGAGGGGGGTGGGGGTTCGGGAGGGAGGGCAAGGGAGGGGGGAGTTGGGGGGTTGTTGGTTCTGGAATTTGTCGTCACGGCACTCACGCCTAAACTGAGGCTCTGCAAATGCTTAGATAGTAATGTATAGAACTCGGAAGGTGCTTCAGGAGGAGAGACTTTGCAGTACATTCTCACGACGACTGTATTCCTTGTATGTACTGTTTTTCCTTGTTTATGAAAAAGCAATAAAATACTTTAAACCTAAAACCTTTCAGAAAATGTTTGTGTCCCGAGATGAGAGCTTGCAGTAAAGCCACATCCTCCCCACCGGCATCCTATTAAAATTCACTTTTTAGGGCTCATGAGCTTCATCAGATCTAAAGTGCCTGTGCGTCAAGTAAGGTGAGCTTGCAAAGGCTTTGCCATGTTAAGCAACATTAACAGCTGGCCTGGCTGTTTTTGTTTATAAGATGTCAACTTATGATACGTGTTTAACTCTCTCTTCTACTGTGTCAAAATATTTTGTAAGCCGGGAGTTTAGCTTTGTTTCGGCCGGATTGAAGCACAGTTTTACTGCCTGCAGGTCTTGATGCCAATCTGCTTGAATATTGGTCGAAGTAGGGTGCCTCTTATATCCAAACAATTAGGGCAAATGCAGATGACGTGGACAAGGTCCTCGTTTCCTCTTCCGCATAGACGGCAGGACTGCACAACTGATCTCCTTTCCCATGGTGGGGTGTGTGGGAGAATCGGTAAGATACCAAGACGCAGCTTTAGGAATATTTCTTTCATCCTCATTTTAACTCCCGTTTTCCGGTAAGATTGTTGTTTGAGGGTTTTGTAGTCACTGAGTACTGCCAAGCCATCAGCCCTTTTAGTCAGTGTTTGCTTATCTTACAAAATGGATACCATTTTTGTTGCCTTTGTCACAGTCTTTTTGAAGCTCTGGTGGTCTGTCTGTGTCACCCAAAGTTCGGACAGTCCAAGTAGCTTTAGGGTCTCAAGCAAGTACTACCTGGAAGGTGATTTTTCATGGTATGACAATTCGTTCCAAAGGTGCGAGTTTAAGGATTATGCCTTGGCGCTTCGGATCTTACGCCAGCTTTTTAAATATGCGCCCCTCCTCTCTACCAATTGTTTTGTAGCCCAAATTCAAGGTGTATTTTGGGCAGGTGAAACATAGCATGGAAGATGGAAAATTGCTCTGCAGGTGTTGGCTATTACTTTGTCCATAGCCGAGCATCCCTCCCTTTCAATGATTCGCTCCCATACGTTAGCGCTGTTTGTAGTTTTGCACGGATCACCTGTAATAAGGGGTCAAGGGTTAGATCAGGCAGGTTAGATCAGGCAGTACTTTTTTCAGGGGCTTCATTGCTAGGTAGCTCATGGTGCTCTTCATGCATAGGCACTCAAGCTGGCATTTAAATGAACCTTTATGGTCCAGCAGTAATCCTAGGTATTTATAATTTGCTACCTGGTCCAGGCATTGCTCATCAAAATACCAGTTGATTTTTTTTCTTTTGTAGTAGTTTATTGCTGTGATTTTTGTTTTCTTAAGACTTTATTTAGGACATTACTTTGTGAGAAACTATTGGTGGTGTTCAAGAGATGTTGCAGGCCGATAGGAGTCCGACTTATCAACACCAGTTCATCCATGTATAACAGGTTAGACAGTGACATTTTTCCCAATTTCAGGGTGTGTGATGTGCTCTTGTCCAATTCATCAGGGAGGTCAGCTAGGAAGAGTTTAAAGAGTAGGGGTGCTAAGACGCACCCTTGCTTTAGCCTTTTGGAGGTAGAGATTCACCTTGAGAGGTGTGCCCCTGCTCCTAGTTTAATCTTGACCCAGGTATCGTGTGTAGCAGTATCAGCTGGTGTAAAAGGAGTTTTGGTATCCCCCAGCTGTTTTTGCCATAATTTTGCGCGATCTACGTGGTCAAAAGCTGTGCTATAATCTATAAAGCATAAGAATAAGGGATACTTTGCCACTTTAGCCGCGTCCATCAATAGGGCTAGCCCACAATGTTAGTAGTGGTTCCTTGTCCAAGACAAAACCCAGATTGGTTTATTGGGATGATAGAATTTTCTGATGCCCGGGATGTTAATTCTTCAACGATTATTCCCGCATAGTACTTTGCTACAATATCGATTAGGGCAATTAATCTATAGTTATTTGGAGTGTTCCTGTCACCCTGGTGTAAGATGAGGCTACTTATAGAACCTTTCTAGGATTCTGGAAGGGTGTGTGGACCTTTTATGTGCTTGAAGACTGGGACTAATGCTTTACTCCAATATTCCACGTCATGCTTGTACAGCATTGAAGGTATTCCGTTAGGGCATAGGGCTGCTTCGAGTCTACCCCTAGCTATTTGTCTCTTAATCTGTTTGCAGTTGTTTCGTAGCACTCTATGTTTTTGAGCGGGGTGATTCAGGGCCTGCTACCGTTTCAACTCCCATATATTTTTGTCTACTCCAGGGGTAGTCATTATGCGTTGCTTCTGTGGTGTTTCGCATTGTTTTTCCCCTGTGGATAATGCCGCTGTCTTTTCTGGTGATCCAGGATTCTTTGTCTGCCTCGTTCTCCTTTTCTGCATTATTGTTGAAGTGGCTAAAAAGGTATTCTGCCCAAACAGCCTCTGTTATGTTGGAGTTTATTCCTGGATGGGTTGGTCATTGAATTCTGTTGATCGTCTGCCAGAACCTGGCGCTGTTTCGTTCTTTTTATTAGTGTCTTCAGTTTCCACAGATTGCTTTGCAGATCTATATTTTGGGAAACTTTGCAAAGCCGCCTTAGTGTTTGGTTTATTGTATATTTAGATGAGTTACCCTCCAGATTTTCCCAGTTTCTTTCCTGTCTGGGTGCCAAATTTCTCCCCAAGAGTTGTTGTAAAGTTCTCCCATGCATTCCTAGGTTGAATTTGAGTGTCTTTCCTTGGTAATGAAGTGTCTTTGTGGTGGTTGATATTTCCTCATTATTGTTAGGTTTGCACATTATTCGTTTGAAGTCTGAGGTGAATTATGTGGCAATTGTTTTGCGTGCCTCCAGTAGATGTACTGTTTTTGTTTTTAATGTCACTTCCTGAGGTAGGTGATTGCTATATTAATTGTCGCCTATTCTGTAGAAATCGATTTTGTTGAGCATGGGTAAAGTTGTAAAAGCCAAATCTAGGTAAGAGGAGGCATTTGTCGAGTGAAATGTTGCAACTGGCGAGTTGTTCTCCTTATTTAGGTGTTCAAGTTCTTGGAGCAGGTACGTCAAACATCTTGTTGGTTTCCCAAAGTATTCTGGGCCCTAGTTCAGTATTCCCCACGGGGTGGATAGTTCTTGCACAATTTCATCCTCTGGCCCAGACCCGATAAGGTTAGATTAAAGTGGCCTGCCAGGATAATGTGGTCTGCGTCCCATTCGGCCATAATCCTTTTCAGCTCTTTCACTAGTTCTTTTGCAGGTTTTAACGTTTGTTTGGTGTGCACGTAGGTGTTGATTATTTTAATTGGCTGGTCTTTCTTGTTAATCTTGAGTGTTATCATCGCCATCTGAATGGCACTTGGGGCTTCGATTTGTGCCTCTATTGATGAGATATCTCCTATTGTGGTTATTGAGGCAAATATCATCAGTCTCCCTGAACGATGACCAAAGTCAGATCCCTTTCCTGCTGGAACAAATTGTGACGTGTACCCCTAGAGCTCAAACATCTTGTGCTCCTAGGTTTCCTAGAGTAGTAACACATTAAATGTCTTTAGGTAATTTAATACCTCGAGATCCTCCATCTTATTCGCCAGGCCATTAATGCTCCAAATACACATGCAGATGTTACTTGGCTCTGCCAAGGCTGTTGGGAGACAGGGCATCCCTTGTCATTTGGACCACTCTATTGTTATTGTTCACTGTATTTGCATCCAGCTGGGACCTGTTGACGATGGAGTAGGGCCTTTATGCTCAGGGACATCTTAAGGATTTTGGGGGCCCTGGGCCCAACGTATTTTGAGGGCCCCTGTACGCAACAGCATTGAATTTTGATCCAATTTCACCTCTTTCATGCCCTCTTAGGCAATGTCACTAACAGTACACAGGTACACTGGTCCAAATTCTAAATCAAATCAAATAGCACTTGTAAAGCACACGGCTACCTCCAACGGAGGTGTCCCGGCGCTGAGGCGGATCCTGCAGAGTAGGAGGAGGGGAAAAAGAACTACAGACTAGGAACAGGCGAATAGCCAGGTCTTCAGCGCCTTCCGAAATGCATGTTCAGTTCTGCCTTACAAAGATGGCCAGGCATGGAGTTCCACAAAGATGCGGTTCATCCATGAGAAAGCTCTACCAGCAATCCTGGTTTTAGAGAAGCGCAGGATCCTGAGAAGTTGCTGAAGATTGGATCTCAAGGTCCTCTTGGTGGTATTTCCGGAGTCTCTGTCTCAGGTATACCGGGCCCCTTTCCCTGGATGCTCTATCGGCGATGGTGAGTGCCTTGAACACTTTCCTCTTTTGGACATTCAGCCAATGAAGGCTCCGCAGGTGGGGGGAGATGTGATGATGAAATGGTACATTTCTAATGAGTCTAGCTGCCGCATTCTGAATAACCTGTAGTCTTTGAATCAGATAGGCAGGAAGAGCCAGGTACACGCTATTATCATAGTCCGACCTCGATGTAACCATGGCATGGACTACAGTCTTCCGACAATCCATTGGGAGAAAATGCAAAAATTTCTGCAAGGTTTTTAATTTCCAGAAACAAGCCGAAGAGACTTGGCAGATCTGGGCTTTAGAAGAGAGGAGCATATCAAATTTGAAACCGAGATTCACAGCTGCATTGACTGGAGTAGGTGGAGGGTTCAGCTCAGAAGGCCACCAGAGATCAGGAGATGGAGGAGAAGGTTGATTAAAAAACAACGCCTCCGTTCTGTCAGTATTTAATTTGAGGCAGCAATCCGTCATCCAGGTCGAGATATTGACCAGACAGTTCTTAAAATTGTCGAATGCTGCCTCTGCATGCTCTTTGAAAGTGAACAGCAGCTAAGTGTCCTCAGCATAGGACACAGCTTTCACTCCCCGTTGTTCGACGAGAGAAGCCAGAGGAGCCAGATAAACGTTGAACAGAGTGGGGCTCAGGGCAGAGCCCTGGGGCATCCCAAACATGAAATTTAGATGCGAAAATATGGGGACAAATAAAAACACTTGTTGCGACTGGCCCACTACGAACTAACAGAACCACACCAGCACAGTACACAACAGTCCCAGGTGCTCAAGTCTCTCCAGTAAAATTAGGGGAGACACTGTGTCAAATGCTGCGGAAAGATCCAACAGCACTAGCATGCCTGAGCTACCCTGGTCTAGGGCTTCTCTTACAGTTTCTGTCACTTCCAGGATGCAAGGAGACACAAGACACCTTATTGTAGTCATACTTAAAAGCTGCTACAGGCTAATCTGGCTGCTGGGACGAAAGGTGCAGCATGGCTGGTGCTGGCCGCGGTCCAGGTGCGGACAGGCGTAGACGTGCTTGCCTTAAGCGTGCAGATGGCGCATCCTCTGCACATACCTGCCAGAAGGGTACCATTAAATAGATGATCTAGAGGTCGAGCAGAAAAAACAAGACCGCCGACCCAAGATGACGCCTGCAAATTTCCTTTTTTGAAAACAAGGGGGACCCATTAGGTAGCAAAGGACCATGGGTATATACTATTTTGGAAGACAAAGGTCCTAAGCAAATTAAACAATTTTACACAATCAAATATTATTTAGAACGCAATGGAAACTATATAATTATCCTGTCCAGCGGACCAGGGATTTATTGTCAATGAATCACACAATAAACAAGAATGAAACAATTAGTAATCAAAGAAAGGGCACAATCCTGTGCCGTACTGAGAAAATAAAGATAGATAAAGAGAGGAAGGAAGAATTCCACAGGCAAAGAGAAAACACAGAGCAACCTGGACACTAGTAATATCAGTGCGAAAAAAGTGTTCTCCAGAGTAGAGCATACAAAATATATACAGTGGTTTACATGTATGTCTACTAATACAAGTCGACGACCTTTCGATCCATTTGCTCTAATATAAAAGGATCATCCTCAGGACTAAAATTTCATTTTAGTTTGCCTGAATTAATTCGTACGCCTGTTTGGAAGGAAACAGGAGGGAAGAAAAAGAACAGAAGTTTCTGTTTTAAAAAAAAAATTTCATTGTTAAAAGTCAGCATTTTGGTCGCTTTACACGTACATTTACACAATTCGGAACCGCAGTGAACATGCCGGTTATAGTGTGGAGAGGGCAACCTCCGAGTCGCAATTTCGATAGAGTCACATTATTCGAAAATACCGTAAACTGTAGAATATCATGCTGGACAGGATAATTATATAGTTTCCATTGCGTTCTATATAATATTTGATTGTGTAAAATTGTTTAATTTGCTTAGGACCTTTGTCTTCCAAAATAGCCTGCAAATTTCCAGCCCGGGGAACTAAAAAATGTCTGCAACACAATGTGAGGACAGCAAATTTACCAGCAAAAGGGGAGCAGGGGCAGAACAAAATCCGCTGCCCAGCGATTTCAAGGTAAGCGGGGAGAAGCAAAGTATAGCTCCAGCACCCTGCAACACGCAAAGGTGCACTACCGACTAAGTAGACAGGGTCAAACAGCAGAGCCAAACCTCAGCAAGGCAAAAGTGAATAAAAACAGTAACAGCCACAGATTCAAAATTTAAAAGCTATTGCTCCCTGCAACACGCAGTAGAGCAATGATTAAAGTGCATTTAAAACGATAAAACATTAAAAACATTCAAGTGACTAAATGCTAATAGACAGTAGTGGGTAGAGCAGAGGTAGTAGGAGCCTACCGGCATCTACACTTCTAATATTTATGGATATTGTTTTCAATATTGTAACACGGCAGCCCATTAATATTACTGCACATAATCTTTGTGACAACTTCTTATTTCCCATATTCCGGGTCCTGTTATGATAAAATGAAACTTTTTTTATGGATGTTGCATTAAACATAAACGCAATATTTCTCTGTAAAATGTGTAGAATAGACGTTAACCCTTCAACCACATTAAAATGAAAGGAAAATGGTATTTAAAACAGTCTGTTTAAGAATTAGTCAAGGTCAGTAGAGCAACACTGCAGAACAGAGCTGGCTCTAACAGGGGGCCCCCTGAAAGGCTGGGGCCCTGGGCCAGAGCCCACTTTGCCCTTGCCTTAAAACGTCTCTGTTTATGCTTAAGGCCTGTGTTCAGGTTAGCGGCCTTTGAGGGAATGGAGTGGGCTCCTGGGGAGATGCTCCGGGCTCCTTTTAATACTGATGTGGTAATTCTAGGTAATCCATTGTTGGGAACATTTAGAAAGGGCATTGGATAGGGTGGTCTTGGTTCAGCTTTTAATTTTATCCCCAATTGTAAAAATGTGTTTTCTTCTTTCATGATTATTTTGACTGTCTCGTTAGTATTCAATGTTGTTTTAGTTGCTTCTGGATATTGCAAATTGTTAGTTGGTTGGAATTCAATTGAGAGCAGGTCTGCTGAGCTTAGATTTTCTAGACTCATAATGGAGTGTAGCAGCTGCAATATGTTCCCCCTATTTAATATGTCTGGTCTTCCCCATGTTTTGTATTCGGGAAAGAATATGATGGTGTCCGTTCCCTTTGCATCTTTGACCTCAATTTCCTTGGGCGGAGTTGCTTCATAGTGTGAGGGCCTTGGTGGTATTGTGTTGCTCTTACTGGCTCCTTGTTTGGCATTGGCGTGGCTAATTTGTCTGGTCTTTATCTGGTGTGTTGATACTTTGTGCGCACTCCTTCTGTGGCCTTTGCGGCGATATTCGATAGGCCATCTCTTAGTTTGATCCTTAGGGTTTGTGCCATGCTAGTGACCTTTCTGGGTTCTTAGGTTGTTGTTCCTGGCTGCTTACTTATCTGGTTGGTCCCCTGTTTGCTGTCGCCTGTTGTGGCACTTTGTGGTGTTAGCTTTGATGATGGCCCAGTGGTTGGAGCCAAGGTGGCATTGGATCTTGCAGTTGGGTAGTGTGTCCTTTTTTACAAAGTTGAGGTTGTGGCGCACCTGATACTCTCAAATTTAGCAAGAGTTGCAGCAGGCTGTTTCTCGCTGCAAATGCCCAAGGCGGCTATCTTTCTATTCCTTCCCTTCCTTTTTTGTTTGTGACGCCATTTTGAGAGCGAACAAGTTTTACACAGCAGACTACATTAAGCAATTATGTTTAGGCCAGGCCCTTCCCTCCTCTCTGACACCCCGGATACAACTGTATCCACCGACTCCTCTCTACCTGACCAACTCGAAAAATTGAAGAAAAAACAGGTCCGACTCCAAATGATGGTACTTATGCTGACAGATTATTTGAAGTCTGATGTTATACCACTAGGCCTCCAAGTTAGGAATATTCCTGGGATTTTTACTGACAATCCGAAATATACCACCAACTTCAGCTATATAGGAACTACTTGCTCTAGGCATTGGCTCGCTCTTGGTATAGATATTGCAACGGAGACGTTGAAATCTCTAGAACAAGAAATAGATGATATCCTGAAACAAATTGATAATTCTGACCCCACAGCTGAGACCAAAAAATTGCTTGAACAGGTTGAGAAAACCGTAGCGGATTTCCACCGGATTGAGCAAAATAAAAAGGCCAATAAAATTAAAAAAGATATCAAGACATACAACGTTGAAAATACTTATCCCTACCTCAAAAAAGATTTCTATACCAATAGATCATACTCCAACCCCCAGCACAATAGACAGTGGGGGCGTTACAACCAACGCCAAACCCTAGTAGGATTTTCTGATACATCTGCAGAATCCTCGGATAAGTCAGACCCTGACGAAGGTTCTAGCAATTCAAGAGGGGGTGGTAGAGGACAACACAATTTTTTAGGGAGAGGCCAGCAACACACCCCACAAAGGGGCAGGGTAAAAAAAACCCAGAGATGGGTCAACCCTCCCGGAGAACGCAGGACGAGGAACAACTTTTACCAATGGTAATGCCCAATGAGATACCGGATCCAACAGGGACGGTCTCGCTAACCTCTGCATCAGAAATGATTCCAATTTTCAATTTATCATCCCATAACCTGCTAAACTCCGAACTGGAACTGCTAAAGAAAGGGTTGTCATTTGTCCCCACAATTCGTCCTAACTTTATGGACCTTCAGACGGAACTCTAAAGGTTTTTTAGGTTAGTCCGTCTTAAGGCCTTTTTCCAACTCCACCCTTCTGCCTCTACGCATCCAAGCACACCTTTTCGTCCACCATCTACATTTTTGCCCTCCTCCAGCATGGTCCCACCCGAGATAATGACCTTTGAAAAACTAGTTCAAAATGATCTCCGAATATTGGAAAAGAAAAAACTGTT
Source organism: Lissotriton helveticus (assembly GCF_964261635.1). NCBI lineage: Eukaryota > Metazoa > Chordata > Amphibia > Caudata > Salamandridae > Lissotriton > Lissotriton helveticus. The sequence continues at coordinate 733,718,308 of NC_136070.1, forward strand.
CATTCCCTACAATATTCCTCGTCGAGAAAAGGAGGCCATAAGCACACTAAAAAACAACCCCTTGCTAGTAATTAAAAGTGCAGACAAGGGCGGCGGAATTGTCCTTCAAAACATTGACTCCTACAAGGACGAAATTTTACGACAACTGGCGAACACCGACCATTATCAAAGATTGGCAGGCAACCCCACCAAGGAGCTTCAGGATACTATACTCAGAATTACTTCTGAGGCGGTTACTGAAGGGTTCTTGAGTAAAACGGAGTTTAATTTCCTTAATGTTAAATCCCCACGTTAACCTGTCATATATACTCTCCCTAAAGTACATAAGAGCACCAGTAACCCCCCAGGGAGACCAATTGTTTCTGCCTGTGGCTCAGTACTTGAGCCTCTAGGTGCCTTTGTTGATTTCTTTATAAAAGACTTCGTGCCAGGCACTGCCTGCTATGTCAGGGACACCATGGCTATGGTGAACCTAGTTGAACATTACCCCTTTAACCCATTAAACAGCACACTTTGTACTCTAGACGTAGAGTTGTTATACACTAACATCCCTCAAACAGCGGCTCTACTAGTCATCCAAAGAAGACTTGACACACGCCCACGCCCACAAAAAATTCCAACCCTTTTTATCCTCCAACTCTTGGAGTTATGCTTGACCAAAAATGTCTTCACCTTTAACAATGTCTTTTACCAACAGATAAAGGGGACATCCATGGGGGCTATTTTTGCCCCCAACCTGGCTATTCTTTTTATGGACGAACTTGAGACTAACGCAATTCTATCAGACTCTAACCCTTTCCATTCGGGCATTGGGCTATGGCGGCGTTATATCGATGACATTTTCCTCATTTGGAATTTGGACATCGATACATTGCAACAGTTCCTGCACTGGCTGGACAACAACTGTGCTGACCTTCACTTTACACTCTCACATGATAAAGCACAGATTGCATTCTTGGATCTCACAATTTACCATAAAGAAGGTGAACTACTCACACGCCTCTTCAGAAAGCCTACAGAGCGTAACACGCTTCTGAGCTATTGGAGTAATCACCCCAGGGCATTGAGGGATTCTTTGCCTTATTCGCAATTTTTACGAATAAGACGCAATTGTTCATGCAAATCTGACTACTTCAGGGAGGCTACCATTCTATCTAACAAACTAAAAAACCGTGGGTACCCCAGGAGATTGGTTAAGAATGCATCCAAAAGGGCTTGGTATTGCCCTAGGGAGGCCCTGTTAACTCCTAAGGTACGTGACAAAACAGAAAGAATAGCTTGTGTCACTACCTTTTCGCCTGTGTCAAACAAAATCAGGAAATCTATCCTGAAACATTGGCCGACACTCAATGCAGGCCCGTCCATTTAGAGAGACCCATTTTTGCATTTAGGAAGAGCAAGAACCTTAAGGACCACCTGGTCAGAGCAGCACTTCCCGCCCCTGCCCCTAAAACAACGCTTGAAGCAAGTTGGAATCTCCCCCCTCTGCTTGGTCACGTTAAATGTGGTGGGTGCAATGTTTGTGGCTATACAATTGAGACACGAAATTTTGATTATAATGGTGTCAATGTGGAGCTGAAATCTTTTTCCAATTGTAACACTCACAATGTTATTTATACGAAACTATGCCCTTGCCCAAAAATGTATGTGGGACAGACTACGCAGAAAGTAAAGACCCGCATTTGTCAACATAGGAGTCGGATCAGATGCAGGACTCCCAACGCCCCATTGGTTAAACATTTTATGGAAATGAACCACAGTGAGGACGATATTAAATGGACAATCTTGAAGGTCGTCAAACTACCACAAAGAGGTGGAAGCCTGGCCCAACTTCTGAATCGGGAAGAACTTAAAAGTATAATTCAATTTGACACTATTCGAACAGGTCTCAACAGGAATGAGGACTGGACCACCTTGTTGTAGCCTAGAAACCATGAATGTAACTGGCGCTGAACTTGTATAACCGTCTCTTGAGCGGTCAGACTCTGAATGTGCAAATGTTAATTTCTAAATGCTTTTAAAATAATCCTTGTCACGGACACTTCTCACCCACTTGCGCCGTTTTTTAAAAAAAAGGTACCATTTTCACACATTGCATGAGAACCCAAAACCATTCCAAGATGTCCGCCGCGGTTTCACTCTCAGCCTGTCACTCAGATTCAGGATCACCTGACCACTAACCCCAGACCTTTAACATGGCCGACGAGCAACCTCACAAGCTCACCACTCGGCGAGTGCACCCCGTCGGATTGCCACGGACCTTGCCTTGGAACCAACTGACAGGTTCCAATCATCTACTAACTTGGTAAGGTTCCAAAAACCCCCCGTTATTAATTCCTACCCACGTAGGTTGAGTTATGTTCTCTTCCGCTCGATCAGAGCCCTTCTGATTGTATTATTTACTCCTTAGTTTTTTAGCGGAAATTGTATCGAGAAACCGCTCCGGTAGAAGGTTTATCCTATACCTTTCTAATGCAGACTGGAATCTGACTCGGTAAGGTTTCATTTCTCACACTGCCACCTGAGCTTGTAATTGAACTCCCACCCCGTGGTTAAAACTCTCCTTGTACTTACAGCGGAATTGTGACTACGAACAATCCGCGCTCTTCAACCTGCAGTACCTCGTGACTGCCAAACTTAACATATGCCCTAATCAGCAGTCCGCACCCTCCACAGCGAGGTAAGCTGTTTCCAGTGCCCACACGTATCCATTAGTCACAGCACAACGGTTCTCTAGTGATGTTAAGATACACGTTCCACTATCACTTCTATTTAAGCTGTTTTATTGACTTCATCTTCTCTCTGTTGCACGCGGCACAATCATGTCACAATAAATAATAATTCGCCATTCACAAACACTGCCCCCACAATTCGAAAATTGGTACTAATTCCGCACCTTGACACGTGGCGGTCGCATTGGCACAATACCGGCATGATATTCTAAAGTTTACGGTATTTTCGAATATTGTGACTCTATCGAAATTGCGACTCGGAGGCTGCCCTCTCCACACTATAACCGGCATGTTCACTGCGGTTCCGAATTGTGTAAATGTACGTGTAAAGCGACCAAAATGCTGACTTTTAACAATGACATTTTTTTTTTTAAACAGAAACTTCTGTTCTTTTTCTTCCCTCCTGTTTCCTTCCAAACAGGCCTACGAATTAATTCAGGCAAACTAAAATGAAATTTTAGTCCTGAGGATGATCCTTTTATATTAGAGCAAATGGATCGAAACGTCGTCGACTTGTATTAGTAGACATACATGTAAACCACTGTATATATTTTGTATGCTCTACTCTGGAGAACACTTTTTTCGCACTGATATTACTAGTGTCCAGGTTGCTCTGTGTTTTCTCTTTGCCTGTGGAATTCTTCCTTCCTCTCTTTATCTATCTTTATTTTCTCAGTATGGCACAGGATTGTGCCCTTTCTTTGATTACTAATTGTTTCATTCTTGTTTATTGTGTGATTCATTGACAATAAATCCCTGGTCCGGCTGGACAGGATAATTATATAGTTTCCATTGCGTTCTATATAATATTTGATTGTGTAAAATTGTTTAATTTGCTTAGGACCTTTGTCTTCCAAAATAGTATATACCCATGGTCCTTTGCTACCTAATGGGTCCCCCTTGTTTTCAAAAAAGACTTGAGCGCAATCGCTAGATTGCAGGGGTTTCTTGAAAAAACCTTTTCCTCGGCAGACGAGGTGGGCTCTCCTAGTGCTCTAGTACACTTAATCTCTATACTCTTCACTCTTTCCTGTTTCCACTGTGAAATGTCAGCACATGCCCCGTTTTACACAGCAGACTACATTAAGCAATTATGTTCATGCCCTTCCCTCCTCTCTGACACCCCGGATACAACTGTATCCACCGACTCCTCTCTACCTGACCAACTCGAAAAATTGAAGAAAAAACAGGTCCGACTCCAACTGATGGTACTTATGCTGACAGATTATTTGAAGTCTGATGTTATACCACTAGGCCTCCAAGTTAGGAATATTCCTGGGACTTTTACTGACAATCCGAAATATACCACCAACTTCAGCTATATAGGAACTACTTGCTCTAGGCATTGGCTCGCTCTTGGTATAGATATTGCAACGGAGACGTTGAAATCTCTAGAACAAGAAATAGATGATATCCTGAAACAAATTGATAATTCTGACCCCACAGCTGAGACCAAAAAATTGCTTGAACAGGTTGAGAAAACCGTAGCGGATTTCCACCGGATTGAGCAAAATAAAAAGGCCAATAAAATTAAAAAAGATATCAAGACATACAACGTTGAAAATACTTATCCCTACCTCAAAAAAGATTTCTATACCAATAGATCATACTCCAACCCCCAGCACAATAGACCGTGGGGGTGTTACAACCAACGCCAAACCCTAGTAGGATTTTCTGATACATCTGCAGAATCCTCGGATAACTCAGACCCTGATGAAGGTGCTAGCAATTCAAGAGGGGGTGGTAGAGGACAACACCATTTTTTAGGGAGAGGCCAGCAACACACCCCACAAAGGGGCAGGGTAAAAAAACCCCAGAGATGGGTCAACCCTCCCGGAGAACGCAGGACGAGGAACAACTTTTACCAATGGTAATGCCCAATGAGATACCAGATCCAACAGGGACGGTCTCGCTAACCTCTGCATCAGAAATGATTCCGATTTTCAATTTATCATCCCATAACCTGCTAAACTCCGAACTGGAACTGCTAAAGAAAGGGTTGTCATTTGTCCCCACAATTTGTCCTAACTTTATGGACCTTCAGACGGAACTCTTAAGGTTTTTTAGGTTAGTCCGTCTTAAGGCCTTTTTCCAACTCCACCCTTCTCCCTCTACGCATCCAAGCACACCTATTCGTCCACCATCTACATTTTTGCCCTCCTCCAGCATGGTCCCACCCGAGATAATGACCTTTGAAAAACTAGTTCAAAATGATCTCCGAATATTGGGAAAGAAAAAACTGTTCATTCCCTACAATATTCCTCGTCGAGAAAAGGAGGCCATAAGCACACTAAAAAACAACCCCTTGCTAGTATTTAAAAGTGCAGACAAGTGCGGCGGAATTGTCCTTCAAAACATTGACTCCTACAAGGACGAAATTTTACGACAACTGGCGAACACCGACCATTATCAAAGATTGGCAGTCAACCCCACCAAGGAGCTTCAGGATACTATACTCAGAATTACTTCTGAGGCGGTTACTGAAGGGTTCTTGAGTAAAAAGGAGTTTATTTCCTTAATGTTAAATCCCCACGTTTACCTGTCATATATACTCTCCCTAAAGTACATAAGAGCACCAGTAACCCCCCAGGGAGACCAATTGTTTCTGCCTGTGGCTCAGTACTTGAGCCTCTAGGTGCCTTTGTTGATTTCTTTATAAAAGACTTCGTGCCAGGCACTGCCTGCTATGTCAGGGACACCATGGCTATGGTGAACCTAGTTGAATATTACCCCTTTGACCCATTAAACAGCACACTTTGTACTCTAGACGTAGAGTCGTTATACACTAACATCCCTCAAACAGCGGCTCTACTAGTCATCCAAAGAAGACTTGACACACGCCCACGCCCACAAAAAATTCCAACCCTTTTTATCCTCCAACTCTTGGAGTTATGCTTGACCAAAAATTTCTTCACCTTTAACAATGTCTTTTACCAACAGATAAAGGGGACATCCATGGGGGCTATTTTTGCCCCCAACCTGGCTATTCTTTTTATGGACGAACTTGAGACTAACGCAATTCTATCAGACTCTAACCCTTTCCATTCGGGCATTGGGCTATGGCGGCGTTATATCGATGACATTTTCCTCATTTGGAATTTGGACATCGATACATTGCAACAGTTCCTGCACTGGCTGGACAACAACTGTGCTGACCTTCACTTTACACTCTCACATGATAAAGCACAGATTGCATTCTTGGATCTCACAATTTACCATAAAGAAGGTGAACTACTCACACGCCTCTTCAGAAAGCCTACAGAGCGTAACACGCTTCTGAGCTATGGGAGTAATCACCCCAGGGCATTGAGGGATTCTTTGCCTTATTCGCAATTTTTACGAATAAGACGCAATTGTTCATGCAAATCTGACTACTTCAGGGAGGCTACCATTCTATCTAACAAACTAAAAAACCGTGGGTACCCCAGGAGATTGGTTAAGAATGCATCCAAAAGGGCTTGGTATTGCCCTAGGGAGGCCTTGTTAACTCCTAAGGTACGTGACAAAACAGAAAGAATAGCTTGTGTCACTACCTTTTCGCCTGTGTCAAACAAAATCAGGAAATCTATCCTGAAACATTGGCCGACACTCAATGCAGGCCCCGTCCATTTAGAGAGACCCATTTTTGCATTTAGGAAGAGCAAGAACCTTAAGGACCACCTGGTCAGAGCAGCACTTCCCGCCCCTGCCCCTAAAACAACGCTTGAAGCAAGTTGGAATCTCCCCCCTCTGCTTGGTCACGTTAAATGTGGTGGGTGCAATGTTTGTGGCTATACAATTGAGACACGAAATTTTGATTATAATGGTGTCAATGTGGAGCTGAAATCTTTTTCCAATTGTAACACTCACAATGTTATTTATACGAAACTATGCCCTTGCCCAAAAATGTATGTGGGACAGACTACGCAGAAAGTAAAGACCCGCATTTGTCAACATAGGAGTCGGATCAGATGCAGGACTCCCAACGCCCCATTGGTTAAACATTTTATGGAAATGAACCACAGTGAGGACGATATTAAATGGACAATCTTGAAGGTCGTCAAACTACCACAAAGAGGTGGAAGCCTGGCCCAACTTCTGAATCGGGAAGAACTTAAAAGTATAATTCAATTTGACACTATTCGAACAGGTCTCAACAGGAATGAGGACTGGACCACCTTGTTGTAGCCTAGAAACCATGAATGTAACTGGCGCTGAACTTGTATAACCGTCTCTTGAGCGGTCAGACTCTGAATGTGCAAATGTTAATTTCTAAATGCTTTTAAAATAATCCTTGTCACGGACACTTCTCACCCACTTGCGCCGTTTTTTAAAAAAAAGGTACCATTTTCACACATTGCATGAGAACCCAAAACCATTCCAAGATGTCCGCCGCGGTTTCACTCTCAGCCTGTCACTCAGATTCAGGATCACCTGACCACTAACCCCAGACCTTTAACATGGCCGACGAGCAACCTCACAAGCTCACCACTCGGCGAGTGCACCCCGTCGGATTGCCACGGACCTTGCCTTGGAACCAACTGACAGGTTCCAATCATCTACTAACTTGGTAAGGTTCCAAAAACCCCCCGTTATTAATTCCTACCCACGTAGGTTGAGTTATGTTCTCTTCCGCTCGATCAGAGCCCTTCTGATTGTATTATTTACTCCTTAGTTTTTTAGCGGAAATTGTATCGAGAAACCGCTCCGGTAGAAGGTTTATCCTATACCTTTCTAATGCAGACTGGAATCTGACTCGGTAAGGTTTCATTTCTCACACTGCCACCTGAGCTTGTAATTGAACTCCCACCCCGTGGTTAAAACTCTCCTTGTACTTACAGCGGAATTGTGACTACGAACAATCCGCGCTCTTCAACCTGCAGTACCTCGTGACTGCCAAACTTAACATATGCCCTAATCAGCAGTCCGCACCCTCCACAGCGAGGTAAGCTGTTTCCAGTGCCCACACGTATCCATTAGTCACAGCACAACGGTTCTCTAGTGATGTTAAGATACACGTTCCACTATCACTTCTATTTAAGCTGTTTTATTGACTTCATCTTCTCTCTGTTGCACGCGGCACAATCATGTCACAATAAATAATAATTCGCCATTCACAAACACTGCCCCCACAATTCGAAAATTGGTACTAATTCCGCACCTTGACACGTGGCGGTCGCATTGGCACAATACCGGCATGATATTCTAAAGTTTACGGTATTTTCGAATATTGTGACTCTATCGAAATTGCGACTCGGAGGCTGCCCTCTCCACACTATAACCGGCATGTTCACTGCGGTTCCGAATTGTGTAAATGTACGTGTAAAGCGACCAAAATGCTGACTTTTAACAATGACATTTTTTTTTTTAAACAGAAACTTCTGTTCTTTTTCTTCCCTCCTGTTTCCTTCCAAACAGGCCTACGAATTAATTCAGGCAAACTAAAATGAAATTTTAGTCCTGAGGATGATCCTTTTATATTAGAGCAAATGGATCGAAACGTCGTCGACTTGTATTAGTAGACATACATGTAAACCACTGTATATATTTTGTATGCTCTACTCTGGAGAACACTTTTTTCGCACTGATATTACTAGTGTCCAGGTTGCTCTGTGTTTTCTCTTTGCCTGTGGAATTCTTCCTTCCTCTCTTTATCTATCTTTATTTTCTCAGTATGGCACAGGATTGTGCCCTTTCTTTGATTACTAATTGTTTCATTCTTGTTTATTGTGTGATTCATTGACAATAAATCCCTGGTCCGGCTGGACAGGATAATTATATAGTTTCCATTGCGTTCTATATAATATTTGATTGTGTAAAATTGTTTAATTTGCTTAGGACCTTTGTCTTCCAAAATAGTATATACCCATGGTCCTTTGCTACCTAATGGGTCCCCCTTGTTTTCAAAAAAGACTTGAGCGCAATCGCTAGATTGCAGGGGTTTCTTGAAAAAACCTTTTCCTCGGCAGACGAGGTGGGCTCTCCTAGTGCTCTAGTACACTTAATCTCTATACTCTTCACTCTTTCCTGTTTCCACTGTGAAATGTCAGCACATGCCCCGTTTTACACAGCAGACTACATTAAGCAATTATGTTCATGCCCTTCCCTCCTCTCTGACACCCCGGATACAACTGTATCCACCGACTCCTCTCTACCTGACCAACTCGAAAAATTGAAGAAAAAACAGGTCCGACTCCAACTGATGGTACTTATGCTGACAGATTATTTGAAGTCTGATGTTATACCACTAGGCCTCCAAGTTAGGAATATTCCTGGGACTTTTACTGACAATCCGAAATATACCACCAACTTCAGCTATATAGGAACTACTTGCTCTAGGCATTGGCTCGCTCTTGGTATAGATATTGCAACGGAGACGTTGAAATCTCTAGAACAAGAAATAGATGATATCCTGAAACAAATTGATAATTCTGACCCCACAGCTGAGACCAAAAAATTGCTTGAACAGGTTGAGAAAACCGTAGCGGATTTCCACCGGATTGAGCAAAATAAAAAGGCCAATAAAATTAAAAAAGATATCAAGACATACAACGTTGAAAATACTTATCCCTACCTCAAAAAAGATTTCTATACCAATAGATCATACTCCAACCCCCAGCACAATAGACCGTGGGGGTGTTACAACCAACGCCAAACCCTAGTAGGATTTTCTGATACATCTGCAGAATCCTCGGATAACTCAGACCCTGATGAAGGTGCTAGCAATTCAAGAGGGGGTGGTAGAGGACAACACCATTTTTTAGGGAGAGGCCAGCAACACACCCCACAAAGGGGCAGGGTAAAAAAACCCCAGAGATGGGTCAACCCTCCCGGAGAACGCAGGACGAGGAACAACTTTTACCAATGGTAATGCCCAATGAGATACCAGATCCAACAGGGACGGTCTCGCTAACCTCTGCATCAGAAATGATTCCGATTTTCAATTTATCATCCCATAACCTGCTAAACTCCGAACTGGAACTGCTAAAGAAAGGGTTGTCATTTGTCCCCACAATTTGTCCTAACTTTATGGACCTTCAGACGGAACTCTTAAGGTTTTTTAGGTTAGTCCGTCTTAAGGCCTTTTTCCAACTCCACCCTTCTCCCTCTACGCATCCAAGCACACCTATTCGTCCACCATCTACATTTTTGCCCTCCTCCAGCATGGTCCCACCCGAGATAATGACCTTTGAAAAACTAGTTCAAAATGATCTCCGAATATTGGGAAAGAAAAAACTGTTCATTCCCTACAATATTCCTCGTCGAGAAAAGGAGGCCATAAGCACACTAAAAAACAACCCCTTGCTAGTATTTAAAAGTGCAGACAAGTGCGGCGGAATTGTCCTTCAAAACATTGACTCCTACAAGGACGAAATTTTACGACAACTGGCGAACACCGACCATTATCAAAGATTGGCAGTCAACCCCACCAAGGAGCTTCAGGATACTATACTCAGAATTACTTCTGAGGCGGTTACTGAAGGGTTCTTGAGTAAAAAGGAGTTTATTTCCTTAATGTTAAATCCCCACGTTTACCTGTCATATATACTCTCCCTAAAGTACATAAGAGCACCAGTAACCCCCCAGGGAGACCAATTGTTTCTGCCTGTGGCTCAGTACTTGAGCCTCTAGGTGCCTTTGTTGATTTCTTTATAAAAGACTTCGTGCCAGGCACTGCCTGCTATGTCAGGGACACCATGGCTATGGTGAACCTAGTTGAATATTACCCCTTTGACCCATTAAACAGCACACTTTGTACTCTAGACGTAGAGTCGTTATACACTAACATCCCTCAAACAGCGGCTCTACTAGTCATCCAAAGAAGACTTGACACACGCCCACGCCCACAAAAAATTCCAACCCTTTTTATCCTCCAACTCTTGGAGTTATGCTTGACCAAAAATTTCTTCACCTTTAACAATGTCTTTTACCAACAGATAAAGGGGACATCCATGGGGGCTATTTTTGCCCCCAACCTGGCTATTCTTTTTATGGACGAACTTGAGACTAACGCAATTCTATCAGACTCTAACCCTTTCCATTCGGGCATTGGGCTATGGCGGCGTTATATCGATGACATTTTCCTCATTTGGAATTTGGACATCGATACATTGCAACAGTTCCTGCACTGGCTGGACAACAACTGTGCTGACCTTCACTTTACACTCTCACATGATAAAGCACAGATTGCATTCTTGGATCTCACAATTTACCATAAAGAAGGTGAACTACTCACACGCCTCTTCAGAAAGCCTACAGAGCGTAACACGCTTCTGAGCTATGGGAGTAATCACCCCAGGGCATTGAGGGATTCTTTGCCTTATTCGCAATTTTTACGAATAAGACGCAATTGTTCATGCAAATCTGACTACTTCAGGGAGGCTACCATTCTATCTAACAAACTAAAAAACCGTGGGTACCCCAGGAGATTGGTTAAGAATGCATCCAAAAGGGCTTGGTATTGCCCTAGGGAGGCCTTGTTAACTCCTAAGGTACGTGACAAAACAGAAAGAATAGCTTGTGTCACTACCTTTTCGCCTGTGTCAAACAAAATCAGGAAATCTATCCTGAAACATTGGCCGACACTCAATGCAGGCCCCGTCCATTTAGAGAGACCCATTTTTGCATTTAGGAAGAGCAAGAACCTTAAGGACCACCTGGTCAGAGCAGCACTTCCCGCCCCTGCCCCTAAAACAACGCTTGAAGCAAGTTGGAATCTCCCCCCTCTGCTTGGTCACGTTAAATGTGGTGGGTGCAATGTTTGTGGCTATACAATTGAGACACGAAATTTTGATTATAATGGTGTCAATGTGGAGCTGAAATCTTTTTCCAATTGTAACACTCACAATGTTATTTATACGATACTATGCCCTTGCCCAAAAATGTATGTGGGACAGACTACGCAGAAAGTAAAGACCCGCATTTGTCAACATAGGAGTCGGATCAGATGCAGGACTCCCAACGCCCCATTGGTTAAACATTTTATAGAAATGAACCACAGTGAGGACGATATTAAATGGACAATCTTGAAGGTCGTCAAACTACCACAAAGAGGTGGAAGCCTGGCCCAACTTCTGAATCGGGAAGAACTTAAAAGTATAATTCAATTTGACACTATTCGAACAGGTCTCAACAGGAATGAGGACTGGACCACCTTGTTGTAGCCTAGAAACCATGAATGTAACTGGCGCTGAACTTGAATAACCGTCTCTTGAGCGGTCAGACTCTGAATGTGCAAATGTTAATTTCTAAATGCTTTTAAAATAATCCTTGTCACGGACACTTCTCACCCACTTGCGCCGTTTTTTTTAAAAAAGGTACCATTTTCACACATTGCATGAGAACCCAAAACCATTCCAAGATGTCCGCCGCGGTTTCACTCTCAGCCTGTCACTCAGATTCAGGATCACCTGACCACTAACCCCAGACCTTTAACATGGCCGACGAGCAACCTCACAAGCTCACCACTCGGCGAGTTCACCCCGTTTGATTGCCACGGACCTTGCCTTGGAACCCACTGACAGGTTCCAATCATCTACTAACTTGGTAAGGTTCCAAAAACCCCCCGTTATTAATTCCTACCCACGTAGGTTGAGTTATGTTCTCTTCCGCTCGAACAGAGCCCTTCTGATTGTATTATTTACTCCTTAGTTTTTTAGCGGAAATTGTATCGAGAAACCGCTCCGGTAGAAGGTTTATCCTATACCTTTCTAATGCAGACTGGAATCTGACTCGGTAAGGTTTCATTTCTCACACTGCCACCTGAGCTTGTAATTGAACTCCCACCCCGTGGTTAAAACTCTCCTTGTACTTACAGCGGAATTGTGACTACGAACAATCCGCGCTCTTCAACCTGCAGTACCTAGTTGTGGAAAAATACAACGGGGGGGCACTACCAACCAGAATATAAGATCCTTAAGTATTTGCCCGGCGGTGTCGCCTCTTGAACCCACAAAGAAGTTAAACTATTGAAGAGGCAGGCGCTGGAGACTGGAAGGCAGGAAACAAGGTTTTTATTTTCTCCGGAGGAGAACACAACGAAACGGACAGAAGGTATCGTTCTGAGGTGCTCTAACTGCATCCCTGAGGCCTGGCCTCTTATACACAAGTTTATCTCTTTATTACATGTAACACATTCTCGTTGATACTTTGATGTACGGAAAGACATCCTCAGAATCCCCCCCTTCCCAGCCCGTTCCCACGCAAGGTTACAGTGGAAGTCCCCGCCCCGTTCACAACAGGTGATGATCATCGCGCAGCTGGGTATTCCGCCGATTCACGGAGTGTGCGGGTTTCGATCGGATCTCGTGGGATGGGGGGGGCTTTGATCATCTCGGGGGTCCTTTGAGGAGGGAAGCTTTCTATTGTATGGGGAGGGGCAAGGGATTGGTATCGGCAGAGCTAGGTGTCGGCCTGGGAACGGGGAAGACAAACGGGCACACGGGGAAAAGGGGTTTGCATCAAAAAAGGGCCGGAGATCATGACGGGGAAGCAGGGAGGTGTCGCGCTGGGAACAGGATGAGGGCCTGGGGCAGAGCAGCGCCGAAGAGGGGTTTATGACTCAAGGCAGGTGCAAGCAGGGGGTTGCCAGCGAAGCTAGGAGAGAGAGAGAGAGAGAGAGAGACGCGCTGGCTCTCGGCGAGAGCAGGTAAGCCATGGTGTCCAAAATGGCGGCTGTTTTACGCGCACAAAAGGTTTAAGGAGAGCAAGAGGGCGCCGATAATGTTGACGGTTTTCAGCCTAACTTTCAACAGTCCTCCCTTTTCAACATATCTAGCCAACTTGCTTACTCAATGTCAATTTTCATCAAATTCCTAACTTCGGTATCATACAATGCCCTCATATGTTCGCTTCCAATGTCCACAGTTTTGGGAAAAATACAACTCGCACATAAGGAACACATAGGTGGCAAACATTGAATTCCTAAGCATAGGCCACATATTACAACTACGGGAATCAGGATAATGGTGAGCAGTCTCCAGCCCCAGCTTTTGACGGTGTCCCAGAACCAACCACCAAGCGACCATTCTTCTTGCTCTTGGTGAACTTCCGAAGAGAGTCTGTGAAGATGTTCGATGGCTTTGTACACTGAGGGTGAGTTGTCCGGTATGTATGTACAACAGCTGGCCCCAATAATGCGGCATGCTCCTCCACGGTCCGCCAGAACCACATCTAGAACGAGGCGGTTCTGAAGAGCCACCAAACGGACCGCTTGGAGCTCGGCAGTGTTGTTGGCAAAGATGCCCGCTGTGATGTTCATGGTTGTCTCGACTGCCTGAGTCAAATGTCGGATGGCACGGCTGTTTGCCATCGGGCCCCAGAGGGGGACGAGTCCTTTCATAGCATCGAGGAACTGTGCCCCTGTTGAGTCGGCTTGCTCAACGTCTTTGGCTCGTTTTTGTCTGTGGTGATTCGCTGGGGCCACATAAGTTGGAGGAAGGACGAAGGAGATGTAGCAAGTGCCCCCCCAGCCTTTGGGGAGCCAGGTGTAGGCCTTCGTGCTACAGATGAAATACATGTTTGGGGATGACACAAAGGAAGGTGGATCCGTGGAGTCCAAAGTTCTGGTAAAGCGGCAAGCGCTGCGACCCACCAGCTGTGTCCCAAGTCCTTCTACACACATGTGGCCTGTGACGTTGATGACCGTCAGGGCCACAGTCAGAGTGGCAGCCGTTCGTTTCCGCAGATAGGAGAAGGTGGGTCTGGTTGGATTGTTGAACACCTGCATTTCGATTCGTTCTTTGGCCGGGATGTCCATTTGGATCGAGTCGCTGGGGGTCAGCGGGCAGAAGTGTGTCTTTGTCTTGTTTCGCCCGGCCCCATGAGGAGAATGTGCTGCAGTTCTGCTGGAGGTGGCATTGTCCGTATAGCTCTCTTGCAAGAGGATCAGCCAGGCAAGGCAGGAGCCGTGGACGGAGAAGGGTGAAGGGATGAATGGTATTGAATGTCCAGTGGCATGGGGTAGCAACCCACAGATCCAGCAGTTGGTGGCGTTGGTGGCAAGATTGTGCTGGTGAAGTAGTTGCACGAAAGAGTTGTTCCAAAACTCCTTTCGTCTCTCTCTTAGTTGAGGAGAGAGCGAAATTAGATAATGTTCCTTCACGGTGGTAGGCTGAGCAGTGGTTAGGAATGTTTCGTGAGCAGGTGCATGTTCTTCCATAATCCAGAGCGTAGTCATGAGGAGAAAACAGAGGAGAATTACGATGAAGAGTGCAATTGTCTTTGAGCTATGGAGCCTGTCTATTCTCGGATTTCTGTAGTGGGTATTTCCTGCTGTCTCCGTCGGCTTCTTATTTGGCGCTTCCATCATCTTCTTATCTGGCGCTTCCATCATCTTCGTCTTCAAGGTGCTCGGTAGTGGGCAGGACCACAGACTTAGTTTTAGCTTCTCTCCAGGTAACCCTTGGTAGTTTGGGTCACCGTTCTGAGATCCTCTAACCTAGTCCGTGGCCTACTTAGCCGAAGCTCCCTCCTTTCGACGCAGGAAATACCCTTCTCGAGATGGCACAGTGGGGTCAGGATGTTTTGAAAGTTCAAGTGTCTCTGTATCAGGGTAGCAGTTCAACGATGGTCGGTCCTGGTTCAGGAGCTCTTCTTGGGTGTTGACGGTGTCTGTCGTGGCCAGGGCTGGAGAGACCTTCTTGCAGTGATGAGCGTGCAGCCAGTGTTTCTTCCCCTCCACTCGAAGTGCGGTCCGAGTGGTGATCAGCACTTGCCAGGGGCCCGTCCACCGGGGTTCCAAACTCTTTGATCGCTGAAAGTTTCGGATCAGCACGAAGTCCCCCGGCTGGATGGCGTGACCCGGACCCCTGGAAGCATCGGGGATGGCCTGCTGCACCTGCTGATGAAGGACAGACAAAGTTTCAGTCAATTTGTACAGATAATCAGACATTAGGACATCCGGAACGTCATGAATGGAAGTTGGTTTCGGGGCAGACCAGACGCTCATGGGTCGACCGAAGACAACTTCATAAGGGGTTAAGTGATGTCGGGTGGGGGTAGAGCGCATCGATAGCAATGCCAATGGGAGGGCGTCTGGCCATTTCAGGCCCGTTGTAGCCACTATTTTGGCCAGTTTAAGCTTTAGTGTGGCGTTGTGTCGTTCGACAAGCCCAGCAGATTGAGGGTGGAAGACTGCGTGGAATTTCTGTTTGATACCCAGCCCATTTAGGATGAGCTGGATAACGTTGGCTACAAAGTGGGGGCCATTATCACTCCATAAAACACGACAGAGGCCATAACGGGGGAAAAACTCCTTTAACAGGACCTTTGCAGTGGCCATAGCGGTGTTGTCACGGGTTGGATATGCTTCCACCCATTTGCTAAATGCGCACACCACGACGAGTACATATTTCAGGCCTTGGCATCTGTCTAGCTGGATGTAGTCCATCTGCAGGACTTCAAATGGGTGGTTTGGGACCCCAAATCCCCCCCGGGGTACTACAGTTCCCTTCCCGGGGTTGTGTTGCAGGCATATTAAGCATTGTTGGACCAGGCGTTTGGCGGAATCTGGGATCTTGTCATTGTGCCAAACCCTGGAGACAAGTTCGATCATGGGGGCTGATCCAATGTGGGCAGGGGAGTGTGCCATGGTTAATATGGGAATCAAGTATGAATCAGGTAGCAACCATCTGTTCGTGTCTTTTGTCCGCCAGCAGCCTTCATCGTCTTTCAATCCCACCCGTGCCCATTCAGTCAATTCGTGTTGTGTGCTAGCCGTTTGTATGTCTCTAATTGTGTCCTTGGCGTCAGTCCAGTTTTCTGCTTGTGACCTGGTCACGTACATATGTGTTGTCGTTCTATTTTCAGCTGTCGTTCGGGCGGTGATGTCGGCTAGTGCATTTCCCTGTCCAATAATGTCTGTCACCTTCTTGTGTGCTTGGCATTTGATAACGGCAAGTTTGTTGGGGAGGAGGACAGCTTCGATTAAGGCGGAGACTAAATCCCCGTGCAAAATGGGTGTGCCGTGTGAGGTCAAGTATCCTCTCTCCCTCCAGAGGAGCCCAAAATGGTGAACCACCCCGAAGGCATACTGGCTGTCGGTGTAAATGTTCGCCGTGGTTCCTGTTGCCAGGATGCAGGCTCTCGTCAAAGCAATCAGTTCCGCTGCCTGGGCAGATCGCTGGGTGATGCGGGCTGTTTCTACTACAGTTCGAGCCGTGGTGACTGCATAGGCAGCGGAAGTGGTACCATCGGAGAGTTTGATGCAAGAACCGTCCACCCACAACTCCCCGTCGGGGTCAGGGAAAGCTGTGTCTCTGAGATCGACCCTACTCCTGGTCTGTTCGTCCGTAAGAGTCACGCAGTCATGTACAGGGTGCACATTGGGATCGTTCTCTGGCAAGGGTAACAGAGTTGCTGGGTTCAGTGTGGTGCATCTTTTCAGGGTGATATGGGGGGCAAGCAAGGTCAGTTCGTATCCAGTCAGTCGTGCACTCGTCAGGTGTTGCGTCTTGGTTTGGTTCAGGAGGGTGTCGACTGCATGGGGTACCAGTACCGTGAGGGAATTCGAGAGTACAATCCCCTCGCTCTGTCGGATAGAGACTGCAGCAGCAGCTACAGCTCGAAGGCAGGCAGGCAAGGCTCTGGCGACAGGGTCAAGAGTGGCAGAGAAGTAAGCGCACGGTCGTTGTTTAGGACCGATGGCCTGGGTCAAGACAGATAAAGCGCACCCCTCCCTTTCATGAGTGAAAAGGGAGAAGGGCTTTCTGTAATCAGGGGTACCCAGGACAGGGGCTGAGCAAAGGGCATCTCGTAGTTCCGTGAAGGAAGTTTGACACTCAGGAGTCCAAGGGAGTGGGAAAGGGACGTCTTTGTTTAGGAGAGAGAGCAGTGGTTTTACAACGAGGCTGAAGTTTGGCAACCATTGTCGGCAGAAGGAGGTGAGGCCTAATAGGGAGCGAACCTGCTTCTGGGTTTTAGGGACAGGGGTGTCTAGAATGGTCTGGATTCGATCAGGGGTGAGTTTCCTTCCATCTTTGGACAGAAGGTGGCCCAGGTAAGTGACCTGGGGTAGGCAGAATTGCAACTTCTTCTTGGAGACCTTGTGGCCATTTTCCGCAAGGAAGTGCAAGAGTTGAATGGTGGCGGTAACCGCTAGAGGGGTGGTGTCGGCTGCCAAAAGGATGTCATCGACATATTGTACCAACACCACCCCGTCGGGTAACCGGACTTGGTCTAGTTGCCTTTTGAGGGCCTGGCTGTAGATGCTAGGGCTCTCCGTGTAGCCTTGAGGGGCTCGGCAAAACCTATATGAGCGGGATTTTAGGGTAAAGCCGAAGAGATATCGGCTGTCTGGGTGGATGGGGATGGAGAAGAATGCGTTCTTGAGGTCGATGACGGAAAAGGTGGTGGCAGTGGATGGAATCAAGGTCAGGATGGTGGTGATGTCTGAGACCACAGGGTACTGGGGTACCACCACTTTGTTGATCTCTCGGAGGTCGATGATGAAACGGTATGCTTTCTCATCTCCCTCTCCCTGCTTCTTGATAATGGGCAAGATAGGGCTGTTGCAAACGTTGCTAACCACTTCCTCTACCACTCCTGCGTCTATCAGTGACTGGATAATCATTACCAATGCCTTCTCGCCCTCTGGCGATATCCGATATTGTGGGAGTTTTGGGAGTGTTGCGTCTGGTCGGACAGTAATGTGCACTGGGTCAATTAACATACGCCCTACGTCCGAATCCGCTTTGGCCCACAGATACGGAGGTAGAGTGTCAAGCAGGGACGCGTCGACGTCGGTGATGGAAAACATGTGTCGGGGGGAACAATGTCTAAGCAGAACGGGGTTGTCGTAAAGAAACACTCGAACTCCATCTTGAGAACACCTAATCGTCGCTCGGAAGTGTTTCAGTAAGTCAAGTCCCATAATGGCGTCAGGGCTATTGGAGGAAAGCAAGAACGTGGTGTCGGTGGTGTTGTTTTCTACGTCAAAGAGAATCGGGGCAGACAAAGGGTTGGTGGAGGGCGTTCCATCGAAACCTGTCGATGTTATGAGTGAGCCAGACAAGGGTGCCCTTGGAATCAGTCGTTTAGATAACGCACTACGTGTTGCGCCAGTGTCTACCAGAAATGGAGACTTGGTACCCAGGACCTTAGCAGTGACATAAGGGCCCTGCTGGTCAACATAGAGCTCGACTGGATCCCTCCCTCGCCCTTGGCTGTCCTATGCAAAGGTGTGAGTGTCGTCATAGTCAGATTGTTGATATTGGTTCTGTCTGGGTCGATCGAACGTATTTGGTCTGCTTGATCTGTCATTAGTCGCGTCATTTGGGGGCCCTCGTTGTGGTCCCTTAGGTCTCGGTCCGTTTGCTACATCCCTGGGGTCTCTGTTCCTGATCATTTCCAGGAGAACTGGGCACTGGGATTTCCAATGGCCAGTCCCTTTGCAGAAAGCGCACTGGTCATCTCTAAGGTCTGTGCGTCCACTGTAGGGAGTCAGAGTGCGGTCCTGGGGAAATGCAGTCTTAGGGACGTTTGTCTGGTAGTTTCCCCGGTATTGGTCTCGTCCTATAGTCACCCCTTGCAGTTTGGCAATCATCACCCTCTCTTTTAAGTCTTTCTTCTTTTTCTCTGTCGCCCTATCGTTTTCATTTTTCTGATGCTCATAATATTGGGCCATTTGGAGAATCGCTGTAGGTTTGGAGGCTGCCCAACTACTCTCGCTGGCCTGTAGTTTCTGGGAGATGTCCAATGATAGGCCCTTAACATAATTCTGGACAAACAGATGGTGTCCGGTTGCAGTGGTCATGTCCTGGCCGCTGTAATCGGAGAACACCGTTTCAAACCGGGAGAAGTATTCCGATACATCCTCCTGGGGTTTTTGGCGACAGGCTGTTACTATCGACCAGTCCACTTTCTTTTCTGGGATTAGGGTTTTTAATTTCTCTACGATTTTATCTGGGAGGTCTAGAATGGATTTCAACGGCTTTTGTCCTGGTCCCCGTTGTTTGTCCAAGTCATCGAGTTGTGACCAGGTGTGTCCGAACAGCTCAAGGTGGTCGACTTTCCGGATTTGCTTCCACACATCAGCTGGCAGACATAACCCGAAGAACAAGTCGATGTCAGCCAGGGTCATGATCGTTGAACCCAGGGCTGTACCTAATTCAGTATAGAAGGCAGTGGGGTTTTTACGTAGGTCGGGTAGAGATTTCCGGAATGTCAGTATCTCTTGCCGGTCCCATGGCTGGTAGACCCAGTTGTATACTACCCTTCCCTTTGCATCTTGGTTGTTTGCATCATCGTGAGTCCCTGTACCTCGAGGGGGAACCCAGTAAGGGGCAGCCTCACGTATCGGCATCATGGTGTTAGATTGCTCGGTTGGTGGTTCGGTCACTACGGGGGCTGCGGATTTAGCTCCTGGCTTTCGTTCAGTGAGGTGGCGGAAAACCTCAAGCGTACGCGTAAGGAGGTCCGACACATCACACTCGCCCTCATCCCCGATATCGACCTTCCGGTACAGAGTCCTTAGGCTCTCGGGACCTTTGTCTCGATATCGGTCCTCGTATGCATTCAAGACATGATAACACAGTCGTACGGTAAAATGTCGTCTGTGACTCCCTGTATACGAGCTGAACATATCTGTGATGTACTCTTCATCATCCTTCCTTTCTACCAGTGTCCTCGCTATTTTGTCGATCCCCGCTCGCTCATCCTTGTCTAGTCTGTTTGTTCTTGCAGGGCCAGCCCCTCGAGTCTCATGGTCATCTAACGTTGTTGTTGATGCGGGTTATAATACAAGGGGTTCGGCTGGCACAGAGGCTATTGGGGCCGACGCTGTGGCGGTACCTTCGCTTGTACCTGGGGGTGGCGCGTGCTGCGCCAAGGGTTGAGAAGGGGCATATGGAGGGGGCATGTAGATGATAGGAGGACCTAACAGCAGGTCCTCATTGGCTTGTCGTTTCGAGGGTAAGTCAGGGTAGAGCATGGAGGGGGTTCTAACCGGACACTGGCTTGGCGTTTCCCTTTCTAGTTTCTGTTTAGCTTTCTCTCTTTCCTCTATCTCCTTTTTTAGTTTCTGAGCAGCTAGGTGGGCTGCTTTTTGCAGCTCTTTTTCCAACCTACTCTCAGTTTTCTTTTTACGCTGTTCAGTTTCTTTTCGCCACATGCCGAAGCTGTCAAGCATAGTAGGTGTTGTCTTGTTTTTACCCAGGGCGGTTTCTAGCGTTTTTATTTTATCATCATCGAAGGATCCTATCAGGGGCCATTGACTTTCTTGACCCTTTTTTGTATATTTATGCCATAGTTTACTATAGGCTATAGCGGTCAATCCATGCTTCATGAACATGTCCTTATTAGGGGTGCCTTCCAGCGGGGCTGGATGGTCCATCTCTAATAGGCGGTCCGGGCTAAACAGGCTACTCATCAGTGGGGAGAAGACAGACATGACGGCTCGTAACGAGGGACTAAAAAGTCAGCACTGCCTATCTTATCACTAGGTGCAAAGACTAGACAGAATATTTCTATTCTACGTTGTTTGCAGGCAGTGAATACCTCATGGATCACAATAACCAAAGACCAATAAATAACAATGGGGAGAATGAGTAGGTCCGCAAAGATCTGCGTTACCTACCTTTTTCACTATCTGCAAAAAGGGTGGTCTCTTCCCTGTTTGCAGACAGGGAATCTCCAGGAAACAATAGTTTTGCGAACAACAGTTCAGTTTCAAGCAATTATTGGGTGGGGGAGAAAAAAATAAGCACGGCTGCTACCCTACCTATCCTCCACTGCTTGCAAAGAGAGAGAGCCCGTTGTTTCTCCGTTTGCAGACAGTGAATCCCTCATAGATCAAGATAACAAAAGACCGATAAATAACAATGGGGAGAATGAGTAGGTCCGCAAAGATCTGCGTTACCTACCCTTTTCACTATCTGCAAAAAGGGTGGTCTCTTCCCTGTTTGCAGACAGGGAATCTCCAGGAAACAATAGTTTGTGAACAACAGTTCAGTTTCAGGTGATTATTGAGTGGGGGAGAAAAATAAGCACGGTTGTCTGCCCTACCTATCCTCCACTGCTTGCAAAGAGAGAGCCTGTTGTTTCTCCGTTTGCAGACAGTGAATCTCCAAATAAACAAAAAGAGCAATACTAGTATTTAACAAACAAGCAATCAAGCAATTTTTTCGCAACTTGTCGTGGTAACACGACCTTACCCGGACCGCATGGACAGTTTCCTGACTTCCGAATCCAGCGCCCGATCGTCCTCTCTTCTTCGTTATCCTCGCGGCACTCCTGATGGTTCCCAGTCAGGACCGTAGATCACTCGAGAGAGGTCTGTTCGGAACCAGTGAAGTTCGGATGATCGGCTGTCAGACTAGGGTCTATCGGACAGACGCGTTCCCGATCGTTGCAGTCGTTCACTTTGTCGTCAGGACCTCTCCCACTGGATCCATGGGTCGCTGATGGGCCCCACGCTTGGGACGCCAATTGTGGAAAAATACAACGGGGGGGCACTACCAACCAGAATATAAGATCCTTAAGTATTTGCCCGGCGGTGTCGCCTCTTGAACCCACAAAGAAGTTAAACTATTGAAGAGGCAGGCGCTGGAGACTGGAAGGCAGGAAACAAGGTTTTTATTTTCTCCGGAGGAGAACACAACGAAACGGACAGAAGGTATCGTTCTGAGGTGCTCTAACTGCATCCCTGAGGCCTGGCCTCTTATACACAAGTTTATCTCTTTATTACATGTAACACATTCTCGTTGATACTTTGATGTACGGAAAGACATCCTCAGAATCCCCCCCTTCCCAGCCCGTTCCCACGCAAGGTTACAGTGGAAGTCCCCGCCCGTTCACAACAGGTGATGATCATCGCGCAGCTGGGTATTCCGCCGATTCACGGAGTGTGCGGGTTTCGATCGGATCTCGTGGGATGGGGGGGGCTTTGATCATCTCGGGGGTCCTTTGAGGAGGGAAGCTTTCTATTGTATGGGGAGGGGCAAGGGATTGGTATCGGCAGAGCTAGGTGTCGGCCTGGGAACGGGGAAGACAAACGGGCACACGGGGAAAAGGGGTTTGCATCAAAAGGGCCGGAGATCATGACGGGGAAGCAGGGAGGTGTCGCGCTGGGAACAGGATGAGGGCCTGGGGCAGAGCAGCGCCGAAGAGGGGTTTATGACTCAAGGCAGGTGCAAGCAGGGGGTTGCCAGCGAAGCTAGGAGAGAGAGAGAGAGAGAGAGAGACGCGCTGGCTCTCGGCGAGAGCAGGTAAGCCATGGTGTCCAAAATGGCGGCTGTTTTACGCGCACAAAAGGTTTAAGGAGAGCAAGAGGGCGCCGATAATGTTGACGGTTTTCAGCCTAACTTTCAACATAGTGACTGCCAGACTTAACATATGCCCTTATCAGCAGTCGGCACCCTCCACAGCGAGGTAAGCTGTTTCCAGTGCCCACACGTATCCATTAGTCACAGCACAACGGTTCTCTAGTGACGTTAAGATACACGTTCCACTATCACTTCTATTTAAGCTGTTTTATTGACTTCATCTTCTCTCTGTTGCACGCGGCACAATCATGTCACAATAAATAATAATTCGCCATTCACAAACACTGCCCCCACAATTCGAAAATTGGTACTAATTCCGCACCTTGACACGTGGCGGTCACATTGGCACAATACCGGCATGATATTCTACAGTTTACGGTATTTTCGAATAATGTGACTCTATCGAAATTGCGACTCGGAGGTTGCCCTCTCCACACTATAACCGGCATGTTCACTGCGGTTCCGAATTGTGTAAATGTACGTGTAAAGCGACCAAAATGCTGACTTTTAACAATGAAATTTTTTTTTTAAAACAGAAACTTCTGTTCTTTTTCTTCCCTCCTGTTTCCTTCCAAACAGGCGTACGAATTAATTCAGGCAAACTAAAATTAAATTTTAGTCCTGAGGATGATCCTTTTATATTAGAGCAAATGGATCGAAACGTCCTCGACTTGTATTAGTAGACATACATGTAAACCACTGTATATATTTTGTATGCTCTACTCTGGAGAACACTTTTTTTGCACTGATATTACTAGTGTCCAGGTTGCTCTGTGTTTTCTCTTTGCCTGTGGAATTCTTCCTTCCTCTCTTTATCTATCTTTATTTTCTCAGTACGGCACAGGATTGTGCCCTTTCTTTGATTACTAATTGTTTCATTCTTGTTTATTGTGTGATTCATTGACAATAAATCCCTGGTCCGGCTGGACAGGATAATTATATAGTTTCCATTGCGTTCTATATAATATTTGATTGTGTAAAATTGTTTAATTTGCTTAGGACCTTTGTCTTCCAAAATAGCCTGCAAATTTCCAGCCCGGGGAACTAAAAAATGTCTGCAACACAATGTGAGGACAGCAAATTTACCAGCAAAAGGGGAGCAGGGGCAGAACAAAATCCGCTGCCCAGCGATTTCAAGGTAAGCGGGGAGAAGCAAAGTATAGCTCCAGCACCCTGCAACACGCAAAGGTGCACTACCGACTAAGTAGACAGGGTCAAACAGCAGAGCCAAACCTCAGCAAGGCAAAAGTGAATAAAAACAGTAACAGCCACAGATTCAAAATTTAAAAGCTATTGCTCCCTGCAACACGCAGTAGAGCAATGATTAAAGTGCATTTAAAACGATAAAACATTAAAAACATTCAAGTGACTAAATGCTAATAGACAGTAGTGGGTAGAGCAGAGGTAGTAGGAGCCTACCGGCATCTACACTTCTAATATTTATGGATATTGTTTTCAATATTGTAACACGGCAGCCCATTAATATTACTGCACATAATCTTTGTGACAACTTCTTATTTCCCATATTCCGGGTCCTGTTATGATAAAATGAAACTTTTTTTATGGATGTTGCATTAAACATAAACGCAATATTTCTCTGTAAAATGTGTAGAATAGACGTTAATCCTTCAACCACATTAAAATGAAAGGAAAATGGTATTTAAAACAGTCTGTTTAAGAATTAGTCAAGGTCAGTAGAGCAACACTGCAGAACATAGCTGGCTCTAACAGGGGGCCCCCTGAAAGGCTGGGGCCCTGGGCCAGAGCCCACTTTGCCCTTGCCTTAAAACGTCTCTGTTTATGCTTAAGGCCTGTGTTCAGGTTAGCGGCCTTTGAGGGAATGGAGTGGGCTCCTGGGGAGATGCTCCGGGCTCCTTTTAATACTGATGTGGTAATTCTAGGTAATCCATTGTTGGGAACATTTAGAAAGGGCATTGGATAGGGTGGTCTTGGTTCAGCTTTTAATTTTATCCCCAATTGTAAAAATGTGTTTTCTTCTTTCATGATTATTTTGACTGTCTCATTAGTATTCAATGTTGTTTTAGTTGCTTCTGGATATTGCAAATTGTTAGTTGGTTGGAATTCAATTGAGAGCAGGTCTGCTGAGCTTAGATTTTCTAGACTCATAATGGAGTGTAGCAGCTGCAATATGTTCCCCCTATTTAATATGTCTGGTCTTCCCCATGTTTTGTATTCGGGAAAGAATATGATGGTGTCCGTTCCCTTTGCATCTTTGACCTCAATTTCCTTGGGCGGAGTTGCTTCATAGTGTGAGGGCCTTGGTGGTATTGTGTTGCTCTTACTGGCTCCTTGTTTGGCATTGGCGTGGCTAATTTGTCTGGTCTTTATCTGGTGTGTTGATACTTTGTGCGCACTCCTTCTGTGGCCTTTGCGGCGATATTCGATAGGCCATCTCTTAATTTGATCCTTAGGGTTTGTGCCATGCTAGTGACCTTTCTGGGTTCTTAGGTTGTTGTTCCTGGCTGCTTACTTATCTGGTTGGTCCCCTGTTTGCTGTCGCCTGTTGTGGCACTTTGTGGTGTTAGCTTTGATGATGGCCCAGTGGTTGGAGCCAAGGTGGCATTGGATCTTGCAGTTGGGTAGTGTGTCCTTTTTTACAAAATTGAGGTTGTGGCGCACCTGATACTCTCAAATTTAGCAACAGTTGCTGCAGGCTGTTTCTCGCTGCAAATGCCCAAGGCGGCTATCTTCCTATTCCTTCCCTTCCTTTTTTGTTTGTGACACGATTTTGAGAGCGAACAATTTTTGTTGGCTGTATTCTCTTTAATTGGTGTTGTTGCTTTGTTACCTCCTAGGGAGTGATGTTAGCTAGTTGGTGTGTTCCCCATTTTATAGGGACCGATTGTCATTGCATCTGCTCTGGATGGTCCATCAGTCAGGTAATTGTGCGATATGGTGTTTGTTTTTAAAACTGATAGTAGGTCTCCTAACATTGATGGCAACATAGATAGTTTTGTCAATAATTGGGTCGCTGGTGCAATCAGAATGTAGGATTTGTGTTGCTTGTACAGCTTCTTGCCCCCCCCCTTTATGAGACAATTAGGTTCTGCTAGTTTCCTATTCATCCTGGAGGTTAAATCTGCTAAAGTTTGAAGAACCGTAATCTGCAGATCCAGTTTGTGAGATTGATATTGAAGCGCTGTGGCTGAGTATTGCATAGTGCTTAACAGGGTTGCCCATGTAGATTCTGTGTAGATTGTTCCTGCTGTGTCATTTCCTTCCGCCCTGGGCACACTTGGCGGTACTGTGCTGGTATGATTCAATGAGAGGCAATGAGTTCCTCCCATTCCTGCGAAGCAAGGAAAGCCATGTCACCAACTATTGAGTGGAAGACTTCATAAGGAGGTGACAGGCAATGAACAGGTGGTGGTGTGGTGTTTAGTGGTTGATTAGGGACTGACAAGGTGTCGGCTTGTGTGATTGATGTCTGTAAGGGAAAGCTGTTTTTTGGCTGTGATAGCATGACCTGAGCGTTTTGTTCTGTCCTCGAGCTCTGCTCTGGGGGGAGTGCTTGGAGGTTATTGAAGCCTGTTAGGTCTTTAGTTTCTCATTGTCTTCATGTATTTGTAAGTACTGTACCCTACTGGCTCTTGTTTTCCAGTTTGGGGATTTTGTTGAACTTTGAGCTTAGTCTTGGACTGCTTTTTATGCTGCTGGGTATTTCCATGACAGAGTCCCCACAGACTCTGTCCCCTGATGGGTTATTGGCCTCGCTATTTATCCTGACTTCTATGTCTGTTTTGTCAATATTTGTGTCCCTGTTCGTGCCCTTGTTCTTTTCATTAGCTTTACCCTTTGTAACTGACAATGGTCCATCCTAGTTGGGGGGGGGGGCTCTTTGGGGTGTATTCGAGTCTCCTAGGTTGTAGAGGGGTTTATAACCCCCTAATATCCATGTTATTAGAGTAAATGACTGTTCCAGGGTCCTTCAGAAAAGAGAATTTTTTGCAGATTCTTGGCTGAAAAGTGCAAGGGTTTTCCTGTGAGGCACCCCCTCAATGTCTATGAGCTCTTTTGACTCCTCACCTTTTGATGCCGACTTTAAGTGGGTAGTAGTTTGGAAGTTTTTTATGGACATAGGACTGCAGGTTTCACTAGCATCTAAATAGTTTGTGGAAGAGCAGGCACTAATGTGTCTTTTGTCCCTGTTTGGGGTATCCATAGTTGTGTCGCTTTGTATGCCACTTTTTATGCCGAGTTTAGAGGCGTCTTCACTTTTGGTTTTTTTTGGCTTTTGCTTTGGCTTAGGTTTAGGCTTGGGCTTTGGATTTGCCGGAGACCTCCTTACTCTGCCTGACCTCATGTCTTCCTCTTTTCCTGATTTGCTCAGTCTTTCCTCGGGCTATTCCTTGGCTTCCCTATTGGTCCCACTAGGCCTTCTGGCTGTTCGTTTGCCATCGGTAGGAGCACCTGCAGATTTGTTATATTTTAGTTTACTTGTCCTGCCTGCTTGCTCCTCTAGGATGGTGCTGGTGTGAGAGGGTTCCACTCTACTTGCCCCTCCCTCGCTTGTCTAGGTGAGGGGAACTATACAATGCGCTGGGGAATTGTTCTGGCTGTTATAGCACCATTAAGAGACTGCTCCCTAATCCTCGATTGGCTCCTGATGGAGCAAGGGTGAAAACAAAATGATTTGTATACCCCTCGTGAAGTTGCCTTCTCATATCTGTAATATGTATTAATCGTGTGGTTTTAAATGTAACCAACGTAGAATAGAAAGCACACACACAAATACACGTGGGAAACTAATATGCTTGTGTTGCAATCCGTAATCCATTAATTATGTGAAACAGTCTTACTAATATAGTGCGCAAATGCTATAATCTAATGAAAGGCTATGCATGAATGCTTCCTAAATGTATAATTGTGGCAGGAATGATGGAGAATGGTAAGAAAACATGCATAATTCTGGCTTTACAGCTAGGTAACCACTAACAAGGTGAATATAGAATGGAGGGAGGTAAACAGAAGGGTTTTACTTCAAAATCTAATGTTTAATTGTGTTTGTTTCTATAATAGTTCCCGTTCTGGCCCATGCGACCTAGTGAAACATGGAGGGTTTGCGAGACTCAAAATGAGTGTCCTTCCACGCATGCGCAACTGTGCTCGAGAGATGTGCAAGCAGCCTGTGCCTGTGTGGCTGGTGTCAAGGTCAGCTTGGTCCGAAGAGCAGAATGGTGACAAGTTAAAGATGTCTGCGTCATGAGCCTGGGAAATTATACGAAAGTGACAAGTTAAAGGACTAGGGTGAAGGAGTGTAATTATGAACAATAAGAACCTTATTGTGTATGGAGGCATGACTAGGTGGAAATATGGACAATGAGGAGATGAGGTTATCCTCATTCACCCCTTGAACGGACCAATGAGAATTGAATGTGGACCCTAAAAGTTTCAAATTTTAGATAGATAGTTAGGGAAAAAGGGTATAAAAGAGGTTGTTTGGAGGAGAGAGAAAAGCGTGCTTTTTAATTATTTATCGCACCACGACATGCGGTCGGACTGATTGATTTTTCCTTGGTGCAAAGACTGAAATTTTCTTGACTTTAACTTTTGATGGGGTCGGAGTACTGATGGGAGATGAACATCGAGACAGAATAGAGAGGCTGTTTTCGGGAACTTTTCTGCTTTAACCCTGATTCTCATTGCCGAGAAGATTGGTAATATGTCTTTGCCTTATTTTTCGTAACTATTCTGCTAATAAATGTAAACTGTTTGAATTTAAACTTCTTTTTCTTTAGGTGAGTTTATAAAATGTTTAATGGTATTCGAACTTAAAAGGTTAAATAAATAAGGTCATTCTAGGAGATTAAATCTTTAAATAAAAATTAAATACATGGAGAATTAAGCTGGTCTTGTTGTCCATTAGTTAACTTTTACTAGCTGATCCGTTGACCAAAAACAGTGGGGTGTCTTAATGTATTAAACTGCAGATGTATATAATGTACAGAATTTAGATTAAATAGATAAAGTAGGATACTCTGCTATTACAGCGGCTCATCATCTGATTTTTCACTGATCTTGGGAGCAGGGTGATTTGTGTGAATGAGTGACTTGTGGTGTTAAGGGCTCCACCGGTTCCTCTGGTGCTCCCAACTGCGATTGGCTGCTGGGGTGTCCCAACTCAATGAAGCCCAATTGCCGACAACCTAGGGAGAACCAGGAGAGTTTGATCAGGCTGGCGGCTGAAAGCTTCTACCGCTAGGTGCTGCGGATTAAGCCCCACCCCATCCCTCCCAGCTGGCCGCCACCTACCTCCAGAGTGAAACAGCTGGCACCGGTTGGTTGGATGCAGCGAGATGACAATCTACGGTGGCAGTGAGTCACCGGTGATTCCCTGACTCCCTCTCTACCCCGTACATGCTGGGTGGCATAAGAAGCAGACAAATGGGACACTGGGTGAAATCCGCAAGCTGCACCCAACCTCGTTGGGCCGCTTCTGCAGTTTTCACCCGGTTCACACTCAGCAGCATCCTCTAATGACATCTGCGCTCAGCGCCTCTGGTCAGCTTTAAGCCTTTAGCCTCGGTGCTCGGTCCAGAGGCACTTTGCTGCATCATGCCACCGCAATGCAGAAAACTCCCTCAGTGGGGCCATCCTTCCTTCTGCAATCGCGGCTGGGTCACTTTGCTGCCGCACCTCCCAAACCCCCCTCAACGCTCCCCCTCTCATACGGAACTGTGGTCTATGGCTGCTGGAGGTGGCTTGTTCTCCTCAGAGGATATACAGCCAGAGGAGCAGGACCTGGGAGCCATGCTGCGGGGCACATGTCATTTCAAACTGTTCAACGTGTGCATAGGCTTCTTTTTCATCTGCAGGAACACCAATGTAATGTCATTTGTTGGAGTCTGTATCCACGTATGTAGGACGTCAGTGATAATCCCTTGAACTTCCACATGAAAGGCTAGAAATCATGATCTCCTGTCACATGTGATATCTTGGTAAGTGTCGATGTAATGCAGTCTGTATCTATTTTACATGCAGGGCTTCAGAGACTAGACATTCTATGCTTTAACTGTCTCACATGCAATTTATTACCAGGGTCACATAGATTATATGCCACAAATGCAACTTGTGTCTGTCTCACTTGTGATATCTCAGTTAGCATTTCCTCTCTTACAGTCTGTACCATCTCACGTATGATATCTGTGATAATTCACTCTGTTTCAGACATCATATATTGGGTAGATTCCATTGATCTTTTGCAGTTTCTTTCCTTTTCACATGTGATATTTCAGTGAAATGCACTATATTTCAGCCTATTTCTATCGGAGAAGTATCTCAATGATTTGTTCCACATTGCATCTATCACACATGAGATCTGTGATAATGTTGTGTTACGGAATATACATACAACATCAACCTGATCAATTGCATTTGTGATATCTAGGTGAGAAGGCCTTCTGTTACAACCTGCATCCATCACATGTAAAAACATTTCAGTGACAAATCCCTCTTTTATCGCCTATGTGCAAAATCTCAACAATAAGGGTCTTGGTTAGTCTGTCACCATCTTTCACATAATTTAATTTCTCAGTGATAATGCCCTATGTTTTGCCTGTATTCATCATGTATTTCATATTGCAGTAATTATGCTATGTTACAACCTATAATTACTGCACAAGAAACCTCAGTGATCGTTTCTACTGTTACAATCTGTGTCCCCCTCACTTATAATTTTGCAGTGACTATGGCAACAATTTCAGTCTGTATTCTTCGCACATAATATTTCAGTGATAATCCTTTCTGTTACAGCCTCTGTCCATCGCACATGTGATATGTCAGTGGCAATACCCCCTGTTACAGTCTGGATACCCCTTACGTAATTCCAATGCCACCCATTTAATTGCACATGATATGCCAATGAATGTCCTCCTCTGTTACAGTTTCTATTTGTCTCATATGTGATATGCCCTCCATTAAAGCCAGTGTCCATGGCCATGTCTGAACTGGGGTGGCTTGGTGAGCAAAATAACAATGGATTAAACCCAGATCTGTGACTGGGGGTGAATGTTTTGCCATTGTGCAACATTCCGTCTATCATCTTGTGTGTTTTGCTGTTCACCCTATGTGGGAAGGGTATGCCCAGACGTGGGTCCCGTGCTCACTACGCCACTGGAGTCAAGCTATCCTGGCTGAAGACGGCTGATAGCCAGAAACCAGTCCTAGGATGCTTGATTCCGGTCCAGGGAAGACATGGCTTAGCAGTTTGGGCTGGACTGTTCCCATGAGGCACAGGGTCAAGACTGATTTGCATATGGCCATGTCTGAACTGGGGTGGCTTGGTGAGCAAAGTAACGATGGATTAAACCCAGATCTGTGACTGGGGGTGAATGTTTTGCAATTGTGCAACATTCCGTCCATCATCTTGTGTGTTTTCCATTAAACTTGTGACATTGCAATAAAGTTCTCCTCTGTTACAGTTTGTGTCCCTCTCACAAGTGATATCTCAGTGATATGTTCTCCAAATCAGCCTGTATCCCTCACAGAAGTGATGTCAGCGATAATGCCCTCTGTTACAGTCTGAATATGTCTCACAAGTGATATTTCTGTGATGATGCACTATATTATCTCTGTGATTTGTGTTCAACTTCAGCCAGTATCCATCATAAGTCTTATGAAAATGCCACCTGCTGTGGTCTGCATGTGTTCCAAATGTGAAATCGCATTGATACTGACCAAAATGACCCATATCTGTTCGCAATAATGGGCACCTTTTCCCTTTGAAGACTGATGCATTGGACTGATGCCCCCCCCCCCAATCTGGCCTTTGTACGTGCTGTTTTCTTGGTTCTTCTCAAGCAAAAAATCATGTCTGCAAATGTGTTGTTGGCGAAAGCTATTATTCACAAGAAAAAAGGCTAAAATATGCTTAGAACTCGCCCATTTCTAACCATTGGTTGGCTTCCACACTACTCTCATTTCCTTACTTCCTACTGGTCATGCTGGTCACTGATGCTGTACAGTGCCATGCACTCGATGGCACTGTATAGACTCCTCCCCCTGCCCTCCCCAATTACCGTTGTTTGTTCCCCACACCCCCCTGCTCCTGGTGGGTCATTTGTTCCCCACCCCCACCATCCTCCCTCGTGTTGCTTGTCCTCATGCTCACTGCTGCCCCTCTCACTTCTTCCTTCTATTGGATCCCTGCTACTCTCATCTCTCTTCCCATTCCCCTCTCGCATTTCTTGCAATGCTTGTTTGTTTTGGCCTCCGACCATCACCTAATCTCCCCATGGTTGCACACATTTCAAGCATAGTTCTTAAATGCATGTTTTGTTTCGTCTCACGCCCTCTACCTATTCTCCCCACTTTATAGTACCACCAGTAAATGCACAATACATTGCCTTTCTCAATAAACTAGTCATAATACTTTTACGGAATTTTAGTAACTTATATTGTACAACTGCTCACCAAGCTAACACTTACAACAACAACAAAAAACATATTATTAATCACATAGGTGAAATCTATTGCATTTACAAATGCTTGCTTTGCTTTCCTGCCTTGGTGCCCCGCACTGTGTTCCAACCTGCTCCTTCCCACCATCACTTCCTGTGTCTCTCCCACCGCTCGACCCAGACTCGCTCATCCCTTCCGGCAGCTACCAGGATCTCCTCCCCCAACACCTTCCTAATGGTGGCAACAGCATGGACATGCATCAGATGTGCACCGCGGGCACACCGCTGGTGAGCCAAAGGCAAACCTGTCTGCACCTGCCTGGCCCTCACCATGCACCAGGACCCCTAGCTCAAAGTCATCCTAGCATAGCCCAAGACACTATCCCATCCCATGTCTCCATGTCCTGAACCCGGGACATATCTCTCCATGGTGCTGTCAGAAGCTCTGACCAACAACGGAGGTGTGATCTCCTACTCAGTCTGCTGCTTCTCGTGTGACCCCTCCGGTACCTTCCCCCTCACCACAAGTAACAGACACGCACCACACCCACCTGCCACTGGCCTGGGCTCTACCGAACAGCATTTTGCAGGAGGTCCAGCATGCCCTGCGACAGTTGAGCCACATTAAGAAGCTAACCTCTTCAATTTCCCTCCTTTGTTACAGTCTCAGCTTGAAGCCTAGCTGTAGAATCACTGTTGGGAGGGGTGAAGAGGAATAAAACAGAAGAGAACGCAACAGACAGGTCCCGCCTAGACAGGCATCAAAGCCAAAAACAGAAACTCTTTATTGCACAGCTGTGGGCGCTTCTCTTCATTATGAGCTAAGTTGTTTCATAATTGGATGACTACCATGCTAATAATTCAATTACAACGTGGCTCAGTTGTTGGATGGTGCAGTGGCACGAGGGATAAGTGGTGTCCGCTTGCCCCTGCGAATGCTGTGTTTCCTGGTGGTTGACTTCATGGGTCCTCTGTACACATGTAAGGGGTAGGGGCCATAAGAGCAGAGGCACATTAAGCCAACTAGTTATATTATCAGTTTGCGTTTCATTAAGGGCAAACAACTATTGTGAGCTGGCTTTATAGAGACACACCGAATTCCAATTAGAAGTGCCCATTTTACTTGCTTGCAATAGGACCACTGTACCACTTCTTCGCCAGTGAAATAGGTTACATTTGAAAATGTATATTTATCTTTGTAAAATCTTTAGGGAGGTGGTAAAAAACTACATACAGATTAAAAAGGTAAGTGGGACTAGGTGGGTCAAACTTTCATCAAGTGGCTTTTCAACTGCTGTATGTGACTGGTATAGGAATGATCTACTGCATGTCAAAGACGTAAGTATATAACAGGATGCAAGTGGAAACTGTCCAGAAACAAACCCCACATAGAGATGTTAAAGCGACTTACTTTATGCGTTAGCACGAGGAATACTATAAATGTGGCTTTACGAGTCTGACTTCAGTCTGTCAAAGGAGTCCAATGCATGTGTTCTGTAAGCCTCTGTAGTGGACGCCATCTTTAAAATAAATGTGGGTAAATGCATCTCAGAGACATCAAAGAACGATGCTTGTCATACCACATGGTATATCAGCTTTGTTTATTACGTATGGGGGCCATGTTGTTGTAGATGATACTTAAAGGGGTTGCAATTAATGAAAAAATGGGGGCAGGTACAGAATTCATTTTTGCTTTACAAAATGGATCTGGAGGTTGCATTCATATGGTTCAAAGATGACTTTCATATACGGAGGTTTTGCTGGCTGAACATGGAGGAAGATGTCTTGCTTGGGAGTTCCTTGCATGCCGCTATATAAACTAAGAAGCCAGTAGCAGATCTGTAAGGAATCAAGCCACAAAACATCTTAATCGTCCATTGTTGCATAATTGACCTTGGTCAAGGAGAAATTCACCGATGGAGGGAAAAGCCAATTTGCAGGTATGATAAGATGGCGCCCATGGCAAAGTAAACAACTGTGTCCTATACAATAGTGTTCTCAAAAGGTAGCTGCCATGGACGTTGATTCACCAAAATTTCAGAGGTGGCAAAAGTAACACCACATACCCTTTGACCTTAATGACATCACAGGAAGTGACATTGTATTACCCTTGGCCCTGATTCTTGCTGAAAGTCATGTCACATGACCTTACCCTAACATCATCACAATAATTGACAGCACAGACAAATTAGTATTTTAGATACCATCTATATTAGGGATATTAGAAATTGCTGGGGCATAATAATGCAGTGAATTGTAGGTAGTGAGTGAAATAAGTAAGTCAGCCATCAGGAACTTGGGTCAGGTGCTCCCCTGAGAATATTTTGAAACAATGGGGTCAAATTGTGCATTTTATAGCACAAAGTTCATATTAATTTGCTAAAATGCCATAGCCTCTCAAAAGACACTAATTAAATATGACAAGCTATTGAAACCTGACAGTCCCCAGGAGTTTACCCCATTTTCCTTTTTCAAAATATGGTTTGGATGCCAACAATAACTAAAAATCTGCCTATACTACTTACTGACAATTCTCCGTGATAGGACTTGAAGAATCCCCTCAATATTTGCTTACCGATATTGACGGAGTCGCCAGACATGGTTCACAACCTTCTTCAGCGATGGAGTGGGTCGCAGTCGTTGTATTGAGGCAGTAGCTGATCCCGGTTTGCACCGCTGAAGCTCGTGGCGAGTGAAGACTGAAGGCTAGGACCGGAGTGTTTGAATCTGTCGTCAGCAGATTGCCGACCCTGTCCTAAGATGGAAGCCGACCTCTACAGGAGTCCGTTTTGACTGGGACCGGTGTGGTTTGGAGAAGGCAGCGCCACCAAGACATTCTCTTGACCTGGAGGTCAATCTGTGCCTCTGACCCGAAAGGTACGATCCGGGAGCCAGGTCCCCCGCCTCCCCCTTTCCCCACGACGCAAACATACCTCTGATTGACCGTGACGCTCAACCTTCCAGGAGAGCTGCACATCACCGGATCAGCCCAGTTGTATGAACGCTGTTAGCATATATGCCAACATTTCAGAAGAGCAAAGAGGGAGATTCTCATCCACCCCATACTTGTTCTCTACTGATGAGGGAAACTATCCCGAAACCCGAGCCATGTCTTGGGTCTAGAGATTTTGGGAACAACGAGTACCTACTCGCACCAACTTTGGTGAACCACTTATGAACTTGACTTTTATTCTTCGAACTACATGCACTTCAAATACCAGAGTGCTTAGGGGCGACCCGGAGGAGGGGCTAGCGGAGTGCGATCCATTGCAGAATTCTACTTATCGTTCCCTTGAGCGCCAAGCTGACGAGCTTCTGGAGACGCCCTGCGAGCCAGAGAGGCATCGAGGCCTGTGACGGTTACTTGGCAGCCTTCTCATCCACCCCATACTTGTTCTCTACTGATGAGGGAAACTATCCCGAAACCCGAGCCATGTCTTGGGTCTAGAGATTTTGGGAACAACGAGTACCTACTCGCACCAACTTTGGTGAACCACTTATGAACTTGACTTTTATTCTTCGAACTACATGCACTTCAAATACCAGAGTGCTTAGGGGCGACCCGGAGGAGGGGCTAGCGGAGTGCGATCCATTGCAGAATTCTGCAAAGAGGGAGATTAAAAAAAAAAAAATATCGGGAGAATGGGGCCTTGAATCGGGTTACTGGCATGTATGGGCTTTGGAAGTGTGCTGCTGCAGGTTTGGACATTTGAAACACAAATGCACGTTTTTTTTACCTTTCAGAAGCATGGAGCGCAATGTTAGGCAGAGAGAGGGTGATGCAAGCGTTGTGCACTGGCCTGGCAGGTTGGTTGCTGGCAATGCATGCTCCCCCCTCCTGCCCCCCCTCCCCCCCCCCCCCCCCCTGTGTGTCAGCCCAGGCTGAAACAGCTTTTTGTGCACACAGCCGCCCCCCTTCACCCTCCCCTCCTCCCAGTACTTCACAGGTCTTTAAAAGACCATTCCCTTGTTAATGACACTTTGTTGGTTTCCCACCTCTTCTACAACCCCTGCATGGCCACTCTGACTATTGCTGGAAGAATTGGCACTTTACACAATACCAAGCCCTGTCAGCTGAAACCCCGAGGAATCGGGTTTTTGATTGCAGGAATCGGGAGGCGGGAGACTAGTCTTCAAATCGGTAGTCTCACGCCTGACTCGGGAGGGTTGGCATGTCTGTGTTAGGAGTGGCCAATTGAGTCTCTCTTTTCAGGATATATGACAGAATTGAATGCACACTGCCTGTGTGCTTTGCACGCCGTGCTTCCCTGAGGTAGACATCCAATCTGCCATCACATTGCTAGAGGTGTCAAGCTTATGGTGCCCCTTCCACTTCCTATAATTGGCTACAAAGGGGACTGAGTGCACAGAGGGGGTGAGGATGAATACAGAGCATCTTGCATAAGTGTAATCTGTGCTTGACCTGAGCCTGAAGCTATTGGTTGAACACTATGCTACTTGTGATAGATATGTATGGTTCAGACTGTACATCCTACTCTGCAAATCCATCTCTCCAGCTCAAACCAACCCTAACCAGCAGACCCTATTGCAAGATGGTGGAGCCACCAGTCTGTTCAATATAGATATAGGACTAACGCTTTAGCCCAAGATTGTCATTGAAATTAAAGGAGATCTATGGGCCATTTGACTCTGGATGGAAAATAAGGTAGCACTTTACCCTGAGAAAATCACAGAAATTAAAAGAGGACTCCAGGCCGTTCAATTCTGCATGGAAAGTAAGGTAGGACTGTATTCCAATTATGTACAGGCAGCAGCCATCTTAGACTATTGTCTCTACACTGCATTGGCACACCCCTACTCATATCTCCCATCGAACCTTAATTTCTCGCACGTTTGCGCTAATCACTATCTAATCACTTCTTAATTTTACCTACCATACGTCAGAATAAAATCAACTGTGAAGCTGGACATCTGTTATCCCAAGACCTAGTCTGACTCTATAAATAATAGAGCCACTTGAATAGTGACCAGAATTGGCCCTACAACAGCCCCTCTCCAGTTTTCAACTTGCACCGTGGTCTCACTGGCCTAATGAGGACCTACTGTCACAAGTAGGTCTCAAAGCGTTTAACGTTTAACATAATTTAACCAAAAGACACCTGGAAATGTGTTTCTCGGATGCATATTCTTGTACGTCTAAAGGCATCGCTGTTAATGACCTAATCTTCTTCAAGAATAGCCAATGGAGAAAAGCCTTCATATCCATCCTCCATGTCAAACCAATAAGGAAAACACCTCATGGTTTTAGACTTTCAATTACTCTTTTTCTAATCTTCAATGCAGATCTCTCCATTTCCATATACAAAATGGCATCCTTCTTATTCATAAATATTTTGGTGTTGGGATGCACACCTGCTAATCCTGAGTTATCCAAGCTTGTCCAGTATTCCTTCTAGAATGCGTGCTGACTGGTCAGTGACATGCCAAATGTGTTTGCTTTAAATTATTTCTTATCATATTTTTGAACAATGAACAAAGGACATTGTGAAAACTGAAAAAAGATATTTGTTTCCAGGATGAGGTTGGAAGAAACCACTGCATTATGGGAAATGCAGTGCATGTAATTTAGAAACAACGTTAGTGGGGACGGTTTGATGTATGGGCCAATCAGAACAACAGTAAGAATGGGTGGAAGTTGGTTTAAAAATCGGAGGCAAGGGCAACAGTTAAGATGGTTTTGGCTATGAAGATAAGGATGGAGGGATTATAACGGCGCGCGGCAGGTTTGTGAAATGGCGTAAAGTTAACCTTTATTGTTGTTGAACTTTAGAAAGATCAGTTGAGAGGGTAATATCAGTATAGTGAAAGGGGTGGATGAGTAGGGGGAAGAGAGGTTTAATAGTGGCAATGTGTATGGATGAGTTTGGTATGAGGAATACGAGTTAGTAGAAAGTGGCAAGGCACATCACAAGCTGTTTTTTATAGGGGTTTATACCATGGAAACAAGAGGAGTTTTACAATGCAGAAAAGAAATGTATATATAATATGGTTTGAATAATTATAACATTTTTATGATTTAAGTATTATGCTGTATGGTAATGGTGAAATGTTTTTTTCAATTGTAGCTACCCCTGAAGAAAGGCTTCTACAGCCTGAAATGCATTGGGTATTTTAATAAACGCTGCGTGTAACGAATCTTGCAACAGTTCGTGTTCTTGTAGAAGGCCCGGATCGGCACAACTTGAAACATGGGAAATTTTGAAAATAGCAATCCGTACGTGGATTTATACAGGAGTTTAAGTGACACAAAGAAAATGTTAAATAGAAGGAATACACTGGACAAACTGACAAATTAATGGAAAGGAAGGTGAAATAAAGTGGCGCCTGAATAGCGCAAACTTGCTGTGCGATCGGTGGGGGCGAAATGACGCCCCTATCCAAGTTGTTATCCTTCTTATTCAGACATAGGATCAAAATCTAGAACAGTTTGACAAATTCTTTATGAGGATATGACTAACAATGAAACTTCTTGGCTACAAGATCAAGTTCTAAGAACCACAATGAATTTCCAGTGCATTGCCACCAGCGCTATCTCCCACACACCATCCTCATCTCTTTCTAGAGATCTGGTTGACCCTACCCTTTTCTCTATCACGGAATCCTCTGGGGTTGATCCAAGGACGCATTTAGCTCCTAAAGTCTGCCCCTACACTAACTAACCCATTAAACCTCCCTGATCCATCTACACACATGGCTTTGAAACATAATGTTCACCCACTCTATAGCATGCTATAACAACAATCTAGGGATATGGAGGCTAACTACCCTCTCACCTTCTAGAACGAACTCACCCATAGGTAAATCCCTTTACTGCAACATGCTCACCAACCCAGGGGTCTCATCGGACTTACAACCGAAGTCACCCAATGAAGGTATCATCTTGACGCATCTTCCTACCTATCTCTCAATCCCCACCTCCGATATACCAT
This sequence comes from Lissotriton helveticus, assembly GCF_964261635.1. NCBI lineage: Eukaryota > Metazoa > Chordata > Amphibia > Caudata > Salamandridae > Lissotriton > Lissotriton helveticus. The sequence goes on from NC_136070.1 coordinate 733,757,649, forward strand.
CCTTGATCCAGCAATTGCCCGTCAACTACCCCAATACCTCCCTCCTCTCTTACGAGGAATCCTCTCTATCTACTTCCTCTATACCTCCGGATGGGTCTCATTCTCATGCTACCACCAGACCTCCTACGCACACTTTAAACCCTCCCTATAGTGAGGATATGCTGGCTGACTTCAAGAAAGACCTTAAACTAGGTTAAGAGAGCCTCCAGATCTTATCACACCTCTCTTTAAGAATGGAGAAATTGGGGATCTCAGATTAATCAACCTAACATCTCCACAATGGTCAAATACTTCAGAAGGGAAATCTCTGCCAGGGATATTGTTGGGAATCCTCACTGAATTCTCGACTATACCGTAATAATAACTCCAGACCAAATAGGGTTACTGATCACCTGGCTGGTGTGGACATTCATTCCCTATCAGTATACTTCAAATCAGATCCCATTGCATCTGCTCCCTCCACATTCAATATCCAAACTACTCCCTCCAATCTGTTTAGGGAAGCCAGTGTCAACCTCAGATCACCCAGCCACTACCCATGGCCTCATCCAATCACCTAGGCACTACCCATGAACTCATTCATTCACCCAACCATTATCCATGCACTCATGGAATCACCAGTCACTACCCATGCACTCATGCAATTACCCAGGCACTACCCATGCACTCATCTAATAAACCAGGCACGCACCAGTCACTGAGGCACTACTCATGCACTCATCTATTCAATCAATCAATCAATCAATCATGCCATTTGTATAGCGCACTACTCACCCGGGAGGGTCTCAAGGCGCTTGGGGGGAGGGGTATGCTACTGCTCGAACAGCCAGGTCTTGAGTTGTTTCCTGAAGGCGAGATGGTCCTGGGTCAGCCGAAGGTGGATGGGGAGGGAGTTCCGAGTCTTGGCAGCCAGGTAAGAGAAGGATCTTCCTCCGGCGGTGGCTCTTAGGATGCGTGGTACGGCTGCGAGGGCGAGGCTGGTGGACCGTAGCTGGCGGGTGGGCGTGTAGAAGGTCAGGCGGTCGTTAAGGTACTTGGGGCCCAGGTCGTGGAGAGACTTGTGTGCGTGGGTGAGGAGCCGGAACGTGATCCTCTTGTCGACGGGGAGCCAGTGCAGGTTCCTCAGGTGGCTGGAGATGTGGCTGCATCGGGGGACATCCAGGATAAGTCGGGCGGAGGCATTCTGGATGCGCTGGAGTCTTTTCTGTAGCTTGGCTGTGGTTCCGGCGTAGAGGGCGTTTCCGTAGTCCAGTCGGCTGGTGACGAGTGCCTGGGTGACAGTCTTCCTGGTCTCGGTCGGGATCCAGCGGAAGATCTTGCGAAGCATACGCAGGGTGTTGAAGCACGATGAGGAGACGGCGTTGACTTGTCTGGTCATCGAGAGGGAGGGGTCCAGGATGAAGCCCAGGTTGCGTGCGTGGTCGGTTGGCTTGGGTGCGGTGCCCAGGGCTGGGGGCCACCAGGAGTCGTCCCAGGCGGAGGGCGAAGATCCCAGGATGAGGACTTCCGTCTTGTCCGAGTTTCAGGCGGCTGTCCTTCATCCACTCGGCGACGTCTTTCATCCCTTCGTGTAGGCAGGTTCTGGCGGTGTCGGGGTCTCTGGTGAGGGAGAGGATCAGCTGGGTGTCATCGGCGTAAGAGATGATGTTGAGGTTGTGCTGGCGTGCGATGGCTGCGAGAGGTTTCATGTAGATGTTGAAGAGGGTGGGGCTGAGTGAAGATCCTTGCGGGACGCCGCAGATGACTTCGGTGGCCTCGGAGCGAAACGGGGGGAGGCGGACTCTTTGTGTTCTTCCGGCGAGGAACGAGATGATCCACTCCAGTGCCTTCTCTTGGATACCGATGTTGCTGAGGCGCTGGACTAGGGTGCGGTGGCAGACCGTGTCGAACGCAGCGGAGAGGTCCAGGAGGATGAGGGCCACTGTTTCCCCCTTGTCGAGCAGGGTCCGGATGTCGTCGGTGGCTGCGATGAGGGCGGTCTCGGTGCTGTGGTTGGCTCCGAAGCCGGACTGCGAGGGGTCGAGGGATCAGTTCGTCTCGAGGAAGGCGGTCAGCTGTCTGTTGACGATCTTCTCGATGACTTTAGCAGGAAAAGGGATGAGCGAGATGGGGCGGAAGTTTTTGAGATCGGTGGGGTCCGCTGTAGGTTTCTTCAGGAGGGCGCTGATCTCGGCGTGCTTCCAGCTCTCCGGGAAGGTGGCGGTGTTGAAGGAGGCGTTGATGATGTTCCGGAGTTGGGGTGCGATGGTGGAGTCGGCCTTGTTGAAGACGTGGTGTGGGCAGGGATCGGTCGGAGATCCGGAGTGGATGGTGTTCATCGTGCGGGCTGCGTCTTCGGTGGTCACCGTGGTCCAGGTGCGAAGGGTGGCGGTGGGGGGCGTTAGTTCGACGGTTGGGTGCGTGGGTGGGGCGCCAAAGCTGTTGTGGATGTCGGCGATCTTGCGGTGGAAGAACGAGGCGAGGGAGTCGCAGAGGTCTATTGACGGAGTGATGTCGTTGATGCCGGTGCTGGGGTTGGAGAACTCCTTGACGATAGTGAAGAGCTCTTTGCTGTCGTGGGCGTTGTTGTCCAGTCGTTCCTTCAGGGATTTCTTCTTGGTGGTGCGGATGAGCTGGTGGTGCTTGCGGGTAGCGTGTTTGAGGGCGGTCATGTTGTCGGTGGTCCGGTCGAGGAGCCAGGCTTTCTCGAGGGTGCGGCAGGTCTTCTTGGAGTCCTTGAGGTCGTCGGTGAACCAGGATGCCTTCTTGCTTCTGGGTCTGCTGGGAGGGTTCCTTAGTGGCGCGAGGTCGTCGGCGCAGGCGGTCAGCCACTGTGTGAAGTTGCGGGCTGCTTCGTTGGGGTCCGTTGTGTTGGCGGGTGGGCTCTGGCTGAGGGAGGTGGTGAGCTGGTCTGCGGTGATCTTGCTCCAATTCCTGTGAGGTACCTGTTGCGGGTGGTGGTGGGTCGTGGATCTTTTGAAGCTGAAGTGGACGCAGCTGTGGTCGGTCCAGTGGAGTCCGGTGGCGTGGCTGAAGGTGATGTACTTGCTGGAAGAGAAGACGGGATCAAGCGTGTGGCCGGCGTAGTGGGTGGGGGTGTTGACCAGTTGCTTGAGTCCGAGGTTGGCGAAGTTTTCCAGCAGGGCGTGTGGTTCTGAAATTCTGGACCCTACTGTTGTCCCGGTATCGAGGTCCGATACCCGTGTCCCGAAACATCAACGTACCATGACGAATTTGGTATCGACGAACCGATAATGATTAGGACATCATTCCTATGCATTTGCATCATGATCGAGACATGCTAACACCCCCGAATCGTAGTTTCCGTCCCGACCCCTCAGACTCCATTTTGTAAACGGTATCCACCTTGTGTCTTGCCCTCATGATAAGTCAATTAAAGGTCGAGCTTGATCTAAAAGGACACGTCCACCTTCCCTGACTTCCCCCTGACCTGTCCCAACTGACTCCCTTGCCTCCAGCCAAACCTGTTTGAGCAGCTCCTCGCCCAGTGGCCAAACACGATAGCATCAATGCACAACATACCACAAACCATTCACCACATACAGATCATGTTTTCTACACACATACACACCTGTCCACGCTCCCTGTTTATGGCCAGTTTTATGACTAGGAGGTGCCTTCTTTTATTGGGGTTTCACCGATATCTGATGGGAGTTCCGGGCCTGGCTAGGTAATCTATCACGAATTGGACATCTAAAATACGGGCTTGCCTACATGACTTCGCTCCTTTGTATTATTGTAGAAATATGTGTATGGCCATATCATAAACTCAAGAATTCTTGCTTGCAGCTATTATTTTTGTATATAAGGAGAAGGCTGGTTCTGTAAAAACGAACAGTCTCCTGAGAACACATGACCCGTGTTTGTCGTGCTTCTAGGACACCTGTTACTTGGTAGCTGCCAATAAAACTTGATCTCTGACTCGACTAGAAGACTTCGTGTTTCTGTGGTCCGGAACAGGGAGACCTCAGAGGTCTTCGGGTGTTATCCCCTGGCACCAAACGGGTTCCTAAAAACCCGTTACCTCAGTTGGCGACCAACTCGGGGCGGTATCAAGCGGCGACGGTCCAAGCCAGATGTTCGTGAGGAGCTTCGTGTGAAAATTCCAGAGGACGGCCAGCCACTTCAGCGACCCCTGTATGTCGACGTGGTTCCGAAGGTCTTTGCTGCGAGGTTCCCCGCGTCCCGACGGCTACGAAGGACTGCTGCCCTGACTATCGCCTTGTTTTGGACCCAGTGATCCTTGGTAGAACGAAACGATAGACGAGTCTTCTAGCGACGTCACCGATCTTCAAATACTTCAGTTAAGTATAAGTGGAGCGTCTCCCAGTCCTTAGTTTGTCCTTAGTTTTTGGTATCCTTGAGATACACTTTGATTTGGGACTTGCAAGCCCCAAAGCCGAAGGACTTGTGTATTCACGAGAAATATCGTAACAGATAATCCTTTGAAGTTTGAAGCTAGACTAGTGAGCAAAGATGCCTGGTTTTAGCAGACTTGGAAACTTGTTTTGTCTTGGTTATAGTAAGGACTCCCGATTAGAGGATTCCTGTCCGGTTCCTCCGATTGGAACTCCAACATACGAGCTCTATTTAAAGCACGGCGTAGGTCCTATCACATATAATGAAGTGTGGATAAAATACACCCGCAAGGATGGTGTTTTAAAATGGCCCCAATATGGTAGTTTCGACTCAGAAATATTAGATAACCTAGAGGTCAAATTATTTAAGAGAAAAGCCCGGCCGGCGATGTTTGACTCTCTCCGCTTATGGCGCAAAGAAGCCAAACAGAAAGAAATAAAATTAGCAAAAAAGAATAAGAGAGGTATGTCAATGGTGCAAGCTGCCGTTGCATACAGGGATAACGAGGAAGAGCAAGAAAGCGAACAAATGCTTAGGAGCAAGAAACTAGCAGTAGATAAATGCTACCCGATGTTACCAAATAAGGGACAAGGTCAAGAGGAGAGATCCGAGAAAGATCCATTGATGTCCCACTTATTAAGCTCACCTCCACCGTATGCGTTAGACGTTACTACAACGCCAAAGCATTTTACTATACCGCGCCCCGGCGCACGTAACCCAGCTCTTGCACGAACGCCAGCTCCTCTTCAGCTGGTTTCTACTTCTGCGGCGCAGCCTTCTCAAGGGCCGCCATCTTTGCTACATACTCCATCTACTTCTACGACTTTGCCTACAGCTCCAGCTATTGTCTATGATACTACGTCTGCTACTACTTCAACTTCCTCTGCTATTGCCTCTACTTCTTCTTTGCCTCAGCCTGTTTTTTCCGATGCACTTGCTCCTCCGCAAGGTTCTCCTTCTATTAGACAAAGAGTGACAGGTACCGTCACAGGTCTGCTTTCACCTTTCTTCGGGTCGCCTAAAACGACCCCTAAAACAGAAGATAGACAGTTACGTAGTCAACTGCCTGATTACGAGGAAAGAAAAGTGCTGAATGAACTAGCCCGTAAATGGATTACGGATACTGTTAGATATGATGTTCAGTCTGTTATGGAAGTTTTCCGTCAATGGAACGCACCCACTCAGAGATACGTATTCGAAGAAATGTGTGTATATCTGGGCAAAGATGTGAAGACAAATGATCCCAAATACACAATGAACGAACTATGGCGTACACGCTTTAAGTTCTATGAAGGTATGATTATAGGTGCAGATGTTGAGAAAGCGATAGATTTATTGCTCTCTTATAGGAGTAAGGGAAACGTCTCTAGATCATGTCACGAAGACGATGCACCAGACGGGAAAAGAGCGAGACAGTACCCCATGAGAGAGGTTCCTCCGGTTTGGAGGGAGGGTGATGCGAATGCGAATCCACCGATTCTGCCTCATTTCCAGCGTGTATGGGTACATGTCCCCTGGAAAAGATCCGATGTCTTAGCACTCAAGCAGACACTGCCTGATCCTCGTAAAAACCCGACTGGGTATTATAAGGAGTTATCGCAAACTGCAGGCTCATGTATAATGAATTTAGCGGATATAGACATGTTGTTCGGGAACGTTGTTCCACATCCGTTATGGAGCAAAATACGTCATACGAACCATGACCAAGAACTAGGTGACTCATGGGCGAACATTGCCGCTATAGATGCTAGACAAATTGGTGGTTCTAAACCTGAGCCGTTAATAGCTGAACTTCCTGGTAGAATTATCGCGTACATGAAAACGATAATGCCTGAAGTACGCGTAAACTGGGACAAGCTATCTGCGTGCAAGCAGAAGAAAGATGAGAATGTGTCTGACTTTTTCACAAGATTTGAGGAGACTTTCACCGATCATAGTGGTCAGGATATGGCTACCGAGGGTGGCCAAAGATTGTTTGTAGACAAATTCGTACATAATTTAATCCCTGAACTGTGTAATAAACTGAAAGATTCAGAGAGTGCTTGGGCTGTCTCTACGTCAGCGCAAATTTTAGCTACAGCCCAGTACTATGAAAATAGGCGAAAAGACGAGCTAGATAAAGTCGACAAAAAGACAAAAGATTTAAAAACTAAAGTTCTTCTCCAGCAAGCCTATCCGCCTCGCACGCCTAGTCAGCCCAATTATCAACCACAACAGCAGTATTCGAGAAACGCGTAAGGAAACGAGTTTTCCCATCAGCGTATTGCTTATGGCCCGAATCAATGTGCGTATTGCAAGGAAGAGGGTCACTTTAAAGGTAATTGTCCGGCTCTTGCACAACGTTTGAGCGGTGCTTCAGGTGTAAGGGGAGGAGGTGTTCAACATGCCCCTAGAGGTAGGGGCCGTGGAAATTTCACCCAAAATACAACTTCTTTTCCGCCTCAGAATTCGATGAACAGCTTTGACCAACAGAATAATGCGTCGTCCAGGTCAGCTCAGTACTATGCTGACGACTATTACATCGAACACGAAAATGAGGGTAATGATTGCTAGGACAGCCATGGACAAAGAGAGGGAGTTGTTTCAGTTCCAGTAGATCAGAATGGACCTTATGTCAAGGTAATTACGTCAGGAGTGTCAGAGCCATTCTGCTGGATACTGGTGCTACAAAAAGTTCTATCATGCACTCGAAACTTCCTGGCGCACCTTTGTCTGGCGAAATGAATGTTTCAGTAGGTTTCTCTGGCGCCCCTGTTAGAAACCCGATCTCCAGTCCTATATCTCTTTCTATTGGCCCATGCGAATTAGAAGCCCCCCTCATTCTTACAACAGGTTGCGGTGAAAATTTGTTAGGCTTGGATTTGCTAAAAAGGTTATATGCGACTTTGTACTGTTCCCCCTTGGGAGTACAACTTACTTTAGGTAAGAAAGTCATATCTCCAATGTATTTGTCAAAGGACAATATTCCGACCGAATTGTCATCACTTCCTGATATACTTTGGGCTAATGGCTCTAATGATGTAGGTCGTTTGGAGATAGCACCGTATGTCATAACATTGAAAGCCAACGTTAGGTTGCCACGTATTCCCCAATACAAAATATCTAGCGAATGCGAAAATGCATTATTGACGATCGTTTATGACCTGATTGATAAAGACGTCATCGAAGAAACAACAGGAAATGTTTGTAACAGTCCAGTTCTGCCCGTCTTAAAGCGTACTGATCCTTTACAACCGCCTGTGTATAGGTTCGTGATCGACCTCAGAGAAGTGAACAAGATAGTTATTCCACAGTTTCCAGTTGTCCCCGACATTACTGCTTTATTGACGATGGTTCCAGCTTCAGCAAATTGGTTCTCGGTGATTGACCTGAAGAACGCTTTCTTCAGCATCCCGATTGCTGAGGAGAGTAGAGATATTTTCGGATTCAATTTAGGAGGACGAAGCTTCCGCTTCAAGTGCGCTCCTCAAGGCTACTGCGAAAGCCCATCAATATTCAGTCAGGCCCTGAAAACACAACTAGACACGATTGCTCTACCGAATGGTTCAACTCTGATTCAGTACGTAGACGATCTGCTGATCGCTGCAGACACTGAAGAGATTTGCAAGAAAGCTACGTTATCATTATTGCATCACTTATGTGACATGAAGCACAAAGTCTCTCTTTCCAAACTACAATTTTGCCGACAAGAAGTAACCTACTTAGGTCACATCTTGTCGAAGGAGGGAAGGAGACTGACACCAGAAAGAATACAGGCAATTGCAGAACTGAGTGCCCCAAGGACACAGAGAGAGGTTCGAGCCTTCTTGGGCATTACATCGTACTGTAGACAATGGATACCGAATTTCTCACTACTAGCTAAACCCTTGCTGGCACTACTCTGCAAAGACACGTCAAATCCTATGCCTTGGTCTGAAGATTGCCAGACGAGTTTCCACAAGTTGCGTGTTGCATTATGTTCGGCTCCTGTGTTGGGAAACCCCAACTACAGTAAGCCTTTTACATTATATGTCCATGAGAAGGAAGGTGGTGCATTATCAGTTTTAACACAACATTTTGGGGACAGACAGCGCCCATGCGCGTATTTTTCGGCAACTCTAGACCCTGTGGCTAAAGCCCTACCAAGTTGTCTGAGGGCTACCGCTGCAGCAGCTGTCTGCATTCGACAATCCGCTGGATTAGTCATGAATAATACTCTGATCGTTATGGTTCCGCATGCAGTAGACATTTTACTAAACAGGACGAAGACACAACAACTTACTAGCGCTCGACTATCCAGTTACGAACTTACACTGCTAGCAAGTCACATCCACATAAAGAGGTGCGATACACTGAATCCCGCAACATTATTACCCATTCCGACAGAAACAGACAAGATTGATAACCATGACTGCTGTTTTAGGACAGAAGAAGAGACAAAAGGGAGAGTAGACTTACAGGACACTCCCCTTCCTGAATGCAACGATACTTTATGGGTTGATGGTTCATGTTTCAAGCTGCCGAATGGTGATACGACTGCAGCATATGCCGTAACGACATTACACACCATTATAGAGACCTCGCGCATTTCCCATAATTCTGCACAAGCTGCAGAGCTAATTGCGCTTACCAGAGCATGGGTGTTAGCGAAAGGAAAGCGAGTGAATGTGTACACTGACAGCCAATACGCCTTTGGTGTGGCTCACAGTTTTGGGAGATTGTGGCGTGAACGTGGGTTTCTTACGTCACATGGAGCAAAGATACAACATGGTCAGTTAGTTAATGAACTCCTCGAGTCACTGACATTGCCACTACAAGTTGCCATTGTAAAATGCAGTGCACACAAAAAGATTCAGGATAATGTTGGCCGCGGGAATGCATTTGCAGACGAGGTTGCGAAAGAGACTGCAAGGAACACAATGAGTCGGATGTATGTTGTAGGTCCCGCTAGATGGATTACTGATGTGGGAATGTGTGAGGACACCATCGAAAGCGTGAAATCTATACAAGCCGAGGCAACTGAGAAAGAGGTGAATGAATGGAGAGAAAGTAAGGGTAGGTTAGATGCGAATGGTTGTTGGGTCGAATTGTCAGAACACCAGCGATGGCTATTACCTAACGCCTATGTACTTGCAGTAGTAACAATGGCTCATGGATTTGCGCACATCAGTTCCAAAGGAATCTGTAAAGTATTGGCCCCAGTATGGCAAAATAGCAATATCCCGAAATATGCAGAGAATATGGTCAGAAACTGTATGGTATGTTTGAAGTACAATCCCGGTAGGGGAACCCCAACTCCAGCTGGTCATTTTGCGCCTCCAACGTATCCGTTCGAGGTTTTGCAGCTCGATTTCATTCACATGGAGAGATGCAACAATCTGAAGTATGTGCTCGTTGTTGTTTGCGCTTTCTCCAGGTGGGTGGAAGCATACCCCCTTAAGGACAATACTGCCTTGTCAACTGCCAAAGCTCTTGTCAAAGAGTTCTTCCCGAGATTCGGCATGCCTAGAATCGTCTGGAGCGATAATGGAAGTGAATTCGTAGGACGCGTGATGAAGAGAGTGTGTGAATGTTTAGGCATACAACAACAATTCCACTCGGCGAATCACCCCCAATCAGCTGGATTAGTAGAGTGCTACAATGGCACTTTAAAGCTCAAATTAGCCAAGATCCAAGCCTGTACAGGTCTCAAATGGCCTGACGCCTTGCCTCTAGCACTCTTGTCAACCAGAATGACAGTCCATTCCAGGTTAGGACTTAGCCCCCATGAGATAGTGTTTGGCCGCCCAGCCAACGTCTGGGGCGTGCCAAGGCCAAAGAAACTCAGCGAAATAGAGCACCCCATACTGCTTGACTATTTGTGCGAATTGACAACTAAATTGCGTGTTTTACACCAACAGGTTCACAGCTCCTCTCCGCCAGCCTCTGACGATCCAGGTCACTCCATCACACCCGGCACGTGGGTCTTGGTGCGGAATTTCCAGCGCACAAACAACGGACAGCCGAGGTGGACCGGACCATACCTGGTACTCTTTTCTACGAGATCCGCTGTTCGGGTGGAAGGCAAAAAGAACTGGGTGCACGGGACCCATTGTAAACGGGTCCCTCTGCCCCTTCCATACGACCGGTGGGTCAACGAAGGAATTGCCGACTCCGAGACAGAATCCATACCTCGCTTCATCCCTTTCAGCGATGCACGTTTAAAAGAAACTGGTACCGAAAAGGAGAGTGATCATATTTTACAAGGACTTGTGCCACCGTCTATGCAGTTGGACACTACCGAACCTGAGACATTGTTTGAAGACCACACCGTACCTGGGAAACAACAATATAATCTAAGGTCAAGACAAAGAGACTAATAAAAAAAAAAAACGAATGTGATTTTCCCTTTCCCCAAGAACTATTTTTGATTTTTCAGCTCTCTCACTCTCAGGAAACTTGCTTATTTTTGATTTTCGAACCGCCATCCGGTTCTGCTGCTAGGGTCGCGGTTGAAGTCTGGGGAGTGCAACTGGGGACGTTTAGGTCAACGGTTCTGGTTGGTCCAAGGGAGTTACCCCGGACTGAACAGAGCGCACTCCCTGGCAGAACAACCTACCACCGCGGGCAGCAACTAGAGGATGGAGTTTCCTAGGGTAAAGAGACCTACCAGACTCACGAACTTTGAAAGACAATTATGCACTGTACTGGCCAAAAGAAGGTTTTTGATAACATGTATTTTAATGTTGTGTAGCATAACGATGTTTTTGACTGGTTATACTCTATTCGTATTCCAAGTTACCTTTTCAAATGACACCCGGCCACCAACTCCTCCTACTATCTCTCCACACTACTTTCACCCTCTACCTGAACACGAATCTGCCAGAAGACTTGAATTTGTAAATAACTCATTCATTCAACTTCTACACCAACACCAGTCCATAATGAACACATCGAACTGTTGGGTATGCGGACTCATGCCGCACACGACTGATAAGGGTATCCCATACTTCATCCTGCCATTCAGTTATTATGGTTCTCTGTGGGCTTTCCAGACCATGTTCCCATTCGCCCTAGAACCATACCCGACCCGTTCTACTGAAAGTGATTCCAGTAACAAGGCACTAATAGCAGGGATAAGAAATATGAGTAGAGAGTTCGACACCTATCTTACGATTCCCAAAGATGAACTCACTCCGTACACTCGTTGGAACGTAACTAAATATGGGGTTTACCTGAGTAAGAGCCAGACAGCAAAGAAATCCCGCCCAGTTTGGATAGTACCCAACCGAGGTCACTTATGTATACAAGGTATCGGCAGGGATCCCAAAGCACAATTAGGAAAGAGTATATGCTCGGAAACATATGTGTTCGCTTCCCGAACTTCCCCTATACTATTAGCAGCCAAAGGCACGTATTTCGTCTGCCATGACCAAGCTTACACCTGGTTGCCCCCTGACTTCTCAGGTACATGCTTTATCTCATTTCTGCTGCCTCCCACCTACACAGCCAGAGCAGATTACCATCGGACAAGGACAGCTAGAGGTGTCGTGAGTAAAGACGACACCGCGGGTCAGGAATTCGCTGACTTCGCAAAGGGTTTTCTGCCATTTTGGGGGCCTATGGTGAACAGCAGGAATATTCGCCAGTTATCGAGGATAGTTGAATCCGCCGTGATTACAACGGCCGGAGCCCTTGGCAATTTGACGACCGAACTTCAGTCGGATCGACTTATGACCCTTCAGAACCGAGTTGCCCTAGATATCATACTCGCCGATCGTGGTGGTGTGTGTAGAGTGATCCAATCCAGTTGTTGCATTTTCATCCCTGATAACGCACCGACAGTGTACCAGGCCATCTCTAAGCTACATGAGATATCTGGTTCCCTTCACGTAGAAAAAGGGGACTGGTCCTTACTAGGGTGGTTCTGGGAACTGATCGCTACATGGGGATGGAAAACACTGATCTTCATTGGGATGATCTTAGCACTTCTGTTTATGTTCTGCCTGTGTGTACAGTGCGCTCCTGCACTATGTGGCCTCTGTGCTACCTCATGTGTACGGAAGCCTGTGTCAAGGGACGAACTGAGCAACAGAATGATGCTACAACAGCATCTCCACGAATTCCTTCATACAGATTTAGACTCGGATTAACATGAATTATTGCCTTATATGAGGGCAAAAGGAGGGTCTGTGGTTCTGAAATTCTGGACCCTACTGTTGTCCCGGTATCGAGGTCCGATACCCGTGTCCCGAAACATCAACGTACCATGACGAATTTGGTATCGACGAACCGATAATGATTAGGACATCATTCCTATGCATTTGCATCATGATCGAGACATGCTAACACCCCCGAATCGTAGTTTCCGTCCCGACCCCTCAGACTCCATTTTGTAAACGGTATCCACCTTGTGTCTTGCCCTCATGATAAGTCAATTAAAGGTCGAGCTTGATCTAAAAGGACACATCCACCTTCCCTGACTTCCCCCTGACCTGTCCCAACTGACTCCCTTGCCTCCAGCCAAACCTGTTTGAGCAGCTCCTCGCCCAGTGGCCAAACACGATAGCATCAATGCACAACATACCACAAACCATTCACCACATACAGATCATGTTTTCTACACACATACACACCTGTCCACGCTCCCTGTTTATGGCCAGTTTTATGACTAGGAGGTGCCTTCTTTTATTGGGGTTTCACCGATATCTGATGGGAGTTCCGGGCCTGGCTAGGTAATCTATCACGAATTGGACATCTAAAATACGGGCTTGCCTACATGACTTCGCTCCTTTGTATTATTGTAGAAATATGTGTATAGCCATATCATAAACTCAAGAATTCTTGCTTGCAGCTATTATTTTTGTATATAAGGAGAAGGCTGGTTCTGTAAAAACGAACAGTCTCCTGAGAACACATGACCCGTGTTTGTCGTGCTTCTAGGACACCTGTTACTTGGTAGCTGCCAATAAAACTTGATCTCTGACTCGACTAGAAGACTCCGTGTTTCTGTGGTCCGGAACAGGGAGAACTCAGAGGTCTTCGGGTGTTATCCCCTGGCACCAAACGGGTTCCTAAAAACCCGTTACCTCAGCCGGTGGTGTTGCGGTCCTTGTTGTTCTCCACTCAGGCACTACCCATGCATTCATCCAATCACCAAGGCACTACCCATGCACTCATCCAATCAAAGCACCTAGACTCTGCCCATGCACTCATCCAGTCACTATCCATGCACTCACCCAATCACCCAGACACTATACATGCACTCACCCAATCACCTAGTCACTACCTTTGCACTCATTGAATTACCCTGGTCGTACCTATGCACTCATCCAATCACTCAGGAACTACCTTTGCACTCGTCCATTCAGGCAGGCACTATCCTTGCACTCATCCATTCATTCAGACAGACAATATCCATGCACTCATCCATTCACCCAGGCACGACCCATGCACTCATCCAATCACCCAGGCACTACCCATGCCCTAATCTAATCACAGAGGCACTACCCTTGCACTTATTAATTCACTCAAGCACTACCCATGCACTCATCCATTCACCCAGGTACAACCCATGCACACATCCAATAACTCAGGCACTACTCATCCAATCACCCAGGCACTACCCATGCACTCATCCAATCACCCAGGCACTAACTTTGCACTCATTCATTCACTCAAGCACTACTCTTGAACTCATCCATTCACGCAGGCACTCCCCCTGCACTTATCCAATCACCAATGCACTACCCATGCACTCATCCAATCACCCAGGCACTACCCATGCACTCATCCATCATCCAGGCACTACCCATACACTCATCCAATCACCCAGGCACAACCCTTGCACTCATCCCTTCACTCACCCACTACCCTTGTACACATCAATTCACTCAGGCACTACCCATGCACTCATCCATGCACCCAGGCACTACCCATGGACACATCCAAACAGACAGGCACTACGCTTGCACTCATCCATTCACTCACGCACTACCCATGCACTCACCCAGGCACTATTCATGCACTCACTTAATCACCCAGGCACTACCCGTGAACTCATCTAATCACCCAGGCACTACTTTTGCACTCATCCATTCGCTCAGGCACTACCCATGCAGTCATGCAATCAACCAGGCACTACCCATACAAATATCAAATCACCCAGGCACTACCCATGCACTCATCTAATCACACAGGCAGTACCCTTGCACTCATAGATTCACTCAAGCACCTCTGCTGCACTCTTTGTAACATCTATGCACCAGTTATGCACTCATTCAATCATCCATACACCAGTCTTACACTCATTCTAACATACATACATACTTTATCGTATTTTAACTGTAAAAGGCGCTTCCAACACAAACTTTTTTTTTGTTTTTGATTCTTTTTAATGCTTTTGTTAAGTTTAAGAATAAATCTTTTTTATGACAGCAAAAAAGGCATCTGGAACAGGAGGACTTAAAAAAACTTGCACTGAAAAACGAACAAAAAATATAAAAAGGGATTTTTTTTAGCATAGTTGATGTTTTGCAGCATTGTGAATAGCCATATCTGTTGTAGTAGTCGGTACCTCCGAAGGGACTTTCTGGCCGGAAATAGTAGCTGGTGCCACTGATGTTGATGGTGGTCCTCCAGCTTCCCCCTGCTTGATCTCCAGTTGGAGACGTTTTCTATGATAGGTTTTAATATGATATATTATCCCACATGAATATTTTTTGTTCGTCTCTCTAGAGAGGGTCTTGTCGCAGATTGTGCATTGCACTAGTTTTGTAGTAATTTTAAATTCCCCAGGTGGGATTTTGTAAAAATCCCATGCTACACTGGCTTGCTTTTGTGGAAGCTAATGAGACCCTAAAAGTGAAATATGCTATAAATATGCTAAATCAGTCAAATTACCTTAGAAATAAATAAAATGGTAGCACTAGTCTATGTCCCAATCACAGAAGAAGCTAACCACTACAATTTGGCCCATTCTACTACCAAAACAAACACAAACTAAGCCCCCTAATGGATTATTTCGAAGACACTTGGGTTGGAAACTTCATCACTCCGGAAAAAGACAACCACCCAAATGCCAAATACCATGGCGGAATGTCTAGGACAGCACCTTGGTACAGGAAGCCAGACA
The DNA here is from genome assembly GCF_964261635.1 of Lissotriton helveticus. Lineage (NCBI taxonomy): Eukaryota > Metazoa > Chordata > Amphibia > Caudata > Salamandridae > Lissotriton > Lissotriton helveticus. The sequence continues at coordinate 733,773,100 of NC_136070.1, forward strand.
AACCATGCAGTCGAAGGATAGCACAATGCCTTCCAATTTACACTAGGTTCACAATAGGCAGAACCAAACTTAAAATGGATACATTTATAGATGCCCTACAAAAAGAGCAAAGCTACCAACAACTACAAATGGAGTAATCCGTAACCGAAATTGTCCCTAAAATTAGCAAACAGACCAAAAGAATGTAAGGCATGCTTCAATTTGAAGTAACACTCTTCAAATACAACAAAGGTGTAGATAACTTAGAAATAATAGTCAAAGCATGTTATAAAATAATTACTAACCTGCAAAACTCCTAAAAAAGTATAGCATAATAGTAACCAACATTACAAATATTTTTTTTACATAAAAATAAACATAATATTTTATTTCATCAGTCAAAACCTTAATAAAACTAACATTTTAAATAAGACTGATAAAATAAAATATGTACATTATTTATATAAAAAAGTCTATGCCCCGCAGAAACTGTTTTTGGCATGCCCATTGCAGTGCCCATTTTCAAGGCACCACCATGGGAACATTAAAAAAAAGCCTGTCAGACACAAGAAATACTCGTAATCTGGCGGGCAACCCGACCACTGCTTTGGCAGTGCAACAGCAGGCCTGACCTGGCGCAGCTACGCCAAGCTTGTAATCAGGCCCTAAAGCGTTAAATTGAATATTCCCACTTCAACATAACCCATTTTGGAGAAAGTGTTGGGCACTAAAGAGCTGTCATTTATTATTCTCACTCCAATCTAAACGATTTTCTGACATATTTTGGACACTAAAGGGGTTACATTTACTATTTCCACTCCAATCTAAACCATTTTGGAGAAGGTGATAGGCACTAAAATGGCGACAATTACTATTCCTACTTCAATCTAAACCAATTTGAGGAATGTGTTGGGATACTAAAGGGGTGGTATTTACTATTCCCATTCCAATCAAAACCCTTTTCGGGAAGGTGTTGGGCACTAAAGGGGGGCATTTACTATTCCCACTACAATCTAAACCCATTTAGGGAAGGTATTAGACACTAAAGAGGGACATTTACTATTCCCACTCCAATCAAAACCAGATTTGGGGCTGTATTGGACACTAAAGGGAGACATTTTTTATTTCCACTGCAATCTAAGCAATTTTGGGGAAGGTGCTGGGCACTAAAGTGATTACTTTTACTATTTCTACTCCAATATAAACCAATTTGCGAAAGTGTTGGACACTAAGGGGCCTATTACTAGGGAGGGCGGAGCGCCTCCAACCTTTGGTCAGAGGCTTTCCGACCCCCATCATTGGTTTCCATTCTGACCGGCTGATTATTTGTCAGCCAGTCAGAATTGAAACCGCTGGTCATTCTAGCTGGCTTCTGAGGGGCTCAAGGAGCCAGTTGGCCTGTCTGAACCGGCTCGTAATCCCAAAGGTCAGGCCTTTCCGCCCTTGGGTTTGCTTTGCACGGTTTCCGGCATGGTTTTCTTGCCAGCCTGTCCGACATGTAAACCATGCCGGAAAGAGTGTTTTGGGGCCCCCTTGTGTATGTGGCTTCCGGAAGAACCAACATGAAATGGCTGGCAGAAAGGTGATTCGTAATCACCAAGACGGTGCATGAGAAGGCACTGCCTCCATTGTGGGGAATGCGATTGGACCAACCATCAGGTGGATGCTGTCTGTCGGTCTCTGTGCCATCTTAATTCGGAGGTTTGACCACAGCTAGAGAAATTGGTGGGACCGACAGCACGTCGATGTCGGTCCCACCGATATCATAATCGGCCCCTCTGTGTATTGAAATGTTTTTGTAGATCTAATGTTGATGTTTTTATTACAAATAATATATAAATTAGTGGTAACAAATACCGTTAAAAATATTATAGATGTAAGTATAATATTCAAAATATTTTATATTTTGATAAAATTGAAAAAATAGCATTTTTGGTGAAATTAATGTATACATTTGGTGAATTTATGTTTTAATTAATTAGATTTTTTTTATGTTACAAACAGATTTTAAAATATATTTATAATTATTGCAAATAATACTGCATATATTTGATGGTTTCTTTAAAGTAGCCATAGTTAATATATCTCCATGAAAGATTAAAGTTTGCCTAATGTAGATTTTATTGTAGTGGGATTAGTAAATTGAGCCGCTCCAATGGATTGCATGACAGTACCACAAGCTCATTCATCACGCACATTCTTACTATGCATATTTTACAATGCATACCACTACCACATATTCATATTCACTCACATTTGAAATGCCTTCACCAAGCAATCCACTTCCACGCATTATTTTACCAAGCTTACTGTTAGTATAAAATCAAGTCACAATCTAACACTGCCACCTACTGTTCAAAAGTTGCACATTAATTCTTAATACATTGTTGGAATATATATATACAATACTTTCTCAAAAGCCGACCACTGAAATTTACTTTACACAATCAGATGCTTCTTGAATTCATCACCTTCTGTCTAAACAATAACATCTTCCTAATTCAAAAACAACACTACACACAGATCAGAGGGACGGCAATGGGAACCTGCTTCGCCCCCAGCTACGCAAACTTGTTCGTCTGCTGGTGGGAGAAGCAGGTGGCCTGGGCCGACGATAATTCCCAATAGGTCCATTCGATCATCGGTTGGTATCGATACATCGATGATCTCTTTATCTTTTGGAAGGGCACCAAGGCTGACGCAGAAGCATACATCAAACATTTAAATGTTAACGATTTAAATTTACATTTCAGTGGTCAGATAAGCAATAGTGAAGTTGACTTTCTAGATTTGAGAATCTCAATTAGAGAAGGGAAGATCTGTACCTCTCTTTTACGAAAAACTACAGCTGGAAACTTCATTTTGGAGGCATCCAGCTGTCATCCCAAACCTCTCAAAAACAGCATCACCTATGGGGAATTGCGGCGTTTGAAACAGAACTGTACTTTAGAACAGGATTTTGAGACAGCGGCAAAAGAATCCCTTGAAAGGTTCAAAAGAAGAGGATATGCAGAATCAATTTTGGTACAAACCCTAGAGAAAGTGCGTAAAATACCACGGCTGTGTCTTTTGAAAGACTCCAAAAAGAAAGAAACAGTCACCAAAGGCACCTTACGCTTCATTACTACTTTCTCCCAAGATTCTAAAAAGATTCGCAACGTTCTTTTACGTAACTGGCACATCCTCAAATCAGACTGTACCATAAGCAAAGAGATCTCTGATTTCCCATTGATTATGTATAGACGTAATCGATCATTGCGAGACCTACTTGTCCACAGCCACTTTGACCCTATTCCTAAAACACCAAGACTTGGTAACCTTACTGGGTTTTTTCCTTGTCATCATTGCAAGGTGTGTAAAACCAGTCCTAAAATCACCTACTATCAAATCCCTGGGAGAATCTCAGCTAGAAAAATCAACAAATATATGACATGTACCACTCCTTACTGCGTATATTGTCTGGAATGCCCCTGCAAACTGCGTTATATTGGCAGTACAAAACATCCTGTCAAGAGAAGAATCTTAGAACATGCAAGAGCAATGGAACACAATAACCCTAACTATCCTGTAGCCCGGCACTTTGCCCAGAAACATCGAAGCGACCGTAGCCTCCTTCGCTTCTTCTGCCTTGACAACATCCCATTTAAAGACCGTGGGGGGGATAGAGACCTACAGTTACGTAGGTTGGAATCTCGGTTCATCATTGACCTACAAACTAAGACACCGTCAGGCCTCAACACTGAGGAGGAGTTATCAACTCATCTAGGGTAGTGATACCCTTTGACTGCCTCCCTCCCTCACACAGCTTACTTGTAGATCAAATGAACCTATTTTGCACAATAAATTTATTTAGCCTATCCAAGGCTTGATTGCATAGAGTGTATAAACAAAAAGATTCTATCAGGGTGTGATGATGGTTGATATTTCCGATTTATTTGTGAATTTTAAGTGTGGTGTTTCGGACTCTCTCTCAGATTGGTGAGATGGAGGCACTATGTGCTTTTAAAATACCCCTCACATACTAAGAATCCCCTTAGTGTCATGCTTCATCATTGGGGTCTTCCCGTCCCTCTACGGGGCGGGGCGTGCTACGACCTACGAACTACGCGGGAGCACTGTTATTGTGACAAAAGGCTATGTGTTAGTGCAGTGTTGGTGATTTCAGTGAAGTGTAGGGACCTAACTATGTGAGTAAAAAAATATTAAAAAATTCCCTGGCTAGTAGAAAAAATGATTTATTCGCTTCTCTGGCTGGGAATATTAAAAAGGGGTTGTGTGGTAGAGCTATTGGCTAGCTACCAGGTCGACATGTTTCACAGGCAGTCCCCTACTGTCTGCTCATCAGGACCTCTGATGGTCCCTACTAAAAAATACTCAGTTCTAAAGTAAGCCTAACGTCATACAAATTGAGTAGCAAAAATAAGCTATCAATTTGGGCTTCAGGGCATGAGTGGGCCCTAAGTGAAGCGAAATGAGATTCCCAAAATTTTGGAAAATACTGACACAGTGGTCTCTGTAAGAGAAAAACAAAAAAACGGGAAAAACCATAAGCACATACATCTGTGGCACATAGTTCACACTCATCGTTTTTTGTTACCGTTGTCATAGAGGTAACTTTTGGCAATATGTATACATTTTGATTAATATTGGAAAAGGCAAAAAATAAGTGCAACGATTTCTTTCCAATGATTTGGGCTCCTCCTTCGGAGCTTGTCAACATGTAAATGAAAACACAGAATCTCGACATACACACACACACATATGACTCAATGCTTAAGACATGGCACCCATGGTATGAGTGTCCTTGGACAAACGGAGAAGGTTTTTTATGTAATCGAATTACTCGTTTTCCGAGTTGCGATTACAATGGAAGGGTGGGTCGGAGGAAAACAAGATATACATACTTTTCTGGTCTCGGCTGCGTGCCTCATGAGCCGGCATAGAACGGGGGTTTTCAATGTGGTCAACTGAAAGAATAAAATAAAGCCTCACCCTCCCATCAAATTACGCGATTCAAAAGGTCGTTTTTACCTCGTTTCTTTTAAAGGCCAGATTTTGCAGACTTCTGGTCAGAGTCTCCTACTTACGTTACCGCTTACGGACACTGCCTTAATCACCCTCGTGCCACTCCGAGGAAACATTCGCTTCTCGCTGTACTCATCTTTTTAAAGAGGAATGTTTGTTCTGCAGTGTCATCACCATGTGGTTTCAGACACTAGCGCGCTAACAAAAATGGCCGCTTTACGTGGAACACTTCCTAGTTGCTGCAGTGTCGGCGAGTGTTTCTTCTCTCTTCATTGTTCACACAACAAACAGTAAAAGATTATATTTCTTTCTTATAGGTCAGCAGAAAAAGGGGGACCTGACCACTATTATTGGTGTTATTTAAAAAGTGTTCAGATTGGTCTTACATTTCTTACATTTCCTACGTTAGTGCTATCACCGTGTGGTTTCAGACACTAGCGCGCTAACCAAAATGGCCGCTCTACGTGGAACACTTCTTAGTTAGTTCAGTTTCAGCGAGTATTTCTTCTCTCTCCATTGTTCACACGGCAACAAGGAATAAAGAATTATAATTCTTGATCTAGTTACTGCTATTGATGTTATTAAAAATGTTCTGCGTGTTCTTTTTATTTTTTACATTTCTCACGCTGAACACTTCCTGGACTGGTGCCATCTCGGCGAGTATTACTTCTCTCTCCCTTGTACATACAACAAAAATTGTTCCTTTCTTTAGCCTCAGCAAATCTGATCCAACTACTGCTGTTGGTTTCATTAGAAAAGTCTTACGTTTCAGGGGTTCAAATGTCTACATAGGCAGATGTCATGTGGGACATAGATTCCGAGGGTTGTGTGGGCAGAGGTTGTGGTTAATCTCTTATCAGGTAGTCAGGTTTAGCAAGTGTATGTTTTTAGATTCCGAGGGTTGTGTAGACAGAGGTTGTGGTTAGTCTCTTATCAGGCAGTCAGGTTTTTAGCAAATGTATGTTTTTAATTGTTATCTCCTCCAATAGGTGTTATATTGATCCCAGAGTGGAGTTCAGCAATGGTTCTTTGGGGTTCGTATTAGGTATGGTATAAAACATCATATCCGTCCCCAAGGTATATCATCATTCAGACCGTTCTTGTTGGACTTGATGCGGAACACCCACCTCTGTTCTTTTTCTAGGAGGTGTTCCTCTTTTGCGACCAATTCAATTATTGTCCACGAAATGTCTTCCGCTTTGTGGCCAATTTCAAGGAAATGGTTGGTCAGTTTTGTACTTGATTTTTTGCATTTGATGGTGCTTTTGTGCTCTCCTATCCTTATTTTTATAGCCCGACTGGTCATGCCCACATATTCTAGGTTGCATGGGCACCTGATGAGATACACAACATTTGAGCTATTACAATTTCTAAAGCTTCTCTGTTTCCACGTTGTACCATCACTGAAGGTGAGTTTTGTACTTTTCTTAGTCAGACAGCAGACCTTGCAGTTGCCGCAGGGGTGGGGACCTTGTACGAAATTTGGGTTCCTATCGAGATTGATTCGGTCGGTCCGTGGTCTTGTATGTACCAGTAAATCTCTTATGCTCTGCGCTTTTTTGTGTGAAAAAATGGGCTTAGGTAATTGAAGATTGCCACTATTCAAGATCTTCCAGTTTTTATTGATGATCTTTGTAGGAGAGTAGGGTCTGCAATCCTATGATCACCCAGATTTTTGCTTTTTGCTGCACTGGTTTACGACTTTCCCTGGCTGTGGGCCTGCTAATCAGACCCACAGCCTAGCTGTTCTCTCTATCCAAATTGTACTCAGGTACTGAATTGGCACTGGGCCCTCTCCAAGTCCCTGTACCCAGGGCTGAGGTGTACCCAGAAGTCTCCCAGGGGCTGAAGCATGTATTATGCCACCCCTGGGCTGACTAACTAAACTGACACAACTGGCTGCTTGACAGCTGGGGCAAGGTGGTGTAATCACCCTTTGCTTTAGATGTAGTATACCTATATCTAACCCTAAAATGGACACACAGATCTCCTATCAGTCATTCCTATAGCAGGCCTTAACAATCCTGAAGGCAGAGTGCTTGGAATCGTGTGAGATGGTGCTCTGGCATGAGCTGAGCCTGTCTGCGGCTTTCGGGATCCATCCCTTAGCCGTTTCCATGATATCGCATACCATATACTCTTAAGTGCATTATAATCCTCGCGGTTATATGCCAACTCTGGTATCGCTTTATCAAAACATGTCGAGTAAGGTGTCATACGAATTGGAATACTAACCCCTCGCCAATTCTGGCGACGGGGTTAGCATTCCACCCTTCTAGAGGGACACGACATGTATGTAACCCCTAACCCCGGTTAAAGTCAAACAGAGCCTCAGCTCCACAAAATGGATGCTGCCACCGAGACACAAGTCTGCCCTCCTGCTGCTGGGAGTCCTCCCAGAGCAGGAGATAAGGACAAAGGGTTTCCTGCCAGGGGCGGTGCCAGCACCGTCCCAGACAGGGTTTTGTGTATTGTAGGTAGGCAGGGCTTTAGAGGAAGGTGACTGCACGTGGCACCCCGGTGCTCACTGTGCATAGGCTGGCTGGAACCAGTTCCAGGGTCACTCCAGACCCTGTGCTGGGGAAAAGCCCGCCAAGGAAGTGGGTGTAACCACCCCCCTCCTAGTCCCACCCCTAGGGCAGGACTTAGTCGCGTGCCAGCCCCTTTTTACAGGATAAAGGTAGGAACTGGCCCCCTTCCAAATCAGATCATCTTTGAATCCTGAAACTACTTTCCACGAAAGGAACTCAAGACTTCTTCCTAAGATTTCTCCCTTGTGACTAAGGAGTAGTCACCCTGCATCCGCAGGCACCATCTTAAGAACACTGCGGTCTGCTGCAAGTCTCTCCTCCGGATCAAGACTGCCCAGCTCGACGAGAACCGGCTTCCCTGGCACCTCTGACCTCTACCTACATCATCAGTCACGCTGAGATTCGTGGGTGTGACGAGACCTCGAGGGACCGGCCATCTTCAAGACTGCAGGACTTCTGCACAGCAAGCCCGCCGAGTAATTTCCTGGTGAGTGCTTTGGGGTCCGAGAAGCCCCGACCCTGAGCAGCTCCAGCACCGAAGTGCAGCCTCCCAGCATCTCCACGATCTGCGTGGGGCCCTTCTGCTTTTTGCTGCTCACCGCGTTGTTTGGCTACTAGCCCGCTGGCTTGTGGCCTCCTGAACGACGCCCGACGACATCACTGCTGCTAGTCTGGTTGCTCCAGACTGGCCCTTGCTCCCTTCCAGAAGAGGAGCCCTCCAGACCCTCCTGGTCCATTCAAGACACCATTTTGAGTCCACCGCGTGGGCTTGAATTAGCCAAGGCTTGTTGCCCAATCCTGGGTAACTTCGACGCCGACAGCTTCATCCATCGTGGGACAGCTCGCCTCTCCATCCTGGTCGCCGACAACGCCTCCTGGTCCGTGAGATCTACAGAGCCAGCGTCGCCCACTCACCTAGTCGAGGTGACTTCGCCCGGTGCCATCCTGGTGCCCACTTAATCACTGGCTAGTGATTCAAGAACTTGGTTCCCTCTGCTTTCAGGTTTCCTTCTTCCTTGATCCAGGCTTGGATCCATCGAACTTTCCTTCACTGGTCGCCTGCCAGCAACTTCCTTCTTCCAGGCTCCTGGTCCGGCAACGAGATTCCCGACGTCTTTTCAGACCTATGCAGCTGCAGCCCCTGGGCTAGGTAACTTCGGCACTTCGGTGTCCCAGCATAGCCTCACTATCCTAGGGTCAGGATCCACTGTCGTTTGCTTCCTACCAGGTCGGGTTCGCCCGTGAACACTAACTTTGCCTTTACTAGCTTCCATAGACTTTGTCCCGCATCCCGCGTGAGAGTGCACACTCTGCACCCGAGTCCCCTAGGCCTCCTAGAAGTAATCTAACGATTCTATAGTCAAGTCCTAGCGATTCCAAAGCCTATTAGTACTGTACTTACCTGCTAGTAATTTCGCATTCCACTTTTAGAATATATGGTTTTTCGTGCCCCTCGGGCATTTGTGTATAACGTGCTAACTTAAGTATTTTCGTAAGAATTTTGTTGTGTGCCTAGCACCCTGTCCTCATAAAGAGTACAGGGTTGTTGTGATTCTAATAAATACATTGTTTATTTTCATAACACTTGTGTGGTGTCCTTTCACTGGGTGTTCAAGGGGTAATGTGATGGTAAAACAGCTGGCTTAACACGCCCTCTAGAGTCTTAGCCTTAGACTGCTCGTATCCATGCTACTAGGATAGCTGGTCTATAAGGTTGACTTACAACCAACCATCAATAAGGGTTGTTTGGACTGATATATAGTGATCACTAGAATAGTGAACACTGCACATCAGGCCAACTTCTCACATTGGTGGCAGCGGTGGGATTTGAGCTTGCTGTTGTTTTACCACACATGCCCTAAGAATATCTTGTGAAAGATCACATAAGTACTAAAGGTACATATAACTTAGCTTAGAATACTCTGAGTTCTACTGAACCAGCTGTTGTAGCTCCTAGGGCCTAGCACACCCTAAACTACAACTCTAGCAAGGGATCAGTAGGCAAACATATAGTGTAGGTAAGTGCACCACTTACACCTCACTAGAAAAGCATGTCTACCCAGGGAGATTCTACTGAGACTCCCCTGGTCAGTGTTGACCCTCCACAGGTCACTTCAAGATATGCAGCTCTCAGTTTCCAGGAGATGAGACAAATCTGTGTCTCCAGAAAACTGAAGCAGGGGTCTAACCCCACCATTCCCTTTCTGATAGGTCTCTTAGAGACATATGATGCCAGAAAGCTTTCTCAATTACATGAGAACATGCCAGCCTTAGAGGGAACCTCTGGGGATCCAGACCTCCCCAACACTGCTACTGCAGTTGAGGAGGAGGAGGATCAGGAGGAACTCTCTGGGGATGAGGTAGACAAAGGTCTTGAGGTAGTCAGAAGGCTAACCAGGGCCAACTTAGACTTACTTGGGCTAGGAACTGGGGGACCCCCAGTACTAACCCGAAGTGGGCCTAACCTTGGAGTTAGGAGAGATAGATCTCTTTCTAGGGACTCCAATAGATCTCTGCACTCTAATGCCTCTTCTCAGGGGAGAAGGAATCCTCCACAGAGGAGATTTACTTCCCCTCAGAGAAGGGAGCATGAAGCTAGGATGAGACAAGCTGAACTGAGGATTGAAAGGGAAGAAATTGCCCTGGCCAAAGAGAAGCTTGCCCTGGCAAGAGAGCAGCAGATGAGTGGGTTAGCTCCCACTGGTGGCAGCAATCTCCCAAGAGATAGAGAGAAGGGTTTAGATACTAAACACCTGACTAAAATAGTGCCCCCCTTTAAGCAAGGGGATGATATCCAGAAATGGATGGCTGCTCTGGAGAGGGCCTGCACTGTGCAGTGCATTCCCCAGAGTCAGTGGGCAGCTATACTGTGGCTCTCCTTTGATGGTAAAGGTAGAGATAAGCTCCTCACTACAAGAGTAGAGGATGCTAACAATTACCAGGTCCTGAAGAATACACTGGTTGATGGGTTTGGTTTAACCACTGAGCAGTACAGGTTGCTGTTCAGAGACACCCAGAAAACTCAGTCTCAGGACTGGTCTGACTTTGTGGATTGTGCCACTAAGGCTTTGGAGGGCTGGTTGCTGGGTAGCAAGGTTACAGATTACACAGGATTGTATAATCTAATGATGAGAGAACAAATTTTAAACAATTGTCAGAACCAGTTGTTGCACCAGCACCTTGTTGATTCAGATCTGACCTCTCCCCAAGAATTGGGAAAGAAGGCAGACAAATGGGTCAGGACAAGGATCAAGCAGAACCAGAACCAGAACCAGGGTGGTCAGAAGAAAGCAGACCAGAAGGGTAATGTTAAGAATGAGCAAAATGACCAGAAGTCTTCACCAGGTCCCCAACAAACCAAAGAGGGTGGGGGTCAGGCTTCCCAGAAGAAGAAGACTCAAGAAGGCCAGTCAAAAAGGTGGTGCCAGTACTGCAAAAGTAAATCTCACTGGTTTAGTGAGTGCACCAAAAGAGGAGGACAAACTCCTGCCACTACAGCCCCTAAGGCAACTGCACCCCCTAGTACAGTCAGTAGTGGTAGTGTACCTCCCAAGGCATTAGTTGGGTTAACCTTGGGTACTGAGGGGTCTGACAACTTAGTTGGCACACTCACTCAGGCTGTCCTTGTCTGTACAGGGGATATGGATATGCCCCCTGAAATAAGTCCCAATACTTTGGGCAAATACAGGCAGACACCTTTGATAAATGGCAAAATGGCTCAGGCCTATAGGGACACTTGTGCCAGTGTCACCATGGTGACACCTAACTTTGTGGACCCTGGACAGATCATGCCAGGTACTGATTTCCTGGTGACCAATGCCAGCAATGTCACTACTAGTCATAGTGTGGCAATTGTGGCTTTCTCCTGGGGTGGAGTGAAGGGACAAAAGAAAGTTGTAGTCAGTTCAGACCTCCCAGTTGATTGTTTGTTGGGCAATGATTTGGAGTCATCACAATGGTCAGAAGTGGAGCAGAGGACTCACATGGAGATGTTAGGCTTGCCAGCACATGTGCTTGCTGTGACTAGGTCACAGGCCAGAAGATGCCCCACTTAACAGGTGCTGGATCCTGAAATTATGGACCAGACACCTTCCAAGAAGAAGAGCAGTAAGGGTAAGGCTTTGCCTTCCCCCTTACCCCAGGTTGAGGATCAAGTCTCTGAGGAGGCTGATCTGAGAGAACTGAGGGAAACTGAGCCTAAAGAGCTTGAACTTGATCAAGTTGAGTTTCTGGGCTCAGGGGGACCCTCCAGAGCAGACCTGGGGAAGGAACAGTTGAGCTGCCCTTCCCTTGAACCCCTCAGACAGCAGGCTGCTGCTGAGGCTGCAGGGAATGCCACAGGTGCCCACAGGGTATACTGGGAAGATGGACTCCTGTACTCTGAGTCAAGAGACCCCAAGCCTGGTGCAACCAGGAGGCTGGTCATCCCCTTGTCTCTGAGAGGTTTCCTTCTCGCCTTGGCCCATGAGATTCCCCTTGCAGGTCACTTAGGTCAGACAAAGACTTGGGACAGGCTTGTCTCACACTTTCACTGGCCCCATATGAATGAGAATACCAAGGAGTTTTGTCGCTCCTGTGTCACTTGCCAAGCCAGTGGTAAGTCAGGTGGCACAACAAAGGCCCCCATCATACCACTACCTGTGGTGGGGGTTCCCTTTGAAAGAGTGGGGATTGACATTGTTGGTCCAATGGAACCCCAGACAGCATCAGGGCACAAGTTTATACTGGTGGTGGTGGATCATGCCACCAGGTATCCTGAAGCTATTCCCCTTAGGACCACTACAGCACCTGTAGTGGCAAGAGCCCTAGTTGGAGTGTTCTCCAGAGTGGGTTTCCCTAAGGAGGTCGTTTCTGACAGAGGTACAAACTTCATGTCAGGATATCTGACTGCAATGTGGAAGGAGTGTGGTGTGAACTACAAGTTCACCACACCCTACCACCCACAATGCAATGGGCTTGTTGAAAGATTCAACAGGACCCTGAAAGGGATGATTCATGGACTACCTGAAACTCTTAGGAGAAGATGGGATGACCTGATCCCCTGCCTCTTGTTTGCTTACAGAGAGGTCCCACAGAAGGGGGTTGGCTACAGCCCTTTTGAGCTTCTGTATGGGCATCCTGTAAGAGGACCCCTGTGTTTGGTGAAGGAAGGATGGGAGAGACCTCTCAAAAAGCCTGCAACCAACATAGTGGACTATGTACTTGGTCTCCGCTCCAGGATGGCTGAGTACATGGAAAAGGCATCTAAAAACCTTGAGGCCAGCCAGGAACTTCAAAAAGCTTGGCATGACCAAAAGGCTGTTCTGACTGTGTACCAGCCAGGACAGAAGGTGTGGGTGCTGGAGCCAGTGGCCCCAGCAGCTCTGAAAGACAAATGGTCTGGGCCCCACACCATCATTGAGCAAAAGGGAGAGGTTACCTACTTGGTGGACCTTGGAACTCCCAGGAGCCCTCTCAGAGTGCTCCATGTTAACAGGCTCAAGGCATATGTTAACAGGAAGGACATGAGCTTGCTCATGGCCACAGATGAGGGACAGGAGGAAGAGAGTGACCCTCTCCCAGACCTGCTCACTCAGAATCCTGATGATGGATCAGTTGATGGTGTTGTCTTTTGTGGCAGCCTCACTGAACATCAGCAACAGGATTGCAGGCAAGTTCTGCAATCCTACAGACATATGTTCTCTCTGACACCCAGCCAAACTGATTTGTGTACCCATGATGTTGACACTGGAGACAGTCTGCCTGTCAAGAGTAAAATCTACAGACAGCCTGATCATGTTAGAGACTGCATCAAAACTGAAGTGCAGAAAATGTTGGAACTGGGAGTCATTGAGCCCTCAGATAGCCCTTGAGCTAGCCCAGTAGTTCTAGTGCCAAAGCCTCACACCCAGGGTGGTAAGAAAGAGATGAGGTTTTGCGTAGACTACAGAGGCCTCAATGCAGTCACTAAGACTGATGCCCACCCAATACCAAGAGCAGATGAACTTATAGATAAATTGGCTTCTGCCAACTTCTTAAGTACATTTGATTTGACAGCTGGGTATTGGCAAATCAGGTTAGCTGAGGAGGCCAAACCCAAGACAGCATTTTCTACCCCTGGAGGGCATTATCAATCTGTGGTAATGCCCTTTGGACTGAAAAATGCACCTGCCACCTTCCAAAGGTTGGTGAATCAAGTCCTCACTGGGCTGGATGACTTCTGTGCAGCATATCTAGACGATATTGCTGTCTTTAGCTCCACCTGGGAGGATCACCTGGTCCACCTGAGGAAAGTGTTAGAGGCCCTGCAAAAGGCAGGCCTCACTATCAAGGCCACAAAGTGCCAGATAGGGCAGACACAGGTTGTATACCTGGGCCACCTTGTAGGTGGAGGCCAGGTTCAGCCACTGGAGAGTAAGATACAGGCCATCAAGGACTGGACTCCTCCAATCACCCAGACTCAGGTTCGAGCTTTCTTGGGCCTGACTGGGTACTATAGGAAGTTTGTCAGAAATTATGGGTCCATAGTGACCCCTCTTAATGACCTGACAAGCAAAAAGATGCCAAAGAAAGTTCAGTGGACAGCAAGCTGTCAGAAAGCATTCAATGACCTAAAGCAGGCCATGTGCACAGCACCTATCCTAAAGAGTCCAGATTACTCCAAGCCATTCATTGTCCAAACAGATGCTTCTGAGTTGGGTGTGGGGGCTGTTCTGTCTCAACTGAATTTTGATGGTAATGATCAGCCTATTGCTTTCATTAGTAGGAGGTTGACACCCAGAGAGAAAAATTGGTCAGCTATTGAGAGGGAGGCCTTTGCTGTGGTCTGGGCCCTGAAGAAGCTGAGGGCCTACTTGTTTGGCACTCACTTCACCATTCAGACAGACCATAAGCCCCTCTTGTGGCTAAATCAGATGAAGGGTGAAAACCCCAAACTGCTTAGGTGGTCCATTTCCCTACAGGGGATGGATTTTACAGTGGAGCATAGACCTGGTACTGATCACAGCAATGCTGATGGGCTCTCCAGGTATTTCCACTTAGAGCAAGAAGACTCACCTGGTCAAGGTTAGTTTATTGTCCCAAAGTTTGGGGGGGGGGTCATGTAGGAGAGTAGGGTCTGCAATCCTATGATCACCCAGATTTTTGCTTTTTGCTGCACTGGTTTACGACTTTCCCTGGCTGTGGGCCTGCTAATCAGACCCACAGCCTAGCTGTTCTCTCTATCCAAATTGTACTCAGGTACTGAATTGGCACTGGGCCCTCTCCAAGTCCCTGTACCCAGGGCTGAGGTGTACCCAGAAGTCTCCCAGGGGCTGAAGCATGTATTATGCCACCCCTGGGCTGACTAACTAAACTGACACAACTGGCTGCTTGACAGCTGGGGCAAGGTGGTGTAATCACCCTTTGCTTTAGATATAGTATACCTATATCTAACCCTAAAATGGACACACAGATCTCCTATCAGTCACTCCTATAGCAGGCCTTAACAATCCTGAAGGCAGAGTGCTTGGAATCGTGTGAGATGGTGCTCTGGCATGAGCTGAGCCTGTCTGCGGCTTTCGGGATCCATCCCTTAGCCGTTTCCATGATATCGCATACCATATACTCTTAAGTGCATTATAATCCTCGCGGTTATATGCCGACTCTGGTATCGCTTTATCAAAACATGTCGAGTAAGGTGTCATACGAATTGGAATACTAACCCCTCGCCAATTCTGGCGACGGGGTTAGCATTCCACCCTTCTAGAGGGACACGACATGTATGTAACCCCTAACCCCGGTTAAAGTCAAACAGAGCCTCAGCTCCACAAAATGGATGCTGTCACCGAGACACAAGTCTGCCCTCCTGCTGCTGGGAGTCCTCCCAGAGCAGGAGATAAGGACAAAGGGTTTCCTGCCAGGGGCGGTGCCAGCACCGTCCCAGACAGGGTTTTGTGTATTGTAGGTAGGCAGGGCTTTAGAGGAAGGTGACTGCACGTGGCACCCCGGTGCTCACTGTGCATAGGCTGGCTGGAACCAGTTCCAGGGTCACTCCAGACCCTGTGCTGGGGAAAAGCCCGCCAAGGAAGTGGGTGTAACCACCCCCC
This sequence comes from Lissotriton helveticus, assembly GCF_964261635.1. NCBI lineage: Eukaryota > Metazoa > Chordata > Amphibia > Caudata > Salamandridae > Lissotriton > Lissotriton helveticus. The sequence continues at coordinate 733,788,701 of NC_136070.1, forward strand.
TCCTAGTCCCACCCCTAGGGCAGGACTTAGTCGCGTGCCAGCCCCTTTTTACAGGATAAAGGTAGGAACTGGCCCCCTTCCAAATCAGATCATCTTTGAATCCTGAAACTACTTTCCACGAAAGGAACTCAAGACTTCTTCCTAAGATTTCTCCCTTGTGACTAAGGAGTAGTCACCCTGCATCCGCAGGCACCATCTTAAGAACACTGCGGTCTGCTGCAAGTCTCTCCTCCGGATCAAGACTGCCCAGCTCGACGAGAACTGGCTTCCCTGGCACCTCTGACCTCTACCTACATCATCAGTCACGCTGAGATTCGTGGGTGTGACGAGACCTCGAGGGACCGGCCATCTTCAAGACTGCACGACTTCTGCACAGCAAGCCCGCCGAGTAATTTCCTGGTGAGTGCTTTGGGGTCCGAGAAGCCCCGACCCTGAGCAGCTCCAGCACCGAAGTGCAGCCTCCCAGCATCTCCACGATCTGCGTGGGGCCCTTCTGCTTTTTGCTGCTCACCGCGTTGTTTGGCTACTAGCCCGCTGGCTTGTGGCCTCCTGAACGACGCCCGACGACATCACTGCTGCTAGTCTGGTTGCTCCAGACTGGCCCTTGCTCCCTTCCAGAAGAGGAGCCCTCCAGACCCTCCTGGTCCATTCAAGACGCCATTTTGAGTCCACCGCGTGGGCTTGAATTAGCCAAGGCTTGTTGCCCAATCCTGGGTAACTTCGACACCGACAGCTTCATCCATCGTGGGACAGCTCGCCTCTCCATCCTGGTCGCCGACAACGCCTCCTGGTCCGTGAGATCTACAGAGCCAGCGTCACCTAGTCGAGGTGACTTCGCCCGGTGCCATCCTGGTGCCCACTTAATCACTGGCTAGTGATTCAAGAACTTGGTCCCCTCTGCTTTCAGGTTTCCTTCTTCCTTGATCCAGGCTTGGATCCATCGAACTTTCCTTCACTGATCGCCTGCCAGCAACTTCCTTCTTCCAGGCTCCTGGTCCGGCAACGAGATTCCCGACGTCTTTTCAGACCTATGCAGCTGCAGCCCCTGGGCTAGGTAACTTCGGCACTTCGGTGTCCCAGCATAGCCTCACTATCCTAGGGTCAGGATCCACTGTCGTTTGCTTCCTACCAGGTCGGGTTCGCCCGTGAACACTAACTTTGCCTTTACTAGCTTCCATAGACTTTGTCCCGCATCCCGCGTGAGAGTGCACACTCTGCACCCGAGTCCCCTAGGCCTCCTAGAAGTAATCTAACGATTCTATAGTCAAGTCCTAGCGATTCCAAAGCCTATTAGTACTGTACTTACCTGCTAGTAATTTCGCATTCCACTTTTAGAATATATGGTTTTTCGTGCCCCTCGGGCATTTGTGTATAACGTGCTAACTTAAGTATTTTCGTAAGAGTTTTGTTGTGTGCCTAGCACCCTGTCCTCATAAAGAGTACAGGGTTGTTGTGATTCTAATAAATACATTGTTTATTTTCATAACACTTGTGTGGTGTCCTTTCACTGGGTGTTCAAGGGGTAATGTGATGGTACTCATGTGGTCCACAATATTGTATCTGTTTTTCCTTGAATTAGACGTATCACACCTAATATATATGTATATTTTGAAACATAGGTCATCTTCCACCATCTATTCTATACCGACAGCGTGCAGTCTCTGGCCATCCTAGAGAACTCACACAGGTATTATTATCATTCTCTTTTCAGTGCTTTGCCCACAAGCTCCAACATTAATAGTAAACTTCATTAAAATCTCTAAAGCGGTAATTCTCTACTTTACAGTTTAAATAACAGAGGATATTTTCAAATGTAGAATCTTATGTGCAGAGCATACACACCGACGATATATTGCACAGATACTTCACTCTTTTCTGGCGATGTGTATATAGTCCTCATTGCCTCTGAAAATGTCTGCAATTCTGCAGTTTGTGTTCCTCATAAATATGCGTGTTCACTAATTAAATTCACCATTGATTAACAGCTAAAATCATCAACAGAGACCATCGATCCATGTCAGTTCAATTTAATCCATCTATGTGAGAACCGATATCTACCACATGTTCAGGTATTATCTTTATCCAGTTCCTTCCCCTTCTTCACTCTGTATCCTACTTTCACAATTTTCGGTCAAATCTTACGGGCCCTTCCCCCCATAATGTTTTACCTTTACCCTTAACAAGTAATGACAATCTCTGAGAGCTCCCACGTCCAAATATGCCGAATCTAGTCTGCTAGATAAATAACAAATGTGTGCCTGCTTCTGTTATCTAGCAACTGTATTAATTTAAAACTGGTTACAAAACCCATTGTACACATCTGTAAATATTAGGCCAGGTTCTTGTTGTTTGTTGTTTTTTGTTATAACATTTATCATGTTTATGCTCTAACACTGTATAAATGTATCACTATAAAATGTGTATTGTATTTTCAAAAATGTATATATTTAGGACTAATCACGGACATTGACAAGCACTACTATTGTTTATATCTTTGTAAATATGTACAGGTCCACTTGGATATCTACATGGCTCCCTGATGAAGGCCTCCAGCCGAAACGCGCGTAGTTGTTGATACATTCAGCCATGTTTTAATGTATATCTCTAATATCAGCCTTGTATAGATCCCAACTCTAATTATATCATTTCAAAAAATTATATAGGATCATGAAGGCATGCACATAATAATTATGTATATTCAATTGTGCTTTTTTACTAAAATGAAAATTCAATAAAATAATTGTATAGATCCCAACTCTAATTATATCATTTCAAAAAATTATATAGGATCATGAAGGCATGCACATAATAATTATGTATATTCAATTGTGCTTTTTTACTAAAATGAAAATTCAATAAAATAATTTTGTATCATGGTTCCTGTCTTACTATAGTTTATGCTGTCACTAGTCCGTTTATGTCCATGGTCTTTAAACACTAGTTCCTAATCTCTTCCCTTCAAGTAATGTGATGGTAAAACAGCTGGCTTAACACGCCCTCTAGAGTCTTAGCCTTAGACTGCTCGTATCCATGCTACTAGGATAGCTGGTCTATAAGGTTGACTTACAACCAATCATCAATAAGGGTTGTTTGGACTGATATATAGTGATCACTAGAATAGTGAACACTGCACATCAGGCCAACTTCTCACAATCTTGGTCACCTGATTGGAGCTTGTGTTAAATGTGGTTACACAGATCGGTCTCTGCTCATCCTCTTTTTGAACTTTTTCCTCAAGTAGGCTTTCTCTACAATTATTCCTTGCTCGTTTGTATGCTTGGTCAATTATTCTTTTGGGGTATTGGCGTGTTTCTAATTTCTTACGTAGATCTTTGGATTGAAGTTTGAAATTGCTGATCTCTGTGCAGTTCCTTCGGAGACGCAGGAACTGACCATAGGGCAAGTTGTCTCTCAAATGTTTCGGGTGGAAACTCTGGTACATTAGCAAGCAGTTTTTTGAGGTTCTTTTAAAGTGTGTAGTGGTCATCAGCCTCCCATCTTTTGGAAAGATGTTTAAATCCAAGAAAACCAGATTACTGTTCGAGGTGGTACTTGTGAACTTAAAAATCATCTTGTAAATTCAACCACGTTAGGAACTGTTTTGAGGTTCTTTCATCTCCATCCCAGATGATAAGGATATCATCGATGTACCTCTTCCAGGATTTTATGTTGTTCCTGAAAGGATTTCTTTGGTTCAGTATCCTGGTGACCTCCAGATGGTGTACATAGAGACCAGCTATGCTAGGAGCAAATGTGCTCCCCATGCTGGTCCCGTGCTTTTGGAGGTATATGGTACCTTCGTACTCGAAAAAGTTTTCTTTCAGCGCCAATGAGCAACATTCCATAATTACATTACGTGGAGTCTGATAGTCCCATTCTTCTTCGAAGAGCACATCCTCAATGATGGTGAGGGTTTCTTGGTGTGGCAGACTCGTGTAGAGACTCTCTACGTCACAGCTGATTAGAAGCTGGATGTTGGGATCAAAAGTTTGGCCTTCCAGTAGGTTCAACACATCTTTTGTATCTTTTAAGTATGTGGATGTCCGTTGGACCATAGGTCTAAGAAATGCATCTGCAAATTTGGAAACAGGTTCCAGAATTGATCCGATACCCGAAACTATTGGGCGCCCTGGTGGATTGTGTAGGCTTTTGTGGATCTTTGGCAATGTATATAGGTAAGGAATCTTCGGATTTTTTTTGACATAGGAATTCCCCTTCCTTTTTCGAGATCCAATTGTGGGCCAGAGCTTCCTCCACCATTGTGTTTATCTTTATCCGAAGGTACCATATACCTCCAAAAGCACGGCACGGGACCAGCATGGGGAGCACATTTGCTCCTAGCATAGCTGGTCTCTATGTACACCATCTGGAGGTCACCAGGATACTGAACCAAAGAAATCCTTTCAGGAACAACATAAAATCCTGGAAGAGGTACATCGATGATATCCTTATCATCTGGGATGGAGATGAAAGAACCTCAAAACAGTTCCTAACGTGGTTGAATTTACAAGATGATTTTCTTAAGTTCACAAGTACCACCTCGAACAGTAATCTGGTTTTCTTGGATTTAAACATCTTTCCAAAAGATGGGAGGCTGATGACCACTACACACTTTAAAAGTACCTCAAAAAACTGCTTGCTAATGTACCAGAGTTTCCACCCGAAACATTTGAGAGACAACTTGCCCTATGGTCAGTTCCTGCGTCTCCGAAGGAACTGCACAGAGATCAGCAATTTCAAACTTCAATCCAAAGATCTACGTAAGAAATTAGAAACACGCCAATACCCCAAAAGAATAATTGACCAAGCATACAAACGAGCAAGGAATAATTGTAGAGAAAGCCTACTTGAGGAGAAAGTTCAAAAAGAGGATGAGCAGAGACCGATCTGTGTAACCACATTTAACACAAGCTCCAATCAGGTGACCAAGATCATCAATAAAAACTGGAAGATCTTGAATAGTGGCAATCTTCAATTACCTAAGCCCATTTTTTCACACAAAAAAGCGCAGAGCATAAGAGATTTACTGGTACATACAAGACTACGGACCGACCGAATCAATCTCGATAGGAACCCAAATTTCGTACAAGGTCACCACCCCTGCGGCAACTGCAAGGTCTGCTGTCTGACTAAGAAAAGTACAAAACTCACCTTCAGTGATGGTACAACGTGGGAACAGAGAAGCTTTAGTAATTGTAATAGCTCAAATGTTGTGTATCTCATCAGGTGCCCATGCAACCTAGAATATGTGGGCATGACCAGTCGGGCTATAAAAATAAGGATAGGAGAGCACAAAAGCACCATCAAATGCAAAAAATCAAGTACAAAACTGACCAACCATTTCCTTGAAATTGGCCACAAAGCGGAAGACATTTCGTGGACAATAATTGAATTGGTCGCAAAAGAGGAACACCTCCTAGAAAAAGAACAGAGGTGGGTGTTCCGCATCAAGTCCAACAAGAACGGTCTGAATGATGATATACCTTGGGGACGGATATGATGTTTTATACCATACCTAATACGAACCCCAAAGAACCATTGCTGAACTCCACTCTGGGATCAATATAACACCTATTGGAGGAGATAACAATTAAAAACATACATTTGCTAAAAACCTGACTGCCTGATAAGAGACTAACCACAACCTCTGTCTACACAACCCTCGGAATCTAAAAACATACACTTGCTAAACCTGACTACCTGATAAGAGACTAACCACAACCTCTGCCCACACAACCCTCGGAATCTATGTCCCACATGACATCTGCCTATGTAGACATTTGAACCCCTGAAACGTAAGACTTTTCTAATGAAACCAACAGCAGTAGTTGGATCAGATTTGCTGAGGCTAAAGAAAGGAACAATTTTTGTTGTATGTACAAGGGAGAGAGAAGTAATACTCGCCGAGATGGCACCAGTCCAGGAAGTGTTCAGCGTGAGAAATGTAAAAAATAAAAAGAACACGCAGAACATTTTTAATAACATCAATAGCAGTAACTAGATCAAGAATTATAATTCTTTATTCCTTGTTGCCGTGTGAACAATGGAGAGAGAAGAAATACTCGCTGAAACTGAACTAACTAAGAAGTGTTCCACGTACAGCGGCCATTTTGGTTAGCGCGCTAGTGTCTGAAACCACACGGTGATAGCACTAACGTAGGAAACGTAAGAAATGTAAGACCAATCTGAACACTTTTTTAATAACACCAATAATAGTGGTCAGGTCCCCCTTTTTCTGCTGACCTATAAGAAAGAAATATAATCTTTTACTGTTTGTTGTGTGAACAATGAAGAGAGAAGAAACACTCGCCGACACTGCAGCAACTAGGAAGTGTTCCACGTAAAGCGGCCATTTTTGTTAGCGCGCTAGTGTCTGAAACCACATGGTGATGACACTGCAGAACAAACATTCCTCTTTAAAAAGATGAGTACAGCGAGAAGCGAATGTTTCCTCGGAGCGGCACGAGGGTGATTAAGGCAGTGTCCGTAAGCGGTAACGTAAGTAGGAGACTCTGACCAGAAGTCTGCAAAATCTGGCCTTTAAAAGAAACGAGGTAAAAACGACCTTTTGAATCGCGTAATTTGATGGGAGGGTGCGGCTTTATTTTATTCTTTCAGTTGACCGCATTGAAAACCCCCGTTTCATGCCGGCTCATGAGGCACGCAGCCTAGACCAGAAAAGTATGTATATCTTGTTTTCCTCCGACCCACCCTTCCATTGTAATCGCAACTCGGAAAACGAGTAATTCGATTACATAAAAAACCTTCTCCGTTTGTCCAAGGACACTCATACCATGGGTGCCATGTCTTAAGCATTGAGTCATATGTGTGTGTGTGTATGTCGAGATTCTGTGTTTTCATTTACATGTTGACAAGCTCCGAAGGAGGAGCCCAAAGCATTGGAAAGAAATCGTTGCACTTATTTTTTGCCTTTTCCAATATTAATCAAAATGTATACATATTGCCAAAAGTTACCTCTATGACAACGGTAACAAAAAACGATGAGTGTGAACTATGTGCCACAGATGTATGTGCTTATGGTTTTTCCCGTTTTTTTGTTTTTCTCTTACAGAGACCACTGTGTCAGTATTTTCCAAAATTTTGGGAATCTCATTTCGCTTCACTTAGGGCCCACTCATGCCCTGAAGCCCAAATTGATAGCTTATTTTTGCTACTCAATTTGTAGGACGTTAGGCTTACTTTAGAACTGAGTATTTTTTAGTAGGGACCATCAGAGGTCCTGATGAGCAGACAGTAGGGGACTGCCTGTGAAACATGTCGACCTGGTAGCTAGCCAATAGCTCTACCACACAACCCCTTTTTAATATTCCCAGCCAGAGAAGCGAATAAATCATTTTTTCTACTAGCCAGGGAATTTTTTAATATTTTTTTACTCACATAGTTAGGTCCCTACACTTCACTGAAATCACCAACACTGCACTAACACATAGCCTTTTGTCACAATAACAGTGCTCCCGCGTAGTTCGTAGGTCGTAGCACGCCCCGCCCCGTAGAGGGACGGGAAGACCCCAATGATGAAGCATGACACTAAGGGGATTCTTAGTGTGTGAGGGGTATTTTAAAAGCACATAGTGCCTTCATCTCACCAATCTGAGAGAGAGCCCGAAACACCACACTTAAAGTTCACAAATAAATCGGAAATATCAACCATCATCACACCCTGATAGAATCTTTTTGTTTATTTGGATCCACAAGGAGGGTGATTCTATCATTTCCTCTGTACTTCCCCTGTTGTTTTGGAGTGCATAGAGTGTATATACAAATCTTTAGGATTAATTAATCTATTCAAATACATGAATTTAATGTAATGAGAATGTAGATTTGTATATTTATTTTTATTGTGTATCTTTGATTTATTCTTTATTAATTTATAAATGAATTGTGCAAGTTAAAAGCCGATACACAGCATAATCACTTCTGTTTTTTCCTATAGTGGTAATGATGACCAAACACACTTTAAGATGCTGCCATTGTAATATATATACAATAGTGCATTATCTATGTTGATTACACACGTCAATCACGTTGTTTTTGTGAAAACTTTATTTAAAAGATTATTGTAGAAAGATGTGCCTAGCAGCAAGAAGAAGGCGCGAAGCCGAAACGCGTCCTGTTGTATTAACGGATTAATAAACCCGTTTTCATTTCCCACGCTACGGAGTGCAGTCAGTTCTTTTTGGTTTGCCAGAAGAAATCGGAGCGTAATATATATATATATATATATATATATATATATATATATATATATATATATATATATATCAAACAACAAAGTTTTCCCATTTAGGAGAGCCACACAAGCAGGTAGGTGCAAATCCTGTTTTTTATTCGTGAAGTTGCAGCAGAGTCGGTGAATCAAACGCCCAATTTCATAACTGCCTGACGCGTTTCATGCTATCAGAAGCATTTCTTCACAGGCAACAGTCATTCACCTGCGTGTAGTACAGCATTCAATTTAACATAGTTCCACCTCCCTCAGTGGGCGTCGGCTCACGCTGAGCCTCACTAAGCATGATGGTCTTTGTAGTCACCTTAATATTCCTCAAGTGAGTTGCTGCACGCTGTGACAAATAACGACGTGGAAAAACCACAGTGGGTTAGGGGAAAGTTCCACTCGAACAGTGATGCATGGTAATTCTTCACAAAAACGACCTTTCTGCCACGGCTTAAAGACTTTGCTGTATAGATTGCAAAAGACTTTGTCATTTTCTATCTCGGCGTGGATAGCACTGTGCTAATCCTATGCTTAAAAACTTTGACAGAAAAACAGACATTTGAGGTGAGCAGATCTAGAGTGTCGCTGGTGTTGAGAGCGCTCTAACAGGGGCTGCTTTCCACCTAAACTTGAGAACTACCCAGAGTTCTCTCCTTCTTCTTTGTATATATATATATATATTCACTGAAAAAACCATAGGTTATAGACCATATATAGTTAGGAATTAGCATTTACAAAACCTTGAAAATTCACTGAAAAAACCATAGGTTATAGACCATATATAGTTAGGAATTAGCATTTAAAAAACCTTATTTTACTCACACAAAACCATTGAAATTCCATATATAGTTAGTTGCACTAACTATATATCGCGCACCTGCAATCCACTGCTGATGATGTCACATATTACATCATTCATGACATGGTCAGTGACATCACTGATGACATCACTGATGACATCTCAAATGACATCACTGATGACATCACTGATGACATCTCATTTGACATCAATGACCACATCACTGATGATATCATTCATGTGACAATACAATGCATCTCCTCACATTTTAATATAACCTCTGTTTCACCCAGTGTTAAATACAGAATATAATTTTTGAAACCATTGACACACCAATACTAGTTACTACATACGCACTCACTGATTCCTACGTCTACACACACCTTCACTCATTCACCCATACTATCATTCATACATACAATCACTCATCTTTACAACACTATCATATGCACTCATACACCTATACAGACACTCACAGTCTGCCACTCATCCATGGAGTTACTCACACACCTAGTCAGTCCTGTAAAGAATCAATGACACTTCCATTTTCTTGTCTATACAGTTAAACATAGAGCACCTTACATTTTCAAACATATACTAACACATACTTACCTTGTTATACAATCATTGATACAAGTACACATTGATCTGCACAGAGTCACACACCTCCCAGCCAGCCACACACACACTCAGTCTCCCATACAAATACTTGGACAATCAATCAGTAACCCATATAGTTAATCATATAGCTACTGATCAAAACATGCAGCAGTTTACAGAACAACAGACATAATGATGCACAAATTAAGACACTTTAGTCACTAACCCATGCACTCAGTGAGACACATTTAATCACTCACTCATGCATTCAGTCATGCACCTACTAAATCCTTTGTCCAGACACTTATACTTCCACTCATTCTTCAATATGTAAGACACATTTTAACTTTACAGAAACATACAGTCACTGGATGTTGTCATCAGTGATGTCATCAGTGATGTCATTTGAGATGTCATCAGTGATGTCATCAGTGATGTCACTGACCATGTCATGAATGATGTAATATGTGACATCATCAGCAGTGGATTGCAGGTGCGCGATATATAGTTAGTGCAACTAACTATATATGGAATTTCAATGGTTTTGTGTGAGTAAAATAAGGTTTTTTAAATGCTAATTCCTAACTATATATGGTCTATAACCTATGGTTTTTTCAGTGAATTTTCAAGGTTTTGTAAATGCTAATTCCTAACTATATATGGTCTATAACCTATGGTTTTTTCAGTGAATTTCAATGGTTTTTTAATAGCAAATATCATAAGCTGTCGAATGTCAAGTACGTGGTAAGTGAAAACATTTTCGTGTTTATGCACACTGATCTGCTTTGAATGGTGCCCCCCCCCCTCATTTCTATTAGGAGTACTCTCTCTTTGCAGATAGTGAAAGGTAGTTAACGCAGGTCTTTGCCCCCATTGTAATCCGTCGTGCCTGCTTCTCTCTCCATTTGATTCATTGTTATCCAAGTATTTACTGTTTTAGAATTAGTTCTCTTTGGTTCATTCTCTATTTACAAACAAACACAGAGTCGCAATACTCTGTTTAGTCTTTGCAGATAACGAAAAATCGTGTAAAAAAAAAGAAAAGGAATCGAGCAAAATCAGTAGGCCACTAATGGGATCTCTTTTTGACCTCGCTAAAATAGAAACATTAGGAACAACCCCTCATGACAAATACAAAACTAGTGAGATGAACTGAACTCCACACAATGATGGCTGCAAAACAGCTCTGCTCCGCCACCCACCCCGCCCAAAATAACGATAAAGAACGGCTGCCATGATTGGTTGCGGAATGACCACGACGGAGCTACGAAATGGTGCTGCTCTCATGCTAACCCCAGCTTCAGTCTGAAACATCCAGAAACACTGTAGACTACCAATTCGATCAGTTCCGGTAGCGCCCCAATGTAACCCGGTAGAGAAGAACTAGCCCTCCCCTCTTTGACTGATGGTTCTTGTTGCCTGTCCCTTCTGTTGTCATTTAACAGAACTATTTAGCCTGCTGAAAGGGGTTGTGTTCCGACCGCTGGTTGGTGGAGACATTTTGACTATATTCTGTACCTGCGTTGTCGCGTAATGCGTCATATGACGCGCCGCGTTAGCGCATCCGGAAGTCATCCGGGGCGCGCAGCGCGTAACGTAAGCATAACAAGTCATGTGACTTGTTAATAAAACTTTTCATTGGTTCATTTTACTTTTCTTATTGTAATGATGAAAGGCTTGATCATATGACCTAAAAATTACGCTTTTCATTACTTCCGAACATTATTTTTTCTTAAATATATGTTATAATGTTCCAGGCTAATGTACTTTCCCGGAAATTTTACAACTGTCCTGCAAGTAAAATATATTCTTTTTTCGAGAAAAAGAGCGTTTCTTCGTCCCATGACGGAGCCGTTGAGCAAAAGAGGGTCGACCTGCTGTCTTAGTCGCCGATACGCCTGAATATGAGATTCTTATCGATCACTTTATGTTGCAGGAATAGAAAACACAACAGCCCTTGACCATTTATCTTTACTGCGTTCCTTCGTATTATACCTTTTACCCTTCATGTAATTGGTCTGCTTTATTTCACTTGCCTTTTAATGATTCTAAAACAGTGACTATTATTAAAAACTTTACCAATGTATATACTACTACCATGTTTTCTTTTAAAAACCTTTATTGTGAAAATTTCATTATACAAATACGAGCCTATAACCACGTGGGCCGGCCACGGAGCAAACTGTAATCGTATATGATAAATAGACATTTACACTGTAGAGGAACGTAACGGGCGGGCCATTAGGTTGCAAGAACTAAGCTGTCTAACAGTTACGGAATCGGTGGACGTACATTTTATAATTAAAATACGACAGGGCCAGTTACAATAAAATTATCTAGATATACATTTGCGGGCAAGTACCATGGGTGACGTTAATTCGAACTTTCAACAGTACAGTAATCAATAACACATCAGAACTTAATATCAATAGGGATGTCGAAATATTCAATCAATTCTCGTCCCCGCCCGCCATGTGCTTCAAAACTGCATACGTATCTCGTGATTTCAAGGTTCTGCAACCAGTACACAACAAGGAGTTACGAGTCCCATTTATTCTGGCGCCATTTTGGGCGAGGACGGGCAGGTCCAGGATATAGTCAAAATGTCTCTACCAACCATCGACTATGATGATGTTCATATGCTGTATTTATTAGAGTAACACTCAGATGTCCACATGAAATAAATTTGCCACAATCTAAACATGTCATTTTAATCTTTCCAAAGTTCTTCTAAATATTTGGGACCGTTTCCCTTGCCTCTGAAGCTCTCAGTGCCACTTCTTTGATGAATGTACTAGCAGGTCAGGGGTTCTCCTCCAAATCTCTCTTTTATGCAGCACTATAATTAATTGTTGCCACCTCTCCATATGACGATGCATGGTATAGTTACCACAACTATATTTTTTTTCGGTTCCTCTAGAGAGTTCATCGTGGCAGATGAAGCGTGTAACGTACCGGGCATTTACCTTTTTTTGCATGTACAGGAAAGGAAAAAAAAATCGAGCGTCCGAGTTCTAAGGTGTCCCAGGGCCATTTTAGTGGACCAGGCCCAAATCCAAAGAACAGGCCGCCATTTTGAGAGTCCTGTTGCAGCCGCCTGTCGCTGTAGCATCAAGAGCAGCCGAAACTCAGCTGAATGGCAACTGAAACGGTAAAGGGGCGCCCCACTACAGCAGACGAGCCAGGCCCAAATCCAAAGAACTGCTATCTCACAGGCTAATGGGGCGACCCACGCCGAGTTTCAGCATTGTAGGATGACCACACAAGTACAGCAACTTGCTAGACATCACCTCGGTGCCATCCGGATCTCGGCGCCCCACTGCAGATGAAGTGCCTCTCAACTATGAAACCACCACGGTGACATCCGGATCTTGGCGCGTTGTGCTGCCTTCGGCCTATTCGCACATCGGTCCGCTACTGACGCCATCTCACAGGCTAATGGGGCGACCCACGCCGAGTTTCAGCATTGTAGGATGACCACACCAGTACAGCAACTTGCTAGACATCACCTCGGTGCCATCCGGATCTCGGCGCCCCACTGCAGATGAAGTGCCTCTCAACTATGAAACCACCACGGTGACATCCGGATCTTGGCGCGTTGTGCTGCCTTCGGCCTATTCGCACATCGGTCCGCTACTGACGCCATCTCACAGGCTAATGGGGCGACCCACGCCGAGTTTCAGCATTGTAGGATGACCACACCAGTACAGCAACTTGCTAGACATCACCTCGGTGCCATCCGGATCTCGGCGCCCCACTGCAGATGAAGTGCCTCTCAACTATGAAACCACCACGGTGACATCCGGATCTTGGCGCGTTGTGCTGCCTTCGGCCTATTCGCACATCGGTCCGCTACTGACGCCATCTCACAGGCTAATGGGGTGACCCACGCCGAGTTTCAGCATTGTAGGATGACCACACCAACTTGCTAGACATCACCTCAGTGCCATCCGAATCTTGGCATCTCAACGCCTAGTGGTATCTTCCATACAAAAAATATTGTTACGCTGCCTTTGGCCCCATTCGCACACCAGTCCGCAACTTAGACATCACCTCGGTGCCATCCGGATCTTGGCATCTCAGCGCCTTGTGGTGTCAGTCAGAAAATATTGTTGTGCTGCCTTCGGCCTATTCGCACATCGGTCCGCTACTGACGCCATCTCACAGGCCAACGGGGCGCCCCACGCCGACTTTCAGCATTGTAGGATGGCCACACCAGTACCACAACTTGCAAGACACCACCTCGGTGCCATCCGGATCTTGGCATCTCAGCGCCTTGTGGTCTCTTCTACACCGGAAATATAGTAGAAAATATTGTTGCGCTGCCTTTGGCCCCATTCACACATCAGTCCGCTACTGACACCATCTCACAGGCCAACGGGGCGCCCCACGCCGACTTTCAACATTGTAGGATGGCCACAGAAGTGCGACAACTTACTAGACACCACCTCGGTGCCATCCGGATCTTGGCGCGTTGTGCTGCCTTCGGCCTATTCGCACATCGGTCCGCTACTGACGCAAACTCACAGGCCAACGGGGCGCCCCACGCCGACTTTCAGCATTGTAGGATGGCCACACCAGTGCGGCAACTTCCTACACACCACCTCGGTGCCATCCGGATCTTGGCGCGTAGTGAAGCTGCAGCAGCTGCAAATAAGCTTCAGACAGTGTTACAACCGCTGCTCAGAACTCTCAACTATGACACCACCTCGATGCCATCCGGATCTTGGCGCGTTGTATTGCCTTCGGCCTATTCGCACATCGGTCCGCTACTGACGCCGCCTCACGTGCCAACGTATTTTCTCCGCATTTTATACCCTATGCCGCATAACAGGTCATGTGACTTGTTTATAAAACTTTTCATTGGTTCATTTTACTTTTGGTTTCCTAATGATGGAAGGCTTGATCATATGACCTAAAAACAACACTTTTCATTGGATGAAAACTTTTTTTTCCCCCCAAACGATGAAAGCCCCACCTTGTTTCTGGATGTTTCAGACTGAAGCTGGCGTCACCATGAGAGCACCACCATCTCGTAGCTCCGTCGTGGTCATTCCGCGAGCAATCATGGCAGCCGCTCCCCACCAGAAGCCTGCAGGAGTCGGGGCCCCCAAAACTTTGGATGAATTCTCAAGGCGGAGGGGACGCTTTCGAGAATGGGGTCCAAGACCTAGCAGACAAGCGTCCGATTTCCAAGGTGTCCCAGGGCCATTTCAGTGGACCAGGCCCAAAAAGGAAACAGCCTGCCGCCATTTTGAGAGTCCTGTGGCAGCCGCCTATCGCTGCACCGCAAGAGTGGGCGCAACTCAGCTGAATGGCGGATTTTGACACAGTGGACCAAAAGCGGACGGAATGGCAACTGAAACGGTAAAGGGGCGCCCCACTACAACAGACGAGACTCCACCTGGAGAGGCCCGTTCACGCCGCCTCCCCCGGGGCGCTCCACGCCGTTATTCGGAGCAGCATTGTAGGATACCAAAACCAGTGCGGCAACTTACTGGACATCACCTTGGTGCCATCGTTCTGCTGCCTTGGAACTATTCGCACAACAGTTTGCTACTGATGACCCACCCCCCGCGACGCCCCACGCCGTTATTTGCTGGGTGGCAACTTACTAGACATCACTTTTGTGTCATCTAGATTTCGGCGCGTTCTGCTGCCTTGGAACTATTCGCACAACAGTTTGCTACTGATCACCCACCCCCCGCGACGCCCCACGCCGGAAATCTGGACGTTGTGCTGCGTTGGGACTATTCGCACAGCCGACCGCTACTTCGTTGTTTTTCTCTAAAAATGTTTATATGTTATTACTATTTTTGTTTTCTTGTATATATTTATAAATTATTAAAGTTTTATAATCTTACTACTTTGTCGGAGTGCTATATATTTTTAATGTGACACATAATTGTAAAAACTTTGATGTACAAAGAGTCATCCCTGGAATCTTCCGCTTCACGCTCGGTCCCCTCCCCAATCACAATACAGAATGGTTTTCAGATAATAGCAACGCTTCTGCTGTGACGGATCTCATCGAGTGTGGGCCTTGATCTACTATAACTCCTTTGAAGACGGGTGATTCTTTACAGCTGTGGCCATAAACTACATCTGCAGGGCTAGCTGATAGCCTAGGACCGGCCTGGACAATCGGACACAGAGGAAAAGGAGTGTCAGAGGGTGCGGTAGTGAATAGGGCGAAAGGGAGGTGTCGGGCGGGCACAGGGTGTGATTCTCAGGGAAGAACAGCGCAGATGGGGGGAGGTTTATTACCCATGCATAAAACAGAGAGCGGGGGTGACCACTGCCTGGGGGAGATGCTTGCGAGGGTGGGGAGCCATGGTAAGGATCGACAGCGTTCACAGAGTGGATCTGGTCAAGGCATCTAAAATGGCTGCCGTGCACGACAAAAGTGTGGCATTTGAAAAAAGACAAGATGGCGCACACAATGTTTTTCAACAATTCCTGATTTCCTTCGAATCGAACGTTAACAGACGTTGGGGCATATTACCAAAGTTAAGCGATATTTATCCCTAACGATGCATTGCAAAGATTTTTTTACCGTCAGAAATTATCGCAGATAAACCTTGCTATTATCAAGGTTTATCGCAAATACGATAAAAAACGAGCGCAATGCATTAATGTCGCTGAAAACTCCGCGATATTCATGCATTACCGAGCTAATGCTCTTAGCCATGTTATCCACCTCCCATTGGATAACATGGCTAAGAACTGCTCAGGGCAGCTGTTACTTTTTGGAGATATTCGCGCTTATCTCGAATATTTCCAAAAGTTGATAATAGGAGATAGCGATGTTAGCGACTGTTTCCAGTCGCTAACATCTTGGCATGCCCACTTTGCATGTCATTAGTGATAAATATCACTCACATGCAAAGTGGGACCCAAGATGGTCGCTATCTCCTACTAGCCGTCGCTAACTGGTGTTAGCAACAGCTAGGTAATACACATATAATTTTATCTCCGCGAAGCGGAGCGCTGTTACAGATATATATCTTGTTTTTGAACGTTAATTTCTCAAAATGCACTGAAGCACATATATTGAGACATAGCAAAGGCACATCGGGCTACCAGTCCCTAATATTTTACCAAGTTTCGTGCAAATCCATTCAGCCGTTCGATTATTATTATTATTTTTTTTTTTTGCCCCGCGGGGCCCTTTTAAAACCTCCACATCAAACCTAGGGGGTCAGCGAGGATCTACTATGCCCCCTTATGGTCATCAGCCGTTCGATTATTATTATTATTTTTTTTTTTGCCCCGCGGGGCCCTTTTAAAACCTCCACATCAAACCTAGGGGGTCAGCGAGGATCTACTATGCCCCCTTATGGTCATTTGCCCCTTCGCTTTGGCCTCCTCTTGTCTCTCGATCCTACCGAGAGACAAGATGGCGGCCGCTACGTACTGTTTGGAATGTTTACAGACACCGGAGAGCCAATCAGCTTCGCTTCGCAAAGCTCCGTAACGCGAAAAGTAGGCGAAGCGGTGCGCTGTTACAGATATATATCTTTTTTTGAACGTTAATTTCTCAAAATCCACTGAAGCACATATATTGAGACCTAGCAAAGGCACATCGGGCTACCAGTCCCTACAATTTTGCCAAGTTTCGTGCAAATCCATTCAGCCGTTCGATTATTATTATTATTATTTTTTTTTGCCCCGCGGGGCCCTTTTAAAACCTCCACATCAAACCTAGGGGGTCAGCGAGGATCTACTATGCCCCCTTATAGTTATTTCCCCCTTTGTTTTGACCTCCTCTTGTCTCTCGATCCTACCGAGAGACAAGATGGCGGCCGCTACGGACTGTTTGGAATGTTGACAGACGCCGGAGAACCAATCAGCTTCGCTTCACAAAGCTCCGTTGCGCGAAAAGTACGCGTCCTGGGACGCTGCCCGGTCCGCTGTTACAGATATATATCTTTTTTTAAACGTTAATTTCTCAAAATCCACTGGAGCACATATATTGAGACCTACAAAAGGCACATCGGGCTACCAGTCCCTACAATTTTGCCAAGTTTCGTGCAAATCCATTCAGCCGTTCGGGCTAAAAGTGAGGCCAACCGCCCTATGGAAAACTCAATGTTAAAAACACGTTTTGGGACCCCCCTTTTTTCTCGACCCCCCCTGGACGAAACCCCCCCCAATTTTCAGGGGCTGCTCAGAAACAAAATGTGCCATTTTCCTGAAAATTTCAGCCAATTCCGTCCACAAACGCCAAAGTTATTAGACATAGAATTTTCAAAAAACCCATAGAGAAAAAATCCTAACTATATATACCTACTGGCGACCGCCAGTAGGTAATATATATATATATATATATATATATATATATATATATATATATATATATATATATATATATATATTCACTGAAAAAACCATAGGTTTTACACCAGTTATAGTTAGCTGGAAAATTTACTGGCATAAAACCAATGAAATTCCCACGTTATAGTTAGTTGGACTCACTATAACTTGCGCGTGCAATGCACTGCTGATGACGTCACATATTACATCACTCATGACATGGTCAGTGACATCACTCATGACATCACTGATGACACATTCCAGTGGATGTGTGTCTTTCTGAAAAATAAATATGTGTTATATATGTATATGTAAAAGTTGATGGAAGAATAAATGTTTAAATAAGTGTTT
Source organism: Lissotriton helveticus (assembly GCF_964261635.1). Taxonomy (NCBI): domain Eukaryota; kingdom Metazoa; phylum Chordata; class Amphibia; order Caudata; family Salamandridae; genus Lissotriton; species Lissotriton helveticus. The sequence goes on from NC_136070.1 coordinate 733,807,003, forward strand.
ATATGGATGTTTTAAAAAAAAATTGATTGGTTAACTGGTTTATTAAGTGTATCTTAGTGAATACATATATTAGAGAGTAATGTTTAAATATTTAAATATATGTATTAGTGTTTCACTTTGTGTATAAGTGGCTGCATGGGTTGGTGAGTAGGTACATGTGTATGTATATAGGTTATTAGATGTTTTTCTTAGTATCAGTATGAGTGTTTGTATAGTTTGGTGGAGGTATTACTTAGCACATAGATGCATGAATGACTGATTCTCTCTTTGTATGTGTTTTGAAGACAGCATATGTGCAGGACTGTATGGGTGGATGACTGTGTATATGTGTGTGTTACTGAGTGAATGAGTGTCTCACTAGTTTCTTTATCAGTAACTACATATGTTTTAATCTAGTGTATGTGAATATTTATGTTTATAAGTGAGTATATCTGAGAATAAGAAATTGTAAGAGTTCCTATTTAAATTAGTATGTGTTTCTATAAGTGATTGTTTAAGAGAGTAAGTATGTGTAAGTTTCCTTAGAAGTAAAGTGGTAGTGTGTGTATAGCTGTATATGCAAATAAATGGATGTTGAATAGTTAATTTGCATGTGTGAGTATGTGTGTGAGTAACTTTTGGATGACTGTCGGTGTGTAACAGGATGTATAGGTGTATCACTACATATGATGAGTCAGTATATGTATGAGTGACTATATTGAACTGTTGGTGAATGAGTGCATGTGTATATAGATGGTGGAATTATTGAATTGGTTGTTGTAAGTGGTATGGCTATCTACATTTTTTTGTAAATTTTAGTTTCTATTTTTGAATATTTGTTTCAAGGGTTACATTACAGTGAAAGGAGGTCTGTCACTCTGTCACAAGGATGGTGTCATCAGTGATGTCATGAGTGATGTCACTGACCATGTCATGAGTGATGTAATATGTGACGTCATCAGCAGTGCATTGCACGCGCAAGTTATAGTGAGTCCAACTAACTATAACGTGGGAATTTCATTGGTTTTATGCCAGTAAAATTTCCAGCTAACTATAACTGGTGTAAAACCTATGGTTTTTTCAGTGAATTTATTAGGTTTTTTAAATGCTAATTGCTACCTATAACTGGTGTGAAACCTATGGTTTTTTCAGTGAATTTCAATGTTTTTTTAATAGCAAATCTCTATAGGTATGAAAAGTAATATTTTTTATAATGAATTTCATATTGTATAATTATGTAATTTTTTTTAAATTCTTTTTTAATTTTTTGCCCTGGGGCGCTTCAGGGGCGCGTACCGGTGAACGCACGGGTAAGCGCAATGTTACGGCGCGCTCTGGGGAGCGTACCGGGGAGCGTCCCGTTAGCGCTATTGCCGCGATCGAAAAAACCACATCGTGACGCGTCGCGTAAGCGTGACGTATCGCGTTGCCGCGCAATGTGTCTTATGACGCGCTCCGCGGCCCGGTGCGCGTAGCGTAAGCGCGCCGGTGCGCGTAACGTAAGCGCACCGGGTCATGTGTCAGGTCATGTGACCTGAAAATAACACTTTTCATTGGTTCTCATCATTTTTTTTCTCCAAATGATGAAATCCCCCTCCTTTTTTCCTCATTCTAACTTTCTTTATTGAGAGAGCAAGAGCTATTTTTTATCACTGCAATGGCATCACTTGTAGCTGCAGCTGGTGCACCCCCACCACCACCACCACCACCAAGAAAAGAAGGTCCACCACCACAGTTCCTTGGAGGAGAAGAAGAAGAAGAGGAAGAAGAGGAGGAGGAGCAACAATCAAGGCACTTCCTGCCTGAACAACCAAGGCAAAGGCACGTTAAAGTGCACTATGTTTGGCAATTCTTTTCCATCCCTGAAGGCCAAAAAAAGGTGAACGCCCCCAAAGTCACCTGTCTAATTTGTGGCTCAGTCCTCTCCAGGGGCAACCCCCTAAAGAAATATTCATTTGGTAATTTTACCATGATCCGCCACATGGAGAGGTTTCATCCAAATAACTTAGCCCACGCTGAACTACAGGAACTTCAGAACAACCTACCCCCTGTGGCCAGCACCTCCTCTACTGAAAACTCACATTCTGGTCCTGAAGCACACCAAATGGTGCCAAATATACAACCAAAATTTGGCACCATAAAACATGTTTGCATTTTCTGTGGCAAAACATTATGTTATGGTGAACTTAGTGTCACCTTAATAAATTATGCTGTGGACAACCACCAATGCAACAAGAAAAGGAAGCACTAATTCTTTTCTTTTTTTTGCTCCTGTTGAGCCATTTCCACTTCCCTGTTTTATGTTTGTTCCCTTAAAAAACACAAAAAAAATATAAAATTGTTCAAAAATACAAAAAAAAAATGTTCAGTAAAATAATAAAAAAATATAAAACAACAAAAACAATAAAAAAAAGTTCTTTTCAGAACTACCTCACATTTATAAAATTAAACCTATACTTTTAAAGGATCTCTGTCAATTTTTTGTCCTTAGGGTACGCGTACCGGGGCGCGCCCCCCCAAAAAAAGAATTTTTTTTGGTTAAATTTCACCAAAGTACGCTCCCTGGTACGCTCCCCGGTGCGCGTACCGGGCGCTCCCCCCGCGAAAATCGAAAAACAATTACATTTATTTTTTTACCCGAGGGACCCTTTCATGGCCCCCACATCAAACCTAGGGGGTCAGGGGGGGTTTACCCTGCCCCCTTTTGGTCATTTCCCCCCTTTGTTTTTTGCCACCTCTTGTGTCTCGATCCTACCGAGACACAAGATGGCGGCAGCTGCGGACTGTTGCGAATGTTTACAGACACCCGAGAGCCAATCAGCTTTCCGTGCTCAAGTCGCGTGGCGCGCCCGGAGCGCTCCCCGGTACCCGCACCGGGGCGCGCTTACAGATATATAAATTTTTTTGAACCTAAATTACTCAAAATCCTCTGGAGCACATATCTTGAAACATAGCAAAGGCACATCGGGCTACCAGTCCCTACAATTTTGCCAAGTTTGGTGAAAATCCATTCAGCCGTTCGAGCTAAATGTGCGACAGACCGCCCTATGGAAATTAACATGGGGAAAACACGTTTTGGGACCCCCCTTTTATCTCGGCCCCCGCTTGTCGAATCCCCCCCAAACTTTCAGGGAAGGAGCGGAGAGCCGCGAGGCAAAGTTGCTGCAAAATTCAGGCAGATTCCTCAACCGGCGCCAAAGTTATTCCCAATAGAATGTTGCGATTTCCCTATGGAAATCAATCCTAACTATAACTACCTACTGGCGACCGCCAGTAGGTAAGATATATATATATATATATATATATATATATATATATATATAAATATATATAAATATATATATATATATATATATATATAACCTATTGGCGGTCGCCAGTAGGTAGTGATAGTTAGGACCTAGTTTCCATAGGAAATCAGCAACATTCTATTGGGAATAACTTTGGGGCCGGTCGACGAATACACGCGAAACTCTCCAAGAAAATGGCCTTCTCCGCTCCGCTCCATCTCTGAAAGTTTGGGGGTGATTCGTGAAGCGGGGGCTGAGAAAAAAGGGGGGTCCCAAAACGTGTTTTTCCCCATGCAATTTTCCATAGGGGCCTTTAGCCAGGGCTACAGCCCGAACGGCTGAACGGAATTACACCAAATTTAGCAAAAAGGTAGAGTTCCATTCGCAGATTACCCTTTTTGTAAATGGTGTAAATCCGTTCAGTAGTTCCTGAGAAAATCAAAAGTAAAATCATAGATATATCAATAGATGAAGTACCGTACTCTGTACTGTACTCTGTACCTTCCCGAGCATGAGCTTCATGCTAATTGGCTGTCAACACTCCAAACCAGGAAGTCGAGGCACAAGAAAGCAGTGAAACAAACGTGCAAAACACACAAAGGGGGCAGGGTAGAAACACCCTGACCCCCTAGGCCTGCTCAGGGGGTCCCACAAGGATCCCCAAGGCCCACATTTTTTTGGGTAAATCGCGGGGTACAAAGTACAGTACTCTGTACAGTACTCTGTACTGTACTCTGTACTTTCACGAGCGCATACTGGAGGTTCCTGGTGGGCTAGTTGGCCCCCAGGGACCCTGAGTATGCAAGGGGAGTTAGTTCCTCCTCTGCAAATGTGCCAGGGGGCTGCGTTGCAGAGAGATGTAAAAAGGGGCGTGGCCTCATTACACCTCTCTGCAATGCAGCCTCCTGGCGCATACTGGAGGTTCCTGGTGGGCTTGTTTGCCCCCAGGGACCCCCAGTATGCAAGGGGAGTTAGTTCCTCCTCTCCAAACGTGCCAGGGGGCTGCGTTGCAGAGCGGTGTAAAAAGGGGCGTGGCCTCATTACACCTCTCTGCAACTCAGCCCCCTGGCGCATACTGGAGGTTCCTGTTGGGCTAGTTGGCCCCCAGGGACCCCCAGTATGGAAGGGGAATTATTTCCCCCTCTGCAAACGCGCCAGGGGGCTGCGTTGCAGAGAGATGTGATGAGGCCACGTGCCTTTTTACACCTCTCTGCAACGCAGCCCCCTGGCGCATACTGGAGGTTCCTGGTGGGCTAGTTGCCCCCATGGACCCCCAGTATGCAAGGGACTTAATCCCCCAATTTAGAACGTGCTACGGGGCGTGTTTGCACAGTGGTGAAGGTAGGGGGCGGGTCTTGAGGTGATATGTTTCAGTGAATTTATATATATATATATATATATATATATATATATATATTCACTGAAAAAACCATAGGTTTCACACACGTTATAGTTAGGAATTAGCATTTAAAAAACCTTAGAAATTCACTGAAAACACCATAGGTTTCACCCATGTTATAGTTAGCTGGACATTTCTTTCATACAAAACCATTGAAATTCCCCCATTGTAGTTAGTTCAGCTAACTATAACTCGCGCGCCCGCAATGCACTGCTGATGACGTCACATATTACATCACTCATCACATGGTCAGTGACATCACTGATGACATCACTGATGCCATCTTAAATGACATCACTGATGACATCTTAAATGACATCACTGATGACATCATCCACTGAATGTGTGTCTATCTGAAAAATAAATATTTTTATATATGTATATCTAAAGGTCGATGGAAGAATAAATGGGTAAATAAGTGTCTAACAGGATGTTTTTTTTGTAAATTTCATTGTATAACTGACGTATTAAGTGTATCTTAGTGAATACATGTATTAGCGAGTAATGTTTAAATATATAAATATCTGTATCAGTGTCTCACTTTGTGTATAAGTGGCTGCATGGGTTGGTGAGTAGCTACACGAGTGACTATATGGGTTATTAGTTGTTTTTTGAGTATCAGAATGAGTGTCTGTATGGTTTGGTGGTGGGTATTACTTAGGGCACAGATGCATGAATGACTGACTCACTGTTTGTATGTGTTTTGAAGACAGCATGTGAGCAGGACTGTACAGGTGGATGAATGTGTGTATGGGTGTGCTAGTGAGTGAATGACTGCTTCAATAGTGTCTTTATGAGTAAGTACATATGTTTTAAACTAGTATATGTGAGTATTGATGTATAAAAGTAAGGATATATGGCAGTAACAGATTGAAAAAGTTCCTGTATAAATAAGTATGTGTTTCTATAACTGATTGTTTAAGAGAGTAAGTATGTGTACGTTTCTGATTAAGTAAGTGTAGTGGTGTGTGTATAGCTGTATATGCAAACAAATGGATGTTTGATAGTTTATTTGCATGTGTGAGTATGTGTGTGAGTAACTCTATGAATGAGTATCGGTGTGTAACAGGATGTATAGGTGTATGAGTACATATGTTGAGTGAATACATGTTTAAGTGACTATATAGAACTGTTGGTGGATGAGTGGATGTGTATGTAGATGTTGGAATTACTGAATAGGTTGTTGTAACTGGTATTGGTATCTCCATTTTTTTGAAAATGTTAGTATCTATTTTTGAATGTGTGTATTATACGTTATATTAGGGTGAGAGGAGGTCTCAAATAAATGAGAGCGGCTCTATATTCACCAAGAGGGAATGGAGCACTAGGTTACTTTAAGTAAAAACAGAGTTTTTCCCTTTTGGTTATTAATTATCAAAAGCACACCTTGTGAAACAAAGTCTACTCCAATCAATATTGGAGACTGTCACATTCATACATGAAACATTTGAAAAGAAAAAGAAAAAGAAGTAAAGAAGTGATAATTCCAAACATATATAAAAAACAACGGCCTGTTTTATTATAAAATTAAATTAAAAACATTAAAAATACATTCCACCACATATAGATTAAGTACATAATTTAAAAAACAGTACAGTACATAATATGGAATCTTTACAATTCAATTGGAGAAGAACTGCGAAAAGACAATTTAATATGTCTTAGAAGTATTAATCAAGAAATCATGTAGTGCAACATAAGGCTGGATTTACTGATGTTGACCCTTCCTGGTTTAACTGTTAATGAAGCGTCGACGCGTTTCGGCGGTTAAATGGGTTTACAACCACCTTCTTCAGGACCAATATAGTAAACTTCTCCTTAATGCAGCATCACCTGTGCTCACGCACGGCGGTCTGGAATTATTTTTCTAGTTATCGTTTTCTTGTATTCAACATCAATTTGTTATGCTTTAAAATTTCTTATCCATATCTGGTAGATCTCTTTCTGGATATATGGAAAACTCGCTGGGTTTACTTCAAAACCTGAAAATGTGTTCAATATTTTATTCGAGATCTTCTTTTCTGTATATTTGTTTTTCTCTCTGAGTATAATCCTTGTGGGTGTTCCCCTGATAGCTGATTAAAACACTTGTGGTTATATCCTCAGTTTGTATTGTCCCCTGGTAATGCGATGCTCGTGGCTAATCAGTCCAACGGCGCTCTTCCCGTGGGAAAAACCTCTTCCGGCGCGTTCATGTTACAGCAGGTCCGGGCAATAGAAAAAAGCTGAGAGGAGGTCTGCCACTCTTTCACATGGATGATTTCATCAGTGATGTCATCAGTGATGTCATTTGAGATGTCATCAGTGATGTCATTTAAGATGTCATCAGTGATGTCATCAGTGATGTCACTGACCATGTGATGAGTGATGTAATACGTGACGTCATCAGCACATTGCGGGCGCGCGAGTTATAGTTAGCTGAACTAACTATAACGGGGGAATTTCAATGGTTTTGTATGAGAGAAATGTCCAGCTAACTATAACATGTTTTTTTCAGTGAATTTCTAAGGTTTTTTAAATGCTAATTCATAACTATAACATGTGTGAAACCTATGGTTTTTTCAGTGAATTTCTAAGGTTTTTTAAATGCTTATTCCTAACTATAACATGGCTGAAACATATGTTTTTTTTCAGTGAATTTCTAAAGTTTTTTAAATGCTAATTCCTGACTATAACGTGCCTGAAACCTTTGTTTGTTTCAGTGAATATATATATATATGCACTGGAATACAAAACATCCACTTCCTTTACAAAGAAATGGAAAGTTTGCATCTCTACAACCTCTCTAATTGTTCAAGTTTTTCATCTTCCACTCAATGTACACATCATCTACACATACACACATCTAATTGCTGCATTCCTTAACTGTGATTATCAACTATTCTTCTATTTTATATTCATATTCAAAGTGCAAGGCCTTTATCGAGCCTTTTTGTTGTAACTACTGTTCCAAGAATTCTGCTCATACACAGAACTGTGCATAAAGACTTAGGACCTCAGTGTATTACGGTGTTCCAAAACCCACCTTACTACACAAACAACCTACCAGACTAGCAATCAGTGACTCATTGGTTCTTCGCCTTAGAGCAGTTTTTCCCAAACTGTGGTCCGCTGACCCCCCTGAGTCCCTCACACATTCCCAGGGGGTCCGCAGGCAGCAGTTTTAAAAGCACTGTAATGTATCTTGTTTAGTTACCAGTTTTCAAAGAACAATAAAAATGTCAAGATAACAACAGTGATTGAGTTCCCTGCTGGAGAGACATGAGACTTTTGTCCAGTGACAGCTGTGACTGAACTAATGTAACACAGAGGCTTAATATGCCTACTGCAAATAAGTGTACCATACACTTTAAAAAACAGTATTTGATATGAATCGGTCCGTGGGTTACTGCTTTTGTTACACAGATTCTTTTGTTGCACTGCAGTTCATAAGTGACAATCGTAATCTAGCACAGTGACCAAAAAACTGTCATCAAACAACTGGTTGCAAACTGCAAGGTACAAGTTAGTGACATGCTTTTTTGCAGTCTTTCAGTATCCTGATGCTTCTAAAAAGGTTTCTTTGGGTGGAAATACATTTTTATTGTTAAAGTCAATGCTAACCACTGTGTTATGTTCTGAATTCTGAGTTTGTGCTTCTCCAGACCAGCACTCCTTAAGTTTATGCTTCTCCAGACCAACCTCCTTGGCTTAACAACACAATCTACTACTTCAGAAACGCAAGGCTGCACCATATTTACAAGAATATGGTGCAGCCCTGCGTTTCCCCTGCACTGGCGCTACATTTAATAGGGGAAGATTGTTTATGTGAAGGAAGGTCCCCCTTCCTGCACATAAACAATATTGAAATGTCATTTCGTCACTTCTATGTGTGCTGCTTAATGCATCACACATGGAAGTTACAAAATGTCTTTTTTTTTAAAAAGATTGTTTATGTGCAGGGAGGGTCGCCTTCCTGAACAGAAACAATCCAAGGCGTTTTACAAAAACGAAGAGAAATGAAGCATTTCTCATTGTTTCGCCGAGTTAAGACCAGGTTTTCCCTGACCTTAATTTTGGCGCTGCTTCCCATTTATGCTGCTCCTGTAAATAGGCGGCAGCGTCAAAATCAATGGGTGTCGCAGAGGAAACGCCCACCACAACACGCACTGCCCACCGCTTTCACACTAAGCATTGTGTCAAAGGGAGTCTTATTTACAAGGGACCGTTAAGCCACGTTAAGTGGCTTAACGTTGCCTTGTAAATAAGGCAAAGCCCCTATCGCCACAGAAAACTCGCAGAAAGTGATGTTCCCATAGTGATAGGGGCTTGTAAATATGCCACTAAAATCATTAGTAATTTGAGTATTTGTTTTGTGTGCACATATGTGTTAATTGTTTCCGAATTATGTTTTTAATATTTGAAATTTAAATCCTACAAATTGCTTGGGGATCCCTAGCTTCCAGTGGTGACTCTACGGGGGGTCCTTAGGAGTCAAAAGTTTGGGAACCACTGCCCTACAACAAAAACACCAATGACTAGTCAACCCAGAACATGCCACTTAGATTACATGAAGTAACATGGATAACAATAGCACTCTTTCATTATACTCTTACACCAGTCCAATACAAGATGTAAATAAAGAAACGTGCAACTTTGAAATGTTTATTTCTATCGCCAAAACCTCATGCACAGTACCTTAGATAATACAACCAAAGATATTATCACAAACAAGGTTGTCAGCATTGTTACTATTCTATAAGATACAAATGGAAAAAGCATCCTATAATACTAAAGGTAAATAAATTTAAAATATACCTACATTTCATCCTCCCTACCTAGCAGATTAGTTTATAACTACAGAAAGTCTCATAGGATTACATGGTCAGACCCATACCTCTGGTATTCAGCAGTAATAGATCACATTCAATGCTCCACAAACTATCAAGTTATGAATGTTCTCCAACTGTATGTAACTTTGCCTCCACAATGCATTATGAAAAGCGCAAGTATCAAAGGTGGACACAACTACGTATGTATTATGGCTCGAACTTCCGAGGATCATTCTGAACAGACACAGTATTCAAGATAACTTTAATGTTCCATGCTCTCACTATACACACAAAACTAGCGAGGCACTTTACAAATCTAGCATACCAAATTATTCTCATATAAAACAAAATACTCAGCCTTCTCTAAACAATATCACAAGTATGTGTCACGTGCAAAGCAGAGCAGGAAAGCAAAAATAGCGTGTAAGCTTCTAATAAACCCATGCTAACTTAACAGGGTGTGAGTGAAAGCCTCAGCCCCACGGCACCCTTTCTTCATCAAAGCACGTGATATAAACGTGTGCCACTTAGAAACGCACACTCCAAGACTAAAAACCAGAGTCAGGTTCACATTTCCCCAAAAAAGTTATTCGCTCTTTGATAGAAAACAGTAGCTAAAAAATAAAGAATACGCAGAAAAATCAAAGAGTCTTAATTAAACAGCGTGTAAGCACAGTATGTAGCAACAGCCTCCAACAGGAAGTCATTGTTCTCAGCTGAAAACATTTCAGCCATCCAATTCAATAATGGGAATGAACATACATGTTCCTCAACGACCGGAGCCTCTATCACCATCGCAGGAAAACTCGGGTCATCTTCAATGTAACTGCGTGCCAAGAACTCAAGCGCCGCTGCAAAAACATTCCAACGTCCCATTATTCCATGTGTCGCTGCTAAGGCCATAATCCCGCCGCCAGAACAGAGCACGCCATGAACCACTAAAGGACTCATCAACTGGTCGTAATCCGCGTTGGGAGACACCGCACTGCAGAGATACAAATCCAGGACCCAGTCGAAATCACAGCTCAGGCAATGGAAGACAGGCTGAACGCATGTGAAAAATGAGAATCGAAACGATAATCCATAAGCTGCACTCAACGTTGCAAGAGGCAGCGTGCCATAGTAACTAAGCATTCGGTTGCGGACCACCAACAACCGAGAAATATTGTCGTCTGCTGCAAGATGTGCATCCATTTTTAAGTAAACAAATGAATACAAGCACACTGGCAACTAATGTGACCATTAAGCACAATTTACCAAAGATGCTGCAAAAAATGCAATGAAAAAACACCGACAAGACACCAAATATACTTTCTACAGAAGTCACGAGACCAATTCTTATAATTTAAAAAAAGTAAGCTAACCCCCTACTCGAGGATGCATTAAAGATAGTCTAAATTAACTTCCTAAAACTCCACGGCACGTCTGTATTTAACAAAGCATACACTTCTGTGCGGGTGTTTCCTATATGAAGGGCAAATGTTTCTCTAGCAGATGTAAGAGTGACCTCTTTTTAAGACAATAGCGCTCTTATACGACTCATTTGGTTGACTCTGCTTTAAGGTCAAATCGACAGCCAGATTTGAAACATCCAGCTTCCCATGCAGAGGAGTTAACACAACTTTTTTTTAATCAAACCACACGCTCAGTTACCGTAATCATGTAAGCATTGCCTAACATCGCACAATAAGACACACAGCTGAATCGGATCTCCAATAAGTGACCACTTCTAACTATTCTCATAGATTGCCCTGTGCTCTCATTTGACAGTGAGAGAGTGATCGCACCATAGTTTCTACTGCTAATCATTCTCAGCATACGCTACAAATACGATAAAACGGCGATAATTTTTTCTTGTCAAATCTGTTTTTATTTTTCAAGGACGAGGGAAGTCGCATAGGACGGGATCAGGAATACACAGCGTTTAACCTAAAACCCTTTCCAGGGCCGGCCCGCGTGTTCAAGCATTATACACAATTTGCCAGTGCTCCATAAATGAGGCGGATTGTTACACAGCGTTATGCCGCAACCCGCGTTTTGTGTTCGCTGTCAGAGTGGACACTAAGGCTCTCCCTGCATAAGAAGATCAGAATATGCTATCAGGTACAACACAAAACGGCGATAATTTTAACACCGGTCCTTGATAATATGCCCCGAATTTCGTAACGCGCCCTGCATCGCAAAATGCCATGCAGGGCATGGAACGAAGCGGCATATTATGAACAACATAAGGCGATACATTATCGCAGCTTTTATCGACAGAAAACTGCTGATAAAGCGGCAATAATGGGCTTGATAATAGGCTCTTGTAAATTCCCATAGCAGCCCAGGTTCTGGTGTTAACCTGGGCTGCTATGGAAATTCACAAGGGCATATTATCAAGACCATTATCGCCGCTTTATCGGCAGTTTCCTGCCGATAAAAGCGACAATAATGTATCGCCTTTTGTTGATAATATGGACCATTGCTCTTTTTTTGACCAGTAAACTTAGGTGCATATTATCAAGGACCGGTGTTAAAATTATCGCCGTTTTATTGGCAGGAAACTGCCGATAAAATGGTAATAATTAGCTTGATAAGACGGCCTTGTTATTTCCCATAGAAGCCCATGTTAACACCAGAACAAAGGCTTCTATGGGAATTAACAAGGACGTATTATCAAGCCCACCCTCCCAACATTAATAAAAAACTCCAGACAATGCAGGTACCCGGAGCTGGAAGGTCATTTTACAAATCACTGCCCCAGAAAGGTGGCGTTCCCCGCGACGTGTACGGTGAGAGAGGGAGGGAGAGCTCAAAACATATTTTTTTTTTAAAAAGACCCGAGGGGTGCCGCTCCCCGAGACTGCGCGGAGTAGGACAGTACCCCCCCCGCATACTTCAAAATAAAACCAAAGAAGTGCCATTCCCCAGTGCTCAGAGCACCTTACAAGCCCCCATTATGCAGAAAAATTGCCCCCGTAATTTGCCCCCCAGGACCTAATGAATAAAACGTACTTCTACTGTTTTTTTCACCTTTTCCACCGTGTACAAGTACTGCAAGAGTACCCCGCCATTTAAAAAAAAAAAAAAATTGAGCCTAAAGATCCATGTACCACCCCCTGACCAAGACTATAGGCTCAGAATATTTCTACCCTGCCCCCTTTTCTTATTTCTCAACTTTGTTTTACTGTTTTCTTGTGACTCTGCTCTCCTGACAAACAACATGGCTGCCAACACTTCCTGGTTTGGAGTATTGACAGCCAATCAGCATGCAGCTCCTGCTCATAATTGTAGATATTTACATGCGCGTACGCCGCGATTTTTCTTTAAAAAAAAGAAAATAAAACATAGAGCCTAAACATCCATGTACAACCCCCTGAGCAAGCCTAGAGGGTCAGAATGTCTCTACCCTACCCCCTTCCCTTATTTCTCAACTTTGTTTTACTGTTTTCTTGTGACTCGGTTCTAGCGAGGCACAAGATGGCCGCCAACACTTCCTGGTTTCGAGTGTTGACAGACAGTTCACAGCCAATCAGCATGCAGCTCGCGCTCGTAATTGAGCAGATTTCAGTACGGGTACTGATCTCCGACTCTAGATATCGCTATCATTTTACTTGCAATTTTCTCAGAAACTATTGAACGTATTTACACCATTTAACAAAAAGCACAATCTGCGAACCGAACTCTACCTCTCTGCCAAATTTGGTGTAATTCCATTCAACCGTTCGGGCTGTAGCCCGGGCTAAAGGTCCCTATGGAAAATTGCATGGGGAAAACACGTTTGGGACACCCCTTTTTCTCAGCCCCCACTTGACCAATCACCCCCAAACTTTCAGGGAAGGAGCGGAATCGAGCAGGCCATTTTCTTGGAGAAATTTATGAAGATTCTTACACCGGCGCCAAAGTTATTCCAAATAGAATGTTGTGGATTTCCTATGGAAACTAGGTCCTAACTATAACTACCTACTGGCGACCGCCATTAGGTAATATATATGTATATATATGTGTGTGTGTGTGTATATATATTTAACAAATTACGTTTATGTCATTTACAGATTTGTTAATATTTTAACATTTCATATTTTTGGGTAGAGCCCCCTCCAAACCCCCCTTTGAATTACCCCTTAAAATAAACTACTTACCACATGTGTTGTACACCCTTGCGTGTAATGGCCTACTGCCTAAGATTGCGGACGCACATTGAGATCGCTTCATGCCCCATCCATCTGTTATCCGGGCCATCCTTTGCCAATCAACCAATATTTGTGCAGTAACAGTATGGAGTGCCTTACCTAGAGATCGGAGAGTGCAGTTGCATCTTGCTCGGGGCGAGGAACGCCCTGACGCCCTGATGCATAAGGCGTGGCCTACCGCGGCATGACCCAGCGCGGCCCGGCTATAGTGTCGCATAGCAGAAGCGAGCTGACTGGTGCGGGCTGGGCAGTGGAGGCGAGCACAGTGAGTGGCGCTGAATGTGGGACTCCCGAGATCCAGGGAGCTTAGAGTCGCTAAGAGAAACAGCCCAGACGACTAACTCATAGGCCCTGAGCAGAAGGTGAGGCCTGGAGACTTGCTGCAAACTGTGGTGCCGCTATCAGCAGAGCCTCCACCTGGGAGGAGGCTGAGAGTTACGGCTGCCGGTGAGGGAGAGCACAGGGCCCTGCAGCCTGTGTGACCCAGCACCAAATTGGCGGTGACCAAGCCTGGAGATGCGAGCAGCTGGAACTAGGGTCGCAGCTGGGGAACAGCAGAGATGTCTTGGCCTACACCCACCCGCAGCACCGGAATGGCCCGGGAGGGCAGCAGAGCAATAGCTGACATGGGCTTCACTCAGCCGACAGGGCTAGAGGCCTGATGCTGCAGGAGAGGTGAGCTGAGCGTGGGAGAGAGGTGGCGGCAAACTCACTTAATGGGGAGAGGCCCGAAAGTCGATCAGGCCTAGGCTCCCTCTCCAGCACCAACATTGGTGACGCATAGCAAGAGGTGCCACGAGGGAGATGGGAGACTCCTTTGACGCACCATTGGGGATGGGGTCTGAGCCGCATGTTGCAGGATAGAGAGGGGGTGATGGCACAAGGGTTGGCTCGGGCCTAGGCCGCCCCCCTTATCTTTGCAACTCCCTGCAACCTGAGGAGCGACTGAATTGCTTTGCTTCTCTCTGTGGGCACTCCCTCCTGCGGCCTAGTGACACTGATGAGGCATGAACAGCGTCAGTCACCGTAGCACTCGGCCTCATACTTAGAGGGCCCCCTGGGGAAGACTAGGGCAGGGGACATTGGCTCCACTGGCAGATTAGAGGTCGGAGACCCTGCGGCCTCTGAGACCTGGCCCCAGTGGGAGGGGTGGCTGTACCTAGGGACTTGTGCAGCCAGTGCTGGGGATGCAGCAGGGGTTTATTGGAGGGGCCCTATCCTGAGCTCGCTCGGAGTAATAGAGGGACCCTCGAGAGCGGCAGGGGCCACTTAACTGGAGGGGACCGAGAGCAGTCACTGTAATGGAGGTGAGCCAAGAGCAGGAGCAATGTGGTGGCGACCGTGCCTGAAGGGAGAAGAACCAAAGGTCAGTAGAGCCTAGGGCCCCCTCCAGCAGCAGTGCTGGTGTGATGCCGCAGAGAGCCCTCGGTGGGGCGGCAGACCAGGGGCTCCCTCTTGCTCTTCACGGTGCACAATCAGACGACGTGGGGGTGGTGACATGGGGGTCAGATCAGGCCTGGGCCAGGCTCCTCTCCCCCCCTTGTTTGCATCTCTCAGAAGCCCAGGGAATAACTGATTCTACGTGTTGCTTGTCATGGATGCCCCCCCTCTTACAACCCAGCGACTTGAGGAGGGCTTGCGTCCTGTGGTGTTGCACCTCTGTTTTAAAGTGACTGCTCGGTGCCAGGAGCCTGACACCCTCCTGGGGTGTCTCCAGACCAAGCACACCACACTGCGGAATAGCGTCGAACTCCACAAGTAGAGGCGAACAGGAGTGGCAGCATAGGGTTGCGTGGCTGGGAGGTGGGGCGGCCGATGATCTCCTATGCAATAAAAAGCAAGTACTGGTGATTGAGAGCGGCCAAGAAACACAGCGAGAGTAGGCCTGTCTGAAACATCCACCCCTCGATGCGGCACGACACTTCACTGCTCTTGTCTATTAATGCCTAACGCCCAGCAGTTGATCGACTGTTTCACTGGGAGTGATCCCCCCGGGACTTGGGAGTGGGGGTAGCTTTGAAGGTAACAGGACGGGCGGACTTGCAACAGTCAGACCTCTCATCCAAAATTGACTCAGTACTGGCCGCTGTCAAAAAGATTGGCATGACACTGGTAACAGATGCGCACCTTCCTTGAGACCAGGATCTATAAAGTAGTCTCAGCCTTCACACTCCTGAGAACAGACCACCAGAAATGAAGCGCATCCATACAACCGAGCTTACCCTATCTGACCTACTGCCTAAGACCTGCAATCACACAGTGACCCTCCAAGATCTGCTAGACCGTGTATGTACCCTGGATGACAAGATTGACGATGCAGAAGGGCGGTCCCGTCACAATAATGTACGGGTGGTGGGACTTCCAGAGGAGACAGAAGGTAAAAACCCTGTGGAGTATTTAGAGATGTGCCTGAAGGAGCTGCTCCACCCCAGTGTTTTTTCCCCTCAATTTGTGGTGGAGCAGGGCCATATGGTGCCTGCCAGCTGCCTTGATCTAGCCCCTGACCGTTTTCCTGAACTTTAAGGACAGACACACAATATTGAGGGAGACTCCCAAAACCTCTGTTGCCAATGTGCAAAATGCAACAGTACTCTTTTTTCCAGATTACACCACCAAGAAAGGAGAGCCTCCTTTGGGGCTGTAAAACGGCACCTGCGGGAACTTGATCTGCGCTACTCCCTACTATTTCCTGTCCCGTTAAGGGTGGTAAAGGATGGAACAACTCAATTTTTCGACACGCAATCAGATGCATGGGATTGGCTCGAGGAGACAGGCCTAGCAATGGCAACCAGACCACCCGACAGTGGACCATTTACCGGGTGGGGAAGATGAGTACGACAGAGAGGACGGAGAGGAGGGACAACAAGCAGGGCCTCATCGGTAAGAGCGCCGGACCCAGAGAAGATCCAGACGGAGCGACAAGAAGCCCTCCAGGGGACGACTGCCCTCTCGACAGCGACCTCTAGCGCCCTGCACGGTGTCACCATCCAGATCCTGTGGTACTGATTGCTCCACCCCAGCCTGGTCTGGAGACTCGGGTGGTCTTGCTTCCCGGACATCCCCCTCCAACGTCAGACAACATTGTTTAGTGTGGCTTTGCCTGTCTAACCTCACCCCAGGACACAGAACTGCGACTCTCTGAGCTCCTATTAAGTGATCTCTGAATCCGCTGCTCGGTGTGGTTACATGCTAGCTCACCCTGCACACATACTTGATGGCTACCTATACCCTTTACTTTTCAAGTAATATTGTCAAACTGAGGGATGGGCTGGTCGAACCGCTAATACACACCCTTCCCTCAACAGCTTCATAACCTAGTTGGACTTTATTTGCTGTGTTTCCAGCAAAACTGTTTGGGTCAATCCCAGTTGGGGTTTGCTCTTATATGGTTATATGATGTAAATGTTGCTTATTGTTTTTTTCCCCTTTTCAGATCTGGTGCTTAAACATGGGACGCTGCTGTCCCCTCGCTCATGTATCCCGCGGCAATAGGAGTGGGCATGGATATAACTTTAGACAACCCATATGACGCAAGTTAATATTATTACTTGGAAAGTGAGAGGGATTCACTCCCCCTCACGTAGGTACTCCATGTATGCATACTTGCAGTGCAGAGCCACTGGTATTGCTTTACTACAGGAGATGCACCTGACCCAGCTGGGAGCTGCTAGACTGGAGCACAGATGGATAGGTCGAGTGTACAGCAGTAACTTCTCATCCATGCCTAGGGGTTATCTGGGTTAAGGTGGGAGTCCCCTGGGAGGAGGAAGATGTGACGATAAATGCTGGGGTGGGGGGCTATACGAACTCCTGAAGGGCAAGCTGAATAGGTAGCTGGTACTTCTAGGGTCTATATACGCCGCTAATGTGGGGACAAAACACTTTCCTAGGTGACTTATTCAGGGTCCTGCCTCACTGGAGTAATGTTCCCTGGCTTCTCGGTGGCGACTTCAATGCCGTGCTTGACATTTCCATAGATCGCTCCTTCCCACCCCTCACGCACACACCAGCATCATCTAACGCACAAGTATTAAGTAAATGACTGGCGCATTGGTCTCTGTCTGATGTCTGGCGGGCACGTAACCAAGATATACATATATACTCATTCTACTCACCAGTCCATAACTTGCATGTGCGGCTAGACCGCATCCTTGCCCCTTCCACACTGCTCCCTTTGATCCAGACCACTAATTACCTGGGGTGCACGCATTTGGATAATTTGGATCATAAACCCCAATACTTGACAGTTAACTGGGAGTGTAGGGTTACCTTGATCCCCACCTGAAGGTTGCAACCTTCAGCACTAGAGGACCCGGCATTCCGAAGCTCCCTAGGGACATCTCTTATAGACTATTTTGAGTGCAATGTGGGCACTGCGGATTCCCCGTCCACCAACTGGGAAGTCTTCAAGGCAGTCCCACAGGGGGAATGCCTGGGCCTTATGTGGAGCATACATAAAAAGCTTGAGGCCTCCCTGACGCTGATACCCCTACACCTCATCTATACGCCCTCTTTAACTCTTCAGTTGACCGTTCCAAGCTTCCCCCCTCGCTATAAGCAGCGAATGTGGTCTTGCTACTAAGACCTGGGAAATACCCCATGTTCCTGAATTCTTATAGGCCCCTGGCAATCCTGAATACTGATTATAAAATATTAGCCAAAATGCTGGCCAATAGGCTGGCACCTTCCTGGTTCACGCTGATCAGAACAGATTCCTGCCGGCCTGTAGCACTTCCCTCAATCTCTAGCCGCTATTTCAGGGTGGCTGAGTATGCCCAATTGGAGTGGCCGTGTTCGGCTGTCTAGTACTTGACCTAGAAAGAGTATTCAACTCACTAGAATGGGACTATTTGTTTGCCACGTTGTCTAAATTTGGCATCAGCCCCTTTTTAAGAGGGCTGATCCGTATGCTCTATAGGCACCCAATCATTCAAGACTGGTCCGTACATCTCAGAAGCCATAACAGTGGGTCGGGGGACTAGATAGGGATGCCCAATGTCAACCCTATTCTTCTTACTAGCGGTGGAGCCGTTGGTGGTGTGTATAAGGGCCAGGGTGGACACGAGGATTTCCCTAGGAGATGGCGTGCATACAATCTCCTTGTATGCAGCTGATTTTCTACTGTATATCAGAGACTTCCACTCCATCACTCTCACATTAGATCTGACACTGTCCACATTTGCTGACGTATCTGGCTGGCGGGTTAACGCCTTGAAAGCTATGCTGTTTTCCTTCACAGAGAACACCCCAGACCTGGATTATACACTCAGTGGCGGGCCAGTGTTGCGGTGTGTTGGCACATTCTGCTACCTGGGTATTCACACCTATGGCCAGAAGACGGACCTACTGGATTTAAATGCCACTAGAGCTGTGTCTGCCATTCGCTCCCAGATCCTCTTTTGGAGTACATTTCTGTTGCCCATCTCTGACAGAATTGCTCTTGGTAAGATGGTGATACTGCTCGGCTCCTCTATTATTTTACAAACCTACCCCTTTACTTGTCTCCAGCCTTCTTCTGCAAGCTGGAAAAAACAGTCAGAGATTTTATCTGGGGGGCCTCTAGGCACAGAGTCTCTATTAAAAAGCTCTATCTGCCTGTCAGACATGGCGGCTTGGCCGCTCCCAATCTTGAGCACTACTATCTTGCTGCCCAAGTACAGTGAATATCCAGATGGTTGGCCTCCGGCTTCCTCGCGGACACTGCTACTGCACTTCCTGCTATTTCGCACCTAGCCCTCCTGCACTTATTTCACCCATGCACCAGACCCAAATACGAGGGCTCCCTGCAGCTCACAATAGCCTATATATGCTTTTGTAGATGTCTGTTCCTCACCCGCGCCACAAAACCGTATGCCCCTGCTATTCCCTTGCTTGGAACACCCAGGAGGCAGCAAATCACCTCAGGGGTAGAAGTGAGAAGCTGGAACACAGTTGGCCTCCAAGATACCAGAGGTCTGTTCAGAGACGGGTCCCTGATCCAACACACAGTACTAGTGGAGGGCGAGGGCCTCCCCTCGGGCAGCTTCCTTCTCCACCACTCACTTATAACCTCTCCATCTCGCAAATGGAGCTGCCTAACCACAGAGCCCCCCTTGCACCTCACAATCCAATACCTGCATGTTATGGGAGACAGGGGCTACCTGATTCAATGGTTCACAGCGACACTCCGGCAGCATACTGCAGTCTCACTAGACCCACTATGAGCGCACTGGGAGGGAGAGCTGGGACGGGAGTTCTCTGAAAAAGAATAGGTGGTTACCCTGGAGAGCCCCTCCCGCATTCCTTGTAACCAGATTTTTTGGCAGATACAATTCTTCATACTACACCGGGCATACCTCACCCCAGCAAAAAGAAACATATTTCAATCGTGCAGATGCTTGCTGCCTCAGGTGTCACTTAAACGATGCAGACCTTTTACACATGCTATGGCGGTGCCCAGAAATCGCAACTTACTGGCATGGGGTTACCACTGCTTTATCACATTGCACGGAGCTGGTAGCCCCTTTGAGCTGGGAGGTCCATATTCTTCACTTGTTTGTGAGAGGGGGGAAACACAGGGTCACTTCCCGCTTCCTGGATTTGGGCCTGGCTGTAGCCAGGCACCTAATTACAAAACATTGGAAGGCATCGGGTGCTCCACCTGTAACAGCCTGACTCCGCTCTCTACTGAATTGGGCCAAGGTGGAGAGTGTTGCCCTCCGCAGAGAAGACTTGCTAGGGCTCCATAGGTTTCCTCTGGCCACAGGGTGGGAGACGGTATTGTCAGATTTGCAGGGTTGAGACAGTGGGGGGGACTCTTCAATAGAAACAGATGGCGTCATGGAGGCAGAGACACAGTAGGGGCAGATACACTAGCAATCAGCCGTATTTTGTGCAGTAACGACCTTCCCTCTTCCTACCACAGCAGTTGGACAGGTGCACACATGAATAGGCCATAATACAGCTCACGCATATGGATTAACACACATAGTAATGGGGTGCAGCGGCGTCCCACTCACAGTTACTCCTACCTTCCTTAATATTGCTCCTCATTGTCCTCATTTTGTTGATACCCATATCCACAGTTCATACATACGGCATAGTAGTTCTAGGGAATGTGAACTTTTCATAAAGTAGTGAGCATAGCAAAAAGGAAAAATGCAGACGCTGCAGAAACGTAGCACTAAGTAATGTATCTCTTACCATATGCACCTGCACATTCTGTAGGATTCACATGTATTAGCATTTGATACACTGTAAAATGTACAATGTTAAAGAGATGCATACAAGACTGTTATTAGCTGATAAGATATGTATAACTTTGCAAAATGCTGTTCCTCCTTCAATGTATAGCGCTTTCCCCAATGTAGATTGCATTGGAGTTAAAACAGTAAGATTAAACCTTTTACTATCCAGCACTTTCCTCAATGTAGCTTATATTGGAGTGGAAATAGTCAATTTACACATTTTTAAAGTAGAACACCTTTCACACTATACCCCAGATTAGAGTGGGAATGTCCACCACCTTCCCCAATGCTTTCCCCACTGTAGCTTTCATTGGAGTAGTACATCTTTCGCTTCGTACAACACCTTCCCCACTGTAGCCTAGATTGGAGTAGAAATAATAAATTTAACACTCTTAATAATAAAATAATAATTGGAGTGGGACTAATAAATATAATACTTTCAATGTCCCACACCTTCCAGAAAGTATGTTACCTTGGATTGGCAATAGTAAATGTACCCTTTTTAAAATGTATAGATTTCCTCTTGTAGGCTATAGTATAGATTCCCTCTTGTAGGTTATAGTCTAGTGTTGCTGTAATAGTACAAGTAATTTGTAAACATTTAGGGCCAGATGTACGACCGTTTTATTTTGCGCCTCGCAATTTACGACTAATTGCGAGGAGCAAAATAAAATGTACCTCAGTGTGTTTAACTCTGTTTGCGATTCACGATGGGCTCGCAAACTGCAAGGCTCATTAATATTAATGAGCCTCTCGCAATTTCCAAGTCCATTGGAAATTACAGGCCCTCCCAGGGATGGTGGCCTGCTGGGCTCAGCAGACCACCATGTCTGGGACTGCTTTTAAATAAAGATTTTTTTTTTAATGCAGCCCGTTTTCCTAAAGGAAAACGGGACGTATTTAAAAAAAAGAAACGTTTTTGTTTCATTTTTAAGGTCAGGCAGTGGTCCTCTAGGGACCCCTTCCCGTTTGCGAATGTGTTACCACCTACTTGAAGTAGGTGGTAATTGCGAGTGTTTTGCGACCGCAATTGTGGTTGCAAAACATTAGTACATGGTTTTGAGACTCACTATTTGGAAGGAAACGCCCCTTCCAAATAGTGAGTCGCAAAACATTTCAAGCGAGTCGCAAATAAATTGTGACTCGATAAATTGGCTTTGTCCATGGACCATGATGTTTTTACATGCGCAAATGGGTTGGCAAACCCGTTTGCGCATGCTAAAAACGTGTCATATATTTGGCCCTTAAAGCCTGTTTACGACTTTGGTGTTCCGACCGCTGACGTGTTGTCTGATTCAACGCCATTAACTAGGCGACCTGTCCGCCATATTATGATGTTGTTGGATTACAGACTGAAAGACCGCCAGAGCACCGTCAACACCAGGAGTCATTCGCAGACCACCTCAATGGCAGTCGGAGAAAGCTGCTTTCATAAGTCGGTGCAGAGTGGTTTCACCACTGTCTGAATTATGAGTTGGCTTTCCACCAAGCCGCCTTGGTGATGGGACCGCCTGCTTCGAGTTGACAAAACCAAAGGTTTCGGGGTACATGCTCACCAATTTCCTTTTATTCCCTTCAGTTTCCAGTGTGGATCCCTTTCTCCAGGTCCCCCCTTCACAGCAGCATCTTGACCCCGAAGAAGACAACCCTTTTGGTGCCGAAATCCAGGTAAGTCCATTTTGTCCTATTTAGTCATTAACTGTACTGTGCACATATGGTCCAGCCTCCAGCAATTGGTAGTAGGTATTTTTTCACGTGTCATGCATATGTGTATATGCAATACTTGTGCAATCAAATAATACAGACATGCATCAATACATTTAAAAAAACATTCACTGCCATCAGTAAGACTGCCACAACCCATCTGGACCATCGTAATACGGCAGGCAGGAGACCACTGCCGCGGCCGTCTTCTTCAGACTGCCACCGCGAAAGCACGATGGACAGACCTCCAAGATCATAATCAGGCCCTTAGATCATATGATGACAAAATGCAATTTGGAATTTTCTACTATAATCAACATAGGCAAGACCTTTTGAATTAGCATGCAATTTGTGTCCTGAACAACACATGATGCCTTCAACGTATACTTTAAAACGTAGCTATTCATAATAATACGGTATACACCTGTTACAACGCATTTTTTACTCCGCACTACCATTACAACGCGACTTTTACTCCGCATACCGTTACAACGCATTGCGCTGGGGGGCGCTGTAGGATAGGGAATAAGTTTAATTTTCTATCCAACACCTTCCCTAGTGTCCACGGGGACTGGTGTTGGAATAGAAAATTATACTTACCACTATCCAGCGCCCCAAGGCGCTATGCGTTGTAACGGTATGCGGAGTAAAAGTCGCGTTGTAATGGTCTGCGGAGTAATAGTATGCGTTATAACGTCATACATCCGATGATGTGCAACCTAGGCCCAGACAGTGTTAACAAGTGTAAACAAATGACAAAATAATGAAGTATTACTGTCGCAAAATGGTGTCACATTCCACCACATAATTTGCCTTTTCTTGCTGCATAATTTAGTCAACTCTGCCTCATAATTTGGTCCTCTCTACTGCATAAATTAAGTGGCCCTGGTGATAGTATTTGTCTACTAGCAATGGACTGATCATAATTCAGTTCAACAAAGGGCTACCACAGGCCACGCACTGTGGGATGATGTACATGCAGTGCCATTAATGCTAACTATTTAGACTTACCTCAGTACTATATAACCCAAGCCAAGAACTTTCAGATCATCCTCAATGGCAAACTCAACATCACAGCCCAAGTCAATACCAACATTGACTTATGCTCCTACATATTAAAGATGATGTGTAAAATTTTCAAATGGCTTCCAGTCAACCACTGAAAAATCATCACCCACAATCTTGCCACCAGCATCCTAGACTACAAGAACACCCTCTATGCCGAGATAAACAAGCATCTTACCAGGGACTGTAGAACATCCAGAACTCATCAACCAGAATCACTCCCAACCTCCCACGACATTCACACATCTCACCTCAACTCAAGTAGCTGCACTGGTTATCCATACTCAAATGAGCACATTTCCAACTCCTCACCCAAACTTTCAAGGCACTGTGGCACAGCATATCTATGAAATACCATCTTGCTTTCACAAACCTTCAAGACATCTCAGGTCAGAAAAAGTCCTATTTGCACACATCCCATGCATATGGAAAGCCAGACCCGCAGTTGAGCCTTCTCCTTAACTGCTCCTAGACATGAAATGAGGTGCCAGGATGTATGACATTACAACGCATGCATTTACATCGCATGCCTTTACAACGTAAGTATTACAACGCAGTCCATTACAATGCATAGTGCTTTGGGGTGCTGGATAGTGAATAGTTTAATTTACTATTCCAACTCCAGTTCCCGTGGACACTAGGGAAGGTTATTGGATAGTAAATTAACCTATTCCCTATCCTAGAGCGCCCCCCAGAGCAATGCGTTGTAATAGTTTGCGTTGTAATGGTTGCGTTGTAAAGGCTCTGCGATGTAAAAGTTGCGTTGTAAGTGTTGTTCACAGAGGTGCCATTACACATCCAAGCCTCCTCCTCACTTTTTAAATGCCAGAAGAAGCTGACGACCTGGCTTTTAAAGTAACAACGTTAGGCCCTAGGTTTGGCTAATCTCACACCTGCTCAGTGCTAGGGCACCCTCCTGGGTGAGAGTGCACTTTACAAACCAACATAACATGACATGATGCGAGACAAGCAAATACACTTATCGAGCATTCAGTCCAGACTGGTACAAAACCCAACCATGTTGGAGAATTCTGTTAGTCTGGATGATTGCTTTTGTTTCCCATATTGTGTGCCTGTCTGCCTCTGCGCCAACATCGATAATATGGTTCAAGTTCAAGTTCAAGTTCAGAGATTTGTATAGCGCACTACTCACCCAGAGGGTCTCAAGGCGCTTGGGGAAGGGGGGGGTTCAGTTTTTGTCGAATAGCCAGGTTTTGAGTTCTTTTCTGAAGGAGATGTGGTTTTGTGTAAGGCGGAGGTGAGTAGGGAGTGAGTTCCAGGACTTGGCTGCAAGGAAGGAGAAGGACCTGCCACCCATGGTGGATTTTCAGATGCGCGGGACTACGGCGAGGGCTTGATTGGACGATCTAAGTTGGCGGGTGGGTGTGTAGAAGGACAGTCGAGTGCTGAGGCATTCGGGTCCTAGTTTGTAGAGGGCTTTGTGTGCGTGGGTGAGAAGACGGAATATAATCCTCTTGTTGACGGGAAGCCAGTGGAGGTTTTTTAGGTGTCCGGTGATGTGATCTTGGCGAGGGATGTCTAGTATGAGTCTTGCTGATGCGTTTTGGATGCGTTGGAGTTTCTTCTGTAGTTTTGCTGTGATTCCGGCGTAGAGTGTGTTACCATAATCCAATCGGCTCGTGACAAGGGCGTGGGTGACAGTCTTTCTTGTTTCGAGGGGGATCCATCGGAAGATCTTTTTGAGAATGCGAAGTACGTTGAAGCAGGAGGATGAGACTGCGTTGACTTGTCTGGACATCGAGAGAGAGGAGTCAAGGATGAAGCCCAGATTGCGTGCGTGGTCAGTGGGTGTGGGTGCTGTGCCCAGAGCGGAAGGCCACCATGAGTCGTCCCAGGCAGAGGGGGATGATCCTGGGATGAGCACCTCCGTTTTGTCTGAGTTGAGTTTTAGGCGGCTATGTTTCATCCATTCGGCTACTTCTTTCATGCCTTCGTGAAGATTGGTTTTGGTGGTGTTAGGGTCTTTGGTGAGGGAAAGAATTAACTGGGTGTCGTCGGCGTAAGAGATGATGTTGAGGTTGTGTTGACGCCCAATGGAGGCGAGTGGACTCATGTAAACGTTGAAGAGGGTGGGACTGAGTGATGATCCTTGTGGTACTCCACAGATGACTTCAGTGGCATCAGAGTTGAATGGGGGAAGTCGGACTCTTTGAGTTCTCCCGGCGAGGAATGAGATGATCCAGTTCAAGGCTTTTCCTTGTATGCCGATGTTGCTGAGGCGTTGTATAAGGGTGTTGTGGCAGACTGTGTCGAATGCGGCGGAGAGGTCGAGAAGGATGAGGGCCACTGTTTCTCCGTTGTCCAGTAGTGTTCGGATGTCTTCTGTAGCTGCGATGAGGGCGGTTTCGGTGCTGTGTTGTGCTCGGAATCCGGACTGTGAGGGGTCGAGTGAGTTGTTGGATTCAAGGAAGGCGGCGAGTTGGCTGTTGATGGCTTTCTCAATAACTTTGGCGGGGAAGGGGAGGAGGGATATGGGTCGGTAGTTTTTTAGTTCAGCGGGGTCTGCTGTGGGTTTTTTCAAGAGGGCGCTGAGTTTGGCGTGTTTCCAGCTTTCTGGGAAGGTGGTAGAGTTGAACGAGCAGTTGATGACATCACGGAGATGGGGTGCGATGATGGAGTCAGCTTTGTTGAAGATGTGGTGGGGGCAGGGGTCGGTTGGCGAGCCAGAGTGGATTGAGTTCATTAGGCGGATGGTGTCTTCGGTGGTGATTGGGTTCCAGGCGCTGAGGTTGTTAGTTGGCGGTGTGGGATCTGAGGAGGGTGGGGAGGGTAGTTCGCCGGGAGTGTTCTCGAAGCTGTTGTGGATGTCGGCAATTTTGTTGTAGAAGAAGGAGGATAGCGCATCGCAGAGGTCTTGGGAGGGAGTGATGTCGTTAGATGCAGCGGCGGGGTTGGTGAATTCTTTGACAATGTTGAAAAATTCCTTGCTGTTGTGGGCGTTGTTGTCGAGACGATCCTTGAAATCAGATTTCTTGGTGGATCGAATCAGTTGGTGATGTTTGCGGGTGGCCGCCTTGAGGGTGGCCATGTTGTCGGTGGTTGGGTTTTTTCTCCATGTTTTCTCTAGGGTGCGGCATAGCTTCTTGGATTTTTTAAGGTCATCATTGAACCAGGGGGCCTTTTTATTGCCTGAATTGATCTGGTGCTTTTTCAGGGGAGCTAGTTCGTCAGCGCTGTGGGTGATCCATTGCTTGAGATTGGTGGCCGCTTGGTTAGGGTCCGATGAGAGGGTGGGAGGGTTTTGGTTGAGTGATGTGAGGAGTTGGTCAGAGGTGATTTTGTTCCAGTTTCTCCGAGGAATAGGTTGTGTGCAGTTGTGGGTCAAGGTGGTTTTGTAGCTGAAGTGAACACAGCTGTGGTCCGTCCAATGGAGAGCTGTGGTGCGGTCGAAGGAAATGTGCTTGCTGGAGGTGAAGATAGGGTCGAGCGTGTGCCCGGCAACGTGGGTGGGGGTGTCCACAAGTTGTTTGAGTCCGAGATTGGTCAGGTTGTCCAGAAGGGAGTTGGTGTTGCTGTCTTGTTTGTTTTCGAGGTGGAAGTTGAGGTCTCCTAATAGAATGTAGTTTTCAGAGGCAAGGGCATGTGGGCTGATGAAGTCAGTGATGTAATCGCTGAATTTAGTGCGGGTTCCTGGGGGCCTGTAGATGAGGGTGCCGAATCTGGAAGTGAAGGTGTTCGGCGGTAGCGAGGTTATCGTCGGTGCTGGTCGTGATTTTGATGGTGTTCCTGTGGATGATGGCGATGCCTCCTCCTGTTTGGTTGGTGCGGTCTTTTCGGATGATCTTGTAAGCGTCTGGTATGGCTATGGCGATGTCGGGTGCTGATGATGTGTTCATCCATGTTTCAGTGAGGAAGGCGATGTCCGGTGGTGCAGTGTCGAGTAGGTCCCAGAGTTCGGTGGCGTGTCTGTGGATCGAGCGGGTGTTTAGCAGGATACACTTCAGGTGGTTAGACTCGGAGCTATGACTGGAGGGAGTGGATTTGGTGAGGGTCCTGGAGCAGGTGAACTTGCAGGTGCGGCAGGCGAATGGGCCGTGGGTACGTCCTGGGGTGGCTTCGCAGCATTGTGGAGTGCGTCCGGGGTTGAGGGCGAGGAGAGTTGCGGCATCATATGTTAATCTAGTGGGCTGGGTACGGCGTGGGCCAGGGGGTATGGCGCTGGGCGCGGTCCAGGCGCGGACGGGCGCAGACGGGCTTACCTTTGGCGCACCTTCGGCGCGACTGGGTCACGATCGCTGCGCGTGAACGCTGCGCGCAAATGCAACTGTCATAAATGGATAGTGAAGGGGCGAGGGAGGGACAGCTGGGAGGCCGAGGGCGGGGTGTAGGTCCGAGCAAGGAGGCACCAACAAACGTGAAGATGGCTGCTACCAAAATAACCAAATTGGATTGGGCAGTACCACGCTGTGCAAACACGCATTCACAAATAATTAAGTAAATAAATTAAGTCACAATGCAGACTGCGCGCTTCAAATTTGTCACTTTCTAGAATCCGGCAGCAACAGATACCAACAAGCGTGTTCTAGCCAGATTAATTCAATTAAGTCGATTCTGCAGCGCCTCTAAGTGAGAGCAGCACAGTTTAAAGTACAAGCAATGCGAGGAGGCAGAGATCGTAATGAATGCCAGGCGCTACGATACCACTGCAGTCGGGGTGGGGAGCTGCGTGGGGGAGCGGCCGCCTCTGGAAGGGTCAAGACGGTCACTAAGGATATGGCGGAGGGTCGGGGTAGTAGGCTCAGTGGGAGGGAGGGACAGCTGGGAGGCCGAGGGCGGGGTGTAGGTTCGAGCAAGGAGGCACCAACAAACGTGAAGATGGCTGCTACCAAAATAACCAAATTGGATTGGGCAGTACTACGCTGTGCAAACACGCATTCACAAATAATTAAGTAAATAAATTAAGTCACAATGCGGACTGCGCGCTTCAAATTTGTCACTTTCTAGAATCCGGCAGCAACAGATACCAACAAGCGTGTTCTAGCCAGATTAATTCAATTAAGTCGATTCTGCAGCGCCTCTAGGTGAGAGCAGCACAGTTTAAAGTACAAGCAATGCGAGGAGGCAGAGATCGTAATGAATGCCAAGCGCTACGATACCACTGCAGTTGGGGTGGGTAGCTGCGTGGGGGAGCGGCCGCCTCTGGAAGGGTCAAGACGGTTGGGTTATGAGGCAAAATGATTCCCTCATGTGCATGGGGTTACGCCCCATGCAAGTAAGGGAATGTCCTCTGGATGTAGTGCTGCCTATACATGCATGTCAGCGCTATCGGTATTAAAGAGGGAGCTTCACAAGCATCGGCTGTGACTGTGGCACTCTGTGTAATACCGCCACAAAAGGTTATCTGTTTGACTGTAATTATTGTTTTTGTGCTTGTCAGGCATAAAAACTGCTCTTTGTTTTCAACAATACTGCTTTATTTGTTTCCTAATATTTTGCTGTTTTTCAAACTTTTATATCAATGAAAATATTCCACAAAAGAATGACATGAAAATAAGCAGTCACAAAGTTTACAGTATGCAAAGAAATAGGTTTTGGGCAAATTGAAAGGAGTAAGTAGCCAGTCTTTCTAGTGCGCAATGTCAAAGCTTAAGTGTGATAACATGGACCTTCTTAACCTTGAACTACTATTACAATCTGCTTGGAATTCAGGAGCTTGTGTTGAAACCTGGCTTGCCTTCTGGAAATTATAAGAGTTGAGGCTGTTGAGTATAGACTTATGCTCTTACTCTCAAATAACTCTTTAGATGCAGATTGTGCCTGTTTGGAAGAAAATATGATGTATATCTTGGGCTTGTAGGCTACCTCCAGAATTGACAAATATTGGGTCAATGTTGGCCCACTTAAATGTACCCTTGGCCCATCCAGATGAAAATTCCTGGAACCGGGACTGACACAGATTATGGGCATTATGAGGAGTAGGCAGCATGCTCAAGGATCACAGCATGCTCCCACATCTACCCTCCAAATCTATGTCACAAAGCATGGTATTCCAACCGCTGCTCCTGTAAGGCAGAGGAGTCTAAATGCTGGCACCTTACAAGTGTGAAGGCTGAGACAAATTCTCCAGTACTGTCCAGACCTCCACCCCAGTTTTGGCTCCTAAGTAGGTGCTCACTCAGTCAATTCACATCCCATGAATTTTAATGAGGCAAGTACTGTTGACCCCTTCTTTCACAGGCCATTTAAACAGTGAAGGGTTTGTGAATCCTTCACAGCAGAAAGAGTGATGCTGCTTGCTGCTTAAATAACAGCATGGCACTGCAAGTAGCCTCTCCTTGAATCAGGCATATGATCATATTTTATGAGATTTTCAACTGTGTTATTGGTATTTTCCTTCTGTTTGAGTCGTTGTGGTCTCTGGAGAAAGCTCTTAAACCCACTGATATACCTTATCACTTAAAATACTAATATTGCTTTTTAGGAGAATCTGTCTGGTCCTGACATTGAATTTCAAACAACCAGAGTACTCCTTATATGCAAGGTTCTGGCAAGTGCCTATCAAAGTTAAAAAAACAATGATTGACTACAATTATATATTAATTTTTTATGTGATTATGGAAACTTGGGCAAACTACTTTTTAAAAATGTAGTCTTGAAAAGAAAGCTCCATCACACCAGTACTCCATGTTCAAAAGTTCCTAGTTTTTTTTTCACAAATGAATAACAGATACTACATTTTTTCACTGTTTGCCAAGTCGAGTGGCTCAGGGGGCTAAAGGGCCCACTCCTTGTGTTCACAGGTTCAAAACTCAGTGGGCCCACTTGGCCTTTTATTTATTTGAGGTTGCAAAAATGTGTACAATTAGGATGAAGAACTATAAACACTTGTATCTGTTAATAGTATCAAGATACTGCTCAGGAAGTGAACCTGTGGTCTACAAACTAACCTGTTATCTCAATCTGGCTCTGCTCCAACTCAACACTAACATTTGAGCGATCTGCAGGTCATGTGTCTGAATACCCACAAGACTAACATATGATACTTCATCTATTATTAAGCTGATTAATAAGGAAAACTGTTCTTTAGAGTGCTAAGCAACAGCAGGATCATGTTGTTAAGAGTGTTCTAAAAACAAGCCACTGTAAATCAATTGAATGATTGTGTTTTGTGGTCATCAATTCCAGCAGCCAAATGAAAGACGCAGATGGCTTTTCAGCTTACTCGGTCATCTCTTCTATGTGGCCTGCCACAGCTAATGATTGGGTAGCCACCCACTAAACATTTGAATGACGTTGTTTAAAGGTTGAATATCCATCCTTCCTGGCATCTCTATGGAAGTACTAGATGATCACAACCTTTATCTGTGTTGTTCTCAACTGTACATTCTATTTTCCATCCTACACCCTCACCAAAATAAGCAATGTGATGCAGTCATCATTAAATGATAGTGGCCTAGCCCCGGACTGGCAACTAGGTCTCTAACACGCACCAACACTAAGACAGTATACACATTTAACAAGAGTTTAATTAGGAATTTTCGCAAAAATGATAAACCGTGTATTTATGAAGATTCTCTAATCATAACATCTGATTAGTTACATGATGCAAACAAAATCAATCAGTTTCAATTATACACATATGTTTTAAAATAGTAATTTTGCAACCCAGTGCATTTTGGGACACTAGGTCCCTTCATCAGGGGTTTTCTGCAGAAAAGAAAAAAGGAAACATGTTCAAAAGATGCATAAGAGGGTTCGATCAAGTTTGTTAGTAAGAACACGAACATTCGTGATTTCTCCAATAAAGCGTGCTACCTTCACCAGGGTGTGAGAAGCGAATGTACACACGTCCAAAAACACTTACTGAATTCCTGTAACCAGATACTGCAACAAGCTGCAAATATTATCAAGAAAACAGATGGGGATACTTAGAACAACATAGTCTAGATTAGTTATGTGAATTCAAGGTAAAACATAATTCCACCAGTCTCACATACCTGCTGAATAAATTCCTATGTAATTCAGCTGAGTGGTGTCCAGTATGCTGATGAAACGCAATATACACGTGGGATAGGAAGCTTGTATTTCGATCTACAATCAAAGAAACTGAAGTCACTACATCTCTCAATAGAGCCAGCCTTGTACTGAATATAACTAGATACCAATATAGTATACTGACCTCTAGGGTGTAAAAAACAGTGTAAATGTCAACAATGGATCCCGCAGGTAGAGGAGCGACTAAAAACTCTTAGGAGCTGCAAGTAAATAGGGAGTATTCAATTGCAAAAAATGCATGAACAAAGGAGTCTTAGACGTTCTAAATGGTGCGTGGTTCTCACCTGCCGACAAGCTGCTCTATGACTGTCAACACGCTCTCTGTAAATACTTGCCGTATGTAAGCTGATGTTAAATGCAAGTCGGCCCAGTAAAGAGGAACGTTGAAACGGCGTATAAACCGGTGTGCCGAGCACAACACTGGAGCACACAAATAACTATTGTGCTCACCTTTCACAATAATTCTCTAGTCCTCTATGTTCCTTTACGAGCTCCGATAACCGCCGTGTGAAACAAAATCGAAAAGACGCGCTGCTTTCTATATCTGCCTTCACGCAGTTATGTATTCCCCATTAAGCGGAGAGAGACGACAGACTCATGCCGGTGCTGAAACTTTATCAAAAATGGTAAAAAGTGCAACAAGTCACTTCGAGTCAATTAACAAGAGCTACACCGATACCTATTGGGAATAAATTCGATCAGAAATAAAATAAAAGTAGAGAATCAGTCTGTTAGACCAGTCAGCGACGCTCAATAGAAGGTAGCAACTGTCCCGTGTGGATCTTAAGGGTGAATTCGGAAAGTCATGCTGTGTGAAGTGATAATGAATAATTATCACAGTACATACAGTATTGGTTAGATAGTTTGGCAAAATACATAATCACCATCCAAATAACATTTCTTAATATATGAACCATTCCAAATGTGTGAATCATTACAGACATTACAAATGTGCCTCCACAATGAGTAATCAAAAACATGTAATTTTGTTTCGAACATAATTTCCAGAATCAATGAATTCCCCATACCTATGTGTGTATATCTATGTGTGAAAAATTGGATGTAAAAGTCATGTAGTGTTTTCAAACGCCAAAGTGGCATCCCATAATGGGTCAGAAAGTTGCATGTTAGATTTTTAAAGGAAACATGCCATTTCTAATTTATCGTTAAGTTCTGCTGGCATCATAGTCTGCAATTTTTTAATCCAAAAGATTTCTCTCTGGAGGAGAATTTTAGAACTGTCAGCGCCTGGAGTCTTAGGAACTTGTTTGATGATCTGGAATTTAAGTTGTGCAATTGTATGACGTTGTTCGTCCCAATAAACTGCCAAGCTGGAGGTTGAATTTCTAGTGCGAATTCGGCTTTTATGTTCTGTTAGCCGGAATTTCCTTTTTCTCTCGGTTTTGCCGACGTACAAAAGCCCACATGGGCATTTTATAGTGTAAACAACATGCTCCGAATATGCAGTCATCATCGACATATTGACCTTTGCAAAGACTACAAAGTACAAGTATGAGCAACAAGATGGAGAATTGTCTCAAAGTCAAAATCAGCTTTATTCGGTGCAAAAGAAAAAAACACCATAAAAGCATACTAATACATAAATAATAAAACATTCCTTCATTACATCATAATTAGATTAGAAGGAATAACAATGTATGAATCTTCAGGCCAGGCGGTATCGGGGTTGAGCAGAATGCTAGTACATGTAAATGCTAATACACATGCATGATATACAAAGTACCGTTAGAAATAAACCTAGGGGATCGGAGTCGGATCGAATTTTATGCATTGAGCTGTTCAGAGACATAGTATCCAAAAATAAAGTGCTAATGCATATAAGTGCCAAAAGATACGTAAAGTGCAAGCTGCCACAAGTTATACGATAAAGTGCTGTTGCTTATAAGTGCATAAAGGTACATAAAATGCACAATGCCACATCTTATCAAGATAAAAGTTTAAAAGCATAAACTAGGGGGGCGTGGCCAACAGCATGGCCGAGTAAGTCAGGAGTCTCTGCAGCTCCGGATAGCCCGACAAGATCCGACAAGTAAAACGGTGTCCAGCGGTCCCGTCTTCGCCACTGCTGGTACTATAAATGTACCGCCACGACCTGGCTGCGAGTGAAAGCGGGCGATGTAGCGTAAAACCGCCTAAATTGAATGAAAGTCTGAGGCGATCCTGAGAAGCGCGGAGACGGACCCAAGATGGTGGCGCTCTGACGGGGAGACCGCTCTGACGCGGAGACTGGGGCGGACGAAGCCGAAGACGCAGGGGACGGAAAGCAGCATCAGGCGAGGGGACTGGTGCTCCGGACTCGGCTGTAGACCACCCGGGACTGAGCGAAGTGTCAATGGGGCTTCTGTGGAATGCTAATGGGCTGCGCTGAAAAGGTCAGTCACAGCGGCGGCAAGAGACTAGCGGCCGGTGCAGAGGCCTGGAGAGGTGGGCCCGTCTGGCGGTGAGGTGCAGCAACTGCACCCTGCCCTGGCGGACGGAGTGCTCGAGTGGGACACTGGGCACGGGGGCTAACGGAGGCGATACGCGGCAGGCGAGGAGCACCGACCCAATGCCGGAGCTGGAGATTGGGGCACGGTGTTTGGGACCAGAGAGGCGGAGAGAGGCCTAGCGGGCAGATCCCTGTACATGGAGGGCCCCACATCGACCCTGCCCTCCTGAAGAAATCACGGTGCTGAGCACTGAGGCGGACGGCGATGCAACTCGGAAGGAGTGGAGTGCAGACCGGACGCTGGACCCGGAGGCAGGGGTGAGGCGCCTGGGCCGGGAGGCGGAGAAAAGCCTAGCGGTCTGGTAGCTGGAAACGGGAGGCCACACATCGGTCCCCCCCCCACCTTGTTGACGGACCTAGAACGCTGAGGGTCCCTCCGACCCGGTCCCGGGTGGGACGTAGAGAGACGGAAATTCCAATGAGATACGCCCCCGAGGATGGCCGGGGTGCAGAACCCACGCGAGTGAACTGATCAGGGGTGCAGCGCCAAGCCAGGCTGACTAGCACTCGGGTTGGAAGTTGGGGCCCGGAGGAGAGAAGCGAGGAGGAGGAGATCGGACCAGGGAGGTCACTACCGATACCCGGGCCACTGGTGAGTGCAATATGGGCAAAAAGGAGGCGATCATCAGAACCCCCCACCAGGGGACCCTGGACCATTATGCTACGCACCCCCCCACCACAGACACAGAACTCCCGGGACCGCGCTCGGACACGGCCCTATTGATGGGGGCTATACAAGCGTCCCGGGAAGATATACAGGCGTCTCGTGCGGCCCTGGAGGTCAAGATTGGAGAGGTAGGCTCAGAGGTCACACTGATGCGGCAGAACTTTCGCAATTTGACAGAGGGGTGACCACGGCAGAGACGAGACTGGGTGAGGCCGAAGATACCATTCATAGCCTGAAGAAGGACGTGGCGGAGCTGCAGGCCTCACATAAGCAAATCCAGTGGAAGGTGGATGATGCAGAAAATAGGGCCCGCGGCAATAACCTCCTCTTTGTGGGTTTTAGAGAGGGAATCGAAGGGGCCAGCATGGCAGAGTTCCTGCACTCCTGGCTGATAAAGACTTTCCCAAAAGCGAAATTTTCAAATTGCTTCGTGATAGAAAGAGCGCACCGGGCACTGCTGGCGAGGCCTCTGGTGGGGGCGAGACCAAGGCCGGTCATTGCCTGCTTCCTGAACTTTGCAGACCGGGATATGATATTAAGAGAAGCCAGAAAACTCGGGGAGATTCGTATGGAAAACGCTGATCATGATCTTCCCGGACTACAGCCAAGAGGTGCAGAAGCATAGACGCTCATTTGACACGGTGAAGGCCAAGTTGAGGGACCTCCATATTCAGTATATGCTGCTCATCCCTGAAAGTTATGTATACGGAAAAGACGTACTTTTTCACACACCAAGAGGACGCGTGGCAGTGGCTGGAGGAGCGCCCCCCCTGCGGATACCGGAGGTAGAGACGTGCAAGACGGCAGCGGAGGAGACCAGCGCCGGGGCCCAGTGGGGGCCGCCGAAGACGCAGAGACCGAGAAGACCGCGAGGCAGCAGGAGGGTGAAGACGACGCCTTACCCCACGCAGAGCTCGATCAGTCGGCGGAGGCGGAGCTCGGCATCCCCAGACCTAGGGGATCAGGCGGGATCCAGGTTTCGCTGTCTGGCTGGGAACGCACGCTCGGAAGGGAGGAAGACACTGGTGGTAATTCATCTGGCGGCGAGGAAGTGGAGGACCAGTTAATGCACCCGCTAGTGGCGGCAATCAACGAGATGGAGCAAGAATCGGCCAAGGAGGCGGGAGACTTGCAGGAAGACTTTCAGGACTCACATTCTTGAATTTGGGGCGGACTGGACGGACAAGATGCAGGCTCATAGCAAGTTGTTCCACCCCCTATAAATATTGCTTTATTGTTTTATTGTTTACTGACACATTTACCTTCATGTCTGTAATTGCAGGAGAAGGTAGTTTTCTATGCATTTCGGATAGAAGTTTCGGAGCTGTTTTGTAGGGAGTACTCTTGGGGAGGGCGACAGACCTTCTTTAGCCGGAAGTCCTACACGTAGCCCTTTGCGACGATGGGACTGGCGGGGGGGGGGGAGTTGGGGAAGTGTACAGTTGTTCCATGTTTGGGGATTCATGGGGATGACGAGAGTGTGAGCAACAGAGTTTTGTTTGGTGGGGGTTGGGGGAGGGGGGAGAGTTACTGCATGTCAGGATCGTCATACACACCCGGGAGCTAGATGCGCAACTTCCACGGACTCTGAGCAACCAGCACCATGATACAGGGCAGGATGCCGGATAATCATATGGAGGCAGCCCCGGTTCAGAGGTGGACTAAGATACTAACGTGGACTGTTAACGGCCTAGGCAGTAGGATTAAACGAGGGTTAGTCAATGCCTACATGAAGCGGGTGGGTCCTGATGTAGTCCTGCTACGGGAAACGCATCTACAAGGCACCAAATGCAGCTTTCTGGCCAGAGGGCAGTATAAAGTACTTGCGCATGCGGGGTTCACCACGGGCTCTAGGGGGGTAGCCATACTGATTGAAAGGAACCCACCTTTCGTGACAGCACAGACCTGGATAGACCCTCAGGGGACTTATGTAGAGGTGCGGGGATACTGGGGTAGGTAGGAGTACACAATCATTTCGGCCTATGCACCGCCAAAACTGCAGGCAGGTACACTCATGGGAGTCACGAACATCCTACTGAACACGTCAGACACCCTACAGGTGTTAGGGGGCGACTTTAATGATGTGATGGCCCCGACACATGATAGGACAGGGGATAGGGCCAGAGACTCGACCCCCACCCTGCTTTCCAGGGTGATTAATACTTTGGGATTGGTGGATGTGTGGAGATGGCTCCATCCCGAGGGCAGTGCATACTCGTTCTTCTCCGGCGCACACAAGGTACACTCCAGGTTAGATTACATTTTCATGGCTAGACACGCTCTAAGTGTAGATGATACGGCAGTGTACCAGGCGAGAGGCATATCGGACCACTCACCCATATTAGTTATGGTGGGGGGGAAGGGAAGGGAGGCGCACGACGTGGAGACTGACGGCCTGGGACCTCCAGAATGCGGACATACTAAAAGGCCTACGGGCAGATGTGAAAGTTTACATTGCTGAGAATGAGGGCTTGGTCTCGTCGCGGGTGGTTTTCTGGGAAGCCCATAAGGCGGTCCTGCACGACAGGGCCCAGAACAGACTGGCGCGGGAGAAGAGGAAGGTGCAGGAGGAGGTCAGATCCATGGAAGCCCAGATTTTGGCCTTGGAACGGGAGCATCAGCTCACTAGAGCCTCGGGGACCCTCAGACGGCTGTCGGATGTGCAGCGCCAATATAGAGACTTGGTGACGGGGGAGGCTAAGACACAGGCATAGGCGACGCTGCATCGCTTGTATGATGTAGGGGATAAGTCAGGGAGGCTGCTGGCATGGCTTAGCAGGAAGGAGAGAGCTGCGAGAGGGGTGGAGAAGGTTAGGGACGGCCAGGGGAGACTGGTGCGAACGGATGAACAGATAGCTGGGACCTTTGCTGAATATTACAGAGTATTTTATGAAGCCAGGGACTTAGGGTCGCAGGAAGACGCGATACAGTACATGGCACATATTGAGCTCCCAGTGCTGGCAGAAGAGGACCAACAAGACCTAGTGGACAGCATTACACTAGAGGAAACTAAGGGAGCCCTAACCAAACTTTGGGGGGGGAAGTCCCCTGGCCCCAATGGATTTCCTGCAGATTTTTTTTTTTAAAAAGCGGACTTACTGGCCCGCCATCTATTGGGGCTCTTCGACAAGGCAGAGCAGGAGGGAGAGTTGCCGCCGGACCTCCGTTTAGCCACAATAATCCCGATATTTAAAGAGGGTAAGCCCGCGGATGACTGTGCGTCGTATCGCCCCATCTCCCTCTTAAATGTAGAGGTAAAGCTCCTCGCGACAATACTAGCTCACCGACTGAGGCGGGTGATACTGGGTCTAGTTCACCTGGACCAAACGAGCTTCCTCCCTGATAGGGCCACCAGGTTAAACCTTAGATGGACCCATAATTGGCTGATGGAGGTGAGCGCAAGGCAGGACCCTCACTTGTTTTTGTCCCTTGACGCAGAAAAAGCGTTTGATACAGTCCACTGGCCCTTTCTTGAAGGGGGGCTGGTGCGGTTTGGCTTTGGACCTAAGTTTAGGAAATGGGTACAGTTGCTATATA
The DNA here is from genome assembly GCF_964261635.1 of Lissotriton helveticus. Taxonomy (NCBI): domain Eukaryota; kingdom Metazoa; phylum Chordata; class Amphibia; order Caudata; family Salamandridae; genus Lissotriton; species Lissotriton helveticus. Next base: position 733,845,381 of record NC_136070.1, read on the forward strand.
CCGACCCCGGAGCTAGAGTTAAAGTCAATGGGGTGATGTCCGGGGACTTCCCCATACGACGGGGGACCAGACAGGGGTGCCCCCTGTCTCCTCTGCTTTTCGCTCTTACTATTGAGGTATTGGCCTGTGCGGTTCGGCAGAATGGAGACATTAGGGGTTTTCAAATAGAGCAGTCAGATAACGCAGAGTAAAAAATATTGTTATATGCTGACGATGTCCTGCTGTATGTTACACACCCTGCCACCACGATCACAGCACTGTTCTCGGAACTGGATCGCTATGGAGCCCGTGCAGGCTATTAAATTAATTGGCACAAGTCGATCCTTTATGATCCCCAGGGAAGGGAGGACTGGATAGATCTGCCGGGGAGGCTGAAGACGGCAGGTGAGGGGTTTGTATACCTCGGGATATTTGTGACACTAGACATCAATCTTTCCTATGAAAGGAACATCAGGCGAATATCAAATAACTTTACAGAGGACGCGGCTAGGTGGAGGATGCTCCCCCTCACGACCCAGGGCCGTGCAGCTATGTTTAAAATGATGACGCTCCTAAAGTTTTTGTACGCTTTCCAGAACGAGTACATCCCCCTCCCACGCAGGGTGTTCATGGACATAAATGTGGAACTGAGGGCCTTCCTGTGGCTGGGGAAACAGCCCCGGGTGGCATTGGCGACCTTACAGAGACACCAATACAATGGCGGAATCTCATTGCCTAACATAGAAGCATACTATTGGGCAGAACACCTGGTGTCCATCAATGATTGGATACACACCCCTGCCACACACCCTACTTATGCACTGGAGAGGCAAGGCATGGCGTACCGTACATGCATTCACTACCTGTATGGGGGCAAGGGGAGGGGGCGATTGCTTCCTGCCACTAGAGTTAACTATAGAATGGGCGCAAAAGCCGACGAGACAGACACCAATATGCCGGTGCGCTTGGCTGAAGGAACTAAGTAAATTGCGGTGTTTCCAGAGATGGGATGACATAGGTATATCGGCACTGGGCTACATGATGAAGAGAGGGGAACTGAAGTAATTCCAAGCATTGAGGGTGGACTATGGGCAGCATCATACACAATACTTCAAATATGCGCAGCTGCAGCATACCTGGCTGGCAGAGGGGACTTTGACGGGAACGCTCCCAGAATACGCACCGCTGGAGGGCCGCCTGCTACAGGAATAGAGCCAGGGTAGGGCAGTCTCTCTGACTTACAGAACCTTGATGAATAACATACCTGATGGGCTAGTAAACCTTAAAAGAAACTGGGAGCGAGATATAGGGGAAATGGATATGGGGGACTGGGACACTGTCCTGATGCACCCGAGAGAGGTTGCCATTAAGTCCCGCTTACGACTTACCCAGTATAATATCCTACACAGAACCTACTATGATAGAGTGCACCTCCACACCATGGGAAGGGCTAGTGGCCTGAATTGCCTGCAGTGTGGCCGGGAAAGGGGGGACTTTTATCACACTATTTGGTCCTGCCCGGAAATCCAGACTTATTGGGTGGAGGTCCTGAGAGAGCTTGGAGAGGTTCTGGAGATTACCCTGCCGTTAGACCCCAAATTGGTCTTATTAGGTATGACAAATGACGTAGACCTGACTCGCCCACTGTTGCTCTTTTTAGTACTGGCTCTGGTGGTAGCCAAGAGAGAAGTGGCGAGGAAATGGGGAGTAGCCACTCTGCCACAGCTGGAAGAGTGGAGGAGAGGTATGGATCTATACATGGCTGCCAAAAGGGTCACGTACAAGGCACGGGGATGTACTAAAAAGTTTGGTAGAGTGTGGGGCAAGTGGCGCCGATACCATGGTCTGATGGAGGACTCTGAACGAGAGAGAGTGAGTGGTTATCCTGCCCTGGATAAGAGGGAGTGCGTTGGAGGGCATTGTGTCGTAATGGATGGGGGCCTGGGGAGCGATCTGATTGCACCAGTTGAAGTGGAGGACTGTGAATTGTCTTTAAAGGTGGAGGATGGAGGGTGGGGGGATGAAAGGTGGGGTATGATGATTAATAATGACATGCTTGTTATGTTTATGCACTAAAAAAAGCAAATAAAAACTTTTTTTTAAAAAACATAAACTAGAGATAATCATCCTGATTTTCATATAACAATACATCCAAATGTGCATAGTCATTTCTTTTCCTAATTGAAAGCTGAACAAATCAAATAACAGTATTTATGATTTTCACATTTTCCAGGTACAAACAAAATTAAACGCATGTTTATAGTTAAAAAGCATGTTTGATAAAAAGAGAGGTTTTAAAACTGATTTCTGGATATCCCTATAAAAACTACAAAAAAGAATAAAATGCAACATAGATTGTGAGGATTTACCATCACACGGACAGTCTGGTAATTTGGAACACCACTTTTCCGTCCTAGGGAATGCTACTAAATAATGTAGTGTACCCATCCTTAATCTAGTTAAATAAAATCTGTGCTGAATATTTCCTACCAGCGTTAAATATAACTTTATGCCCCTCATGAGCGGGCGTTCACAATAAGAAACCAGGCTCTGTTGTTGGGTGACAGGCCTATCGCTTTCAATTTCCATGGCATTTATACATCTCAATTTCAGGTCACTTTTACTAAATTCCTGCATAAGTACGGGGTTATTTTTGTCAATATTGACTTTACATTGTGTTAGGAGATTAAAAATATACTCAAGTCATGTGGTGATAACTGTATTCAGAAGCGTGATACGTCTGATTTGTGCTGGAAAGTAAAACACGCAACAGTTTGAGCAGGTGAGGGCGCCAGAGAGCTAACCCTCCGTTCAAGCTTACTGTCGGCGTTTTTCTTCGGCTTCGGCTGCGGCGGTTGGAGAGAGGAGTGGTGAGGCTTTGGGACGATTTTTGGAGCCGTGAACCGTGAGCCGTTCAGCCGTTCAGCCGGACCACTGGTAATCCGGTCAGCAGGTCCAGGCGCAAACCTGCGGGACCGGTTCGGAGAGTGAAGCCGGTGGGGAGCCCCGGGGAGGCGGCCGTCTCGGACGCGGACGCAGCTGGGGCAGAACTAAAGGACAGCCTGCAGCTGGCTAAAGGCGGTAAAGGTGAGCAGGGCAGGCAGACGGGCTGTGTGAGCGGTGGGGAGCGCAGAGAAAGGAGTGTGATAACGCCGCCTGCCATCACCACCACCATCTGCTAATCTGCTAATCTACTAACAGGGGCACTGTCACCGCCACGCTGTATCCCCAACGGCAGGTGAGTCCTGTGGTACGGTACCGCTACAGAGTCCCCACGGAGTCCCTAAAGGAGTGAGATAATCTGAAAAGGGTGACAGACTTTAAATCCCTGAAAATTTCACAAACACCAAAAAAAAAGACCAGCCACCCCTGTTTATAAACGACGGCAGAGGGGAGCAGCTCACAGGTGAGGAAGGGAGGAGAGTCAGGGGTGGGAGGGGGTGTGCATGTCAAGTGCTGAGCCCCGTGCACTGAGCGTACAACAACGACAACAACAGCAGTGTATCTACCATCACACCACTGCACCCACCATCGCACCCACCTTTCTGACCCCCAAATCCCTGTCAGCTCGAACAGGAACAAAAGGGTACCACTAGGGAGCAGAGCAAGACAAAATGAGATCTGGCACAAAGAGGCATACCAATCCCAGCAAAAAGCAAAAAAAAAAACCTAACCAGAATCTAACCCCCAAAGAGTTTTTATCTTCAGCATCAGACGTAGATAATGAGAGAACAACGGAAAGGGATAACCAGGGGAAATTAGGGTCTACACTGGTTAAGTTGGAGGCAATATCGGAGAAGCCTCGCTCAGAGACACGCAAAAACGGCCAGCATAAAATAAACAAATTCTTTTACTTGAAAGACCCGGTATCGGCGATCTTTTCAGCTACAGCAGAGTCACAAAACCTCCCAAGCCCAATACTTCCGGAGATATCAAAAACGCTCACATCATCAAAGGTTTATACCAAGGACAGAATGCAAACAAATCGAAGTGCACAGGAAAACGTAAAAGGCAATCCTGAACACAAGAATAAACTGACAGAAACAGTCCAGGTCCAAGTACACAACGCACTCAGTCCATCTGAGAAAATGGGTGTCAGACAAGAAGGCGATAACACACCTACTGCATGTTCATGCATTCATGAAACAAAGGAACAAAAGAACTCCAAAAACTACCTGTCATCAACACAAGACTTAGAATCACTGGAAAATCTCTTTGCACAATCAGGTTTACAAAACATTAGTTACAAAGAGCACATAAACATCAAGAAACCAGTAGAAGGAGTAGACACGGGAGTCACACTAAGACAAAAAACCGACCGGGAGAAAGAGCCCGATAAACCCGTTTCAAGTAATAATACAAGAAAATCGATCAGTATTACTAAGAAGAAAACAAATAGAGCACTAGATTTTGATCATTCGACAACTGAATCCCAGTCCTCAAAGGGGCATATACACGAGCAAAAGGCCTCTACTCCACGAAACACAAAGGACCACGACAACGGCTGAATTATTTCGATCGACGATACCATTACTGTCAGAAGCGAAGCAAAAATTCAAGGCCAGACGGTCCCTATCCTAATTTCATCAACAAGTAGGAACGATCAGGCAAGTGCGAATTTAGGAAACAGAGCAGGTCCTCAATATACTCAAAACTGGGGGAAATCCCTAATCAGTACATTGGACCAAGCAATAAAGGCTTTAAACTTCCAGTCGGACAAATTGGAAGTACAAATAGACTTGATAAACATCATAGCTGAGCATATTTCTAAAATAAGCGCAAAAGTAGACACAATATTAACAGCACTACCCAAGAAGGAAAACGGGGTTAACAGTGTGATCAAAAGTAGAAATAACTCAAACACAGGAAGTGGATCACAAATACATAACAACACAAAAACTAGTCGGTGCAAATGCGGTAGTATAATTGAAAAACTGGCAGCCCTCCCTGAGATTCTAACCGACATATTGGGAGCAGTCAAATCCTCCGGCGAACAAAACAGAAATTGGGAACACGTGATCGACACACAAAAGGAAGGAACTCTAAGAGGCCAATCTGGAAGCCACATTCAGGACCAATCACCCAATAGGGGAGAGAAGAAAGCAGTCAAAGGTCCTGATAAAGGGTCGTTGGAAAGCCATGAAGAGCAAATTAACGAAGGTTCGCCTACGCATTCGACCGAACAACAGGATAAACTTACAAAACGCCAACGAAAAAGAGCGAGGAAGGCCCGGCCTAAACAAAAGAAAAAACTCTTCTGCGTTCCGGATCACATCTTCCCAATGTTCAGAAAGAGACAAAGCCAAGACCCCCAAAAACCAAGGGACAGGCTCAATAATTCAGCCATCTTGCAGGACCAACAAGACCCGGAAAGGGTAAGTTTTTCCTTTGAGAACTCCGCAAAGATGGAAGAATCACAAGAATCAGAATCAAAGGCCCCTCAAGGGCCAACGAAACCCAAACAACTAATAGAAGACAAAATTAAACCCAGATGTAACTTTAAGGATACCATTCGAGTAAGATTGGATGTAGACAATGTCCCACCGGCCAGGGATAAAGACAAGGTCATCCACACCATCAGTAGCAATCCACATCCAACTTTTTCACCACTTCAACCAAAAGAGGTAGAGGAAATTAATAACAAGGAAAAAAAAACCCAAAGGAAAAATGCAAGCTTGCCTGTAAGAGAACAAATAACGACTCAACGTGATCATGACCTAAAAGCATTAAAGATCACGACCAATGCAATAGGTAGAAGTGTTATAACAAAGCAAGATCTCAACGAACAAGCGCAAATAGTCCAATGTACAGGAATTAGGTTTGGGATGCAAACTGTAACTGGAATGGAAATGCCACCTGCCACCGTAACAGAAAGCGATTCGAAAATTAGGCCTACCAGTATGAAAAATATTTCAAAACTAGAAACAGACAACACAAGAGTAATACCAGATGAAATCGAACCAATAGTTACATTTATTCCAGAGTTTGAAACATTGGGAAAACACGACATCCTCAATCGAGGAAACATCTTAAAATTGATCAAGGAAATCCCAGCACTTAAGGGAATTGTCTCCCAAGATATGGAAGTAGTAGAGTTTCAGCATAACAGAGCAAGGCCAGGAATAGAAAACTCAGTTACTACTTGGAAATCGAAAGAGATAGCAGCACAAATTTACGCACACAAAGAAATATTCAAGAACTGGGGAAATAAAATAATTCAACACAAACAACCGAAATATCCTTATCCTCTATATAACAGCTCGGAAAATCAAAACTACAAGGAGCCCCAAAGGCCCCAAACAAAATCGTGTTTATACTCAGCTCGAGCAACCTCCCCAGAAAAAGGAATAGCAACAAAATCTACACAGAAAAATCAGACACTTACTTATCGGGTTTACGGTAGTAACCAAGACTGGTCTTGGATCCCAACCGCACTAAACGAAAAGAGCTCCTAGAACTAATCATGCAAACGTATCCAGAAAACATGCAATTGGGAGACAAAACGACACAACACCAGGAGACCAAATCAAACTATGTTCTTGGAACGTGCATGGTTTTAACTCTCTAGAGCAGGATCACGAAACTCTAACTTTTTTTGACAACTCAGACATAATACTCTTGCAAGAAACATGGAACTTAACACAATTAGGAATTCTGGGTTTCTCGGATTATCACATACTTGCAGAAAAACACGCCAAATACGGTCACCCTCGTGGTGGTTTATCAATCTTCATCTCTCAGAAATACAACTGGACCCAAGAAACAATGGACCTTGGATTAAACTGGGTACAAGCAATAAAAATAACAATACAGCCTCTGCAACAACTGCTAATATTAAACATTTACATCCATCCAGACCAGAAAACTAAAATGGAAACATTACTAACCCTTATCAAAGCTTTACAAAAAACAAATAAACAAACCTCCATGATAATCTCAGGAGACTTCAATCAAAACGTACTTAACGCAACTATGTCAAGTTTGCATAGAGTAAAAAGGGCAGCAGTCGCAACAACCCAAAACATTCGAAGGAACATAGAAAAAATGGGCCTAACAATACTAAAGAGTAAGAAACCGTGCTTCACCTACGCGAGCGGCAGTGTTAAATCAGTATTGGACTTCACACTGGTATCAACGAATCTAACAGCCGCAATAGTGGACTACACAATAGTTCAGCGTCCTGAAAGTGACCACTTTCCACAAATTCTCAGGCTTGACATCATTGTCCCTACAGCCGAGAGAATGAAACAACTAATTCAAGAAACAGAGAAATTTAACTTACGGAAATTGAAATGGAGGGGCGAGGACACTCAAAATATTATGATCACGGCCACCACTTTCATGCGCCAACACGAGAGTTTTGACAACGGCGAGACAATAAAAACTTGGGAAAATCTATTAGAGGTACTAATGGAAAACCACTCTGCACACCCGAGAAGAAACAAAGACCACACAAGAAAACCAGTGCCCTGGTTTAACAAGGACTTAAAACTAGAAAAAAAGAAATTAGCCAGAGCCCAGCGATTGGCAGTAAAGAGCCAACACACAAACATCGCAGACCTCAGAATCATGAGAAAGGAATACCGAAAAAAACTGTGGGCAGCTAAAGGTCAATACAAAGAACAAGTATGGACAAAGCTACTGATCTCGACAAAAAAATCATCCCCCAGAGAGTTCTGGGCAATTATAAACGAAATAAACATGGGACCCACACTACAACAGGACCCCGGGATCAGCAACACGGAATGGGAGACACATGTTAAAAATCTTTATTTAAAAAAAGAACCCCAAATAACCAGAAAAAAAGAACAAGGAAGACCAATGGAGGATGAGGACTCTAGTTTAAATCCACATGACACCGTCATAACAGAATCATACCCTACCCAAGAAGAACTAAAGATAACACACGCACAATTAAAAAGATTAATACAGAAATTAAAATCAGAGGGGGCCCCGGGGCCAAACGGCATTCCAGCCACAGTCTATAAATCAGACACGGACTTCTGGGCCAACCTACTATCCACACTTTTTAACGACATCTTAAAAAAAGGAACGCTCCCGGAAACTTGGAGAGGAAACATCATCCACCCAATTCACAAGAAAGGGGACCGGAAAGAGCCTGGAAACTACCGTTTAATTTCCTTAATAGATGTTGAAGCCAAGTTGTATGCATCTTGCCTATTGAAAGAGCTGCAGGACTGGGAAACCTTAAGGAAAATAATCCCAAGGTTTCAAATAGGATTCAGATCAGGGATGGGGACAACTACCAATCTGGTCAGTCTTTGCTTAATAACAGACAAGGCTAAAAAAAGAAAACAGAACCTATATGCCTGTTTTGTCGATATAAAATCAGCTTTCGACCATGTTAGCAGGCCCAGGCTGTGGAGCAAGCTAAGAGAGTGGAAGATGCCGGAATACCTAATAAATGCAATATCAACACTATATAGTGACACATGGGCCAGGGTTAAACAAGGAAACGGTCGCAGCCTGACCAACAAAATCGAAACACAGGACGGACTTAAACAAGGCTGCGTCCTTGCTCCAAGCCTCTTTAATCTATATCTTGCTGATATTGGAAGAAAAATTGAAGTAATAGAAAGCCACGCACCAAAACTAGGAAACACTCCGGTACCCATAATGCAGTATGCCGACGATATTGTCTTACTCAGCAAAACACCTGTCGGGCTGCAACGCCTAGTGAACACGCTGGTTACGTACCTATCAGAGGAAAACCTGGAGTTGAATAAAAACAAAACTAAAGTGCTGCGAATCACGGAGGGAAAGAAACTTAAATATACATGGACAATCAACAAATCTCCACTCGTAGAACAGGATTCGTACAAATATCTGGGGATGACCATCGAGAGCGGTATAAAAAAAAATAAGCACATCCAGGTACTAAGAGGAAAAGCGCAATCACTAATCTATGCATATAGACAATTGCATAAGACAGTGGGCGGCCCAAACTACACCCACTTACTAAAAGTCATGGCCGCCCAGATTATTCCAATCTTGTCTTATGGTCTAACTGGATGGCTCGGGAGCGAATCACCAATCTTAAACAGCTTACAAAATAAAATATACAAAGTGGTGTTTGGGTTGCCAAATGGAGCATCAGCAGCCCAAGTTCGATTAGAATTTGGTTTACAAAATCAAGTAATTAGGTCAAATTCTACATTCGTAAAACTTTGTCACAAGCTCCGTCTCGCACCAGGTGACTCCTGGGATAAAATGTGCTGGGAGGATATAAACTTCCAAATAAACAAGCCGAATACCAACCATTGGGGAGAATTCCTTAACCAGAGCTTGTCAACCCTTGGACTCCACGAGGTATGGAACAAAAACATTGACCACAAGCAGTTTTGCAAAATTGCAAATGGATCAGCAAAAAAGATCTCCTTGCTTACAGACAAAAAAACCCTAAGCAAACGGAGACACGCCTGGACAGTAATCAATACATACTCCACCCAAAAACCGCAAGCTTTTCTAGCCCAACATTACTGTCAACACTTAAAAAAAACTTATATATCGTACCGTATGGGCTCGCACTTTACAAAAGACTTAATGCCTTCCTGGAAGCGCAAAATAGACAGTGCCAACTGTAGACTATGTGGAGACAAGAACGAAACAGTGGCCCACATATTATGTGTATGTCCTATACTGCAAGGCCTAAGAATAAGACATCTTCGGGGAATTTTCAATACACTGAAAATCCGGACCTGCAGACAGGCGGTTATACGGTGGCTAAGCGGCGTTTCCCCCATTCTTACATGTCGAGGAATTTAGTTCATGTCCATGGCATTAAAACAGATACAAGAAAAGGAACAGGCAAATGAAATTACAAAGACTAAAGCAAAATAAATGGGCTCAATATCGTCGTATGAGGTATATGACAAACTGTAAAGACTATTGTTAGATAATTATTAGATTTAATGACAAGTTTTAAACCTGTATTTTAAATTTTGTGGACGTGCATTTCTTACTGCTAGTAAAGATTGTAAAGATTTTAAATAATCATACAATAAAAACATTATGACTTACTCAAGTCATGGTATTTTCATGCTAAGGTCAAGGGCTAGACAATCCGTTATTAAATCTTTTGTAAATTTAGTTTCTTCTTTTGCCCACAGCCCTTGCCAAAAGGTCAGGCCAGCCATATTTATTGTGTCGCTTATATATGGTACCGACAATTCTTTATGTACTATAATGTTTGCTGTTGCTCTTGGAACTGCCAACAATTGTTTTAAAAACGTATTTTCATTGGTTTGTAAGGAGGCTGTATTAGCTCTCCACCAAATCGCGGCCCCATAATAGACCCCTGAGTCACACTTATTCCGGTACAGAGTTAAGATTTCTCGTATGGGTTTATTTCCTAATTTCGTGGAGAATCTAAAAATACTCTCCGTGATTCTTAAAAATGTCATATTACATGATTCAATATGCATGATCCATGAACCGTTCTTATTAAAAAGCATCCCCAAATATAAAAACAAAGGCACTCTATTAATAGCAACCCCACCCACATGGTGCTGTCTGTTCTTAGGCCTGTTGCTCCCGCATGTCATGAGAAAGGTTTTCTTTAAATTTAGCTGTAAATCTTTATCAGTCATGTATAGGGCAAAGTTTTCTATTAGGCGTGGCAGACCGTTTGCTGTCCTAGAAATTAGGACAGCATTGTCTGTATATAATAATACCGGTGTGGGGCATACTTCAACTTTCGGGGCATCTGCAGTAATATTTTATAAAAACAGGTCTACGTTGTTAATGTATAGGGAAAATAAAAGGAGCGCTAATACACATCCCTGTCTGATACCACACGTGACCCTAAAATCAGGGGTACAGTCCCTCATTTTACCATACCGCACCCTAGAGGTTGAAAAAGCATACATTTGGGATAAATATGAAATAATTTCTATAGGGGCAACTAGCCCTTTCAATGTTTGCCATAGTTTTTGGTGGTTAACTAGGTCGAAGGCGCTCGTGAGGTCGGCGAAACATAAATGAAGCGCCCCATTCTAGGCTAATGTATACTTCCCTATTAGTAATTCTAAGTTTAGACATTGCTCTACCATCCCGATACCCCTTCTGAAACCATACTGGCCCAGTCTTCAAGCCTTTCCAGCATAATTCGGCCCATCAGCTTAGAAGTGGAATCAAGAAGGGATATTGGCCTGTAGCAATTTGCCTTCTCGCTAGCCCCTTTTTTTAAAAATGGGTATGATAATACTTTCAACCCATGTAACAGGTAATACCACCCCAAGGTGGCATTAAAAACATTCAATAAAATTGGTTTTCAGAAATCCATATTATACTTAAAAACATCAATGGGCACTGCATCCGCGCCCGCAGCTTTACAGTTAGCACTTATTTGAAGAGCTAATTTAATTTCATCTGACGGTATTGATGTTGATTTAACTGGCACCACTAATATAAGGTTTCCCTTTTTACTATCAGTCATGTTTACAGCATCTGGGTTAAAAATACTCTCCACATGTGACACCCAGTGTTCCGGGGGTACTACAATATCGATCTTTACTGCATTGTTCTCTTTAAAATACTGTTGATTGATTGTCTTCCAAAAGAGAGATGAGTCTTTCAAATCTGCTGCCTGAATGAATTTCTCCCATGCACCTTCACGAATCTCCCTTTGCCTTCTTCTCAAAGCGTTTTTGTAATCTTTCCTCACTGAACAAATCCTATAGGGGTATCTTGGCTTTTGTTTAAGTGCCCGTTTCAATTCCCTATTCAACCTAGAACACTCGTGGTTAAACCATCTAGGGTTAAGATAACAAACTTTCTTCCCCCTTTTGGTTGTTAGGTCACCTGCAATTTCATTTGTATTATTGCAGAAGGCATTAATAATTGCTGGTTCCGAGGAAGAGCTATCCAAACAAGTTTCTAATTCTCTTTGAGTTTTCCCTTTAAGGTTTTCCATGAATGTAACTGGATTCACACCCGACCATTTTATTGAAACACCATTATTTTTTTGAGTGTTAATGTCGGTGTCCGCTGACTTATCCCGTGCTTTTGGTGACAAGTTTACTTTCAATGACACACTTAAGGGGTGAAGATCACAAAAAAAGACTGATATTTATCAAAACCAGATCACTACCATTGGCTGATATGATAAAGTGATCTACGTTTGAGGATGACCTTGTTCCTACAAAAGTGTGTGTATTTATTTCACCTTCTGGTGTAATAGGTTCTACAGCTATTAGGTCATATTTATGCACTGCGTTGTTGATGGGTTCCCTGTACATATCATGCGAAAAAAGTGGAATCCCATCGCCAAAGTGATCACAATACCCACAGGGTTCTCCAGCTTCAAAGTCACATTTAACACAATTAAAATCCCCCGCCCAAACTAAAACGTAATCCCCTTCTACTCCCTTTAAGAAAAGGTCCATATCACTTTCTAATAACTTAATGACCTTGCTCTTTGTTTTATCAAAAACATTATTATACAAATGTATTACGATGATGGCTTGATTTTCTTTGGAATAAAAATACAAAATCTGTTAATATTGCGATAAAAAAAGTTTTCTTAAGGGTCAGAGGTGAGGTAACTGTGATTAATGTGTCTTAGCCACCTTTCCCTCTTCCCATCCTAGATGGGATGGCGTTAGTGCAGATGGTTTGGTAGCCATTTATAAAGAAGGGTTCAGTGCGCCATGTTTCTTGGACCAGTACTACCCCGTACCCATCCAGCGTTTGCAACCAGTTGACATCACAAACCTTGTTTTTAATCCCTGCGATGTTCCACATCATAATTCTTAAGAACTCACAAGGATATAAACTAGGATCAACTTTCGTCATGTTACTAATAGGAAAGAGGTTACTGTTATTATACAAGGGTTTATTTCCAAAGCCTCTGTATGGAACAATACATTAAGATTACCATTTTCCAAATTGGTAGTTGGATTGAAAATATTGACATCACCCGTAATGCTATGTAAAGACTCTTCCATAGCAGAATCCTCAATTTGTGTTATAAAATCAGCGCCTGACAATCTACAATTAATAGTATGAATAGTATGATCCTTATTCCTAGACGGGAGATCTGCGATAGTATGTCAATCTATTTCGCTGCATCTCCTCAGTGGTGCATACCTATTATACAGTGGCATATTTAATGGTGAGTTAAATCTCGTATTTGTGTGGATATTGCTATAACTAGGCCTATAAAAGAATCCCAATGGGACGGCTATTATGTGATCAATGTTATCAGAGAAATATCCTTTTCCATCATTCAGTAAGACATTCAACAAATCGCCCACCAATTTGTTACTTCGGAAATTTACCACTATACAATCTCCCTGACATGATTTACTAGATTTACCCAGCCAGTTAACTCTCTTTAACATGATTATGTTGTGATATATTATGTGCACCCTGACATTAGTGTTTACGGAAATCCAATGGACCACTTGATTCTTTAAAGTCTCATACGTTTCCTTCTTGTTTACCATTAATTTAGGCACATTATTTAAGACTATGACATATGGAGTTGCCTCACATGGTAAGTTTAGTGTCCCCCTGTTTTTTTATCACAATATGTAGTTCTATTCGTCATAAGTGATAACTGAGTTTTAGGCTCTCTTGTAGCATGGTGAGTGTCTTCTTTTTCTTCTTAGAGTAGACTTATATCTTTTGTCGATTGTGTTAAAAGGGTATCCTTCGGTGTGGATATGGTAACCGTCTCGCTTTTGTTTGCAAGGCTAGTTACAATAACAGGGCTTGGATTTCCTTTTACACTCCCCATTAGGTTATGAGCTAGCTTAGAGGTGCTAGATGTCTTACTTGTCAATTTAGAAAGTAATGTTTCAATAACCATGTCCGTTAAAAATGCCATATCCTTCTGTATCAGCTTGATTTCTGACATTGAGCGTCTTTCGATACTGTCCATTTTGCCATGTAATTTCTTAAATAGAATTTCAAGATCTAGGGGCTTCTGATTTATAAGATCGCGCTCCCCTCTAATCGGCCCAGGATTAGCTCCCCCCTTTTTTTGCTTAGGTTTTGTTTTAGCCTTAGTTATAATCGTAGCTGTCTGCTTCTCCACTTGGCTATTTATTAGCAGTTCGTCCTGGTTGTTTCATTTTTTTCGCCAGGGGGGATATCGTAGATGTATCATCTGTTAGTTCTGAGATTTCCAAAGATGAGGTTAGGACAAATGGGTTAGAAGATTTATGGATGTTTGCGTTATTAGATTCACTTACTACAAGTCTCTATCTCCTTGCCCCTACCTCTCATATTACTCTCAGGTACCAAGGGTTACGTTCCACCTTCTAATGCAGTCTCCTTTAAAGCAGCATCAAGCACTGTTTTAGTTGCTGCCAATTGCACATCTACATGAATAATTTCATTGTTAATAAGACCCACAGCATTTTTTAAATATTTTGTGATGGGAGCATTCTTCATGGGCTTCTTCCCCCCTTATTGTGGTAGTTTCCTTTTGCCCATGTTTAGTCAATGTTAATTAACAACCGACGAAGAACGGCGTGGGTTTCTCTAACTGTGGTTTCTCAGTCTCTGCACTTCCAGCACTTCCAGGGGGTTGTCTCTTAAGTGCGCCGGCTGACGCCAGAAGCACGCAGGTGCCTCCTAGCGCAAAGGCTGCTGGGTGTTGTGGTCCGGTCCCCCTTGCTCAGGTAAAGTGCGCTTTGCTCTCCGTAAGGTTTAACAACACTGAAGGGCTCCTGCTCCTGCCCTGGTAGAGTGCACTGTGCACTGTACTTTGTGCCCAAAAAGAAAGTATTTCACAGACTGCTAGAAGCTCCTAAACTACTCAATCCACTGGGGCATGGAGACTCAATAGTTTTCAGTAGCTGTCGTTTTTGAGAACGGGATGTGGGGGAGCAAGGGCAGCACTGGTTCCAGCTGCAAGAGTGGGGGTGCTGCAAACCGTACCCGGAAAAAACGGGCCGTCTCCGTGACACCTGAGGCCAGTACTCAGAACAACTAGATCAAACTCTACGCCCGCTCAACCTGCAAACCTGCTTCCTTGCTTTCTTCCTCTTTCTTCTTTCTTCCAGTTCCAGTTCTTAGCCACCCCCTTCACAATCACCGCAACCTTTCCGTACTTCAAAAAAATGGAGTACAGGGGGGAGTTACTTCTAATCTCACTCACTGTTGGCCACAAGACCCAAGCCGCAAACACAAACCGCAAAGGCAGGCCAGCCGCTACCCGCTGACCGCAAGCTCCCTCCAAGCGCGGCTGGTGCAGCCCAACTCAGCGCCGCTCTTCACTGCCTGTTCACCGCTTCATTGTGCCACTCTCTGCCTCACTCAACCCCCACTGCCACTTTCGAATGGCAGACTTGTGGGGGGAGCAAGAGATGTGAGCGGAGCCTAACCAGTCCTCAACCCAGCAGCGGGAGTGTCAGCGTTCTCATCAGAGTTTCTTAGCTCCTCACTCCTCGCACACAGAGGGCTGATTGCAAGAGCTGGACTGGGTGCAACCTCTCCCTTGCAGGTTTCGGCCTGGTGTCAAATCCTGTCCTATTCAAAGTCTTAGGGTGCTCACTTTCAGTGTCCTTGGGTAAGTCCAAGAAGAAATATAAAGACAAGTCTTGATGCAAACACAAGAAGGCCAAGCGCAATTCACTTTCGTTACATCCTGCTGATTCATGGAGAAGGTGCACATTCAACACTTATAAGATTTGATGTAGACTAACATCATCTTGTTCAGACTTGATTTTGAGGTTTGAGCCAATGTGCCTGAAGTTTCCCAGAATGCTTTCCATTCCTCAGCAGATTGAGACCTTTACCGTGAGGATCCAACCTGGGGTTTGTCCCGACGTCTAAACTGGACAAATTTAATCTTCATTGCGAGCTATGTGGTTTCTTTCGAAAATTAAAGCTCAAAGCTTTGTTCGAGAAACAAGGCAACAGATCATCAAACGAAGATCAATGTGAAACGGGCTTATGTCTTAAATTGACATTCATACCCCCTCCCACACCATCCCAGTGGAGATACTGATGTTCGAACAAGCTGTCTTTTAACGGCATTGATAAATTGGAAATGAAACAACCCTTCTTCAACATGAGTAAGGAAGAAAATCTCGCCCTGGAAAATCTGAAGAGGTGTGATGACATAGTCATAAAACAAGTGGATAAAGGCGGAAGAGTTGTTGTACAGGACAACACGGCCTACCAAGCAGAATGCCGAAGACTACTCTATATATAGCGCCGGGACACTCTGCCCGAGTAGCCGAGCGCTCTATAAGACTCCTATTAACATAACATAACATAACATAATTACTATACGACGAGAGGAACTGTGTTCCATTGGCATCCAATCCAACTCTTGAGCTGAGGCAAGAAATCAGATCCCTGGTTGACCATGCTAAATCCAGGGTCATATATCCAAACAGGAGGCTGACTTTCTAACCAACAGTGAGGGTAAGGTCCCTTACTTTTACACTCTGCCAAAAATGCACAAGAACAAAAATCCTCCACCTGGTAGATCCATTGTCTCTGGAATAGGGTCTTCATTAGAACCCTTATCAAGATTTTGTGATTTTTTTCTGAAGGCTTGGTGCAGAACACTGAGACCTACTTGCAAGACGCCAAAAGTTCACTCAACCTTTTGGAGGATATCACAATAGATGAGACAACGTTTCTGGTGAGCTTCGACATAGAAAGCCTCTAAACCAGAATTCCTCAATATGCTATATAGATTGTCCACACACAAGAATGGGTTAAACGATAACATCCCGTGGAATTCAGTACAACAGAGATAACGTCCTGTAATATCCACTTAATCAGTTGAGAAAGTAAATTGCTTGACTCTCATACTAACCACTATAGCCTCATTAGGGTCCCTCATGACTTCCTGCCGGGAATCTAGATAAGAGATAGAGGGTCTCTACCCCATGGGGCATGAATAGTTAATGACTCCACCTAACAACCCATTATAATTGGCTCTATGGTGGTTTTTGGGATGTCTCTTCAATATAATCGGATTTAGTGATAGAGGGTGAATTGTTCTTGGTGCACACCCCTTAGTTGCACCGTACATTCTGTTTACATATGCCACAATGCTATTAGTCCATTACATCATTACCATGACAACCCATTGTCAACTGTGCTTATCTCTAGGAGTAGGAATAATTAAAATAATTTTCCTTTCCCCCCTTTTTCTTTCTTTTTTTCTAGCAATAGAATCAAGGGTATCTATTGCCTCGTTTCAGTGCGTACATCTGAAACTACTTAGAAACTACTTAATGGTTTTACTCTGATACCAACCTTGTTGAGCATACTAGAGCATGGTATAGTCCTTGGTTGCTCTTTCCAGCCGCACCACCATTTAGCGCTTAGCCACACCCCCGACTGACGTCTTCACGCATACACGTGATCATGTGATCACAGCAGGCGTGTCGTACCCGGAAGTACTACGGAGCCAGTCTGCGTTAAATGGCAATGCAATGCGCACACGGAGATCCTTGGGTTGCCGTGAAGGGTTATCCACATAGGCAAACAAGCGGGCGGCCTGGTTTGACGGAGTAAGTAGATATTTGATATACGGGTGCCCTCTGCTGTTCCACAAACTCTTCCCAAGGTATGTGCTGTGTAAATACTTCAATGTCACTTTGAGTTTACCTCCATAGAATGTGACTAGAGCCAGCACCATAACCCCGGCTTCAATGAGGCACGACTGAATCAAGTCTCTAGTAAGCCTAATATCTCTGTTTTATGTCCGGCAGTCTTTCAGCACAAAACATGCATGCATGCATTTATAAATAGCTCCTACCTTAATATATGCTCATTTTGGGTTTGGTTGACATGCTATATTGGGGTGACTTTCCGCTCCGGTTTAATAATGAATGGTTGGCACCATTTATTTGTATTTCACAAACGCATTGTACACCGTGCCTGGAGTGCTTACAACACAGTGCGTACCTCGTTGAATGCCTCAATATGAGCCATGTATGAGAGGATCACATTGACCCGCTTAAGGTCAGAGCACACGTGATTGATTATAATTACGAGCAATTGTTTATTTTCCTTTCAGATTTTTCCCTTTCACAGACTGCTGAGAGGTCACCATACTGTAAGTACACGGTGTGGTGGATGATTGACCCAGAGTTGGGTACAACTTAGCGCCTGTATACCACTCGTGTCACTGAGGTAGGTCCTGCAAAAAACCTGGTAACATCACCAAAGGTTGAAACATGTAGACCACGATCACTTTTTACTCCCACAAAGATACCATAGGTCAAGTTAGCCAAGTTAGGTATCTCACAATTGCTTTTAACCTTGTCTTGTTGCTCCATATTACAGTTTTTAGAGAGTTAAATGAAGACAATTTTAAAATTCACCTTTTTCACTCACCTGCACCACTGTTGCGACTAACCTGCTCCACTGTAATCAGGTGTTGAAGCACACCCGAATAGCATTCGGCTATCTGAGTGGGACCCCAATGATGAAGCATGTCATCAACTAGGTTGGTGAGTGAGGGATCTTCTTAAAAAAAGGAAAGCTTTTTCCTTTTGTGTATCCTGCTCTATACCACGTTCACATTTTGTGCCTTCAGGTAGACTACTTCATTTGTTTAATAGGAAGATATTTAAACACCCGGGCAGCAACTATGTTCTCAATAGAATTGATACCTTGATTAATGAGTGCGAGAACATTTGTGTGGAAAACCAGACTTTGCATCCAAATCCAGGTAGTCCAGCCGGCAGACCTCTCTCAAGTCCATGTTCAAGCCTAAGCCCAAATCGCCCCTACATTATCCCAACAATTTTCCAAAGACAACCCCCCTAGAGGGTATCTATAGTACCACAAAAGCTAACACTGACCACTTTGGACACATCCCAACGCTTGATTACTCCCGACTTTTGCCCTGACACTAGCACCCAGCACCCTGAACCCGTAATTCACTGCACAAATAGATTCTTTCCTCTTCAAGATCTTACCGATGAACATAATGACAACGTGCCCCCGTTGCTATCTCCTCCCGCTTATACGACCAGCTCAGAAAACAAAGCAGAGCCTCTGGATACTCACTCTCTCATAAACGCACTTAGAGCAGATATAGGTATATGAAAACTATGCTAGAAGGTCTTACCACCTTAGTTAAAACACTACTGCAGATGGATCCATCTCACACTCAGTATGGCACCTCCGCATATAGTTATTTCCTGCAACTCTTCCATAATGACTTTGCAACACAAGTGTCTGCTTCTTCAAGAAAAGGTTGTACCTTTCATGGCCCTACCTTACCTCAACCTGTCATCTCTGCTATTCCTGTCTGTAGACAAGCTCCAACTGACCCCTTAGTAGGGAGAATAAGCAATCCTAATATTACTATCCAAGACAAACTCAAGAGTCTAGCAGCCCCACAGGACCCCCCAAATAGTTGCAGGGCTGTACTTTCAAAACATGCCCAACCTTCTATTTATGATAGCCAAGACCCTCTGCCCCCTTTAGCTACTCTAGCTATCACAAACTCGCTGCAAACTAAAAGAGTTTACATGACTAATGTTCCAAAAATTAATACCAAGTACGGTCATGAGAGCGAAGACTCCATGATCAATAAGGTGACCCACTGGATCAGTCAGTAATTAGAGATGATATTCTTAGGGCACAGAGGTGCACCTCTCCAACCTATCCATTAGATAAAATGGAGATTACCCTCAAGGGAACTGAGTTGGTGGAAAACCTCCTTGCGCTAGAATTTTGCACCTGCCCTCCTGATGTATCTTCCATCCAATTTAGGCACACTCTAATTTTTTAGCAAGGCAAGACACCAGCCTTAGAGCCACCACGCCAACGGGTAGGTATGTCCTCGTTTGAGGTCAATGACTGACTACAGGATCTAGCTCCACACTGCCCTGATCGATTCTCAACCACATAGCTAGTCCCTTTGACACACCAACTTTTCATAACATCTTATATTGCAACAAGAGTAATCCCCAACGCAGGTCTAACATAAGTAGACCTTCTATCCCTATCAAAGAAGAGATAGCCCTGGGCATTTTCACAGATTTAGCTTCACAAACACCATCCCATTTATCAATCAATTACAATATGTCCACACAAAGTGCTACTCTTTGTCCCACTCTTCATCAACAGCTGAAGATCGTGTCATGGAATGTGGCAGGACTAAGTAGTAACATCCCACTTCCTCATTGGAACCAACTAGTGGAAGGTTTCAATGTCTGCGTTTTTCAGGAGACGTGGAGTCTGGTCCCACTATATAAAGCTGGTTACACTTGCTTTCATTTACCTGCCCTTGATTGCCGAATTACCTTTCAAGGAAGCTCGAGCATAGATATCATGTGGTTAAAATCCCCTGTTGGAGGCACCTTACTACGAGCTAAGTAACTCACCCTCGACAACCACTAGGGAGATTGTTCCATCAAACTGAAAAAAGTTACTAAAATGGAAGATGGTAGCTCTGCATGACAAAAAGATAGCTGGTATTAAACACAGCTTAATCGCAAGAACATTCGAGCTCCAGGTTGCTGTGTATAGCGCAAACAGACTGGCGGATATTTCTAGGGTTCATACGCACACTGTCACCCAAATTAGTGCATACTTTTAAGTTCCCAATCTGGGTAAAAAACTAGCAATAATGCCTAGGAACCTTATTCGTGGTATACTAAAAATTGCAGGCAAAAAAGATAAATCCTGGCTGCAGCTATCAAAGAGAAGAACCAGCTGCTTATAAAAACCGCTAGAAAATCCTAGAAAGCAGCCCAGCGGGAGGCAAATCCTGCTGGCAGCAACTTAAAGAAGCATGCTCATCCAAAGACACTAACCTGTTTTGGAAATTGGTCACCTGGGGGAGCAAATCAGGTGCATGCTCACCTCCGAACCACATCACTGGCTAGGCTTGGCACGATCATTTAAAAAAGCTTTACACAATACCAGAGGCCACTGTAGCCAAGGAACTAGGGGCCAGATGTAGCTCGCCAATTACCGGTCGGTAACGGCCGATTTCGGCCATTACCGACCGGTATTTGGGAATTGACATGTAAGGGGCATTTTATTTACAGAATCGGTATATTTACTGATTCGGTAAATTTACAGAATCGGTAAAATACCGATTCGGTAAATTTACCGATTCTGTAAATCAATATGTAGGTGGCACTGTAATCAGTGCCACAGGCCCTTACCGAATCGTTGTTTACCATGGAATACTATTCCATGGTAAATAACGAATTCCAGTGTACATGCACATCTGTGCATGTACACCTGTGCCATGTGGCACACAAACATGCCCTAAGGGCATGTATGTGTGTCACATGGCACACAAGCCAGACACAGGGGTGCAACAGGGTGTCAAAGTGACACCCTGTCCCCCTTGTAAAATCGGTAATTTTACCGATTCGGTAACTACCGAATCGGTATTTGCTATTGAATCCTATGGGCTTCAAGGCCCATAGGAATCAATGGCAAATACCGATTCGGTAATTACCGAATCGGTAATTACCGAATCTTACCGATTCTGTAATTTTACCGGATTTTTTACCTACATAGCAACTACCAAATTGTAAATACCGAATCGGTAAAATTCGGTATTTACCATTTGGTAATTTGCTATTACCTACATCTGGGCCCAGATGGGTTAAATGGGCCTATTGCAGAATCTGAGTGTTTTAATCTACAAGAGATAGAAACTGCAATAAGTAACATCATCCCTTCCAAAGCAGCGGGTCCAGATGGCTTGCCAGGTGATCTTTTTTGGCCGACTCCCCAAACTGGGCATGTTACATCTTATTATTAGTAAATGCAATAGCTAGTGGAGCTTCAGTCTCAGAGTCATGGAGGGCCTCTGAAGTGGTCCCCCCTTTATAAAAAGGGTACCCAAATTGATCCTTCAAATTACAGACCAATCAGCCTAATTGATGCTATGCAGAAGGTCTTCGGCCGAGTGCTTCTGCATAGGGTACAGTCATGGACTGAGGATGAAGCCATCCTCTCCCAGTACCAGGCCAGGTTTAGACCAAGGACTGGGACAATGGACCAGGTGTTTAGACTCCTCCTTATATATTGAAAGGTAGTGGTTTTAGGCAAGGGCAGTCTTTACCTCGCATTTATAGATTTGAAGACTGCCTTTGACCTGATCCAAACTGTGGACAACGCTTGGCGAGATGGGCATCCCCATTTGTCCTTAAACTACTGATCCGGCTCCACCAGGGCAACTAAGCCCAGGTCAGGTGGGGGGGGGGGTGCAGGGACAGCTAACAGAATGCATCCCTGTCAACAGAGGAATTTGACAGGGTTGTGTTCTGGCCCCAACTCTGTTTTCCCTGTATGTGAAAGGGGTGGCTGTTTTTTTTCAGGAGGTCCCTGCAGACGTGTCTATCCTGGGAGGCAACAAGGTACCAACCTTGTTATTTGCAGAGGATACCCTGCTGATATCTATGACCCCAGCTGGGTTGCACTGACTCCTCGATAGATTCCAAATTATTTGCGACAATCGGGATTGGTCATAAATAGCTAAAAACTAAATGTATGGCCCTCAACTGCCACAAGTCATATAGGAACAGCCCTCTGCTGGGTGCGGTACCCCTGGAAAGGGTAGATACTTTTGATTACTTAGGTGTAAGACTCTCCGACAAAATGTCTTGAAGACCCCACTTAGCAAAGATGCAGTTGGGACACAAGCGAGTGGCTGGAGCAATAGGTAAAGAACACTGCCTCTCACATACTAGGCCGATAGCCCCCGCCCTTCAAGTTTATGATGCCAAAGCAGTTAGCGCTGCTCTCTACGGAGGAGAGGTCTGGGGAGTCGACAGGCTTGATGATCTCTGTCAATCCGAACATACGTTTTTAAGAGATCTGATAATGGTACCTAAATATGTTTCCTTTTTGCCTGTATTGCTGGACATGGGAAGGCAGTCAATCAGCGATGTAGCTAGACTACGCCCATTACTCTTCTACACTCGCATTAGGAGGACTCCTGAGCTTCTTCCTTATGCTGAAGCTCTCACTAAGATCATCTGCCTAGCAACAGGCTGCAAAATATGCTGGGTCTCCAATGGGAAAAAAAACGTTGACAGCCATTGTGTGGTACTGAAAATTTTGGAGCTGTGTCATAAACATCGTCGTATCATGACGATTTTGATATCAGCAGACCGAGAATGGCTAGTACACTATGCACAAGCATTTTCGTCATATTCAAATGACAGAATCACCCTGAAATCAGAGTTTTCGTCCTGAACCCTCAGGTTCCATTTTGTGTACGGCAGCCATTTTGTGAGTTGCCCTCACATAGGCCAATGATTAAGGCCAAACACGATTCTGAAGGACACGTACACCTTTCCTGACTTCTCTGCGACCTGGGCAAGCTGACTCCACTGCCCAAGGCCAAACCTGTTCGACCAGTTCCTTTCCCAGTAGCTGATCAAGATTAAGCATGAAGGCACAGGAGATCGTAAACCTTTATTGCACACAACTATGTCTTATCTTACTCACACCTGTCTCTGCTCCTTTCTTTATGGCCTGTTTACGATGGGGATGTGCCGGGTTTTTATTATGGGTTTGTGCAGCTTGTGTAAGAAGGAATGTTGGGTTTTGCATGCTTGCAAAAGCTGGGACTGCCCCTTACTTTTCTACTGAGTCATGTAACGCTAAAAACATATAAAAGGCCTCTGTCCTCTGTGTTCCTCAGACTACCTCATTCAGTTGCTACGGCTTCTGGGTGACGTGGCCTCACTTATGATACTTAATAAAGATGTCTTTTCATATTACAGCTTCTGTGCCAAGTTCTTTGTTATATTAGTAAGTATTCCCTGAGAACGAAAATCTCAGTACTTCAGTTGGCGCCCAATGTGGGGCTCATCAGAGAAGTGACTTTCTGTGGGAGTGATCGTGCCAGGAGACTGAAATAAACTGAGGAGGACAGAACAGGATTCTACTAAGAAGGTACTCTGTGCACGGGGATTCTGGAGATTCTTTGATTCTGCAGCCCAGTATATTTCTGATCTTCCTGATTTTTGATCCTCCACATGATGTCACTCCTGACTGATAACCTTTTTTGCGTGAGTATTCTTAAAAAGACCATTAGGTCATGTAGAACTTGACAGTTAGAATCTGGATAATATTTTGATTAGTAAAAGTAAGAGTTAAGTATAAGTGGGTCGCTCCCAGTCCTTTGTTCTTTGATTTTTGGATTTTGATTGGTTCTTAGTTTGATTTGTCCTTAGTTTTATTTAAAGATTGCAATTTTCGAAAACCGAGGGTCTCGTATATTTACGAGTGTATCGATAGGGATAGCCCCTTGAAGTTTGAAGCTAGATTAGTGAGCTATAAGATGCCTGATCTTAGCGAATTTGGAGATTTGTGTTGGCCAACTTTGTATACGTTTGTATTAGCCGGCTTCCCCTAAAGGGGATATCTAAATAGGTTTAGATTTAAAAAAAAGATATTTCTTCCTTGGTGATTTTGTATCCCCAGGGAATTAAAAATATGACATAATACAACAACAAGGATCCTTTGTTCTGCGCAGTTTTATGAATGGAGATATGCAGAACGATTTTTGGTGTTCTGCCAGCCAAAGCTAGTGAATTAAGTATATTGTGGCTTCGTGCACATACAGCAGTCTGTTGGGCTGTGTTTTTGCAGTCTTTTGGAACCCTATTGAGACGTGTTTCTTGTAAATATGACTTACAGCTAGTATTTACAAATGGCTTTGTTTTCGTCCTGAGTGTCGATTTGTGGGTTCAAAGTGTGTTTCAATGTCTATGTGGTTTTTTTCATTGGTGTAACTTCAGTATGTGAATTGCGATGGCAATTTATGAAAACAATAGCTACAGCACTGTATTGTGTGTCCTGAGTGTTTGAATCATTTCTCTTTATGTTTGCAATGAGCTCAATGTGTTTGTGGGTTTCTTGATTTCAGTCTGTTAAGTAAAATGTCAGATTAATTAATATTTAGTAGAAATTGAATAACACTCCAGCAATTTACTATGTCACATGCTAAAATCGCTATATGTTGCTATTTAATTTACAGACTAAGCAAAAACGTATATGTGCAAATTGTTAAATGCTTAAAATAGATAAGTTAAATTCACATTCACTAGGAATATGAAGGTCCTCAAAGATAATTGTGTGTTTTGTAGCAAAACGAATTTATAGCATTTTTTTTTACTTACATGCATTGTAGTACATGTAAAAGGCAAACACCTCAGCTAAAGTGAATTTTTTCTTGCTAGATTTAAATGCATCTTTTTGCATGCGCATTTTTAAAACTTGAAATGTCTGTTTTCAGTAAAACTGAAAGCGTGCTCAGGTTTCAGCACTCTTTCAGGTTTCAGCCTTTCCTGCCTTAAGGCAGCAGATGTTGTTTTTCAAAGGCCATAAATAGCATTGGAATGTTTATTTAGCCCAGGACTTAGCTGTTAGTTAATCACAGTTGGCCTTTTTCATTTCAGAATAGTGTTTTAGAGGGTTACAAAAATAAGGTTCATCACTTTGTATCACTGGAAGACATTCCAAATGCGGTTTTCCTCTCTTAAAGCATTTTTTTCAAAGTATATTTTTTGGGTTCTATTGCTAAATACTGATTGTCCTTTAAAAAATGGCGCGAAAAATGTCATGTTTTAAGTTAGGCTTTTGTGCTTAGGCGCATAAATGAATGTATCTAAAAATGATAGGCAAGGGATGCAGCTTACCTTTACATGTGGAATTATCATAAAAACAGATAATTGGTTTCATTGAACGAAAAATTATTAATTGTGGAAAAATTATTTGAGAAAAAAAATAAGTGCTTTTTAAAATCGTTTTTTGATATTTATAAAGCTTAATACTCATACTATGACCTCCTAGTATTAAAATTTGCTTTAAGTTATGTGTTACGGTGTAATTAGGTAATTTGCATGTTGGTTTTCACTTGGCGCAGGCGTAAAACCTCACTTTTTCAAAGGAATTAGATGTGATATGCTTAATGTCCAGTCTTTGCAATGTGTAAAGCACATTCTGAGGATGATTAATAAGTAATATAATTGTAGGATTTTTATTTTTAAGTGCCCCAAAGATAAAAGTCGAAATTGAGTCAAATGGGTTTTTAACACAGATTCTTGTCATTTACCATAGCTTGAAAGTGTCTCTGGCTTCAGTAAATGCATACATTTGTGCATAATACAAACTTGTGGGTTATTATTGAGGTTGTTTTTCATAGCTCAGTGAACCAATGTGCCCGGTGCAGAGGTTTGTGTTTAATATCAGGGTTGAAGGTTCTAACTTTAGCGGGGCCCATTCAGACGTTCATCAATGTTAGGTTGCTAAAATGAGTACCATTGTATAGGGTGGTAGCAAACATTTGTTCTAAAAACTGGTATGTGTGAATCCTTCACAGTAAATGTAGTAGGCCTTCTGTCCTTGTCAGCCTCGAAATGAACAGAAACTGTGGGCTAGGAGAACAGGCTGCTCGAGTTGCGTTAGGATGCTATCTTTAGTTTTCCTGTAAACAATGGAGGAGGCTGTCATGTTGACATTGTGACGTTTTAAATTCGAGCCTTGTCTCTGTGTAATGCAGAATAACCTTGCTAAACAGGCCTCTGAAAGGTGGAATTTCTGGTTTAAAGTTAAAGACTTAATTCCAAAGGGAAATATAAAAAGGTTTCTTGAAAAGTTTCTTTAAAAGTCCCAACATCATGACATTTGTATTTCTGCTCTAAAAAAATAATGTCTGCTAGTACAGAAAACGAAGTGTTGCATTACGTCTTAGACAAAAACATAAGATGCAGCCTTTTACTAAAATTTTGAAGCCTACATGAATAAGTAAGGACGATTTGCCAATTAAGAATTTCTTTTTTTATATCGTGGAGATTGTGGCACAAGGCTAATTTTAGGTGTCAGGGAAAGGATTTTACCTCTAAAAGTTGAAAAGGCTTCATGTTGCAAGGTGACTGACAAGATGGTAACAGTTAAGTAATGGAAATTTATTTTTGTGTTTGTTAATGTGTATCATGTTTTGTCTTCCGCTTAAAAGATACAATTGATGTCTGTTTATTATCAGAAATGTCTCTCTTTTGTGTGCTGTGTATTTTTTTTTCTCTTTTCGCTTCTGCTCACAGATCATTCATGGATTGCTCTGGGGGACTTTAAGCCTAACAAGACACGTGAGTTTGGTTGGTTGAAATTAGATGTTTTTTTTTTGCGCAACTCCTTTGAAAAGAAATGTCCATGCGTTTTTCATGTTTGTGTATTTTGTTTTATCATGAATTGTTCTTGCTGGTTCTGTGTGTCCGAGAGTTGTATTTGACAGCAGATACCCACTATTGGTGATCTACTGTCAAAAAGGAGGGTATCCTTACATGGTAATATGCGCCACCGCTCATTTATATATGCTATCGTTTTACAGCGAGGATATCTGATGGCTTGACGTCTGTTTTGTGCATTTTTGCATGTTTTATGTTTTATGTTGATGCTTAAGAAATTATTACAAATTCACCTGTGTTGTTGTGAGGGGACATGTATGACGATACGTGTCACTTCGCTGATACTAAAATTCACAGATATGATATGATTTTTTTTCATATTGTGAACCAGACAGACAACACTTCACCAGTGTATGTCAAATTTGGCTATAAGTATTGAAGAAAAATAAACAGCAAATTGTGTCATTTTTAGTCACGATACTGCCCTTTCCTGTAAGGAACAGGCAGCCCTAAAATTATATATCCTGATTGGACATAAGGATAAATTATAGATTTGTGACTCTTGTACATGGTGACCTAATTTCTATATTACATTAGTCAGTGTTATTCTGCTTCCTAAGTAGTATATGGCTTGTACCATAGAAGAAACCAGGTTTCATTTTTCCCTGAAGAAGGAACTGGAACATTAGCTGAGATTACCGTATATGGTGCAGAGGGCCAGCAGTAGAGTTACATTTGTAAACTATTGTGATTTTATTTTTGTTTGGGTGTATCACCCATACTCTTTGTATTGTGTCACATGCCTGACTATCACCCAAGCACATCATGCCTAGTTATTGGGGATTTTAGCTGTGTCCTAGTCCCATTCCTCTTTTTCCGTATTCCTTTCACCAGTCAGCTTTTATTATTATCAGTGTATTGTTCAGGTTCGCACTTTCAGATTGCAGTAATGTACCATGGACCCCCATTTTATATGTAATTCCCTGTTGCATAACTAGACTGGTTTCTAAGAATTTTCTTTAGGCCTATTCTGATGTTTTTCCAGTCTGACTGTTAGGACTGTTAGGACTGATTAACTGACTCAATACTATAGTAAGATAAGCTTTCCACCTCAATAGGAGATACATTACATTTTTTGATCATGACAAATTCAATGCCTATTCTAATTTGGTTTTTAGTTCCTTTTTTACTGCTTTAATTTTTGATGGACCAGATGTATTATAAATAATGGAAATACCAGGACTCTCTAGTTCTTGTCTTTTGTTTCCACATCTTGATAATTAGCTTTTGTATTTCATAGTCCACCTGATGCACAATTAGTAAAAGAAAGTATCTACATGTCCCTGATAATATGTATGTGATCTCTCTTTTGAGATGTGCTAGATGAGGAATTTAGGAACACTTATATGAAATCATTGAGATAAAATGTGTTTACCCAATTAGACGATGCCACTATGTGTGAGGACATCCATTCAGACAGAATTCCCATGTCGCTATGATGATGAAAGATATGCTTTCACACGGAAACCCAATTGAAGAGCCTAGAGGCACTGTTTTGCCTATTGCCTTTATTTTTGTATTGCCTCTAAGAATGACAGTGTATCTCAACGCAGAATTGTCCCATGGCGTGTGGCCACTCCTTTTGAAGATCGCAGGCCACCTGTTTGCAGTCCCCTTGTTGTACAATGAACTGTTTAAAGCATCGCACTTGCTTCATCAGAGGGCGTTCAACATCAGAAAAGAAGGAGGAGCTGGTTTTGCCACCGTCCCTTGAGATTTCAGTGCAAAAGAGCGCCTGTCATGTGCTGGTTAACCTCTGACAGTGTGCAGTCCCTTGAGATTTCAGTGCAAAAGAGCGCCTGTCATGTGCTGGTTAACCTCTGACAGTGTGCAGTCCCTTGAGCCCCTTGGCCTGAGTTTTGGCCCCGCACCCCCTTTTTTCCTTTGCTTCAACGGAAGTGCAGTGCACCAGAGGATCCAAGAGTGGCAAAAGGCACTCCATTCTGGTGCCCATGAAAGAGCAGCCTGAGTATCCTCTGACACTGAATGATGAGTGTTGGAGTCTAAGAATGGTCCCGGGTCTGCACGGGATGATCTGTGCCCATTAACCAATGAAGAGCACAATATCTGTAGTGTCTGCCGCAGAGGAGAGATACGGTGCACTGCCTTGAGACATTGAGACTTTGTGAATGAGCTATGAGTGTTTGCCAGGAGGGCACTCCAACAGATACTGAGCATCAGAGCATGGGAGGCCTGAATCCAAAGGCCCATGCAACAACGGGAGCAGACTTGATTGGACAATAGAAGCCTGCCAGAGAGGCTTTTTGAACAGACTCTGGGCATAGTTGGTTTCACAAGAGGTTTCCGTGTGATTGTATAGACTAAGTGTTAGGAGAATGATTTTATTGTTCTGCTGGCATTATTTTAAAGTAGTATTCTGTTTAGTAAAAGCAGAATAAAGTCCATTTACTGTGAAAGAGTATCCCCTTTTCACCTCAGAGCATTAATGAGGGTCACCACTGTTTCACTTGAACATATAATGAATTACAGAAATGCATGAAAAGACCTAAAATGTTACTAGATCATGTTAGGATTTACTTTTTGCTTAGGGTTGTGAAAAATTATGATTTCATTTGTAATAGCGGTCACTACTTCGTCTATATGTTCTTAACAACGTGTTTTCTAGTGTTTTTAAACATGACCTTGTCTTTTATGCGTGGGATGGTTTTTGCTGCCCAATTCACATCTGTACCCACCTCCCAACCTATTTCTCTTCCTACTTCTACTTCTTTGCATTCTTTCCAGATTTTACCTGAACATGGACTAGTTAGGAGGTCAGAGTTTACTGATAATTCCTTTTGTACAGTTTCTGCATCGACACCAGTTAGTAGTGAACATCGCTAATTGTTGGGTGTTTGGTCTTATACCATATACTACAGATAGAGGCATTCCCTATTTGGTCCTGCCATATATGGCCTTTGTGCTACTGCGTGTGTAAGGAGACCTGTCCCGAGAGAGTCGCTAAGTAATAGGATTATGCTTCAGCAACATCTTGATGATTTGATGAATATAGACCTGGACTCAGACTAGCGTGAGTATAGGTTATTGCCTCTGTAAGGGCAAAAGGAGCGTCTGTGGTACTGAAAATTTTGGACTTGTGTCATAAACATCGTCGTATCATGACGATTTTGATATCAGCAGACCGAGAATGGCTAGTACACTATGCAAAAGCATTTTCGTCATATTCAAATGACAGAATCACCCTGAAATCAGAGTTTTCGTCCTGAACCCTCTGGTTCCATTTTGTGTACGGCAGCCATTTTGTGAGTTGCCCTCACATAGGCCAATGATTAAGGCCAAACACGATTCTGAAGGACACGTACACCTTTGCTGACTTCTCTGCGACCTGGGCAAGCTGACTCCACTGCCCAAGGCCAAACCTGTTCGACCAGTTCCTTTCCCAGTAGCTGATCAAGATTAAGCATGAAGGCACAGGAGATCGTAAACCTTTATTGCACACAACTATGTCTTATCTTACTCACACCTGTCTCTGCTCCTTTCTTTATGGCCTGTTTACGATGGGGATGTGCCGGGTTTTTATTATGGGTTTGTGCAGCTTGTGTAAGAAGGAATGTTGGGTTTTGCATGCTCGCAAAAGCTGGGACTGCCCCTTACTTTTCTACTGAGTCATGTAACGCTAAAAACATATAAAAGGCCTCTGTCCTCTGTGTTCCTCAGACTACCTCATTCAGTTGCTACGGCTTCTGGGTGACGTGGCCTCACTTATGATACTTAATAAAGATGTCTTTTCATATTACAGCTTCTGTGCCAAGTTCTTTGTTATATTAGTAAGTATTCCCTGAGAACAAAAATCTCAGTACTTCAGTTGGCGCCCAATGTGGGGCTCATCAGAGAAGTGACTTTCTGTGGGAGTGATCGTGCCAGGAGACTGAAATAAACTGAGGAGGACAGAACAGGATTCTACTAAGAAGGTACTCTGTGCACGGGGATTCTGGAGATTCTTTGATTCTGCAGCCCAGTATATTTCTGATCTTCCTGATTTTTGATCCTCCACATGATGTCACTCCTGACTGATAACCTTTTTTGCGTGAGTATTCTTAAAAAGACCATTAGGTCATGTAGAACTTGACAGTTAGAATCTGGATAATATTTTGATTAGTAAAAGTAAGAGTTAAGTATAAGTGGGTCGCTCCCAGTCCTTTGTTCTTTGATTTTTGGATTTTGATTGGTTCTTAGTTTGATTTGTCCTTAGTTTTATTTGAAGATTGCAATTTTCGAAAACCGAGGGTCTTGTATATTTACGAGTGAATCGATACAGATAGCCCCTTGAAGTTTGAAGCTAGATTAGTGAGCTATAAGATGCCTGATCTCAGCGAATTTGGAGATTTGTGTTGGCCAACTTTGTATACGTTTGTATTAGCCGGCTTCCCCTAAAGGGGATATCTAAATAGGTTTAGATTTAAAAAAACATATTTCTTCCTTTGTGATTTTGTATCCCCAGGGAATTAAAAATATGACATAATACAACAACAAGGATCCTTTGTTCTGCGCAGTTTTATTAATGGAGATATGCAGAACGATTTTTGGTGTTCTGCCAGCCAAAGCTAGTGAATTAAGTGTATTGTGGCTTCGTGCACATACAGCAGTCTGTTGGGCTGTGTTTTTGCAGTCTTTTGGAACCCTATTGAGACGTGTTTCTTGTAAATATGACTTACAGCTAGTATTTACAAATGGCTTTGTTTTCGTCCTGAGTGTCGATTTGTGGGTTCAAAGTGTGTTTCAATGTCTATGTGGTTTTTTTCATTGGTGTAACTTCAGTATGTGAATTGCGATGGCAATTTATGAAAACAATAGCTACAGCACTGTATTGTGTGTCCTGAGTGTTTGAATCATTTCTCTTTATGTTTGCAATGAGCTCAATGTGTTTGTGGGTTTCTTGATTTCAGTCTGTTAAGTAAAATGTCAGATTAATTAATATTTAGTAGAAATTGAATAACACTCCAGCAATTTACTATGTCACATGCTAAAATCGCTATATGTTGCTATTTAATTTACAGACTAAGCAAAAACGTATATGTGCAAATTGTTAAATGCTTAAAATAGATAAGTTAAATTCACATTCACTAGGAATATGAAGGTCCTCAAAGATAATTGTGTGTTTTGTAGCAAAACGAATTTATTGCATTTTTTTTACTTACATGCATTGTAGTACATGTAAAAGGCAAACACCTCAGCTAAAGTGAATTTTTTCTTGCTAGATTTAAATGCATCTTTTTGCATGCGCATTTTTAAAACTTGAAATGTCTGTTTTCAGTAAAACTGAAAGCGTGCTCAGGTTTCAGCACTCTTTCAGGTTTCAGCCTTTCCTGCCTTAAGGCAGCAGATGTTGTTTTTCAAAGGCCATAAATAGCATTGGAATGTTTATTTAGCCCAGGACTTAGCTGTTAGTTAATCACAGTTGGCCTTTTTCATTTCAGAATAGTGTTTTAGAGGGTTACAAAAATAAGGTTCATCACTTTGTATCACTGGAAGACATTCCAAATGCGGTTTTCCTCTCTTAAAGCATTTTTTTCAAAGTATATTTTTTGGGTTCTATTGCTAAATACTGATTGTCCTTTAAAAAATGGCGCGAAAAATGTCATGTTTTAAGTTAGGCTTTTGTGCTTAGGCGCATAAATGAATGCATCTAAAAATGATAGGCAAGGGATGCAGCTTACCTTTACATATGGAACTATCATAAAAACAGATAATTGGTTTCATTGAACGAAAAATTATTAATTGTGGAAAAAGTATTTGAGAAAAAAAATAAGTGCTTTTTAAAATCGTTTTTTGATATTTATAAAGCTTAATACTCATACTATTACCCCCTAGTATTAAAATTTGCTTTAAGTTATGTGTTACGGTGTAATTAGGTAATTTGCATGTTGGTTTTCACTTGGCGCAGGCGTAAAAACTCAATTTTTCAAAGGAATTAGATGTGATATGCTTAATGTCCAGTCTTTGCAATGTGTAAAGCACATTCTGAGGATGATTAATAAGTAATAAAATTGTAGGATTTTTATTTTTAAGTGCCCCAAAGATAAAAGTCGAAATTGAGTCAAATGGGTTTTTAACACAGATTCTTGTCATTTACCATAGCTTGAAAGTGTCTCTGGCTTCAGTAAATGCATACATTTGTGCATAATACAAACTTGTGGGTTATTATTGAGGTTGTTTTTCATACCTCAGTGAGCCAATGTGCCCGGTGCAGAGGTTTGTGTTTAATATCAGGGTTGAAGGTTCTAACTTTAGCAGGGCCCATTCAGACGTTCATCAATGTTAGGTTGCTAAAATGAGTACCATTGTATAGGGTGGTAGCAAACATTTGTTCTAAAAACTGGTATGTGTGAATCCTTCACAGTAAATGTAGTAGGCCTTCTGTCCTTGTCAGCCTCGAAATGAACAGAAACTGTGGGCTAGGAGAACAGGCTGCTCGAGTTGCGTTAAGATGCTATCTTTAGTTTTCCTGTAAACAATGGAGGAGGCTGTCATGTTGACATTGTGACCTTTTAAATTCGAGCCTTGTCTCTGTGTAATGCATAATAACCTTGCTAAACAGGCCTCTGAAAGGTGGAATTTCTGGTTTAAAGTTAAAGACTTAATTCCAAAGGGAAATATAAAAAGGTTTCTTGAAAGGTTTCTTTAAAAGTCCCAACATCATGACATTTGTATTTCTGCTCTAAA
Source organism: Lissotriton helveticus (assembly GCF_964261635.1). Taxonomy (NCBI): domain Eukaryota; kingdom Metazoa; phylum Chordata; class Amphibia; order Caudata; family Salamandridae; genus Lissotriton; species Lissotriton helveticus. Next base: position 733,879,223 of record NC_136070.1, read on the forward strand.
AAAATAATGTCTGCTAGTACAGAAAACGAAGTGTTGCATTACGTCTTAGACAAAAACATAAGATGCAGCCTTTTACTAAAATTTTGAAGCCTACATGAATAAGTAAGAACGATTTGCCAATTAAGAATTTTTTTTTTTTTATCGTGGAGATTGTGGCACAAGGCTAATTTTAGGTGTCAGGGAAAGGATTTTACCTCTAAAAGTTGAAAAGGCTTCATGTTGCAAGGTGACTGACAAGATGGTAACAGTTAAGTAATGGAAATTTATTTTTGTGTTTGTTAATGTGTATCATGTTTTGTCTTCCGCTTAAAAGATACAATTGATGTCTGTTTATTATCAGAAATGTCTCTCTTTTGTGTGCTGTGTTTTTTTTTTTTTTCTCTTTTTGCTTCTGCTCACAGATCATTCATGGATTGCTCTGGGGGACTTTAAGCCTAACAAGACACGTGAGTTTGGTTGGTTGAAATGGGATGGGTTTTTTTGCGCAACTCCTTTGAAAAGAAATGTCCATGCGTTTTTCATGTTTGTGTATTTTGTTCTATCATGAATTGTTCTTGCTGGTTCTGTGTGTCCGAAAGTTGTATTTGACAGCAGATACCCACTATTGGTGATCTACTGTCAAAAAGGAGGGTATCCTTACACGGTATTATGCGTCACCGCTCATTTATATATGCTATCGTTTTACAGCGAGGATATCTGATGACTTGACGTCCGTTTTGTGCATTTTTGCATGTTTTATGTTTTATGTTGCTGCTTAAGAAATTATTACAAATTCACCTGTGTTGTTGTGAGGGGACATGTATGACGATACGTGTCGCTTCGCTGATACTAAAATTCACAGATATGATATGATTTTTTTCATATTGTGAACCAGACAGACAACACTTCACCAGTGTATGTCAAATTTGGCTATAAGTATTGAAGAAAAATAAACAGCAAATTGTGTCATTTGTAGTCACGATACTGCCCTTTCCTGTAAGGAACAGGCAGCCCTAAAATTATATATCCTGATTTGACATAAGGATAAATTATAGATTTGTGACTCTTGTACATGGTGACCTAATTTCTATATTACATTAGTCAGTTTTATTCTGCTTCCTAAGTAGTATATGGCTTGTACCATAGAAGAAACCAGGTTTCATTTTTCCCTGAAGAAGGAACTGGAACATTAGCTGAGATTACCGTATATGGTGCAGAGGGCCAGCAGTAGAGTTACATTTGTAAACTATTGTGATTTTTTTTTTGTTTGGGTGTATCACCCATACTCTTTGTATTGTGTCACATGCCTGACTATCACCCAAGCACATCATGCCTAGTTATTGGGGATTTTAGCTGTGTTCTAGTCCCATTCCTCTTTTTCCGTATTCCTTTCACCAGTCAGCTTTTATTATTATCAGTGTATTGTTCAGGTTCGCACTTTCAGATTGCAGTAATGTACCAGGGACCCCCATTTTATATGTAATTCCCTGTTGCATAACTAGACTGGTTTCTAAGAATTTTCTTTAGGCCTATTCTGATGTTTTTCCAGTCTGACTGTTAGGACTGTTAGGACTGATTAACTGACTCAATACTATAGTAAGATAAGCTTTCCACCTCAATAGGAGATACATTACGTTTTTTGATCATGACAAATTCAATGCCTATTCTAATTTGGTTTTTAGTTCCTTTTTTACTGCTTTAATTTTTGATGGACCAGATGTATTATAAATAATGGAAATACCAGGACTCTCTAGTTCTTGTCTTTTGTTTCCACATCTTGATAATTAGCGTTTGTATTGCATAGTCCACCTGATGCACAATTAGTAAAAGAAAGTATCTACATGTCCCTGATAATATGTATGTGATCTCTCTTTTGAGATGTGCTAGATGAGGAATTTAGGAACACCTATATGAAATCATTGAGATAAAATGTGTTTACCCAATTAGACGATGTCACTATGTGTGAGGACATCCATTCAGACAGAATTCCCATGTCGCTATGATGATGAAAGATATGCTTTCACACGGAAACCCAATTGAAGAGCCTAGAGGCACTGTTTTGCCTATTGCCTTTATTTTTGTATTGCCTCTGAGAATGACAGTGTATCTCAACGCAGAATTGTCCCATGGCGTGTGGCCACTCCTTTTGAAGATCGCAGGCCACCTGTTTGCAGTCCCCTTGTTGTACAATGAACTGTTTAACCACTTGGCTGCTAAGGCACCTGATGCACTTCCATTGACTTTCCATTGAAATCAATGGAAACTCCATGACGAGTTACCCTTGTCATTAGCACTGAAGGGGTTAAAGCATCGCACTTGCTTCATCAGAGGGCGTTCAACATCAGAAAAGAAGGAGGAGCTGGTTTTGCCACAGTCCCTTGAGATTTTAGTGCAAAAGAGCGCCTGTCATGTGCTGGTTAACCTCTGACAGTGTGCAGTTCCTTGAGATTTCAGTGCAAAAGAGCGCCTGTCATGTGCTGGTTAACCTCTTACAGTGTGCAGTCCCTTGAGCCCCTTGGCCTGAGTTTTGGCCACGCACCCCCTTTTTTCCTTTGCTTCAACGGAAGTGCAGTGCACCGGAGGATCCAAGAGTGGCAAAAGGCACTCCATTCTGGTGCCCATGAAAGAGCAGCCTGAGCGTCCTCTGACACTGAATGATGAGTGTTGGAGTCTGAGAATGGTCCCGGGTCTGCACGAGATGATCTGTGCCCATTAACCAATGAAGAGCACAATATCTGTAGTGTCTGCCGCAGAGGAGAGATATGGTGCACTGCCTTGAGACATTGAGACTTTGTGAATGAGCTATGAGTGTTTGCCAGGAGGGCACTCCAACAGATACTGAGCATCAGAGCATGGGAGGCCTGAATCCAAAGGCCCATGCAACAACGGGAGCAGACTTGATTGGACAATAGAAGCCTGCCAGAGAGGCTTTTTGAATAGACTCTGGGCATAGTTGGTTTCACAAGAGGTTTCCGTGTGATTGTATAGACTAAGTGTTAGGAGAATGATTTTATTGTTCTGCTGGCATTATTTTAAAGTAGTATTCTGTTTAGTAAAAGCAGAATAAAGTCCATTTTCTGTGAAAGAGTATCCCCTTTTCACCTCAGAGCATTAATGAGGGTCACCACTGTTTCACTTGAACATATAATGAATTACAGAAATGCATGGGAAGACCTAAAATGTTACTAGCTAATTTTAGGATTTACTTTTTGCTTAGGGTTGTGAAAAATTATGATTTCATTTGTAATAGCGGTCACTACTTCGTCTATATGTTCTTAACAACGTGTTTTCTAGTGTTTTTAAACATGACCTTGTCTTTTATGGGTGGGATTGTTTTTGCTGCCCAATTCACATCTGTACCCACCTCCCAACCTATGTCTCTTCCTACTTCTACTTCTTTGCATTCTTTCCAGATTTTACCTGAACATGGACTAGTTAGGAGGTCAGAGTTTACTGATAATTCCTTTTGTACAGTTTCTGCATCGACACCAGTTAGTAGTGAACATCACTAATTGTTGGGTGTGTGGTCTTATACCACATACTACGGATAGAGGCATTCCCTATTTGGTCCTGCCATATTTGGCCTTTGTGCTACTGCGTGTGTAAGGAGACCTGTCCCGAGAGAGTCGCTAAGTAATAGGATTATGCTTCAGCAACATCTTGATGATTTGATGAATATAGACCTGGACTCAGACTAGCGTGAGTATAGGTTATTGCCTCTGTAAGGGCAAAAGGAGCGTCTGTGGTACTGAAAATTTTGGACTTGTGTCATAAACATCGTCGTATCATGACGATTTTGATATCAGCAGACCGAGAATGGCTAGTACACTATGCACAAGCATTTTCGTCATATTCAAATGACAGAATCACCCTGAAATCAGAGTTTTCGTCCTGAACCCTCGGGTTCCATTTTGTGTACGGCAGCCATTTTGTGAGTTGCCCTCACATAGGCTAATGATTAAGGCCAAACACGATTCTGATGGACACGTACACCTTTCCTGACTTCTCTGCGACCTGGGCAAGCTGACTCCACTGCCCAAGGCCAAACCTGTTCGATCAGTTCCTTTCCCAGTAGCTGATCAAGATTAAGCATGAAGGCACAGGAGATCGTAAACCTTTATTGCACACAACTATGTCTTATCTTACTCACACCTGTCTCTGCTCCTTTCTTTATGGCCTGTTTACGATGGGGATGTGCCGGGTTTTTATTATGGGTTTGTGCAGCTTGTGTAAGAAGGAATGTTGGGTTTTGCATGCTTGCAAAAGCTGGGACTGCCCCTTACTTTTCTACTGAGTCATGTAACGCTAAAAACATATAAAAGGCCTCTGTCCTCTGTGTTCCTCAGACTACCTCATTGAGTTGCTACGGCTTCTGAGTGACGTGGCCTCACTTATGATACTTAATAAAGATGTCTTTTCATATTACAGCTTCTGTGCCAAGTTCTTTGTTATATTAGTAAGTATTCCCTGAGAACGAAAATCTCAGTACTTCAATTGGACTCCAGGCCTATTGGGCTGACCAGGAATCCCCAAGGTGAGATGAGCTCAAATGACTGTATTGGAATGGGTGGACCAATGGGAGACACACAAACCTAATGTGGGCAAATTAACAACAGAATTCTACTCTCATAAACAAACTAGATACTTCAGCCCTTTCTCAACATAATCCAGGTCCCTAAAGACAGGATGTTGTATTTACATTTTAGGTTTGGAACTCTCTCTGTTCATGAGACGACTGTGAAATGGCACTCAAGTAATGGAAAATACTGCCCATACTGCATAGGCCCGACAGAAAGCACTGCCCATGTAATGTTCGCCTGCCCAGCATATAACACCTCGTGGGCCAAATGGCTAAAATTGATTTTCCAGCAACTGGGCACACGGGATCATCACACAGCACTGTGCATCCTTAGGTCTGATCGTAGGCCTCTTTTTGCATGTTACGTAGCAAAGTTTTTAGGACAGGTATGGCTTAGGTGGAAAGCTCTTTCAAGAATGGCATAGTTTTAATTTAAACAAAGTTGTGACAATTTCTTGTCACAATTCTAAATCTGTTTGGCCAAATACAAGACCAATTGTTATGCACAAGCACTGTACCTGTCAATCTTTGCTGCCATGTTACGAAAATTGAAAACCTTTCAGCATATTAACAATTTGTTATCAAGATGAAGTGCCTGCTGTTTTTATTCTATTTTTACTGTAGATTTGGACTTGATATATTAATAGCATATTAGTCTTTGTTGTACTGTTTTTTAACCACTTGAATATGACAAATGTATTATTATGCCAAGGGCCCAATTGATTACCATGTTGCATTTTCTGTTCGTCTAAGCTTAAGATGTCGTATGCTTGTATTTCTCTTTTAAAAAATGTATTTTTATTTTGGGCTTTTATTACATTCTCTGTCGAATAAAGCTTATACAACAACAACATATAAATACCCCTAAGGTTCCCCTAGGTTCCCCAGGGGTGGGGTCCCATGTACCTATAAGCAGAGACATTATAAAATATGTTTTATATTTGCCCATTGTAGATTATTAGCTCTAAAAGCTAATATTGGATTGGATTTTATTTTAAGTACAAATATTGCTAGGAAGGTGCTGATAATATCATTCAAAGACTTAAAAGATTGGTAATGACAAATCCAAAAACTTTCCACTGTCAAATTTATCATAACTAGTACAGAAAAGAAGTTATAGAACTTTCCAAACTGCTTTAATGAAGTGATAAGTTGAAAAGAGAGCATAGGTTATCTGATGAGGGGAGCACTGCAATTGCAGAGAACAGGTCAGGATGGAGGCTGGTTAAATCAAACTTGGCTTCAAAGAGAGAGAAGGACAGTAAAGAATGCCAGACCTAGCCCCTCTTCCTGTTCCAGAGGGCGGCCCCTGGAATGGAATTGCAGGAGGGCTTGAAAGGGAGTAATAATGTAAATGAGCCACTGTGGTGGGTTGGTTTAGCCAGTTCTTGCTCCATAGGCAAAAAAACTGCATCTTAAATTTTAAACGTGCAGTGCTTTGTGGGACAAAAATATGCCACACTTTCGAGGATGGTGTCATGCTTTTTTGGTTGGCACCCGGCACTTCTTTGGACAGGGGTGCACCCCTGCTTGTCGCCTCAGATCTTTCAATAAATATGGTTTCTTTGGTCATCATGGTTGCGGTGTGTTTCTAACGTTAGTGGGTGAGTCACTCTCTGTACGATTTGCGTCGGCTCGGATCGCACCGCCTGCCACCAATGTTAGAAAGGCGATCTCAGGGGAGGCAGAAGATGTCTGACTGACCACCCCAAGACCCACCTCTCCTTATGGAATTGGCTGAGCGCCGTCGAGAGGCCTCCTGGATGGGGGTCCTCTCCTAGAATCGTCACAGCAGAGCAATCACACCACTACAAAGGGACACCACACAAGAGGGTAACTTCTCAGAATCTTTATCAGCAATCACGATTGGTCCTTTCGGCAATATGTACAAATGGATCGAGGGATCCTTAGGGTCTCGGTAACTGGGGGAAAAGGGTAGCGGGACAGTCTTGGTACCAGTCTGGCACAGGGATACCCTACGCTTAGCTCTCAATCCTCGAGCTGGGGGGTTCCGCGAGGTCGGGCCGCGGCAGCGCCAGCAGGCTCCGAAGATGGTTTCAGCGAGGTTGGGCCGCGGCAGCGCCAGCAGGCTCTTTAAGTGGGTTCAGCGAGGTTGGGCCGCGGCAGCGCCAGCAGGACTCCAAAGGTGGTTTCAGCGAGTTTGGGCCGCGGCAGCGCCAGCAGGACTCCAGAGGTGGTTTCAGCGAGGTTGGGCCGCGGCAGCGCCAGCAGGATCCAGAGGTTCAGGGTTCAAAGTAGCGAGTTCTTCTCAGGGTCAGCCGCGACAGCGTCAGCAGGGCTCTCGACTCCAGGATACAACTCCCGACCCAGTCCAGAGCTGCCACAGATATAGGTCTGGAGTCCTTTGATGTCTGGACCCTCGCGCCTGGGGGTCAGAGGGGCCGGGATGAGAGCGCCCAGACACCCAGCAGGGGGGTGGAGCCAGCGCCCAGGGAGGCCGGAGGGCGATCGAAACCAGGCGTCCGGGGACGGCTGGGGGCCCAGCGAAACCCCCATCCTCCTTGATCCGTCAAGTGGCCGTTTTACCACCTGGTTGGATCTTGGTGCCTCGATGTCTGGACTTCGCGGGGGCTGTGGCCAAGGTCGGGCCGTGGTCACGTGGTCCGGACGTGGAGGGTCCAAGATAGAGTCGGGGCCTGAAATGGTGGCCCGGGATTGGGGTCGGATCCGCAGAGTGGGGCGAGTAGGGGTCGCCGGGCTCCTAAGGGGGAGAGCCGGGGGTCGCCAGGGGTGGCGGCTCTCGTGAAGGTTGGAGGGGATAGCTTTAGGCCGGGGGACAGGGGTCGATGCTGTCCAGGGCCCGCCATGCGGGACGATTGGGACCACGTCACGAGGCCGGGTCCAACACAGCTGCACAGCAAGTTGCTGCCTCAAACTACAAGAAGAAGGACTGCCCTGCTGGAAACCTTGTGTGCACATCAAAGGACTGCAATCTGAAGGACTACTCCTGTTGCACACTTGGAACTACGGTCCTGAAGACTTTGTCTTGCTTCAAAAAGTATTAAGGAGTGGACTCTCTGAAAACAACAGGTTAACAGAGCTTCCCTGCACCAGCCTTCAGTGCATCCAATGAACTTTTAAGGATTTGGCCAAGTGCATTGTGGGGATTGCAGTCACAAGGCCCATCTCAGAGCTTCAAGACCCTTGGATTAGTGTTTTGGACACTTTGAACCCTCAAGAAGAACTTCAGAGAGAAGTTCCAGACTTTTAGAGATGTATTGAACAACTTTTGGAAAAAGCTCCATAAGTGGACCAACTCAGCGTTGAGAGTCAAGCCGACTACCTTCAACCTCGACCCGACCTGGATTTCAGGTTCGTCCCCCTGAAAGCTACGGAGCTCAAGACTTCCAGGAGTTGACCGAGGGCTCCCACTGAAACAAGTCGACAAATGCGCCCTGACGAAGTGCCTTGCATGCTGTCAAGAGTAGAAATCCTCCAGAAAAGTTTCTAATGGAGAAGGTAAAACTTTGACTGGGGCCTCCCACTTAGGGGCCAATTACAATTGTGGTTGGAAACTCTTCCAACCGAATCGGTGTCAGAATCGTTTCCGACTGAATCGGGTTCTGCGAGTCCGTCCGACCGTTTACGATGCTTCAGAACATCGTTCAGTCGGACTTGCATTGACTTCAATTGGAGCCTGTGTTCGGACCAAATACGGAGGCTCCAATTGAAGAAAGGGGTGGGTGGGGAAAATCGTGCACCCTGTGGTGGGCCCCCATGATGTCTGCCAACTGTGCATAGTTCCAAAGAGGGGTCCCTTGGGTACCCCGATAGGCCACATTTGGAAGGTTCCAGCTGAAGGGGGGCCTGCTACGGGACCCCAAAGTCAGATTTCGAAAGCAGATCTGTGTCAGAACAACCGATTCGGAAAGGCTGTCCAAATCTGACATCGTAATCGCTCAGTAGGAAATGCGGTCCGTTGACTTATACCAGTCAGCTTCGAACAACTCGATTCCTCCAAATGCCATTCGGAACCGACTCGGAAAGTCCGAACGCGTACCAAAGATCGTAATTGGTCATTTGGAAAGCTTTCTGAATCGATCGGAAAGACGGGTTCCGAATCCAATTTGGAGCCTTTCCGGAAGACATAGTAATTGACACCTTAGTGTATCTGACCAGGGCTCCATCGCAGACAGCCTCAAACTTTACCTTTGTCCCAGTCAAGAGCAACCTAATGTCCCACAGTTATATGTTTTGAAGAAATAGAAAGTGTTTAATCCTTAAAAATTAATATCTCCAGTTCCCTATGTTGGATATTTGTCATTTTGGTTTCATATTTGCCATTTATTTTTTTTAATTGGTGTGGGATTTTTATTGTGTGTTGTGTTTTACCTATTTAATGAATTGGTGTATCTAAGATGCTTTACATACCTATCTCCTCAGTTAAGCCTGCCTGCTGGCAGCCATCTACTAAGTGTTGAGCCAGGGGCTAATGTCTTGAGACCTTGAATGGACCTAGTAAAATGCCTTGGCGGCCATCATTCCATTACCTTCCTCTACCATCTCACTACCTGTCTCATCATCACATATTCAGTCTCCTCCATCTCCACTCTCTTTTCCAACATCAATACCTGTCTGTTCCATTACCACTTCTGGTCTTTTTCTGTCATCTCTATTTGTCTCATTTTCCCTATGTTTTCCAACACCACTATTTTTTTTGCCTCTACCTGACTCTTCCACCATCACTTCCTCTTTCCTCCACGATCATTGCATGTTTCTTTCTCAAATAATAGCTGTTTCTTCCACCACCACTTCTTTGCTTCTTTGGCATTGCAGGTCTCTTCCAAAATCATTGGCTAGCTCTTCCAACTCGGCGTTGATCTTTTCCACCTCTGCTACTATTTCCACCATCCCTCTAAAGAGTTTTGTTTTTTGAATTGGTATGTCACAGTGTGTCAACTCATGCAATATGTGACTTCAGCGAGCCCCAAAGATAAATTAATTCCCAATGAAGTCTGATTTTGGGTTTAAAGTTACTAAGATATTGAACCCTACCACCTGCCTTCAAAATGGCTTTATTGGGTGGAGTCCATACTATGGGATCAATGCATGCTGTGCTTAATTTGTGCCAGTGGTTGCAGGTGGTGGGCGCTGGCTTTATTTGTGGGGACTGCAACTTATTTTTCATCAACATGCCTAGCCCAGAGCAAGGATGATAAAGTTAGAAAAAGGAGAAAGACTGAAGTAAAGCAAGGTAAGAAAACAGAGACAAGGGGATTAGGCAGGGATGCAAAAGAGCCCACAAGTGAGTTAAACAGACAGGAAGTACTGGGTGGTGGAAGGGAGAGACATTAAGTGGAATCAAGAATAGGTAGCATTTGTACTGGACAACCCCAACATGTGGGAGAGCTGGCACCAGGTTTCTACAGGAACGTTTATTTGTTTGTTTGTTTTTTGCAGTTTTATATAGTGCAAACCCAAACAGAAGGTATCAGGGCACTTTACATGATCACCAATTGCATTACAGACGGACACATTCATTTTGAGATGAAGTGAGTTGTCCAGAATCACAGGAGACTCCGGCCAGACTCAACCTGGATCACCAGCTTCTAAGCCGGCTGCTCTAGCCGCTAAGCCACATTCTCTCTCTGGCCCTGTGCACTTATCTTTTTACAGATCTAGGTCCTAGGGTGTGAGTGGGGAGGGTCGAATGCTTTCTCCATTTATGAGACAGAGATGTGGTTTGGCATTCTTTATTTAAACTTATGTAGGTAGGCTGATAGTTTGACTCTTAAGCTGCCAACTAATAAAATATAGCTTGGGGGGAGTGGAGGAGAGGGGACTGTGGAGAGAATAGCAACAAATGTAACAGATGAACCAGGAAAGCAGAAATGGTCAGACAAGACTGGTAGAGTGAGCGATGAGGATGGAGTAAGCCCTGCAGTGCCTGCACTTGGGCTATTCTGCCTGAACCCCCAAGAAACCCCTGTTTTTGGTATTTAGCATGCATTTATGACTGGCAGGCAACACTTTGAGTTACAAACTGACTGGGGTACATTCACATTTGTTAACACACGCCCCTAAGACACAAGACAGACCAACAGAAAGATGTTCCCTCCTCGCCATTCGCCCATGGGCCCAGCACCTCAAGGAAGAGCTCGAGCTCCCACTAATCTCAAATACTAGTCCGGGTACAGAGCTCAACAGAAGGATGAGCTGTCTCAGACTCGTTTACTTATGCCTGTTTTTTGTTAATCGCGAACCAGGCCAATTGACACGTCATGTCTAATTAAATCAAGCAGTCACAGAATCCTGAAGAACCAAAGCACTAAGACTGAGGGCCAGATGTAGGTAGCGAAATACCGGTCGGTAACGGCCGAATTCGGCCGTTACCGACCGGTATTTGGCTACCGAGATGTAGGGGGTCGGACACAGGGCAAATCGGTAATTTTACCGATTCGGTAAATATACCGGTCGGTAAACTTACCGACCGGTATATTTACAGAATCGGTAAAATTGATATGTAGGTGGGACTCTTCTGAGTCCCACAAGGCCTACAAAATCGGTATTTTACCATCAAATTCAATTTGATGGTAAAATACCGATTCAGGTGTGCATGCACATGTGTGCATGCACACCTGTGCCATATGACAGGCAGACCTGCCCTTAGGGCAGGTATGCCTGCCACATGGCCCCCGAACCATTTTTGGGGGTGCTAGAGGGTGTCAAAGTGACACCCCCTGCACCCTTGTCAAATTCGGTATTTACCGATTCGGTAAATACCGACCGGTAATGCCCCATTCATTCCTATGGGCTTCAAAGCCCATAGGAATGAATGGGGTATTACCGGTCGGTATTTACCGAATCGGTAAATACCGAATATTAAAGATTCGGTAAATCCACATCTGGATTTACCTACATCTCGGTACTTCATATTTACCGACTCTTAAATACCGAATCGGTAAAATTCGGTATTTAAGAGTCGGTAAATATGATTTACCTACATCTGGCCCTATATTTGCCACTAGCTACTTACTCTCTCCGAACTCATCCCTCCTCACACCTCCCTTGACCAGTACCGCCATCTCCAAACAGGGACGGGCAAAAAATAACACCAGTACAAAGTAGCCCACAGTTTGAAACTGCGACATTTACATTCTTTACCAAAATATTTTCAGATGCTCTTTTTTTAAACCATCCCTTAAAGCAACGTTTTCAGACAGTCCAGTCAGTGCAAGTCCCACAGACCTTCCCACACAAGACAGGGCGTGCAGCTCTACTGGAAATTCCACCGCTCCCACCCAGAGGTTTCATGCATATTTACAAGACTCCCCAGGTGAGCAGGGGAGTGCAAAAAGTAACAGGAAAGGAGAGAGAGCTGCAGAGGACATCACCCACATGAGCTTTGCTTCATTTGCTTCAGGCAAATAACACTTGAATCGAATGTTAGAAATGAACAAAATACCTCAATTTTGAAATGAAAAGGTTGTGGCTGGAATGACGGGCGGAGGGGTATGGGGGTAGAACCGTGGTCATCGCGGGGGAGGCGGGAGGGGTTTAAATAAATGAAATAAAACTCACCTCCCCCAGGGTTTCACGCCGCGTCAGCTCCTGGCTGGGTCCTGTCTCCCGCTGTCCCACGTTTCCTACTGCTTTCCTCAGGAAGCAGCCAACCACAGGCAGCCGACCTCCCCTCTCCTCCGTCAATCACAGCGCTGCAATGGCAGTGTTATGATTGGTGCGGACGGCGCCCAGCCGGGTGCCTAATGGGAGGCCCTTTTCTCTATGTAGGCTGCTTGCTGCCTACATAGAGTAAAGTGAGGGTGCGCATGACTGCTTTGGTCGGCCCCAGTGCAGACCAAAGAGTCATGACCCACAACAGTGGGCTAGCCACGCCTCCCCTGCTTTGCAGCAGACCCGCCCTCCCACAACCAGGCACTTCTGCTTTCTTGCAGTGCGAGAAGCAGAAACATAAAATGGTTGTTTTACCATTTTATGTTTCTGCTTCTTGCACTGCGAGGAAGCAGTGGGCAATGCCCCTCCACCCTAACGGAGGAGCCGCCCCTGAGGCATATTGTAGCATATGCCAGTAGAAATTTGTCACAGACAGAACCTGCTGACTCACAACCTGAGAAGTAAAGTTTGGCCATGTTATGGGCTAGTGAACATTTCCATGTATTCCTGTATGGGAAGGCTTTTACGCTGGTGACTGATCATAAAGATTTATTGACTATCTTTGACAATCCAAAAGCCAAAATGCCTCCTTGCATTGAACGGTGGGGACTACGATTACAAAAGCATGATTATACCATTGTGCATCATCCAGGGAAGGATACAAACCCTGCTGACTACTTCTCCAGAGTGCCTATACAATGTCATGGAACTCCATCCAAGACAGCTGAAGTCTTCATCAATTTGTTTGTAAAATCAAATACTGTAGCTACCACGTCATTAGTCCATATCATCAATGCCATGAGCCATGATAGTGACTTGCTGAAGTAAAAAGATATAATTACACATCAGTCATGGTACCGACACATGCGACTTTTCACCAGTGATGGTAAATACCAAAAGTACAAAAACTTTAAAGATGAACTCTCTATAACTCAGGAAGGAGTTATACTGCAAGGGTCAAGAACCCTAATTACAGAGAGTTTGAGACAGAAAATAATTGAAGTGGCTCACAAAGGACATTGTGGTATTGTTGCTACTAAAAGAGCGCTCCGAGACTGAGTTTTGTTTCCATATTTAGATGAGAAGGTTGAAAAGGAACTCAAAGCCTGTCACGTACGCAACTGCCTGTCTGCAAACATTACTCAGCATACTCTTACCATGTTAGAACTCCCAAATCATGCACGGGGGAGAATAGCCATTGATTTCTTTGGTCCACTCATCATTTCATTGTTATTGTGAATGAGTACTCATGATTTCCATTAAAAGAGGATCTCTCATCCACAACTCATGAGCTAGTCATTTGGAGACTAGACAGCATCTTTGCAACATGGGTTGTTCCAGCCATTGTGAAGACTAATAATGGCCTGCCATTTGACAGTTGAGATTACAAGGATTTCCTGGAGCACCTGAAGATAAAGAGTACACCTTTTTGGCCACAGGCCAACAGACTTGGTGAGTGTTTTATGAGTACGTAAAACAAAGGAGTAAAGTGTGCAACTCTAGAGAAACTCAGTTTAAAAACTGTATTGAATTCCACCCTATGAGCCTATCATTCAACCCCTCACTCGACCACAGACAAAAGTAGTGCGACTTTGATGTTCGTGAGAGTAATGACTACCAAGTTACCTCAATGGACCAACTAAAGAGAAGGAAATGAGAATGCAACTAGTATGAAGGACATGGTAAATAAGGCAAAAATAAAAGCCTATGCCGACAAGAGATGACATGCAAATAAAATTGAGTTTAAGACAGGAGATCTAGTGATCGCCCAACAGATGCGAAGGAGGAAATATGATGCTCCATATGATGCTGAACCTTTCCACGTTGTGTCCACCAAGGGGAATATGGTGACTGCCCAGCATCCTGGAAATTTTGTTACGAGAGACTCTTCTCACTTTTGGCATTTGAGTCATCGGTCTTCTGATCGAGATGGTGAAGGAAAGACTGAACCTGAAAGTTCAGTGACCACTATTACTTCTTCACTGTCTTTGAAAACCTTTGCAAGTGAAAATGACAGTTCTCAGCTTCCAGTAACCAGATCAGGTCAAATTATTAAAGCACCAAGAAGGTTGTTTGAAGAGATGCAATTGTATATATAAATAAATATATATATATGCTGATGTGTAAAAAAAATGTATTTAACAGAGGGGGAGATTTAGTGTCTTGCAATATTTTATGACAAAACCATTTTGGTTCCTAAAGTACTCTGTAAAGCTGTGCTGTAGGTGTCAGAGCGCAATGCCATGAACTCTTGTTTGAGAATGTTGAGTTCGCAGTTACACGCAGTAGAATAAAGACGTATAATACTGAGCTCTGTGTATGGTATAGTCATTGATTGTTCCTCAGGCTGGGGAAGATGCTATAAACTACATAACTTAATTTACTTTTTAAATGAGTCTTGGAAGCTTACTCGTGTCTCCCCCACCTTTCCCAAGGGTTATTGACTCTGCTGCCTTAGGGAGGTCTACCAGATGACAGCTTCTTTCCACTACATTTTGAGATTCCTTTTTAGAGGCTTCGTTCTTTGCTAACACTGTGCACACTTCTTTGTCAGCCTCCCCACCATCAGTGCTAAATTCCAACTCCTAGGGGATTTGGAACTTAATCCTTTCTAGTCCTTCTGATCACATTGGACTGTCTATTGTCACTCTCATGATTTCACTGTCTGAGAATCATTTTGATACTCCTCCATGGTTTACATGTCCATGCATGGTTCAGGACAGCTAGGCCTGACTTAAGCTCTTCTATCCTACAACTGCTTGCATCACAGTCTAGGCGATGACTCTCAAGTTTTTAATCTTTACTCTACATCTATGTACTTAGGAATATATATAATGTCACGGTACGTATCTGTGGAGTTAAGAATGGTAAATCTATACTAGGAATAAGTGCTATCAGAGCCTTCAGCAGCTAAAACACCTGTCATTCTGGTAGCCTTCCTTATTCTGGCATTTAGTCATCTACAAAAAGCACAAAATCCTATCCCACTGCAGCTACTCTAAGGAATGTACGAGTATGACTTGTTTCTGAGCACTGGTCCTTATTTGACCTAAGTGGTCTACTCCTCCTGAGACTGTTCCATGTGGGCTGTCGCAGAAGGAGGCAAAGCAGACTCCATAATCATTGACTCAGTAGAGAATGTTCAAGTTAAAGTCTTCTGCACACTTTGCATCAATATCACAGATAAGGAACCATTGGTCATCTGATTACATGAACATGCCTTTCTCTCTTTGTCAGCCGCTTTCAATATTAATCTGTTCCCCTCTTGTTGTAGGCTTAGTTCTAGTCTGGATTGGATTATCAAAAGATAGTTATATTCCGGGCACACCAGCTCTTTCAGCTAAGTACTATATAGCTTAATTTCAGTTCAAAAGTGGAATGCAAAGTGTCTGTAGAGGGCCAGCCCTCATACTATAGTAGGGGCAAGGTCTGCCCAATGACAAGGTGTGTACATTTAGATTTAGATTCTCCTGCCAATCAGAAAAGCATGCTTGTTTGAGTGGATTCATATCATGATTTCTATCCTTTATCAATGGAAGGGGAGAGGAGATGTGTATTGGGAGCCCACATGCATACAACAAAGCTCTGGTCATTGCAAGAACCACAGGGCTAGCTCTTCAGAAAATAGCCTAAGCTGTTTTTCTAAGTGTTGTTGCTGGGCAGCTGTTAGACCTGTCAGCCTTGGGGTGGACTTCCCCCAATCTTTCTGCTTTTTGTCTCCACATATTGCTGAAACTTTTGTCGGCTTTAAGACTCTGAACACTTTACCACTGCTAATCAGTGCTATAGTGCATGTGCTTCTGCCCTAAGCATGTCTTTGATTCGGTGTATACCTGATCAAGCTATTTAATGTACTTGTAAGTCCCTTGTAAGGTGGTATACCATATACCCAGGGCCAGAAAGTTAAATGCTACTAGTGAGCTGCAGCACTGATTTTGCCACCCACAAAAGTAGCCTTTCAAACCTGTCTCAGGCCTGCCACTGCAGTGAATGTGGGTACAGTTACTGCCATTTCGACATAGCATTTAAAACTACATCCTGTTTCGTTTGTCACTACTGTGATGCCTACTCCTCTCATAGGTTGGCATTTGGAATTCCTTAATACACTTTTAAGCTGTAAAACCTGATCAGAGAGGAGTCGCTTTTTCATGTTTCATATGTTGGAATTGTATTGATAAATCTTACTTACTGGTGAAATAATTTAACGTTACTGTTTTAGAAATGCCACTTTTAGAAAGAAGCTTTACAAAAGGGGGTGGTGATGGACGGAGCATCTGAATCAATCAAACACTCACACCCAGTCAACAGATCTGGGTTTAATCCATCACCGTTCTTTAGCCCACTCTGCCACCTGAGTTCAGACATGGCCATATGCAAATCAGTCTGACCCTGTGCCTCATGGGAACAGTCCAGCACGAACTGCCAAGCCATGCCTTCCCTGGACCGGAATCAAGTTTCCTAGACCGGTTTCTGGCATTTCAGCCATCTTCAGCCAGGCTTGCTTGAATCCAGTGGTAAAGTGAGCAAGGGACTCACGTCTGAGCATACCCTGCCAACTTATGGTGAACAAAGCTTTACAAAAGGGGGTGGTGATGGACGGAGCATCTGAACCAATCAAACACTCACACTCAGTCAACAGATCTGGGTTTAATCCATCACCATTCTTTAGCCCACTCTGCCACCCGAGTTCAGACATGGCCATATGCAAATCAGTCTGACCCTGTGCCTCATGGGAACAGTCCAGCCCGAACTGCCAAGCCATGCCTTCCCTGGACCGGAATCAAGCTTGCTAGACCGGTTTCTGGCATTTCAGCCGTCTTCAGCCAGGCTTGCTTGAATCCAGTGGTAAAGTGAGCAAGGGACTCACGTCTGAGCATACCCTGCCAACTTATGGCGAACAAAGCTTTACAAAAGGGGGTGGTGATGAACGGAGCATCTGAACCAATCAAACACTCACACCCAGTCAACAGATCTGGGTTTAATCCATCACCGTTCTTTAGCCCACTCTGCCACCCGAGTTCCACTTTTAGAAAGAAGACATTTCTCTGCACTTACTGCTCTGTGTGCCTGACAGCCTGTCTCCAATACACATCTGCGGTGGGTGACATCTACACTTTGGGCACTTCCTCTAGACAGCCACAACACAGGAAGGATAGGTGTGTCTGATTTTCATCTACATACCTCTGCATTCTGATGGCCTTGCCTGGAGAGGATGGAACTGAAGGTCTAACACTTCACTTGAATAGGTAGTGCCCCCCATAGATAGACTGACAGACTGGACCTTACTAAAAGGGAGACCTTTGCATTTCAGAGAGCTGTTTTGGAGCCACCCCCACATCAATGGCACATTTGGGTATTAGTACTGGGTTTCTGACCCCCTAAAAGGCAACAATTCTGGATTTTGAACTGAACCTCTGTTAGAAGGACTGCAGTGCTGCTTAAAGGACTCATCTTTAGACTAAAGACTTGTAAGGCCTGCTTTTCTCTTGTGTTGCCCTGCAGCCTGCTGCTATCTGGCTCAGCTGAATGAGAGCTGGACTCTGCCTTCACTCCAAGTGACCTCCAAGGGAGGTTGGCTTGCCTCCTGTTGCTTGAGACTCACAGAAATCAAAGTCTCTACCCCTGCTCCTGTGTCTGGCTCACTGGAAGTGGCCTCAATACATGCAACACAGATTTCAGTGCATCCCCTGTCAGTTTGTTACAGAACCAATACATTGACCCAGTTGCTGGAGTAAATTTGACTAATCGCATTGGAACCAGAGCTTTGCTACCAGAGATCGACACATTGGACGGTGTGCTGCCGCCACTACAGCTTAGTGAGATTGACGCATCCCCTCGACTGCTTGGCAGAATCTGTTGCATTGCTCAATGCCTCTCAACTCTGGCACCCATCTTGATGACTGACGCATCACCTTCACTGCGTGGAGAAGATCAATTCATCTTGTTGCTTGGACCAGGAAAGGTACTTTGTTCTCTGGGGCCTGCGTGGACCCTGTAGCCAGCCAGCGCTCCATTGCAGTTGGCCCGAATTTTGACTTTGCCTCGGTCCAGCACAACCTAAAATAACATTTTAGCGCTACTTGCTTCTAAGCGCCTTATTGCAGTCATTCTTTTAAAATTCAATATCTCAACTACTAGACATTTGGGTCTTGTATTGTTTATGATATAACAACCTATGTTTATAAACCTATGTAGAGTCTTTTTACAGTGTTACTGTGCGTGTGTGTGTGGTGCACAAATACTTTACACATTGCCTCTTTAGATAAGCATGACTGCTATGTGCCAAGCTACCAGAGGGTGAGCACAGGTTATATTTTATTGTGTAGCTATATTACCCTGACTAGGATTATGGCTTCTGCTTGAACAGGGTGCATACATTTGCAAACCAGAAACCCAATTTCTTATAGCAGCTCTCTGGGATTAGTAGAATATGACTTACACTTGTAATCAGGGATTGGGAAGGTGGCAGTTGGTTCAAGATCGTGTTTGGCATGGTGGGGTCAAGCAACGAATCCAGCGTTGAAACCTGGTTATGGAATGGCGGTGGACCACAGCATTTGCTTGCACTTGCATGGGATGTACTCCAAAATGGTGCTCTGCTTTTTGTAAATGAAAGTCTGAACATACAACTTTCCCCATCCAATATGAAAACCACTAATAGGTAGGTTGGGGCTTTTTTGGGATCCTGGGATCGAGAAGCACATTGCCTGGCAACATTTTCATTTTGTGAGTTTTCCACTCTTCAATGTAATTTGTCACCTGGCTCCTCCCATGCTAGTGATTGTTGTTTTCTATGAATTCTTCCCCTTGATTTAGTTCTGACTAGAATTAGACCTTCTTTTTTGGTGTTTGTACTTTATTACAATTACCTGTATCTTCCAGTGAGACCAGTTCCTTCGGTGATTTTGGGCTAGAGGGCCAGTGGCCTTGCAGAGGCGAATAATAGTCAAGTGCCTTTGTTTGCGGTTGGTGCACTGCTTTGTATTTATGAACTGTATTCACTTTGTGTTACCAGCTCCTGAATGGGTTTTTGTGTCCTGGAGCATCTCATCTGGTCCTGCTGTATTTTCTTCCTGTTTTGTTCTCCTGAATCCCCTCAAACTTTGCATTCCTTATACAGTACTTATATTTATTTTGTGGTGGGGGATCTGTGGCTACTTGGAAACTGGGGGTGATCTAGAGGGTTCTTTTCCTTTATCCCTGATTCTTGACATTTGGATGTCGATTATCCTAAACCTCACAGATAATTGTATGGCCTGTGATACCCAGGAGCAGTTATATGCAAATTGTCATACCCATGTCGGTCAGTTTGGCCCTCTTCACTTCAGAGCCGTCAACCTCATCAGCGGAGTTCCACAAGGATCCCCACTCAGCCACACTATTTTCAACTCCTACATGGCCCCACTTGCCAGCATCATCCATGCCCAGCGAATCAACATCATATTACATTCTGATGACACCCAGCTCCTACTCTCCCTCTCCAAGACACCAAACACCCAGACTAATTTCTCTGCCTGCATGACCGAAGTCCCCAGATGGATGAAAAACAACTGCCTCAATTTCAGCACACCATACCATCACCTGGTGGCCCACCATACTCAGACCCACACCTCTCCTGGGTACCTACACAAAGAACCACTGAATAGTAAACCACAATCAACTCATCATGTCCAGGCAAGATTATGCAGTCTCTGTCTGACTCCTACTAATGAAGATCTTGAAACGGCTCCCCACCAACACTCTCAGAATTGTCACAAAAGCTGTCATCTGCAGCAAGCTGGATTACGGCAAAGCGCTCTATGATGGAATCAATGCTGAAATTAGCAGAAGGCTCCAGCCCATACAAAACTCAGTGGCCTGGCTCATCCTCAACCTCCCAACCCACACTCCATTCATCTTGTACCCTAAAGAGATCCACTGGGTCCCAAACCAGAAACACTTTACAGACTCCTCACTCACACATACAAAGCCTTACACAATATTGGACCTACATACCTGAACAATTGCATAAACTTCCACAAATCTACCAGATACCTTTGCTCAGCCAGAGTCCTATTCCCACACACCCCCTGCATAAGCAGAACCAGATCTGATGGTTGTGCCTTCTCCTTTCTCGCTCCTAAACCCTGGAACAACCTGTCCCTGCACATCAGAGCTTCCTCCTCAATTCTTGAAATTCACAAGAAACTGAAGACCTGGCTCATCACCCAGTCATGACTTTGGTTTGGCCTACACGCTTCAGTGCCACGATACACTCCCAGGTCAATTACATGCTAGAAATCTACACATAACATATCATAGAATGTCATGGCAACATAATTGGACATAACGTAACGTAACATAACATAACATAACATTGGGCTAGAGAACACCTGAGGGGGAACCTTCATCTTATGTCATGTCATGTTATGTTATGAACGTGTGCTCCTGCAGGACACCATTCATGTAACACATTTCACCTCACTCATGCAGTACACAGCACAACCACATAGAACGCAAAGATAAGTGAATGACCCAACTATAATGGAGTGAATGACAAGTGGGTCATTATAGATCTAATCCTGGAATAAAAAGCGGTGCCTGTGTTTATCAATACGTCTAGGGTGACCAACCGCTTATAAATTTTACAGACCGCCCGTTATTTGGGCCTCTTGTCCGTTGTCTATGAGGAACTCTTTCACGGATGCCTTTTGTCCGTAATTTCGGACATTATAGTGAGCTGTCTACCTGCAGGCAGCCTCAGACTTCTGTAACTTTCACAGCGGGGGCCAGCTCACGCTCCTGCTGTGATCTTGAGGGCCTGCAGCAGCCCCTCCTTGACCTGGCACAGATTGCGATCAGCCCATTATCATTTTGTTTGCAGGCCTACTTTTCACATCCAGAATGATAATGGGCCTCTCTATGCAGTGACAGCATTTGCTCGGCCTCCTTCTGCCACAGCCTAGGGCATGGCATTCTTCTTTTGTTTAGGGACTGGTTTCACCTCACCAGGGTCATGCTCTGGGGAGGTTGCAGTTTCAATTATATATGAAATGCTGAGCCAATTGAAACCCCAGTTGAATAAGAAAAAGCCACAATTTATAAATACTGGTGAAAATGGGTAAATAAATATTTTAAAATAACAAAGTGGAAAAGTTGCAAACAAGTTAAGTTAAAAAAAAAAGAGGGGAATATTTTATCAACATTTAGGAAACAGCACGAGCATCACATCGCTTGCTTGTACATCAGTATGCCCTTAATACACTTTGGTCCTCACATCAGATCTCTTCCTTTTTTTTTTTTATAAATATATTTTTATTTTCCAAATTATGCACACTTTCACTTTATACATTTCCACATGAATATTTCATATATTATTTCAACAATTCATAAGCTTTATCTGTATACAGTACACAATCAAAATATATTAAACTTTTATCATTCTTATACCAAGACACACCAATATTTTCCCATAAGTTCAGTGATTACCCAATCTTTCTTTCCACTTATTTACTGGGTCCCAGATTCTTAGACCCAAGGTCCTCTTCCTCCTGCCCTTCCGAGCATAGATATTCTTTTCCAAATTATATACATATAGTAGATTAGCCAGCCAGGTTTGCATTCCCGGAGGGTTTTTATCGAGCCACGCCCTAGCTATGGTTAATCTGTAAACTGCCATTGCTACAAACAAAAATTCCCGTGGCGCTGCTTCCTCATCTGCACCTACCCCTAAGAGAATCCAAGGAGGAGTGAGCACAATTTGAATTCCCAATGTCCTATTCAAAAAGACCTCTATGTCCCTCACTAGTGTGTGCAGTTGAGGGCAGGTGGCAAATATGTGGACACTATCTGCTTCTAGGGAATTGCATCTGGGACACGAAATACCCGTAGTACTGCCCCATTTAGCAATCCTGGCCGGCGTAAAGTACAATGAGAATAAGGTTTTATAGTGTTGGGATTGTAAAGGGGATGAACACAGAGCTGTTCGACCTAATTCAAGGGATTCCTGAAACCAAACCTGCTCACCACCCAGTTTCTCCACACACTTATTACTGTGTTTTTCCAAGTCATCCTTCTTCTCTTTTACCAGACTTGCATAAAAAGATCGTATCGTACAATCCCCAGACAGCTTTATTTTCTCAAGAATCTCATTCCTGCTGAACCCAGTGGCCCCACCCTGCTTGTTGCCTAAAAAGCTCCTGATCGGAAGATATTTAAAAAAGCCTCTGTTATCCAGACCGTACTTATTCCTCATATCACTGAACTGCATCATACCATCCATATTAATAATATCACCAATAGTCATGGGCGGATTTTGCGGATCCACGTCTCACGGATTTGCGTATTCACGGATCGTGGATCCGCAAAATCCGCGTATTTGCGGATTGACGGGTTTGCGGATTTGGGGCGGGGCTTCCATGCGAGTGCACATACCTCTTGTGTGTATAAAAGATCAGAGACCGATCAGAGCAGCGGATGAAGATACAGAAGCTCCTGGCCACAGGAACAGCACGAGGATTGCGCTCGTGAAAGTCAAGGATGCAAAGGCATCTGTCCAGCATCACAGCTGATTAGCGATGGTATATTTGGGAAGAGGGCACAGCTGCCCAGCCTTGACAACGCTCACAATTGTTTTTTGGGCCGATGAATGAGTCACTGAATTTAAGCTTCAACTAGGGCACATGCTTCAATGATATCTGTAAGTGCCTCCGGTTGAGGTTTAATTTTTGTGCCAGGACCATCGTGCCAGAATGAACCCTGCCCTTCATATTTATTCAAGAAGACGCCACCGTTTTGTGCCATACCTCGTTGGGTAAATGTATAGTGCTTTCACTACACTACAGCTGCCTAAAGTGCCAGAGAGTTGTCTACAGCGACCAGGTGTGTGTTACTATGCAATCGCGACGAAGGGCCGGTGGTCCCTTGAGTGAGCTATAAAAGCTCCTGGCCACAGGAACAGCACGAGGATTGCGCTCGTGAAAGTCAAGGATGCAAAGGCCTCTGTCCAGCATCACAGCCGATTTTCGATGGTATATTTGGGAAGAGGGCACAGCTGCCTGGCCTGTTAACTATTTTACGATGGCGCCGGCAAGCTGCCAGTGCCATCCTAAAATAGTTACTAAATTAGCTTCAACAGGAAGCTCGAATAGATAAAATAAAGGAGATGCACGAGCGCCTGCTTGATTTTATCTATTAGTGCTTCCTGTTGAAGCTAATTTAGTAACTATTTTACGATGGCGCTGGCAGCTTGCCGGCGCCATCGTAAATTAGTTACAACAACAGGCCAGGAAGGCTTGAACTTTTGGCCTCGGAATCCGCCGCTCGCGGATTGCGAATTTTCGGTAAATTTGCGAGAGTTCGCGGATGGCGGATTTACCGAAAATTCGCAAAATCCGCGAGCGTAGCGGATTTTGCGCTCATGCTTAATCACCAATTTGTATAATCCCCCTTGCCGCCCAGTCTGCCATTGTTGTGTCTGAGAATACAGTAGGAGGATATGACCTATTTTTATACATCCTAACATATCTATTGTATCTCCCTAATCTTGACTTTTTCAGAAAAGCACTACAAATGTTTACCGCGGCGGCTGATGTTTTAAACCTTGTTCTTTTGAAGTATCCAAAATCGATACTATTTAATAAGCAGTTTCCCGCTTCTGCCCCGAGGACTGTTGAATACACCTCCGTAGAAAAACTGGCAACTCTTCGGTCGAGGTTCGCACCTCCAATTAGCCCCTGCATGTATTGTAAGGAGGCGGCCATATAATACAACCTAAAATCTGGTGCTCCCCAACCACCTTTCTCTCTCGGGAGGGAGATGAACCTATAGGCCCTCCATGTCTTTCCCTGCGCCCATATAAATCTATTCATAATCACCTCTAGTGCATTAAACCAACGTGTTTCAAATAATAACGGTATGGATCTAAAAAGGAAAATAAATTTAGGCAGGATCAGCATCTTAATTACATTAGTACAACCCACTATTGACAAATGTAGGTTATTCAGCCTGTTTAGATCTGCTTTTACCCGTGTCATTAAGGGAGTCATATTATTTCCTACTACGTCCTCTAGATTTGCTGAGATCGTGATTCCCAGGTATACTGCTGAGCCAACCACCTTACCATCATTACAGCCTACATAACTATTTTTTACAATCTGCGTTTTTGAGCTATTCAAGCTATATCCTGATACCAGACCGAATTTTTGGGCTTCCAGTGCCGCCTCCCTAATGGCCCCTGCCGGACTGGGTGTCAAAATGGCCACATCGTCAGCGTACGCCAACGTTTTTATCGAGCAGCCATTCATCAGCATTGCTGGTATCTCCGGATTTTGTTCTAGTCGGCGGAGGAAAGGATCTAGATAAAGCGCAAATAACAAGGGAAAGGAGGGACAGCCCTGCCTAGTCCCCCTACTGATCTTAACCCATGCAGAATGCCCCCTGTTAACCCTGATCTTAGCTTTTGGGTCTTTATATAGGGTTTGTGTAGCCTTTATGAATCCCTCCCCTATACCACTCCATCTCATGACAGCCCATAGATAGCCCCAGGAGACCCTGTCAAATGCTTTCTCTGCATCTAAAAACAGTGCTGCCATAGGGTCTCCCAGGGTACCTGCTGCGTCGAACATTGTGATTACTTGCCTGACATGATGCGTTGTGCCTTTTCCTGGGATAAACCCATGCTGGGAGGGACTAACCAGGCTCTCAATTACCCTTGATAGTCTTTTGGCCAGCATTTTAGAGTACATTTTTACGTCGGCATTCATTAATGTGATAGGTCGATACGAGCCTGGAGCCGTTGGTGGTTTACCTTTTTTTGCTATCACTGTGATGTCAGCAGCTCCCCAGGAGTCAGGTATCGAATCCCCCTTCTGAGCCAGTAACATAATATTAAACATATCTGCTGCTAATACCGTTTGGAATACTTAAAAAAAATCCACCGGGATCTGGTCTGGACCCGCTGCCTTTCCCGAGGGTAGGCTACCAAGAGCCATAACAAATACTTCCATTTGAAATGTGGCTTCTAATTCCTTCTTGTCCTCCATCTCAAGCTCAGGAGGGAGGACATCCCTCAGATACCCCTCTACCTCCTCCATACCCCCAACATTATCAGAGGAGTAAAGATCTATATAAAACTGTCTAAATACTTCCCTCACCTGACCAGCCTCTGTAAAAGAGTTACCCTGTGCATCTACAATCTCCTTGACATCAGATTTTGCTGCCCTCTGCCTACTCCGAACCGCTAAAATATGGCCCCCCCTCTCACTGAATTCGTATGCCTTCTCCCTTTGAGTCAGATATTTCTCCGCTGCTTTTTTGGCCATCCCTTCAAGGGCTTCTGCTCTAGTTGCGGTAATCCTAAGCAATATCTGGTCGACCGGGGAATTCTGAGTTATAGCTACTGCTAAATCTGCTTCCAGTTTTAAAAGATTTTGTCGTAGTTATTCTGACCTTAATTTCTCCTTCTTTTGATTAGATAACACAAAACTCAATGTCTCCCCCTAACCCCCGCTTTAAATGAATCCCATACAACCCCCGGTGGTGCTGTCCCTCTATTTATATCCCAAAAATCCTTTATCCATACGACCATATAGTCCCGATATGCCTGATCTTGTAGTAGTGCACGTTCAAAGGTCCAGGAGACATATTTCCTTAGTACCTGGCCCAGATTAAGTGTCACTACTAGTGGACTGTGGTCTGAGATCACTCGGGGGTGTCTTTCAATTTTTGAGCCAGTAATCAAATTATTCGAAATAAAAAAATAGTCCAATCGAACCAATACCTTGTGAGGAGCTGAATAAAATGTACTACCGTCTAAATGCGGATGCCACTTCATCCAGGGGTCTTCCAGGGAATTATGTAACGACATGTCTGAAAGTGCTCTATACACCTTCTTTTTCCTCCCTATATAGTGTCCCCCAGTTTGAACAAATGAGCTACTGAGATCATGCAAATTGAGATCTATGCAGCAGACGATTGGTTCGGGCCACTGTGCTAGCTCAACATCCAGGTACTGAAAAACATCTGGGTCATCCTCTGTTGACTCATATATCGTAACCAGCGTGATAGTATCTTCCTTAAAAACCAATTCCAATATTACCCACCTCCCCCACTGATCTTCCTTCTTTCTTTTCACTATTGCATCCCCACTCCTCCCTAGTACTGCCACCCCTCCGGTCTTAGTCCCTTGCTTGGAGTTCGCTAGTAGTGAGAAACCCAATTGCTCCAAGAGATAACCTTTAACACCCTCTATGTGGGTCTCCTGCAGGCATACCAGATCGAGACGCAATGTTTTAAGAAATGCAGCTACTCTGAGTTTCTTGTTTACTTCGTTGAGTCCACAGACATTTATCAAGGCGATTCTACATGCCATACAGAAACACCCCTTGTCCTACCAATGAAACTACTGAATCATTAAGAAAAATCTGTGTCTGCTGATTCCATACACTCCTTTTCACGTACTGTATATATTCTAATACATTGTAGTTTTCATATTGTGTACATTCTAATACAATCTTTTCATAAGTGTGGTGTGCCAAAAAAGAAACAAAACTTCGTGCCCCTTTTTCACCCCCCTTCCTCCCTATGCCTCCCTCCGCCCCCCCTCCCCCCTCCCCCTTACAGGCAAATAGGTCAGGGGACCTATGTGTGCCCGCCTTGAGTTGTGCCAATCGCATCCCTCTCCCACTTCTCCTTTTGATGTGCTGTGCTACCCCATCTTCTTATACCTGAACTCAGTAGAGTACGTTATGTACAAACACCTGGACCCTTCCCCTTTAACCACCTTTCTGCTTCCTCATTTCTTCCAAGAATAGCTGGGCTTTGATCTCTGAAGAGAACATCCAGGCTTTTCCCCTTATAACTACCTTGAGCCTAGCAGGGAAGAGGAGGTATGCTTCTGAGCCCAAAGCCTGAAAAGGAGCAATCATCTGTCTAAGCTTCCATCTCCTCTCTACGGTGACGTGATAGAAATCAGGCCTGGCGAAGAAAGTGGTGCCTTCGAATGAACTCCTGCTATCTGGCCTTGCCTTGCCAATTATCTCCTCTCTCAATAAGAAGTTCCCGATATTCACCAAGATTGCCCTGGGCAGGTTCCCCTGGCCCTCACCTCCTGCTCCCCCTGTGCCTCTGGCTTTCCTCATCGTAAAAGGGAATCTGTGTGCCCTCTGTACCTCCCTTTCCCACTGCCACTGGGACTCCGGAAAGGCTCCCTTTAACAGATTAACAACGAACTGTCTAACGTCTTGCCCTTCTGCCCCTTCTGCCACACCCAAAAGTCTAACATTGTTCCGTCTCTGCCTATTTTCAAATTCCTCCATTTTCCAGCTCATGTCCTCTGCCAGTTTCTCCTGCTCTGTCTTGAATGCCTGCCAGTTTCCCAAGTCGTCCTCCAATTTGCCTGTGCGCTCTTCTACTTCTGTTACTCTCACCTCCACTTCCTTATACAATTTGTTTATTTTCCTCAGCAAGCCCTGGATCTTCTTTGAGGCCTGCCTTGCTCTACGACTTTCTGTTCTTGCCTCTGCTTGCATCTCCTTCAGAGTGCCAAATATTACTTCGAAAGAGTTTTGCTGCGGTACGGTGTCAGAAACAGGGCCCCCACTACTGCCATTATCCTGATAGACCTGGTATGTGGCCGAGTAGTCCCATAGTGATCGTCTATCATGATGGGGGGAGACCCTGAAGTACGCCTTCTTGATTTTGAAGGCCTTTTCTTTTGCATGGACTCTTTGCCGGAGGTGCTGGACCCTGAGTCTGTATCCTCCTCATCTTTACCTTCTTCCAGACTACCTTCAGATGATATAATTGACTCTGAGTCCTCATTCACTGAGAAGAAGCACTCCCCTTCGATTGAGCCCCTGTCTAGCTTTTCCGTGAAGTGCTTGCTCTTGTTGCTCCTCCCCTGCACACCCTTGTCTGCCAGGCTTTCCATGCTGCCCCAAGTATTTATTATTCGGCTTTGGGCATTTTTCCTTCATTCATTTCAGCCTCCACTAACATCAGAGCCCCCAGCATATCAGCATTCCCAAGGGGAGTACCCGAGCGCCTCTCCATGTCTCTGCCTACCGTCATTTTCACCGGCATTAGCGCTGCACCCGCTGACTCCTCCGCGCGGGTCTCTGTTGATTCTGCTGCTTCTGCACTCTGATTCACTTGCAGAGGTGTGAGAGCTGCTCCTTCCGTAGCCGCCGCGATAGCCTCTGCACTCGCCTCTGCCATCCCTGCCGTCTCTGCACTCTGACTTGGTTGCCTGGCAACCGGATTCTCTGCGGCGTCGGCTGCTCCCGCAGCGTCCACGCGGACGCTCTTTCCTGACTCCTGCGTCTCCGGTAATTCCTCAGGCTGTCCGGGGCCCCTTGTGGAAAAAACCTCCGTCAAGGTAGGCTGCCGCATCCCTATATCTTTACTTTTGATCGCATCACCTCCTTTCGGTGTTAGATCCACCGTATTGGAGCTCCTTGATGTTGTACGGCTGTCAAACGCATTCTTTGGGGGCGCAGCAGTTTTTCCGCGTACCTCTTTCTTCCTTTTCGCTGGTATAGTAGGCACCTTGCGGATTGCTCCGGGTGTTTTGCCCGCACCTGCCTCCCCAGTCGCCGCTCCTTTTGTCGCTGAATCCGCCACCTCCCTCGGCTTGTCCTGCCGCGGTCGTCGGGGGGGCATCTCGATCACCAGGTTCTCTTCGCCCCTTATCGCTCTCAGCAGCCTGAAGACACTCTACCTTATCCAGTTCCAGGTCGAGCTGTTCACTCGAAACTGTTTCTTAATTCGGCAGTACTCTTTCACTCCACCTTGCCACCATAACTCATAGGCCATCGGAGGAAGCACAGCATCCTATCCTGTTAAGTCCATATTAAGCAGGAGAGGAAAGTGATGCGACTGCTCAGCTCAACTCTTCAGCGGCCATCTTGCCCCTCGCAGCACATCAGATCTCTTCCGAAGAGGGACGTTTAAGGAAGAGTTTGTTTAGTGAAAGCAATTCCAAATAGGTGTTTCACAAACCTTCTGGATTTTTGAAGTGACAGGTTGAAAACAGCCCAGCAGAAAGGAGTGTTTTTCTTGTTATGCTGCTGTATAAGCGTATAAATTCGAAAACCAAACATTGTTAAAGTAATACAGGATGTCAAAAAACATAGAAAAGCAATAAATGCAGCTATTAAAATGAGTGCTGTTTGTCCATTTCCTATAATATTTGGCATCTTCTACTGTCACAGTTAACAGACCTGTTTGCAATGCTTAATTTGAGCATTTCCCACAGTTTGGCACCAGAATTCTAATAGATCACCTGTTCTTAAAAGTAAAATGTGCCTTCAGGTTTGAGCTGATTGTGAAAGGCCAAGCAGTCATACATATTGCATGATGGGACTGCTGCGGGCAGCAGTAGTGATAATTGTGAGTGCTTTATAAGTGTATTTCAAGAATGTCACTGTTACTAGGGTAAAGGTGCAGCAATAATGCTACATGAGCCATCTCTCAGGAGCCGCACACTCCCAAGCAAGAAGAGAGACTAATTCTAGATTGGGTGATTTCAATCAAGGTGGGCTAGGGAGCACTCTACTAGCTGCACACCGTGGGCTTGTGGGCCTGTTTTATGTCTGGTGGGCGTGTTGTTCTTCTGATGTGTCTTCAGAAGATCAAAACTGTCCCCTGTATGACGGCTGCTATGAAGGTATGGTCTGTGAACGGAGGGATTTAATTTTTATTGTAAGCAGTCTTTCTATAATATTTTTATTTCAACATTTCCATTTAATGGAAAACAAAGAGAAGAAGTTGAAATGCCTATATAACATGATTAATGTGCTCTAATCCCAGAATCTTCTAGTGCCGCACTGTGACCTACCAGACAACTCCTCTGGGCTGGAACATTAGATGGATTTCTCCCCCATTCTTTGAAAAATAGTATTTTCCTAACAAACAGTGATTTTCTGTCTGTGTGTATGTATATGTCTTTTCGGTAGTGGGATCCTAGTCGTAAAGCAGAGGGGCACCGTACAAGGTCCAAGACAAAATGTAAGTCTGGACAACAACATATACAGTTTCTAGTCTGTAGCACACACCTGTGCATCAATAAGAATCTGCAGTTTACAGCTCACAGAAATGAAACAGCCCTATCAGTATACTATAGGTGAAATAAGGAGTGTTGATATATGACTGGTCAGGGCAATATATAGTAATGTCAATTCCTATTTAACCATTCTGTCCCACAATAAGGTCATAACACTCAGCAGTCTGCAGCAACTTATAGCTCATGCAGGCTGGTTAATAGCTCCCTTTCGTGCTTAATGGTCTTACCTTCACACAAGACATGTCACTATGGATCTTATCCATCACTCAGTACTGTACCAGCCCCTAAATTCTGGATTTGTAAAGTGCTGCAAACCACCTGTGAGGGTCGCAAGGTTCTGAATTGTAGGTGTGGCAGTGTTAAGCATTTTTTTTACACACAAAGGCAATAAATGAGACACACACTCAATGAATTCATCCGAGACCAATTTATAAAAATTATACTTGGTTATATTTGTTTTGCATAACCACCGAACTTCAGCATAGGTAAATTCATTATTCAATAGAAATACTTTTCAGTTTAAAGAATGGATACAGTGCAATTTTCAGACTTTGCAATGTTAACCTATGGGAGGAGGAAAACATTTCGGATACATAGGGATTACATCGACTTAAAAGACCAGCATTCTGAAGTTAAGGTCAGTATTGGGAAAGGTTCAGTTCAGCATCACCAGTGGCACAATGTCGGCCGGGTGAAGGGTGCAAGTTTCAGACCAGGTGCCTATACAAATCAATGGGGATTGGGGGCAATTGGACAGAGGCTTTGTACAGGTAGGTAGCAGCGGCTTGGGGGCCAGTACCCAGGGGTTGAAGCAAGCACTGGATGGAGCCCAAAGCAGCATCAACGCTATATCACCAGTGGCAGAGGGGTAGCCGGGTGCAGGGTGCCAACACAGCATTGAGCGCACAATGTAAAACAATTGAGACAGCCAAAATCGGAAACAGGTTGCAGGGTCAGGCCAGGAGGCAGGTCGAAGGGAACCGACAGCTGCCGAGGTAAGTTGCAAAGCTTGGTATGTAGAGACACCTTTGATCTTCTTCACCAACGCCCAGGGCAAACAGGTGCAGGGGTGTCTTTGGCATTGGAAATGGCTTACGGGAGCAGGTTGTGGTTGGGGGGGTAGTCTCCGTCCAGAGGCTGCAGGCGACATCAAGGAGTCCTGGAGAGGTCAGCTCACAGTGGATTTAGGCTGTGGAGCACTGGAGAACCTTGCTGGAACTGGTGAGTCACTTGGACTCAGGTCGGAGACGTCAGGTGCAGAGGTGGAACCCGGGGCAGGCTTTGCAGTTCTTCAGGTCATAGAGTCTTTTATTTGAAGATGGTGATCACAGGAGATATTGGTCTTTGTTGAAAGCTGGCAGTCCTCTCAAGGTATTGGAGGTCACTGGACTGCAGAACAAGTAATCTTTTGGTACAGGACTGTTGAGGGCTACAGACACGCCTGTAGGGCTGGGGCTCAGTCAGTAGGTTTCTGCAGTCTTCTCAGCTGCTGTGACTCTGTGGTGTCTGGCTCTTTGTAGGTCATCAGGAATTGAAGTTCAGAGTCTGGGTATGCCACCTAAATACTAGAATTAGGGGCATTACAAGGGAGTGACTGGTAGTGGCCAGCGGGCCCCTTACCTGAGGTGTCTACACCCTCTATTATGCCCCCCTCCTGTGGGAGTGGGACAAAGTCTTAGCCCTGATTGGATAAGGCTCACCATCATCAAGTTGGTAGGGTCTGAAAGTGTACTTCACCTCGCCTCCAGCACCTGAGGGGTGGAGTTGGTAAAAGGGGGGACCCATGTCCTATTCTTTCTAAGTTTTGGCGCATGTCCTCCCGCTAAAAAGGAGGTGAGGATAGGAAGGGGGCTTGCTCCTTCTAACAGAAGAGACTGGGGTTGCATTACAAAGGCGGCAAGGCCTTTGAAGCTCTGTTCCACAGATGGCTCTTCCTCACCAGGGGGAGGTGGGAACACCTCCACCCAGCAAAGGCTTTGTTTTCGACCTTAGGGCATGCAGGCACTCTCCACATGAGGTCAGAAAACGGTCTGGAGGTAGCAGGCTGGCTTGTGTCAGGCGGTGATCACACTAAGGGCTTGTAGGGATCAAGGGTCCCCTTGTAGGGGTCCTCTGTGTGCAATTTTTTAATAAATCTGACACTGGAATAATTGCAGGTTTATTATGCTGAGATGTTTGGTATCAAACGTCCCATACGTCAGTGAAGCCGATATGGAGCTGGGGAACTCGTAATGTTGAGTGTCTAGCCTATGTACTTACTATGGCTTCCCTGGTCACTTATAATATCAAGGAATCAAGAAGAATATTGCAGAGACATTGATGCTCATGCAGAAATGCCCTCACAGGAGATACAGTGGACCCTGCCTTGGGGCCACAAGGTCGGCTATAGGGGGTGACTTACCCATGTCCCATGCAGTGTCTGTCGGCATGGCACACAGGTATGTGTGCCACGTTGACTCTTCAGTTTCGTCTGCACCAAGATTTGCATGCAGGCTGCAGTGTGCATGTGCTTGTTGAGGGGTCCCTTAGGGTGGCACAATTTGTGCTGCAGCCCTTACGGACCCTCTTTAGCCACAAGCCCTTGGTATCAGGGGTACCTTTTACCAGGGACTTATATGTACGCTAAAGTGATGCCAATTGTTGTATAGCTCTAGGGAAAGAACACTGATAGTGGGAACTTTGACAGCAGGAACCCAGTACACCTGCATCAAAAGCCTGGCAAAACGTGTGGCGGGTGTACTGCAACCTAAACCCAATTTCCTACAGCTGGCCACTCAGAGAACTGTGCTCTAGTCCAGCACTGCAGGTCCCAATTAGCTATATTTTATGCATGCTGCTTTACATCTCACAATGTCACTTAGATATGAGATGCTAGTAATAAAGTACATCCAAGCAGATCTTCCTGACCACTTCTCTCACCAAACATGCCTGCACAGGACCATGAACTGTAAACAAAATATCAGACTGGACAACACAGTGCAGTAACCATATAAATAGATTATGACCATATGAAATACCACAAAAAGACCTGCACAGTTGTTCAAAGCTGCATACATACCAACAAAAACCATGAGGTGCATGATTGTCTCTACCTAATATAAAATTATTTTGACTTGTACGTGTGTTAGTTGTCTATTTACTTATGTAATATTGCATGACCTCCTCTGAAGTGTCTGTAAAATGTACCTTTTGTCCCGATTTGTTGTCCTGAATTTTGACCTTCTGTCCAGAATTTTTACACTCACCATCCTGAAGTTGCACTCATGCCAGTTGCAATATGAGTTGAGCATATTTGGCATATGTATTATTAATCAAACAATCCAAACATTGTTTATTATTCAGTAAACTTTATTAATAATGTCCAATAATTAACCTACACATATTTCACGGAGGTGTAGGTTGGGGACAGTTCTGTTCACATTACAAGGGACGAAACATTCACTTATCTAACTATTTACATCTCGACGGTATGGAAGAGCACTAACTACCAAGCGCCAGTAAAAACGGTGATAATTACCCCGATTAGTTTATTTTGTAAGTATGTATTTATGTTCTACATCTGGTTCAAAAACAAATAAGAAAATGCCTTATTTATTGTGGTTGCCCCGATGAAGGTACTTCTGCAGGGAACCTAGAACTTTCAGTGTGTAGAAAAAATAGGCCTGGAAAGGAAATGCAAGTGAATCTTTCTAAACGCTTTTGGATACACCACTTAAAGAAGCTGTATCTAAGCCCCTTAATGGTTTGTTCAGCATTTCGCAGTTGGCCCTCCAATCTGGAAGTGTCCCAGAGAAAACCCCTCCACCACTCTGGCTTAGGACTATCTGCTCTATTTTGACTTTCTGCGAAGCAGCTCAAACTGCTGGAATGAGCGCTGCCCAAAGGAAGAAACTCTGTGGCAGTTATTCCCAGACTCACACACTTGGCTCCATCTACATTAGTCAATCTTCATGACTCTGACCATCCCTCTCCCCCCTGGGCTATTCCATTTTCTATACACACAAGAAGGGGTGGAGAGATAGGGGTACATATATAACAACACAAAACAGAAAAAATACATCTGTTTTGAAATACTGCCCTCACTCACACACCGAAGTGTGTGACATGCTTCATCATCCGGTCTGCTTACAAAATGCCCTGGTGTAGCCACACACAGGGCGAAGCATAAGGGAGGGGGTAGAAAATAAAAAATGATGAGCGATCACAAAACACAACATAAATACAAATATGACAAACACAGTGAATATCACCCTGTGACTGGGAATGGTGATACGACAAAGTGCAGTTAATGGGAAGGTGCTCTAAAACTGGTTTGAGGATACCACTTGCACCTTTATTTATGGGTTCCACAACCAGGGTTAGAAAAAAGTTTAGGATGGGTCGTGTTTATAAGAGAGAGGATTAGGTTCTCAAAACACCCCTCCTGATACTGCTTGTGTCAACATATTTCGACCTACTTACTGCTCCTCCAAGGTCACCCCGGTCTTCTTGAGGACGTCTATCGTTCCCAGTCCTGGAATTGGCCCAACCGCAATTCGGTCAAAGAACCAAGAAAAACTATTCTCTAGTGATCGTATCTCGATCGTCACATGTGGAGGAGAATCCCAACAACACGCGATACAAAAACTGTAAAAAAGCATAATAATATATACGCTTGCATTAGCGTGCAAAGATAGGGAGTGCCCTTATAAGCATCCAATTTTGTTGTGTCTACCATGTGCCCATATCATGGTTATCTGTAGCGTCTATTATCCACTACATAACCCTGGTGGTAGTCACTTTTGCCACCCCTGGTTTTTAATAAAAAAGAGAAAAAAGAAAACTGATGATAAAGTGTAAAATTCTGTATAAGAAGGATGACCACACCTTACTCTATGTATGCCAACCTCCAGTCTATCATATTTACAACGAGGCATTCATCCACACTGAATCTATATAGTCTTATAAGACGAGCCCCAACCGTATACTCACCAAGTTTATTAATGTTATAAATTTGAAATGGCACCCGGCAGGGAGGTCTCCCAAGAACACAACCTGTGTTTCAGAAGAAAAACAAGTGAAAAAATGCCGAACCCCATTGTCGATAAAACTGATGTAATTACATCCCATCCAGAGGTCATTCGAAATCGATAGTGGCAGTTAGAGATAAATAATATCTGGTCGACACGCCGCTGCAATGCCGAGAATCAAGACCACCACGTCACCAAATAGTACCCCCCCCAGCCTAACTCCTTACTATTCCGGAGGAGTAACCCCACACGACTGCCTGTTTCTGGATCGCCTGTAGCGGCTCCGGAGACTCCAAGTTTTATGCAGCCATCACCATAAACAAACGTCCTGGCAACCTCACGTGATCCGCGTCAGATGTGTGCTGACATCACAGCGTTACCCCATGAGACGTGCGGGCATGCAGGGAAGTGTAGTCCCTTGCGGGCGTGTTAGATAAACGCTCGTCCTGCAGATAAAGTACAGAGCCAGAAAGAAATCCCTGCTCGCAGATGTCAAATACATTCTTTTGGTTATTCGAAACCCACTAATAAAGAAACACAAAAGCCCCACAATGGTAAAAATCCCCGCCATAACCAGGCTTCCCGAAAATCAGGAGAAGGCATAGCCTCCGTATTCACCCCGGTCTCTGCACAAATGACGGTATAAATCATCTGAAGGGTAACAACCGGTCCGATGTGAATAACACCCATATCAGGCACCCCCGGGGAAACCAAAGGAAGGGACAAAACTTCTTGTTGGAAACAGAAGAAAACTCAGTAAACGGGTGAGGGGAGAGAGAAGACCCAGTGGAGGATGAAAAGCATGAATAACCTGAGGTCCTAGTGGACCTTTGTCGATGTAAACAGGAATAGACTTGGATCCCACTTTCTTATTTCAATGCATCTAAACTCATTAATGTGTAAAGTAAGGGGGACAGTCAGTGGTCCTAGTGGGCCCTTGTCGATGTAAACAGGAATAGAATTGGATCCCACTTTCTTATTTCAATGCATCTGACCTCATTAATGTGTAAAATAAGGGGGACAGTCAGTAGACTATTCTGCCGGCCCAAAAGCATTGGGCATTACATTATCTTCCCAGAGTCTGCCTCGGGATGTCGTCATTGAGGCCCACAATATGACTCCTGAGTCGATAGACCCATTTTTGCTCACGCAGGAGTAGGGTATGTTGGTCATCTGCCGCGCGCCTCCCCAATTGTAATTTTTCTATTACAGTCCATTTGAGATCTTCTGAGGTGTGTCCCATATCCATAAAGTGTGCTGTGAGTCTAGTATTAGATCTGCCACATCTAATAGTACTCCGATGTTCTGTGATTCTCATCTTGACCTTCCTGCTGGTCATACCCACATAGTGTTTGTTACAGGGGCATGTGATGATGTAGATGACCCCCTGTGAGTTACAGTTAGTGTGAGATCCCTGCTCTCAGGGGGACTGAAGTCCCAGGTCAATGCTTTTAGTATTGGAAGTGAGGTGACACACTACAAGACCAGAACGTCTGTGGCCCATCAATCTAGGCAGGCCTGCCATTGTGTGAGTATCCCTCATGGTAACAGGAGCCCTTGGTCTCGTATGGACTGGAAGGTCTTTTAAGTTCTTGCTATGCTTAAAGGAGAATAATGTCTTCTCCATACTCATGCCCCCTGAATTGAGGATTTTCCAATTCCGTAGCACCAAGCGTCTAATCTGTTGAGATGCGGTGTTAAAAGTAGAAACAAACATTGGTTTATTTGTTCTAGGTCTGATTGTTTTCTAGAGGAGAGAGTCACGGTCGGCATTAAATCCTCTTTTCCTGGCTCTCTTGATGATCCTGGATGGGTACCCCCTCTGTTGCAACTTATGGGAGAGGGCGCCTGCCTCCGTGATAAAATCAGATTGCTCCGAGCAATTCCGGCGTATGCGGAAAAATTGCCCCACCGGCAGGTTCTCCCGCAGGGACTTTGGGTGGAAGCTCTCGAACGCCAACAAGGCGTTCTTATCTGTTGGTTTATGATACACTCTTGTTTTTAATACACCCTCCCTAGGTTCTATCAATAAGTCCAGAAAGGGTAAGCTGGTTTTGGTGACTGTCGAGGTGAAATTTAGCAGCTCATTTCTCTCATTTAACCAGTCCAAGAAGCGGACAACTGATGTTTCATCGCCTCTCCAAATCACCAAAACATCATTGATGTAACGTCGCCACAACCTGAGCTGAGATGCCATGGGGCAGGTAGAGTCATAAATTGTCGAGTGCTCAAACGCCCCTACATACAATCCAGCCAAGCTCGGTGCGAAGACACTACCCATGGAGGTACCATGGGTTTGTAGGTACATTGTGCCATCAAATTCAAAAAAGTTCTTCGTTAGCGCTATTTCAGCTAGGTGTAGCACGAAGGCTCTCGGCGTCTGATAGGGCCATTCTTCCTCAAAAAGGATAGTCTCCAACACCCTAAGGGTTTCCCTCTGCGGGATATTGGTATATAAGGCCTCAATATCGAGACCTATTAGAAACTCAGTACCTGCATCGAAGGTAATATCTTTTAGAAGATTCAAGATATCAAGCGTATCCCTCAAGTAGGCAGGCAACTTCTGAACAAGTGGTTAAAGAAACAAATCGCAAAATTGCGACAAAGTTTCAAGCAGGGACCCCATCCCGGAGACAATAGATCTGCCGGGGAGGAGGTCTCACTGCTTTATGGATCTTAGGTAGGACATAAAAGTACGGGGTCCTTGGTTGTTTATTAACCAAAAACCCCGCCTCGTGTCCCGAGATCCAATCATTGGATCGAGCCTCCTCCACCATCATGATTATCTCCCATGTGATGGCATTTGTGAGATCAGTCGTTAGCCTGCGGTAAGTTCTGGAATCCGACAACAGGCGAGTACATTCTGTTTGGTAGGTGTCTCTATCCAGAATCACCGTTGCCCCGCCTTTGTCTGCAGGTTTCAGGATAATCTCATTATTATCCATCAGTTCCTTAAGTCCCAATCTCTCTAAATTCGACAAGTTGGAGAAATGATGATGTTGTACTAGGTTTGAATTTTCCAAATCATGAACCACCGCCTGCTCAAAAGCCGCCACTTGTGGAGGTAGCAGAGATAATTGGGGGGTAAAAGTAGATTTGGGACGGAGGGAAGTATCCCCTTTGTCCGAATCTATGAATTCTTGATCCTGAAAGAACACCTTCAGTCTAAGATTACGGAAAAGGGCTTCCAAATCCTGGCGAGGTTTAAATAAATCAGGACGGTTCGTTGGAACAAAACCCAGCCCCTTATTGAGTACCTGTTCCTGTAAGGGAGTTAGAGGACAGGAGGACAGGTTAACCACTAGAGTGGCCCACGGCTGGAGCTCGGTAGACTGCTCTGTGCCATACTCCTGGTCACCCGTTAGGTAATCTCTTGGTCCTGATCGTCCCAGGTCACTCGTTGTTGGCCTCTCTGTTTGCCACGTCCCTTGTTCTGGCCTCTCCCTAAAAAAGGCCCCCGATAATTCTGGAACTGTGTCGTCTGGAACCGTGGGGCCTGAAAACGGGGCTCTTTAAACTGTTGGTTCTGAAAAGGTGTTGAAGGGGGGTATCCCATTAAAGGCCAATTATAAGCCTGATGGGGATACTGGTGAAATGGCTGATGGAAAAATGGTGGCCTAGGGCCCCGCCAATACCCACGGCCCCTCCCTCTCCTTTTCTTGAGATAATCACCCTCACTGCCCTCACTAGAGCTACTGGTTGTATAGTGGCGAGGACGACCCTGCTGGTTGCTCCTATTTTTCTCTGCCAGTTTTTGTTTGGCATACTCGTCAGTAGTGTAAGGATAGACCTTCTCCCTAGAGAAGTTCTTCAAATCCTTCTGTAATTTCGAAATCTTAGAATGTATCAAGTGATCTCTATATTCAGACAATTCTGTGTTTATCAAGTTCAGTTTGTGGTCAAATGTCGCCATTACAATGTCAGTCTGGAGGCCCGAGTCCGTTGTTTGAATCTGAATGAGGAGGGCATCTGCTAGTCGTTTGGCCGTGCTAATAATTAAGACTAGCCAGTCCCGGGTACATTTCCAGGCCACTAGGGCCCAATCCCTTTGGAATGCCTCATCCTCTAAAAATATCAGGGGATCATTTGTGACTAGGAGTCCCCTAGGGGCAGCATTAACCCGCAAATATTCAGTTAAGATTGCCCCATGTAATATTGTTTTAACTTGAGTTTTCTTCAGTTCCAGAAGAGTGTTCCAGCCTTGCCCTTGCGCTAACACTTCAGTGACGGCTGCATCCCCCAAAAGTGAAGGTCGTGCCAGAATGTCTGACACTATATCTTCCCCAAAAGATAATCCGTGAATCAGAGCCATAACAGAAGGGCTCAGGATGTCCTGTAAGGAACCACCACAAAAAGAAATTGCAGAAGAACAAAAGCGGATCCACAGTAGGGGAAACAAAGAAAGTGTGGTAATAGAGCCCAGCAATATACACGTCCCGGATAACAATTATCCAAGAACACAAAGAGAAAGACAAAGGGAAACGCCCCTGCCGCTAAGCTGCTGTTCAAAATATCACTAATCACAAAGGAGGGGAGAGGGTCAAATAATTTTATACAACTCCACCACCCCAAACCCCCAAGGCAAAGTATACACACAAGAAGGGGTGGAGAGATAGGGGTACATATATAACAACACAAAACAGAAAAAATACATCTGTTTTGAAAAACTGCCCTCACTCACACACCAGTGTGTGAGTGAGGGCAGTTTTTCAAAACAGATGTATTTTTTCCGTTTTGTGTGTGAGTGAGGGCAGTTTTTCAAAACAGATGTATTTTTTCCGTTTTGTGTGGTTATATATGTACCCCTATCTCTCCACCCCTTCTTGTGTGTATACTTTGCCTTGGGGGTTTGAGGTGGTGGAGTTGTATAAAATTATTTGACACTCTCCCCTCCTTTGTGATTAGTGCTATTACATTTTCTGCCACCCCTACCTCATTTGTGGATGCCCGCCCAATCAGCTAAGTGGGCACTTGGAAAACTCTAGGGTTAATTTCAAGTACAAAGTGCATTGTGTCATTTCTGAGAATTTTTTTCCAACTTGATATAGACTTTCTCTCTGGCCAACAACAATAATTTATATATTGGTCTCTCAAAAAGTAGGCATCACTGAAAACTGGCATAATGGCAACAATAAATTGTGCAGCGGGCCCACTACCATCTTCACCTTTGATTTTTCTGTTGACCGAGTCAGAAAACCTTCAAACATTTTGAAGGTGGGTGGGGAATGGAGAGGTCATTGGCCAGAACATCCACCTTTTTGGGTGAAATGCTTTTACTGGTGCTC
Source organism: Lissotriton helveticus (assembly GCF_964261635.1). NCBI lineage: Eukaryota > Metazoa > Chordata > Amphibia > Caudata > Salamandridae > Lissotriton > Lissotriton helveticus. Next base: position 733,919,753 of record NC_136070.1, read on the forward strand.
TGAAAAGCTGGCTTAGCCTTATTGTAGGTCCTCATAACAAGTGAACCTAGTTATCATGGGTTCGACCGGTAAAGGAAGCTACCACCACACTCGAATTATAAGTTTGGAGGAATCCCGCAAGTTGGTGCTATATCATCCAAGGGTTTCACCTTATGCAAGCATCTGAAGTCTTTGGGTGAAATACCAGGGACAAAATGCATGAATCTGCACAGTGAACCCAATTTCTGCATGTTATTCCTCAAAAGGTCATAATATCATTAAGGCCCCCCTCATTGAAGGTAATTCAATTTCTGAGTGGGAGAAAATATATTCTACCGGGCCTCTAGCAATGAGGGGCTGAGAAGCTACTCTCTCTCTTTTTCTCTCCCAACTTCTCGGAGTATTTCACTCCTATATCTGCGTTCTTTCCAAATTCCTTTCTCGGCCCATACCTTTTGAGAGCTTGCTTCATCTCTCACTCCTAGCTCCTAATCTGTTCTCTTAATATAGTTTTATATGTATTCAGGACCTTACTCCAGCTTTCTTCCTTTATCACTAGTTACGCTCAAGCTCACCCCTTTGATTTCCCACTTTCTTCATCCATGTTCCCAGTCATGTTTCCACTTCTTTTATTTGCCAGTAATGACGTTCCTCTCTCAATCGTTCAGCCCCATCCCTTCATTATTGATGTCTCTTTAAGACAATCTTTATTCCTTTAGCGAGTGTTTCAATTCCATTTTGGTACGCATATTTACAATTATGTTTGTAAAATACCTGGGGGCAAATTTACAAGCCCCTTGTGCCGCTTTTACGCCGTCGTTGCGTCACTTTTGTGATGCAGCGATGGCGCAAAAGAAGCACCATGGTGCGGGGTATTTACAACGTGACGCATCTCCCAGATGCGTCATGTTGTAAAGCCCTGTGCCAGAAGAGGCGTACCATCGCAGGAACGCCCCCTAAAAGTGGCTGAGTGAAATCTACAAGATTTCACTCAGTCACTTTTGGGCCCATGCTGCATCAAAACCCTACGCCTGCTTGAAGCAGGCGTAAGGATTGACGCAGCATTGTGCACATAGGGCCCCCCTGATCATTGCTGGAGCTGCGTCGCGCTAGCGACGCAACTCCAGCAATGCGCCGCTTTTACGGCACAGATGCGTGACGCATCTTTGCCGTTTTTGCCCCATGGTGCGCCGCATTGTAAATGCGGCACATCATGGGTGGCGGAGTTGCGGCACACAATTACTGGCGCATCCCTGCCAATATGCAGGGATGCGCCAGTAATTGTAAATCTGCCCCATGGGATTTTGTAATCCCTGTGTTAAAAACCAGTCTCTAATTTCTTTATAACGAGCGACTTCTGCTACATCCAGTTGCCTAGTATAAAGAACTGAGGTAGCCATACAACACTGTAATAACTTATTACAGTTGAGTTCTGATGTCACAGTACCAGAGCCAGTAGCCGAAGGAAATGCAGGTCAGGTCATGACAGGTCACAGAGCATAATTAAAGCAGTTATTCAAAGAAAGACAATTAAAATTTGCTTTTATTTTTTTCTAGCTGTACAGTGACAAGCAAAAAGGAGATATTTATGGCAATATGTTTATTTTTTTGCACTCCTTAGGAAATTATATCAAAATTAAAATCGTTCTGCATGTTTCTACTCCTCCCAGAGCTCCTGCACTTTTTTTTAATGGACTTGTATTAATCAAATTCTTCTATCTTTTTGTAACAAATACCTATCAGCTTTTTAGATGTGTTTAATTTTGAGCTATAGATTCTATATTTATTCTTCATGTTTGCAAATATGCCGTCTCTTACATATGAAAGTGCTATGGACCAAGGGTTAAGTGGTTTTTTGGAAAGGTGATGGTCTGACCATGTATTGTAAGGGATTAGGGGCCAGATGTAGGTAGGGTTTTACCGGTCGGTAACGGCCGAATTCGGCCGTTACCGACCGGTAAAAGGAATTTGAGATGTAGGGGGCAGAATCGGTAATTTTACCGTTCTGTAATTTACCGATCTGTAATTTTACAGAATCTGTAAATATACCGGTCGGTAAATTTACAGAACGGTAAAATTACAGATTCTGTAAAATCGATATGTAGGTGGGACTCTGATGAGTCCCACAAGGCCTAAGAAATCGGTATTTTACCATCAAATTCAATTTGATGGTGAAATACCGATTCAGGTGAGCATGCAAATGTGTGCATGCACACCTGTGCCATATGACAGGCAGACCTGCCCTTAGGGCAGGTATGCCTGCCATATGGCCCCCGAACCTTTTTTGGGGGTGCTAGAGGGTGTCAAAGTGACACCCCCTGCACCCTTGCCAAAAATCTGTATTTACCGATCGGTAAATACCGACCTGTAATGCCCCATTCATTCCTATGGGCTTCAAAGCCCATAGGAATGAATGGAGCATTACAGGTCGGTATTTACCGAATCGGTAAATACCGACTTTTAAGGAATCGGTAAATCCACATCTGGATTTACCTACATCTCGGTACATCTATTTTACCGACTCTTAAATACCGAATCGGTAAAATTCGGTATTTAAGTGTCGGTAAAATAGATTTACCTACATCTGGCCCAAAGTATCCTCTGTCATTCATGATAGCGATTTTGTAAGTCAGTTTGATGTTTCATAACAGTACAAATGAACTCAGCCTCTGGCCTCATTCCTCTTTGTGGTTATGGAACTCCTCTGTGACTTGCAGTATCCTTACTGCAAGTAGGTTTTTGCGGCTGCCAGAATCGGTCAGATGCTGTGCGAGCGTGAGCGAACGCCAGGAGGAGGAGGACGCCGCGCCGCTCCTCGCAGTTCCACTCACCTTGGATCCTGCCTTTTGCTTTCAGCTTCGTTGAGCTTTGTTGTGGGCAGTTGTGGGCTTTCCGCGACCTCCCACAATTCCTGCGGCCCGCGGCTACACTCTGCCTGGACCTGCTTTGGCCTTTGATAGTGAGGGCATGCCGAGGACGTGGGAGCAAGGAGGGAAAGCTGTTAACCTGCTAACCTGCCAACTGCCGTCGAGCTTTGCCGGTCCTTACTTCCAGCTCCACTTCCACTCCCACTGTTGCCAAGGACTGTGATTTCGCTGTGAAAATCCCCCAGCAGCCATGTCACCAAAGCTGCCTAATCCGACCTCGACACAAGTGACTCCGCGCTTGAAAGAATAGCTCATTACCAGCAAGAAAGGGGGGCACAAGGTAGGCACCAGCAAGTGCGGCAACCATTAGCGGGCGGCTGGTGAGTGAGTGCCCTCAATGGGAATCACTGAAGCGACCCAACTAGGCCGGGTACGCTCTGCGGTTCAGCCTTGTGAGCCCTGCTTGACGTGTCTTGTCTTTACTGGGGCTGAGAGAGGTAGAGCTCCCTTTCCTTTCAAATCGACCTACCTCAATTGCCTGTACTTTTCCGTCTATTCCTGCACTTTTCTCAGAGGGGGCAATAGAAGATAGAACGCCCTGCAACCTTTTTGACCCCACCCTTTTCGAATGAGCTTGACAAAGCAGTGAGGGTATTTGGTGGAGAGGGTGAGGGGAGGAGGAAGTCCCAAACCAAATTAACAACCCGATATTTGCCCTTGGTATTAACCACCTTCCCACCTGGACAGTTATGAAGTCGGGTAGGGTGAGAAGGCCCCTTACAAAGCCGCCATCTAAACGGAAAAGAGGGGAAGTAGCACTAGAAGATCACGGAAACATGGCAGCCTTAGAAAATGACACCATTGGAAAAATCAATATCAAGTATATGGAAAGTACCAGCAAAAGTAACTGCAAAGACATCAACATCTGCTTAACAGCTGGCTTAAAAGCTAGTAATGATAGCTGTCCCGTAGTCATAAAAGACCCAAAAAATGTAACTCAGCTAAACACAATACCTAAGAGGGACACAAGAGACAGAATAAATGAACTTATAAACATAGAAGGACAACCCCCAAGGAAGATCTTAAATTCCTACCAGCCAAAAATGTATACGAAATTTACCTTTTTAAAAGACCCAGGTAAAGCAATCTACTCAAACAACAAAACCATTCAGGGCTTACCATCACCTCTGCAACTTGGGGGACAGTACACTCTTTGTCCCACACACCAGGTAATACAATGAACTCAGTTGCAGAAATACATACGGATAAAAATCATACGGTGATCACTATAAACCGCTCTAGCAGTATATCGGGGGATGGAGCTCAAGGAGGTCAATCTGCTGAAGCAATCGTGGGGGTCAGCACCCCAATAAGCAACTTGCCAAAAAGATTAGATGACCAGGAAACATTCATAGGGGGCCCAAGAATGAGAGCTAGAGGGTCACAGAATCAGTAAGAATCCCAGAGAATCAGGGACCCTACGACTTGAGGGATCAGTTAACTTCCCTTCCCCAACAGTGTTTCCTGAACGAACAAGATGGAGGCACTACATCACCCCAACCAAAAAAATAACTCTCCATTCAAACCAAAGATTGCACAAGTAGGCACTCTGACAGTCGAGAAACAGCAGGGGCGAACTGATCAAGCTAAATTCTCCCTGCACTCGCTAGAAGAGGACTTGTGCATTACAGATAACGACATGACCTTCCTGGCGTCACAAGAATGGGAGAATTTAGTGGCATCATATAATGTAAAACCCATTATAAATAGCTCCATGTAAGAACTGATCAATTTGCAAGGTGAAGGGAGTAGAGGTCCCTCAGACACTTTTTGGGTAACTCTACTAAATACCATCCAGCTATCTGCAACAGCACTGCGTTATCAATCTGATAAACTAGATTTGCAGCTAACTGTTCTTCATACACTAGCGGAATTCACTTCTGGGATAGAAAGGAAACTTGTGGTCCTTAACTGCCTTATAAAAAGGGGATAAGAAGCAGCAAAACTCTCTCAAATAGTAAGAACTGACTCCATCTGTACCCCAATAATTGATAAGCTATCAACACTACCGACAATGCTAGGGTCCTGGCTGACCTAAAATCAAATACAACGTCGCATCTTATAACGGAGGCTAAGTCTGGAAGAACAGACCTTAGTGAAAAACCAATAGGAGTTGGTAACATGCAGCCCACATCTATCAAAGATAGATAGAACTTGTCTTCTAATCTTTAACATATCCTAGAAGACTCCATGTTAAATAACTCAAACAACGAAAGGGCCGGCGCAGAGACATCTATGAATGCGCAAGCCCGCCGCAAACAAAAATGGAAGGGCAAGAATAGGAAAACAATAGGAGCAAGTCATACTGACGAGAACCAATCAGCGGTAGCCCCTGGGGAAAAAGAGCAAACAAGGGAAACCTTGATGTACAACCAAGGCAAAAATTCACCACCCTCAGACAACAGACCAAAAGTTATAAGGAACTTAAAACATTGGAAATTCCAACGTCGCCTGCATCAATGGAGATAACATGTGAACAGATAGCGCTGAAAGATAGTGTTCCAGTAATAAGTAAGCAGCAGTGTAAAATAACTGAATTGGAAAGTGGCACACAGAGCAGAGGAAGGAGATTGGCAGAAAATTTGCCAACGGAAAACATCCATAGCGGAAAAAAGCAGGCTACAGAACAGACCTCAGAGGAGCCCAACGGAATCACCACAGAAGTTATAAATAACAACCAACCGTCAAATATTGTCAAATACCACAAGGTAACTACGTTTCAGGAAAATCAGCTGATGGTAAACTTGCTGAGTAGGAACAAGCTGGCCAAAGAGCAAGCGATAGAGGAGTACCATGGAGCCAGCATAGTAATCCCTGAAGCCATAAACAACAATCAGCTCCCACATGGGGTCAAACAAAGCGAGGTAACTACACACCCGCAAACCCGGATCACCCCATCAAAGGAGACAGACATCATTCTATTCATCTAAGAATAGAAATTGAGAGGAAGAGTGCACACTCTAAATAGAAGTGACATATTAAGACTTGTCCACTCAATTAAAGAACTGAAACACATTAATACAACTGACTTGCTTACAATTGAATTTCAATACTCATTAGACCAACAAGGACCTGAAGTGACAAAGACAACATAGAAAACAAAAGAGTTAGCAGACCAAATTTTGGGGGAAACAATCAGATTTTCTCAGTGGGGGATAAAGCTGGAACCAGGAAAAAGACCTGCTTACCCCACTTCTCTCCTAGGAGAAAGCAACAAAGATTGCCTACAAACAGTTAAATCAATTTTCAAAGGAGCACTTAGTCACTCTCCAGGGTCCAACAGTAGTCTCTCACATACAAAAAACAACAACGCAGCAATCTGTTTCTAGCTAGACAAACATACGGCCAACAATAACAACGGGGGACACGAAGTGACAAAGTGCACCTGGCCAAACTTCAACAAAAGCTGACTCCACAAATATCAGAATATGTATCTGGAATAATAATGGTCTGACAAGTAAGCTAGAAGATCCAGAAATATCAAATTACTTAAAATCATTCGACCTGATATTACTGCTAGAAACTTGGGAAGAGAACGAGATAGCCTTACAAGGATATACGACACAAATCCACCCAGCTACCAGAGGCTCAACATTTGGACATTGTTCAGGTGGCCTGATGACATTCACCTCAATACTAATAATAGGAACAATGGAAGAGATCAAGGTAAAAATTGTTACCCCAAGTGTCATACTGGCAATAGCCATAACAATCAAAATCCAACAGGTGGATCAATCTTTACTCATAATCAACAGATATTTAAACCCGAAGCACAGACTTAAAGGGGCAAAAGAAGTGGTCAGCAAATTGGTAAGACTTATGAAAGAGAGGGAAGTGCAGACCCTAATTCGGGTGGGTAAATTCAATCTTTACCTCTTTGGATCAACATCAGAAGATGAAATAACAAAGGAACTTAATATAGCGTGGGGAATACCAAACCAAGCCCCTGCACTCCAAAACAAACAAGATGCTCAACTCAATTATGGAAATATCTGGAGCAGCTAAATCTGAGGGTATTGAATGGTTGATTTAAAGAGGATATCCTACCATCATTAACATATTTCTCTTCAACCACTTCTTCTCTCGATTTTACCCTGGTAACTCTTCCACTGTTCGATATCATAGGTTCATTCAGACTGGGCAAAAATGGTCAAAGTGACCATCTACCACAAGAAGTGACACTAAGTGTAACCAGTGGAAACGAGTTGTAAACAAGGGAAAGCGCTGGCACAGAGTACCCCTCGAATTTTAGATGGATAAGGTGCGACACCAATAAAACAGAAGAACTAACACAAAGATAATAATCATCATAAAACCAGCTTGATTCCGAACCCACTAGAGGCTTGGGAAGGGTTTGTAAAGGACCTCGGAACAACATATGCTACAATGCAAAAAATCCTCAAAGTGAACATATTGGGCAACCTACTAGGAAAGGCAACTTCACCTGAGATAAAAAAACTGAAACGGAAAATTAATCAAACTTTAAGACAGCTTCATGAACGATCAGACAACGAAGAACTGCAAAAGGCGCTACGGAAATTAAAGGTATTGCAAAAAAAGAAGATCTGGGAAAATAAAATTTAAAAGTATGAGGAACTCTGGGCGAAAATAATACACAATTCAAAATTGAGGAACAGTGCCAGGTTCTGGAAGACAATCCATAGCCTTCAACGGCCAACCCATAATGGAGTAAATTCATACATATTAGAATCTGATTGGGCACATTACTTATTTAATCAAGTCAAGACAAGAAATACTTTATTCGGTTCGTTTCAAAAACCACAAAAGTACAAAAACAAACAAGAAGGTCCAAAAGACACCAGACAACATAATAACATAGAAGTACAATTTAAAAAGGAGGAAGTACCCAGTTCAAAAGATACTTGAAAGTGCAAAAATATGGTGTCAAATTTTAAAACGGGAGATATATACAACATTCCATTATTTAAAAGCAGATTAAAAACATTTAAGAATTGAGTCAAAAGGCAGAAATTAACATTTGTAATTATTCATCTAAGTCCAATTCATCTTTTTGCTAAGTCTCACTGCTATGGTTAAAAATCTAGCTACATTACAAATTTCCCATATATTAGACAGTAATTGGAGGTACAATAGGGCTGGCTTTACTTACTTAAACCCTTTCCCCTTGAGTAGGGGTATAATAAACGTTTTCCTTATATCTATGAAGTAACCACAGAAAAACAGGAAGTGAGCAGTATCCATAATCGAACAACCATCACATTTACACAAATCCAGATCAAGAGGCTTAGTCCAACCAGGGCGATCAGAAATCAGAAGGTGGATTTTGTCTAACCGGAACTTAGTTAAAAGGTATCTGTGATTTGTGTTATTAACAACCTTTAGGTAAAGTTCCAGTTCACACCCAGAAGATACAATCAGTTGGTGGGTTCTCACGGATGGCTTTGACAACTCCAATCCTTCTCTATCCATCCCTCTGTTCAACAGAAAGGTATTTTTGACCCACTTCAGGTCGCCCTTCACTAAGCTAGATGGCTTGTTAAACAGTTCTGGCCGGCCTAACTTTATAGATAGTTGTTGGACATGTTTCAACCAGGGGATCTTGTCCCAGTGATCTAGGGTAAGACAGTCCTTAAAAATTTCTTGGTTCACTTCCAATTCCGGGTTAAGCCAGACTGAGATCCACTTAAGTAGGGGGGCCATGGCAATTCGATCCTCCAGATAAGCTACGCCGCATTCCTGATGTACTATAAAGCCGGCCGTAGATCTTGGCAAGGAAAGAATCGTTTTGAGAAAATTGTCCTCAGTTATCTGGAGCATCTTAACTGTCCTGAAACCCCACAAGTCTGCGCCATACATGGCGATAGCAATACATTTTGCAGCATATACCTTTAATACCGCCTCCAAGGGTTTCACCCCCAGTTTACGCGAAAAGCCCAGAACTGCCGAAATAGAACGTGCCAGGGCGTTTTTTTTCTCCTGCAATTGGGGGTGCCAAGTAGAACAGTCATCAAATACAACCCCCAGATAGGGAAATCTGGAGACTCTTGTCAGTTTATGCCCATTGGATTCTAGTGCCATTACATTTTTTTTCTGGGCCCTGCCTTTCTGGCCCACGACCATAACATGAGATTTACCGTAATTAACACTTAGATCAAGGGATGACATAAAAACATAAAATGAATTTAACAGACATTGGAGACCCACTGCGGTGCGAGCTAAAAGAGCGGCATCATCCGCATATAATAAAGCAGGCAATGAAAACTTTCCTGCCCTCGGGATGTCCGTACAAGCTGCTCCTAGAGTGCCGCCCAAGTCATTAATATATAATGTGAACAACAAGGGAGCTAAAATACATCCTTGCCTTACCCCATTGGTGATACTAATCTCACCCGTGCGATTACCCTTTCTATCATATCGCACCGTGGCTGTAAGGTCCCTATGGAGGTCTGCTAAGAAATGCACAATGTTGGGATCTATTCCAATTCTAAGAAGCTGGCCCCATAACTTGGACCTATTTACTCGATCAAATGCCGAGGATAGGTCCATAAATGCGATATACAGTGTTCCTGGCTTCGCTATTGTGTATTTCCCGATGAGCAATTGCAGATTTAGGCTTTGATCAATGGTACTTCGCCCCTTTCTAAAACCATACTGTAGAGCCGAGAGGGTGTTAGTGTCCTCGAGCCAGTCAGTAAGTTTACTTAAAACCACTCTCCCTAGGACCTTTACAGCAGAATCGATAAGTGAGATTGGGCGGTAATTGCCCGGGTCACCCCTATCACCTTTTTTGTAAATAGGCACAATCACCGACTTGGACCATGTCTCCGGGATGCCTGTTTTTGAAATTCTATTAAAAACATTTGCTAATACTTTGGACCAAAATGCTATATTGGCTTTAAAAAGGTCAGAGGGAACTCCATCCTGCCCAGGAGCCTTATTTCTGGTCATTTTACCAATAGCTTCTGCTACCTCGCCCTCGTCTACAACTAGAGTATATGGCAGACTGGAAAAGGTGATTGAAGCCTCAGCCCCCGAATTCTCCTGTTCATAAACTGACTTAAAATGCAGGTGCCATTTATCTTCTTGTATTCCACAGTCCAGTTCATTGTTACGGGAGTCAGTAAAATAGGGTTGGTTGACCACAGCCCAGAACTTGGCGCTACTTTTCAGCACGTCAGTTGACGTTAACTCAGCCCAGGCATCCTCTCTGATCTCTCGCCGCCTCCTTTCAACGACTATCTTATATTCTTTCCTGAGGGTAGCCACGAGTAATCTGTCCACTGGTTTGCATTTAAGGGCCACTTTAAGTTTTTGGTTGGCCACTGAACAATTCCTATCAAACCAGCCTACCTTCCCATGCGCTTTGCCTTTACCATGACGTGTCAGATTAAGGACAATGTCGAGGCAAACCTTTTGGTATGCCTCCACTACTTCTTTGTCCCCTGCCTGAACATCCATACAAAGCTTGAGTTCCTCCCGGCCTCTACGGCAAAGGTTTGAAAAGAACTCCTCTGGGACTAGCTTGCACCATTTGATTCTGCGGGCTTGATCATCCAACCGCATGTCGCATTTGTCCACCATATTCGACCTACTCTCCGTAGTTATGATTACATCTTTTACCTTTAACAAGACTGGATTGTGATCGCTGAAATGAGACCGCACAGCGGAATAACTGATGATATGGCTACCGCAACTACTACTTAAGAAAATAAAATCTATTACAGACCCACTACCGTGTCCTTTAAATGTAGGAATGTCCTCACCGCCCCCAGTAGGTAACATTAACCCATTTTCGGCCAGCATGGTTTCCAGTAAAATGCCCTGGTCTGAATGCTCAAAATGAATGTCCTCTTGATCAGGAGGACCAAATAGAACATTAGGAGGGCATTCATCCTGACAACCATGAATATTGAAGTCCCCCATTAACAAAATGGTACATTCAGACTCCAACGACTCTTTAAATTTTAGGAGAAAAGAGTTTAACATTATCAAATTACTAGTTGAATGAGTCCTATCAAAAGAATTATAAAAATTCACTACCAGGACATTATGGTGGCCCTTGCGAATTATTTGAACCGCAAGACAGTAGGGACAACCAGTAACTATTTCTTTATACGTGCCAGGAATTTTAGCAGATAGCAGGGTAACCAAACCCCCCCCGCGCTCGCCCTCGTGCAGAGGCGATAGCTGGCAGAAAAAAAGTGGTAAAACCATCTAATGTAAGTATGTTTTGTGTGTCCCAAGTTTCCTGTATACATGTTATATCCATTGTGCCTATAAAGTCCCTCCATATAGGGTCATCAACTTTACTTCTGAGGCCAGCAATGTTCCATGTAGCCACAATTAGCTCCCCCTGCCCTGTTACATTGTCCCTTTTTCCAGGTACTGAATCGCCACCTTCAACACCCTGAATGATAATTGGGATTAACGGTCCCGCATCTATATTAGGCTCCTGCACATTTTGGAGGCTACTAGCCTTTTGTGGAGGGGTTGAGTGGGTGTTTTCCAACAAACTAGGCGATCGGCCCTGTGTTTGTCAATCAACCCAGCCTAAGTTGGACAAACAATCATAGCGATTGGCCTTAGAGATGTTAAAATAGTTTTCATGACCGTTAACTGTCTGGGGATAACTGTAAAAATGGCCATTTTGCATCCCTGCGCCAAACCCACCATGAGTGGATCTACCTCTTCTTCTCTGGACCACGGTCCAACCATCCTCACCTCCCTCGCCCCATCCATAGGGTTGCTCATCCCATGGGGGTTAAACCTCCGCCTACCCTTTTGGTCATTCGGATCCCTTAACCAGCTCCATCTTTTATCCACTTGCTCCACAGGCAAATAGAAATAAGAGAGTGGTCTGGCAGTGACAGTGTTTGCTTGGTAGCGAGAAGTTCCTCTGCAGATATATTCTACCACCTGTGGGTTTTCAAAGGTTACCACAATGCAATCCCCTTGTAGGTTTTTTCTATTTCCACCCACCCAGGGGGTTCTCTCCACCATTAAGATGTTACTAGGCATATTCGTGGGTAGGGGATAATTATTGGATAACCAGTGGCACACCTTATTCTTTAATGCCTGGAAGGGTTCCACATAAGGTGGTGTTAGTTCCGTTACCCCAGTCAGGACCACTACATAAGGGCAGGCATCTGGGGGGAGGTGAATATTTCTTCGAGGCTCCACCTTTTCTCTAGGGGCTGAATCCAGATTTGGGGTCAAAGGTGCAGAATCCTTAAATTTAACTTGAGGGGTTATTTTAGACTTAACAAGTGTAGGTGTTTTATTAGGATCAGGGGTCTTGACTTTTTCTCCTCCTGATTTGGAGGTGTTAATCGGGTTCTTTAACACGGTGTTTTTACCCAGGACGACATTTTTAGGTGCCGGTGGTTGTTTACGTGCTGTGGTCGTCACATGGGAGGCCATGTTGTTCTGATTAAAACTAGGAGCACTTATATCCTTATGGATATTTTTCAGCACTATTTCTAGACCGCGTAGCCTTGCCTCTATCGGTTCAAGAAGGGTTTTTAGAATTTCTAAGATATTACTACTCGTCGGACTTACCCCACCTCCTTCCTGACGAGTATCAACCCATTTATCCTCTTCCCCACTTGCTTCCAAAATTTCCTCCAAACTACTGTCTACAATCGTGTCATCAGGGAGACTCAAAGATAGGCCAACAGTTACTGGCTGTACTTCCCCTATACCTTCAAAGCTTACGGCCGGGTCCCCGCTCACGGTCACAGGCTGTAAGCTGGGAGTGGTCTGGTTAGAATTAATTTTAGCTTTCCTGGCTTTGTAAGTGGTCGATTTACTAGCCCTTTGTTTGGGAATTGCCCCCTCTTTCAGCCCTCTCTGGTTGATATCAGAGGTCGTCGGTCGGTTATTCGCCTTCGTGGCAACCAGATCACTGTCTAGGCGACCCTCTGACAAAGAGTTCGAATGAGGGGGAACGTCAAGACCCTGTTGGGGACTTAATGCATAATGATCCACATCGTTATCTAACCTAGCAGGGGTGTTAGGGCAGATCCTGGTATCAGGCGTTCGTGCCTGAGCAATAAGGCCTAATGAAGATCTTTTAGCCTTAATCAAATCTTGGGACACCCTTCTGTCCATTAGTACAATCCCTTCATCAATCAATGCATTGGTACGGACTATGAAATCATCCAGGGTGCCAGTCAACTTTTTTGCCCCCCCTGCAGCCATACTTCTGGTCTCTCGACAATCCATGTCAATACCTACCCCTAGAGACTAAAAGAGCTATGGGGTATAAGTACACAATGTCGTTAGATATTGAAGCAACCAACAGAAACAAACAACGGGTAGATATACACACCCCAATTGGTATTTACACGTGAACTTCTAGATATTACACCTATGCTTACGGTTCAGGTGTCCAAATGTCAGTAGGTTGATGTAATTGGGGCAGGGTATATGGCCCAGGCCAGGCTCCTCGAGCCTCTGAGGGCCACAGAGGGCCCACCCTTTGCCCGGGCTTCGCCCCGAGCTCCGTCCCGCGCGCGTCCCGCGTCGCGGTAGAGCTACGCTGATAAAAAACGTGAAGGCAGGCAGGGGGCGTGGCCGCCGGGGGAAGAGGCACCAGCTGTGCAGAATGGAGAATGCTGGGCCTCGCAGTCCCCCGGTAGGTTCCTCTCGCTATACACACGGCAAAGTCCTCAACCTGGGCGGTACCAGACTGGGAGCGAGTTGATTTTCCGCCGACTGCGGAACGTGCTCACACCAGCTGGGACGCCTCAGGGAGCAAGCAGGGATAACGTGCAACAAACGGCCGAGTTGAACAGCAATCCTCGTTAGCAGGCAGGTCAGACCATGAGCGGCACCCGCGAAGCGGGTGTCGCTAAAGGTTATCAGGGCTGGAGACAAGGGGCGTGGCCGCCGGGGGAAGAGGCACCAGCTGTGCAGAATGGAGAATGCTGGGCCTCGCAGTCCCCCGGTAGGTTCCTCTCGCTATACACACGGCAAAGTCCTCAACCTGGGCGGTACCAGACTGGGAGCGAGTTGATTTTCCGCCGACTGCGGAACGCGCTCACACCAGCTGGGACGCCTCAGGGAGCAAGCAGGGATAACGTGCAACAAACGCCCGAGTTGAACAGCAATCCTCGTTAGCAAGCAGGTCAGTCCATGAGCGGCACCCGCAAAGCGGGTGTCGCGAAAGGTTATCAGGGCTGGAGACAAGGGGCGTGGGCGCCGGGGAAGAGGCACCAACTGTGCAGAATGGAGAATGCTGGGCCTCGCAGTCCCCCGGTAGGTTCCTCTCGCTATACACACGGCAAAGTCCTCAACCTGGGCGGTACCAGACTGGGAGCGAGTTGATTTTCCGCCGACTGCGGAACGCACTCACACCAGCTGGGACGCCTCAGGGAGCAAGCAGGGATAACGTGCAACAAACGCCCGAGTTGAACAGCAATCCTCGTTAGCAGGCAGGTCAGTCCATGAGCGGCACCCCTATTTAATCATTTCAATGATAAAAACCCAGAGGGGGACTCAGCTAGAGAAAAAATAAGGATAATCAAGAGGAATACGTGTGACAATAACACAGGAAAAAATAATCACGTAAAATGTGAAGTTACCAATCAGGTTGAGACCCAGGGCAAACAAGCAAACCAGGAGGAGGAAGGAACAACGAGCTCGCCATTACCATCAAGCAGGAAGGAAAAAGCAATGGAATAACAGCAGCTAGGATTAAGCTACTAATATCAAAAGGAAAATCAGAAGGAACTCCTGGTCCCAACGGAATACCTCCAATAATGTTGAAGCATGATGCTGACTTTTGGAGTAACACATTGGTACCAGTCTTCAAGGGAATTAAGGAATCGGCGAACAGTCCATTGTCCTGGAAAGGAGCGATAATAAGCTCAATTTATAAGCAGGGGAATAGGAGTAATCCTAGTAATTATCGACTTATTGCCCTAATCGATACTGAGGCAAAGTACTACGTGGGGCTACTCCTGGAGGAATTAGCAGCTTGGGCAACCTTAAAATTCATAATTCCCGCAAACCAAACAAGGTTCTGCAGAGGACAGGGTACAACAATGAACATCATGGCGCTAACTCTATTGATAGATGTGGTTAAAACAGCAAAGAGCTCGCTATTCCCATGTTTCATAGATTACAGCACAGCGTTTGATCATGTAGATCGCGCCAAACTTTGGCAGAAACTGGAAAAGTGGGGGATACCAAGGCCTCTCCTGAAACAGCTGATTCTATTGCACACCAACACTTGGGTCAAGATTAAGCTGGGATTTGGGGAGCACCTTTCAAGGCAAATTAACACCACCAAAGGCCTAAAACAAGGGTGCGCTCTAGCCCCCATGCTATTTAACCTTTTTCTAGCAGACCTTCAAGGGGAACGTGACAAAACCAATTAGCATGCCCAACAACTGGGAAATATCTTGTTATCAATTCTTTTATATGCAGACTACTTGGTTTTAATAAGCTGGTCTCCAATTGGACTCCAACACCTTCTGGACACCACCAATACATTTTCACAATATAATACATTAAAGATCAACTTAAACAAATCAAAAGTAATGACAGTGAATTATAACAAGACAAGGAAACTTTCATGGTTCCTGGAAGGGCAGAGGTTAGACCGGGTAACCAACTACAAGTTCCTTGGGGTTCTATTGGACAGCAGAGGTTCATTTAAATCTCAATTAGAGGCCCTGCGTCGGAAGGGCACCACATTCTACCTCTCAATGAAGCCCCTGAAGAAAGTCCTCCCTGACCGAACACTGGATCCTCTCTTACAAGTGATCAGAGCACAAATGCAGCAAATGCTCACATATGGGAGGGAACCAATGCAAGGGAAATACGCTGCAGTTTTAGACAAAATTATCAGTAGAACATATAGAGCAATTTTCCAGCTGCCCAACTACGTGTCGCCTGCCTTGCATTTGGCCTCCAGAAACAAACAGTGGAGAGAAGAGGTGCTTATATAAAAAGTTGGCGTAAAATCAAAGGGCGCAGAGCAAGGACCCTTGAATGCTCACCTTTGGACCGAGCTGTCAACCCGAGAAAAATCACCAGCTAAGAAGTACCTGTTGGAATCATTGGAATACCTCAAACTGACAAACCTCTGGGAGTCATCCGCAGATAATAAAAGCTTCAAAAAGTTAGTAACAAAAGTAATGCAAATGATATCAACAATAGAAGAAAGGAAATTCTGGCCAAGAGGGCTCATGGATGGACAGTGTTGAACGATTATACAGCTCTTAAGCCAAAGCATATCTGCAAATGGGACTTGCACAGGAGACAAAAGAAAACTTTTTAAAACTGCGCTTCGGCATTCTACCAATCCTTCCTCACTTGGCACCCTAGAAAAGGAGAGAAGAACAGTCCTGCCGTTTCTGTGGAACAGGAAAAGAGGACTTAACACACATAATCTGTATCTGCCCAAGCTTGATGGACCTAAGGCGCGCCTTACTCTGAGTAATATGGAACCAAAAGGGCATTAGAAGCTGTAGGCAGGCTGTGAAGCTTTGCTTTAATCCAGAGGATACCCAACTAGACTGCTAACTAACAAAGTACTTCGACATAGTGGCTAGAAGACTTAAGACTGAGTAAAAGGTGTAAAGAACAGCCTAACAATTTATTAAGTACAGAGACAGCCTGTCTAGAATGTTGCCTTGTTAAAATTGTGTCCTGTACTCTGAAGCACAAGCACTTTATTTCCTTTGAAATGGACTGCACAGATAACGAAATTGAAATTGATACGACCTTCATTCGAGAGTAAACTTTTTAAATGTAAAAGAACAAAGATAAGGCTGAATGTAATTTTAATGCTGAATGTTTTTATATTGTGAGTTTTAATTAACTGTATAATAAATTCTTCTTCTTCTTATAATATACGGCAGGTTGTACTGTATCCCATATGTATAGTTTCTAATAATTTTTCACGTAATGCTTTAGTGAACGGTGCTTAATACAGTCATTAAAATTCTAAAACAAATAACAATACATTCTACTTACCAATTGGTATGTTGGTCCCACAAAGAACAACGAGAAGCATTGCGCTGACGACCCCAGACATGACACTGTTGCGATGTTCAGTGCACCCGGCATGATTCCTGAGCCCTTAATATAACTTGCACCGTTCTAGACGGAGTCAAGTATTGACCAATCAGCAAAGGGTTCAATGAAATGTTGTGCAGCACCAAGAAATCACTTTCCAAGTCAACTTTCCCATCCTGCATGCAATGCTATGGGAAAGCTTTCTAGACCGAAACTTACGTCGGGCACAATATGTAATTTTAAAAGCAGAGCCAGGTGTTCTATATCAGATCTTCTTTAGTTTCACTACCAAAAATCGAACTGTTCCTCCTGAAGGGGGACAATAGAAGGGAGATTTTATGGCCGTTTTTGGCACTGCTCTTTAGCATTTTAAGCAGATAACGATCAAAATTGCTTTCACCAGAACGGTCACATTTTATTTGAATATGGGTTTGGAATATTTCAGTGTATTTCTCACATTTTATAGGCGAGTGTTCAGACCGAATAGTACAGGATGTATTAACTAGAGCTTAGCAGCCTTACCACTAATGTTTACAGAAAAAACACATGTGGAAAACACTCCTTCACTCAAGATACCTGCATGCGCCCTTAAAGACACAGACAGGGATGATTAGGGGTGCAAATCTGATCTATGGATTTGGATGGAGAGGCAGAAGATAACCATCCTGTACCAACCTCAGGGGCGTGAGGCCACAATTGTCGCACTCACGAGCCTGAATCCCCTGGAGGGTTGCTTCACCTTACTGCTAGGCACGCTCCAGCGTGAGGGTGATTTTTAAGACAGTTCTGGATTTTAAGACAGTAGCACTAAGCAAGCTTGGACTTGTAGCTGTAGAGTAAAAAATGGAACCACAGATCCCTGTATGATTAGACATGCTTGATAAAACTGCCTGTCAGTCACCTTCCTCACATGTGGCCATTTGATAGCACCGAATCATTTACAAAAATCCGATATTTGAACTGTCATGGGGAACATCTGAAATGAGAGATTAGATTAGTGTTTGAAATATTTAATGTAAGATTTCCCCAATTTTCAAGATGTGGCGACTGTATTTTTGGGAGTGGCAGATAAAGTATGTAGCAGAAACCACGATTTGAAATAATGTGGTTCTAGCAACATGATCACAGGCTTTATAAATATACTTTAATGTCAAGTAGGGTATGCCAAATAATGCTTGGTTCACCTGCCACTCGATTACTGAACTGTTATTTAGAACGAAATTTAAGAGTTTACCTACCAGAAGGATAGGGTAATTGGACATATAGCATGAGGTACTGTAGTTGTAAGAGCTTACTTAACTAGGCACAACTTGGTTTTCGCTCAATTTAGTCAATAATTGTTTTCTGATTTTAAAACTAAAAGATGTTAGTTAAATACCTGAGTGCCCCTTGTAATTAGCTTGGGATAATCAGTTTCCATAACTCCGCAATCTTATGACAGGTGTTGGTAATATCATATCACATCAAAACATCTCTGACTCAGGTTAGTGGGTGATTTAGTTGTATTGAAGACTGGGAATATGTCCATGACTCCCTTTTGAAAAAGAACGAAATGCATTGAACAACCAGGTAATTTCAGCGGATTGGGTTACAAGTAGATTATGTTCTGAAGCATTAAAGGCAGCCGATTCGTAAAGTAAAGCTAAAAAGGTGGCCAGGTACACATCAGCCACCCCAGCATCTGTCGTTGCACATCTGCCGGGCCTGTGTCACTCACACCTTTATCAGCAAGGCTAAGAATGGACATCGAGGTTGCAACATGATCAGAGACAGCTTTTGGGTGAATCTTTGTGTCCGACAGGCACTTTAAAAATGAGGCATTGACAAGAAGATAATCAATATGGGAAAAGCTGGAGTGACGGGAAAAGAAAAATGTGAAGTCACTACCCTTTGGGTTATTTAATATCCAGGCATCCGTACATATTCGGAACCCCTTAAGTAGAATTACAGTGTTGTGAGAAGGTGGGTTAGTATATGCTGTCCACTAGTTAAAGTGGGCACTTTGTACCAGGCCACACAACCCTTATTATGTATGAGGTCAAAGATAACCTTATATAAAGCTATCCTAGTGGTAGCTATGGAAAGCAGCCTTCAGGCTTAATCTTGAAGGCATGTGAAGCAGCTTGTTTTACGAGAATATCACCTCCTAAATGATTAAATGAAAGGAGAACCACACAGTGTTTATATAAAAATATGTATTTATTAATATTACACTCTCTACTAGATTGAGGTGTAGAGTAGTCTCTACACGAGACTAGGGCACAAAGCACATAATAATAAGTCAATAGAACATTCGTAAATAGCGAAATACACAGCAGGCTCCAGGGGGAGACCGAACCATTATACTAAAGAAATTGTATAACAACAACAAATTCAATAGACACAGTGCCTAGAGCATGTAGAATCGCTGGGACCCCAAGGAACCATCCAGAGGAGTGACACAGGGAGCCCATGCAGGACTGGTACAGTGAGGAAACACAGATGCGTGCTCCATACAACTCTATGGGAAAGTCACGGTCAGAAATGTACAAGTTAAGGACACTTCTAAGAGGACTTCGAGCAAACCCTTTGGAACTTAGGAGGTTCTAAGGCCAACCCACCGGTGAGTACCAAGGTACCCGTGTTACCAACCCAGAGGAGCCGGGTGCATAGCTGTCAAGTGGCATCGGAAACCTTTGTTGTTTTCAATGGAGAGCTGCAAAGAAGTACTGCTGCCAGGAAGGCGAAGAATATCCAGTGGAATTCAAGCCTGGATACAAGATGAGAGGAACCTGAAAGCAGGGGGGACAGAGTTTGGGTCACTTTTGGTGACCAGGGGCTCGGGAGTCGAATGCCCACCGATGTCAGGTGCTTCAGGTTCAAAGAAGGGTTGTTTGACTCTGCAGCCACGGGGACCAGGAGATGTTGAGGACAACCAAAGTCCAAAAGTGAGCTGTCCCATGAAGGATGTCGAGAGCTGAGGGGTCGATGTCCAGCTGGAGAACCAACAAGCCTTGGCAACTGCAACCCACATGGTCAGAGGAAACAGGTTACACAGTGGACCAGCAAGGTCCAGGGGACTCTCCAAGCAATGGGGAGTCAGGGCACATCTGGAGCAACTAGGTAAGCCCAAGAATTAGCAAGGTGACCCTTGCCAGGACCCACAGGCCAACGGACCAGGGATTGCGAGGAGACCTCATGCAAGTCTGCAAAGCACCAGCCAACAGGACACTCATGGAGTGGAGGCCGGAAATCTTTAGTGCAAGTACTACTCTGGGTCAGGACAACATGGAGTCCAAAGCACAGGCTCAGGAATCGCCACTAAGCATATGCAACTGCAAATGTACATGGTGAACAGGGGTTCAGGTTGCACGGTCCCCAAGAGGGATACTGGTCTCAGAATCGCTGAGAGGGTAGATTGACCTCAGAGACCTTTGGGAACCCACCTACTGTGTTGCTGAAATCTTCAGAGTCCTCAGGAGCTTGGGAGAAGCAAACTGGGTAGATGCATTTAGGTGCCTGCTTTTGCAGAGGAGTAACTCCTTTACTCCAAGGGAGATTCTTCAGTCGTCCAGCGTCGTGCAGGCAGTCAAAGTACTTGATTTCTTCTTAGCAGAATCTTGTCCAGGTAAAATCTAAAGTCCTGTAGCCAGGTAACCCACTTTTTATATTCTGTGGACCATCCTAGGGGAGGGGCAGGACAGAGGGGAGGCTACACACATGTCCTTTGTCCAGTTTTGCGCCAGAGCATGAGCGAATGGCTCCTGGAACTGGTTTGAGCTGGACTATGCACACACCAAATGTGACCCCAGTGCAGACTTTCTGGCACTCTAAGAGTGCACCCACCCAGCCCCAATACACTAACTCCTGTCTGGGAGGTGGTTAAACCTCCCTTTGACAGGATGCCTATTGTCATGCCTTCCTCTGCGCGAGCTTGGCTCAGCAGCAGGAGAGCATAATCGTGTATGTGGCTGGCAGCATCCATTTTGTGCTTCCCAGGTCAAGAAAGCTGGTACCGGGTATACCGGTGACCCACATATGTCCCTTCAGAAGGGTGGAATCATACCTCCCACGCCAAATACTGGCATGGAGGTATGATTCTAAGGTGTTTGACACCAAACACAAGATGTTTCTAAGCAGCCCTTTTAAAGTTAGCATTTACCTCGAGGTTATAATGCACTTAAACATATATGTCTGGTTGCATCACAGATAACCCCAGAGAAGGGTCTCCGAAGGCTGCAGAGGGGCTCTGCTCATGCAGGGGCACCCTCTCACATAAAACCCAGCACCCTGCCTTCAGAATTGTTAAGGCATGCCATAGGGGTGACTGATAGTTATTTAAGTGTAGTGATTTAAATAGATATAGTGAACCTATAATTTAAGTAAGTGGTGCAAGCTCCAGCTTACACAGTCTGGTGTAGCAGGCTGGTTGTGTCAATTTGGATGGCCTCTCAGGGGTGGCATAATACATGCTTCAGTCCATGGGAGGCCTCTGGGGTACCTATGCCCTGGGTACATGGTGTGAAAAAAGTCCTTCACCACTGGAAGGGCAAACTCATGTAAGTACTCCAACGCGAAAAATCGCTTAAAAAAGTTTACTCCATTAGAGTCTGAAGAGATTCTACGACAAGCTAACGAAAAAGCTAATCAAAAAGATTTGAAATTGAAAGGGTTGAATTGCTTAAACCCAAAGATCGCACAGCGAAAACTGATGAAAGAATGGTATTTGTGTCAAAATACTCAACTAAGAGTTTCAAAATCAAACAAACCTTCAGAAAATATTGGCCTCTGCTACAGGCAGAAACGGATTTTAAGGCATTTTTGAACAGTTCCCCATCTTTGCTTATCAACGCACGGAAAACTCACAACAACTGTTACAAAAGCAGAAGGTCGCTCTTAACCAGGCTCATACTGGAAGAATCCTGTGTCACAACTGGGGGAGCTGCAACAGTATAATAAAAGATACCACCTTGAGGCATCCCGCCCAAGGTACTCCTATCAAGCTGCAAGTGACAGCAACTTGCAAAACAAGTAACGTCGTGTACCTGTTGAAATGTCTGTGCGGGCTACCCTATGTAGGGAAAACAAAACGCTAAATTAAAACTTGTCTGGTCGAACATAAAAGTAACATACGTTTGAAGAATCCCAAATCAACAGTTGCCATGCACTATTCTGAAAAAAATCATAACATCAGTCAATTACGTTACTTGATTTTGGAACAAATCGCAATAAAAGAAGGCAGAGGCAATAAGAAGTTCTTATGAACTGTATTGGATCCACAAATTGAACTCACTAAGAAATTAGTTGTTATTTATAGTGAAGGCACCCTGTTTTCCGTTTTTACAGATTTTACAGATAAATACAGACAGAAAACAATGTTTTTTCTGTCTGCGTTTATTTTTAAAAGTGGATGAATACAGAATATTGTGGTCCTTTTAAGTGACTCTCCTTGTTGTCTTTGATTAATTATAGGACAGCATCTGAGCCTATGGAAGGCATGGGAAATTAAAAAACAGGATGAAATGCGTGCAAAAAATGGCATATGTCAACATACATGTCTGGTATAATGCTAGTATTTACCAGTAGATGTAATATTTGACAGCTTAAATAGATAAAACACGACAGACATCAAAGTATGCATGCACATCCATCAGGTAAATAAATATGGAAATGTACAGTTTTTCAACTTCATTTATACGCAAAACACAAAATAAATATGGATAAATACAGATAAAATGGGCAAAAAATAAATATGGATGAATACAGATCGAGATCGAAATGTTAAGAAAATAAATACCATAAAACCGGGAGCCCTATTTATAATTTGTTTATTGTGTACTGTGAACACACATCGTTGAATAATTCTCTTGCTATTACGATTTTTTTTTCCACTATCGCATTGGCACATGCTTTTCTGAGCTTGAGACCTTTTTAATTTTTTTTCAAACTTATACTCTCCTTGACAAAGGTGAGAGTGCAGATGTTTTTCTACCTTGATATGACCCTTTTTACCATGCCTTCCATTATCTTCACACTTGCACTTGTTTTTGGGTTGAGGTACCCAATAAGGCTCTAAATTGAAAACTTTATTGCACCACATTCAGCAAACACTCTTACAATGCACTGTCACATATGAGAGTTATTTCCTTTCACAGTCTGCTTTTAGCGTAGTTCATTTCCATTTTTTTTTCACTATTTACTTCCGGGGCACCACGCTCGTCTAGAATTCACGCAGCAAGTATCAAAACAGAGTATGCTCGATCTTGAGTATTTCACAGGTAAAGATTTAATATGTTACCTCACGGAATCGCGGTCACTTTGTTATTTTGCATGTCCGTACGTTATCACACAAACTTTTTAAATGTTCAATTGCCATTGAACTAACGCACAATTCCGATCCCCGTCTAAACTTTTGTTCATTTTCGAACATGCACACAGCGTTACCTGGGTGAACTCCTATCGAGTTCTTATTATTTGTAGACACTGTTCAAGCACATTTGATCACAATGGCCGTCAGCTCTGAATGAGTGGCTTCTATCTTAGGCACGTTTTTGAGCATGTTTGATCACTATGGTCATTAATCGTACATCTATATTTTAACAGTATACACTCAGTTTCCATTTTTTGTTAAGCACTGAACACCCTATTTTCAGCATTTTTGGTTGCATGGTATCTTTTGCACAAAAACTCGCTATTTGTCAGTCATTCATCATGACCTACTTTTTTGACACACTTCCATAGTAGTTTTTTACTTTGTTTTGGCGAATTCAGTTCTAGGATCACTAAGAGTATCCCATTTTGTTTACAGGGAGAACCCCCTGAAGAAGGGCTGGTCCTGAAATGTATCCGGAATTTTTGTTTATATTCCTGTGAATCAGAAATAAATGTTCAACATCTGATTGCAATGAAGAATGGAAATATACAATTTGCATAAATGAATGGACTTTTTCACTATTGGAATATGATGTGAGTAAACTCTAGTGATATACAACTAATGGAGTCAACTTTTTAAAGCGTTTTTTTTGCGTCGGAGTGCTTACATGAGTTTGCCCTTCCAGTGGTGAAGGACTTTTTTCTCATCTTATTGGCACACCTCAAGATCAGGAGGTGATACTCCATAGCACCCATACATTGTGAAATTGGAATTAACCGCTTACCATTGTGAAGAAAGGCGTGCAACCGTCATTCTATTCCTTCTGGGTACATGGTGTACCATATACTAGGGACTGATAAGGGTACCCCAGAATCAAATCTGGAGTGTACCTAAAGTACATGCATATCAATTTACAGGAGAAAGCAGAATGACTGGGGTCTTGGATAGCAGGATCCCAGTCAGACTAGGCCAAAAACAGTGTGACAGCAGCAAAAAGTGGTGGTAACCATAAGAAGAAGATAACACTTTCCTACAAGTGTCTCTTGCGTAGTCCTGCGGGATGGAGATTTTGTGATCTTGTCACTGTATCATATGAACCTTCCTCATATGAGCCAAAATGTGTTCTGTGTGTTGATGGTGCAGGGGTTTAAAGAGCAAAGGTCTTGGAGCTGACCTGTCCTTCGGTTTGAAAGTTAGAACCCTGGGGGCTCTTTCAATCTCAAAGTCCTTACTGAAGGAAATCTGGAGGTCCTACGGGATTCAAGATATTAAGAAATCAGCGAAGGAGGGGGCAGAGTTTTCAATACTTTCCAACATGACAAAGATGCGAAAATTGATTCTTCGGTTGCAGTCTTCCTGTTCCGTGAGGTCTCTCCTTAGTGATGAGATAGTCTGCTCCAACTTATTAAGATGTTTATCTTGGACATTTGTGAAATCGTCCACCGTACTTATTCTTGTTTCAGCATTTAACAGTCTTATTGTTAATTCTTTAAAATCTGTATGGCCTGAGCTACATCATGTATGGAAATTAGCTGAACAATGATGGCCAGGGGAACTTGCTATCGCACAATCTTGTGTAGTCCAAAATATTTAGAAAAGCACAAGAACTAGTTTGCAATTACCCACCTCAAATTATGGTATGGCACTATACAACCACAAATATTTAAACATGAAACAAAAGCTCTGAGAGGCGACATAAACAAACTTTCAAATATTGAAAGCACAAATGCTGGACAGATGCACATGAGACAAGAGGAAATCTTTGGGTCTTCGATCCTTTATTTCTGATATTTGAAATGAAAAGCCAAAACAGCCAAAGCGTTTCACCCATGGCAGGCTTCTTCAGGGCATCCACAAAGGAGAAGAGCTCCTCTGGAAAAGAGTTTTCAATTAATTTCAGTGCAGGTAGTGAAGGAAGAAGAACCACACACTGTATGTGTCAACAATCTTATGTGTGGTGCAGTATTGGCAAACAGTTTTAGAAAGTTATATTCCTCTAACGAAGAGCCTGTTTTTGGCAAGAGTAAAGCTCTGTATCTCTGTCTTTCGAGCGCCACCTCTGCTGTCTGCCATTTTGTGGTTGTGAAACTGACAAATCTTGTTTAGGAATAATATCTTGCAAGGTGACCAACTGATATATTGAATGTAGGCCAAGAGCAAACTTGCCCGACCTCTAGGAACTATTATGTAGAAGAAGGAACCTACTCAGCGAGTGGTTTCTCAATAAGGATACTTTAAACTGATTGCAGTATCTTCAGAGAGAGTTCAGGGTGAATTCAGACTTTATACAATTTGTGTTAGCAATGAGCACAAGTGCAGTAAGTGGTTTATTAGATAGGTAATATCTTCCTTTGATGGGTGCCCTCATAGTATATGCTGCCATTAGTGCTCTCTGTGTAATCACAGCTGCTGTTCCTTCACAGTGTACCTGGGAGCTGATATCAGGGCACAGATACCCTGTGTAAAGTCAAAAACAAAACAACCAGCACCACACCACAGAAACAATTTCAGATGTAGATCAAATTAGACCGACGCAGGTCTCACTGGTGCTCCTGAAATATAGGGGACAGGTACATGAAGACTTGTTTATTTATATGTGTTCCATCATGTTCTTAGGTGTTATCTGTGTTTAGCTCAAACACACAAGGAGCTGTAAGAATCATATATTTAGTTGCTATCAGCTTCTCTAGAACTCGTGCAAGACCTCAATAGTGAGAGCTGTTCTATATTCTCTAAATTTATTCACCGGCCTCCAGCAACAGGCCTGGAAGGTGGGCCGAGACGTGCATCTGACAGGCTGTAGCACATCACACATCTGGTTCAAAAGCTGATGAGGGTGATTGAGCTAAATTTGGGCCTTGCTTTACCTCCCAAACTCAGCTATGATGGTCTTTTATTTGCCTGCTGAAAGTTGTCGAGGGGAAGAAACACGTCAAAATTATACTTACAATATAATTATGCTGTAAAGACCACAAACTTTGAATTCTAGTTTATGGGTTTAATTATAAGGCCAAAAATAACTGAATATAAACACACCTTATTATTAATGTATATAGATACAGGAAAATTAACACCGAGCCAAGTCTTCGCATATAATTGATTCTGAATAGGAGACACAGAATAATAAACTCCAAGATTAATACACAACCCAAGATGGAGGCGGAATCCAAATCCCTTTTCATTAGGAAGGAAGCATACATTGTCTTTCCCTACACTACTCTCAATAAAAGATGTTTCTGGGTGGTTCCCCTATCTCATTTCCCAAAGGTGTCAACACGTGTAGGCTTCCTTAGAAGTACTCATGTCAAATGGGTCAAATAGAGTAAAGCTATGGAGCTGGCTCTTAAGATGCTCCTTCTCCTCCGAAAATCTAGAAGTCTGCTTTTTCTGTCCCTGCGCATAATACAAAAAAGATAAATTCAGTCCCCTCCTAAATGTATCACGTGACAATTTGTTTCGCTTCTTCAGTACTGTGGTGTTTTTCCATAACTTCTTTTAATTAAATCTTCCTTGCTTCTTGTGACCTTGGAGTGTAGATAGGCCAGACACAGATGCTCCCCTCTCGCCTCTCAGACTGTTCAAAGACATTCCAGTTATCTCCTTAAACTAAATTAATGATGGTAAATTCTTTACACCTGCAATGGGATGAGAGCATACTGTTCTGGCACACACAAAGATACATTTAATCATTTCTTAATTAGCTAAAACCTTTAGAAATTGTAAACAGTTTCTAACTCTGGGCCTACAGTACAGGCAACTTTAATAACATACAGTTACATTAATATGAATATAATATATTTCTGCTCGTGTGCATGTAGAATTAATGTTGTCGTTTAATACTCACGAATCCTACTTAAAGATAAATATTATAATTCTGTGTTGATGATGTTGAATACATTTATTCGATAAACATGAAACACTGCATACTACGTTAAAATATGGATAAATGTGTTTAACCTATGATTATAATGCACCCCTACAATTTAGAGTGCTCTGTACGCTCTATCAGTTCCCCCCTCTTATGACAAGTGTCATAACACCAACATCTTACTTTCTTGTCATTTGTCTTTGCAGAAGAGAGCAATTTACACAGAAGTTGTAGCATGCCGTCCTTGTCTGAATTTCTTTAACACCTTAAGAGGCAGAAAATGACTGTCCTGCTGTCACTATAACTGCTGCTCTTGTTTCTTTAGGGAGTTTTCATTATGACGTGCTTTTTGCGATTTGTAAGATTAATGGCTCCCAATAGCAAAAATATACAAATGACTGCTATTATGATGGGTTTCAAAATATATCCCATTATCCCTTGTCCCAGGCTTCCAAACCAGCTTCCAATCTTCCTAAATCCCTTGCCAACTTGTTCCCAAAGGCCATCTGCAGCCAAGTCACGCAAATCTTGATGGATTTCTGAGATATTATTGATATATTTGCGTATATTCCGACTATTGTCCAGAATATATGTGAAGCATTGCTGCACTTTCAATAATTTACAGACCCCTCCAGCTTTTGCTAGGAGAACGTCTAAAGCAAGTCGATTTTGAAGAACCATTGTCCTTATCAAGACTATCTCCCCATTATCAAGTAGTAAGATTGGACCGTATTCACAGAGAGTTTATCTACTATTGTTCCCAGCTTTCTAATTTTCACATCATTCAAAATGACACCCACACTAGGTATCATAGCTCCAAATATATCTCCAACAATTTCTCCAGCACTCGCACCATGTTTTCCTCTGTGAACGCTTTTTCCTTCTAGGGGCCATAAGTCTTCTACATGGAAGATCTTGGGAAATATTACTGCGAAGTAGCAGGTGCCATACCAATTTTTGGAAAATTTCACATAAGCACGTATCCCGCACACAAAATATACGTTTGGTACTAGAGTCAAATTATCTAGTAATGTCTCCTCAATTAAGAAAATATGTTCACAATCACTCTCACCCACAAAGATCTTGTCATAATAAGTTGATGGATGCCTAATGCATAATTTTCCTTTTTGCTGAAAATCCAATGCTATGGGACCAGAGCTTCCCTTTGCCTTATGATCTAGTCCTTCCTGTGTCCATGGGACTACCTTATGCTTTGGATCTGGTCTAAATAGGGTCTGTCTATGTCGATCTTCTATCTGATCTATGAATTTCTTTTCAATATCAGTTAGCATGCAGGTTAAGTTGTGTCTGTGGGCATGTGAAGTATCTAATGTAATAGTGGGCACAACATACTTAGACATTCTCTCTACTTCTTTATAATAATTATACTTGTTCATGTACTTCAGAAGTGGAACTTCTGAGAGTACCACATCATAATTGGAGAAATAGTGCTCAAAATGGGCCTTACTGTAGAACATGCTTAGCAATACACTACATGTGAGGCCATAAGTCAAAGGTAAGGGATGGAAAGGAATGCCCTCTTCTACTGATGCGGGTAATTGCATGCACACATAACAATCTTTTGCTTCCATTGTATCCACATACTCGTATAATAACCAAGCATATGCATTCAGAGTAAAATCTTTTGATAGATCTACATGTAGCATCCAACTAGTTTCCCTAATCATATCTCTATCCCTGGCTGATGCATCCTCTTCTATGTCTGCTGTAGATGGAGTTGTTGTCATTTCATTATTTTCAGCATCATGAGACCCCACCAGCGATGTAAAAATCACCACAGCTATGACAATAAGCACCACAACAATAAGGGTACCGATTATGCACTTTTGTCTTCGTCCTGATTTCTTGGACTCCATCTTAATTCTCGATTTGGTCAAAACGTATTTATGTTCAACAAACTCTCTGGTTCTTTTACTTGTTTAATCTGATTATTTACAATGTCTTTATTGTCTTTTCTCCATTAGATTCTTTTCTGAATGTTCAGTTCAACAATACTAAACCTATTGAGATGTAGTCAGCCATAACCCTCAAATCTTCTCTCTATGGTAAAGTCCCTAATTTTAAATCTTCTTCCTCTTGGGGCTAGGTTATCTCCTTTCTAAGGCTAATAAAAGTTCTTTTCACAGTTCATTCTTCATCATTTATGATATTTGATCCCAGCATAGCAAGAACAAGTTGCAGTATTTCAGCACGAATTTCTCCAATTTCTTGTGCAGTTGGCTGTTGACCAAATGTAGGCAAATGAACTTGATTGAGGATCAAAAAGCGCAATCCACTCAGCCTTGGTGGATTAGGAATTGTGAGAGTTATGATTCCAAATGCATCAATTCCAGGGACTATTAACAGAAGATCAATTGTCAGGGTGCTCTCTCCGTAACCCACTGTGCCTGTCCCCAGGCTCCCAGATCGCCTAGTCTCTGCATCTGCAGCCAGGTACGTCCACTCAGGAGATGCGAACTTTCGAGACGGTACTCTCTCCCTTCTGGATCGTCCCATTTCTTCATTTTCACTTTGATTGGATTCAGACGTTTCAGGAATTGGAGCAAGATCTTTCTCAGATGCAAGCCTTTCTTTCCTTGTTGGCCACTTTGCTGTTGCAGCGTCTGCGCTCCGCCGTTCTTCCTCCCTATCTGATCCTTCTGCACCAGACGGTTCACTCTGCTCTGGTTCAAAAATCACTTCCACAACATCGTCTATTTCTGAGTCTGTATTCACGTCAGGAGTCGTCTCATTTATTCTTTCATGCTCGACTGATTGCTCTGCTTCATCGAGACTTCTTGCTATTGAGCTTGTTCTTTAAGTTTCTGTTGTGCTCTCAATTGCACTTCTCGGAACAAGAGGAGTCGTATCCTCCACAGAATCTGGGACTCTGCGAGTATGTGAAGGGTGGATCCAATTTGGCAGTCCACCACTCTTCACTGCTGTACTTGTGACTAACAGCACCTGGTACGGTCCTCGCCAATGGACGTCAAGGCAGCTCTTCCTCACGTGCTTTAGGACAAGCACCAAGTCACCAGGGCTTAGATCATGCAGCAGGTCTCTCGAGGTGGATGCAGTCGCAGCCTCGACCTGGTGAGACACCGAATTAACCACATCAGCCAGTCCTTTACAATAATCCATAATCAAATCATCTGTGATGTTTATCAATGCTGTAGCTGGCACCATAGCAAGTCGCATTGCTCTTCCCATCAATATCTCGTGGGGAGAGAGCCCTGTTCTCCAATCAGGTGTACTACGCAGGCTCATGAGAACCAAGGGGAGAGCATCAGGCCATTTCAATGAAGTTGACGAACACTCCTTAGACACCCTCATTTTGATTGTGCCATTTACTTGTTCCATTTAGACCAGAAGCCTCAGGCCTGTAGCTGCAATGTAATCTTTGATAAATATTTAGAGCTGCACATAACGTTTCATAAGTTTGTTATGCAAGTGTGTTCCTCTATCTGTTTCCACAGAGGTCAGAATTCCAAACCGCAGCATCAGTTCCCTTAAGAGCAGTTTTGCCACTCTAAGACTGTCAAATCGCCGAGTTGGATACGCCTCAACCCAACGTGAAAAAAACACACCACCACCAAGACATATCTCAACCTATTACACCTTGGAATTTTAA
This sequence comes from Lissotriton helveticus, assembly GCF_964261635.1. NCBI lineage: Eukaryota > Metazoa > Chordata > Amphibia > Caudata > Salamandridae > Lissotriton > Lissotriton helveticus. The sequence continues at coordinate 733,950,520 of NC_136070.1, forward strand.
TGAAATCCAACTGTATCCTATTGAAAGGACCTCCTGATCTTCCAATGGGACTCATCTCAACCACAGTTTTCTTTCCCACATTCATTTGTTGACATGTAACACACTTGTGACAAACTGCTTCAGCATGCACACAAAATCGGTGGTTGAACCATGTTTGCTTAAACACTCACACCATGGCATCTCTTCCAAGATGAACTGCTCCGTGAATCTGCCTTGCCATTGGGCTCAATAAACAGTTAGGTAATACTGCTCTTTCATCTGTTGATACCCAAATGCCATCATCTCTCTTTTGACAGCCTGCTCTAACCCATGACGCGGATGTATGACATTACAACGCATGCTTTTACATCGCATGCCTTTACAACGCAAGTATTACAACGCAGTCCATTACAACGCATAGTGCTTTGGGGTGCTGGATAGTGAATAGTTTAATTTACTATTCCAACTCCAGTCCCCGTGGACACTAGGGAAGGTTATTGGATAGTAAATTAACCTATTCCCTATCCTAGAGCGCCCCCCAGAGCAATGCGTTAATAGTTTACGTTGTAATGGTTGCGTTGTAAAGGCTCTACGATGTAAAAGTTGCGTTGTAATGGTTGTTTACCCCATGACGCTGCTTCCTCCTCTGAGATCTCATCCTGCAGTCGCTTAACCTCATCCCAGGTATCGGTCACAGCCAACATCATGCTGAGCTCAGTCTCTTCTGCACATATCCTCTGTTGAAAATAAAAAATTAAAACATGTAATGCACAACAACGAGCTACTTCATCAGTATAGTTATTACCCTTGGTAACAAAATCTTCTCCTTTCCCGAGAGCTGTACATTTGACAACTGCTATTGCCTTAGGTTTCTGTAAGGCTTCTAGTAAATGCTGCACATATTCTCCGTTACGTATAGGAGATCTTGATGATGTCAGGAATTCCCTCTGAGACCGTATTGGCTGTCCGTATATATGGTCACTCGAACCCCATCTGCGACGGTAAAGGCGCATGTCAGGGTAACAATTTCGGCCACCTGAGCAGAATATACTCTAGTTAAACAGGCAGCTTCGACCACTCCCAAAATGGTACATACAGCAAAAGCTGCTCTCAGATACCCTTCATTGTCTCATAAACATGAACCATCAACAAATAGGATCAAATCAGATTCGGGCAGCGTTTCATCAACAATGTCAGTTCTGGGTTTGGTAGACAGTTCAGTAACGTCCAGATAGTCATGCTCCTCACAATCTTCTCCTTCCTCTTGTGGAAGAGGCAAGGTGTGTAGCCGGATTTAGGGTAGTATAGCGCTTTAAAGTAACATGTTCAGCAGCCAATATGACTTTTTCATATTTTGTAAGCCTATTGTTTGTGAGGTGCTGCGTCTTTGTCCTTGTCATTAGCAATTCCACTGAATGTGGCACATATACCACAAGCGGGTGACCCATTACTATACTTTCACAGCTCTCAATGCTGACACCTGTTGCTGCAACGGATTTAAGGCATCCGGGCAACGCAGAGGCTACAGGATTCAATGTAGCCAAAAAGTAAGCCTCTGGTCTACGGGCACCTCCATGTGTCTGTACGAGGACTGCTAAGGCACATCCTTCTTTCTCACAACAGAAGAGCGAAAATGCGTTATGGTAATCTGGCATTCCCAGAGCTGGGGCGTGACGTAGGATCTCTCTCAGCTCATAGAATACACTCAAGCTGTCATCATCCCGTGGTACCGGATCACAAATATCTTTTTGAGTTAATCTCAAAAGAGGCTTTGCTTGTAAGGAAAAGTTTGGGATCCACTATCAACAATAGCCGGTGATTCCCAAAAACATGCGGACTTCTTTTTGTGTTTTTGGAGTTCCCATTTGCAGAATAGTCTCTTTGCGATCTGGTGACAACCTTTGGTTTCCTTTCTCAATTCGATGTCCCAGATACTGCACTCCTGTTTGTCAATATTGGAGCTTATTTGGAGACACTTTGTGTCCATTCTTTGCCAAATGATTGAGCAAAGCCACTGTATCAATCCTGCAAGTGTCCTCAGTCTCTGACGCGACCAATAGGTCATCAATGTATTGGACTAGGACAGAATTTTGGGGCATTACTAATCCTTCAAAATTCTTTTTCAAACATTGGCTAAAGATAGAGTGGCTTTCTGTATACCCCTGTGGGATCCTACACCATGTCAACACACGATCGTCTATCAGAAACACAAAAATATACAGGCTATCTTCGTGCAATGGTATGGAGAAAAATGCATGCCACAAATCAATGACTGTGAACCATTTGGCTTCAAATGGTATCTGAAATAGTATGACAGCTGGATTGGATTCCACAGGACAACACATGATCACCATTTCATTAACCCTGCGCAAATCCCGCACTATTCTGTACTTGCCGCTAGGCTTCTGCAGTTCCATTATAGGTGAATTACAGGGACTTCCTCTTGTAAATATAAATGTAGTTGAGCTTATATAGCGCACAGCTACCCGCAGTGGGTTTCCCGGCGCTTGCTTAGGGAACCCTTCCTGATATTCCCCTGTGAGATAGCAGGGTATCCACAAGGTGAAAGTCAGGCATCCCGCCGCGAGGGGCCGTTGTGGAGATTAAGCAAGCTATTGCCCAGAGTCGCAGAGTGTGAACCCGTGAGTCGAGGAGGCACCGGGGCGAGAATTATCGAGTCCGTGGAATTTTTGGCCCAAGACCCGCAGAGGCGGGGAATTGAACCCTGGTCCAGGACCGATCTCAGCTTTCGGGTCTGCTGCCTCTAACCCCTGAGCCACAATTCTCCACTCTTATCTCCTTCAAAATGCCTTGTGCAATCATGGACTCAATCACAGGTCATATTCCAGCCATACTTTTTGGAGTCAATTTATACTGTAGAATTCATGGAAATTCAGCATTAGGTTTGACCTGTATCTTCACAGGTTCAACACCTTTAATCAATCCGATGTCTTCACCTGTAAAATCCCACACCTTCGGTGAAACAGAATCTCTCAGATCATATGGTAAATCGTCTATTGTGAGAACTACAAACAGTTCTGCACCTAGACTCATATTGGCCATTTTAAAATCAGCGTCATCATCATATGTTTGCAACTCCACGCCTCTCAGAGTGCAAGATATGGTACAGTTTCATTTACACAAAAGGTCTCGTCCCAATAGACAGACCGGGCTGGAATCAAATACTACAAATTGTTGTTTGTCCTGGAATTATCCTATTTTCACAGGTAATTCATTTGTTAACGGATTAGTCATTTTCAGAGGAGTCACTCCCACCGCCTCAATCGACTTTCCTGAAATTCGGGACCACTTCTGTCCTGAATGTGGAGCGTGCAGCTCCAGTGTCTAACAGAAAAGTAACAGGTTATCCATTCACCTTTGCATCTACAAATGGCCCACTTTGATCCACTTCCAGGGCAGTACTCTAAGTGCACTCTCCCTGCTCCCCCCTCTGAGACTCATAGGGGTCTTGTATTTGATCTAATCTGTCCTTTATCTCAAAATAAGGCATCTGTCTATATGTCTGATTATTTATGGGCATTCTGGGAGGTTGTGGTATTTGCATTTGGGACTCACAACTACTTCCATACATAGATCTAAGTCTTGTCACAGTATTCACGCTTTCTGACATTTTTCCCTCTCCTTCATATTGCAATTGATTTGCTGGATTTAATCTACACTCGCGCTTTCAATGCCCGATTTTGTGACAATAATGACAAGCTGTCACACGTTTTTGATTTGCCACCCACTCAGCTCCCATATCACCATCTGTTCCACTTCTTCCTCTTCCCTGACCGGGTTGAGTTACTGCTTGTGGCATCATTCCTCTAACACTTCTTCTACCTTGGCCCATTGCTCTTCCACCTCCTTGTCCCCAATCTGGCCTCTCAGCATTTCTCAACTGCACTAACATCAACTTTTCCTTTGTCTTCTTTTGTGCGGCTTCTACCTGTTCACTGCAATATTTTGCATATCTCAAAATTTCATCTACAGACTTGTTCTGCCAACATATCAAGTGGTGTTGTATCCTTAAACTGTCGCTGTAGTCTAACCCCGGTACCTGAGGCTTTCCACCGCGACATTACTCTACATTCACACAACGCTCCCTATAACAAGTGGATCGCCGTTAGCGCTTATCGACACTCCCATTTTGACTGGACAATTACATATACAACTATCCCGGGATCTTGGACTTCTCTTAAGTCCGCTCACCAAAACTTCCTGATCTGCACTTGTCCAGACCAGTAAACCGATTAACTCACAATCATTCAACTTACATTCTCACTTTGCCAAGACAACACACAATTAAACATCACCGCAATCTAACACACCACACAGTTTCATACTCACTCTACCACTGCTTCCGCCGCAGCGTCAGCATCCGCCAAACTCCATTGATCGTCATTCGTCCGCCGTCATCAACACCAAGTCCAAAGGTAGGTTATTCTCTGTTTCTGCTCTAAATACCTCGATAGCCCCTTACTTTAGAGGCAAACCATCCTCTGCTACCATTTGATTGAGCCAAATTTGGGCCTTGCCTTACCTCCCAAACTCAGCTATGATGGTCTTTTATTTGCCTGATGAAAGTTGTCGAGGGGAAGAAACATTTCAAAATTATACTTACAATATAGTTATGCTGTAAAGACCACAGACTCCGAATTCTAGTTTATGGGTTTTAATATAAGCCAAAAAATAACAGAATATAAACATACCTTAGTATTAATGAATATAGATACAGGAAAATTAACACAGAGCCAGATCTACGCATATAATTGATTTGGCATAGGAGACACAGAATAATAAACTCCAAGATTAATACACAACCCAAGATGGAGGCAGAATCCAAATCCCTTTTCATTAGGAAGGGAAGCATAAATTGTCTTTCCCTACACTACTCTCATTAAAGATGTTTCTGGCTCGTTCCCCTATCTCATTTCCCAAAGGTGTCATCACCTGTAGACTTCCTTAGAAGTACTCACGTCAAATGGGTCAAATAGCGTGAAGCTATGGAGCTCACTCTTAAGATGCTCCTTCTCCTCCGAAAATCTAGAAGTCTGCTTTTTCTGTCCCTGCACATAATACAAAAAGGATAAATTCAGCCCCCCTCCGAAATGTATCACGTGACAATTTATTTCGCTTCTTCAGTACTGTGGTGTTTTTCCATAACTTCTTTTAATTAAATCTTTCTTGCTTCTTGTGACCTTGGAGTGTAGATAGGCCAGGCACAGACAGTATCCTCCCCTCTTGCTTCTCAGACTGTTCAAAGACATTCCAGTTATCTCCTTAAACTAAAATAATGATGGTAAATACTTTATACCTGCAATGGGATGAGAGCATACTGTTCTGGCACACACAAAGATACATTTAATCATTTCTTCAGTAGCTGAAACATTGAACCCATTTCATGCGCCCGCGATTTTGCAGAAGTGCGGCACTTCCGCAAAACTAGGGCGGGGCCACGTCGGCCATTGGCCTATGGCAGCACTGGGCAGGTAGTGCTGCCGTCGGCCAATGGCCAACGGCTGCATGGAAGGGGTTAAAAACCGTAAACAGTTTCTAACTCTGGGCCTACAGTACAGGCAACTTTAATAACATACAGTTACATTAATATGAATATAACATATGTCTGCATGTGTGCATGTAGAAATAATGGTGTCGTTTAATACTCACGAATCCTACTTAAAGATATACATTATAATTCTGTGTTTACGATGTTGAATAAATGCATTCGATAAACATGAAACACTGCATACTATGTTAAAATATGGATAAATGTGTTTAACCTATGAGTATAATGCACCCCTACAATCAAGTGTGTCCCAACAAGCAGAGAAGAATATGGAAAGCCGCACACTCCAATCCGTAGATGCCTTCACTCATGAGCTTTCTCACGTCAGACCGTTTGTAACTGTAGCAGCGGCTGCAGTAAATGCGAAAGTCTGCTATGAAGAGCAGGTAAAAGGCCACCATTTTGCTATGCGGAGAAACTGCATGCCTGGAAAGACAGATCGCTTAGCGCACACATGAATTTAAGATGCACAAAAAGATTGGCCCTTACTGCTGCTTGTAGAATCCTATCCGGGTCCAGAATGAGTCCAGTCATAACTTCTTATCAGGGTTCAATAGCGATATTCCAGCTCTCTGAATCAGAACTATATGGTTAGACGCTGACATATTGAGTCGATCAAAGTGATACATTTAAACTGCGAAAACACTGTGTCTGGAGTTGTTTGGAGGTTTTTGGTCACTCCTCTGCTGCCTATATGTGCTTTTATTTTACGTAGTCTGCCTTCTGCACCAAAGGTGCTGCAGAGCTTAGAATTGAGCAGCCATCTGTTACATTGTGTAGATACCGGGAATGCTTGACTATCAAGCATTCCTGAAATGTTTAGGTTCAATCTGTAATGTATGCTCTTCAGATAATAAACCTTGCTTTGGTTACATGGACTGTGCAGTGTCCTACTTAACACCATCTTAGCTGCGTGCCTGACCATGGCTTCCATAAAAGGTAGAATTTATACATAAAGATCATGTGCGTTAATAAGATCCTGATAAGTTCTTTTTGTTGAAGAGGTTTCACTCAGTTCTTTTGGGGGACTAATAAACCGTGGGTGAGATAAAAACCAAGTGGAAATTTTATACCTCATCTTTTCCAGTATTGACACATTCCTTCATCATTATCGATTGACAATAATCACATTCTAGCTACGTCTATGATACGCGTATGCTTATGTCATGGCTGTGATCGAGCGTCATGTTTTCTGAAAATTGTAGGGGTGCATCATAATCACCGATAGTCAGCACCCGTATATTTAAAATAATTATTAACGTGTAGTCATTAGGGATGCAGCATTAAAAACAGCGTGAATAGAAATGTAATTGTGTCATTCATAAAGATCAGTGTCATGTTTTATCGAAAATGTGTTTAGATGATGCATAATGAATTAGTTCACGTATAAAGTGATGCATTAGATGTAAACGTGCACCATATTAAAGACTGCACATGTAGTTTTGCTTATTATGTATGCAGAGTAATGGATCAATGCTTATAACGTGATTTTAGGAATGTATGTGTAAATGTGTAAAGGCTTGGTTGATTTTCTATAATTGCAAAGAGAAGGCCTGTCTGTAATTTCTTACGTTAGCTGAATATTGTAGGCCTGAAATGTATTTTCCTTGGGAAAAGGTTCTCAATTCGAAGGTAGTTAGCAGATTTTGTGGGCATGCAAGGTTGCTTCGCTCACATGGTTCTTGTTGCAGGTGCAAGGACATGCATCTGGTAAGGCAGAATAACATTTTGTTTAGGAGCTAGGATGGTAGGAGAAGCCGCCATGGGAGTGTACAGGAATGCAGATATGATACTTTTGGCGGAGAAGGTGCCTGGGACCCAAGGACATTCAAACGGTAGTTGGACGAAAACAGAGTTCTGATGGAAAAGTATGAGAAGGAGTCCCCTCCGAAGAGGCGTGAACAGGGCGTGTGCTACAGTTTTGTGAATTTGTATTAGGGATAGAGCCAAAGGGAGGAGAGTGAGAGCAGGGGTAGGAGCATCTTAGAAAGAGCTCTGTAGCTTTGGCTACTTACCTTTGCAAGTGAGTGAACTTCTAAGGAAGTCCTCATTACTGACACCTTTTTCTCTCTTGCCTGGGGATAATGTTAAGTAGGGATGTCACTTTAGCGATAGTGTAGGGATAGATTAATCTTTCCTTTCTAGGTTAAGGAGTACGAGGATACAGATTGGAACTGTAATTGCGTGCTTGATGCTTTTGGAAATAACTATTCTTCTCATTCTGAGTCGGATGAGACTTCTGCGTAGGATTATGTTTGTATTAATGCCCATTTATTTCCTTAACCTCATGCTGAGGTGCTTGTATGTTCAAATATTTTTGGCTTTGTAATAAATTCCCAAAATGTATTTCGTCGTCAGTGGTCCTTTGAATTCAATCGCATTGGTCATTTGGAAATTCACATATGCAAAGGTATTTCCCTTTTACACTTCTTAGCAGATAAAAAGGTCCAGTAGGCCTAGGATTCCTATAAATTTGGAATGATTAGATCAGGTTTCAGGTTTCATACGTCTTTATTTTGAATATTTACATCATAAAAGACATTCATCGTAACAAAAACATCCACAAAGGCACTATACACAACCAACTAACAATTCTCTTTCGTCCTGATTAAAACAATCTATATGTTAAAACATGATTAAATTGTGTTATTGAGACGTACAAGTATAAAATCATTTAAAACTAACAGTAATCATCTTACATGTGGGTATCTTGCTCTAATGATCCATGCCCACCCCAGGAATTTCGCCACACCTATGATCACAATCTCTGAAGTGTTAGATCTTAAAACCCAAAGTGCCTCAGTGCTCACCCGTGTGTTCAACATCCTACAAATGGGCTTTAGCCATTTTCTCCGGGGGGCGGAGTAAGCAGGGCAGGCAAAAAAGATGTGACCAATAGTCTCCTTGTGGACTCTACACCAGGGGCAAAGCTCAGATGACTGGACTCGCCATTTACTGGTAAAGGACTTTACAGGCAGTGACCCGACTCTAAACTGGTGATACAGCTTTCTGTCCATACCCCTGGTGATGACATCCCAATAATCCTCCAAATGGGGATCAAGTTTGTGGGCCAGGAACTTCCCAGTCAGAGAAATAGATTCAGACTGCAAAGCCAAATGACGTCTTACAGTTGCCCAGTACAACATTTTAAATTCTTTTTTAGATGGAAAGATGTTTTCCCACAGTGAGCTAAGTCCCATATTTTCCAAGATAAGCTTCACCTCTCTAAACCAAGGGATATTACCTGATCCCATGATCGATCTTACATCTAGGATTTCGGTAGCAAAGCGGGCTAATTCCGGCGTTGACCAAATTCGCCTCCACAAAGCTACCATCCGAAACTGCGCTAGCTCTTTAATCGTCTGACACCCCATATCAAGCTGTAATGGTTTGATTGGGGTGGATTGCGGAAGGCCTACCGAATTACGCAGAAACTTATTTTGGATTCTAACCAAAGGGGCTAGGTCCGTAAAGCCCCATTGGTCAGCACCATACAGAATAGCAGATCTAATTTTGGCATCATACATTTTTAGTGCAGGCATTACCCTTTTGGTTTGTGACTTTCTTTGTTCCTGAATTAGTCACCCAGTTAGTCGAGCAAATTTCAAACAAAGTGCTTCGATCTGGGGTTTCCATCGCAGCCTATAATCCAGGACCACCCCAAGATAGGTCATAACCTCCACCTGCTCTAATTCTACACCGTTTATGCTAACGTGACTCTTTAGTGGCCTAATTTTGGTTAGAACCATAAATTTGGTTTTGCTCACATTTACCTGCAGATCATTCCGTTTGCAGAAAGCCTCAAACCTATTAATCGCTGTCGAATGTATGACGTTACAACGCAGGCTATTACAACGCCTGCCTTTACAACGCAGTTTTTACATCGCATACCATTACAACGCATAGCGCTTTTGGGTGCTGGATAGTGAATAGTTTAATTTACTATTCCAACTCCAGTCCCCGTGGACACTAGGGAAGGTGTTGGATAGTAAATTAAACGTATTCCCTATCCTGGAGCGCCCCCCAGCGCAATGCGTTGTAATGGTTTGCGTTGTAATGACCGCGTTGTAATGGTAGTGCGTTGTAAAAGTTTTGTTGTAAGTGATGTTCACCATCGCTGTCTGTAATCCCTTTTGTGTTTTCGAGAGAATTAAGGTGTCATCGGCAAAGATGAGCAATGGAAACTTGAAGCAACCCAGAGTAGGCGCGTCAGTCGGCGTATCTGCTAAGTATTGCACACCTTGGTTAATAAACAATAAAAACAGAGTGGGTGCCAGAACACAACCCTGACGAACGCCGCGTGTAACGGGGAATCGGTCCGTCACCTGCCCCTGTCTACCCACCTGACCCTAGTAAAGTTACCTTCATGTAATCTTTCCACTAATTCCAAGAGTTCAGAGGGCATACCCATATTGCCTAATGCAGCCCATAACTTTGCCCTGTGAACAAGATCGAATGCGGACTTAAGGTCCACAAAAGCAGCATATATCGATCCTCCGCCCAGAAGCACAACCTTCCAGTATATCAGAATAAATCTGAACACTTGGTCGATTGTGCTGGTGAATGATCTAAAGCCTGCTTGCATCGGGGAAAGAATAATATCATTTTCCATCCACCCCTGTATTTTAGCGAGCACCATCCTTGCTATAATTTTCTGTAGGGCATCGATGAGGCTAATGGGGCAATAATTCCCTGGGGCCGAACTATCACCTTTTTTGAAAATAGGAAGGATTTCTGCCCCTTTCCATGAGTCAGGAATCCTAGCCCCATTCGCAATAGCATTTGCAAACATCGTGATATAAGGCACCCAATTCGTGGGGTCAGACTTAAATAAGTCAGCCGGGATGCAGTCCATGCCAGGAGCTTCACCGGCATGTACAAGTCCCAGTGCGCTCACTGTGTCATTAATATCAAACACTAAGGGTTGTCGTATTGGAGGGGGCAAAGATGACTGTTTGTCCAGGACATTGAGGGGTACTGGCTCAAGACCTCTAAACTGGGTTGAGAAATAGTCCACCCATATGTCAACTGAGATGTGATTTTCCGGAATTTGCGTATCCGGATTCCTGCCCCATTTCACCACCTCCCAGAATTTGATTTGGTTCGAGGACAGACTAGCTTCATATAAGTCCTGCCAGTGGTTATCATCCCACTCTCTCCTCGCCTCCCATTGGGCCTTCTTGTACAGTAATCTGGCCGATTTAATGTCTGCAGTGACCCTAGATTTAATAGCTTTGATCAGACAACTATGCGCCTGCCGGCAGGTTTTGTTATACCATTTCTGGCACAATAAAGGAGTCGGGACTTTCCCATTATTGCCAGTTTTGGTTAGTAGAGCTTTCAAATTATCAACGAGCAGCTCATGATGGACACTAAGCTGCTCAAGTGACCCCGGGTCAATAGGAGTCAGTTCCTGGACGACACCCAAGGTAGATGAAACTACATGGGAGATCCTGTCTAAGAGGTCAGAATCCTCCAAAACCCTACACCAACGCACCCTATGTCTGTCATTTGTTAAGATGGCCTCTGCTGTAAGGCTCTTGGCTGTACGAGCCCGGCCAGGGCCATCCTTTAATTTCAAACTTAAGATCAACGGATTATGGTCACTCTCGGGCCGAGTGGAAATTAACATATCATCCAAAAATGACCAATACTCTATTTTAATTAGGAAGTAATCAATTCTACTATTGCTTACTCCGTTGTCGAAAGTTGACTGTCCAATTTTGTCGGAGATTGAGCGGCCATTAACAGCTCTTAGCCCCCACTCCAGACACAGGCCCAACCAATGCAAGGCTGCCTCCGTACCCTTCTTAATGGGATTCAATGCCAGGTTTGGGACATTCCATACAGCGTCTTCCTCAGCGCGAATGTCTCCACCCTCACACGACCAAGGTTCAAAAGTGCAATTTAAGTCCCCTGCAACAATTATAAATGTATCCCTCCCAATTGATTCCAGGTAAGAATCTAACTCATCAATAATTGCCGGACACTGTTCTCCAGGTAATCCACGGGCATAAATATTAATAATAAAAATATCCTGATAATTTTCCCTGCACAGCTTAATTCCCAGGATATCAGGGTTGTGGACTAACACTTCTACTGGCCTGTAACTAATGGACCTGTAACTAATGGACTGCCTTACCCATATAGTTAATCCACCTGATGCTCTGCCTTTGGTTCCCCGGGTTGCTGGTTTGAAAAGATTTAAATAACCTGCCCGATAAATCGGGTCAATAGCCCAACTTTCTTGGAAAATCAGGATATCAAACTTGTCTATAAAATCTGCCCAGTCAGCTGATTCAAGTTTCCCTCTGAGCCCTGCGATGTTCCATGAGGCCAATTTGATCATGGGATCTTGAGTGGTCAGTTCACATTGGATTATAGCTCCCAGATTATATCCTAGCCCCCTACCCTCTATCGGTGCTGTACTAACTGGGTGGTCACAGTCTATAATACACCTAGCAGACCCTTCCACTTCATAACCCCCTTCCTGGCCCTCTAAGGCCACTTCCGAAGGCCCAGTTTTAGGGCCCTTGCTATAGTCAACCCCACATTCCTCACGTATACTGAGTCCTGCGTCTTCACTAACATAATTTGCAGTTTGAATGTCCCCACCAGCCAAAGAAGAAAGTCAATCAATACACTCCAAACCAGATAATGGTTCAAAGCGATTGTACAGGTGGGGGAAAGGTGGAATGTGTGGAGTAAATTCACAAGGAAATCTGCCAAAGGGTCTTCTGTAGCTGGGGTTAGTCGGGTTATAAGGGGGTTCATTAATCCTTTTAGGATAGAAGTACTGAAGGCCCAGTGATTGAACATCACCCATCCTGCCAAATCTCGGTTCTCTACGCACAAAGTCCACCACCCAGGGGTCCTTAAAGTTGATGATGACACAATCACCCTCCAGGTCTTTTGGGTTGTGTCCCACCCAATTTTTTCTTCTAACACTTAAGATCTCTGTGTTGGAGGAGGGGGAAAGTGTTCTATTTTTATTCAACCAAAAAACAACTTTGTTTTTCAGGTCCCTAAATGATTCAGTTTTATCCTCCCCAATAGATGTGACACCCGTCAATATGATGGTATATGGGGTGGCCTCCGGGGGAAGGTCAATACAGGGGGGGGGGCTCTGTTTGGGGGCCTTCTTCTTCCCCGATAGGGTAAGCTGACTAGCCCGCCCAACCCTTGGTTGTATATCTTAAGATGGCTGTAGGATGGACCTACTGCCTTCCTTCAGGGGCCATCCTCTAATAGTAGCCACCAAGTTATTACTCGCGGGGGCTTTCTCCAACTGTATTCGACCTTGCTGTTTGTTCGTTAGCTTAGCACTAATTTGGGGAACCAAATTATTAGTGGTCGCACCAGACCCGACTGCTTTAGCAGCAATGGTAGTAGCTTTGGGGTTATTCGGTATATTTACTAAGTTATTAAGTGTGCTGGTGATGGCAGTAACTAGATTCTCCAAAATATCAAGTTTCTGGTTCGTTAGCCTAGCACGTTCCATTAAGGGTAACCTGAGGGATTTAATTAGGATTTCCATCTTGCCCAAAAGACCATCCTCCTTACATTTACAGGTTGGGCATTGACCAGCGGTGTAAGAAGGTACCAGTATGGGAGGCGGGGGACTAATTAGAACCTGAGGGGGCTGGGATGTGGTGTTTAATTTGGGAATCTTGGAAGAACCCCCCTTAACGGCTCCTTCCCTCCTTTTCCTTTTCCCACACTTGGGGTCTCGAGTTCCACCCTTATTTGAATTGTTTGGTTCGGGACTTGAAGACATCGAACATTCGCCACCACTATGACTGATGGTGCTAGAAGGCGTGCCCCCATCGGTTGTAATTAATATTGAGCAATCAACCTCTTGACTTAGTTCTACCAGCATAGAGTCTTGATGTAACTCCTGACTCATTATGGGAGCTTGAATAGCGGGGGATACCACTGAACCAATATGTCCTAAGGAAGATCGTTTTCCGGAAATAAGGTCCAGGGATAAGCGCTTCTCAGCGAAGGCTATTTCCTTCTCCAAGATGCCTGTAGCCCGTTTGAAAAAAGCATCAAGGGTCCCAGAGACCATGCCACTTGGTGTCGACACTTGCACAGTTCTCTCTTTACCCGAACGTAAAGGTATGTTAGGAGTAACTATGAGCAATATTAGTGCTACGAGATTAGAAGAACCACAAATAGTAGTACAAAGCAAGACAAAGTTTACACACCACCAGGTTACAGGGATGGCCCGGCCCGGCCTTAAACGACCTTTGACGGCCTAAGACGGCCCGCCCTTTGCCGGGCTTCGCCCGCGCGCGTCCCGCGTGCGCGTGGGTGGAGGAAGTTAAGTAGAAGGAGGTGGGGGCGGGAAGAGGACCAGCTGCGGCAATGAAATCCTTGAGCAAAACGGGTCCGGAAATCCAACTATCCCGATGGATAGGAACGGCTCTCCCTGGATGTTTTCCCAGCACAGCAGCAATAAAGACAATGTAACACAATCAGAAAGGTGCCATATATGGCTTGGTACTTCTTGTCCAGGCAGGCACAGGAGTCAATCTGGAGTCATGGTAGCACGTGCCAGTGCAGAAGAGCTGTTTCAACGTTTCCAGATCATCATCATCATCATCATCATAACTTTTATTTCCAACAGAAAGATCTTATCCTTTTATTGGATCAGTTTCAAATGGCTGTCTTTTTATTATTAAATATAATTTTCTTCTCACAGTGTTTTTTTAGTTTCTCAATTATTCAGCTGGCTCCTGTGTGACCTTACCTCACAGATAGTGGAATAAAAAAATCACTGTCTGAGAGGTTAATGGCGTTATCTTTTGAAAAAAGGGCTGTGCACCGCCTTTTGTTCTCTGAATGTTTTACTGTGCAAACACGGGAATCACTCCCCTCCTGGAGTGTATCTGTAAAATCCTACTAGTAGCACACCTATGGACCCATAGGTGTATCTCCCATGGCACCAGTGTCTAATGCTGTGTCTACAGCTTTAAATTTTAAATCCAAATGGAAAAGCTACAAACAAGATTTTCTGCTGTTCAACACAAATTTATTTTTCAATCATATTCCAGTTTGTACATGTCGTTTAGCGACTTTCGAGTAGTTCCAATGCATTTCGGTGATTATTTCACCTTCTTCAGGGAACATCTACAAATAAACACAAATATATACAATGTAATCGCTAATACATAACAATGTTACATTTCACATTCTCAATTACTCGTGTTAACCATGTTTGTACTGCCAGTATATTCCTTTAAATTCATATACATGACCTCAATGGGACTACTGTTTTGCTCGAAATCGAGTATAACTGCCGCTGGTATCAATAGAACTTTTTGTGCGCTCTACTCGCCCCGTTCGTTAATGTCTGACTTTTAAATTAGATGGTTCTCTAAGGGCGTGGGCCTTACATAAACTTCGCTAGCCGCTTACGCGTTAGCTTGTGGCTGCGTTCGATTGCTTACCCGTTACTCAAATGCCGATTACTCTATGAAGGTTCCTCCCGCTTTACGCGTTCTCTCTGTAATGAAACTTCCAACTGCCGCCGTGCTCCTAGCGCATGCGCGGTGGCCTACTCTCTTGTTATTTTATAAACGTAGCCCGTTTATTTGAAACAACAAAACTTTATCAATCTAAATCTTATCTTCCCTGACATCTTATTTAAATCGAAGTGGATTAATAAGTAGAGATTAAGCAAAGACTCCAAAAGGGATATTTACATCACTAATAACAATGTTGGTTAAATACTGTCATACAAGGTAAACGATACTAATTCACAAATAGCACAAAAATTCAGTTCGTTCATTCAATCCGTTCGGCTTGAGGCTGTTTAAATGATAAATCCAGTAATTCTCTCGTTTTAACAAGTTCTTTTTGTTCAAAGCCCCTTCTTTCTTTGGTACTGTTTCTAGTACGCATGCTCTCAATTGGTTTAAATTGTGTCGCTTTTCTGTAAAATGTGTCGCTACCGTGGATTTCGTAGAGTGAGTTCTGATGTTGCTTTTATGTTCTGTTAATCGCACTTTTAATTTTCTTTCGGTGTGTCCCACATATACACTTCCGCATGGACATTTCAACAGATATACCACATTGGTGGAATCACATGTGGCGTTGACTTTTAAAGGTATTTTCTGACCTCTCATGGGGTGGCTGATGTTTGTGCCCTTAATGATGTTGTGACAGTGTGCACAATTTAAACATGGAACTGTTCCTCTATATTTCTGGTTTGGGATGATTTGCTTGGGTTTCTTCAATAGTTCACCTAAGTTTTTACCTCTTGAATGTGCAAATAATGGTTCTTGGTCAAAGATCCCTTTGAAATCCGGCTCCATTTTGACTATTTGCCAATGTTTGTATATTATGCTTTTGAATCGGGTGCTTACATTAGAAAATTTACTGACACATGTCAAACGTTGAGGTTTTGTAACTGTTTTGTAAGTTAGTAACTCTTGCCTTGTTTTTGTTTCTGCTCTGGCTTGGGACTTCTTTATCATGTCTCCTGGGTAACATCTAGACGCGAATCTTTCTGCCATAGTATGCAATTGCTTTTGGCATTCGTGGTCCTCAGATACCACTCTCCTAACCCTGAGAAATTGTGAGTACGGGAGGTGATTCTTCAATGTTGCTGGATGGTGACTAGTATATTGTAACAAATTGTTCTTATCTGTTGGTTTACGGTATAAGTTTGTGGTAAATTTCCCATTGTTCAACGTGATCTCCACATCTAGATATTGAATGGTTGTTTTATTGATGTTCCACGTGAATTTTATTCTGTCATTTTGATCATCCAAAATTTTTAGTTGGTGTTCCAAGGATTCCTGTGAACCTTTCCATATGATGAACATGTCATCGATAAATCTCATGTATGCTAGTAAGTGTGTCGCCCATTCTTGATTATGGTAAATGTGTTCCTCTTCGAAAGATGCCATAAACAAATTCGCGTACGCCGGAGCGGCGCAATTTCCCATAGCTGTTCCATTTAGTTGAATAAACCAGCGTTTGTCATAAGTGAAATAGCTATTCATAAGGGTAAATTCCATCAATTGCATCAAGAAAATTTGTAGGTCTTGTGGATAAGTACTTTGTAACAAGGCTTTTTCTATGGCTTCCAAGCCTTCTCATGAAGGCTTGGAAGCCATAGAAAAAGCCTTGTTACAAAGTAACCCTTATGAATAGCTATTTCACTTATGACAAACGCTGGTTTATTCAACTAAATGGAACAGCTATGGGAAATTGCGCCGCTCCGGCGTACGCGAATTTGTTTATGGCATCTTTCGAAGAGGAACACATTTACCATAATCAAGAATGGGCGACACACTTACTAGCATACATGTCTGTCTGAGTGCTTTTTCACGTCTTTCTACACTTCGTGTTGTCAGTTCTTCAGTGTCAGTAGTCTGGGTAGGGTCAATATTAGTATTTTTGCTTACCATAAAAGGAATGAAAACTGTTAATCCTATCCAAATTAATATTACTAATGTAAGCACCCGATTCAAAAGCATAATATACAAACATTGGCAAATAGTCAAAATGGAGCCGGATTTCAAAGGGATCTTTGACCAAGAACCATTATTTGCACATTCAAGAGGTAAAAACTTAGGTGAACTATTGAAGAAACCCAAGCAAATCATCCCAAACCAGAAATATAGAGGAACAGTTCCATGTTTAAATTGTGCACACTGTCACAACATCATTAAGGGTACAAACATCAGCCACCCCATGAGAGGTCAGAAAATACCTTTAAAAGTCAACGCCACATGTGATTCCACCAATGTGGTATATCTGTTGAAATGTCCATGCGGAAGTGTATATGTGGGACACACCGAAAGAAAATTAAAAGTGCGATTAACAGAACATAAAAGCAACATCAGAACTCACTCTACGAAATCCACGGTAGCGACACATTTTACAGAAAAGCGACACAATTTAAACCAATTGAGAGCATGCGTACTAGAAACAGTACCAAAGAAAGAAGGGGCTTTGAACAAAAAGAACTTGTTAAAACGAGAGAATTACTGGATTTATCATTTAAACAGCCTCAAGCCGAACGGATTGAATGAACGAACTGAATTTTTGTGCTATTTGTGAATTAGTATCGTTTACCTTGTATGACAGTATTTAACCAACATTGTTATTAGTGATGTAAATATCCCTTTTGGAGTCTTTGCTTAATCTCTACTTATTAATCCACTTCGATTTAAATAAGATGTCAGGGAAGATAAGATTTAGATTGATAAAGTTTTGTTGTTTCAAATAAACGGGCTACGTTTATAAAATAACAAGAGAGTAGGCCACCGCGCATGCGCTAGGAGCACGGCGGCAGTTGGAAGTTTCATTACAGAGAGAACGCGTAAAGCGGGAGGAACCTTCATAGAGTAATCGGCATTTGAGTAACGGGTAAGCAATCGAACGCAGCCACAAGCTAACGCGTAAGCGGCTAGCGAAGTTTATGTAAGGCCCACGCCCTTAGAGAACCATCTAATTTAAAAGTCAGACATTAACGAACGGGGCGAGTAGAGCGCACAAAAAGTTCTATTGATACCAGCGGCAGTTATACTCGATTTCGAGCAAAACAGTAGTCCCATTGAGGTCATGTATATGAATTTAAAGGAATATACTGGCAGTACAAACATGGTTAACACGAGTAATTGAGAATGTGAAATGTAACATTGTTATGTATTAGCGATTACATTGTATATATTTGTGTTTATTTGTAGATGTTCCCTGAAGAAGGTGAAATAATCACCGAAATGCATTGGAACTACTCGAAAGTCGCTAAACGACATGTACAAACTGGAATATGATTGAAAAATAAATTTGTGTTGAACAGCAGAAAATCTTGTTTGGAGCTTTTCCATTTGGATTTAAAATTTAAAGCTGTAGACACAGCATTAGACACTGGTGCCATGGGAGATACACCTATGGGTCCATAGGTGTGCTACTAGTAGGTTAATGGCGTTATGACATCTGCGGTGGGCCCGGATCTGCCCAATATGTATCCAAATCGTAGGGCTATATAGCTCCTCCCGTCTCGGGATAAAAAGTGAAACCGTACGGTCTTCGTGTTTTACTTCGCCGCCATAGAGAAATGATTAGATAAACAGATAAGGTAAGAATCTGGCTTCATCACCGGTCACAAAAACCATATCTCCAACACAACACTAATTTCACATTCCATTTGGAGAGGCATAGTGGTTTTCATGGACGGGAACCAAGCCACATATAGATTATAGGGGCCATGAAAATAAGAATGGGATTCAGACCCTCAATTATATGAAAGGGGGTTGTGACTTGGATTTAATGACAGTGCGGAAGAGAGAGAACTAGAAGAGTATGGCTGCTGTGGATGAAAACAGGCATACCATAGTGGACTGGGTCTTTGACAACAGAGGGGTGGGGATCATTTGAGATGTGACGAGAAATTTAAAGACCCTCATTTCCTGTGGGTTGTAATGCCTGATTTTGCAGGTGACAGACCTTCTTACTTTTTTATATAGCTCTTTATTTGTTTCAAAACATATTATAGAGCTACATTTGCAAAACAGATATGTTTATAGGAACAGCTGTCAGTGGTAGTACACTTGGTCATACATACTGTGGTCACATATCACATCGGAGCTAGTACATACTTAGAGAATATGTGCATAGCAAAATGTATACAACATAACCCATAGACACCCACCTTTTCTTTCTCATTTCCCTCCATTATTCGACCATTGCTATCCTCTCCCTTGTTCACGAGGCACCACTGTATACTATGTACACCGCACATGCAGCAAAGAACTGTACCCACACTTCCACTAACATGTATTGTTTGTGTGTTGTTCTTCCCTGTCCAGAACAATTGAGGAACTGCACATAAATCCTTATCCATGCCCATGTGTGTTTGTTGTGTGCAGTGTAAATTGTGATCAGGGGGGCAAATCATCAGACTTGGTTTGGAGAGCCAAGAATAATGAGTACTATTCAGTAGTGGCGGAGCCCCTCCACGCCTTCTGATATATATGTGTCATTACACTTATCTGTGCTGCACTCCATGTATGTAGCTCTCACAGCAATGCTTCCTAGATGAAGGGTCTGCAGCCTTACAGTGCACAGCTATCACTCACCTCCCTAGAAACAGGGCCAGGTCTATGAATCTGGAGGTGTGACTGGATGACTTCAGTCTTGAGAAGTGTCCCAGCAGGCAAACAGCCACTGTGCTAGGCAGCAGTCTGCCAGTTATGTCAGTGAGCAGAGTGAGGAATATTGGACCAGTATGGGACAATGCATAGGTAATCCCACACCATGTGGAAAAGTCTGCCATTTCAGCACAGCATCTGGGATTCTGATGGGAGCTGTGTGTGTATATATAATGACCAGATGCACTGGGGGCAGGTATGAATAGTGTAAATAATTGGGCTGTGTATATTTGAATCATGGGTCCCAATTCACCGTTTTGATATACTTCAGTATTTCCCCCCACTACTTGTCTGATATAGCCGGCACAAGTGCTTGTTCCCTTTTGAGTTTTAAAGGTATCCAGGGGTCTAAGAAGGTGGAAGTTAGGGTGTGGTGCATGCATTCACTGCCCTACACTAGAACCCGTGCGTCAGTAATACAATCCGAGCACCCAACTGGGGGGGTTCTATTGCTAGAGATCGTGGGTCACCCGACCAATAATTTCGCCACTTCTGGCTTCGGGCCCATATACTTTACTTTATCATATACATTGATCAGATGACCACGCAATCTACTACCAATAATTGTGGGTCCCTTTCGATGACTTCCAGTGTACCCAACTTACCATCCACCATTATGGGTACCTATGACCACGATGGGTCAGGGAGCTAGCTGTAAAAGGAAAGGCAGCAAAATACAAAACCCAACATTAAAACCTTTACTTTTTCATAAAATGACCACGGATAACTGAGAAGTTTTAAAAGTTTATCTTAGATTTCAGATTCTGCAATCATACAGTTTATAGTAATGAGGCAATCTATAATCAGAATAACGAAGAGCACATAACCATATAGGAAGAGTATACAGGTAACCATCTAGCCCAATAATGAGGGAATTCAGAAATACCGGAAATGGAATTCAAAGGGGTGTACTAAATGCTAGGAATTTTATGCACGTATTAGGAGTTTTATCAATGGGTCATATTTCGAGAGAAAAGACACCAGGGAAACCTATACATCTATGGAAGGGTAGAAAAATGCAACACGCTATATTTCTAACGTTATTACTTCAATTCAGTATTTAAGAGAAAATTGTAAACATATTTAATTCATAAACAGTATGGAAAGATTTATACTAAAAAAAGCAGGGGAACATAGGAATATGCTATGAAATGCAAACTGTAAATGACTTTAATGAGATGCAATGATTTGCAGAGAAAAGCATGGAAAATTAACATATGCAAAGGGTATGTCTTTATTGAAGCAAAGACAGAAAAATTGGAAGGTGCAGTTTAGAGTTTTCGGCAAGATATTTACCTAGACTGGTGTGAAAACCAACCCTGGCCACGGGTCAGTTAAGGACAGGAAATACCCCAAGGAATAGCAGTCATCAATGGGACAGCAGGTGCAGAATGGACACCCCAGGACAGGACAGGAAACCCAGATTAGGATCAGGACAGGACCACCACCATACGACCAGCACCCGCAGTTCGGAAGCAACGCCTGCGCTCCACCCTCTCTGCAGCTATCAGTCAGGACCCCGATTGGGTCAGGGAACTCCCAGCAAAAGTGCTCCGCCAGCACTTAAGGTTTAGTAAAACCTTCAGAGTCTATGGTCAAATTTCGGACAGAGAGCTCCGCAGCACCTCCGTATCAAGTCACCTATTGAGTGCGTTGGGTCAGTGACAGGTCAGCTATTCAGACAAATCGGACAATTTCTCAGGCTGAACCTAGGCTAGATATACTGTTTTGGGACAGGGTACCACCCCCCAAATGTTGCAAAGTGTCAGAATCCCCAATTTGGATTGGTCCTAAGGTAGGATTTGGTTAACACACCAATCAGAACAGACTATTCTAAGGCCTAATTTGCATCCTAAGGTGCCGCCTAGCAAGATTGGGGTTCCCACGAGAAGTCGCAGGGAATACAATGGAAAGAAATACAATGTATACAAATAGGGTACAAGTTAGGCTTTCTCGCTGGGTGAAGGTGCATTTTCCCATGCAGGCTCTGGCATCAACCTTCTTTGGCTTGGTTTCAATGCCACCGCACCATCGACTGATTCGGCGCAGTAGTGCCCTCCAAGATGGACTCCCCAGCCCCATCACCCCTCAGTGCCGAGGATACATAAAAAGTAAGCGAAAACAAATTAGTACATAGAAATAAACGAAGGCATTATATGTCATAATTTCGTACTTCACGTTTATCATCATAAAAATCTACTATGCAATTTAGATATTAGTGCAATATATAACGACACGAGAGCAACAGCACAAGCTTCACCACGTTATTACAGGGAAATGCCATCTTGTGGCTATTACGCATGCGCACCCTTTCCCTCCAAAACTATCTCTACGTGTAGTCACGTGAGTGTGACTGACGCATGCGCAGAAGAGGAAAGTCAAGCAGCGGCCATTTTAGGGACAAGGATTAATCGTATTAGTAAAACACATAGGCAAGCATCTCTATGATACCCATGCACATTCAAAATACATAACATTAGTAAAACAAACAATTGAAGTTACGAGATTATAATAGATTTTCGAGGTTCTTGACTCGAGCAAGTCGCGATGCGAAATCTTGCTCTATCAATCCCCTCTTTGATGATATTTACTATCATCACAAAAAAATGGAACCAGATGCCAACTTTCTTTCACACCTTATACATTTCTATCTCTTCCAACAGGCGATTCAGTTTCTCTTTCTCATTTTTGGTAGGGTGAGAATTTTTCACCTTTTTATAAATCTGATTATTCATTTCTTCCAATTCAAGCTCATCCGCACTCCGTTTCACTCCTCTCGCATTCACTTGGTATTTCTTTGTGTGTTTGCGACATTTGCAACAGAGGAATATGAGAAATAAGATAAGACCTATCACTCCAATTGGCATCAGTACCTTTAACAATAAGCTTTTACCTAAACTAGCAAACCAATGACCTACATTGGAGAGACCATCAACCAGTCTCTTTCAGGCACTGTCAACCTCGAGTGGTTTGAGTTCCTTTTCCAAATTAGTAAGGTTTTTCACATATCTTTTGAGCTGTACGCTTTTGTCCGGAATGTAAGTGCAACAATGTTGCGCCTTCAACATCCGGCAGACTCCGCCCTTTTTTGCTAATAAGGTGTCAAGAGCAAGTCTGTTCTGCAAAACCATTGATCTGATCGCAACCATTTCAGTATTGACCAGCAGAAATCCATGAGCCGTGTCAGTAGACAACACATCCACTATTGTGGACAATTTGCAAATTCTGTGAGTGTTCAGAACCACTCCCACTCCAGGTATCAGTGCACTAAAAATACTACCCATTATTTCACCTACGCTTTCTCTTTTGCTACGCACTAAGCCATTAGTGTTTTCACTGCTTCCAGCAATTTCATTCACATGGTATATTCTCGGGAAAACAATGCCAAAGTAGCAGCTTCCATACCAGTGATCCGGCAATTTGAAATAAGCCTTGTCTCCACATATATAATAAATTCCAGGAAACACAGGCTCTGACCCATTTTTGAATCCCCAACCTCCAATTACCTTGTAATTGTGCTCACATTGACTGGAACCAATGAAAATGTTATTATAATAACTAGTCTTCTCGCGATGAAGACAGAGTTTCCCTTTCTTTTCGAAATCCAGCAACAAAGCAGGCCCTGCCCCGCCATTTGAGGTGCTTTCCATGTTCTCAGCCCACATGTTCAAAAATATCTTTTCTTGTTCATGTAATGAACAGGTCAAGTTGTCTCTGTGTGCTTCATTTAAATCTATTGTACCTATAGTCAGAAAGTATTCTCCCATATAACGTGTAACGTCACTTTTGGTATGTACAGGATTCAGATTTCCACGTATGGGAAGTTCAGAAAAAATCACGTTATTGTTAGAGTAATAGTACTGTAACGGTCCTCTTTTGTAAAATAAGCTTGCTAAAATACTACAGGAGATTCCATAGGTCAGAGGTAGGTGATGATATGTCACGCCTTCAGCCACAGAAGTAGGTAGCTTCATGCAGACATAGCAATCTTCTATTTCCATAGTTTCTACATAATGCACTAACAGGTTTGCGAAAACATTTAAGTGTGTCTGGTTTCTAACTCCGTGGTAATGTAGTCCTTCCTCATCTGATGCTTCTAAGTCTCGTTTTGTCTGTCTGAGTGCTTTTTCACGTCTTTCTACACTTCGTGTTGTCAGTTCTTCAGTGTCAGTAGTCTGGGTAGGGTCAATATTAGTATTTTTGCTTACCATAAAAGGAATGAAAACTGTTAATCCTATCCAAATTAATATTACTATAACTATACTACATATACACACCTTGCAGCATGTTTTGCAACAACTGCGGCTAGGTCTACCACTCACGTTTGTATCAGATATTTTGGCTCAGAAGAAAATTTCAACCCCTCTTTGTGGCTTTGCCCAGGTATTTTTATGCTGAGCAATTTCACGGCGGTTCTTCCTCTTGCTCTGCAGAGTAATCAGTAATCTGTTCTCCGTCGCTTTCGTCAGTAATATCAAGATCCTCAAAGTTTTCCAAGATTAAGTAGGTCCACTCCGGATCCTTGTATTTTTCGTTTTGTCTTTTTATTCGCTCACTCCTTCTCTTGGAGCTATCTTCAGGTATTTCTGCAATTCGGGGACTTCTTCTTATATCTGCAAGTTTCTCTTGGACTGTTTTTATTCTTAATTTTAGTCTCTTAATATACCTTGGCTCAATGTGCTTCTTTTTCTTGAGTCTTTTAGCTGGCACTGTGATTTGGCTTTCTTCTAATGTCCTTTTATTTTCACTTGTTTGTGGCACTTCAATTTCTGCCTTTTCCCTCTCTGTCTGACTAGTCCCAGGTCTTGTATCTATTTCTTCTGCATGGTTACTAAGCTGGCCTTGTTCAGGTATATTTTGCGTTTTGCTTTCAAATGTCTCTGTTTCTAAGTCCTGAACATGTTCTCCTAGTTCTGCCTGATCCTGCTCGAGCACTTCGATCCCTTGATTTTCTTCTGCTCGAACTATTACACTATGTCTAGTCTGTCCCTTTTCGATATCAGGAGTCAGTGGAGGAGTATCGATCACTTGTTCTGTCCCTGTCTGACCTTCTTCTTCGTCCTCAGTTTTGATGTGAATCTCAATGATCTGAGGGTCTTCGCCTGTGCCTTGCTCGACCTCTCTATTCCACTCTCTGTCTTCTCTTATTCGCTCTCTTGTTCTGAGTGGGTCTCCAGGAAGGTCGATTATGGGTATCCAATCCTCTGGCCAGATCCTCGGTAGCTCGTCATCAGCTACTTCCGGGACAACATCCGTGGGATTCTCAGCAGTACTGGTGCTTGGCCATACGTCATCAGCTACCTCTGCACCAACGCCTACAGGACCCTCAACGGGACTGGTGCTCGGCCGTCTGATATCAGCTACTTCAGGACCAACGTCTGTAGACCCCTCAGCTGGCCCACCTTCGGCTCCAGGTTCCTCGTCGGGTATCACCTTCTGGGTATGGCTGGCATGGATCCACTTGGGCACGCCTGCGCACTTCACAGCGGTCGTTGTTACCAGGATTACTTGGCGCTTTTTTCCCCACCTTGGCTCAAGGCAACTCGAACGAGTATGCTTCTTTATCTTAACCCAGTCACCAGGAACCAATTTGTGGACTGGGGTTGTCGGGTTGGCGACGGCGTCTGCCCCAATCTGGCGAGAGATAGAACGCACTTGGTCACCCAGTTGCTTGCAGTATTCAAGTACTAAATCATCAGAAATGCTTAACAGTTTGTATCCTGGTACCCACGCTTGTCTCATCACTTTTCCCATCAATATCTCATGGGGGCTCAGGCCTGTTCTTCGATCTGGAATGCTTCTGAGTCCCATCAGAACAAGAGGCAAGGCATTTATCCAGTTCAAGCCAGTAGAATCACACATTTTTGCCAATCTATTTTTTATAGTGCCATTTATTTGTTCTACCACTCCAGAAGCCTCTGGATGATATGCAAAGTGCAGCTTTTGTGTGATCCCGAATGCTTTGCAAAGCTGGGCCAAAATTTCATTCTGAAAACGTCCGCCTCTATCTGAGTCAATAAAGACTGGAACCCCGAATCTAGGTATCAATTCTTTTAGTAGGAGCTTAGCTACTGTTATGGCGTCATTCTGTGTGGCAGGGTAAGCTTCCACCCACTTTGAAAATAGGCAGACAATGACAAGGACATACCTTTTTCCCTCACAACGAGGCATGGTAATGAAATCAATTTGTATTCTCACAAAAGGACCCCCTGATCTCCCAATTTTCATCAGTTCAACTACTGTTCTTTTGCCAGCGTTGAACTGCTGACAGGTCAAGCACCTCTGGCAGAGAGATTCTGCTACTTTCCTGAATTTCTTGTTGTACCAAGTCTGTTGAAATACCAGAACCATGGCGTCCCTCCCAATGTGTGATCCCTCATGTATCAATCGAGCCATTGGGGCAAGCAGGTGTCTGGGTAACACAGGCATACCATTTGGACCCACAATGACACCATCCTCACGTCTCGGTTTACAACCTTGTTTTTTCCATTTCTCTTTCTCTTCCCAGGGCGTCACATGCTGCCATTCTCTCACTTCATCCCATGTAGGCACTTCTTCAAACATTCTAAGTTGGCAGCTGTTTCCAACCCCACCCCGCCTGGGATTTATTCTCATTTGTTCCATAGCACATTGTTTTGCCACCCGATCAGCAAAATCATTTCCCAAAGATACAGGGTCAAGGCCCTTCTTATGAGCAACACATTTGACCACTGCCAATTCTTTTGGTAATTGGATTGCCTCTAAAAGGTCTTGGACAACTTTTCCATTCCGAATGGGGGTACCTGAGGAAGTCAGGAATTCTCTTTGTAGCCATAATTGGCCAAAGTCATGCACAACCCCGTAACAGTACTGACTATCAGTATACACTGTTACTCTTTTGTCTTTTCCCAATTTACAAGCTCTTATCAGGGCGATCAATTCGGCTACTTGTGCAGACTTTACTCCAAATAGATAAGATGCTTCTTCAATTTTGTTTAACGTGACCACAGCATAAGCAGCCCTTAGGCCTCCTAGTTCATGCCTCAGGCATGAACCATCCACGAACCATTCCTCATCATGTACAGGCAAAGGAGTTTCCTTAATGTCTGGGCGAGGTTTTGTACTAAACTCTGTCAGGTCAATGCAGTCATGCTCATTATCTCCCTTATCTTCCATTACCATTGAGTCAGGGAGTAGAGTGGCAGGGTTTAAAATGTTACATCGGGTAATGACTATATTTGCAGCACCCATGAGAATCCTCTCATATTTAGTCAGCCGACTAGGGGTGAGATACTGAGTTTTTGTACGAGTCAATAGGATCACAACTGCATGTGGAACATACACAGTTACAGGATGTCCCATGATAATTGACTCACTTTGTTCTAAACTGGTGCAAGTTGCAGCTACTGCTTTTAGACATCCAGGTAGTCCAGCAGCCACTGGATCCAAAGTGGCAGAAAAATATGCCACAGGTCTTCTGGTCAAACCATGCTCCTGAGTCAGGACTGACAATGCACAATTGTCACGAGTGTCACAGAATAAGCCAAACTCCTTGGAGTAGTCAGGCATTCCCAGAGCAGGGGCTGTACACAGGCAATTTCGCAACTGTGTGAAAGCTGTTAAGCTCTCGTCATTCCATTCAACTGGGTCCTTTGCTCCTTTCTTTGTCATTTGTATCAAAGGCTTTGCAAGGACTGCGAATCCCACAATCCATTGCCTGCAGTAACCTACAACTCCGAGGAACATTCTGATTTCTTTCTGAGTACGGGGTAACTGCATATTTTGAATTATTCTGACTCTCTCTGAGGTGACTTTTCTGATACCTTTTTCTATCTGGTGTCCCAGATATTTCACTGATTTCGAACAGAACTGTAATTTCTCAGGGGCCACTTTATGTCCCTTTTCACTCAGATGATTCAGTAGGGCAATGGTGTCAACCACGCAATCCCTATGGCTTTTAGACGCCACCAATAGGTCGTCAATGTACTGTACCAAAACAGATTTTCCAGGTAAGACTAAAGTTTCAAGGCATTTTTTCAAGATCTGATTAAAGATAGAGGGGCTTTCTGTGTACCCCTGGGGGACCCTGTTCCAGACATACACGTTACTGTTGAAAGCAAATGAGAAAAGAAATTTGCTGTCTGGATGCAAGGGAATCGAAAAGAAAGCATGACATAGGTCTATCACAGTGAACCATTCAGCATCCCAGGGGATCTGATACAGAATCACTGCTGGGTTCGGGACAATAGGGCAGCAAGGGACCACTATTTTGTTTACCTTTCTCAGGTCCTGCACTACTCTGTACTTGCCATTAGGCTTTTTTATGCCCATAATGGGTGAGTTGCACGGGCTACTCATTACTTCCTGTATGATGTTTGCTTCTAGCAATTTCTGTATTTCAATGGCAACACCTGCTCTCACTTCTGCACTCATTCTGTAAGGCTTGGTATTGGGGTATACTGCATTTTCCCTCATAGCTATTTGTATGGGGTCTATGTTTTTCATTAATCCCACATCCTTTCCTGTAAAGTCCCACACTTCTTGTTTCACTGTCTGCTGGAGTTCTTCAGGTAAGTCCTGTATAGTCATTCGTTTTATTTCTGAGTCAGGTCTAATTAACATTAGCTTGTAGATACCGTCTTCATCTGGGGTTTGAATTCCGACGCCCTTTGGTGTGCAAAAGATGGTACAATTCATTTTGCACAGCAAATCACGTCCCAGTAAATTTACCGGACTGGTATCGCAGACAACAAATCTGTGCATTTGTTTAAAATTTCCAATTGAGATCTCCATGGGTTCGGTAACAGGTGTACTAATCAATTGATTAGATACGCCTACTACTTGGATTGCTTCTCCCGAGAGGGGTAGGTTTGGAACATCCACTGTTCTTACAGTAGAACGGGTAGCACCAGTGTCCAATAGAAAGGTGACATCATTTCCATCAACCTTTCCTTCAATGTATGGCCCTGACTGGTCTACCGGCAAAGAGGCGCCAAGTACGCACTCCTCGTCCTCCCCTCTCAGGCCCCGTCAGTACTGGTCATCACAGAAAAAGGTGTCGTTCAGCAAATACTGTGAAGTTGCTGTATTTCTATCCTCATTGCCTCCCCAGATTTCTACATCATCACCCTGTGGTGACTTCCCTTTAAAAATAGGTTTTGGCGCTCGGGGCACTTGAATCGTTTTTACCTGCTGCTGGGTCTTTCTTTGTTTTTCATTCTGCGTCTGTGGAATTAAATCAGGTGTTTGGGCATTACCAGACTGTAAATAGGGACACTCGTCTCTCCAATGTCCAATTTCTCCGCACTGGTGGCAGGGAAATCTCTTTTTCACTTCCTCTCTACTCATTTTAGCTCGGGGTTTTCCTCCACCCCCACCCCCAGGGCCTTGGTTCTGAGTAGTTTTGTTTAACTTATTCAATTGCTTTTCCTGCTGTTCTGCGAGCTTTACTTGAGCCCACATCACCTTCTCCTTCAGGGCCTTTTTCTTTTCTGCCATTTCGTCCTCACAGTACTTTGCGTACCGTAGGACCTCATCCATCTTTTTGGTATGCCAACAGATTTTATTATCCTTTATCCACTGACAAATTTCTGGTCTTAAACCGTTTACAAACCTGTAAATGAAGTGGGTCATGTCCTTCATCTCGATGTTATCTATACCACTGTATGTTTTAAATACCTGCAACAGCCTTTCATAAAAGGAGTGCACTGTCTCATCTCTTTCTTGTGTGGTTCTATCTATCTTGGTCCAATCAGTTTCCTTTGCAGGCACTTTTAATTTCAAATGTTGAATTACTTGTTCATACTTCCTTATCACTTCCTTCGATGGCTCCCCTGTTTTTTCATCTCTTGGGTATTCCTCACTAGGCCAGGCTATGGCTATTTTACACTCAGTCCACAGATCTACAGGGACCACTATGTCGAAGAACCGATCCAGGTCTTTCCATAGGCATTTCTGCACTTTTACGAATCTTTCTACCTGCCGGTACCAATCGACTGGCTTTTCTCGTAATTTTGGGAAGTCATTGGTAAAGGACACAATATCCTGCCGGGACCATGGAACGTGTACATACTTTCCACCTGGCACTTCGCGCATAGGGCATAACTGTTCTGGTTTGTCTGCTTCCTTTAGGACAAATTCGGGAGTTACTTGCTTAGACCTGGCCTCATCTTTCTTTCGGGCCCACCTGGCTTTCCATCTTTCTACATCTCCCCATTTCTGTAACACTGTCAATAGTTCCTTGACCTGCGCCTTTTTCCCTGACACATTCAGGTTTTCCAAATCTCTGTCTGAAAATTCTGCTCGGTAGTTTCTGCAAGGGTTTCGATTTTGAAATGTCTATTCCCATACTAGCAGCAGTATCTGTAAATTTTTCATGAAGTACTCGGACATTGCGGGTAAGACTTTTGCACATAAACAACAGCTCTTCTTCAGAGTAGGTATTTAATCTGTCTAATCCTACGTTTCCTGCCATTAATTCTTCTATTTCTACTCTCAGTTTGTAGAGGTCTAAAGGTTTCGTTTGCGAAGTTTGTTTCTCCAATTCTTGACTCCATCGTTCAATTTCTTCAGGTGTAACCAAAGTGACACTTCTAGTACCTGAAGTCGATTCCATTTGAATCTCCCTCGCATTGAAAGGATTATGTCTTTTCTGCATTCTTTTCCCTGTATTTCTAATGGGCAGATCCATCAGTGAGACTTCGGATTCACACTCACTCGTCTGTTCATCTACAATTAAGGGTTCTGGTCTGGGCTGTGCTATGACAGGAGTAATGACTGGAGGTTTTGGACTTTCATGCCGATCCCCGTACAATGGAACCACGGGTCCGATTGTTACTGGGATTGTCAATGCTTCAGGACTGGTATTTAACTGGGACATTTTCTGAATGATCTCAGCTCTCTGTTTTGCTAGAACCTCCCGCTCCTTTTCTTCCAGTAATCTCTCTATGGATTTGTCATGTAACACCTGCGGGGTCAGTGTGGGAGCATAACTTGGGGCAGTGGGATGAGTCTCACTAGGTCCTTCACCATAATTTGGTCTCGGGAACAAACTTCCTGTACCTAGGGATCTTCGTTCTTCCTCATACTGTGGCTGTAATAACGGCATTCCTGAACTTGAGGGTCTCATCTCGCCTCCGTAGGGAGGTCGAGAACAAAAATCTCCTTCACTGGAATATCCTGTCTCCCCACTAGCTGCCATTCTGGGGTACATGTTTCTGGTATCTACTGGTCCTAAACTCTCAATATAGGGAGGAATTTGGAACCCCCTCCTACACTTGCGGACCTGATCTCTTCTTGTGGTGGAGGTCTTCGGGAAATATCTCCCGCACTTGAAGGTCGGTGTCCTTCATTATAAGGAGGCGGACTTCTCATACACATGTCATCTAATAATTCATCATCCGACTCTCCGATGGGTACCCAATGTTTAGATTTTTCCAACCGCTTCTTCCCCCCAGAAGGATCATCTGCTGGCATCATGGGAAACAATCCTTCCACTACCATGTTCTGCCTCCACTGTTTCATCTTTTTAGCTTGTGCTTCCTGCTTCAATTTTGGATAAAATTTAGTTAACCCTTTATCCATCCGTGGCTTATCCCTTTCGAAAGCCTCGATTTCCCATTCCTCTAGCGCTTCATACTGCGTTAATCTAGGTCTGGGATGTAAATCATTCATTCGGGTTCTCAAATTGAATAGAATTCTGCTGTTAAATGTTCCATCTAACGGGAAAGCCAATACTCCGTCATCTTTCGTGTATTCCACCCAATTCTCCAACCATACACATGTGTTGTACCCTTTATCGAACATCATGAAAGATGCGGGAGTGTTGGGTTGCGGTATGACAACACCTTCTCTAGTTTTAATCGGCTTGTCCTTTTTGAAATAATTTTTCACTTTGTTTACAAGAGACACTTTTCTCTTAGTTCCGTACATAATGTCGTTTTTAACGCCTTTCCACTGATCGTCCGCAAATCCCATATGCCGTGGATCAGGTCTGGTATGCGGTCTATACGAATGCCACATACGATTTTTACGAGTGATTTGTTTACAAAACCACTCCCAATCCGAGTGCGTCTTTTATTTTCGTGCGACCAATGAAATGCACGAGTTCAAATATTTCGACCAATGGGTGCGCGGCCCTTTCGCGAGACAGTTCCCACGCTCCGGCGCTCGCCCCTCCTTTACAATTCCAGCTCCGCTACCAACCCGCTGTGTCTACCAATCCCAGCGTGGCACGGAGTGACGTCAGAGCAGCTTCGCGACTGACTCCCTCCTTCACAAGGTAACGGAAACTTTCTTTCTTTCTAAAGTGCTTAGAGCTTGGTTATTTAACAACGAATACACATTCGCCACTGTGCTCAAGTGTCTAGACAGGAAAGAATTAGTTTCGCTGCAAGTAAACTACTTCCATTTACTTTTCACTCACTACGAGTAGATCTCTTCTGCCTACCCTTCACACTAGCATTGGGGCACCTGCTACTTCCCTAGACTCATCCACCTTTCCGGGATATATCCAAGTCTAAAGTTTCACAAAAAAGTCAAAAAGTTTTTATTTGCTTTGGTACTCAACTGAGGACCACAAATTTAAAAACAATTTAAGAAAATAAGCATAAACATTAATATAACACTAATAAGGATTTTAGAAATTTGTAAAGATTATAGCAAACCCATTCAACAGTCGGCTGTTTACATAATAATAGTAAATTGTTAACTGTAGTAATGTTGCATTTCTGATATATCGGTTTTAGATATCTTATCCGCGCTTTAACTACACTTGCATGAGGACAGACGAATAAAATGTGCACAATATCTTGATCACCACCTAAACAGAGATTACAGATAGGAGAATCCCCTGGTGACCATTTGGAAGTATAAGCGGAAACAGGTAAAATGCCTAAACGCAACATAGTTATACACCTTCTTGCTCCGTGTGTTAGACAAAGCCCCAAATATGGCCGTAATTGCTTATATTCCAACGACTCTATGTATGTTTTATAAGTAGATAACTTACTGCAATGCATAAAATCTAAATCGTAACTTAGTCGCGGAGTAAAGCATTTCAGAAAAAGTTTTAACTGGGATTTAGTCCAGGATAACAGAATATCTTTAGTTAGGTTCGCTATTTTAAATGCTTCCGACATGTTTTTGGAAAAATTTAGTTGTCGAGAATCTGTTTTAAATGTCTCAATCTTTAACAAGAATCTCAATGTTCCTTCCTTTGCGTGTAAGATGCTGTAGGCCCATCGAATGACATTCGCCACAGCTGTGGCATATGAGCTTGTCAATGCAAATTCCAGTCTGAGGGCCTGTACAGGTGTTGATGCAGAAACCTTTAGTATTCTTTTCAAGATCTTTCCTTCAATATTGTCCATGAAAGACCATTGTTTTGTTGGCAGGTGTTCAGTTGCGTAAGACAAAACCGAGGGTATTTTTACTTTGTACACTTTGAGCAGTGTGGAGAAGTGCCTATTTCCTGTGGCAGTATAAA
Source organism: Lissotriton helveticus (assembly GCF_964261635.1). Taxonomy (NCBI): domain Eukaryota; kingdom Metazoa; phylum Chordata; class Amphibia; order Caudata; family Salamandridae; genus Lissotriton; species Lissotriton helveticus. The sequence goes on from NC_136070.1 coordinate 733,983,704, forward strand.
TTCTGGAGAGTGAATCTCAGATTTTTTCTTCAAATTGCTTATTTGTTTAGAATTATGTAAGTTCTTTGTAAAAATCCTGCCGAGGTAGGTATATTCGTCTACTTCCTCTACTCTTATCCCATCAAGGTTCCAGCGATATTTGGCACTTTTTTTCCGGCCAGAGAACGCTACTACTTTTGTTTTCGTTAAGTTCGGGATTAAGAAATGATCCTTCGAGTAAACATTTAAAGAGTCCAGTAAGTTTTGGAGACCAAAGGGTGTGAGGTCTAACATAACTATATCATCTGCGTATAGTAACGCGTGTATGCTCTGTGAAGCTACCTTTGGAGGCAGACTAGAGCATTGTTGCAAGTGAGATGGGAGGTCGCTTAGATATAGTGAGAATAAAATTGGTGCAAGAAGGCATCCTTGCTTGAGACCATTCAAGGTATTAATTGGATTCGTCAGACCTTTTTCACTTCCCATTTGTACCTGGGACCAGGTGTTCGTATGTAATTTAATTATGATTTGCAATAAATTTTCAGAGATCCCCAGTCTTCTCAATTTTCTCCATAATGTTGGTCTATCCACGCGATCAAACGCAGTGGAATAGTCTATAAATGCAGCATACACTGGTTGTGATTTGCGCCCAATGTATTTTTCAAGTATAGTCTGGAGAATTGAGATGTTGTCTGTTACTGAATGGTTAGAACGAAAACCGGCTTGATACATTGGAATTATTCCCTGCGAGAAGCACCAGTCTTTTAATCTATCCAGTACCTCCGCAGCAAAGATTTTGCCTGTAGCATCCATTAATGCAATTTGGCGGTAATTGCTAGCAACATTTTGTTTCCCTTTTTTGTATATGGGTATTATAGTACTTCCCTGCCATGATTTTGGTATTCTCTTGGTACAGAAGATAAAATTAAAAAGTGGTGTTAACATTTGGCTCCATTCCTTTGGGTTTGACTGCAAGACTTTGATCGGAATCAGATCAGGACCTGACGCAGAAGTATTCCTAGCGTATCTAATGTGTTTTTCGATAGAGAATACTGTACTTTTTTCTATTGGTGTTAAATTGTTTTCCAAGCGGATATCAACAGTATTACTATCGGTTTCAATTGGATTTGCTTTATATAGGTCAATTAGATATATTTCCCATTCCTGAGGTGGTACTGGTATGGCATATAATCTCTTTTTAGATCCCGTAATTTTGGCTATCAAAGACCAGTATTTTCTTTGATTATATTGTTTTGCTGCCTCGTGAATGTCCACCCAATTTTTGTCGTGTAGCCTTCTTTTTTTACTATTCTTGTTTCTTCTTAGTTGGTTTTTTAATTTATTTATCTCTTGCTGTATAGCAGGTGAGTAATTTAAAAATTGCCCTCGTATAAGTTTGTTGAGGTTCCTCCTGTTTGTTTTTTCGTTGAAGGTCTTGTAAGTTTTATTTTTACGTGGTTTTTCCCTGTCGAGGAGAGATCTTTTGAGATTTGTCATAATACATTCAAAATGTATTATTAAATCTTCTGAGTGTATTTTTGTTAAAATTTTATTTTGTAAAATCTTTCCATTTATATGGTCTAAGGTCCCAGAGTTCCAGAAGATTCGCCTCTGCTTGTTATTGATTTCAATATTCCCATTAAGGTGCATAGTTGGGTTTAATGAGGAGGACTTTAGCGACCATCCAGTGTTTAAACATAAAAGCGCGTGGTCGCTGTCTTCTGTAAAAATAGTTTTCAAATGATGGAATGTGTCCACTATCTCTATATTAAATATTAGATAGTCAATAATTGAGGGGGATCCGTTTCCGCGCCTTGTAAAAGATGCTGGTCTATCACCCTCTACACATCCATTCAAAATTGACCCATTTATGCTTGGGAGTGAAGCTAATAGCATTTTCCCTCTTTTGTCGGAAACTTTTCCTTTTGGAAATATTGGAATAGGTAAATCTATTCTTTCGTCTTCATATGTTTTTGCCCATTTACCAATTTCAACATTAGAAATTTTCCCATTCACATCACCCACGATTAGATACGGGGTATTTGCTCGCTCTTCAATTATCTTAGACATTGAGTCTATGGTCTCTACGAAGATGGCATCCTGGGAGGTGCCTGGAGGAATATACATGTTGAAGAACAAAAGGGCCTTTTTTCGGTCAGTGGTATTTGTTATTAATGTGACCTTGATGCACTGAAAATTGTCAGATTTAGAATCGACTATTTCTTGAGACCATTGATGTTCCTCACTTAGGAGAATAGCCAGACCACCCTTTGCATGACCTCTGTTTGTTGCTATAGCCGGAATATTGTACACATAGTAACCCTTCTGTTTGAATGATTTTATCGCCCATGTTTCTTGTATGGCTAAAATATCAGGGTTGTCTTTTAATGCTATGTTCATTTTATTGATGGTTTTTCCGGCTATATTCCACGAGGTGATCTTTAAACTGCTGTTAAACATTGCATTGTGGTCGATGTACTTGTTTATTGCTGTTTAAGGCCTCAGATACCCAAGCCCAAGATTCTGTTGTTTTCCTGACTTCATTTTCTTCACGATATTGGCTCCATACATTCCTTTGTCCATTATTGAGCTGGATTTTCAAGGTGTCCTTCCTGGAACTGATTCGCCCCAAATCAATATGGTCAGAGATGTTTATAGACCAATTATTTGTTGGGGTATTCATGATAATATTTTGGGGACCAGTTGATTTATTTGTATAGGACTTTGGTGGAGATATATCTATGACATCATAGCCATATTTGTGCAATATTTCTTTTTCCCTTATGATGATACCAGGAACAACAGATGACCAAAAGGTTACTTCCGCAATTTTTCGATTATCTTTTATAGGAAATGTTACAAGATCGATTTCTTTGCTTGTAATGGATTGGAGCGTATAGATTTGCTGCAATAAATTGATTATTCTCCCTCGGTTTAGCGGTAGATCATCAGTTGGAAAAAGTTCTTCAAACTGTAGATGTTTGGTCATAGTTTGGTCGCCGCCAAGGGATAACATCTTATTGGACCCACTATCCTTATTTATTCGATCAGTGCTATTTTTTGTTCTGGAAGGTATATATTCAGGAGCTTTATGATTTAATTGTTTCATTGGTGATTTGTTTATTATTTCGTTTCGTTCCTTTACCGGAGATTGTTTGGTTTCTACTTTGACCACAAGACCATCCTCATTATTGTGATTAATAATTTCATTTTTGAATCTGATCTTTCTGGGTCTCTTTTTATTGATTCTTCTTAGCGATTTCCTGTTTCTGATTTTTCCTTTTGATCCTTTATTGCATTTCGTTTGAGAGGACTTTTCATCTCCAGCTTCTTCTAATACCGGTACGGAGGTAGTTTTATCGTCTCCTTCATCCGTATCTTTTGTCAGATTGTTCTTCTTTAGTACTGAGAATATCGGATATTCTTTTGTTATCAATAAAGGCTCCTCTTTAAATAATTTCTTTAAGGAATATGTTCGGACCTCCTTGGGTTTTTTCTTGATCCTGCTTTTAAATTGATATGCTGATTCTTGATCGGATGTTGTTTGAGTACTGTTGTCACATTTATTTTGGCATTGAGGAGTAGAAATTTTGGTTAAGAGGGGGGATTTAGGAAGCTCCTTTCTTTCTTCTGGAGCTTGTATACTGACTATCGATTCAGTATGATCTTTTTTCCTCTTTTCTTCTACCAAGAATTTCAGTATACCAATTTGAACGTCCAATGTTTGATCAGAATTTTCTAAAATGTTACCCAAAAAAGAGAGGACAGATTCAAGTATTTCCTGTAAAGTATAAAGAGCCTTTGAAATCGGTGTCACTGTATTAGTAGTAATCGTATTGTTTGGAAGAAATGTATCCAGTGATGTATCCAAATCATTTTTAAAATCAAAGAGTTGTTCATGAGAATCAATTTGTACATTATCTGAGTTTAGTTGTATGTCCGAGGTATTTTCCATCGGTTTTATACCATTTGGACAGAGGTCCTCAATGTCAGAGAGGTGGTTCATTTGTTTTATCGGCGTAATAGTATTTAGATGTGAAGAATCAAGAGTCGATGTTTGAGACTCCTGTGTTGATCGTAAAATCGGAGGTTGGGAATAAGAACCTAAATCACTTAAGTTTAAATTTGAGGTAGTCTGTGGATCCAAAAAAGGTAACTCAGAAGTGACTTTGGGTGGTGTTTTTTCCAATGTTGCAGACAATTCATGAGCAAGTCGACAAGATTGTATTTTAGGAGATAGGGCTAAGAAGTAATTACTAATAGCAGGGGTACCAACTAACTGACCTTGTTTTACAGCTTTGACGGAGCATTTTCTTACAGCTTCCTCAGTACCCATTCTCTTCATAAAAATGGTACGAGATCATAGTTTTTTGTATGCCATAAAAAGTATCAATTAGATAAAGAGAATTTTTAATGATAGTTGCCGTTTTAATGTAAGATAAAAATTTAAGCAGTATAAGTATAAACTGTCCCTTCCCCGTTTTAAACGTGTCAGACTGGGCGGCCAGTCGCTGGCCGTTGTGGTGGCTCGGGCTTGGAATGCCCTCCCTCTCCATCTACGCTCCACGCCGACAGTGGCTGCGTTAAAAAAACACCTGAAAACTCACCTATTCAAGAGCGTAGTCTAGGAGGATCCCCCGATGTCTTGTTCTCTGCCGGTCTGTCTTTTTTCCCCCGCGCCAGGATACTCACCAGTAACAGAGCGCGTTACAAAACGGTTTATACTATACTATACTAAGTGGTCAGCAGGCAGATGGTTAAGGTATACCTTTTCACCTTTTAGCTGGTTTCTCTTGAAAGCTGAGAGTCTGGCAATGGAAAGAACGGTTTTATCCAGGTATCTGATACACATTAATATTGAATGGAAATAAATAAAAATAAAAGTGGGGTGGCCCGTCCCGTCCTTGTTCGACCTTGGACGGCCTAAGACGGCCCGCCCTTTGCCCGGGCTTAGCCCCGAGCTTTGTCCCGCGCGCGTCCCGCTTAGCGCGTAGCTAGACTACCCTAAATAGTATTATTGCGTCCTATTGGCTGGGGTTGTGGCTCTGGGAGGGGGCGCGGCTCACGCGGGAAGAGGACCAGCTGGGAGGTGTTGAATGCTGGTCCTCGCAGTCCCGGGGCCGGCGCCTCTCTCTCCACTGCGGCCACAAGTAGGATTTAAAAGTTCTCCAACGACGGGGTATTTAAAAGCTGCTTCTCAGTCTCCAATGAATAGCGCAGGGAAAGCACAGCGCACAAGACTTCCCAACTGCAACTTCAGCAACACGAGCGGCACCCGCAGAGCGGGGGCCGCGAGAAGTTATCTGGCTGGCTGGGGGTGTGGCTCTGGGAGGGGGCGCGGCTCACGCGGGAAGAGGACCAGCTGGAAGGTGTTGAATGCTGGTCCTCGCAGTCCCGGGGCCGGCGCCTCTCTCTCCACTGCGGCCACAAGTAGGATTTAAAAGTTCTCCAACGACGGGGTATTTAAAAGCTGCTTCTCAGTCTCCAATGAATAGCGCAGGGAAAGCACAGCGCACAAGACTTCCCAACTGCAACTTCAGCAACACGAGCGGCTCCCGCGGAGCGGGGGCCGCGAGAAGTTATCTGGCTGGCTGGGGGTGTGGCTCTGGGAGGGGGCGCGGCTCACGCGGGAAGAGGACCAGCTGGGAGGTGTTGAATGCTGGTCCTCGCAGTCCCGGGGCCGGCGCCTCTCTCTCCACTGCGGCCACAAGTAGGATTTAAAAGTTCTCCAACGACGGGGTATTTAAAAGCTGCTTCTCAGTCTCCAATGAATAGCGCAGGGAAAGCACAGCGCACAAGACTTCCCAACTGCAACTTCAGCAACACCAGCGAGCCCTTTTGCTTTCACTCAAGCTCCGATGAACCTGCTACTCTTCCGGTGTGACCCATACTAGGTTATGCCACAATAGGAATTTTGCCAATGAACCTCGTTACTAACATTTATTCAATCATACATCCAGAAAAAACCCTAGTTAGTGCTTCCAGTTCTGCCTAACCTGCACCAACTTTCCTTAAAAGCCAGTGACCTCAAAGCAAGTGGATTCTATTCACCACTCGCTATTCATTTCCCCGGGGATTCCTTAACAACATACAAGACGTTTTACGTACGAATGGATTAATACATATACCAGTATAATAACAAGAATAACAATTTTAAAACATTTCATAATTTTTCAAAGTAAACAATTTTCAAGTGAGTGATCAATTCCCTTGAAGCGCCTACTCTTATAGCAGCATCCGACTTAGCTAGACTAACTAGTCCTACCTATCCTTTAACTATTCCCTAACCATCCTCGATGCTACCAGAAAATTACTGCTAGAGATCGCGGGTCACCCAACCAATAATTTCGCCACTTCTGGCTTCGGGCCCATATACTTTACTTTATCATATACATTGATCAGATGACCACGCAATCTACTACCAATAATTGTGGGACCCTTTCGATGACTTCCAGTGTACCCAACTTACCATCCACCGTTATGGGTACCTATGACCACGATGGGTCAGGGAGCTAGCTGTAAAAGGAAAGGCAGCAAAATACAAAACCCAACATTAAAACCTTTACTTTTTCATAAAATGACCACGGATAACTGAGAAGTTTTAAAAGTTTATCTTAGATTTCAGATTCTGCAATCATACAGTTTATAGTAATGAGGCAATCTATAATCAGAATAACGAAGAGCACATAACCATATAGGAAGAGTATACAGGTAACCATCTAACCCAATAATGAGGGAATTCAGAAATACCGGAAATGGAATTCAAAGGGGTGTACTAAATGCTAGGAATTTTATGCACGTATTAGGAGTTTTATCAATGGGTCATATTTCGAGAGAAAAGACACCAGGGAAACCTATACATCTATGGAAGGGTAGAAAAATGCAACACGCTATATTTCTAACGTTATTACTTCAATTCAGTATTTAAGAGAAAATTGTAAACATATTTAATTCATAAACAGTATGGAAAGATTTATACAAAAAAAAGCAGGGGAACATAGGAACATGCTATGAAATGCAAACTGTAAATGACTTTAATGAGATGCAATGATTTGCAGAGAAAAGCATGGAAAATTAACATATGCAAAGGGTATGTCTTTATTGAAGCAAAGACAGAAAAATAGGAAGGTGCAGTTTAGAGTTTTCGGCAAGATATTTACCTAGACTGGTGTGAAAACCAACCCTGGCCAGGGGTCAGTTAAGGACAGGAAATACCCCAAGGAATAGCAGTCATCAATGGGACAGCAGGTGCAGAATGGACACCCCAGGACAGGACAGGAAACCCAGATTAGGATCAGGACAGGACCACCAGGATACGACCAGCACCCGCAGTTCGGAAGCAACGCCTGCGCTCCACCCTCTCTGCAGCTATCAGTCAGGACCCCGATTGGGTCAGCGAACTCCCAGCAAAAGTGCTCCGCCAGCACTTAAGGTTTAGTAAAACCTTCAGAGTCTATGGTCAAATTTCGGACAGAGAGCTCCGCAGCACCTCTGTATCAAGTCACCTATTGAGTGCGTTGGGTCAGTGACAGGTCAGCTATTCAGACAAGTCGGACAATTTCTCTAGCTGAACCTAGGCTAGATATACTGTTTTGGGACAGGGTACCACCCCCCAAATGTTGCAAAGGGTCAGAATCCCTAATTTGGATTGGTCCTAAGGAAGGATTTGGTTAACACACCAATCAGAACAGACTATTCTAAGGCCTAATTTGCATCCTAAGGTGCCGCCTAGCAAGATTGGGGTTCCCACGAGAAGTCGCAGGGAATACAATGGAAAGAAATACAATGTATACAAATAGGGTACAAGTTAGGCTTTCTCGCTGGGTGAAGGTGCATTTTCCCATGCAGGCTCTGGCATCAACCTTCTTTGGCTTGGTTTCAATGCCACCGCACCATTGACTGATTCGGCGCAGTAGTGCCCTCCAAGATGGACTCCCCAGCCCCATCACCCCTCAGTGCCGAGGATACATAAAAAGTAAGCGAAAACAAATTAGTACATAGAAATAAACGAAGGCATTATATGTCATAATTTCGTACTTCACATTTATCATCATAAAAATATACTATGCAATTTAGATATTAGTGCAATATATAACGACACGAGAGCAACAGCACAAGCTTCACCACGTTATTACAGGGAAATGCCATCTTGTGGCTATTACGCATGCGCACCCTTTCCCTCCAAAACTATCTCTACGTGTAGTCACATGAGTGTGACTGACGCATGCGCAGAAGAGGAAAGTCAAGCAGCGGCCATTTTAGGGACAAGGATTAATCGTATTAGTAAAACACATAGGCAAGCATCTCTATGATACCCATGCACATTCAAAATACATAACATTAGTAAAACAAACAATTGAAGTTACGAGATTATAATAGATTTTAGAGGTTCTTGACTCGAGCAAGTCGCGATGCGAAATCTTGCTCTATCACTATGGCCTCTGAGCTCCTTAAACCTCGAATCATGCCACACACTGCTTCAAAGGTTAGGAACTGTTCCCTGTGCGGGCCACATTCATCCACTAGCTCTTCAAATGTAAGTAGTTTATCGTCAGAATAAATGCCACTCTGTGTGTCAATGCCCCTGTGTCCACATCTGTGTATCATGGGGGGCCGCCACTCCCAATAATCTCAGGACCACCCACAATGGTAGCGGGGGAAAACAGGGACCCCACTCCTGATCACTTGGTATATGTGTCCCAGCAGACCCTAGCAACCCTCACTGCTCTGGGATAAGTATGTTTTGGTTTATTTCACAGAGTTTTTTACTTAATCAGAAATCTCGGGAGTTCCAAATGGGAGTTTGTTTTTGAAAAACAAACAAAAAATGAATGGTCCTTACACTCCGGGAGTATTCCCACAGCTTGTGGGAGTCAATTGTATTTTTTCCTGGTCAGGACCGCCAGTGTTTTCCTGGGATGTTGTCTAAGGTATCCGCCAGCCGAGCTGTGGCGTCTCAGCCAGTAGAAACATGTCAGAGATGCCATCTCTAAATAGAGTGGGTAGATCAGGAGTTTAGTGGACAGCGTACCCTGCCACTAAAAGGTTTGCAGTACCTGTGCTCTGCCATGCCAAATGAGTTTGATATAATTGATGTATGTTTTCCAATGTTTTATATGGCTGGCAAATGGATGGCCCATACAGATCAATTTGTTTTTAGATTGGGTCATTTATAAATTCGCTCTCTCTACTGCGAATTTCATTCACTCTGTGGCGACACCTTTAATTAAGAAGAATTTCTCAAGTCAATTTTTTTTCTTCATTAAATGAGTCGCCATGACCTGCTGCTTCAAGCCAGACATCCAATTGACAATAAACGTAAGTATAAGCAGCAATACTTTCCAGGAATGTATCGCACTACCACGAGGAGGGCCACATAAACACAAACCTCTTTCATAAACCTACAGACCACAATTTATCACAACGTTTCCAAAGCAACTACCCAAGAAGCCAGAGTAAATATCCTGTTTAGCCAATTTCATAGAAATCGATGAAATTGTAGGAAAAAGAGGACTAGTTCAGAAATGCTGATTAATTGATAAAAAAACCTCCTTTTGAAGGGATACCTAAAGAAATTACTCACAAGAATATAGAAAAGAGCCTGGTACACAATGAGAAAAGTGCTACTTAAACCTAAATAACATCATAAGTAGGGGTGAGAGAAATATGTGTGATAACCGCTGGAATAATTACATGAAATTCTCAAAAGATAACGTGAAATTACTTCTTGACTGTGTTCTCTAACTCACCCAGGTCCACCCATCCCATTACTGCACATTTCTCTCATATTTTCTATTTCTTTTCATTTCGTTGTCTCCTTTCTGTGCCCCAGTGCTTTTTTTCACCATCTGTTTGTTTTTGTTGTTTTTTTGTTACCCTTGCTCCCAAATTTAAGAATAAAAAAATATTAAACTTACCTTCCCACCGGCCAGGTCCTGCGTCGTCTCTGCAGGGACAAGAAGCAGGCAGCCAGGCTCCCACCCAATAAGAAAGCAGTAGGGCGACGCTCCTCCGCCCTCGTAGAGGAGCTGCCCCTGTAGTCTGGTGGATCAATCCCTGTGCTGGAGGGCAGTGTACCCAGCAGGAGGTCATGCAATGTGGGCTGACATCCTGAACTGGAGTAGGACCTGCTCGATTTACTCAGCAACAAGGTGACAGAGACAGGTAAGCAAGTGTTAAATTGTTTATTTATTATTACACAGGAGGCATTCTGTGCCCTGGACTAATACTGGTGGCAACTGACTCTGACTGACCCTGGGCTCTGCCTAACCAGGCCAGTGCTATGGTGAAAGAGACACATTAGAATACAATTAAAACACCTACTTACACTAGGGTACACAATGGTATGGCGGGGTACCCCTGTGATTGGCATGACCTCCCCTATAGGCCCCTAGTGTATAATAGGGCAGGGGGGTTGAAACTACCTAGAAGTCTCCAGTATCCTGGGCATGGCACTTTAGAGGACAGTAGCCTTTTTCTGCACTTGCATGTGTGCACCGCTGAAGCCTGAGATCAGTTTAAAAACAGCCCTGGGTGCCAGGACTGCTTTTAAAAAGTAAATTGTGCCCATACTCAACTTTGGTGTTTGTGGCACTTATTGGATAACCTACAATATTTTGGCATATTAGGGACCCCCAGGGTCTCGCCTGGGTAACCCAGAGGTGGGGGTCAGGTATTTATAAGGTACACCCTTATAAAATTAGTTTTTATATGCCTGGGTAAAGTGAAATTTCACATTTCACTCCCCACATTGTGGTAAAGTGCTGCTCAAATTCGACTTTGATGCTAGGAGCACTGTGGAGGGAGAATCTGCAATATTTCTACAGATTCAGAACCCCTAAAGCCTCCCTTAGTTTCACATGGGGTGGGGTTCTTGTAGATATAAGGCAAGTACCTACAAAATGTTTCTGTAAGTCCTGGTGCTGGAAAAATGGCCCACATCATTTTTCACATTGCACATTGTTAACATGGTAGGAAGTTATTGATTAATAACTCTTGATAGGAGAGGGATAGAAATGCCATTCAAAGACTTCCCAGAATGGTATTAAGGAATCAAACAATACCATATTGTTGAATTTCCCCTAAAGTGTACATACAAGAAGTTATAAGACTTTTTTGTTTGTAAGTCCAAATTCAGCCTTCCAGTGGTCTGCCCTGATTGGTCAGAGTTAAGTGGATTAGCCAGGCTGACTTGAAGAGGTGATAAAGAGCCCCTGGGGTTAACCAGCTCTGCTGGCCGGGCAGTGTGCTGTTCTATAGGAATGCCAGGCCAGGAGGAGGAGTCATAAACTATGTTCTTCAAAGAGGAGAGTAGAGACCATTGTCATTTACAGCTCTGAACTTCCCACCTTAGGCAGATGGTAGGATTAAGGAAGGTATGAGCAGATGCAGGGGGAGAGTCTAGGTATATTAGCCATCCCGGGGATGTGTTTAGCCAGCTCTTACCTCCTTACTGGAAAATCAGCAATTATGGATTTGTAAGATTTGATGCACTCTGGGACAAAATAATGCCACACTCTACAGGATGTGGTCATAAGTGACCTCCTGCATGACCCAGAGAACTAGGAATAAGTATCTGAGAGGGGCAGAGCCCTCCAGATCTGCTGCTTGCTGCTTGAAACGTACTGAAGCAAGATGTGCCCTGTTGAAAAGTTTTGCTGTGCAAAGTTTTCTAAGGCCTGACCTCTGAAGACTGCACCATCTGAAACTACAGCCCTGTGGATTATCGTGCTGAAAAGAACTAAAGAGTGGACTCCCTGAAAGCTACAGGTTAAAATAGCTCATCTGGAACATCACCAACTAAATCTACACCTTGGTGAAAAATCAGTGGATTTGTAAGGGATTTGTACCAGTGGATTGTTGGAACTGAAGTCCTCAACTTTCAAAGACCATCTTGGAGCTTCCTGACCCTTGGAGTGAGTTTCAGACATGTTGAGACCCCTTGCGGAACTTCAGGAAGAAGTTCAAGAAGTTTGGAGAACTTTGGACTAACTTTGAAAAAAAGCTCCATAGAGGGACTGACTCAACCTGGCCAGCCGGGCCGCCTGCCTTCAACCGCGAGCCGGCCAAGCCAACCAGGCCCATCCAGCTAAAAGCTCCATCGCTCCAATTTCCAGAGATTGATCGGGACTAGAGAAAATCTGAAGCCGGCGAACCCTCACTGGATCTGGCTACATGAGCAGCATTGAGAGACCCCGCGAGAAAAATGTTTCCAAAGCAACTACCCAAGAAGCCAGAGTAAATATCCTGTTTAGCCAATTTCATAGAAATCGATTAAATTGTAGGAAAAAGAGGACTAGTTCTGAAATGCTGATTAATTGATAAAAAAACAACTTTTGAAGGGATACCTAAAGAAATTACTCACAAGAATATAGAAAAGAGCCTGGTACACAATGAGAAAAGTGCTACTTATACCTAAAAATCATCATAAGTAGTGGTGAGAGAAATATGTGTGATAACCGCTGGAAGAATTACATGAAATTCTCAAGCCAAGGTCCCCCTTCCTGCACCTTGACAATGCTAAAACACTAAACCAGAGACTTGACCAAGGCAGGAGAGGGGTAACACCACCAACCACACGGCAGGCAGGGGAGGAGCAGGCTTTGTGTATTATTTGCAGCCTGTGTACTTCTTTTTGACATCGCCCGTGGGAGAGTGTGAAAGTAACGTCATCCTAATCCCGAACCGACAGGGCAGCTTGGATATAATATTGTCTTGGCCAACAGGGCTTTAAGTGGGATGAAAAACTGTTGGGTGATCTCTCGTAGGGGTGTGGCAGATGTAATAGGGGCGTGGCTTAAAATACTTAAGCTAAAAACCTGTGCTTAGCAGATGCTCCGCCTGACTGGTATTTTGCTCCGTTTGTCGATTCATCCAGATATATAGCACATCAAGTAACATTACGCCTACAACAAGCCAGGGCTACTGGCTTTGTCATGGTTGGAAATTGTATAAGATAAATAAGCAACAAGTATGAATTTGTTGTATATAATATTGAAAATGCTTCCGTTCTTGTGGGCGAGGTTGTAGTGTAAGGCCAGATCAGCCGACGTTCGAGCTGAGAAAACTGTTTCGTGCCTGAGAAGGTGTGATTCACAACGTGACTATGTCCATGTGAAATATAACTGGTGCTCATGAAAAGTGCTCCAAGGTTGCACTATGTAAAACTGAAAAATTAGTTTCTTTGAAGTTACATCAAAAGCAGTGATGAGTTTTACAACTCCAGAGTTAAGTTCCCCCCCCTCCACCCTGAAGTAAAAAATGGATAGCCTGATACAGACCCGTCTCGGCACCGGGGGAGCACTTGCAGGACACGGCCCACTTAAAGCCCTGTTTGCCAATCATATTCCACATTCAATATCCTGAGATGCGCAAAACGCTTGTTTCATGATGTTTTAATGTGCTCTGATGCACGTCTAAAGGCAAGGGGCCTGCAAGGCTTCTTTCTTGCTCTTTAAAAAAAACTGCTCATTATATTTTGAACAAGGTATGGGGGGATACAGACACGACTCAGTCCATTCAATGTTGCAGATAATGAAAAAACCTCAGTTCTTCTTTAGCGACGAGGCAGGCAGCATAAATTGCTTTGCAAATTCATTTCTTTTAATATGTTCGCGTGAGTTATTGAGGCATTTTTTTAATTTTACAGAGCACCTGTCATCTTTGTGATTCCATGATGGTCATGTGTCTGCCTTGGGCAGATTAGTTTACACTTGGTTCCCAGTAAATACAATTGGCCTGATTACGATGTAGGGCAGATCGCCACCGCCCGCATGTCGGTGGCGATCTGCCCTACATTTCTCTCTGCCCGCCACCCATTTCCCCCGCCATATTAGTATGGCGGGGGGACCCCGGCGGACGGAAAAAGATCACAATATGGTGGCGGTGTCTGGTAGACACCGTCATCCATATTATGATGAGAGCGGTAATGAGCCTTTCCATGGCGGCGTTGCCGCCATGGAAAGGCTTGTGGTCTTTGCTGTTGGGGGCCCGTAGCGGGTCACCAAGGTGTTCCGGGTTGGGGTGCACATGGGGGGTACCGTACCCCCCCTCATTGCCATGCACTATGTGGCAGGCACCAACTGGTGCCTGCCATGTAGTGCATGGGAATACCATGCACAGTCCATTTACACTGCGAGTGGGTCTGCAGCCAGCATATCCACCCGCAATGTAAAGGGCCCAGGATGCGCCCTCCAGTGTGGCGGGCGCATCCTAATTTACATGTCGGTCCCTGGTTCCCCTAATGGACCCCTTGGTGTACTGTTCACTGCTGTCCCCATACACCTCTAGAAGTGTACATGATACACCTCTTATCTTTAACAACTTTGTGATATTGTCAACTAATTGGGAGATCGTTGGATTGCGAGGAAGCCGGCACTAGAATTGAAATCCCACTGTGCCTTCAAATACACCTAAACCGGAGAGCAGGTAGAAATAGTGTTTTAATGTCAAACAAGGAATTTGCACAATTCACCTAATCAGCTATTTATTTTGTCACCTGTTTAACTATCACAGTGTGATGGCCTCTATAAAGAACTCTAAACTTGCATCATTCTGATTCATATTCTGAACCGAGACATGGTGCGATGTTATTAAAGTCACTTAGAATAAAAGAGTCACACCTTTTATTAGCACGGGACAGGCACTGAGGTATGTTGATAAATCCGGCACACGGAAAGGAAAGTCAGTCAGAAAGTGATGCGCTGCTAACTATAACTGGTGAATTTCTGTCTTTTTACAAGTTCAAAACTTTAATGTTATCACTGACATATTCACCTAACTATAACGTTACTTTAACCTTTGTTTGTTTCAGTAAATTGCTAGATTTTTTTTAATGTAAAGTAATACTTAATTAACATATGAAAATGCCACCCCCCACTATGCACTGCCGGGGCCTGGCCTGTGGCCAGGCCCTGCAGCTAACACCCCCATAGAGCCAACCTCAACCTACGTACAGCCTTAAGCAGTCCTCTATAGGGGCTTAGCCATACGCCTGGCCTCAGGGACCTCATCACTCTGGGCCACTTATTTAAATTAACAGGAGAGGGCTATGTTAGGCCCTGGGGATCCTATCCTCCAGGGCCACTCTTTTAAATAAAACGGAAAGGGCGCCTGTGGCCTCGCCCCTCGGGGACGGATACTACATCTTTCTTTAAGCCTAACACAACATAAAATACAATTTTCAAGCTTTCCAGGGTGTAGCACTGTTACACTATGCAGTCCTTTAGCCGGGACCACGGTGGAGGGTTCTCCTGGAGGTGATATCTTGTCCGGCCACTTCTTCCACTGGGAGGTGGGCTGCTGGATAGCGGTGTGGAGCTGGAGGAAAATTCATGATGGGTATCTGGGTCAGAGCAGGTGGGCCGTTGTCGTCACCAGAGGTCCCTGCCCCTCCAGAGGCTTCTCGCAACACTGGAGGAATGGACTCATCTGCATCTCTTTCAGATGACTCGGTCCCTAGGTTCATCCCCCCGTTGGGATGTCACCTCGGGCGGGCTGAAAGAAAGACACATTCTGAGTGACATACTCTCCATCACTTTGGGCTGTGAACATGGTGCCTTGACACTGGGTGACAGCCCAGGGTTGATGCTCAAAGGGTAGCCTAAATGTGCTGTCTGGATACCGATCTTTCACAAAGACAGCGTCTCCTGGGAGTAGGTCCAACACTCGAGCTCCCCAGCCAGCACTCACCTGCTAGTTGGTGTTTTTCCATTTGGTCATCACGAACACATTGTCAACGCGGTGTGGACACTATTCAGGGTGGTGTGGAATGGTGTCAGTTATTACCTGACCCATGCTAGCTTGACCATTGATGGAGTGGGGTGTCTGTCAGTACTCACACAAGAAGGCCTATATTGAACACTCTAGGCGTTGCTGGGTGACATGTGCAATTGGAATGACCTTATTGAGAGTTCGCATAAAATGTTCTACCTCTCCATTAGCATGGGGCCACAGAAGGGTTATGCGTTTGTGTTTAATGCCCCATTTCTGCAGATATGCCGCAAACTCTCGCCCTTGGAGAGGCAGCCCGTTAAATGCTCGAAGTTCCGTCAGCAGCCCATGGGAGGCCATCATTTTTCAGCCTTGAGAATTACTTTCACTGCTGTCTGAGAAGCCACTATTTCTACTTCTGGGTACTTGGTGTAGTCATTGATTAGAACCAGCTCATACCATCCGTCCAGAAGCCAGCCAAAATCAAAGTTGGTGCATGTCCACGGTTGCCGGGGTCCTTGTTCCAGTGATCCCGGGAGTTGGTGCCTCTGGTGTCCCTATGACTTGGCACCAATGACATGATCACACTAGGGCCTCTACGATTATGTCCATGAAAAGGAACCAGACATCCTTAGCCAATTTTTTCTCTTCACTTACCTTCGTGCCAATTGTGGACTAGTTGAACCACCTGCGTGATGAGCTGGTGGGAATTACTAATCTGGGTCCTTGCAGGAGGCACCCTTCGGTATCCGTCACCAGTTCATGACATACTTGGTGGAGCGGGTTGAAAGTCCTCTGGGCTTCTGGCGCGCGGTGTGTCTGATGCTCCTTGATGGAGTTCCACTTCCCTGATTGCATAGCCCTGAGAGCAAGTTGTCAGCAATCATCACTGGCAGTTGGTTCCTGAATTATTTTGATGGATAAACATAGTGACCGAGTCTGCTCAACCATAATGTCTCCTATTCCTCAGTCTCTTGGGCTTCTTCCACTTTTTTCAGTGTGGCATCACGTGAGTAGCGTGACAAGTAATCTGCAGAGCTAATTAGCATACCCTGACTGCCTTTTGTTATGTACATGGCTGTTAGATTTGGGGGTATCTAGTTGGCACGGGTAGGCACTTGTGACAAATAGGGACCCTTGCCTCTAGTCAGGGTAAGGGGGTACACTTCTAAAATAACCCCTGCTCACCCCCTTGGTAGCTTGGCACGAGAAGACAGGCTTATCTCAGAGGCAGTGTCTAAAGCATTTGTGAACACATACAGTAATCAAGTGACAACACTACAGATGGACACCACGCAGGTTTTATATAAAAAATAAGTATACTTTATATAGACTTAACAGAAGACCACAAACGACAAAAATCCACAATACTATTCTTAAAATGGTAGTTTTAGCTTAGTTCTCTTTAGTTCTTAAAATGCGACACTTTGAGTCAATGTACCTTAAGATGCGACACGCAGGGCAATGAAAGTGTTGCAAAGGTGGAAATGCGGCAAAATCGGGTGCAAAGAAATAAAGACGTTCAAGTTCTTCCTGATGCGACATGCTTCTACGATGATGCACGAAAGCTTGGCTCGATGCGACAACTGCAGCGGCGACACCCTTGTTCCGTGATGCGACGACAGCAGCTCCGACGGAAGCACGCTTCTCCGTGGATGCGAGACGCTTTTCTTGATGCGGTGCAATGCAACAACTACAGCGGCGACATCCACGATGCGACAGCAGCAGCAGCGATGGCGACACACTTCCTCTTCATTGTGGGACGCTTCTCTCGAAGCGGTGCAATACAACAGCTACAGCGGCGACTTCCATGATGCGACGGCAGCAGCAGCAACGGCGACACACTTCCTCTTCATTGTGGGACGCTTCTCTCTATGCGGTACAATACGACAGCTACAGTGGCGACATCCACGATGCAACGGCAGCAGCAGCGATGGCGACACACTTCTTCCTCTTGAGTCGCGCTTCCAGCTCCTTGCGACACGCAGTCCCTCAGAAGGCCCAAAACAGCAGCAGGCACTTCAAAAGAACTCTAGGGAGCTGGGGCTCGAAGTCTGTTGTCCCTGAGACTTCAGCAGGAGGCAAGCTCTTTTCTCAAGCCCTTAGAGATCCTTCACAAGTTGAATAAAGTGCACATAAAGTACTTTCTCCTTTCTTTGGCAGCAAGGCAACCACTGCAGGCCAATCCATCAAGTTTCTTCAGGTTCCTCTCACCAGCAAAGGTTTCTTCTTGTAGTCCAAAAGTGATCCAAATTCTTGGGATCAGGGTCTGAATACTTATACCCCAAAATCCTTTGTCCTCTGAGGGCAGAGGGGGCTTTCCCTAGTCCAAACCAGTGCTGGTCAGTCCCAGTCTTGGAGCACTCTGTTTACATGACTCCTTCTTTCCTTTCACAGTGCAGGGCAGAAACATCAGACGCCCCACAAGAGGTGGAGCCAGAATTGTGGAGGGAAGGCACAGCCCTATTCAGGTCCAAGGTGCAACTCCTCCCTCCCATCTAGATGCAGATCTCTATTCACCACTGGGCTAATTTACCCTGTCTCCTGGAATCCCCCAGCCCTGTCACTCAAACTCCAGACAAGGAATACACAACCTAGCAGAGGCAGGCTTGGATAGTTAGACAAGAAAATACCTACTTTCTAAAAGTGGTATTTTCAAACACAGAATGTAAAAATAAAATCTTACTAAAAGATGTATTTTATCATTCTGAGTTCAGGCATACTAAACTCGAATTTCTACCATGTTCCATGAGTCAGTTAGGATTATAAGATGTAATAATCTAACTACCCATTCTGGCCTATGGAGAACAGAGCCTTGCAACAGTAAAAAAACAAAAATGGCTGTAATTCTATTAGGACATGCTACACACACCAGGGCATGTCCTACCTTATACTTACAATGCACCCTGCCCTTGGGCCTACCCTAGCGGAGTCTGACATGAATAAAAGGGAAGGTTTAGGGACTGGCAAGTGGGTGCACGTGCCCAGTCAACATGGCAGTACCAGACTGCACACAGGCTCTGCAATGGCAGACCTGAGACACACTTTTACAGGCTGCTTCTGTGGGTGGCACAACCAGTGCTGCAAACCCACCAGCAGCATTTGGTTTACAAGCCCTGGGCACACTCAGTGCACTGTACTAGGGTCTGACAAGTAAACCAAACCAGCCAATCATGGAATCACTAATACATACATCAATTTACAATAGGAAGAGAATATGCACTTTAGCTTCCATTTCTGTTGTGGCCTTGACTGAGTGGTGGGAAAAGAGCAGCTGACATTATGGGAGCTGTCTGAGCAGCACACTTTTTGCAAAATGATTGAGTTTACTGCAGGCTGTGGATCTTCTGCCTTTTATGGGCAATCCACTGGTCTGTTTGATGGACTACCACAATAGCCGCACAGACATTTGGATGTGTACAGCTTCCATCACTTATCTGGTGTGGGTCACGCCATGACTGCATTGATGGGTTCTACCTTGACTGCCCTGGAAGCACTGCTTCCATGTGTGGAGCTCTCGCCTTAGACCGCTCCTTTTAGTGGGCAACAGTAAGTATCTCCTGTAGGGGCTTGCCTGACTCCTGACAGATGAGGTCTCGCAGTTTAGACTGGCACACTCCAGAATGATCTGTCCTCAGATTTCATCTTTTTCATAATTGAAACCACAGGTGCAGGCAAGCTCCTTCAACCTGTCATAAAACAGATCAAGGGACTTTCGGGCTTCATATGTTCTTGGCGAAATATGAAACACTCATAGTCTCCATTGGCCATGGTCTAGAAGAGTGCATTTAGGTCAACCACGAGAGTGGCATAGTTTGTAGTTTTGTATATTTTGTGGATGGCTTTGCCTCCTAGATGGAGCAGCAGGGCACTTTGTCTCTCCATGGGCACCTCCTTAGTCTCGAAGTAGAGCTCGAGGCACTCCACACTTTCCTTCTGTCTTGGCGCATGTGATGAGGGAGCACCCTCCACAAGAAAAAGCTTCAGATGGGGCACTTGAGCACTCCTGGTTGTTGATGAGGTGTGGGATGTAACACAGGACCACCTTCCTTATCTGGAATGTGGACCTGGGCTGGCCAAGAAGCGCCTGTGGCATGAGCACTGCCGGCTGAGGTACACGGCCGGGGAGCTGCCACAAAGGGATGACTTTGCACCTCTCAAACAAAGGGTGTCCCCCTTGTTACAGTCACTGACATGGGGAGCACAACCCTTGAGCCTGCATATTGCTGGATGTTGGAGGCCTAGAAGGGTAGTCTTCCTTACTAATTGGTGAAGACTGATCTTCTGTGTCAAAATGTCATTCTCTCTTTATCAACACCGTTTGTGTGATATAGCCACTCTCTTTATTTTTGATTATGTCTTTCCAGCAAGTGGGTTCCCTGCAACAGGGAGCCTTGTGGCTCCTTACCTCTCACCTAGTAACGACGATCCCAAAGGTACCCAGCAGGTGGCACCACCTCACACAGCTCACCACGTGGCATGAGCACCACAGGCAATGGATTGCCAAGCCTCCGCCATGCAGGCCGATGCAGGCAATGCTGGACATCATGAGGCGATGCAAGTCGTTTCACACCTCCTCCCCAATGTGTTGGATGGGTCCTGGGGCCTGATGAGGTCGAGGTTGGTGTGTAGGCCAACTGGGTCAAGCTGCGTGTGCAGGTATTCAGAGATGGCTCAGACACTGAATGTTGGTTTCATCGGCCAGTGTGTATTTGCCTTATGAAGCCACCTCTGCTTTTTATACGGCCCTACTCGCCCTCCTGATTCATTCAGCTTCGCCCTCTGGGAGACTAATACTACATCCGGGAGGCTGCCTAATCAACTACCTCAAACACCAGTCCCAAGCAGGCAAGTTAGGCCCCAGGTTCCCATCGGACTGCCTTATTCGCCATAGCGCTCCGGCCATCACAAATTGAGCCATCACGCTCCTTTCCTGGCAAATCCATACAAACCTGATGGAAGCCCTGGACTTGATGTGAAAGAAAGCACATCTATCAGCGTTTACTCATCAGTATTCCTGAACCTACGAGGAAACCAACATTAATGTGATAATAGGCATTGTGTTAATAACTGTTGTACAAAACAATAATGTTGATAATTCTTGTAAAAAGGCATCAAAACGTCGTCGACTAAAAAACCCCATATGCAATATGATAATGCTATATTATTTGATGCAATGGTATGGTTATGTTTAAAAGATTGAGTCTGTAGCACTGACCACAAGTATACAGACAGATTTTCGCTTTGCCCTTTTGGCCATTTCTTTGTTGTTTTGTCTTGACTGTTGTGGGTCACGGCTGTGCCCACTTGTTACCTTTTTTGGTTCTTAAAATTCACTTTATCAACCAGAACATTTAAAATAAATTTTCTTGTCCGGCTGGACAAAAGACATACTACTTATCAGGTGTATGATTAATGATTAATGATTTTTGTATGTTATCTTGTCACACATGTAGGGACCACTGTTTTTTGTAAATAAATCAAGTTCCAACAGCATTGTTTAGTATCTAACCAGCTTGCTCTCCTTTTACCCTGCAGCTGCACAGCCTTCCCTCCATGGAATCTGTGATGGCTGACAGGCAAGGTTGGTCAGAGGCAAGAATAAAAAAGAGGATCAATGTGAGAGCGGGGCTTTTATACCGCAGATCAAGGGGGTGAGGTGTCTATTGAGTCAGGACTTCCTCCAATTTGTTATGAATAGAAGTGAGGGAGGGATGAGGGGGTAAGAAGGAGATACTTCTTATCCATGCGCCACTATAATAACTAAGATGGCAAGACCAGGGTGTTTTTTAAATACCCAGGCCACGGCTAAGACGGCCATGGTAACTCAGAGAATTTATAATCTTTAGAGATCTCATTGCTATACAGATGGATAGCAACTGCCTACAGTAACTCTTAATTGTTTTTCCTCCCAAAAGCTTCCCCTTCTATCTCGTATATTTTTAACAGAGCGCAATTGTACATTGGCTTTGGCACCCTCAGGGGATAATGAGGGATTCTGACATAGGGATTCAAGAGTAACAGAGGATAGAAAGAAAATCATAGCAAAAAACAGTTAGTAAACAGGATGGGGTAGGAGATGGATGCTTGATTAACGAATGGAAAGTTGCATGAGAGTACTGTAGAAAACAGAGCAAGCAGTATCAAGCATACATTTATACTGGTGAGTGAATCATTGTTGGTAGGACAGAAACGTTCAGGAATTCATAGGCTAAGCTCTCCTTCGCAATGGAAGAAGCTTGAATGGCATGTGCGATGAGAGCAGGATCAAGTCTCTAATTGGAAGATAAAGTTGGACATTCCAGAGCATCCTTCAATTCGAGAAGAGAAGTGTTTGGTGTGAGGATAGATGTCTAACTACACCCAAAGGTGAGGAAAGGCGGCAATTCCTTTTTGTTTAGTTACCCTCACACACCCTGGTGGTGTCATGCTTCATCATTGGGTCACCCCGACACCTACAAGTCGGGGTGGGCTCAACCACAGTGTTGGGAGCTCTTTACGATAGGTGAAGACCAGGGGGATTTAAAGATAAAAAACCTTTGACAGATCCCTAATTTCCCCTTCACTCTTTGGTCTGTCAGGGTCGTTAAAAATCAAAAAATTAGGGTCTGTAGGAGAGTTATGGTCATATGACCCTAGTGCCAAAATGTTTCAGTCCACAGGCGGCCTTATAGGTCCTGGACTTTCTTCAGGGCATAGGTGAACCACCCTGGGGGGACAGGAGAGGGAGTTCCCTAACCTATCAGTTTATAAAGGGCAAAGTAGCTGCTCCTTTTGTGTGTGTGACAGACAATGAATCTGTCATGCGTGGTTATCCATCTGTGGAAAGAAGGAAGACAGACAAACACACAACATTATATGAGCATGTAACGGAATTTCCTTCATGTTACTTCCCAATTCAGTGCGTAGGTTGAGAAAAAATATGGCAAGTGAGTGTGCACTAACATGTCTTAAATCTCGTCCAACATGTGCCACTCACATCCTTCTCTGTAACACAAAATTTCTATGTGGCAGATAAATGTGTTGTGGAGATTTTGCTCGCATACTGTCATTAACTACATGCCAGTGCGTGTACATTTCAAAGTATAAAATACCGTGTGTCGATCCCTACAAACATACCTGTCATCTTTCAGCGTGAAGTTTGATAAAAAAAATTGAAACAATGCGCTTGTGTTAGTGATAAAAGTATTGCCATGCACTCATAAAAAACACTCTCTAACCCAAACTTTGGAGAGATACCGTAACTCAGGGGACCGCTAGGCCTGAAGAGGTACCCCTGTAGTCAAACCCTGTTATGTATCCCATGGTGGGGGGAGGAAGGTGGAGGAGGGGTGGGTGGAGGAAACAGAGGGGGATTTTAGCGATGATCGATGTTTAATGACCAAGAAAAGGTAGTACCTCCGTTCGGCGTAAACTGCTCTGTCTACATATGCCGCTATGCTAGGCTGATATAATTAGTACTCACTCAGTCAAGAGTCTTGCCTCACCAGATCACTATTTGGGTCCTGTCCCCGGCTTTTGCAAAGTTGTGCCAGGTGTTGGTGTATAAGTACATCGGTACGCAGCAGGAACTGTTGTCAATTGAGAGCAGCGCCCCTATTGTGATGTCAGAGCGTCAACCTATGATTTCTGGGCAAAGTAGTTTGTTAACTTTGGAACGGTAGATTATGTTCACATCTAGGTATGTGCCGTTCTGTGTCAGTAAAGATTGCTGCGCGTATATAACATTTGTTAGTTTCTTTCCCTTTGGTGTAGTATTAAAGTAGCACATTGGCGCGTAGGGAGTGTGCAGTTGATAAAAGTTCAGCGTTCAATGTAAGTGGTAGATTTTAGAAAGAACGGGCCGTAATGGCCCAGGGAAATGCCGGTGACCTGGCCCTCCCACTATACATCAATGCCGCGTGTCTAAGGGCCTGATGATATTTGTAATGCGGATCTCACGTACATACTCCTGTTTGTGCATAGTGGTATGTGAGTAGATTATTTATTCAGTTGACTCCATGGTATGGAGTTCAAGTTATTTTCATATGTTTTCAAACAGTATACTCACCGTTGCTCCCGTTCTAGGAGTCTTTTGTTAAGATTACCGGTGCCATTCACTTTCTTAATGATTGTCCATCTAATCTCTGTGTCTTTATGTTGTTTCTCTTTGTAATGTGCTGTGAGTTACGTTGCTGTTATTGCGCGTCGTATTCTGCTTCTATGTTCGCTGATGCAAACTTTCACTTTACGGCTTGTCATGCCTATATTGGATAGAAGATTGCATGGACATTTAATCAAGTAAACTACTGATTCAAAATTGCAGTTAGTGTGTGTTCTTTGTTCCCATGGCGGGCGTAGGCCCAGGTCAAGGCTTTTGGTATGTTTTGTGAAAGGGCACGCTACACATGGCCCACAGGTATAATGTCTTATGACTGATGGAGTTCCCTAGTGTCAGCTGGCTGACGGTTTTCGTTTTGACTGTGTCAGTGTGAACCAGTGTTTCTCTTAGGCTTGTGTTTCCTTTGATGGAAAACATTGGTTTTTCATAGAGCAGTTTGTTAGATGTCACTATAGACCATTTTTTGTTGATTATTTTTTCACATCAATAGATGAGGAGTTATATGTGTAAATACAGATTGGTTGATCTGGTTGGGTTTTCTTGTGGGTCTCAAGTAGAGCTTCCCTAGAAGTGTTATGTGCTTTTTTTGGCTCTTTCTGTAATCTTTTCAGGGTATTACTTTTGTCTGAGTTTGTTTGTAAGGATCTCAGCTTCTTTTTTGTAGCCTTGGAGATCAGAGCAATTTTTCTTACCCTCAAGAACTGGCCAACCAGAAAATGTTCCCTTAAGGAGCGTGGGTGTGCACTGTCGAATCTTAACATGCTATTTCTGTCTGTAGGCTTTGTGTAGAGGGAGCTTACCAGGGTACCGCCCATTGCTGTCAATGTGACGTCCAGGAAGGAGATCTTTTCTCTGTGCATATTCATGGTGAATCGAAGGTGAGGATTCAAATGATTGATCCAATTCGTAAAGTTGTTCAGACTGGAAATATCTAATTTCCAGATAAGAAGGACATCATCAATATATCTGTACCATTTGCATATATATTGATTGTGTAGGGGTTAGTTGTCCATATGTGTTGGTCTTCAAAATGGCTCATATACAGGCAGGTTAGGCTAGGAGCAAAAGTACTGCGCATTGAAGTTCCATGTACCTGGATCAATAGCTGATTCTCAAATTTGAAGAAGTTCTTGGTGAGGGCCAAGTGTATTAGAGTGATTACCCAGTCTATAGGTGCAGCCCATGGCCATTCTTCTCATCTGAGGATGTCTTCCACTACCCTGATGCTTTCTGCTTGGGGTATATTGGTATAAAGTGCTTCTACGTCAAGACATACGAGGAGATTTTCTTCTGGGTCATATTCAACATTCATAAGGAGATTGAAGAGATGTTTCGTGTCTTGTACATATGATGTAATGCATGTGACCAGTGGATGTAGAAACCAGTCTGCATATTTGGACAAAGGTTCAAGGACAGACCCAATACCAGAGACAATGGGTCTGCCTGGTGGAGGTATCTTGCCTTTGTGGATCTTGGGTATCGTATAGAATAGTGGGGTCCTCGGGTCATCTTGGTTAAGGAAGTCGTGTTCCTTTTTGGTAATCCATTCTCTGTCAAGAGCATCTGCTGTCAGTGCAGATATCGTAGTCTTGATCCGTTGTGTAGGATCCTGGTTGATCTTTTTGTAGTAATTGGTATCAGCCAAGAGAAGGAGACAGGCGGTTCTGCATGCGTTTGTGCTCTGAATCACGGTAGCTCCCCCCTTATCTGCCGGTTTTATGAGTATATCAGTTCTTGTTTTCAGGGTTTCAGGGGCTTCGCCTTCCTTGTTGTTCAGGTTATTGAAGGTATCTTTGCTTGGTTGTAGTGATTCAACCTCTTTTACCACTGCTTCCTCAAAGGCTAGTACCTCTGGAGGCATCATGTTGGTAGGGGGAAAGAAAGTGGACTTAGGCATTACATTGGTGTGGCTGTCATCTTCTTCTGGTCTCTCTTTGTCCAAGAAGAAAGTCTTCATGCGGATCTTCCTGAAGAATTCGCCCAGTTTGCAACGTAATCGAAACTTGTACAGGTATGTGGTGGGGACAAAACCCAGTCCCTTTTCAAGGACTGCTGTTTCTTCCGTTGTCAGGGTGATGTCCGTGAGGTTAACGACGAGTCTCTCGATGTGCTCGTGCCTGACTGCTGTTGACCTCTAGTGTGGCTCCGTGTGTTGATTGGAGTCCTGTCGTCTTCCCACTGGATTCTCCTGTTCCCACGTCTTCCTCTCTTTCCTCTTCTTCCGCCCTGTCCTAAAAAATGGTAAATCTTTACTGACATAGAACGGCACATACCTAGATGTGAACATAATCTATCGAAGTACCGTTCCAAACTTGACAAACTACATTGCCCAGAAATCATAGCTTGTAAAGCAATGTCAGGTCGACGCTCTGACATCACAATAGGGGCGTTGCTCTCAATTGACAACAGTTCCCGCTCCGTACGGATGTGCTTATACACCGGCACAACTTTGCAAAAGCCAGGGACTGGACCCAAATAGGTGATCGGGCGAGGCAGAACCATTGACGGAGTGAGTACTAGTTGTATCAGCCTAGCATAATGGCATATGTAGACAGAGCAGTTTACCGCCGAACGGAGCCACTACCTTTTCTTGGTCATTAAACATCGACCACCGCTAAAATCCCCCTCTGTTTCCTTCCCACCACCCCTCCTCCGCCTTCCTCCCCCCACCATGGGACACATAACAGGGTTTGACTACAGGGCTACCTCTTCAGGCCTAGCGGTCCCCTGTGATACGGTATCTCTCCAAAGTTTGGGTAAGAGAGTGTTTTTTATGAGTGCATGGCAATACTTTTATCACTAACATGAGCTCATTGTTTCAATTTTTTTATCAAACTTCACGCTGAAAGATGACAGGTCTGTTTGTAGGGATTGACACAATGTATTTTATACTTTGAAATGTACACGCACTGGCATGCAGTTAATGACAGTATGCAAGCAAAATCGCCACAACACATTTATCTGCCACATAGAAATTTTGTGTTACAGAGAAGGATGCGAGTGGCACATGTTGGACGAGTTTTTACACATGTTAGTGCATACTCACTTGGCATGTTTTTCCTCAACCTACGCACTGAATTGGGAAGTAACATGAAGGAAATTCCGTTACATGCTCATATAATGCTGTGTGTTTGTCTGTCTTCCTTCTCTCCACAGATGGAAAACCACGAATGACAGGTTAATGTTCTGTCACACACACAAAAGGAGCAGCTACTCTGCCCTTTATAAACTGATAGTTTAGGGAACTCCCTCTCCTGTCCCCTCAGGGTGGTTCACCTATGCCCTGAAGAAAGTCCAGGACATATAAGGCCGCCTGTGGACTGAAACATGTTGGCACTAGGGTCATGGGACCATAACTCTACTACAAGCCCTAATTATTAGATTTTTGATGACCCTGACAGACCCAAGAATAAAGGGAAACCGGGGATTTTTTATCTTTAAATTCCCCTGGTCTTCACCTATCATAAAGAGCTTTCAACACTGTGGTTGAGCCCATCCCGACTTGTAGGCGTCGGGGTGACCCGATGATAAAGCATGACACCACTAGGGTGTGTGAGGGTAAATAAACAAAAAGGAATTGCCTCCTTTCCTCACCTTTGGGTGTAGTTAGACATATTTCCTCACACCAAACACTTCCCTTCTTGAATTGAAGGACGCTTTTATCTTTATCTTTGACCACATGACGGTCTGTCGGAGTAATTTTTGTGGTTAATGATTTGACATGGGAGCTTACACTCCGATCTAGGATCCTCTCAACCCTCCAGGCATTGGAGATAACCTTGGTTTTCTCTAGAGCCTCATAGTGTATACAACGTTGGACATGCAGCATGGGTTCTGTGTCAAAGTAGCAGTATGGCTAGCACAGGTTTCCTTCAGTCCATGGAGAAGGGACTTACCGTTAGGTCATGGTAAAATCAAGTGGGGACACTGTCTGTGATCCTGTTATGCTTTTGGGATCTGGTTGAATTGTAGATCCTGTTATGCTTTTTTAGTCTGGTCAAATTGTAGTATATGCTTCTGTGGTCTGGTTGAATCTTAGGTCCACGATGGCTGGTGTTAATGTTGAGTATGAAGTTATGTGCCAACATCAACATGCTGATGCCATGAGTGTTGTACAGCCATCTTAGAAGTATGTTTACATCATACTGGTTGCTCACAGTCTAGTTGTAAAACTAAAATAACACGAAGGGCTGTCAGGCATCTAGTCGTCATTATTGTTCAATAGTAATCAGAAATGTTGATGGATATGTCTTGTTCCAACTGGTAAAATCAAAAGGATAATCAAGACAAAGTAGCAGGTATACGATATCAGAATGTAATTAAAGTCAAGAAAGAGAGAAGCAAAGAGACATAAGTAGACAGTTTTGCGTGACTGGGTTCATCTTTCATATTAGAACACCACTGAAGTACTGAAATAACACCTAATAACTTTGGTAACACATTTATGATAGATAGATAGAACAGAAAGTTGGTATTTACAGTAGAGGGTAATATATTTTTCCATTGACCACCTGGATACACCATCATTAGACATGACAGACCTAAAAGAAAAGGTGGTGGACTAGCCATCATTCACAAAGAAGGAATACATCTTTCCATCCTAAATAAAGCAGAATACTTGACTTTGGAATACCTCAGTGTTGAACTTAAAGTCAGAGGCACCCCTTCTATCAAACTACACACCATCATCCACCCTCCTGGCAATCACACTCTCTTTGCAGAAGAGATAACTGACCTAGTAACTCCGTTCTCCCTTACTGACATGAAGGAAGTGTTCCTGGGCAACTTTAATATTCACTGGAACAACTCAGAAGACACCACAGTCCGCACCAACCTTCTGGAACTAAATTACCTTCAACAACTCTGCAATTAACCAACACGTAGTACAGGATCTACTCAAGATGCGATTATCATTAAAAATGAGCTTTTCTCTCTTAGGGCCCGATGTAGATAAATCTTTTTTAACACTTCTTAAATACCGGTTCATACCGAATCGGTATATAAGAAGTGGTAAAAAAGAGGAGGGCAGATGTAGGTAATTTTATTTACACAATTACCGAATCGGAAGGAATCGGTATTTACCGATTCGGTAAATACCGAATCGGTAATGCCCATTGATTCCTATGGGCATTGAAGTCCATAGGAATCAATGGGCATTGCCGAATCGGTATTTACCAAATCGGTAAATACCGAATTTTGCAAGGGTGCAGGGGGTGTCACTTTGACACCCTCTGGCACCCCAATTACAGGCATGTGTGCCATGTGGCACACATACATGCCCTAAGGGCATGTCTGTGTGTCACATGGCACAGGTGTGCATGCACAGATGTGCATGCACACCTGGATTCGGTATTTCACCACCCAATTGGATTGGGTGGTAAAATACCGACTCCTAAAGGCCTGTGGCACTGTTTGCAGTGCCACCTACATGTGAAATTTACCGAATCTGTAAAATTACCGATTCAGTATTTTACAGAATCGTTAAATTTACCGATTCGGTAAATTTACCAATTCTGTAAAAATAGTCCCCTACATCTCAATGACCCATTTACCGGTCGGTAACGGCTGAATTTGGCCGTTACCGACCGGTAATGGCCACCTACATCGGGCCCTTAGATCCATCTCACCCATTGCCTGGTGCGACTACCGTCTCATATCATTTAATATCGATACCCACTTCAGATCCCAGCCAGCCTTAATAGATAAACCTAAGCACTGGACCAGGAACATCAAACAAGTCCCAATAAATTGAACTCGACTCCAGGATTCGTGCCTAACTATAGCATCACCCTCTCACTCATACTGTTGATGATCTAACTGCCAACTATAATACAGTGATGACGGAAGATCTTTTTTAAAAATATTTTTATTAAGGTTTTTCCCCCCTTTTATTTTGTATAATACAGAGCACAGCATCAGAATACATAAATCATACAAAGAAAAGCGTATAACCAGAAGCACTTAATCAAATGCAAAAAGAAAAAAGAAAATATAAGAGAAAAAAAACAATAACATAAAACTTATGCTAGATAGACAAGTGACAATACAACATACTACAGCACTAGGATGGGTAAATGCCTAGCTTTCTTTCCATGTGTTCATAGGTTCCCATATACCTAGTCCTAATCTTCTACCCCTTTTCCCTTCCTAGCATATATCCCCTTCTCGAGATTATAAACAGAAAGCAATCTCCCCAGCCACTGATGAAAGGAGGGTGGAATCTTATCGAGCCAGGCCGAAGCAATACAGATACGTAACACTGCCATGGCCAGAAACATAAAGTGATCAACCATGCCATCGCCGTCTACCCCTAGGAGAATCCTCGCTGGTGTCAGGGAAGTCTCAATTCCCAGTGATCTCACTAGAAATGATTCTATAGCTTTTGGAGTGGCTGCAGG
Source organism: Lissotriton helveticus (assembly GCF_964261635.1). NCBI lineage: Eukaryota > Metazoa > Chordata > Amphibia > Caudata > Salamandridae > Lissotriton > Lissotriton helveticus. The sequence goes on from NC_136070.1 coordinate 734,013,893, forward strand.
TGTGGGCAAGTGGCGAAGACGTGCACTATCTCAGCATCAGAACTATCACAAAGCGGACAAGTAATGCCCGCTGTACCTCCCCACTGCCCAATCATTGTGGGTGTATAATATAATGAATAGATTGTTTTATAATGCTGGGCCTGGAGTGACGCCGAACAAAGGATAGTTCACCCTAACTCCAATGACAAATGAAAGCACTCATATCCTATCCCAAGTTTCTCAGCCCACTTTCTTTCGTATTTTCCGAGGTCATCCTGTTTAAATGCAATCAATTCACTATAACCTTTTTTAATCGTGCAACATACCCTACCCTCAATAACATCCATAATTGTATTCTTTGCAAACCCAACCGGACCCCGCTTTTTTGTCGCTAAGAAGCTCCTAACTTGTAAATCCTTAAAAAAAATTCTAATCTCAATCCCGTAGGCCCGCTGTATATCAGAGAACTGACACATTCCATTCGGCCCGATCAGGTCCCCCACTTTGGTTACACCCCGCCGCCCCTAACCTACCTAACCCACTTCTTTTCCTAAACTCGGTCCATATCTTAAGTGCAGCAATTAGAGTCTTAAACTTAGTTCTTTTAAAATATCCAGGGTCTGTATACTTCAAGAAGCAATTCTCTACCTCACTTCCAAGTAGTATCGAGTATATAGATATAGACCCAAAGGCATCCTTCACATCGGATGCCCCTCCCCTAAAAGCCCAGACATGTACTGCAAGGCTACAGCCAAGTAGTACATTCTGAGATCAGTAACAGCCCAGTCTCCTCTATCCCTAGGTAGTGCCATATATCTTATAGCCCTTCTAGTTTTGCCGTGTGCCCATATAAATCTATTTATTAGCTGTTCTAATAAAATAAACCATTTTGCCTGGAATGCAAGTGGGATTGCCCTGAAGAGGTAAAGGAACTTTGGCAAGAGAATCATTTTGATGATGTTACAGCACCCCACTATAGAAAGATGCAAATTATGCAATCTGTCCAGGTCTTTTTTGGTTTTATTCATTATATGATCTATATTCCTCTCCACCAGTTTATCCAGGTCCGCCGATATGTTAATCCCCAGAAAAAACTCCAGATTCCACTACTCAGGCGTCAAAACACTCTGCCTTCGGATTCTTAATTATCTGGGTCTTAGGCCCATTCAGGGAATATCCAGACACCTGACCAAAAACTCGGGCTTCCTATTCAACCTCCCCGATGGCTTCTGTGGGCGCCGGGGTGACAATAGCCACATCACGGCATATGCCAACATTTTGCATTCTCCCCCTTGTGTCTTTAAAGGCGGAATTCTGTCATTAGCCTCTAGCTTGCACAATAAGGGATCTAAATAGAGTGCAAAAAGGAGTGGCGAGCACTGGCAACCCTGCCTCATGCCCCGTTTAATCTGCAAAGTCTTCGTATAACCGCCATTCACTCGAACCCGAGCCGTCGGAGCTAAATACAGAGCTTGAAGAGCTCTAATGAAGCCATCCCCCAAGCTTGCCTATCTTAAAGTTAACCACAGGTAGCTTCAGGAGACCTGATTGAATGCCTTTTCGGCGTCAAGTAACATCACTGACATCGGGTCTCCTGAAACTTCTGTGGCGTCCAATAAGGTAATAACCCTACGTATATGTTGCGTAGTACCTCTTCCAGGGATAAATCCGTGTTGTGTTACGCTAACCAATTATTCTATGATCTTAGATAACCTATATGCCAGGGCCTTAGAATAAATCTTTGCGTCAGAGTTCATCGACGTTATTGGTCTATAGGACCCTGGCTCAGTAGGCGGCCTCCCCTTTTTTAAGATGACTACTATATCTGCCCCAGCCCAAGTGTTTGGCACAGATATACCTAACTGAGCCTGCTGTACAGTAAAAATATAATCTGGGGAAATTACATCCTGGAAAGTTTTGTAGAATTTGATCGGAATCTGATCAGGACCAGTAGATTTGCCTGACGATAAGGTCGCCAAAGCTGCAAGAATCTCTTCCACCCCCAAAGGTGCGTCTAGAGCTTCTCTATTACCCCCAGAGAGGCTAGAAGTGGTGATATCGCTAAGATATGACCGTATTTCCCCGGGGTCACTTAGTTGGTCCTCATCATACAATGTTGCATAAAACTGTCTAAAAACCTCTCAAATTCCATCTGAGTCTATGAGCAATCTCCCTGAGACATCAGTAATCCCTTTAACCTCACCTAGAGCCACTTTGTGCCTTGCCCGGACTGCTAAATTATGGCTGACCCGCTCACTTAGCTCGTAGCACTGCTCCCTCCTTGTCAAATAAGTGGCAGCCACTTTAGCGGATTTATTCTTCTCTGCCTCAGCTTTTGCCCTAGCGATTTTAATAAGTACTTGATCCAAAGATGCGCCTACAGCGGAAAGCTAAACCAATTTCTCCTCAGCATCTGTCAGTGCCTTGGCCAATTCTATAACTCTTTAACGCTCCTGTCTCTGTCTGTACAAACTAAAACTCAATGTCTCCCCCTGAATACCAGACTTAAAAGCATCCCAAGTGTTTCCTGAAGACATACTGCCTCTATTAATTTCCCAATATCCTTTAATCCAATCTTTCATATACCGAATGTAATTATCGTCCTTCAGTAACCCCCGCTCAAAGGTCCATATACGCTCATGCTTAACTACCCTTGTAGTGTCTAAAGAAAAAACCCGAGGGTTGTGGTCAGAAACAATACGAAGCAGCTTTTCAATCCGAGAATTGGTCAAAAAACAGTTAGAGACAATTAAATAATCCCGTCTCACACAGGCCTTTATGAGGTGCAGAGTGAAAGGTAGTCCCAGGGTTCTTGGGCATCAATTTTGCCCATGCATCAGCTAACGAATTATTCCTTGCTAGACTTAAAATTGCGCGACACAGCTTTTTCTTCCGTCCTTGATATCGTTCTGTAGGTAACATGCCCAAGCCACCCACACCATTTATATTAAAATCACCGCAGATGTCGCAAATTCTAAATCCAAAAATGCAAACGTTTCCGGGTCATCCTCGGGCGACCCATATATTGACCCCAAAGTGACCCAATCCCCATTAATCATACATTCTTTAAAGCCCATCTGCCCCATTGGTCTTCAAGCTTTTTCCTAACTACCACGTCTTTTGCTCTAGAGAGTACAGCCACCCCTCTGGTTTTAGTACCCTGCTTTGAGTGAGCCAGCAGATGAAACCCCATTTGCTCTAGTAAGACACCCTTCGTCCCCTCGATGTGAGTTTCCTGTAAGCATACAACATCCACACGCATTGCTCTTAATACTGCTGCACCCCGCTGTCGCTTAACACAATCATTTAGGGCACGAACATTTAATGTAGCTATAAAAGTATACATTAAGGCACAGTAAATACCTGTCCTACCCAAATAGCCATCAAAACAATAGTCAAACTCCTCTTATTGTCTTCTAGTTTCCCAAGCTCTTTTTCCTGGTCATTTTATTTAATATTCTCCAGTATGCATGGACCCTAGAATCACCCAAGTGCCTAATTGTGCTGTGCCCTGTACCCCTCCCATCCTCCCCACACCCACCCCCCCCCAGGACCCTCCACCCCTTACAGGCAAATAGGTCAACCTGACCTATGCGTGACAGCTAAGTGCCTGTAGTGAGTCATGACCCCCTCCCCTCCCCTTGTAACCAAACTTAGTATACTTATGCTGTATAAATGCTGTTCAGTACCTAGTCCATTACTAAATCTCCTTAGCAATCTCACTAATCATAGTGCAATCTCCAGTACGCCACTGTTTTACAATGCAGCGCTGACAACCCTTTGATCCTTCTTTCCTCTAAGTTCCGCTAGATATGCTTGAGCCTTGATTTCAGAAAAAAACATCCTGACTTGGCCTTTTACCAACACCTTAAGACGGGATGGGAATAACAAGAAGGCCTCACAGCCCAAGCCCTGGAAAGAGGGTATCAACTGTTTCAACTGCCATCTCCTCTCCACCGTAGCGTGGCAAAAGTCTGGGCGTGCAAAGAACGTTGTACCCTCGAAGGACCGCCTGGCTTTGGGTCTTGCCTTGTCCATAACCTCCTGTCTGAGAATATAATTTCCTACATATACAAGAATTGCCCTTGGCCTGTCGGACTGGGATGCAACATGTCCTTTTCTCTGAGTCAAAGGGAACCGGTGTGCCCGCTGCACCTCGTTCTCCAAATTCCATGCAGTCATTTCAGGGAAAGCCCCCCTCAGCAAAGTAATCACAAACGCTCGGACATCCTACCCCTCAACCCATTCCGCCACGCCAAGCAATCTAATGTTATTCCGCCTTTGACGGTTCTCGAAGTCTTCAAGCTTCCACTGCACGTCCTCAACAGCCTTTTCCTGAGCTTCCTTGAAAGCCTCCCATTTACTAACATCGTCCTCGAGTCTCCCCATCCTCTCTCCCACCTGGGTAACTCTGCCTGCAATGTCATCATACAACTTATTTACTTTCCTTAAAGACCCCTGTATTTTTTTAGTTGCCTTTTTTGCTCTTCGGCTCTATGACCTAGCCTCCCCCTGCATTTGCTTCTGGGTGGCATACAGGAACTCCATAGTGGGGATCTGTGGGGGGTTGGAGGCATGCTGTTGTGAATTTACTGTCCCATATTCCTGGTAGAGCCGTGACATAGCAGAATAGTCCCAACAAAGTTTTTAAGCAACCTCTACCTGTAACAGGCTCTCTGCTGACTTTGGATCAGACTGATTCGTAAGTTTCTGAAGTTTAGCCCTCTGATTGGCTGATGCCCTCTGAACTGAAGCACCTTCTGCTACAGAGACTTCCGAGTCTGAATCCCCCGTAACGCTTTCACTGCTTGTTGAAGGAAAAAAAGCAATCGTCATTAGGCGAACCAGGGGCTGTACTAGCAGAAGCCACATTCAAAAGGTGCTTAGAAGCCTCCATCTCTACACTTACACATAGCGGAGGGCTTACCAGCTGGGACCCTGCAGGGTACAATTCATGACTTGCAACATTGGCAGAACTAGCACTTTTATCCATACCTGGAATGTCTGAAGCAGAGCCAGCTTCAATAAAAACGGCCCCCTCAAGCTCGATGACCGTATCTCTACCATCAGTGACTCCCAACTGCGCAGCCTGCTCTGCTTCGGGTGCTTGGAGATTCTGTTCGATGGGGAGCCCATCCGAGGACTCTTCATTCGGCTTGCTTAGGCTGACTACAGCGTCAGTAGCATGCTGTATTGGCATCCCGTCCTGGGATACACTGTATCCAGTGCCGCTCGCTTCAGTGACTTCTGGAGCTTCCACTGAACCCCCGGCGAAAGACTCAAACAAGGTGGGCTGGCGCAGCATGTTCTCCTTAGCTCTAATGCCTTCGTCTTGTCGATTCTTGAGGCTCTTCCAGGCGGTGATTACAGCCTCCTTCTCTCGATAGACATTATCGCCGTGTAAACTGCCGGCGCCGGAGGCTGCATCCTCAAGGACCTCAGCGTTCTTCCCAGACAGTTTCTGTGCCTGTGCTGTACCGCGTAAGGTGGGAGCCGGAGTCTGTGTCGCATTCCTTAGCGGCTCCTTTTGCTGCTCCTTTGAATCAGTGGATTCCTTCTGCTCCTTCAGAGCTTTTGGACCTCTCGGCGTCATTCTGCTCACTCGGCTCCAGTGAGTACGAGCCTTCAGTGATACCGCCAAGAAAAAGATGAGATGCCGAGGGAGCCTAACCCGCCAGGTTACCAAGCCCTGGGACCAGTCCAGTAAACGCTGCGGCCAGGTAAGAGTGCTCAGCATGCTACAGATTCCATGCGTCTAGGGAGGGGGAGAGAGTGTGACTGCTCCCTACGGTTGGTTCAGCGGCCATCTGACCTCAGACTAAAATAATGCAGCTCCAGGGCAACATGCTCGATGACGGAATATCTTGACCAAGTGGCAATGCTCAAACTAAAACCACTGAGATCAATCCAATCAAAGTCTTAGTTCAACTCAGATATTAACAACGAGAGGAGATAACTGAGACAGGCAGAAAGGACATGGAGACAAAACCCCTCGACAATGCACCTAGCACTAGTTAGCCCGGATGTCATATAAAAAGCAAATTTTTAGAGAAAAGGCCCCTTTCTTTCGCAACCAACTTGACCGTGCGAAGAATAGATGGGTGCTCTTCAACATTGTTAAATGACAAACCACCCTCACATCCCCACATGAAAAAACAGCCACTAAAGAACACTGTGAAGAAATTGCCAGCTTCTTCATTGACAAAGTCGCAAAAACTTGTGCAACCCTTTTTTCAACTCACCTCTCTCCACAGTAAACTTACTATCGACCAAACAACCCCAAAAAATCTAATGGAAACCATGATCTTACTCAACTGAAAAATGATGCCAATTGGTCAGACTTCGAACCCCATGACACAAAACAAAGTCTTCAGTATGATTGCGAACCTAAAGCCTACTTCACACACTAAGAATCCACTTCCATCCTCAATAGTACAAAATCTCAACCACATCATTACCCCCGTTCTGGATAAAAATCATCACTACAACTCTAACCCCAGGATGTGTACCGACTCCCTCGAACAAGGACAAATCACACCCATTCTCAAAAAAACAGGGGCAGACCCCAATGAACTTAACCTATCTACAACTTCCTGTTCCTAGCCAAAACTATGGTAAAGTGTGTCTTACAACAGCTTAACCGTCATATTAGTGAATTCAAACTCCATGACGCCTTCCATTCAGGGTTAGGACAGGCTGTAGCACTGAAACTGCCCTACTCAATATCTCAGATGACATCCACAGATCCTTAGATGAAGGGGATAAATACCTATCTATTTTACTTGGCTTATCAGTGACTCTTGATACTGTAAATCACCCTGCCTTACTTGAATCACTAAAGATCCGCTGTGGTATCAATTGCACAGTATTAAAATGGTTCACATCTTACCTACAACACTGATGGCAACAAATTAAAATCAACTCTTTTGTCTCCACATCAGCTACTCTTTGTGTACCCCGGGGCTCAATTCTCTCCCCTTCCCTTTTCTATCTCTTCATGGAACCCCTTATATTCATCCCGAAGCAAGCAAGGATCAAATATCACCTATATGCTGATGACACTCAACTCCACTACACAATCAAATCACCCAGTGACATCCTACATCTCAACACCCCGCTAAGCAAGATACAATCTTGGTTTGATTCCAGCCACTTAAATCGGATCCCCAACAAAGCAGAACTAATACTCTTTGCCCCAATAGTAACCTCCTACCAATCCAAGACTGACTGAATGATCTGGATGCACTTAATTGCTCGCCCACTCTGTCCAACTCTGTAAAGTCCTTCACACACATACCCCCAACACATACCCCCAACAGTCTATATAACAAACTTATGAAAGCAGGAAGAGCTAGAACTCTGAGAAGCTGCACCTTACTTCTCCTCATACCTCCCAAACTAAAAAGGAAATCAACCCAGCATATAGAACTCACTCTCTAGAGATCTACGATGCAACCCTTCCTTTTCCTGCTTCAAAAGGGACCTGAAACCCCTTCTCCTTAGAAAATACTTTAACACGCAAGCTTACTGAACTGTGTTCCAATAACTCTCTTGCTCTAGGATTAGACTCTCTGTGATAGATGGTTGTTTGAGTGCTCCAGCTGTCTATTATGTCATTTTCTCCCTGTACACACACTGTGCTAATTGTCTGCATACTGTAACCTCCCGAATTGCTTAACAATTCTCTTTGTCTCTACTTCTGCTTGTACTCGAATGTAAGTATCTTGCACTATATGTTAAGCGACTTTACTCTATTGTGTTTCTGTCATAGTTATGTAAAGCACTCTGATACCTTCGGGTCTAACTATATAAAGCTCATAAATAAATTAAATACATTGATCTGAAAATTATTAGACAAACACTTAATCGATATAGATTCAAGGAACTGGAAAACAGACATTATTGGACACCAGTAAACTGTATATGTTAAACTTATATAATTCTCCTAATGTGTTCATAGTAGGAGAGTAGATTTGTGTGAGAAAATAGTTTATTATAAGTTGGGTGGGTGGTTGTCCACCACCATTAATAATGTCACTATTCTCGTTAGGTCCGGTAAAGCCTTCAGTATTTAAACCTGAGCACAACCCCTGGTAGCTATGGCAGAGCACAGAGGCTTAACTTAAGAAAATGTGTAAAGCATTTAAAAGTATTACAAAATGTAAACACTATACAAATGCCACTCAAAGTTATAAAATAGAGAATAATTTATAAAACAAAATGACACCAAAAAAGTTCAGTATGGGGGAAACTGAGATATGAATTTTTAAATAACAAAAGTGCCAAAAAGCACTAAGCGTCTACCATGGTCATCTGATGCCGCTTGACTGGTACCTAGGCGCAATTTAAGGCTGACCAGACACCAGGCTCAACCTGGTCAGAAGGTTTTACCTTCCGATTTCAATCTCTCAAATGGAAGTCAAAAATCCTCAGCAGAGCAAGGCATCAAGCTGTAGCCAAGAAGGGCTCCTCAGGGCTGCACAGTCATTGGACGAGGTCCTGGTGAAGCTGTTGACTATTGGTGGGAAAGCTCAGAGCAGGAAAAATTCAAAGTTTGCACCCAAGGAAGGTCTCTTGCTGCCCAGTTACTTTTGGAGCCTTCGCCCGTAGAAGATTTCTACGTTTGGGCTTAGTCACATTTATGGGGGTCAGATTTCTCCAGCAGGTTAAGGCTGCAATCTGTAACTGAAAAGGACTCCATGCGACTGGACACCCTCTCCACAACATCCTGCTAAAACAGATTTGCTGCTGTAGAACACCTGTAAGTGGGAGCAATCTGAATCTTTGGCCAGTGGCAATGCACCTTCATCGATTGACTTGGCAGGTTTGTCCTAGTCCTCCAGAGGTGTTTGAAGCCAAAAAGTTTCTAAGTCCCAGGATTTTCAAGATATTAGGAGGAGTACACTGTTACACAGCCAAAGGTTCCAGGACCTTAGAAACAGCAATTGGAGTCTAGGCTCACTTGAGCAGAAGCCACCTGCAGGGTTCAGGGCAGGTCCAGTTGGAACTAGTCAGTAGGGCTATTCAAGGAAAGGGCATCTTGCATCTTGTTGCATTCTTGTAGCTTAACAAACAGTCAGTCAACTGACCCTTGAGGTCCACTTCTTTCTCCTTTGTACAAGTTGGAGCAGGTCCAGTCCTTTGGGTCTATTCACAGATCCCAAACACCAGGTGCCCTCCTACTATACTTCCACTGGTCCAGAGTGTTCAGAAGAGGTTTCCCATGGATGCCACATTTATGCATGCATATGTCTGTGGGTGGATATGACTCCTGGCCCCTCCTTAAGCAATATGGAAAAAGTTTACTACCCACTTTTGCAGCGTTACTGTGTGCTCTACTGCATACAGTCCTACATTGCCCCTCTCTGCCTAACCCCAAGATATGCAATCCTTCAGAGCCTGTGCCCATCCCAGAGTTGTGGCCAGCAAAAGGAATAACCACTGCTCTGTGATCACTTTAAACTAGCTTGGGGGCCATATCCTCTCCCACTAGGATCAGTCCCTGTCTGTCTGGGGTAACATGGAAGGACTCTGTCCAGGTGTCAGCTAACATTTGCCTGTGAAAGGGTAGGCCACTTTGAAATTAATAAATCAAGTTAATCATCCCAGATGGTCATGTTGTCAGAGGAATAGAACTCCTCCCCATACCCAGGTCTTTTGCCCTGCTTTAGCAGCAGTTTTCAAACCTCTTTAAGGAGGCTATTCAGCTCTTGGGTGATAGTTGGAGCTTATGCAAATGGACCTCCATAGGCTTTAGGGAAGAAATAGGTAACATTCTAAAAGTTACTTTTCCTTAATAGTTATCACATATTTGATGTTACCATTTAATTGGATTTGAAATAGCTGTTCAAAAGAGTCTTTAAATTAGATATTTTTTTAGATCTCAGGATGTTTCTATTAAGATTTTCAATCTGTAAGATATACAGCATACATTATACAATTACGGATACCCCCAGTCATAACCATACTAGACAGTACACAGTATAATTGTTTGAGAAGAGAAGATTGGCAAGTTGTTTAATTAATAATTAACAAGTATTAGCATAACAAATGAAACTTGAGTGGCTGTCAGTTAGGGCACAGATTCATTGAACAATATTATAAGGTGAACAACTCCTTAAATGTATTGCTGTCAACCATAAAACATCTTACTGTATCCTGCAGTAACAAAAGAGATCAGAAAATGAAAGTGAGGAAAAGAGTGAAAGAATGGAAATGCGGTAGGAGGAGGGTGGTGAGGAATTGGAACATTATCAGGTTAAGTGAGCCCTGATATGGAGGTTAGTCTATGAGTGGTCCGATTCCTCATTGAATATGTCAAGCAGATGTCATATACTGGTGGATTTCTTAGAGATGGCCTCAAGAAGTGTTGTAAATTATGTGCACTACAGATAAGTTACCCATGCCCATCATGTGGGGAATGAGATGTGAACGGCAGATCCATTTGATCAGTATGAGCTTGACAGTGATGGTTAGCAGGAGATCAAATAACACATACTTTATTCAGTTGAGGGTGAAATGGAGCATGGAGAGCAAGTGAGCCCAGCATCACTGTGGGGAAGTTTAGAGCGATGAGTTATTTAAAAATACTGGATAGCTGATCGGTGATAGGATTTAATTATTTGCAAATACAGAATATGTGTTTAAAGTGCCCTGGAGATTCTTTACATTTCCAGCATATGTTTGAGTCGGCTAGTTTCACTCTGGCAAGTCTGTTAGGTGTCCAATATGCCACGTGGAGTTTGAAAAACTTTGATTGTGCAGGGAAGGGCATCATTTTGTGCTGTGGTGTTTTCCTGAATATATTGGCCCACATTCCTTCATCGGGGGATTCACTGCCCACATTTTTTAATGATTTTCTCATTACGATGGGAGTAAGAGATTTGTTACTGTGAAAGTTTACTCATATGTCCTGATGAGTGCAATTTCTCAAGAAGGCTGATTAGCTCTGCGTCTTTAAGAGGGCTCATTTCAGTTATAGTCACTCTAATTATTTTTAAAGTGTAAACATCTAGATTGGATGGATTGTTAGGGTGTTGAAGTCCTGCAAAAACCAATGTCCAAGAGTATAGGTCTTTTGCAAGCAAGATACTTTCTCCCATCCAGGTGGGTGCAATTAAAGAGGACAATTCTGTATACGTTTTTTTCCACTTCGAAAGGGATATGAGATTATAATTTGAAACTGGTGCAAGCAAACTTTTCTCATTGGAAAGTATTGTTCTGGCTGTGTCTGTGTTTGTCTTGAGTGCAGAATTTTATGTTATGACATTGATAGGGTCAAGATGATGTTGTAGGGTGAGGTGAGATCTTGTTTGACATACTACTTTACGGTTGTGGAGCAGACAGGCCCCAAGACTGGCAAGATAGGCTGTTCGGTATTAGAACCAGTTGGGGAGTTTGCGTCCACCATCTTTCTAATTTAATTGTAGTTTTCTGTAAGAAATTCTGTCCCTTTTATTGCTCCATTGTTTTATTGTTATATGTTGAAGTGATTTTATAGACCAATGAGGAGAGTTTATTAACCCCTTTAAAGCTTGTAAATAAACCTCCCCAGTGCTGCGCTGTCCATTGGAACTAGTGCTGAATGGACGTCCAACGGTCGTGCGCAGCACTGGGGAGGTAGTGGCCGTGACGACCGTTGGCCGACGGCAGCAATTAAGGGGTTAAAGAGGCTATTGGTTAGCATGCTGGAGGTAAAGTTGACCAGGGGTGTGTGTGATCATCTTAAGGGTTTTTAATTCACCCTGTTGTATGACGTTTTAGATTCCAAATGAATTTTCCCTATTCATGCCCTTATATAGGTATAATTCACGTTGCCCTTATATAGGCATACAAATCAAGCCCTTATTTACAACGTCACAATGATTTCTTGGAAAAGCAGCTTAAGCTGTAAAGGACTTCCCCTTGCTTGAATGTTGATTCCTCCAAGAACTCGGTTATTTTACAATGAACAACTATTCCCTAGGGGTTCATTCATGACGTTCATATGCCCGACTTTACGTCAACGATGGCATTCCTAAACACCTTCAAGGTATAAATATACCTTCACTTGCCATTAGAAAGTAAGGTGTGGTTCAGTGCAGTTCTATGACCTACTTGTCCGACGCAGCTCGCTAAGGCAAGTGCCGAAGGAAACCTACTCTCCAGCTGACGCACTGATCAGAAAGCTGCCCTCCTCTGCCGAGAAATCCAGCTCCAGTGTTTCTGGCTCCCCTTGCGGGGTGTTGGGAAATCGAGTCCCAAGACAGAGATACCAGACCTCCTTCATTCTAAGGTATGAAGCTGATTAGAACCTAGAGAAACTTTTGGTAGATTCTTGGCAAAAATTAAACCTATGCTAAAGACCATACTTACTTCTTCCCTCGTACTAGACCTAGGTTAGGTACATTGGGGTAGGCGTATTTTAGAAGCACCAGTTGAGAATTTTAGCCTGTGTTATTTATGCATGTATTTTTATATGGCTTAGAAACCATACAATGCTATTACAGTATTATTTCATATTACTGTTTACACTGTACGCATTATACTTTGCATTCTGCCTAACGATTGTAGCAGTTCACCTCTCTTGCATGAGAAATAAGACTGTTCAATAAACCCTTCTATTGAAACGCCCATCTCTCTATTTTCTCTGCAAACTCCGTAGAAATGAAGCATGCACAATTGACTGAGTGAAATACTTGTCTATTGCTTCCACGACTCTGAAGATAGTTATTCCAGTCCCTGGGAAACAAAGTTGTCATGTTTATGCGGTTGTCAGAAACTAATCCCTTCTTGTGAATTCGAGAATCTTTCTAGTGACCTCTGAGCTAGCTGGCACTCACAATTAAGTTTAGTATATTCGATAGAGACCTACTGACCTAAGTCCTACGTCTATCTATAGGATAGTGGAAGAGGTGTGGCGCAGCGGCTAGGGCGACTGATGCTGGATGCTGGGGATCACGGTTCGATCCCCAGCTCCGGCGGCAGGGGTCTGCCCAGCACCATGTGACTCTGGGCAATAGATTGCTTAATCTTCCCGATGGCCCCCAGCGCCTTGACACCTTCGGGTAATTGTTCGCGCTTTACAAATACTGGACATATATTATTCCAATGCGCAGAGCCTATTGGGAATATAGGAACTCCACTACATAGCGCCCAACATTTTGTAAGGCACTAATTTAACGCTAGATACTAAAGTAACTCAGTCGTGCTTTTCTCAGAGACCCCTTTTTCTGTAATACTCCAATAGATGTCTGGAGTGGGTAAAGGGATAAAATATCCGCCATAGCTGAGTAGGACGAAAATCCTATGTATTTTTTTTTGGTTTATTCAACGTTGAAGGATACATTGTTCCAAAATATTGTGCACCTTATCTTTGTTTCCTTGAAACTTGCTCTGCAAGATTTCAGTCAACAAAATGGCCGACGAAGTGCTTCCTGGGGCCAGTGGAGCTGCGGTTGATCCAGCCGTTGCAGCCTTAGACTATTCAGGTTTCAAAGAAACCGATGATGATGCTTTAAGCATTCCTGTAAATTTAAGGAGAGCCATCACTATAAAACTTATAAAACATGGCCTATCAGCAAGAGGTGGTAGGGCAGTTTTTGTGATAGAGGCACATGAATATCACAGGCAGAGGTATTCTATTCATGGATAATCTTCCCTGAAGCAGATCCAAGAACAAATGTGTTTCACTTCTACAAGGAAGATGAATCACCAACGGGATACATGCCTTTCGAGGATATTGATATTCCACTAACATACCAAGAGCATGCGCTCCGGTTTAAAGGCGCCCTAAAACATATAAATCACATTACCAGGCTCGGTCCACTAGGTAGACCAGGAGCAACATGGCCGGAATTAGCCAGCTAAACACCACATTCTGAAATTAATGAAATCTCTGGTGTAAACTTACTAGCTCAACTCAAAGAGCTAATCAAAATCTATAGACAATTGGTTCAATATGTCTTACGGTCTTTTACAGTACAACCGGCAATAATGATTCCACAACAACCCCCTTCACCAGGGGAACACAAATAAAATTACACCACAGACTCTACATTCGGTTGTTGGTAAACTACTTGCAAAACGGGAACAAATTCCATTATGGATAGCTCAAAAAATTACTCAACTCGAAGCTGTATTTCCTAATACTACCCCTCATGAGAAACACAGAATCTTAACAATCTGTTTACCAATGGGGATCGCACCACATCTGGAAGACTGCTACACATGGGGTACAGTCTTTGCTGCAATTTACACTAAAACCCATGGTGTTTCGTCTATGGCGGTAATACCAGACGTCCTGAAACAAATTCAAAATGAATACGGGCAGAGCCTGCTTTAAATTAAGGTATGAAACTACTGAAAGATTTCAAACGGGTCTCAACAATAATATTAGCTAATATTAAAGGTGAAGCAGCATCCGTGGTGATCTGCCAGAAATTAAGGGAATTTGATGTAACTGAGCAACCTCAAGAACTAGTCAGAATAATTGAAAAATCCTATGTAGAATTAGGCAGAGACAGTGTGGGAGGAAAACCAGTGAAACCCCAACTGTCTGAAAGTCCTGAAAAGGTCTTTACTAAAACACTCCTACTCTTCCTAAAAGGAAGTGGGAAAATACTAAACAAACTTCTAAAGAGAAGCGTTCTCATTCCAGAGGCAGATCTCCTCAAAAGGAGCCCTCTGAAAGGAGGTATAACCTCAGGAATAGGGATAATTTGAGAAAACCTGATAGATATCAAGATACTGATACTCGTTCCTCTCGTACCTTTCAGACTTCGTCACAGAAATCCAAAAGAAGAGGACGGTCAGAATGTGAGAAGTTAGCCTGGCATATGATGTCCACTAGTTCTAGTGGGCACCTTGCACCAGTCTAATCGACCCTTATTGATGGTGGTTGTAAAGTCAACCTTATAGAAAGCTATCCTAGGGGTAGCTGTGACGAGCAGTCTTCAGGCTAAGACTTCAGAGAGCGAATGAAGCTAGTTGTTTTACCAATTATAATCCCTTGAGTACCAAATGAAAGCACACCACACAAGGTATATATCAAATATATATGAATTTATTCTAAACACAACCCCTCTGCACTCTTTATGAGGTCAGAGGTAAAAGTGCAATACATGGAACTTAATTAGCATACGATAAGTTGCACAGTATACGTTTTGCCCTAGGGGCCTCACAAACCATATACTAAAATAGTGGCATGAGATCAACTTCAGAGATAGAAAGCAGGCCTAGGGCCTGTGGAATCGCTGGGGCTTCTAGGAACAACCAAGGGTTAGGAAGTAGGAGGCCCACGGGAGATGCGTGCACCTAAACACAGCCGCTCTCTGAGGGTTCAATGACTCCCAATTCCAACATCTTCTGGACTTCTGTCCTGATACAGTCCATGACATGATCAGGTTGCCTGTAAATCTTACTTTTAACAGGCAGACTGTCCCCAGTGTCCACTTCATGAGCGCACGAGGTAGTCTGACTTGGAGTCAGTGAAAACATATGTCTGTAGGCCTGCAGAACTTGTCTGCAGTCATTCTGCTGTTGGTCAGTGAGGCTGCCTGCCAAGGCTACACCATCAACTGAACCATCATGAGGGTTCTGAGAGAGCAGGTCTGGGAGAGGGTCACTCTCTTCCTCCTGTCCTTCATCAGTAGCCATGAGCAAGCCCATGTCTGCCCTGTCAACATATGGTTTCGGTCTGTTGACATGAAGCACCCTATGGGGGCTCCTGGGAGTTCCATGGTCAACCAGATAGGTGACTTCTCCCTTCTGTTCAACAATAGTGTGGGGTCCACTCCACTTGTCTTGGAGAGCTGCTGGGGCCACAGGCTCTAACACCCACACTTTCTGTCCTGGCTGGTAAACTGTCAGTACAGCCTTTTGGTCATGCCAGGCCTTTTGCAATTCCTGACTAGCCTCAAGGTTTTTGGATGCCTTTTTCATGTACTCTGCAATCCGGGAGTGGAGACCAAGTACATAGTCTACAATGTCTTGTTTGGGAAGTTTGAGAGGTAACTCCCATCCTTCCTTCACCAGACAAAAGGGTCCTCTTACAGGATGCCCAAACAAAAGTTCAAAAGGGCTGCAGCCAACCCCCTTTTGTGGGACCTCTCTGTAAGCAAATAAAAGGCAGGGCAGTAGGATGTCCCATCTCCGCCTGAGCTGTTCAGGGAGACCCTTAATCATGCCCTTTAAGGTCTTGTTGAATCTTTCAATTAGAACATTGCATTGTGGGTGATAGGGTGTGGTGAACTTATAGTTCACTCCACACTCCTTCCACATTGCAGTCAGGTAACTAGACATGAAGTTTGTACCTCTGTCTGATACAACCTCCTTAGGGAAACCCACTCTTGAGAAAACTCCCAAGAGGGCTCTTGCCACAACAGGTGCTGTAGTGGTCCTAAGTGGAATAGCTTCTGGGTATCTGGTGGCATGATCCACTACCACTACAATAAAACTGTGCCCAGAGGCTGTTTGGGGATCCATTGGTACAACAATGTCAATCCCAACTATTTCAAAGGGAACCCCCACCACAGGTAGTGGTATAAGGGGGGGCCTTTGTAGTGCTGCCTGCTTTGCCACTGGCTTGGCAGGTAACACAGGAGCAACAAAACTACTTGGTGTCTTCTGACATGTGAGGCCAGTGAAAATGAGGGACAAGCCTGTCCCACGTTTTGTTCTGGCCAAGATGTCCTGCAAGGGGAATATCATGGGTGAGTGTCAAAAGGAAGCCCCTTAAGGCATAAGGTATGACCAACCTCCTGGAAGCACCAGGCTTGGGGTCTCTAGCCTCTGAATACAGGAGCCCTTCATCCTAATAAACTTTATGAGTTCTACTAGCATTCCCTGCAGCCTCCGCAGCAGCTTGCTGTCTGAGGGGTTCAAGAGAAGGGCAGTCCAACTGCGCCTGCCTCAGATCTGCCCTGGAAGGTCCCCCTGTCCCAAGAAACTTATCCTGATCAGGCTCAAGCTCTTCTAGGACAGTTCCTTCTTCAGGCTCACAATCAGCTTCCTCAATAGGCTGATCCTCATCCTGAGGCAGGGGGAAGGCAAAGCCTTAACATTACTGCTCCTTTTCCTGGTAAGCAATTGGTCCATTATTCCACAATCCAGTGCCTGTTCAGTGTTGCAATTTTTGACCTGTGACCTAGTCACAGCAAGAACATGTGCTGAGATGCCAAACATTTCTGCATGTGTCCTGAACTCGACTTCAGACCAGGCTGAAGTCTCTAGGTCATTGCCAAGCAATCATTCTACAGGGAGGTCTGTACTAACAACAACCTTCTTAAGGCCAGTTACCCCTCCCCAGGAGAAATTAACAACTGCCATATAATGTGTGGTAGTGACATTGCTTGCCTTGGTCACTAGGTAAGTTTCACCTAGTATCATTTGTCCAGGGTCCACAAAGTTGGGTGTCACCATTGTGACACTGGCACATGTGTCCATGTATGCCTGAGCCACTTTATCATTGATTAAAGAAGTTTGTCTGTACTTGCCCAAGTTATTAGGACTCACAGTAGAGGACATGTCTATGTCCCCATCACAGATCAAAACACCTTGAGTTGGTATTCTGACTAGGCCAGAGTCATCTCAGTTCCTAGGGTTAACCCTACTACACCCTTCTGTTGAGAACCACAACATGGAGCTGAACTAGGGGGAACAGTTGCCTTAGGGGCTACGGTGGTTGAGCTGTCTCCTTCTTGGCACAATCACTGGTCCAGTGAGTATTACCTTTACACATCTTGCACCAAGGTTTCTTTGGACCTTCTTTCTTTTTGGATTGTTGGGAACCCCCACCATTAGAAGCTTTTTGGGGACCTTGAGAAGACTTCTGGTCTTTTGCTTTCTCCCCACCCTTTTGGTCTTGCTTCTTCTGGTCACCACCTTAGTTCTGTACCTTCTGCTTCACCCTGGTTCTGACCCACTTGTCTGCCTTCTTACCCAATTCTTGGGGAGAGGTCAAATCAGAGTCAACCAAGTGCTGATGCAATAACTGGTTCTGACAATTAGTAAGAATCTGTTCTCTCATTATAAGGTTATACAATCCTGTATAGTCACTTACTTTACTGCCCAGTAACCAGCCTTCCAGAGCCTTTGTAGCACAATCTACAAAGTCTGTCCAGTCCTGAGTCTGTGTCTTCTGGGTGTCTCTGAACAGCAACCTGTACTGCTCAGTGGTTAAGCCAAATCCATCTATCAGAGCACTCTTCAGGACATTGTAGTTGTCAGCATCCTCTTCTCTAACAGGGAGGAGCTTGTCTCTGCCTTCGTCTGCAAAGGAGAGCCACAAGATTGATGCCCACTGACTCTGGGGTACTTGCTGTACTTTGCAGGCCCTCTCCAAAGCAGTTATCCACGTATGGATGTCATCCCCAATCTGATAAGGAGGGACAATCTTGTTCAGGTTTCTATGGTCATGGGACCTTTCCCTATCACTAGGCTTGTTGCTGCCACCAGTGGGCTCTAGCCCGCATAATGTGTTCTCTCTTTCAAGAGCTAGGGTCTCTTTGGCCAGGGCAACTTCTTGCCTCCTGATCCTAAGCTTGACTTCTTTCATTCTAGCTTTGTGCTCTCTTCTCTGAGGGGAAGTCCTTCTCCTTTGAGCTGAGGCAGAGGACCCTACTGATGAGTCAGAATGTCCAGATTCATCTGAAAGAGATATGTGTCTTCTGGGCTCACCATTAGGCCTACGTGGAGGGATAGAGGGAGGCCTTCTTAGGCCCTCTCCACCCTCAGGTATTCCTGTGTTTCCAGGTCAGGTTCATTAACCTTATCCTGGCCTTCATCCTCATCATCCTGGTTGGGAGCCCCTCTAGGGTCCGCTTCTGATGAAGGATGGCCCCCCTCCCTGCCACCATGTGCCTCTGGGTCTGATGCTTTTTCTAAGTCGTCTGCCACTAAACGATTTACTAGGTGCTGAGTGGTTGGACTCTGTCCTTGTTTAAACAACCGAAGGAACTCTGTCCTTGCCTTAATTTTCGGACAACACACAAGCTTCTCAAGTCTTGAAAAGTGAAGGTGTCATACGTAGAAGGCAGCACTGGGCTGTCTTCTTGCAGAGCGCCCTGCCCTTAAAGCCATGACTAGTGTGGTGTGGTGTGTACACCTACCTACACTACTTGTTACCTACTAGAACATCTCTAGAAGTTGTAGTCAGGGTGTGCTAAGCCCTTACCACCTACAACTGCTAAGTTCAGTAGAACCTATGTATTATAAGACTTGATTCATATGTATCTACAGGTACCTAGATGTGATTTTTCAAATGATATTCTCATGATTATTTGGTAAAACGATGAAAGCTCTTATCCCATCCGCTGCACACCAATGTGAGAAGTT
Organism: Lissotriton helveticus; assembly: GCF_964261635.1. Classification (NCBI taxonomy): domain Eukaryota; kingdom Metazoa; phylum Chordata; class Amphibia; order Caudata; family Salamandridae; genus Lissotriton; species Lissotriton helveticus. The sequence continues at coordinate 734,033,186 of NC_136070.1, forward strand.
AGCCTGGCATATGAGTGTCCACTAGTTCTAGTGGACACCTTGAACCAGTCTAATCAACCCTTATTGATGGTGGTTGTAAAGTCAACCTTATAGAAAGCTATCCTAGGGGTAGCTGTGAAGAGCAGTCTTCAGGCTAAGACTTCAGAGAGCGAATTACGCTAGTTGTTTTACCAAATATAATCCCTTGAGTACCAAATGAAAGCACACCACACAAGGTATATTTCAAATATATATGTATTTATTCTAAACACAACCCCTCTGCGCTCTTTATGAGGTCAGAGGTAAAAGTACAATACAAGGAGCTTAATTAGCATACGATAAGTTGCACAGTATACGTTTTGCCCTAGGGGCCTCACAAACCATATACTAAAATAGTGGTATAAGAACCACATCTGAGATAGAAAGCAGGCCTAGGGCCTTTGGAATCGCTGGGGCTTCTAGGAACAACCAAGGGTTAGGAAGTAGGAAGCCCACGGGACACGCGTGCAGTGTCGAAACACAGCCGCGGGTTACCATTGACTTTCTATGGGAAACGAACAAGTTACAAATTTACAATTTAAGGATACTTCCGAATGGACAACGATGGTGTAGTGTAGTTCCTATATTCCCAATAGGCTCTGCGCATTAGAATAATATATACTATAGAATTGACGTAGGACTTAGGTCGACTAGGCCTCTATCGAATATATTAGACTTAAATTGTGAGCGCCAGCTAACTCAGAGGTCACTAGAAACTTTCTCGAATAAACAAGAAGGGATTCGTTTCTGACAATAGCATAAACATGACAACTTTGTTTCCCCAAGATAAAATGTATCTTCAGAGTTGTGGAAACAATAGATAGATATTTCACTAAGTCAATTGTGCATGCTTCATTTCACCAGAGGTGCAGAGAAATAGAGAGACGGGCGTTTTCAATAAAAGGTGTTTATTGAACAGTCTTCTTTCTCATGCAGAAGAAATGAACTGCTACAATCGTAATAATTGTTGCAAAGTATAATGCATACAGTATGAAGAGTATTATGAAATAATACTGTAGAAACATGGTATGGTTTCTAAGCCATATAAAATAACATACATAAATAAATAAAGACTAAAAGTACTCAACTGGTGCTTCTGAAATACGCCTACCCCGATGTACCTAACCTAGGTCTAGTAAGAGGGAATAAGTAGGTATGGTGTAGCATAAGTTTAGTATTATTTTTGCCAAGAATCTAGCCAAGATTTCTCCTAGGGTCTAATCAGCTCCGTACCTTGGTTCAGAATGAAGGAGGTCTGGTATCTCTCTGTCTCAGGACTCGATTTCCCAACACCCCGCAAGGGGAGCTTGGAAACAATGTAGCTGGATTTCTCGATAAGAGAAAAGACAGCGTCTCTCTCAGTGCGTCTGCTGGAGGGTCGGCTTCCTTCGGCACTTGCTGCAGAGAGCTGTGTCGGGCAAGTAGATAGTCGAAGTGCTCCAAACCACCGTGTGTTTGCTAGGGCAAGTGTGGGCATATTTATACGTTGAAGGTGCCGAGTTTGATGTAAGGTTGGACATAAGAATGTAATCAAAGAGTCTCAGTTCTTTGAAAACTCCATGTGTTTTTGGACAAATCAATATTCAAGCAAGGGGAAGTCCCTGACTGCTGAATGCGAGTTTTCCAAGAAATTGTTGTGGATTTTTGAAACTAGTAGAAGTATCCATGCCGTATTTGGACTGCATGAGCTATGTCGAAATATGGTTATGATTACTATGCCTATATAAGGACAAGGTGATTTATACCTATATAAGGGCATGAATCGGGAAAATTACACTAGGGTCCTAAAATGCTATACAACACCCACTCCACTTTATTATGTTCGACATTGCTAAATTATATGCATCTAAAACATATCTAAAGCATGTGTTTACACTTCCACCCAAAATACACAAAAGGCATTTTTAAAATGGTCGCACACAAAAATGAGCCTTTGTACTGTACGCATTTGAAAGGAATGATTTCATTCTAAGCATTAAGTATGATTTTGGCAATGCTAACTGAATGAACCATGAAATTACATTTTATGAAATTGCTCTTAATTACAGAATAAAAGGTCGAGACCATTCCATAGCAGAATATATAAAACTGTTTTGGTAGTGGACAAGATCAAAAATTGTCTCTAGGAAGGATTCAAAGAATTCTTGTTCTCTAAGAATAGTTCTACTTTAAGCAGATTACTTTGTGCCAAAAAAAGTTCAATTTTGCAAAAAGTGAAATCAAATAGAGTTCCAAAGTTAGAAGTTTTGTTTTGAAAAAATGAAGGCCGAATTCACAGTTGATAAAACGCTGTGTACAAATTTCAAAAGTTATTCTCGGTGTCAGGAGAAAACATTAAGGGCCCGATGTAGGTAGGCAAATACCAGTCGGTAACGGCTGAAAATCGGTAATTCCGGCCGTTACCGACCGGTATTTGGAAAATGAGATGTAGGTGTTAAAAATTTACCGATTCGGCAAATATGAATCGGTAAAAATCCGATTCGGTATTTATCGATTCCTTATTTACCGAATCGGTATTTACCGATTCCTTATTTACCGAGTTCTTATTTTCCGAATCGGTAAATAAGAAATTGAAAAAAATGCCCATCGAGATGTAGGAAAGGCCAAAAATACAGAATTCCATGAAATTCGGTATTTAAGAGTCGGTATTTACCATGGACTGAAAGCAGGTGGTAACCAGGTGCAGGCTATAAAAAAGGGCCAAAAATGCAACAGTGTTGCAAGAATGGCGGCATTCTATGTGATTGCGAGGCGGCAAAGGCTACAGGCAGCAGGAGAGAGGGTATGGAGAAGGGAGGAGCAGGTGTACAGGCAGAGGAGCACCCTATTCCAACTGAGTGAGCCTGAGATACTGCAGAGGTACAGGCTGCACCCCAGAACCATCCTGGACTTAATTAGGGACCTCCACCCATACCTGGATCACCCAACACCCAGTTGCCATGACTGTGTGCAGTCCTGTGGATTTTAGGCAATGTTCAATGCTTACGCCCACGCACTACATTGCGGGATTTATGTGCCTGGGTTTCCATATCTCGGCTGGGGCCTGACTCAGCATTGCTGCGCCTGACGCTCCTGCGCACCTCTGGTACAGGTGTGCTGGAGCCACTCCTGCTGGTGGACCCCTCTGTCTCCTCCACACCCGTGTCACCAGCATTGCCTGTTTGAGTGGTGAGCATCTGCTCCATCGCAGAGGTCACTCTTCCCATGCCCCGTGTCAAGTCTGTGCAGCAGTGCACAATTGCATCCTGCATGGATATTGAGCGGCGGCACAGTAGTGATGTAGCTGTAGCAAATCTGTTCAGTGCCTTGGACTGCTGCCACATATACTGCCGCTCCCTGCGACGCTTTAGTTGATCCCTGTCCAACTTATCAGACAGTACACCCATGTATGTAGAGATGTCTGACATCCCCTTGGAAATTGCCTCCAAACTACAAGCAATGTGGCCTATTCTCTTGTCTATGTGTGACATTTTATTGTTCATGCTGCGCACCTGCCTATGCACGGCCAACAGTGCCTTGGCCTGCATGCGCTGTACTTTGACCATTGTGGCCTCCAGGCCACAGAATACACTCCCAACTTCCTGCCCATCGCCACCCTCACGTGCCCTCCTGCCAAGGACACTGGTGCGCGCAGCGCCTGCTGAAATCTGTGGTCTGGCCTTGTCAGCCACAGGTGCAATTGTTTGATTTTCTACATCCTCATCCTCCTCATCTGAGGTTTGCAGGATCCTCTGAGGGGGCACATCAGGCCTACTTGCCCTTCCCTGCATGGACGACCCGGACGTTGGTTTTGATGTAAGCGGTGTGCTTTCCAATTCAGGAGATCCAAACAATAGAGGTGATAGCGGGACAGGTGTTGAGGCACGCTCTGGTGTTGAGGCTTCCTGGGTTGTGTTGTTGCCTCCTTCTACAGCGCTATGACCTGTGCTTTGTTTCTCTTTTTCTCTTCTGTTAGTTGCTGGTGCCCTCTCCTCCCTTGCTGGTGCTGTACTGCGTGAGGAATCGCCTGTGGAATCAAATTGACATAGGGTCAATGTTGTTGTTCACCTGTGTGTAGTTCTTAAATAAATTGTTTACACACCTTTGCCTAGTGTACATTGTGTGTTTGGAGATGTGTGTGGCATGCCTTGCTGAGTCTTGTGGTGTATGCATTGCATGTATGTACTCATGACTACGTCTACCATGATGCATTGCTGGCCCCAAGTATGAGCTGTTCTGCAGTATGATGATTATACACAGTGGGGTACTGGTTCAGGGTAATGGTTGTGGATTAGGGTACATGCATCTTACCTTGTTTCTTTGTTGCTCTTGCTGTACTGTCCAGGTCTCCAATCCAATGGATGCATTCTGGCTCCAGGGTTGTTTCAACAAGCTCCTCCATCTCAGTCAGTTTTGGTGCTTTGCTCCTGCCACCTCCTGTCACACCAGCCTCCTTTTTTTGGGCAGCAATCTTCTTTTTTGTTATGATGCGCAGGTCATACCATCGTTTTTTAATGTCATCGATCTCCCTGTGCGTCACACCAATGGCATTGACATTGCCCTGTATGCCAAGCCATCTGTTCCTCTTCACAGACTCTGCAACATGCAGAGACTCTTTTCCAAAAATGTGTTTGTAGTGACTCACAATTTCTTCTACAACCACCTGCAGTTCTGCTGGGCTGAACTTGATCTTTCTTTTGCGCTCTCCATCATCCTTTTGCCCTTCCTGAGACTCCATTCTGTTGCACAGCTTGGCTCTGGATGCTCAGCTCCTGTCACCTCAGCTCATTTGTTTGTTCAGTTGCTGTGCACCTGCATGGGTGTGGCCACTCCCAGGTACTGGGGAGGGCTGCTTCATTCTGATTGGTTGGATTCTCTGGGTCTTGGTTGTGGGGTGTGTAGGGTGTCCCTGATTGGTTGGCAGGCTCACATGTCGATTTTTAAACTTCCGATTCGGTATTTACCGATTCGGTATTTTTTTACCGATACGGAGTGTGCAGATTCGGTAAATCCCATTCATTCCTATGGGCCAGAAGGTCCATAGGAATGTATGTGATTTACCGAATCGGGATTTTCCAAATCGGTAAATACCGATTCGTTAAATACCGATTGGATATTCCGAATGATACCGATTCGGTAAAATTTACCGATTTTTTTGCTACATCACGTTTTTCGATTCTTGATTAACGATTTGGTATGATTCGGTATTTAAGAGTTGGAAAAAGAGATTTACCTACATCTGGCCCTAAATCTTCTAAGCTGGCAAAGAAATCGTCTACCACCGTAGTTGAAAGTTGAACCACTTCATTAAGTAGATCAATCGTACACAGATGAGAAGCATCGCTGTCAGCGTCAGTCGCATTAGCAATGTTCGCAGTGGATGGTACCTGTGTGCCTGTTGGTCCACGTATCTCACCCTCAGCTGGAATTGCCAGTGAGATCCCAATGAATGCCGTCATCAGGATTGGTAGCCGTTGGGGACAACACAATGCATGAGCCGTTACCGAACCAAGCAAAGCGTCAACATCCGTTGGCAGTGCTGATGGAAGTGTCAGACAGATATCTAACACGCATCCCTCTCCACAAAGCAGGCATCGTAGAACAGGTAAGATGCAATCTTGCCAGATTGGTCTGAACGAAAGGAACCATGTGGTATTCAGATCTCTTAAACAAGCCAAGCCAAGAATCTGTGTTATTCGTTCACGATACTGCATGGCCAGGAGAGCATTCTCCATGGTAATCCGGGTATCGCTGGTGACTGGACTTGCCATATCAGAGCAGAAGAAAATAAAAATAGTATCCCTTCTACGAGTCCCAAGACGTGAGGCAGGCTGCCGAACACAGAGTGCACGAAATTTGGAAAAATGCCTAGGACTGCTTCAAAGGGTGATAACAGTCCCGAAAAAATCATCCTAAATACATGTACAAAACCACTGGTATCAAACATGTTTAAGATACAACCTAACATTTCTGCAAAATGTATGGGCCAGTTCGTTGATAATAACGAATGTATCTCTGCAGAGGACCTTGCAACTTGCAGATCATACGTTTCTTTGGACGAGGTACGTGGCACAGTTTTTTGTAAAAGAATGGCTTTCATTCTGCTTAAAGTATCAATTCGTATAGAAGAAGTGTTCAGTGAAGGCCATAGCTGTGCCTCCCCATCTGTCTTAGTTTTAGGAAACAATACTTGCATACAACAAGTGACCCTGGCTGACACACTAACGAGATAGGCTATTCCTGGCATCATTCCACATCAGCTGTGATCATTCAACATTATGTAGCTCCCATTGAAAAGCTGCCTAAAAACTGGATCTATCACAGCTGCTGGGGAACCCTGCAGGTGGCAAGAAAGGTTATTTTAAGAACCCTCGCAGGCTCCGTGTAAATTAATACCTTCACATAAAAGTGTTCCGCTTAGCGAGTTTTTGCAATTTTTACCACTAAGAAATACCTCCTTTCTCCCACTCCAACATTTGTGTGTGTATGGTAAATCCCAGGTCGACTTTATGTAATCTTTACCCAACCTTTTATACAGACCTGCTGGTATGTGTTTTAGGCAATATTGAAACTGGAAAATCGTCACTGGTATTGTGATGGTGCCATGTATTATCCATTCAACAACTGGTTTCTCAGAAACAGTTAATGGTAATCTTTCCAGTTTTTCTATGCTCAGCACCGTATAGTCTGCTCCCCTCTGTGCCAAAGAGATTGTAAGGTCAAAGCCAGTAAGCAATGACATGGTGTTGATTAGACGCCAAGGCACATAGCCTGAACGTAAATTTTGTGACGTCCAGCCTAGCAGCATTATAGAACGAAATTGAGACTTTCCATGTTGTAACATGAGCAAGTCCTGTCCATTATGTCTATGGCAGAGGATACAATACTGTCCAAAGAATAAATTCTGGATGACAGAGTTGTTAACCCATTGTCAACTACAGAGAGTGCTTTCTCTAAATGAATATGATCAATTTCTCGTATTAGTTCTGCAGTTTTCATTTGCGTGATTTTCCATGCTTCATTATAAGCAGCGTAAATATCGGCGTATATGAAACGTTTATGACGTGGTTTACGAGGCCCCAGTAAGAAGCGTCTCAAATCAACGCCATCTTTAAGTAAAGTTAAGTGTTGTTTTATATCTGGAAGTGTGGATTTTTGTAGCCATTCAAGGCATAGTTTTCCTACACTGTAAGTTGTTATTATCCCTGGATGTTGTCTCTGGACATATCTTGGATCTGGCCTAGTTACTGTAAACCCTTGTGTCTTGTTCAGGAATCTATCTTGACAGTTATTCGTGTCTGTGGGCCAGAAATTACCATTTTTTCCAATCAGGATCAGTTCTGTTCTGTTGTAAAATATAGTTTACGTCTACCTCCTCATCTGTAGTTCTATTACTATCAGGTGTGGGTTTAGGTATGGACGGTTTGTTTAAATCTTTTATCTTAGCTAAGCCAAGACAAGATGTCTGTTGAACAGTGTCATTTAAAAACATTATTTGTTCTGGGATGATGCAGGCTCTAAATAAGGCTTCTAAACCTTGCACCTGCCAGTCTTTAGTGCCCCAGACAGTTTTTGTCTCAATGTTGTCTTTCCAATACTCAAAACCTAATGTGGACAACTGAGCATAAAAGGCCGCAGAATAAATTTGCTTAGTATTAATCAACATAATTTTCATTCCTGTCTTATTAACATTTTTAAAGGAAAATTTTTCTGCATTTGTGACATTAAAACCTGAGAAGTGTGGACATTTTTCATAAGATGTTCTTGAGCTACCCTTTGGTGGTGTTGTACAATGTTCCCATTGATTATAAGTGAAAACTTTTCTAGGGTTTGCAGATTTGTGCAAATATTGATGACCATAATGATTAAAACAATACATTTGTTCATAATCTGATGAACCTTCTAAGTATTCATGTTTCGTAAATTTTGCAGACATTTCTAAGTCTGCCATCATGTTATTACCAGTCTCAAAATCCCGATCATCAGAAAATGTGCTGGGTGAAACAAAGTCATTCAAGGAAACCTTAAATTGATGTGGAATCTTCAACAGCTCAACAGGACCATCAATGTCATAATCAGTTGTGTCCCATGCTTTACCACCTGGTATAGGAATGGCTGTGATGTTTACTGATGACAGGTCTCTTTGCTCACAATGAGATGATTTGTGTGGCTTCAGGAGCAAGTTGATGTTCTTACTTGCTGTGTCCATTTTACTATATTTTCCATCTATCAGCTTTCCCAAACTTAAAACAAGAATGAGCCAAAGTAGGAGAAAAAGTACACCTAATATATTTCAAAATTCAACCCATGGTGAAACCAGATATGTTTTTTCAAGTTGATGAAAGAGTTCTGTTATGTTTTCTTTGAAAGTTTTATTTGCTGGCGTTGTTTCAGGCTCAAACGTATCAAAGTTGATGAAATAGACAGGGGCAGTTCTGTCAATTGTTGGTATTGCATCCAGATTATTTGAAATCTCTGGAACTGCTTGATCCCTTGTCATATTAGTATAGTCAGAGGCTATATCATTGTAGACAGGAGTGTCTTGACGAACTGTTATTTGGGTCTCAAGAGGTACAAGTTCCATGGGTATGTTACATAGTCCTTCTTTTCTCACTGCAGATTCTTCAAAGGTGATGAGTCTCTCAGTTTGAACCTCTTGGATAGTAGCAAGATTAGGTTGTCTGCTACATCTTTGGAGTGCACTGGGACTACTACTTGTTATCGGCCACATGATGTGGTTTGACCAGGTCAATTGATACAGACCGGTTCTCCTTTCTTCCAGCAAGGGGCGGTAGTAGCACTGTTCTTGATCCGTGGACTGCTAGTACAGGTACTGATTTTCTGCAAGAAGGCCCAAATTCCTTCTTATCCGCTATCTTTTCTCTGACTAGATCCCCAATCTTTGGAATCCAGACAGGCCTTGCTGGGACAGGTGGTTGTTCTTCAGTGGTTGTTGGCTTCTGTAATGTGTTGCTCAGACTTCTTCGTGTATCATTTAAGTCCTGTAAAACAGCCAAACGGTCTTTGATATCAAAGGGTTTTTGTTCTACCACTGAAGTATGACGATCGAGGTCTTGGACAATCATTCTAGTACCAAAAAAGATTTCATATGGAGTGATTCCACCCAGAGAGTTTCTTGGCAGATTGTTAAGACTACGTTGGACACTTATTAGATGTTTGACCCACCCGTCACCCGAACCTAATACCCTAGCTGTTATAGATTGCTTTATGTCACGTTTTTTTTTTCCACTACCGCATTTCCCTCAAGATGGAATGGACTTGAGTACCGCAATGCAATGCCCAAACTCGCCATGGCCTATTTGTAAGCTCGAGAGCTAAACGCAGGACCCTGGTCAGAATGTAGCGTGCCGATTGCGTATGTGCCAATAAAGACTCGCAAATCTTTTATAACAGTTCGGGGTCAGCCGAGCGCTGAGGCCACATCCAAATGAATCTGTCCTAATAGTTGTGGGATCACATCCGTCCATGGTGACGTCTGCGTGTAGAAAGTCTAATGCTGTCTAACAGTGGTGTCTGTACTGGGCTGGCTACACTGTAGTCAGGTATCTGGTGGCATTCAAAGCTATGATTTCTATAGCAGACATCGCAATTGATTTCAAATTCGTAAATGTGGGCATTCATCCCTGGCCACCAGTACATCTCTTTTAATTCTAGTAGAGATTTAGAGATCCCTTGATGTATCAGACCCTCTCCCATATGTGCTTCTTGAACCAAAGCACCTCTCCGATTCCTGTTTGGAATTACCCTATCCCCCACTCCAGGGATTCGAGCAAAAGGAACGCAGTTTGCATCAATTATGTATGTATATTCGAGTGGATAGCTTAGAGGTAACGCCGCTCCGCTGCCTTTCATTGTGGCATTGACAGCTAGCATTGTCCCACCGTCTATTTGTGTTTTTGAACGAGTGATTGCAGCTACGGAAGCCGTTTGCACAGCTGCCTTCGCGGCTTCATCAGCCAATGAATTCCCTGCAACGAGAACGCCATCACGCTGATGACTCAGTGTATGGATCACGTAAGTCTTTTGTAGTTCTTTCTCTAATAGAACTACTTGTTCCCAAAGCAATTTATGCTTGATTGTGCCACCTTTTGCGTCTTTGAAACCGTTTTGAAACCAGTTCTGCACGTATTTGTTGTAAGATTGAACGCAGTAATACGAATCGCACACTATGCGTGTGGGGAATTCGCGATCGGTATTTTCAAGCGCCATCTTGAAAGCCTATAGTTCAGCTCGCTGAGCTGTACAGTTTCCCAGAGATTGCGTTTTTGTGACCATAGGTCGGAATTTACCATCGCGCCAGCGACCTTTAACAATCGCGCACGCAGCACTATATGCTTGTTTACCTCCAATTGCGGGCTGTGCTGATCCGTCTGTATAAATTATACATCCTTAATGTTCTAGAGGCAGAATCTCAGTGGGCAGAGGACATTCTTGTTCGTATTGTAGAAATTCTTGAGCTTTCAAGTAGGGGTCAAAAACGTATTCAACGTCTGTTGCAGCAAGAGAATTCACCCATTGTATCCATCTCGGAAGAAAAGCTTTTGCATTTGAAATGCTTGCTTTTGTCACTGCCTCCAAGGCAGGTACAGGCGTGATGACCATTATTTGTTTTCCCTGCGCGAGGGCTCTCTCTTTTGCTACTGCAGTTTAAACCGCTGTCAGAATTTTTTCTGTTGAAGTAAATTTCATTTCAGCTTGTGTGTACAAGTGTGATCTGTAAGCAATTGGTACCTTTTCACATTCATTAAAGATTAGGTATGTGAATCCGCATCTCCCATGGATGATTCGGATTACAAGGTTGCGTACGTTTACGTGTGTTTGCAAATGTGTTGTTGCTAACATGTCTGTTTGTACTGAACGCAAAATTTCTGTGTGAGTTCGAGTCCAACTTTGTTTGAAATCAGGTTTGATTAATTCGTAGAGAGGTTTAACCCTTTCTGTGTAATTTAGAATGTAAGTTCTTCCGAAGTTCAGGAAACCTAGAATTGACTGCAAGTTTTTCAGCGTTTTTTATGGTTGGAGCAGCGCACATTTCTCTAGAAAGTTTGCTGCCAGGCTTTTGCCTTCACTTGAAAGTTCATATCCTAGAAACAGGACGTTGAGGTGGGCAATTCGTGATTTCTTAAAATTAAATTTGAACCCTTCAGATGCGAAGCCAAGTTTAATGGTGTTCACTCTGTTCAAGTGCCTGTCCAAGTCATCGTCTGTTAGGTAGATGTCATCGACATAAGATAATGCCTCATTATCATACGTTTGTAGTAACTCTGGACTATTCTTGAATCCCTGGGGGAGACGGCAATAATGACGTTGTGTCCCCATGATTGAGAAAGCGGTCAAGTACCTGCTTTCTGGTGCAATGTTTTGACAGAAGAAACCGTTAGAAATATCTAATGTGGTTTTATATTTTTTCTGCACAATATTATTCATCAGTGCTGCACTGTGTGAATTTTGTACTGCAAACGTTTTGCAACAAGAGTTTAAATGTCTGTAGTCCAAAACTAGACGATATGTTTTGTCTGGTTTGGAGACAGGAAACAAAGGATTGTTCATGGACGAGGTGCATGTTTCAATCACCCCTTGGTATTCAAGTTGATTTAAGGACTCCCTGACCTGTTTTTTAGCTTCTTGCTTAACTGGATACTGCCTTTAAGCAGTAGGTTGATTTTTTAACTGGATTTTAGGGTGAGGTGAATCCTCATCTCATCCTACGTGATTTATATATAATGCTGGAGCCTGGGCTATTGCCCATTTTCTGGCATAGGTATATTTTTATTGAATTGGAATATGATTTGAGAAGGCTGGCAAATGATCTCTTCACCATGTGGGCACTCCCTGACAAATGTAGGTGGCCAGTCTTTTTCAGCTAGAAGTATGTCATAACCCTTAGAAAGCTTTTCCCAAAAGAATGCTCTTATTTTCCCAGGTATATCCCCCTCCATCCGGAGCGTTACTTCATATAACTTATGGGGTACACTAACCCTGGTGTCGGCAGTTTCCACTTGAATGCATTCATTCAAGTCTAATGTTTCCAGATGATCCTTCAGGATCCTGCGAACTATGGTAACTTCTGCTGTGCTGTCCAGCAATGTCTGGGCCCACTTCCCATTCTTGAGTTGTGTCCTCAAGATCCTCGGCATGTCTGATTTTTAGACTTGCTACCTTCTTTTTGGTGAATTGGGTTTTCTTATTTTTTGGAACGTGTTGATCGTCTTTGGACTTCACGCGTTCTTCCTTGTGTTCTGATCGTGCTCTTCTTTCGGATTTATGCGAGGAGGTCTGAAAGGTACGAGAGGAACGTGTATCAGTATCTTGATATCTATCAGGTTTTCTCAAATTATCCCTATTCCTGAGGTTATACCTCTTTTCAGAGGGCCCCTTTTGAGGAGACCTACCTCTGGATTGAGAACGCTTCTCTTTACAAAGTGTCTGTTTAGTATTTTCCCACTTCTTTTTAGGAGTAGTGAGAGTGTTTTTAATATAAACCTTTTCAGGATTTTCTGTAGTTCAGGTTTTACTGGTTTCCCTCCCAAACTATCCCTACCTAGTTCTTCATAGGATTTTTCAATTATTCTGGCAAGTTCATACTGTTGAATCACAGAAGCAAATCCTGATAGGAATTGTCCCCCTACGCACAGCGTTGTGAATACCCAAACAGGGTATAAAGAGTTGATCGGAACAAGACTTTATTTAATCCATCATTCATTTTATTTCATTAATGGATGCGAATTTCAAAAGTTCATTTGTATGTTCCAGAAATGGATGCAAAAGATATATCCAAAATGCTTATTAATGTATCCCTATGCATTTCGGGCTGTCCATAAGCCCTTCTTCAGGGGAAGAATCTAAAACAAGAAACAAATAAACGGACTGAATATAGGGAGCGGGTATCCACAAACTACATCATGTCAATGGTGCTCATTAATATCCTATCTGTCGGGCGTTATTGGTGATTGTAAAAAATCAGAGTGGTATTTAACTAAAATGTATGTGAATCAGTTAACAAGAGGACATACATATCATACAAGTTAAAGGTGAAGGTGTGATGGCGACATGCATTTAAACGGAACAAATTACGTGACTCATATGGGCAAAGTGAAAAGATCGTGACAAGCAACGTTTTAAAAAACAGTGCGCAAAAAATAGACCTTGAGCGTGCCGGTAAACCGAATCCGAAAGCCAAGTGTGATCAGTAAAGGGTGTAGGCGGGTTAAGGAAATTCGTACTTACAGAAAGCATTTTAAAAAGTTAATCACGAGCCGCAGTTCGCGTGCCGGAAAACGTGCATCAGTGTGTGTACTAAACTCAAGCGAGCGTGTGACGTTACAGAGCAATGAAAATAAACAAAGGACCGGAAGTAGAAAAAGGGTGGCGGCCATCTTACAGTGGTGAAAAATTAACAAAGCGATGTTTTGGTGTCCAATTGATGTTTCTACAGAGATAAAATGATGGTAGCAGGGAAAATAAATAAAGTAAAGTGATACAATTGTTAGTCAGGGATAATGGCACATGTATGAGGAAATACAGTGTACAAAGTGTAAAGAAAAACATAACGGTTAATGGATGATAGATATACAGATTACATGTAGCAAAGAAATTCCATTCTGTCATTTAACCCTGTGGGTTGCATCGTGCATAAGTATCTAATCCAAAAGTTCTCTCTTTGGAGTAGCTTGTCTTTCATGTTCATGGTTTCAGTTGGTTGTACATTTTCAAGCACGGTAAATTTCAGTTGTGCAACATTATGTCTATTTTCTGAAAAATGTGCAGCTATGGTGGATTTCATGTTGCTGGTCCGAATGTTACGTTTGTGCTCAAGAATTCTTGTCCTGATTTTGCGTTCTGTATGACCGACATATCCCGAAGATAGGTCGGAGTGGCAGTGACTAGAGGTTGTAAATGTTTGTCTAACAATTTGCCTACAGGCTCGTGGATGCTGCCGCTGGTGGACACAATGGGTCTAAAAGGAGGATTATGGAGATCCTTATGAACCTTGGGTAGCATGTACAACGAAGGGGTTCTGGGGTTGGTTTGTATTAAAAACCTTTTAGTTTTCTCCATGATGATGTTATGTTCAATTGCTTTCTGAAGAATGGTTTCAAGGTGACCTTTAAATTCATTGGTTGGATCATATGCCAATGGTGCATACGTGTTGATATCAGTAACATGGTTGGAGACTTGGAGTTCATAGAATGTCCTGTCCATGATAACCAGTGCGCCGCCCTTGTCGGCGTTCTGGCAAGTGATATTCAGGTTTTCTGCTAATTTTTGCAATACACACCGTTCTTTCATGGTAAGATTCTTGTGTTTGGGTTTGGGTTGGAAGTTCAGAGATGTGATGTCATGTTTGACCTGATTCTCAAATGTATCAATAATCTTATGACTGGCAGGTGCCATGAATGTACTCCGAGGGCGTAAGCCTAACAGGATCTCATCTGGTTGAGTTGTGACCGGTATCAAATTCTCAAAGTAGTGTCGTAGTCGAATGTTTCGCATGAGTTTGAAAAAACTGATTTCTAGTTCCAAGGTGTTGGAACTGGTTGTAGGTACAAATGATTGGCCTTTTTGTAAGGTTCTTGACTCAAGGTCTGAAAGTTCATAAGAGGAAATCTTAATCACCAAGTTGTTGAATTCTGTTATTTCTTCTTTCCCTTCCTGTCTCTTCTCTCTGGTCCTTTTGTTTTTTCTATTATTTTTGCCCCGCCGGGGTCTTCCTGCCCTTCTGGGCCAACTTCTAAAAATGAAACCGCGGTCTCTGTGGTGGTGCTCGTTTCAGCTGCTGATGCAGGTTGTGCTGATTGTTTCTGAGTGCGCGTTTCACCATCAGAGGAAGAAGTGTCGGTGGCAGAATAAGGGTTGTGTACTTTGGGTTGGCGTCGGCGGGCGTACACTTCTGCCCAAGTGTACACCTCGCCGAGCTTGTAATCTATGGTGTCTCTCTTGTACTTTCGTATTTTGCATTCCTGAATGTCCTGAGTATGTTTATCAAGTTGGTTATTCAGATCTTCCAACATTTTAGAATAATCAGTTGTTTCCATGGAGTTTGTCAGTTCACTTTTGATGGTGTCAATCTCAGAGTTGAGTTCCTCTAAAGTTTTAGATAACTCTTCTATAATTAATAGGATGAGATCCAGAGAGCACTTATTAAGAATGTTGTACCATCTTTCAACAAAGCGGGTCTTATTTTTGGAAAGTAGTGGTTTGAGAGGGACTCTCAGGCCCCTGGGGATACGTTGTGCACGGTGATACCTCACAAGGGTACTTGCATGAAGTCTTTGATTGGTTTCTTTTTTCAGTAAATACAAGAGCTGTCGAATGTTGCTTTCCTTGCTTTTCTTTTTGGATAGTGGAGATGTTTCTTCTCTAATCAGACCGTAAATTTTAGTCGCATCTTCACTGGAAAAAGCGAACGTATCCGCTTTGGAATCCGTAAGATTGGTAATAGTGTCGTAATTCATCTTGCTTTTGTGGGTGTGCAGTGTCTTGGGTCAGAATGGTAAATCAGAAAAAAGGGAGTAAGACACGCACCAACAAAGTTTGAAAGTTTGTGAATTTGTCGCGTGCTCTTGGGGCTTCGCTCTCTGAACCAAGGGCGTTTGGAAGAAGAATCACAGAAGCAAATCCTAATAGAAATTGTCCCCCTACGCACAGCGTTGTGAATACCCAAACAGGGTATAAAGAGTTGATCGGAACAAGACTTTATTTAATCCATCATTAATTTTATTTCAATAATGGATGCGAATTTCAAAAGTTCATTTGTATGTTCCAGAAATCGATGCAAAAGATATATCCAAAATGCTTATTAATGTATCCCTATGCATTTCGGGCTGTCCATAAGCCCTTCTTCAGGGGAAGAATCTAAAACAAGAAACAAATAAACGGACTGAATATAGGGAGCGAGTCTCCACAAACTACATCATGTCAATGGTGCTCATTAATATCCTATCTGTCGGGCGTTATTGGTGATTGTAAAAAATCAGAGTGGTATTTAACTAAAATGTATGTGAATCAGTTAACAAGAGGACATACATATCATACAAGTTAAAGGTGAAGGTGTGATGGCGACATGCATTTAAACGGAACAAATTACGTGACTCATATGGGCAAAGTGAAAAGATCGTGACAAGCAACGCTTTAAAAAACAGTGCGCAAAAAAAAGTCCTTGAGCGTGCCGGTCAACCGAATCCGAAAGCCAAGTGTGATCAGTAAAGGGTGTAGGCGGGTTAACGAAATTCGTACTTACAGAAAGCATTTTCAAAAGTTTATCACGAGCCGCAGTTCGCGTGCCGGAAAACGTGCATCAGTGTGTGTATTAAGCTCAATCGAGAGTGTGACGTTACAGAGCAATGAAAATAAACAAAGGACCGGAAGTAGAAAAAGGGTGGCGGCCAGCTTACAGTGGTGAAAAATGAACAAAGCGATGTTTTGGTGTCCAATTGATGTTTCTACGGAGATAAAATGATGGTAGCAGGGAAAATAAAATAAATAAAGTAAAGTGATACAATTGTTAGTCAGGGATAATGGCACATGTATGAGGAAATACAGTGTACAAAGTGTAAAGAAAAACATAACAGTTAATGGATGATAGATATACAGATTACAAGTAGCAAAGAAATTCCATTCTGTCATTTAACCCTGTGGGTTGCATCGTGCATAAGTATCTAATCCAAAAGTTCTCTCTTTGGAGTAGCTTGTATTTCATGTTCATGGTTTCAGTTGGTTGTACATTTTCAAACACGGTAAATTTCAGTTGTGCAACATTATGTCATACTTTTGTTCAATTACATCAAGTTCTTAAAGCAGGCTCTGCCCCGTATTCATTTTGAATCTGTTTCAGGACATCTGGTATTACCACCATAGACGGTACACCATGCGTTTTTGTGTAGATTGCAGCAAAGACTGTACCCCAAGTGTCACAGTCCTCCAGGTGTGGTGCGATCCCCATTGGTAAACAGATTGTTAAAATCCTGTGTTTCTCTTGAGGTGTACTATTGGGAAATACTGCCTCTATCTGAGTAATTTGAGCTAACCAGAATGGAATTTGTTCCCTTTTTGCGGGCAATTTACCAATGACTGTTTGTATAGTCTGTGGTGTAATTTTATTTGTGTTCCCTTGGTGAGGGGTGTTCTGTGGAATCCTTATAGCAGGTTGGACTGTTAAAGTCCGCATGACATGTTGAACCAATTGTCTATGTATTTTAATTAATTGTTTTAGCTGAGCTAATAGTTCTACATCTGTCATTCTTTCAATGTCAGGATGTGGTGTATAGCTGACTAGTACCGGCCATGTTGCTCCTGATCTACCTAGTGGACCGAGCCTGGTAATGTGATTTTGATGTTGTAGGGTGCCTTTAAACCAGTGCTGATGTTCTTGGTAAGTTAGTGGAATTTCAATGTCCCCAAAAGGAATGTATTCCACTGGAGGTTCCTCTATTTTATAGTAGTGGAACACATGTGTTGTTGGATTCGCTTGCGGGAAGAGAATCCATGAATAGAATACCTCTGTCTGCCGATATTTGTGTGCCTCTATGACAAATATCACCCTACCACCTCTTGCTGATAGGCCATTTGTTATAAGCTTTATAGTGATGGTTTTCCTTAAATTTTCCAGGATGATTATAGCATCATCGTCGTCTTCATTAAACCCTGTGGTGTCAAAACCTGGTCGGGCTGCTGCTACAGTTCTACCGGCTTTGTTTTCAGTCATTTTGTTGACTGAAAGTTTTGCAGAGCAAGTTTCAAGGAAACAAAGAAAAGGTGCACAATATTTTGGAACACTGTATCCTTCAATGTTGAACTAACCAAAACTAATACATAGGATTTTCGTCCTACTCAGTTATGGCGGATTTTTATCCTTTCACCCACTCCAGGCGTCTATTGGAGTATTTTACGGGAAAAAAGGGGTCTCTGTGAAAAGCACGACTGAGTTACTCTAGTATCTAGCATTAAATTAGTGCCTTACCAAACGTTGGGCGCCATGTAGTGTAGTTCCTATATTCCCTATAGGCTCTGCGCATTGGAATAATATATACTATAGAATTGACGTAGGACTTGGGTAGACTAGGTCTCTATCGAATATATTAGACTTAAATTGTGAGTGCCAGCTAGCTCAGAGGTCACTAGAAACTTTCTCGAATAAACAAGAAGGGATTAGTTTCTGACAACCGCATAAACTTGACAACTTTGTTTCCCCAAGATAAAACGTATCTTCAGAGTCGTGGAAACAATAGATAGATATTTCACTCAGTCAATCGTGTCTGCTTCGTTTCACCAGAGGTGCAGAGAAATAGAGAGACGGGCGTTTTCAATAAAAGGTGTTTATTGAACAGTCTTCTTTCTCATGCAGAAGAAATGAACTGCTACAATTGTAATACTGGTTGTAAAGTATAATGCATACAGTACGAAGAGTGTTATGAAATAATACTGTAAAAGCATGGTATGGTTTCTAAGCCATATAAAATAACATACATAAATGAATAAAGACTAAAAGTATTCAACTGATGCTTCGAAAATACGCCTACCCCGATGTACCTAACCTAGGTCTAGTACGAGGGAAGAACTAAGTATGGTGTAGCATAGGTTTAGTATTCTTTTTGCCAAGAATCTATCCAAGATTTCTCTTAGGGTCTAATCAGCTCCGTACCTTGGTTCAGAATGAAAGAGGTCTGGTATCTCTCTGTCTCAGGACTCGATTTCCCAACACCCCACAAGGGGAGCTTAGAAACACTGGAGCTGGATTTCTCGGCAAGAGAAAAGACAGCGTCTCTCTCAGTGCGTCTGCTGGAGGGTTGGCTTCCTTCAGCACTTGCTGCAGCGAGCTGTGTCGGGCAAATAGATAGTCGAACTGCTCCAAACCACTGTGTGTTTGCTAGGGCAAGTGTGGGCATATTTATACCTTGAAGGTGCCGAGTTTGACGTAAGGTTGGACATAGTAACGTCATCAAAGAGTCTCAGTTCTTTGAAAACTCCATGTGTTCTTGGACAAATCAATATTCAAGCAAGGGGAAGTCCCTGACTGCTGAAGGCGAGTTTTCAAAGAAATCGTTGTGGATTTTCGGAACTAGTGGAAGTAGCCATGCCGTATTTGGACTGCATGAGCTATGTCGAAATATGGTTATGATTTCTTTGCCTATATAAGGACAAGGTGATTTATACCTATATAAGGGCATGAATCGGGAATATTACACTAGGGTCCTAAAATACTATACAACAATGGAACCCTTTTAGACTTAGACACTAGGAGGGCCAATACCCTCGAGACTACCAGAGTTCTCGTGTTTCCTCACCCACGGAAGCCGGGTGCATAGGTGTCTTTTGGTGTCGGGTTTCGTCGTCGATTTCAATGGAGATCTGCAAAGAAGTGCTGCAAGCGACCAGAGGAAAAGTGTCCGGGTGGATCCAAGGGTGGATTGAAGACCTGAAGAACCTGAAAGCAGAAGGGACAGAGTCTGGGTCACTTGCCAGTGACCAGGATGGCGATGGAAAGCTGCCAGCCAATGTCGGGTGATTTCAGGTGCAAAGGTGAAGTTTGTTTCTTCAGCCACGAGGTCCAGGAGGCGTCGACGATGAGCAGGAGCTGGATTCAAGCTGTCCCACAAAGGATCTAGTTGATTGTGGTGTCGGTATCCGGATTGGACCCAACAAGCCTTGGCAAACGCAATCCACTCAAGATGTGGAGATTGGCTTTGTTGCAGACAAGCAAGGTCTGTGGCGCTTCTTCTTTGTAAGGAAGCTGGAGCAAGCCTAGAGCAATCAGGAAAGCAAGCTAGATTCAAAAGTAAGTCTTCGGGGGGCTCACTAACCAATGGACTAGGAACCAGGAAGACGAGTCAACTGAAATGCAAAAGCTGGGCCCACGGGACAATCGTGGAGTGTGGGCCTCTGAGCTTCGGTGCAAATGGTGCTCGGGCTGGGGCTTCAAGCACCACAATGCACAACTTCGGGATACCTCGGGAAGTGAGTGCAGCTTGCAAAATGCAGGATGTCCAGGAGTTCCGGTCCCACATCTCTCGTGTTCGCCACGGGTCTCAGCTTTGCTGTGAGCGAAGGTCGGGGTCAGAGATGTCTTGAAGTCCATGTCCTGTGTCGCAGATTCTTTGGGATCCGGTGGGAGCCTCGAAAATGTAGACCGGCAAAGTTGCTGTTGGTGCCTGTTTGAACAGGGTGGTCACTCCTTGACCACAAGGGAGATGTCTTCCGTCTTCCAGTTGAAATGGAATGTAGAAGGTCCAGGATTTATGTTTCAGAGTTTCGTCCAGGGTAATCTAAAGTCCTAGGGACTAGAATCCTATACTAACTTAAAGGTCCCTCCTATGGGTGGACCTGGGAAGGAGGTGGTTATACCCCTTTCCCTTTGTCCAGTTTCGCGCCAGAGCTGGGGCAGAGTGCCCCAGCAACCGGTTTGAACTGGGAAATGCATGGAGTACCTAGTGTGCCCCAGGCAGTGTCTGGAAAGCATTCACTGAATGCAGCTCTCCCTGGCCAAATACACTAAAGCCTGTCTGGAGAGGTGCCAGCACCTCCCTGGACAGGAAACCTATTTTACAGGCATCCCCTGCCAGCGTTTCATCCAGCAGCAGGAGGGCAGACTCGAGTCTCTGGCAGCAGCATCCATTTTGTGATGCTGAGGCTCTGTTTAACTTTAACTGGGTTTACCAGTTTAAAGTGTTTGACGCCTTACACAACATGTTTTGATAAAGCCAAACCAAAGTTAGCATTACCAGCGAGGATTATAATGCACTTAAGAGTATATGGTATGGTTATATCATAGAACAGCTATAAGGAGAGGGTTCTGAAAGCTGCAGAGGTGATCAGCTCATGCTAGGGCACCCTCTCACATAAAACCAAGCACTCTACCTCCAGGATTGTCGAGGTCTGCCTTAGGAGTGGCTCATAGGTGTATATGTGCCTATATATTTATATAGATATAGGGATACTATATCTAAGTAAGGGGTGATTACACCACCTTACCCAGGCTGTGAGTACAGACCTGTGGTGTCAGTTTGGAAAGCAAACCAGGGGTGGCACAATACATGCTGCAGCCCCTGGTAGGCCTAGGGTGCACCTATGCATTGGATACATAGGGTACACTATACATGGGCTCACACGGGTGACCCAGTAACCAATCTGGTATGTACCTAAAGTACATGGTATCAATTTAGAGGGAGAACAGCTAGGCTGTGGGCCTGATTAGCAGGACCACAGGCAGACTAAAGTCGAAAAACCAGAGAATCACAGCAATCACAGCAAAAAGTGGGGGTAACCATAGGAAGCAGACCCTACTCTCCTACACAGAACACAAGGAAGAAAGCAAGAAACCTCAATTCACATAAAAAAGGTAGCAGGTCTAAAGATCAGACATGACGAGGATCTTGAGGACACAACTCAAGAACGGGTGAATGGGCTCAGTCAATGTTGGACAGCGCAGCAGAAGTCACCATAGCTCGCAAGAACTTGAAGGATCATCTGGAGACAGTGGACTTGAATGAATTCATTCAAGTTGAGACTGCAGATACCTGGGTTAGTTCTCCACATAAGTTATATGAAGTAACTCTCCGGATGGAGTGAGACATACCAAGAAAAGTGAGAGCACTCTTTTTGGAGTGACTCTCTCAGGGTTATGACATTCTTCTCACTGAACAGGACTGGCGACCAGAATTTGTCAGGGAGTGCCCACATGGCGAAGACATCATTATGCCAGCCTTCTCCAACCACATTCCAACTCATTTAAAATATACCTATGCCAGAAAATGGGCAGTTGCCCAGGCTCCAGCATTATACAAAAATCATGTAGGATGGGATGAGGATTCTCCTCACCATAAAATCCAGTTAAAAAAATCAACCAACTGCACTGGGGTAATTGAAAAATTCACCTTATCAATGAACAATCCTTTGTTTCCTGTCTCAAAACCAAACAATACATATTGTCTAGTTTTGGATTACAGACATCTAAACTCCTGTTGCAAAACGTTTGCAATCCAAAATGCACATAGTGCAGCATTAATGAATAACATTGTGTGTAAAAAGTACAAAACCAAATTAGATATTTCTAACTGTTTCTCCTTTCAAAACATTGCACCAGAAAGTAGGTATTTGACAGCTTTCTCAATTATGGGGACACAGTGTCACTTGTGTCGTCTCACTCAGGGATTCAAGAATAGTCCTGGGTTATTTTCATAAAGAGTAACAGAGTTACTACAGACATATGATGATGAAGCCTTATCATATGTTGATGACATCTATCTAACAGACGATGACTTGGACAGGCACTTAAACAGGGTGAACATCATTATACTGGGCTTCGCCTCTGAAGGGTACAAATTAAATTTTAAGAAATCGAGAATTGCCCACCTCAACGTCCTTTTCCTAGGATATGAGTTATCAAGTGAAAGCAAAAGCCTGGCAGCCAACTTTTTAGAAAAGTGTGCGCTGCTCCAACCTCCAAAAACGCTGAAAAACTTACAGTCAATTCTAGGGTTTCTGTACTTCAGAAGAAAATACATTCTAAATTACGCAGAAAGGGTTAAACCTCTCTACGAATGAATCAAACCTGATTTTAAAACAAATAATAGGACACAAAAACTCACTGAAATTTTGCGTTCATTGTAAACAGACATGTTATCGACTAAACATTTACAAACACGCGTAAACGTACGCAACTTAGTGATCCGTATCATTCCCGGACGATGCGGATTCACAGTACTTAACTTTCAACAAAGGTCAAAAAGTACCAATAGCTTACAAATCACATTTGTACACACAAGCAGAAATGAAATTCACTTCTACCGAAATAATTCTGACAGCGGTTCAGACTGCTGTAGCAAAAGAGAGAGCCCTCGCACAGGGTAAGCGCATTACGGTCGTTACACCTGTACCTGACTTAGAAGCAGTGACAAAAGTGAGCATCCTAAAAGCTAAAGCTTTAGATCCAAGATGAATACAATGGGTTAATTCTCTTGCTGCAACAGACGTTGAATATGTTTTTGATACATAATTGAAAACACAAAATTTCCACAATACGAACAAGAATGTCCTCTGCCTACTGAAATTCTGCCTCTAGAGCAGTATGAATGTATCATTTCTACTGGCGGATCAGCACAGCCCGCTACGGTGTGTAAACAAGCATATAGTGCTGCATGCGCGATCGTTAAAGGTCGCTTGGCGAGATGGCAAATTCCGACCAATGGTCACTAAAACTCAATCTCTAGGAGACTGTACAGCTCAGCGAGCTGAACTACAAGCATTTAAGATGGCGCTTGAAAATACTGATTGCTAATTCCCCACACTCATAGTGTGTGATTCGTATTATTGTGTTCAATCTTACAATGAATACTTGCAGAACTGGATTCAAAATGGTTACAAAGTTGCAAAAGGTGGCAAAATAAAGCATAAGTTGCTTTGGGAACAAGTAGTTCAGTTACGACAAGGACTACAAAACACTCATGTGATACATACACTGAGTCATCGACATGATGGCGTTCACGTTGCAGGGAATTAATTGGCTGATGAAGCCTCAAAGGCAGTTGTGCAAACGGCTTCCGTAGCTGCAATCACTCATTCAAAAATGAAAATAGACGGCAAAATAATGCAAGTTGTCAATGCCACAAGGAAAGGCAGCGGTGCAACGTTGCCTAATAAGTTTCCACTTAAATACTCATATATAATAGATGCAAACCCCGTTCCTTTTGCTCGAATCCCTGGAGTGGGGGGGGGGGGGGTAGAGTGATTCCAAACAGGAAATGTAGAGTAGCTTTGATATACGAAGCACATTTGGGAGAGGGTCTGATACATCAAGGGATCTCTAAAACGATATTAACTGTTAAAGAGACGTACTGGTGGCCAGGAATGAATAATGCACACATTTAAATGTTTGTCATTAACTGCATAGACTGCAATAGAGATTGCAGCACAGAACGCCGCCAGATACCTGACTATAGCATAGCCAGCCCAGTACAGACACCATTGTTAGACAACATTAGACTATCTACACGCAGACACCCCTGTGGACAAATGCAATCCCATCAAAACTAAGACACGGTTCATTTGGATGTGGCCTCGGGCTCGGCTGACGCTCGAACTGTTATAAAAGATTTGCGAGTCTTTATCGGCACATACGCAGTCGGCACGCTACATTCTGACCAGGGTCCTGCGTTTAGCTCTCGAGCTTACAAGGAGGCCATGGCCAATCTGGGCGTTGCATTGCGGTACTCTAGTCCATTCCATCCTGAAGGAATTTTGATTGTGGAGAGAAAAAAACGGGACTTAAAGCAATCTATAACAGCTAGGGTATTAGGCTCGGGTGACGGGTGGGTCAAACATCTAATAAGTGTCCAATACAGTCTTAACAATCTGCCAAGATGTTCTCTAGTGGGTATCACTCCATATGAAGTCCTTTTTGGGACCAGAATGATAGTAGCGGACCTCGATTGTCAGACTTCAGTGGTAGACCAAAAACCCTTTGATATCAAAGACCGTTTGGCTGTTTTGCTGGACTTAAATGAAATAAGAATGAAACAAAGTAACGTTTTCCTGAAGCCAACCACCACTGAAGAAAAACCTACCATCCCAGCAATGCCTGTCTGGATCCCAAAGCTTGGTGATCTAGTCAGAGAGAAGATCGCGGACAAGAAGGAATTTTGGCCTTCTTACAGACAACCAGTACCTGTCCTAGCAATCCACGGATCAAGAACAGTATTACTGCCGCCCCTTGCTGGTAAAAAGGAGAACAGGTTTGTGTCCATCGACCTGGTCAAACCACATCATGTGGCCGATCATTCGCAGTAGGCCGAGTGGACTCCCTCAATGTAGCAGATGCCTAGCTCTGGCTACTATCCAAGAGGTTCAAACTGAGAGATTCTTCACCTATGAAGAATCTGCCGTGTGAAATGAAGGACTAAGCAACAAAGTTATGGAACTTGTACCTCTTGAAACCCAAATAACAGTTTGTCAAGAAAATAACAAATACCAAACAAATGTATTCTGCAGCCTTTTATGCTCAGCTGTCTACATTAGGTTTTGACTTTTGGAAAGACTACATTGAGACAAAAATTGTCTGGGGCACAAAGCAATTGCAAGTGCAGGGGATAGAAGCTTTATTTGGAGCCTGCATCATCCCAGAGCAAATTATGTTTATGAATGAGACTGTCCAACAGACGTCTTGTCTTGGGTTAGCCAAGATAAAAGACCTAAACAAACCGTCCATACCTGCACCTACACAAGTTAGTGATAACACTTCAGAGGGGGAGGTCGAGGTACATACTGTTTTGCATCAGAACAGATCCAGATTGGAAAAAATGGTTAATCTGGCCCACAGAGACAAACACCTGTCAAGATTGATTCCTGAATCAAACACAGGGTTTCAAATTCAATAGGCCAGATCCAAGATATGTGACAGCATCCAGGAATAGTAACAACATACCGTGTAGGGAAGTTATGCCTTGAATGGCTACAGAAATCTACACTTAAGGATGTTAAACAACACTTATCTTTACTTAAAGATGGCGCTGATCTTAGGGAATTCTTGCTAGGACCAAGAACACAGCGTCATAAACGTTTTATATATGCCAGTATATATGCTGCATTTAATGAAATATGGAAGATTACGCAATCAAAGGCTGCAGAAAGAATACGAGAAATTGATCGTATTAACTTACAGAAATCTCTCTCTGTGGTTGACAATGGGTTAATAACTCTGTCGTCCAGGATATATTCTTTGGACAGCATAGTATCTTCTGCCATAGACATCATGGAACAGGACTTGGTCATGTTGCAACATGGTCAGTCGCAATTACGTTCTATAATGCTATTAGGCTGGACGTTACAAAACCTTAGTTCATGCTATGTGCCTTGGCGTCTAATCAATACCACGTCACTGTTTTCAGAATTTAATCTCACTGATAAACAGATCAAATTGGCACAGAGGGGAGCAGACTATACAGTGCTGAGCATTGAAAAACTGGAAAGATTGCCATTTACTGTCACTGAAAAGCAAGCTACTGAATGGATTATACATTACAATTTTCCATTTTCAATATTGCCTAAACACATACCAGCAGGCACATATGAAAGGTTGGGTAAAGAATACATCAAGATATCCTGTGGATCGTGAAGTGTTTCTTAGCGGGAAAAACTGTGAAAACGCACTAAGCTGTTCCCTCCTTTGTCAGGGTATAAGCCTTCATGGGCCTGCGATGGTTCCTCTAACAACTTATCTTGCCACCTGCAAGGTTCTCTGGCTGCGGTGATTGATCCATTTTTTGGACAACTTTCAAATGGAAGTTACATTATGTTGAACGATCACAGCTGCTGTGGCATGTTGTCAGGAATACCACATCTAATAACTGTTTCAGCCAGGGTCATTTGCTGTATGCAAGTATTGCTCCCAAAAACCAAGACAGACCGGGAGTCGCCTTTATGGCCTTCACTGAACATCTCTTCTATACGAATTGATACTTTAAGCAGAATGAAAGCCATTCTTTTGCAAAAAACTGTGCCACTGACCTCGGCCAAAAAAACTCATGATCTGCAAGTCGTAAGGACTTCTGCAGAGATACATGCCCTCTTAACTACAAATTGCCCTATACATTTCTCAGAAATGTTAAGTCGTATCTTAAACATGTCTGATACGAGTGGTATTGTTCATGTATTTAAGACAGTATTTTCAGGACTTTTTGAAGCAGTCCTAGGAATTTTTCCAAACTTCAGTGCACTCTGTGTTTGCCGGATTGCCTCTCATTTTGGGACTCGCTGCAGGGATCATATTTTTACTCCTATTGCTGCGATATGGCAAGTCAATTCACCAGCGACACCCAGTTCACCATGGAGACAACTCTACTGGCGATGAAGTGTCGTGTGCGCATCGTTCACATTTTGGGACTACCTCGTCAAAGTGAATGAATACCACATGGTTTCTATCATTCAGACCAATTTGGCAAGATTGCATCTTACCTGTTCTGCGCTGCCTGCTATGCGTAGAAGAATGCGTGTTAGACACATGTTTCACACTCCCATCAGTCATGCCAACGGATGTTGATACTTTGCTTGAACCAGTAACGGCCCATGCACTGTGTTGTCCCCAGCGGCTACCAATTCTGATGACGGCATTCATTGAGATCTCACAGATGCAAAATGCTACTGCTGAGGTACGAGAACGACAGGTGCACAGGTACCATCCGATTCGAACATTGCTAATGCAACCAATGCTGACGGCGATGCTTCACATCTATGTGTGGTTGATCTTCTTAACGAGGTAATACAACTTTCACCTACAATGGTAGACTACTTTTTTACAGACTTGGAAGATTTGATGTTTTCTCCAAATACCAACACTGACTTTTGATTTGGCACACAGTGTTCTGAGAGACTCTGAATTCGAACACCGTGGCTCATGATGAGTTGACCTCGTCATGAGCACCGGGGCGCTGTGCGTTCCCCGCGCCCCCCAGCACAGCGGGGGAATCAGCCCCGCGGCCAAGGGGATAAGTTAGATTGAATTCAAGCAGAAACCTTTGATATCTTGAGAGTTATTTAGTAGTTGCAGCAATGGTTCAATGCCAAGGAGGAACAGTAGGGAGCAAAAGAGGACACTCCTGACTGGTACCAGAGCAAAGAGGTCTGGTAAGGACCCATTCATTCTCACTCTTACTATCGGGTTAGTAAATTGATACTTGTATAGCGCACTACTCACCCACAAGGGTCTCAAGGCGCTTGTACGAATACCGCTGTGGAACCCATCCTGGCTTTCCCTGTGAGGTGTCCACTCCTGGGCACCCCCAAGGTGGAGGCCAGGCATCCTTAGCG
The DNA here is from genome assembly GCF_964261635.1 of Lissotriton helveticus. NCBI lineage: Eukaryota > Metazoa > Chordata > Amphibia > Caudata > Salamandridae > Lissotriton > Lissotriton helveticus. The sequence goes on from NC_136070.1 coordinate 734,060,999, forward strand.
TTGTGGGGCCGTTGTGGAGATTAAGCAAGCTATTGCCCAGAGTTGCAGAGTGGGACTCCATGATTGGAATAGGCACCGAGGCGAGAATGATCAGGTCCATGGAATTTTGAGCCCAAGACCCGCCGAGGCGGGGAATTGAACCCTGGTCCCGGGCCAGACCCCTGCATCAGGGTCTGCCGCTCTAACCATTGAGCCATACTTCTCCACAGCACAGCTTAGAATGCATAACCATTTTTTCCAAAAAGAGGCCTGAAGTCATGGTGCTGTGGAACTGCTTCTAGGTAAGGCCATGTGACCTTATTTAAGACCTTTTCCACATCAGGGCAATAGCCATAGAGGGAGAGTTAATCATGTGAGCTTTTTCTATGATATGGTGGAAGATGTGGGTATTAGTCAGTTTAAAGCCTTCGTTTAGAGAAGCGAGATTTGAATGTAAGGACTAGATTTGTGTTGACAGAATCCAGCCATTTTGCTAATATTTTTTAATACATTTTGCCTTCCATGTTTATTAGGAAGATTGGTCTGTAATTTTTTAAGTCTGAGTGGCCTTTACCTTCTTTTGGAATTACAATTGTAGTCTCAGCTGCCTGCCTGAGACCTTACCTGTAAGTGCAAAGTACTTGAGGGTGACTTTAAGAAGGGTTTATATTGTGTTTAGCCATATTATATAGAAATAAATCGGGTGCACATCAGCGCCTGAGGCCTTGCCACTTCAGATGAGTCTAATTATTTCTAGTTTCTCTTTTCTTTCAAGGGCCTTATTTAAGGTGGCTCTTTTTGTGTCACAAATAATGTTATGGTGAATGTTTTTTAAGAACAGCACACAAAACTTTTTAGGTACGTCAATGGTTGGACTATATAGTGAAGAGTAGAGTTTCTAAATACCTTAAAGATCTCCTTATTTTAAATGTTAATACTGTTTTCATTGTTTTTAATGTTGGTGAGCAGTGATTTAAATTATATGAATTTTAAGTATATGGCCAAATATTTTCCTTATTTGTTGCGGTAGAGTATTTTTTAGCTTTTTGAACGCTGACCAACAAATTGTTATTTTCATATTTCAAGCATTTGAGCTTTTCTAAGGGCTTGTCCTGTTGTAGTACTTTCTTTTTTCTTGATTTTTATCAATAAGCAGTACAAATAGACCGTAGTGAATAAAACAAATCAGTGCCATCGCACCCCCTCCCCCACCCCAAAGTCAACTACAATAAAAATTTATCACAGTGGGATAAACTGATTACATTTGGACACTAGTCTCATTTTTTTCTTTTTAAGGGTCCATTATGGGAGTAAGACAAAAGGGCAACAGATTTTTACAACCGCAATAATAGCAATGGAACCAAACGCATTGAATCCATTGCATAAGTTTAAATCCAAAAAACATAAAGATAGTGGAACCCCTGCCATGAGTCTTTGAAAAATGCAAATGATTCATACCTTTGTGCAAACATCGCGTATATAGTGGCCAGAAAGAATTAATAAGAAACCATCTCAATAAGTGTAGAATATAACAACAAGCCTGAGATAAAACCGTACCATAGAATAGTATGTGAATAGCAGGAACTCTAACAGTTCGTCTGGTTGAGCCACCTGAGTAAGGGTTTCCATATAACTAATCCCTTTTCTTTGCCTGGATACCTTTTTTTTGCGGAAATGGCATTCTCAAGATTTCAAGTCGCTACCAATCGGGCCAACCATTAGGTGAACAATGGGGGATTTGGATCTATCCAAAAAGAAGCTATACAGATCCTAAAAATAGCCATGGCTACAAAAGTTAATGCTCCACCATTCTTTCAATTGAACATATCTTGTATACCCCAAAAAATAATCGTGGGGGTTAGCTGGATGTCCTGAGTTAATACTTTACTTTAAAAAAATTGTCTTTTATTGAATAATGGCTCCAGCTTCAGGCAGGTGGCAAAACACATGAACAGAGTCTACACTGAACTCCGAGCATCTAGGACTTAGCGTTCCTTTGCCTGTTCCCTATTTAGCAATTCTGCTGGGTGTAATGTACAAAAAGAAGCCGGTCTTATAAAATTGTGCCTGTAGTTTAGCTGACAGCAGGTCACTCTGGGCAGATCGCAAGGCAAGATAGAAAGTATTGCTGGGAACATTCAGTTTATGCTGCCATTTATTTGCAATCTTGACCATGTCATCAGGCATGTGACTGTTCAGTGCAGAATAAATAAACCCAATACAGGGTAGAATGGGGTCCTTTAGCTTGTCAATGAGATCGATTTTTGCAAACCCAGCTGATCGACGGGCCCAAAAATCCATAACAGCGAAATGTTTAAGAGCCTTATTGTCACTCAAGTTAAATTAAGTTTTAAGATCAGTAAACGGCCGCACTCCTTCGGGAGAGAGCAAGTCTCCCAACTTCAAAATGCCAGCTTTATACCAATTTTGAAGATCTGATCTCCCGAAGATAGCTGGCAAATTTGCGTTGTTGTTAATGGAAGTATAAAAATTCATCCTGCCTAGCCCTGTTGTAGTACTTTCAATAATATTCCAACAGAGGAGGAGCTTAGCGCGCACCCAAGATGGTCGCGTGAGCTCAGAACTCCCGGACCTTCGCCACCTCCATCGACTATCCTGCAACTAATCCTGATCTGGACGACGGGCTTTTGTGGTCGAGAACCTGCTGATCACTTATCCGTTGGCGAATTTCGATTTGGTCTCCGGGAACCGGAGAGATGGCTTTTTGTATATTGGCGGCCTGCTCCATGGCACTGCCCCGGGCTTGCCTACTCTGCCAGCCGGGTGGTAATTGAATAACAACGGCCTGCGCTAACCTCCCTTGCCCGGTCTTCTACTTTCGGTTTCGATTCTGACGATCCTACGTCAGTGACCTTGCCTTGGTCGCCCTGGTTGCTTGCTTCACTCAACTATTCGCAACATCGATCGGAGATCCGGACTTTCTTGCTCTTTGCCTAATGATCGGTCCTCACTTTATTCTCTGAGTTTCTGCGGGCACATCGAGTGTAGCCATTTTCACTAGGTCTCAGACTACCCTCCGGGGCCCACGACCTAAAATGGCCACCAAGCCTGAAGCGGAGAGGCGCAAGACCAGACCGGCAGCTCGAGGAGGTTCTGTCCAATCCAACGTCATGGACCGATATACCCTCACTAAGAGCCCTCCGAGCGGAATGGCTAAACCCCCGGCTGGCCTTGTGGACGAATCCCGGCTGGGTGATGACCCGTCGTTGAAAGACGTCATGTGTGCCATTGCTGGGATGAAGGCCGCGATGGGACAACAGTATGAGGCCTTAACTCACCAGCTGGACACTGTTGCCATAGATGTCAATCTGATCAGGGCGGATCTTGCAAAAACCAACGAAAAGGTCAAGTCTCTCGACCTGAAGACTACTAGTCTTATCACCGACGTCTCTGACCTCCAGACTGAGGTCGGTAATCTGAGATCCGCCCGTGACTATCTCTCCCGTCGCTTGGACGATTTTGAGGGCCGAGCACGACGGAACAATGTCCGACTGGTCGGTGTCCCGGAGAAGACGGAATCGTCGGCTGTGGACCTACTGGTGGAGGACCTTGTCCTAAATCACTTAGCACCCAAGGGCCTGAGCAAGTTTTTTGCAGTAGAACGGGCCCACCGTGTCCCGGGTGGCCCGCCCAAGCTGGGTGCCTCTCCGCGCCCCACCATTGCGCGGATTTTCAACTTTCGTGACAGAGATGTGATACTGCAGGCTTCCCGCACATCGGGCCCCACGGAATATGATAACGCTGCGGTCAGCTTTTACCCGGACTTCACCCAACAAGTCCAGAAACAGCGGCTGGGATTTCAAGGAGTGAAGAAGAGACTGAGAGACAGGGACATGAAATATGCCATGCTTTTCCCGGCTCGATTGCGCGTCGTCCATGACATTTTTCTTTGACCATCCTGCAGCGGCTAATGACTGGTTGGACTTGCTGCCTACGGGACGAGGGCGATTTGAACAATCGGAACCTTCCGGTGGAGCGGAGGGCGGCCCGACGGAGCAGGAATAGGGAGCGACATCGGCCCCCGGACCAACGTTTTGACTTTCGGCAGTGGTTCGCTGCTACACTGATAAGGATTGCTACTCCGTTGTCTCAATGGGGTGTGGGCGGGGGCGGGTGAGACTTCCTCCTCTGGGGTTCTTTTCGTAGATTAGTTGTATGTTAGGGCGACAGGCACGCTGCGAGTTGGGGTGGCTTTTGAGTCTAACGCAGGGGTGCGGGGAGGGGGGTATGATGTTGTTCTGGGGGGTTGGGAAGTTCAGGGATGTGTTTCTTTGTTTTTTTCAAGGCATAATGCTGATGATCTTCTGTGTTGTGGTGTCGCGGCTGGTGTGGGGGGGGACTTGGGGTGGACTCTGGGATGGGGGGTAGGGGACTACGGATACTGTGTTGGAATGTAAATGGTCTGGGAGACAGAATTAAACGGGGAGTGGTCTTGCAGTTACTGAGACGCTTGTCCCCTGATGTGGTTTTGCTTCAGGAGACGCACTTGCTGGGTAATACGTGCCACGCCATGCATAGGCGTGGCTATCGTCTCATTGCACACTCAGGTTTCACTTCTGGCTCCAGAGGGGTGGGCATTCTAATCCGGACCTCCCTCCCCCTCGCTGTTGACGACATTATACTTGACGATAGAGGGCGATACGCCGCCATTGTGGGGCGTTGGGAGGGTAGGGTGGTTACATTATTTTCTGTTTACATACCCCCAGGTCTTCAATCTACGACCTATGCAGAACTGGGAAGAGTGATTCTGGGAGTCCCCGAGGGTTTGCTTGTGGTCGGGGGAGACTTTAATTCAGTAGTATCTGGGATGTGTGATCGTTACCCTCCCCGAGTTCTCGCTAAGCTCCAATCCTGGCTTGGGGACTTCATGGATGCACTGGGGCTGACCGATTGTTGGCGCTTACATCATCCTGGGCAACAACAGTATACCTTTCACTCTGGGGCCCACGGCAGCCTTTCGAGATTGGATTATGTTTTGATGCCCTCCTCCCAGACTTCCCGTATTGGGGAGGTGAAACATCTTGCCAGGGGTATTTCGGATCATTCCCCACTGTGGTTGGTTGTGAACGCACATGGGGGATCGGAGGGTCGAGTGGCCCCGATCAACCCATGGTACCTCCGTGATCCTAAGGTTAAAGCGGAGCTACTTAAGACAATTAATCAATACTTTGCCGAAAATGTGGGGTCAGTGTCCTCTTCTGTCTCCTTGTGGGAGGCGTACAAAACTGTAATTCGGGGGCAGGCCCTCTCGTCGATTGGCAATGTTAAGAGATGTAGACGAGAGGAGGTGGTTCGTCTTGAGACTGAAATTACCGTCCTTGAGGGAGAGTTTGCGGCTGGGGTCTCCCCTGAGAGGCTTCATCTGTTGGACCTAAAACAACATGAGTACAGGGCTCTGGTGACTGATGCAGCAAAGGAGATGAGTCGTGAACAGCAGGGACGTCTGTATGATGTGGGAGATAAGGCTGGGAAGTTGCTTGCTTGGTTGGATAGGAGAGAATGCGCGAGTCGAGTGGTTCCTGTTATAGTTGACGCGAATGGTGAAAATATCACGGACCCTGCCGGGATTGTTGAGAGGTTCGCCGATTATTTTCGGGTAGTGTACTCCCCTGTGTCCGATAGACCGGAGCAGGACTCCCACCTGCTTTTACGCGATATTTCGCTACCATGCTTGTCTGATTCTGTGAGGGCCCCGCTGGAAGCTCCGCCCACGGCGGATGAGGTTGCGACCGCTATCCGTTCGATCCGCTCCGGGAAGGCCTCGGGCCCTAATGGGCTCCCTATAGAACTTTACAAGCTCCGTCCGGATGTGCTGGCACCATATATGCGATCTATGTTTTTGGAATCACTGGCGGAAGGGTTTCTTCCTCCTGACCAGAGATTGGCTTCCATAGTGGTTATTCATAAAGAGGGTAAGCCACGTGACCGCTGCGAATCATACAGGCCTATTTCCCTAATAAATGCTGAACCCAAGATCCTGGCCAAAGTTCTTGCTAATCGTCTGGTGGCTGTTATAGGCGATCTGGTTCATCCGGACCAGTCCGGGTTTATACCACATCGCAATACGACACTTAATCTTCGGCGCTTGCATGGAGTCCTCGCGCGAGCGGGGACATTGAGAGAGTCGGCCATCTTGGCGTCTTTGGACGCCATCATGGCGTTTGACACGATTGAATGGCCCTATCTTTGGGCAGTCCTTTCCAAATTCGGGTTTGGGCCCACCTTTATTCGTTGGGTTTGATTGCTTTATGCTGCTCCCTTAGCCCAGGTAGTGGTGAATGGACGTGTCTCGGCCTCCTTTGCTCTCGGTAGAGGTACGCGCCAGGGCTGTCCGCTGTCCCCACTCTTGTTTGCCCTTGCTTTGGAGCCACTGGCGGCTTGGCTGCGATGGGAACCATCCATGAAGGGCATTCGATGGTCTCCGGAATTTGAAGACCGTGTCTCTCTGTATGCAGATGATATCCTTTTGTATCTCACATCGCCCCGGAAGTCGTTAATCGTCCTTTTCGACGTTTTGACTTCTTTCCGTAAAAATTCCGGCTTAGTTATAAATTGGTCTAAATCTTGCGTTTATGTTCTCTCCGGTGATACTCCTCTCCTGCCCCGTGATTGTCCTATTCCGGTGGTAATGGATGGTTTCAAATATTTGGGAATCTTTGTCACCTTGGACCCCACACTTCGATATGAGCGCAATCTGCTGCCCCCTCTCAGACGCCTTCGGGCGGATGTCGGGACTTGGAGCAGACTCCCCCTTTCTCCCTTGGGACGAGCTGCGTTGTTTAAGATGATGTCGCTCCCCCGATTCCTTTATGCGCTTCAAAACACGCTTGATGTAGTGCCGGCTGATTATTTTCGTGAGATTGAGAGTCTACAGCGGCAATTGTTATGGGGGGGCCGTCCTCGCATCGCCCTCTCGAAGCTTACACTCCCTTGGTACGATGGCGGCATCGCTCTCCCGGACATTCGTCGCTATTACTGGGCCTCTCAACTGGGGGCCATCAACCATGGCACCTACACTCCCCCACTAAACCCGGCTTTTGCGATGGACAGATGGTTGCTACCTGGCGGGGACTACAATAGGGCTCTATATGCGAAATCAGCTGGCGAACCTCTTACGGGCCCCACCAAAACAGCAGTGCAGGTGTGGCGTAGAGCTACGGCGGCCACGGGATGGGCCGATAGGCCGACCCGGGCTACCCCACTATATGCTTCGGATAAACTGGGCTCCCTTTGGCAATCGAAGGGATTTGATCGGTGGGACATGATTGGGATCAATAGGGTAGATGGCGTATGGATCAAGGGCAGGGTCAAGACGTTTGAGGAATTGAAAGTTGAGTATGGGCTGAATGATAAGGAATTCTTCAGATATGCGCAAGTCCGGCATGCGGTCTTGTCTGTTTTTCCACTAGGCTCGGACGTGCCAGAGGCATCCCCGCTCGAGGATCGGATTCTGGATGGTCACGTTCCTGATAGCACGATCTCGCTAATTTATAAAAAGTTGATCAATACCAGGACTGATCTACTAGATAGTCTTCGAGGGTTGTGGACCAGAGATGGTCTAGAACTCAATGATGAGGACTGGCAGTCCGCTATTTCTTCCCCGAAGGAAGTGGCTATCCCGGCACGTCTTCGGTTCGTTCAACTGAAAATTTTGCATAGGGTGTATGTGACTGGCCCACGTCTGGTTCGAATGGGATTTTCGATGGATGGATTGTGCAGGCGCGGATGCGGTATGGTGGCTACGTTCCTTCATATTATCTGGGAATGCCCTGCTGTGATACGTTATTGGAACCGCGTGCATGAAGTAATGAGTGAGGTCACGGGAGTGCGATTAATGCCTGAAGCGCGAAGATGCTTGTTGAATGTCTGGGAACCGAATGACTACAATCAAGCGCAGCTCCGTTGGGCGACCTTGGGCAACATGGTAGCCAAGCGTGATAGTGCCCAATTGTGGGGCGCTCAGAAGCCTCCGACACTTCTGGGGTGGACACAAAACATGGATTGGTGCATGTTTCGAGAAAAAACTGTGTATGTTTCCCGTGGCAGACCAGGCAAGTGGGGGAAAGTGTGGACCCAATGGAACGTATACCGTGGAGATATATGTACTCCCCCACTGTCGAAATTTGATGATGATTTGTCTTCCTCCCAACCTGACGTTTCCTCCGCAGGACTATAGTTGTTTTGTATATATTTTGGTCTCCTTTCCCCCCCCTCTCCTCCCCCCCCAATTATTGATTGCACTGCCGCTTGATTCCTCTACGTACCCCCCCACAGACCACGTGATGACCCATTTTACTGTACTGCCTTGTTTTGTATTGTTCTTTTGTTTTAAAAACAATAACAAGTTTTCAAAAAAAAAAAAATAATAATAATATTCCAACATTTATTTATTTAAAGGTTTTATATAGCGCTGGCTAGACCCGGGGGTATCAGAGCGCTTTACATGAGTATGAATATAGTACAGGAATAAAGACAGTTGTTCATAACATGAAATTCAAACAGGGTTAGACTAAAAAGGGCAAATAGAATAAATACAACATTAAATCAGTGTGCTTTTGATCTCTTTATTAATTTTAGACATCAGTTGATCTTGTTCCCCTGATGTAGCGCTTTAAGCCATCCTATAAGCTAACTGGGGAAGTGGAAACATTTATATTTTCGTGAGCAAATAATTCTGTATCTTTGTCAGGTGCCTTAACTTCCGGCTCCTTTTCCAGAAGTTTGTGTTTTATGCGAGTTATATCTCACATGATTGGTGCATTTTGCAGTGTAACTGGTATTGTAGCATAGTCTGATATAACTATTGGGTAAATTGAGGAGTATATTGCCATCTGGAGTAGGATGGTGTCAACAAGTAAGTACTCAATGCACTCATAACTTAGTTGTGGTGGAGAAAAGAAAGTAAAGTTGTTAGGATTGGGAAGTCTCCAAGCATCAATGACTTTATGATCTGGACAGAAATTTCTCATAGCTTTATGTGCTTTGATTAGTCAAGTTTTTCAAGTTTTTATTTATTATGATAAAGGAACTCTTTACGAGGTCCACATAAAAACCAAAGTATACATACAAAGCAAAATGCATAAAATATCCTTTTAACACAAAGAATAAAATAAAAATTGACGTATTAATACAAGTCCAAAAAGCATTTAAAGAAGCCATATAATTTGAAACAGAACATTTCATTAGGAGGGTTAATCAAGGCCGCCTGAAATGACAAGGCTGAAAGAATATTAAGTTGTAGGCAAATTGGACGTAACCATCTACGCCTGGAAGGCATCAGGGCTGGACAAACAAAAATAACATGATTTAAGTCCTGGTCATGCATCTTACAAAGATCACAGAGTGGTGAATGACCATACCATCTGGCATAAAGAACTTTCAGCGGAAGCAGATTTTGTCTTATTAAGTACATTAAGCGACGAGCGCCATGAGAGATGTTCCAGTACATATAAGGCTGAGCTTTCCGCAAGATACATGACTCAATAACAGGAGTACAACCTTTTTTTAACAGCCGGGAATCTCTATCCTGAGAAAACCCCAGTTCCCATGTGGAAGATTTCAAAATATTTTTTAATTGGTAAGAGGATAAAGAAAATAAGGTTTCTTCATCCAATTTCAATTGTGCCACAGCAAATCTGAAGTTTTTTACAATCAAGGAATGTTCATTGAGATTTCCCAGCAATTCATTTTTTATAAGATATCTCAAGGTATTAGACTCACTTTTTGCTATGCCTACTACCCAACGTATGGAGCCGGCCAAGCCTTGAGCCCAGCTACTGCGTATACCAAGTTCCTGTCTCAGGGAAGCAGTTGAATTTGCTGTACTGACAGATAATAAGCTACGCAAAATTTTCCCTTCCACGGAGTTTAAAAAACTCCATTTATTTAGATTTATTAACTCTAAACCGTATAACAGGGAGGCAGGGACTTTCGCTCTAAATACTTCTAAAAGAATAGAAAAATGCCTTCTACCTGTAGCTTTATACAAGGCTACTAAACTCTTTCCCTGGGAAATAGCCTTTCGGGAGTTATTGTCTATATGAGCTTTGTCACTTAGGTTGTTTGTGACAATTTTACCAAGGAAGGAGTATGATTTCACAGTTTCCAGTTTTTGCTCCCCCACAACCCAAGGAAAGTTAAGGAATTTAGGTTTCTTCCTGCCGGAGAAACACATCACTTTGCTTTTTGCCGTATTTATCAATAGGTAATGGTTTTCAGCGTATTCAGACAGCGCTTGCAAGCGATTATTTAAGCCCTTCGGGGTAAGATCCAAAATCAGGATGTCATCAGCATACATAAGGCATGCAATTGGAACTCCACCCAAGGACGGTGCAATACCAGCGCAAGCTGAAAGGGCAACAGGTAAATCAACTGTATAAAGGGAAAACAGCAAAGGAGCCAAAAGGCAACCTTGCTTTAACCCATTAGAGGTAAAAATTATTTTAGATAGGTCACGTTCACCTCCCAGTAGAACTCTGCACCAAGTATCTGAATAGAGTGCACGAATTAATTTAATAAGAAAGGGGGGCATACCTAAATCAAATAGCTTTCTCCACAGCAATATTCTATCCACTTTATCGAATGCGGTGGAGAAATCAATAAAAGCACCATAAACCTGCCCACCACGGACTTTAACATATTTTTCTGTGATAACTTGTAGTGCCGTCAGGTTATCTAGAGTTCCGTGATTTTGTCTGAAACCTGTTTGTTCAATAGGTAAGATTTTAAATTCAATTACCCATTGGTTCATTAAAATAAGAATACATTTTGCGAAAACCTTACCAATGGCGTCAAGCAAAGCGATTTGACGATAATTTTGAGGAAGATCTCTTGCCCCTTTTTTATATAAGGGAACAATGATACTTCCTTTCCAGGAGGGGGGGACTGTTCCACTAGAGAAACAAAATTTAAACACTGGAAAAAGGATCTTGCTCCAGAGTTCACTCTGTTGTTTTAATACTGAGATGGGAACTTTATCTGGCCCCATCGCACCAGAGGAACGCATGTTCATAATAGCAAATTCAATTTCCTTTTCCGAGGGACAATCAAATACGCGTGTAACATCATTAGATTCCACCATATATATTTGTGAATTATTGTTACCATACAATTTCTCAATATATTGAACCCAAATCTGTTCCTCAATGGCAATCGGAGTGGCACTGGCTCTGGTCCCACAACCCCTGCCAATTAAAGACCAGAAAGTTTTAGCTTGGCCGTTGTAAGAAGCTTTCCTCAGTTGTATCCAAAGAGAGTCTTCCTTATTGCGTTTTAAACGGGCCTTAAGCCTAACTCTCCTTCTTTTTAAAATGGACAATTTATGCTTGGCTTCTTGGGTAAATGATAAATATTGCCCCCTTATTACTTTATTTATTTCTATATTTATAGCTCGCAGAGGATGAGTAACTGCAAGCGATTTTTCCACACCAAGTTTCTTCTTCGCTATAAAAGTTACCCATTCTAAAAAGTTAGCAAAACCCAACAGCTCTCTCCCTTCCCAAAGAAATAAACTCTTGACAGTTTGATTCAAAAGGGACACCAGGCTTTCAAAAGAGCGAAAATTCCAGAAACATTTCCCTGAATTAGAGTCGAAATTCACCAGATCCCTATCCATGCTCCAAGAGTCCACTTTCGGAAGACTGACAGAGACTGTAAGCAACAACGCATTATGGTCACTAAGATTAGACTCAATGACTTTCATATTTTTCAGCTTGGGAAATAAAGCATAATCTGCCATAACATAATCAATGATAGATTTTCCCTTATTTGATTTATGCGTAAAAGCTGCCGGGGTGTCAGAAGGGAGCCTCCCATTTACTATTAAACAGTCAACTTTATGTAGGCCTTCTAGGACAAGTTTGCCTCTTTTATTAGTTTTAATTTTAACAGGGAACTGGGCCGATGGTATATTCAGAGATTCTTCCCTAAGTTTGTTTCTGAATAAAGCTAGCCCACAATTGGATATATTACAATTCAAATCCCCAAACAATAATACAAAGGGAGACGGGACAGCATCCATTGTTACATTTAAGAAGGAAAACAATGTTTTCAAACCGTCATTAAAACAGCGATTTGGGGGAATATAGATGTTTATTATTACCAGCGATCTGTTGGGGCAATCCTCAAATACATCTTTTAAGGTTATTGCCTGGAACAAATTCCCCGGATCGAGATAATGAGAATAATTCCATTTTATTCTATTTGTTAACAAGCATGCTATTCCTCCCTTTGCATGGCCTCTTCTAGAAGAGGTTGCACTCTTTTCCAAGACGAAATAATCCTTTTCTAGAGCTATTCTACCTTCCACCCATGTTTCTTGTAAACAGATTATATCCGCCTTGTGTGAATACAAAAAACCTAGTTTCTCCTTATAATCTTTAAAACCTGCTGTATTCCACGAGATGAGCTTTAGGTCTCTGTTAAAAATTTGAATTCGGTTTGGGGCAGGAAGCAGATTTACTTGCTAAGACTCCAGGTAACCAACTCCATTTGGACTGATCATCCTTCAGCGTTTGTTTAAAAGGAGGGTTTTTATATGACACCTGCCTTTCATTCCTGGACACACATATTTTTAAATCCTCTGATCCAGAGCTAGACCAATCCGACAACTTCAAACCCATAATGGGGGAGGATGACAAATTGGAGAAGGCACATTGATTTCGTTTTTCCCCAAAGTATGGCATAACATCTATTCCTCTAATTTGTAATTCCGCAGCCCACTGTAGAATAAGATTTAACACTACTTTAGAATGGAATTTCACCCTTGTGGATCTCCCTAACAAAGAGTTAAGAAGGAATACTACATCCAAATCAGATGTTTGAATTAATTTTAAACCTTCAATCTCTTTGAAACAAATAAGTAAGGCAGATCTATTTAGAATTAAGTCAGTATCAAATAAGGGAAAAAACTCGAGAAAAAAAAGTATCTACAATTATTTTTTCCTTGGGAGGAATGACTAAAATTGGGGGTGCCTCTAGGAGAGGCCGTGCTGACGGATTAAAAGAGGAAAGAGAAGGATTACCAGAAGGGGAAGTGACCTTGGGAACATCTTGAAAAGGCATTGCTGAGGGATTGAGACAGGAAAGGAAAGGATTAACCGCGGGTGAAATGACCTTGGGGAGAAAAGGATTAGTGGAACTTATGGTACCTAATCCTGTAGACATGAGTTCCACTTTAGGAGAGGTTATCATGTCTTCCTGAGGGGCAGACAACTGCACCACCTGAGGGGAATCTTCTAAAATTGGTTCCACACTTTTATCAAATAAAAGTTTTCTCTGTCTTTTTTTAGAGAATCTTCGAATAGGTTTTCTCTTCTTTATTCTAATCTTTTTATGTTTCGAGGGAATCGATTTGTCAACCATACCAGTATTTGCCATAAAAATATCCTCATTTTTTGACTGTACAGAAAATATAGGGAAAAGAGAGGGAGTTTCAATTTTATGGTTGGCAGGGGACATGGAGACTACCTCTATCTTATCACTAATAGAAGCTATGCAATTAGCACCAGCCGAAACCGCCTTAAAGATCTTAAGATCAGCTGGTAATGCTACTGGATTCATAGCTTTTTGGCCATCCTTGAGGAGAGGAAGTCGAGCGTAATCCAATTCTACTTGAGCACTTGGAGAACTCTTTTTGGGGATCTCCATCCGGTTAACAAGCGTATGAGGGCAATCAGACACTGGACCGTTCTTACTTTGCAAAAGCACTTTCAAGATTTGAGTTACCGTGTCAAAAATACACTCAGAACCTCCAACGAATTTTTCAAGTAGGCTCAGAATTGAAGCTAATATAGATTCCAAAGAAAATAACGAATTGGAAATTAACCTCCCATCAATACTTGGAGACCCCTCAGCTAAATTGTTCAAAATAGGGCCAGAACAAGAAGTAAAATTTAATTGAGCAGGGGAAAAATCCAATTCATTAGAGGGTGTACTACTTAAAGGACCCGTGCTAGAAATATTTATAACTTCATTTGAATTAGGGATACCCCTAGATTTCCCCTGCAGGGATATCATCCGATCCTTGTGAGCTGTTAAATCAATGTCAGGTAATGTAAAGTCACTTTCTAGGACGGGCAGGTTAACTGGCTTAACTGACAAAGGGCTAGTGTTCACTATAACTTTGGGAACTTCCCTAAGAGACTCTTGGGAGGGAATAATACTATCGAATTTCAAAACCTTACCACCCGCAGACTCAAAAGGAGAGTTCTGTCCCAGCTGTAAGTCATTTGAAATCAAGCATGAACCCCTTACTATTTGGGGCTAAGAGGAATTAACAGAGATTGACTAGGAACCAAACTCAGACAAGAGGAAACATTAATAACCATATTAGCGGCTTCTGGAACATTATAATCAGGACCCTCGCTCGGAGGTTGCAACTCAAATGACTTGTCTTTCCCTTTATCCCATAGGTTGAAAAGCTGACACTGGCCTTTCAGTTGAATAGAGGACGTGATTTTATTGCGTAAAGGGTTAGATTTCGTTTTAGACCCAGATTTCCCTACTAAGAGGCGACCCGAACGCAGTTTTTTAGCCGTCATGAGATAAATGTACAGAAGATAAAAATAGGGTTAAAACTCCCCAAAGTGCAATATTAGCCTGTAAGAGAAAATAACAAACAACAGTAAACCAAAAATCAAAGGGAGGGGGCCCAGCCCAGCCTACTTCAGCCTCTGACGGCCTCAGACGGTCCCGCCCTTGTCCCGGGCTTCTCCCGGCGGGCTCCCGCGCGCTCCCGCGTTGCGGTACCAAGTGGGAGATTTATAGCTGCGCTGAGGCGGGGGAGGAGCCAGCAGGGAGAGCGGGTCAGCTGGTGAAGATGCCGAGGGTCAGGCGCTCCTGGGACTAGTAGTCCTGCGCCTCCCCTCGCTCGCAGCCCTGCTCTCACCACCGCCTCAGGAGCTGGATCACAAGAGATTGAAGCAGACTTTCCACTCTGCAGCACAGCGCACTTGCAACAGCGCCGTCCAAGTTGACCAGAACGATGCGGGACCCGCGGAGCGGGTTCCGCGAGGAGTGGGGTTAAAAACAACAGGAAGAGCGAGTCCTTCGTGCTCGCGGACCAATTCTCCTTCAGCGTTTTTTAAAATTAGCAACAGGTGAGCAATCCGACAAAGAAACTGACGTGCTGCCTTTTAGCTGCGCTGAGGCGGGGGAGGAGCCAGCAGGGAGAGCGGGTCAGCTGGTGAAGATGCCGAGGGTCAGGCGCTCCTGGGACTAGTAGTCCTGTGCCTCCCCTCGCTCGCAGCCCTGCTCTCACCACCGCCTCAGGAGCTGGATCACAAGAGATTGAAGCAGACTTTCCACTCTGCAGCACAGCGCACTTGCAACAGCGCCGTCCAAGTTGACCAGAACGATGCGGGACCCGCGGAGCGGGTTCCGCGAGGAGTGGGGTTAAAAACAACAGGAAGAGCGAGTCCTTCGTGCTCGCGGACCAATTCTCCTTCAGCGTTTTTAAAATTAGCAACAGGTGAGCAATCCGACAAAGAAACTGACGTGCTGCCTTTTAGCTGCGCTGAGGCGGGGGAGGAGCCAGCAGGGAGAGCGGGTCAGCTGGTGAAGATGCCGAGGGTCAGGCGCTCCTGGGACTAGTAGTCCTGCGCCTCCCCTCGCTCGAAGCCCTGCTCTCACCACCGCCTCAGGAGCTGGATCACAAGAGATTGAAGCAGACTTTCCACTCTGCAGCACAGCGCACTTGCAACAGCGCCGTCCAAGTTGACCAGAACGATGCGGGACCCGCGGAGCGGGTTCCGCGAGGAGTGGGGTTAAAAACAACAGGAAGAGCGAGTCCTTCGTGCTCGCGGACCAATTCTCCTTCAGCGTTTTTAAAATTAGCAACAGGTGAGCAATCCGACAAAGAAACTGACGTGCTGCCTTTTAGCTGCGCTGAGGCGGGGGAGGAGCCAGCAGGGAGAGCGGGTCAGCTGGTGAAGATGCCGAGGGTCAGGCGCTCCTGGGACTAGTAGTCCTGCGCCTCCCCTCGCTCGCAGCCCTGCTCTCACCACCGCCTCAGGAGCTGGATCACAAGAGATTGAAGCAGACTTTCCACTCTGCAGCACAGCGCACTTGCAACAGCGCCGTCCAAGTTGACCAGAACGATGCGGGACCCGCGGAGCGGGTTCCGCGAGGAGTGGGGTTAAAAACAACAGGAAGAGCGAGTCCTTCGTGCTCGCGGACCAATTCTCCTTCAGCGTTTTTAAAATTAGCAACAGGTGAGCAATCCGACAAAGAAACTGACGTGCTGCCTTTTAGCTGCGCTGAGGCGGGGGAGGAGCCAGCAGGGAGAGCGGGTCAGCTGGTGAAGATGCCGAGGGTCAGGCGCTCCTGGGACTAGTAGTCCTGCGCCTCCCCTCGCTCGCAGCCCTGCTCTCACCACCGCCTCAGGAGCTGGATCACAAGAGATTGAAGCAGACTTTCCACTCTGCAGCACAGCGCACTTGCAACAGCGCCGTCCAAGTTGACCAGAACGATGCGGGGTTAAAAACAACAGGAAGAGCGAGTCCTTCGTGCTCGCGGACCAATTCTCCTTCAGCGTTTTTTAAAATTAGCAACAGGTGAGCAATCCGACAAAGAAACTGACGTGCTGCCTTTTAGCTGCGCTGAGGCGGGGGAGGAGCCAGCAGGGAGAGCGGGTCAGCTGGTGAAGATGCCGAGGGTCAGGCGCTCCTGGGACTAGTAGTCCTGCGCCTCCCCTCGCTCGCAGCCCTGCTCTCACCACCGCCTCAGGAGCTGGATCACAAGAGATTGAAGCAGACTTTCCACTTTGCAGCACAGCGCACTTGCAACAGCGCCGTCCAAGTTGACCAGAACGATGCGGGACCCGCGGAGCGGGTTCCGCGAGGAGTGGGGTTAAAAACAACAGGAAGAGCGAGTCCTTCGTGCTCGCGGACCAATTCTCCTTCAGCGTTTTTAAAATTAGCAACAGGTGAGCAATCCGACAAAGAAACTGACGTGCTGCCTTTTAGCTGCGCTGAGGCGGGGGAGGAGCCAGCAGGGAGAGCGGGTCAGCTGGTGAAGATGCCGAGGGTCAGGCGCTCCTGGGACTAGTAGTCCTGCGCCTCCCCTCGCTCGCAGCCCTGCTCTCACCACCGCCTCAGGAGCTGGATCACAAGAGATTGAAGCAGACTTTCCACTCTGCAGCACAGCGCACTTGCAACAGCGCCGTCCAAGTTGACCAGAACGATGCGGGACCCGCGGAGCGGGTTCCGCGAGGAGTGGGGTTAAAAACAACAGGAAGAGCGAGTCCTTCGTGCTCGCGGACCAATTCTCCTTCAGCGTTTTTAAAATTAGCAACAGGTGAGCAATCCGACAAAGAAACTGACGTGCTGCCTTTTAGCTGCGCTGAGGCGGGGGAGGAGCCAGCAGGGAGAGCGGGTCAGCTGGTGAAGATGCCGAGGGTCAGGCGCTCCTGGGACTAGTAGTCCTGCGCCTCCCCTCGCTCGCAGCCCTGCTCTCACCACCGCCTCAGGAGCTGGATCACAAGAGATTGAAGCAGACTTTCCACTCTGCAGCACAGCGCACTTGCAACAGCGCCGTCCAAGTTGACCAGAACGATGAGTGGGGTTAAAAACAACAGGAAGAGCGAGTCCTTCGTGCTCGCGGACCAATTCTCCTTCAGCGTTTTTAAAATTAGCAACAGGTGAGCAATCCCTAATTTCCCTGATTAGTCTAAATTTGGAATTTGGGTGTCTAGCAAGGATTTGGACCATGGGAAGATTTAAATTGCCCCCGCAATGATAGATGCACTGGGCGGTAAGAGGGCCAATTCTGAGTTTACGGACCATCAGAATTGCTGATTATCTGCACCTGGGCCGTAAATATTTAAAGCAGAGAGTTTGCTCTTTTCATGTTTTAATCCTGTAACAAGCTATCTAACTTCTTTATCTTGTTCTATAGGGATGCTCGTGAGTCGTTAATTTTTAGTTAAGTGTGATAACCCAAATTCCTTTTTTTAATTTCAGAACATTTTATTGGCATTTTTAAATGAGGCATGCATATTCCATTACAGGCATGCAGTATCCAAGAAAAACCAAAACAGGCCACAGGTACAGTCTGCCAGCGATGGTTACAGAGAGTGCATGCCAATCTATATAAAATTTACCTGTTACCCCCCCCTCTCTATACATCGTCTACTTGTTTGACAACTTCCCCCCATCTTCTGCCAACACCAACTGCAGAAAAGAAAACCGTCCCGTGCACCTGTATACCCTGGCTGGTCCCATCCATGGCCGTCTCCAGAATCGCTGACACCCCGTTTGTGTCAGTGGAAAATATCCAGAACCTTCCAGCATGGCGTGAGGGGTAGAGTAGGCGGTCTTCCACTCAAGTGTTTAACTAATGAGCTCCATTTTATTTCAAAGGCCAAGTGGGACCCCTGCATGTTTTTAGTCTGGCACTCTATAGCCAGAATAGCCCACAACCTCTGGTACCACTGTATGAGGCAGTGGTGGGCATTATGTTTCTTTCCAGTGGTAGGCTATCGTTAAGTTTGCAGCTCAAGTCTTTGTAGGCACATATGTCATTCATCTTTGAACATTTGTGTCATATTGAGGTCCTTCTGGTCGAGGAGCATCACTCCTGATGCAGTGGGTATCGGAAAGGTTAGGACCTTCTGGAGCAGCTTAGATACATCTTCCCATAATGATCAGAGCACTGGAAATTCTCACCATATATAGAGTGCATTACATATAGCCCCATACCTCCTCCTGCACCTATGAACGCCATTATCGTACATGCGGTGTAGCTTATGAGGTGTGCTGTGCCTTCCATACCATACTTTGTAATGTATTTCCCGCCCAAGGGAGGAGGTAGAGGGTGTCTCTCTGAAACGTATCTCATCTTTTCTGTATCACTTCTATTCCCAGCCTTTGTACCCATTCTCTATTGTGTCGCCACGACTATGGGTTGCCATGTGCCAGAGGAGTTTATACAGCATCGAGATGGTGCCCTGTTTGCCAGTTAGATTAAGGAACTGCTGTTCAAACTGTGGTTTAGCTCTAAAGGCCCCTGATGGAGCAAGGATTCGCACATGAAGCAACTTGCTTGTATTCATGAACCTCGAATAACGATTAATAAAGTAACCAACATGTTTGTCTTACTAATTTCGCATATTATACATCAACATGGGGTGTCCGAGTGAAGCTTGCTTATGTGTTTACTAATCCTAATACGCTTGCATCTAATATGGCTGCTGCTACGCGAGGGTTTCTATTGCGCATGCGTCTGTCATACTCACGTGACATGAAGTGGTTGTTATTTTGGAGGGAATCTGCCGCTTCTGCGCGCTAGTGTTGATATGGCTGCCTTATGTTCTCACATGCGAGAAGCTTGTAATGCTGCTTTTTGCTAAGCTGTTCGTTCTGCCTAATCTTAATGCTATAGTTAAATTTAAGATAATGGGTATAGAGTAGAAATACATGGTATACAGTATATTCATTTATTGTGTGTTCTAAAACTGTTTCTTTTCCATTTCATGTCGCATTTTGGAAACTGGCCTGGCTTATAATGCTGTACTCCATATTTGTTGAAACTGCGACTGTGCGAAAATCTCAAGTCTCTGGAACAGTGACCTTTGGACTATGGCCAAGGAACTGACTGACTAGAAGATGCTCATGGGAACGCGCACTTATGAACTCAAATTTATACAATGTTTAAACAATGTATTTGTCAATAGAACATCCATTGTTAGGCGGGATAAACCCTCATGAGAACCTGAATTTGATGGGAGGGTACGTAAATTTGAATAAGAAATGGTAAAAGTCTCAAATTTGGTGTGGTGTGACGACCTCTCCTCCTCCTTTGTCCAATCGAAATTGGGGATTCCTACACTCGCAACATTGGGGGGTGGTACACTGACCTGGAAAATAGTATAACTAGTGTAGGTTTAGCTAGAGAAATTGTCCGACTTGTCCAAATAGCTAACCTGTCACTGACCCAACGCACTCAATAGGTGACTAAGAGCAGAGGGCTGCGGAGCACTCTGTCAGAAGATTCGCTGACCCAATCGGGGTTCGGGAAGCTGAGGTGCTGGCAAAGCACTTTGTTGGTGAAATCGATAACCCAATCGGGGTTTGGCTGATAACTTGCAGAGAGGGTGTAGCGCAGGCATTGCAACTGAACTGCGGGTGCTGGTCTTAACCTTTGGTGGTCCGGTCCTGATCAAAATCTGGTTTATCCTGTCCTGATTCTGATCTGCACCTGCTGGCCTACGGGCAACTGCAACCTTTGGGGTTCTTCTGTCTTTTCAACTGACCCTTGGCCAGGGTTGGTCTTCACACCATTCTAGGTAAATATAAATCTGTGTGGGTATCGTCATTATATTTTGCGTCCTTTTCTTTACCCTCCCAAATTTGCTAAAGCTTTGAATACATATATTCCTTGTTTTTTATCCTTCCCTTAGTAAATGATAAATTTGTGTTTTGCTGTTTCCAAAAGTATGTTCCACTTTCTTACCCTCCTTTAGATTATGCTAAACGTTCTCATGATTGCATAATATGTTTTCTTGATTCTCTTTACCCTCCCTTTTGAGAATACTTAAGTTTGGTTATTTGATTTAATAGTGTGTTCCATTTTCTTACTGTTATGCTGGATGTCCTCGGGATCGTTTTGTAGTATTATGTTCCACCTCTAAATCTAGCCAATGACTGAGTTGCTGTAATAGCACAGTACATTGGAAGGATTAAGTGGGGGAGTAATGGGGTTTAGGAAAGGGAAGGAAAGGAAGGGAACAGCAGGGAGGGAGATCTGGAAAACACAAAGAGAGCGTATATCATGAAAACCTTGACACTCTAATTGCAATGCTCATACTGTAACTCCTCACTTAACACCTTATGTATTCTAAATACCTGAAAAGCAAAATACACTCCAGTGGAGAAGTAGGTGATGGTTGATAGTGTAGATGATGGTATTAAGGGCGTTGCTGCAGTAATACAAAACCAACATATACATATAACAACCACTATTAGAAGCATATAAAACAAGACATCAAGGAGAGGACAATGATGCATGAACATAGCCCTAACTCACTCCTTATACGCTTCACAGGGATTGAGTGTAGCCCACTACCACTCGTGAAGAACCCCTGTTAATAAAGGGAGCCAGAGGAGGAGGAGCTTCGCGCGCACCCAAGATGGTCGCGTGAGCACAGGGCTCCCGGACCCTCGCCACCTCCATCGACTATCCTGTAATTTATCCTGATTCGGACGACGGGTGTTTATTGGCACAGTTCTGCTGCTCATTTATTTGTTTCAGCAAACTTTTTTGGACTTCGGGGTCCAGAGCTACAGACTTTCGCAGTTTTCTGGCCTGCTCCAGGGTGACGCCCCGCGCTATCTTGTCTCGCTTGCCGTCCAGTAAGTGAACAACAACGGACTGCCAGACTTGCGTGGGCAGGCGACAGCTTTCGGTTTCGATTCCTGTCCGGAGCTCAACCTGACTTTGTTGGCTCCGTGGACGGCCGGACGCTCCTACACCCTTGGTCTCTCCGCTCCTGCTACCGATCTGTGGCGGCTTCCGGATCTGAGACTGGCACCACCTTCGCCCCTTTTGGTCCTATATTTGCCTCCGCAGTCACCATTTTTACCCGTCAACAGGCGACCCGTGCGGGTCCAGGATCCAAGATGGCCACCAAGCCTGAGAGTTGGAAGCGCGGGCCTAAACCGGGCGTTCGAGGGAGTGCTCTGCAAACAAACATTATGGACCGGTACACTCTAGCTAAGGGA
This sequence comes from Lissotriton helveticus, assembly GCF_964261635.1. NCBI lineage: Eukaryota > Metazoa > Chordata > Amphibia > Caudata > Salamandridae > Lissotriton > Lissotriton helveticus. The sequence continues at coordinate 734,082,718 of NC_136070.1, forward strand.
TCGCCGGGAGCAGTCGCTAAACCCTCGACGACAATGCCGGAGGACTCGCCGATTGAAGATGAGCCCTCGCTGCGAGATCTCATGGGTGCCATCACCGGTATGAAGGCCTCATTGGGGCAACAATATGAGGCCTTGACTCTCAAACTGGATACGGTGGCGATTGATGTCAATCTGATCAGGGCGGACTTGGCGAAGACAAACGAAAAGGTCAAATCCCTGGATCTTAAAACCTCTAGCCTGGTCACCGATGTCTCTGAATTACAGGCTGAAGTCGGGACTCTGAGGAAAGCCAATGATTATTACTCTGGGCGCCTAGAGGACTATGAAAGCCGTGCCAGGCGCAATAACATCCGCCTGATTGGGGTCCCGGAATCATCGACTGCTGCCTCGACGGACCTATTGGTGGAAGACCTGGTGCTGAATCACTTGGCGCCCAAGGGTCTCAGCAAGTTCTTCGCTGTAGAACGTGCACATAGGATCCCCGGCGGCACACCTAAATCGGGTGCGAACCCTCGACCCATCATTGCGAGGATCTTTCATTTCCGGGACAGAGACGCTATCCTGCAGGCTTCGCGGCAGTCTGGTCCCATTGCCTTTGAGAACCCTACTGTCAGCTTCTATCCGGACTTTACACAGCAGGTCCAGAAACAGGGGCTGGGGTTCCAAGGGGTCAAGAAGAGACTCCGGGAAAGGTCTATGAAGTATGCCATGCTCTTTCCGGCCCGTCTGCGGGTGGTACATAGGGATCGTACTTTTTTCTTCGACCATCCTGGGGTCGTGAGTGACTGGCTTGACACGCTGCCTACGGAACCTGAACTTTTTGAGGCCTCTGGCAAGTCGGATCGGGCGGAAGGTGGCCCGACAGAGCAGGAGTAGCTGTTGACTTTGACCCCGTACCCTTCCCGTTGGCTTTGAACTGTGCTCTGTTGTGTTCTTAATGTTTGCAAGTAACAGTCTTTTTGGGGGTGGGTGGGGGGTGAACGGGTCCTTTCTCCTCCTGGGTTTTCTTTTCGTAGACTAGTTGGGTGGTTGGGCGACAGGCACACTGCAAGTTTATGGGGCTCTTTGGTCTTCAGCAGGGGTGCGGGGTGGGGGGTATAGTTGTTTTGACATTGTTGGGGGAACTGGGTTGTTTGTTTGAATTTTCTTGTTACTTGCAAGGCGAAGGAAGGGCGCACTCCTGTTTTTTGCGGTTGCTTTGGGTGTGGGGCGGGGGAGGGGCTGAACACGGGGATGGGCGGTAGGGGACTTCGGTTATTGTGTTGGAACGTGAACGGGTTGGGGGATGGCATTAAGAGGAGGGTGGTGTTGCAATTGCTGAAACGTTTGACTCCAGATGTCGTTTTACTGCAGGAGACTCATTTGCTCGGCAACAAGTGCTACGCTTTGAATAGGCGTGGTTACCGCCTTGTGGCGCACTCAGGTTTCACTTCGGGTTCTAGGGGGGCGGGCATTTTGGTTCGGACCTCCCTCCCCTTGGCCATTGATGATGTCATTCTGGATGATAAGGGACGATACGCCGCCATTGTGGGGCGCTGGGAGGGGAAGGTTCTTATTTTGATTTCTGTGTACGTGCCCCCGGGCCTCCAGGCCACCACATTTGCTGATCTGAGTGGACTTATCCTGGGTCTCCCCGAGGGTCTGCTTTTGGTTGGGGGTGACTTTAATGCAGTGGTATCGGGGATGCGTGATCGTCACTCTCCCAGGGAACTGCCGAAGGCCCAGACTTGGTTGAGTGACTTCCTGGAGACGCTGGGGCTCACTGATTGCTGGCGGTTGCTTCACCCAGGACAGTTGCAATATACCTATCATTCTGGTGCTCATGGTAGTCTCTCGAGGTTGGACCACGTATTACTGCCCTCGGCCCTTGCATCCCTCATACGGGAAGTCAAACATCTGGCACGGGGCATCTCGGACCATTCTCCTCTTTGGCTGGTGGTTGATGCACGGCAGGGTTCGGTGGGCCGAGTGGCTCCGATCAACCCCTGGTATTTGAAGGACCCCAGGGTCAGGGGTGAGCTGGTTAAAGCACATGATTGTTATTTTGAGGAAAATGTGGGTTCTGTTTCCTCCCCTAGTTTACTTTGGGAAGCTTACAAGACGGTCATTCGTGGCCAGGCCCTCTCACTGATTGGTAGCGTGAAGTTGGCCAACCGTGCTGAGATGGTTCGACTTGAGGGGGAGGTCACGGCCCTGGAGGAGCGCTTGGAATCTGGGGTTACCGCTGAGGGGTTACATCTACTGGAGTTGAAGCAACATGAATACAGGGCTCTGGTCACTGAAGCTGCTAGGGAAATGGGGAGGGAACAGCAGGGACGCTTGTACGATGTGGGTGATAAGGCTGGGAAACTGCTTGCCTGGTTGGATGAGAGGGAGAATGCAAGTCGTGTCGTCCCTGTGATTGTTGCGGAGAATGGAGAGTGCTGTACAGACCCTGTTGATATTGTTGCATGTTTTGCCGATCACTTCCGCGAGGTGTACTCCCAGGTGTCTGATCGGTCAGAGCAGGACTCCTGCTTGCTATTGCGTGATATTGCACTTCCCCGATTGTCTGACATTGATAGGGATGCTCTGGAGGCCCCGCCTACTGTGGACGAGATTGCCGCTGCTGTCCGTTCGGTCCGATCCGGCAAGGCCTCGGGCCCTAATGGGCTCCCCATTGAGCTATATAAACTGCGCCCGGATTCGCTAGCTCCTCATCTGCGCTCTATGTTTCTTGAGTCTTTGGAGGTGGGTTTTCTCCCGCCAGACCAGAGACTGGCCACTATTGTTGTCATCCACAAGGATGGTAAACCTCGGGATCGCTGTGCCTCTTTTCGACCCATTTCGTTGATTAACGCGGAACCTAAAATCTTGGCCAGGTTGCTGGCGACACGTTTGGCGACCGTTATTGGAGAACTGGTTCACCCTGATCAATCCGGCTTTATACCGCATCGTAACACGGCGCTTAACCTCCGAAGGTTGCATGGCGTCCTGGCACGGGCCGAGACGCTGCGTGAGCCCGCCATCTTGGCGTCCTTAGACGCTACGATGGCGTTTGACACAATAGAATGACCGTATTTGTGGGCGGTTCTTGCTAAGTTTGGTTTCGGTTCGGAGTTCGTTCGGTGGGTCAAATTGCTTTACGCCGGTCCCATGGCTCAGGTGGTGGTCAATGGTCGGGTCTCTGCGCCCTTTGCACTGAGCAGGGGGACGCGACAGGGCTGTCCCTTGTCCCCCTTGTTGTTTGCTCTCGCCTTGGAACCGCTGGCGGCCTGGTTGAGGTGGGAACCGTCCCTGACAGGCATTAGGTGGAATTCGGAGTTTGAGGACCGTGTATCTCTCTACGCTGATGATATTCTGCTCTATCTTACATCACCCCGTAAATCCCTCATTGTACTGTTTGATGTCTTAACGTCCTTCCTCAAAAACTCGGGTCTTGTCATCAACTGGTCGAAGTCCTGTGTGTACGTCCTGTCTGGTGCCGCCCCCCTTCTGCCAAGTGGTTGTCCTATCGCGATTGTGAAAGATGGCTTTAAATACCTGGGCATTTTTATCACGCTGAGCCCTGCACTGCGGTTTGACCGTAACCTACTGCCCCCTCTTCAGCGCCTTCGGGCGGATGTGGTCACTTGGGGGAAACTTCCTCTCTCTCCCCTGGGTAGAGCGGCATTGTTTAAGATGATGTCACTGCCCCGCTTCCTCTACGCTTTGCAAAACACACTTGACGTCGTCCCGGCTACATACTTCCGTGAGGTTGAAAGTTTACAGAGGCAACTGGTGTGGGGGGGTAGGCCCCGGATCGCCATTGCTAAATTGTCGCTCCCGTGGTACGATGGTGGAATTGCTTTGCCTGATATCCGTCGCTATTATTGGGCGTCTCAACTGGGGGCGATAAATCATTGCATGTATGGCCCTTTGCCGAATCCGGCCTTCGAGATGGACAAATGGTTGTTACCGGGGGGCGACTTCAATAGAGCCCTCTACTCGAAAATAACCCCTCGCAACGTGACGGGCCCCACCAGGACGGCCGTCCAGGTGTGGAGACATGCTTCCATGGCGCTTGGGTGGACTGGTAAATTGACTCGTGCCACCCCCCTGTACGCGTCTAATAGACTTGGCTCACTTTGGCAGTTCCGGGGGTTTGATAGGTGGGACTTGATTGGTATCAGCAGGATTGGTGATGTTTGGACTAAGGGGAGAATGAAGACGTTCGAGGAATTGAAAACCGAGTACGCTTTGAGCGATCGTGAATTTTTTCGCTATGCGCAGGTCCGCCACGCGGTGCTCTCGGTCTTCCCTTCGGGTGTGGAGATACCGGAGTCGTCCCCGATTGAAGACAGGGTACTGGACGGACACGTTCCTGATAGTACGATTTCGCTTATTTATAAAAAATTAATCAACTCCAGGTCCGATCTCCTGGTTCGCCTTAGAGAGGTCTGGACTGGTGATGGGCTGGAGCTGGACGATGAGGACTGGCAGGCGGCGATCTCCTCCCCTAAAGAGGTGGCCATCCAGGCGCGCCTTAGATTTGTGGACTTAAAATCCTGCATAGAGTGTATGTCACTGGTCCCCGTTTGGTACACATGGGCTTCTCTGTGGATGGTTTGTGTCGGCGTGGATGCGGTCTCCTGGGCACCTTTTTACATATCATCTGGGAGTGCCCTGAGATAGTGCGATTCTGGTTCCGTGTGCATGAGGTGATGAGTGAGGTTACGGGGGTGCGATCGATGCCGGAAGCTAGGAGATGCCTGCTAAATGTATGGGAACCGAATGATTACTCCGTGTCGCAGCTTCGGTGGGTGACCTTGGGCAATATGATTGCCAAAAGAGACATTGCGCAACTGTGGGGCGCTCAGGGCCCGCCCGGGATTCGGAAATGGAAACAAAACATGGACTGGTGCATGTTCAGAGAAAAAACTGTATATATTTCTCGAGGTACCCCCCGAAAATGGGGGAAGATATGGACTCAATGGAACACTTACCGTGGTGATATCTGTGCCCCTCCTCTTCCTGACCCAGATGTAGCACCCACGTCCCCGTAACCCGAGGGTTCCTTCACATACTATTGTATACTGGTTGCAATTTGTCTCTTCTGCCCCCCCCCCCTGTGGGATTATTTCTCGATGGAACAAATGCTCATGGTATTGCCCTTCCCGCTCCGCCACCATGTACTGCAACGTTGTGTATACTGATGTCTCTTTTTCTTCTCTCCTTGCAAGTTGTTTGTGTTTGTGTTATAAAATCAATAAAAAGTTTTCAAAAAAAAAAATAAAGGGAGCCAGAGACAGTAAGGGTTAATACACTATACATCCTGAACACAATCTCCATCATGAAATAATGTAGTAACGGTATGTTAGAAGCCCTGTAGTTAACACAATCAAGGCAATGCATCAGAGGCTTGATTCCTCCAGTAAGTCTTTAGTTAGTTAAGAGCACCTTGCTCCTAATTCCTGATTATCTCAAAGTTAGAGCATTCCAAAAGTACTGGAGATAACAGTGGATTAACCAATCATCCACCTCTCCGTCGGCGACAATACCGACCCGGTCAAGATCCTAACTGGAAGAGCAGTGACCCAAAGTAGATCAACAAGAACACGTGTAGGCAATCTTGCCAACACGACCCCAAAACCAAGAGAGAACAAAAGCGACCTAAATCCTGGTGCAAGCACCCTTACCGCACTCACAGAAGATCAGCAACCGACACCAGAGCACTGGACAGGAGGAATTCCCGACACCGAGCTCGGGAAAGGCTTCCTCTTTATACTTCCTGGATCGAGATTCGCGAAGGATCATGGGAGTTGTAGTTCCGACTCGCGTCTTGCTGGGAAATGTAGTTCCAGCCCCAAGCGCGATCGTGACAGTACTTCCCCCCCTACAGGGAAGGCAACATCAAGGCCCAGGTTTCTCAGGATGTCTCCGATGAAAGGCCGTCACCCGCGCCGGCGAGTGGATCCCCGCAGCAGGTTCCCACAAGTTTTCTTCCGGGCCATACCCCTTCCAGGAAACCAGATACCACAGTTTACGGCTCCTGAACTTAGAATCCAACAGGGATTTGACCTCATACTCAAGTTCACCATTCACCCACACCGGAGGAGGACGCGATCATCCCCGCGCATTGATGGCTTCAACAATGACACATGAAAGACCGGGTGGATACGCAAATGTGAAGGGAGCTTCAGTTTTTTCAGCTACAGGATTCACCCTTTTAACAATGGTGTAAGGCCCAATGTACCGAGTGTTAAACACACTGTGCTTCCGGAAACGTAGATTCCTGGTTGAAAGCCACACAGCATCTCCCCTGCAATACAACGGACCCTGCCTCCGGTGTTTATCAGCAGCAGCCTTGTACTTGACCGTGACCAATTCAAGATGCTCTTGAGCTTTAGACCAAGTCTCACGAATATGCACCACTCTCCGTGCAACCTCAGGCAGGGCAGAATCAGCCCTTGGATGGACAAAAGGAAGGAACCTGGGATGCCTACCATAATTGCAGTAGAAAGGCGTCTCCTTGGTCGAGCCATGCGTGGCATTGTTGTATTTTTTTAAAAATTTTTTAATAGTTTTATTTCAGCAAACAGTCAGATATTATACAGAAAATGCGACAGACTTATCTTTGTACATAATTGAAAGGGAGAAGAAAGTAATGATAACACTATACAATAGATAAATTCATTTGACAACAGGTAGCTTATATAGACTGATACATTAAATCCAATTCTGAATTGGTGCCCAGATTTTTAGCCCGAATCTCTTCTTTGTAGCACTCTTGGATCTGTAGATGGCCATTTGAAGTTAATATATAGATAACATTTTAGCTTGCCACTGGCTGAAAACAGGAGGTTCAGAATCAAGCCAATGAGAAGTAATACAAAAACGAAAAGCTGTCATGCAAATAAATAGAAAAACTGCTTCAGCTAATGTCCGGATTCCTATTTGATTAGTTTCCAAACCAATAATAACCATTTCCATATTTAGTTTTAAAGGAATCCCCAAACTATTGTTAATAAAAAATTCAATATCCACAATAAACTGAGAAAGTTTAGGACATTTAAAAAACATATGACTAGAGTCAGCAGCTATTTCATCACATCTTTTGCATTTGTCACCATTACTCCCTTTCCATTTTGCCAGCCTCGCCGGCGAGTGATACAAATAAAAAATGGCCATAAAGTGTTGGCTCTGCAGTGAGCCATCAAACAGCACTTTGGTTGATAATTTAATTGATCTTGCTATGTCGACATTAGCAATTCCAAATTTTCTTTGCCATTTGTTTTCAATTAAATTCAGATCATCATCCATTTGATTCATTACTAACTGATATATTTTTCCGATTTCCCCCCCCCTTCTGCTTGCTTCTAGGATATCATTTTTACTCATGCAGGTATGATCGAGTAACCCCTTTGATTCCAGAAAATTGCGAAGCTGGAGATATTTAAAAAAAATTAAAAAATCAGATCTAGACAAATTATATTTTACTTGTAAACTGAGAAAGAACAGAGTTGGGTACCATCATAGAGATCTCCTAGTATACAGATCCCTGCAGCGTACCACCTTTTCATGACTTGGTCATTGAAGATCTCGGGGAGTAACCTATTCTTCAAAACTGGAGTATAATAATTAATGTCTTTAGAATTAATACATTTCTTTTTGAACTGCCTTCAAATTGAAGCAGCCGCTAATATAACTTTAAACTTGGTCTTTTTATAGTAACTAATTTCCAGAATTTTAACCAAAGATTGAGATACTTCCTCGCCCAATAATATTTCGTAAATTGACGGATGAACCGCTTCATCAATGGTAATTCCAGGGAATATTAGTATGCCCATATATTTTAATAAAATGAGCCAGTAATACAACCGAAAATTAGGGACCCCCCAGCCACCTTTCATTCTCGGAAGAGAGCACCATTTCATAGCACGTCTAGTCCGATGGTAACTCCATAGAAATCTAGATGCCATTCTATCCATTTGAGAGAAATAAGATGTTGTGAACAATAGAGGAATTGCGCGAAATAAATATAAAAATTTTGGGAAAATCAACATCTTCGAAATATTAGCCCGACCATAAAGGGAAAAGTGTAAATTATTGAGCCTTTCCAAGGTGGCATTCGAAGATTTTATTATAGGTTCTATATTTAGACATACAATATCCTCAACCTTGGGGGATATTGTAATCCCTAAATATTGTGCCCCGGATACGAACACCATTTCTTTAGGACGGTCATTTTCGGAATGAATTATCTGAGTTTTTGCTATATTTAATTTGTAACCTGATAACTCCCCGAATTCTTCCGCTAAAAGGATTATCTTTGGTAATGCACTTTTAATGTCTGACGTAGTGATAGCGACATCATCAGCGTATGCGAATATTTTGAAATTGTTTCCTCTAATCGCTACCGGAACAATTCCTTCCTCAATTACTAATTTGCGGAGATAAGGCTCCAAATACATAGCGAACAACAAGGGGGAGCAGGGACAACCCTGCCTTGTCCCCCTTGTTATCCCAAAAGGTTCAGAGACTGTATCAGTAATCCTGATAACGGCTTTTGGTTGATGATAAAGTGCTCTAATAGCATTCAGAAATTCCTCAGGGAGTCCCATCCAGGTCATAACAGCCCAAAGGAACCCCCATGTGACCCTGTCGAATGCTTTTTCAGCGTCCAACAGGGCCACAGCTACAGGGGATCCTGATGCCTGTGCCCAATCCAGCAGTTTTATTATTTTTTTAATAGGATCCGTAGTGTCTCTTTTAGCCACAAATCCGTGCTGCCTTCTAGATACAAGATGCGGCATCAGATTATTTAGTCTGTTAGCTAAAATTTTAGAAAAATGTTTGCTATCAGCAGATGTAAGGGATATGGGCCTATAAGACCCGAGTTCTTCGCTGGACTTCCCTTTCTTTTTAAAAATAACAATAGTGGCTAGCGACCATGACTCTGAAGGGGTGCCGGAAAATGCCAGTTGAAACAGTTTTATGAGTTCTGGTTTTAAAACTCTCCTAAATATTCAATAGAATTCTAGTGGAATACTGTCTGACCCTGCTGCTTTACCAGGAGCCAACCCCATTATTGCTACTTCGATTTCTTCCCATGTAATTATAGCGCTAAGAGGTTCCCTCTGATCTTCCGTTAACCAAGTTACATCTATACCCTCCAAATATTGAAATGTTCTGGCTTCTATGTCAGCTATATTATTAGGTTGACAATATAGAGACTGATAAAATTTGCTGAAGGCAGCTAATATGTCTTTCTTGGATACTCTGACAGTCTCACTGAGATCTCAAATTTTAAGGATTTCATTTGCTGGTGTTTTTTGATGTAGTCTCTGAGCCAATATTTTGCCTGTTTGCTCACTTAGCTCTTAGCTTTCAGTTCTATGTTGTCTATATTGAGAAATCACTCGCTCCACAATATGGGAATATACTTTACTCCGTTTGATAGAAAGATCACTTTGGGATTCTTCGATATGGGTGTTAGATTTAATGCTTTCGGCTAGTTTTCTTTCTGCCCGAAGAACCATATCGCAGTCTTTTGTAAATTTATCCCGTTTACTTTTACCTTGAAAGTTCAAATACTTTAAAGTTTCCCCCTTTACTATAGACTTGAATGTGTCCCAAACAACTGGGCGCACTGTAATTATTGACATCAAAAAATTCCTGTATGACTTTGGTCATGTATTGTATATATTCGTCATCGAGTAATGGACTCCTCTGAAATGACCAAGTTGTTTTAGGCCCTTCCCATACTGATGGTAGACTAACGTACATTACTAAAGGATTGTGATCCGATAATAATCTGGGGAGAGTCTCCATTTTTACTTTATCAAAAAAAATTGGGACACATAAAAATAGTCAAGACGAACATGCTTCCGATGCGGGGCAGAAAAGAAACTATAACCGGGGTCATTACTATACAGGAAAAACCAAACATCCGTAAGACAATCGTCCGTCAGTAGGTTCCTCAAGGCTCTGAAGGTCCGAGATTTAAGGCCCGTATATGTATCGCGTCTGATATCAAAATTAGCTTTTAAGTGAATATTTAAATCCCCACAAAGAATAATAGGAAGGGTGCCAACAGATAACTCCTGATTTAGGGAATTAAATAACTCCGCGTCGTCCAGATTAGGACCAAAAACAGTATATATTACGACTTTCTGTTGGAATAATAACATCTCTGCGGAAACCCATCTTCCCCATTTATCGGCAGTTGTTTTTATTCAAGACCCTAAATTATGTCGCATGAGGATCGCAACCCCCCGCTTAATTCCCGTCTGTTTAGAGCAAACCAATAAATTTAGTCCTAAGTTATTAAGAAGCCCCCTTTTTTCCCATGCAACATGAGTTTCTTGCAGGCAAAGAGTGTTTATTCGCAGTAATTGTATCATTTTGGCTAGAGCCCCCCTTTTTTTACTATCGCTAAGACCATTGATATTCAGAGAACATATTTTTGTTTTAATTTCCATTGATAAGAAAAGGAAAAAAATCCATCAAAAAAAACTTCCGACAAGATTAAGTTCAAACAAATTTTCTTATTGATATTTTCACTGTACTTCTGTGTCTACAGCTGATTGTTGCTGATTCAACCCCCCACCACCAACCCCACCCTACCCACTTACCCCACAACCGCCAAAGACCATCACCGCCCAACCTACCCTTCCTCGCCCCACCCAAACCCACCTTATGAGGCACAGGGACAGCCAGTCCCTGGGAGCACAGAATACCACCCCCCCCCCTGTCCCCCTCCAAGTTCTGAAGAAGAAATCCAAAATTACTTTCCGGCCAAATCTACTGCGAAGGCATTAAATAACCAATTAGAATTTTACAGTCTCAGCAAAATTAGCAGTATTCATAGTGAGGCCAAATAATCCTTAGCAACAATTTCAGAAAAAAAGAATTTTGTTTGGCCTTTTACGATAACCTTTAGTTTAGCTGGACTTTGTAAGAACACTGTGCCTCCCTTCTGTTGGAAGCCAGCTATCAGCTGCCTAAGATGCCAACGCTTTGACACAGTCGCCTGACAATAATCAGGTCTGACAAAGAAGCTGCAATCTTTACTGGTACGTTTTTTATCCGGTCTAGCAAGATTAAATACAGCTTCTCTTGCTTGAAAATTATTAAATTTGACCAGGATAGCTCTGGGGTAGACGTCGTTTTTCTGCTTGGTTCTGATAACAAATGGAAAACGATGAGCACGTTCGATCACCACCGACCAGTCCCACATTCCTAGTTCTGGGAACGCATCAGAGAAAAGCTCACAGATAAACTTCCGGACATCAGAGCCACTCACATTTTCTGGCACCCCTAAGACTCGCAAGTTGTTTCGACGAGCTTGATTTTCCAATTCCGTTAACTTGGCACTAATGTCATCTCGTTGGTCTTTCACCAAGGAGAGTTCTTTTTTCTGAGCCACAACCTCGTCTTCGAGTGTTGAAATCCTGGTCTCAGCTTCCGAGACTCTTGCAGCCATATCAGTACATATTTTTGTAATGCGTCGAGTTGCGTTCTGTACCTTCCGACACGTAGCTTGAGTACGTGCAATCTCAACTTTTGTGTCAGACCTATGTGTTAGCAGGGTTCGATATATCATCGTTAATGTAACCTCCGAGTCAGAGACTGCTTCAAAATCAGGTGCCACGGATTGTTCATCTAACTGATTTAGGTTTCCCAATTCATTACTTGTGTCTCTTGCATGCTGTGATTTTCGAGTCGTCTTTTTCTTTACTGTGATATCTGAAAGAGGTGAAGCTTCACCCTCCCCCACCTCTTCCTCCATACTAGTATCATCAGCCGGATAATCAGCCAAATCTTTATCCAGGCTTTCCTCTGATGTCAAATCGGACATTGAATAAAATTGGTCATTGGCGTCTTGCATCATATCGTGACAGTAGGCTGCAGAAGATTCTGTTCTCAAATTGTCTTCTGAGGCAGTGTTTGAATTTTCATTTATGCCATTAGTTCCTGCATCTGATTGAGTTATTAATACGACAGGGACTACATCTCCCATAATCCCACTCTCAGCAATCTCACATTCAGGTACAGGTGCAGAATTGAGGATTAGCACTGGCTCTGATTCCTAGTTAATGACAGATAATTCGGGCACCCCTGATGTTATTTGCACATTATTATTGACTTGAATCTGAATCTCTAAATCTGCATTATTTCGTTTTTCCTTTAGCGTAATCTGCTGTTCATGGGGAGTCGGTATTGCTGTTCCCCCACGCTGTATTCGCGCATTCTTAACTGATTGTCTCTCAAAAAGTGCGGGTACAGTTTGTACAGAAGCACGCTCAGCCCCTTTCTTAAAAGTTTGCACATTCGAATTAGCAGCTGACTCACCGGATTTTGTTGTGCCTGGTGAGCTATTCATTGAATCCTCCTGTTCGTCGACTGCAGCAGTTTGTTTGTTTCTCCCACTTCGTGTAGAAGGCGCTTTAGGGTGCAGACTTGCATTTTTGGGAGGCATAACAGCGCTACTCCCACTGGCTACCAGAAATGCCCGGGATTCGTCTCCGAGCCGAAACGAAATATGCCAGGCCCGAATGGAGTGCTGAAGTGCACGGGCAGACAACAAAGCCACGAACACCATTAAGGGCGGAGCTGGTCAGTTGGTCCGTTTAAATCACCGAAGGAAACACCGTAACACCGCAGTGATTAAGACGGCTGAACGCCTAAATGATCTCAAAACGACTTTTTCCGAGCCAGGTCACCGTCAATTCGGATATCCCAGTCCAGGTCGATAGCTTATCCTTACACACGCAGCACAAAGGTAAGTTTTCTTCGACTTTTCATCCCCTTCAGAACGGGAGTGGAGGAGCTGGCAAACTTACACCGCCAGCATAGCGGTCGCCATCTTGCCTCAGAGCCCGCGTGGCATTGTTGTAAGCCACCTCAGCCAACCATAGATGACCCACTCAATTGTCTTTGCTCTGGTCAACATAACACCTCAGATATTGTTTGAGAGTCTGATTCAGACGTTCAGTCTGCCCATCCGTTTGCGGGTGAAAACTAGTGGAAAGGGCTGTGTTGATGTGGAGCACAGAACACCACTTCTTCCAGAATTGGGCAGTGAACTGGGAACCCCTGTCGGATACGATAACACTCGGTATGCCATGTAAGCGCACCACATTTAGTCATGAGCATCACCGCCAATTGACCAGCTGCGGTACTTGTGCACAAGCGATGAAATGCCCCATCTTGGTCAAGTAGTCGACAACACCAGAATCGCCGTACACCCCTGATCTTTAGGCAGACCCACCACGAAATCCAATGAGATCCTATCCCAAGGATCCGATGGAGTGGGAAGAGGTTGTAGGAGGCCTTGTGGACGGCTATGGTCTGACTTCATCCTCACACATTGCTCGCAGGCGGAAACCCACTGCCCAACATCGAGTCTCATGGATGGCCACCAGATATGTCTGAGAATATGCTCCAATGTCTTAGCTATCCCCAAATGACCCGCACAGGGGGATTCACGGCACCACACGAAAACCTGTTTCCTTAGCCGCACAGTGGGTAACAACAACCGATTGTTGAACATCGGGAGACCCCCATGCATTCTCCATTCAGGATGTCCCTGAAGCCATGCCCTCCATGTTAAAGCTGCTACTCCTCTCGCAACCTCTTTTAGAAATGTATCAGGCTGCATGGCACATAAGACCTTTCCTGGGTCGATGATGCTGGCGGCCGGAGCCCCCTCCAGAGGAGACACCGATGACTGACGAGTAAGGGCGTCCGCCTTACGATTGTCAGCCCCAGGCCGATAGGTGATGATGAAGTGAAACCCAGAGAAAAACATCATCCACCTTAGTTGTCTAGGGGTAAGATGACGTGCTGCAGTCATAAACTGCAGGTTCTGGTGATCCGTGAACACAGTGACCACGTGTCTGGCACCCATGAGGAAATGCCTCCACTCCTGAAAGGAGTCCCGGATAGCCAAAAGTTCTTTCTCAGATATATGATAGTTTCTTTCAGCAGGATTGAGTTTCCGTGACATAAACGCAACTGGGTGGAGCTGACCAGTCTCGGCGTTTCTCTGAGACAATATGGCCCGATTGTACATTCGAAGCATCGGCTTCGACCACATACGCCTTGTCAGGATCCGGATGAGCAAGTGCAGGAGCTGATACAAAGGCAAGTTTAAGAGCAGCAAAAGCCTTCTGCGCATGATCGTTCCAACAGAAAACACTAGATTTCCTTAACAACTGCGTGATAGGGGCTACTAGCTTCAAAAATTGATTAATGAATCATCTGTAGAAATTGGCGAAGCCAATAAAACACTGTACATCATGAACATTGCATGGAACTGGCCAGTTCTTTGCAGAAGAAACCTTCCTCTCCGCCATCTCCTGGCCATCAGGACTCAAGATTACCCCCAGCCCAAGATGGCGATCGGAACAGTCGCATAAACGCTTCGCTCCGAGATCCCTTCCTCCCCGCCGCCTATCCTGTCTTTAATCCTGATCGGGGTGTTCCGAATTTGGTTACCTGGGAAGAGCCTTCACTTACCGTCTTTTTCCGGGGCTCTGGCGTGCAGTGGTTTCTGCGTTCTGCCCTTGTAACCTTGCTGGCCTTCCCGGCCCTGACGCCGGGGCCTCGAGTGCTGTGTCTGCCCGGAGGTGTTCGGAGTGCCGGCGGCCCGGAACCGCTGAAGAGACCCGATGGTGGGAGCCTGAGAGCCGCGAGCCGGAAGCGCCGGTGCGGACCCACCCCCGATGGTGGGCCACCCCGCATGCCTGATTGCCTGCCGGCCCGAAGAAGAGAAGCCGCGTTGTCCGGCACCCCTCGGGTGAGAAGCCCACTCCTGTTGATTGTCCCGCCTGGGACCCGGTGCAGGGCTCCCCCGAGTGTTGTGGGGAGCGCGCCCGTTCTTCTGGTGACTCTCCTTTCTCCGCCGAGCGCCATCCGCCGCGGATCGGCTGTGTGTCCTGGGGCCTCCGGCACTCCTGGTGGGCTTGGCAGCGGATGCGACAATGACGGCGGGCGATATGCACAAGATGGCGGATGGCCCCTCGGAGTGTCTTCCTCCTGGAGACAGGGACGTTGCTGCATTTGCTCTCCCCAGACCTCGTTTGATTCGGGCGGCCCCTACACGGAGTACTGTCTTGTTCGCCCTGGGTGCTCTGCGGATCGACCTGTCCTTGCACTGCCGGGACTTGGAGTTGCGGATCGCCGCCATGGTTGTTCAGCCATTTTGTGACGCGGTGTCGTCTCCCCGAGTTGGTATTGTTGAGACTTCTCCAGCTGCTGTGCTGGGATATCCGGCTGGGTGTTCGATTCCATGGGATCAAGTGGACCCGGTGCCGATGCAGCAGTATTTCCTACATCCTGATTTCTTTGCTTTGTGCTGGACAGCCCGGACTTTGTGCTTGGCCACGTGGATCTTTGGGTTACTTTTGCATTCTGACTGCTGCCGAGTTTTCCTGGCTGCTTTTTGTTCGCCGAGACGGTGTTCCGTGAAGATCCCACTTGCTTTCCCTGACTGGTATGGACCCACTGTATCATGCTGTTTCCTGGCCGTGGCGGGGTCTGGCAGCTCTGCTTTTCATAGAAGTGGACAGGGGTGATCGTGCCTGGGTGCCTGCGGGACTTTTGTTTTGTTAATTGGCATCTCCGTGCCTCATCATTTGGACAGTTCCTGTCTTCCTCCTTTATGTAGGCTTTTCTCAGTATCCTTTTTTGACCTCGACTAGTGATCCGTTATTGCGGGTGGGGTGGTGTTCTGTATTTCGATCGCTGGCTCCCCTCCTCTCTTCTCTCCTCTCCTTCTTTTCCCTCTTTTTCCTCTCCTTTTATCCCTTTCTCTTTTTTCCCTTCGTTATTATTCCCTTTCTCTTTCTTCTATATTTCGGGTGACTCTGGGCGACAGGCACGCTGTTTAGTGGGATAGGCCATAGCCATTACAGTGATGTAGGGTGGGGGGGGTGTTTGTTATTTTAGTTTGTTTTCTTCTATGGTCCCTTTTTTGCTTTCTTTCTAGGGGGTGGGCTATGTCCCTTTGTTCTTTCTCCTGCGTTTCGTAAGTGTCTGCACTTTCTCCTTTTTCGGGGCGGGAGGGCGGTCTATGCGGTGGCCCATTTACTTGTTTGCTACGATTTGTCCTTTATTTTTGAACCTTTGATGGGCATTGGATGTATCTGGGCTTTGCTCTACTGTGGTTATTTGATTGCGTAGGGGGCTGCATCCCTCTCGTCCCCCCCCTCTTTTTCTGGGTATGTTGCATGACACATGGGTAGATATGGCTTCTGCCTCCTCTATACATCATAAAATGAAACCTTTCTTATCCTGGCGCTTACTGTGTAACGATTTCACTACTCGTCTATCCTGTATTCATCCTGCCGTACACATTGATGTTGTTCCCTTTTGACTCTCCTGATTTTGCGGCCGGCCCTTGTGGTTGTAGGCCTGCGCTTGTACTTATACCTGTTTCTCAATAAAGGTTTTTAAAAAAAAAAAAAAAAAAGATTACCCCCAGGAATTCCACTGACCGGACATGGAAATCGCACTTACTCAGCTTGCAAAACAGGTTGTGCGACTGTAATATGCCCAGCACTGATTTCACATGTTGACAATGAAGCTCCTCAGACTCAGAGTACACCAGGATGTCGTCAATGTAAACTATCACATAATGATCCAGTATCTCACGGAGGACATCATTAAGGAAGAATTAAAATGCCGCAGGGGCATTACACAGCCCGAATGGCATCACCATGTATTCAAAAAGACCGTACCTGGTCTTAAAGGCAGTCTTCCACTCATCCCCACTTCGCATCCTGACCAAGTGGTAGGTCCCTTTAAGATCCAATTTAGTAAAGACAGTGGCCCCTTTTACTTGCTCCAGTAAAACGCTGATAAGAGGCAAAGGGTACCTGTTCTTTACCGTTATGGCGTTTAAAACGCGAAAATCCACACAAGCCCTCAATTCTCCGTTGGCCTTAGGAATGAAGAAAAGGGGCGAGGTAGCAGGTGATTTAGAGGGGCGAATGAAACCCAATTCCAACAGTTTGTCTAGATAGGCCCTCAGATGATTAGTCTCTGGTTCTGTCAACGCATAAATACGCCCACTAGGAACCACCGCCCCAGGTATCAAATCAATCTGGCAATCCTACTGCCTATGTGGGGGGAGTTCCTCAGCATGTACTTCGCTAAACACCCTCGCGTATTTACTGTATGCAGCAGGGAGTTGAACACTATTTTCTGCAGCAATAGCAATACTGGAACCCCAAGACAAGGCCCTAGCAGGTTTCATAGAAGTCACATGACAGTGCTCCATACAATAATCAGACCCCATGAGCAGGGTTCTAGTGTCCCAATCAATGCTAGGGTTGTGTTTCTCTAACCAAGGTAGGCCGAATATGACTCCATACTGTGGGGCCCTGATAACGCTAAACGTTATCATTTCAGTATGTGAATCCCCATACAGTACCTCTAATTCCTCAGTCATGTACTCAATGGGGCCAGTACACAGCCTCCTCCCATCTACTGCATAGATTTCCTCAGGGGTCTCATTCTGTATCAATGCGATACCCTTACGTTGTGCTTCTTGAATGTCCATAAACATCCCAGTGGCCCCAGAGTCCACCATAGCAGACATGAACACCCTTTCACGAGCAAGCATCACCACAATCAGAATAAACAGATGTCCTTTTGAAACAATCTTTCCATCACCCAATAAAGGGACATATAAAGGAGTCCAAGAAACCCCTTCCTGAATCTTAGTCTGTTAGTTTTCCGACCCCACATCTGCACTAGCAGAGGCTACTCGAGTGGCACGAAAACGATTAACCTTGGGTTTCACTGGGCACTCCCTGACATAATGCCCACGTTTACCACAGTATAGGCAAAGCCCTTGCTTGCGACGTGACTCTCTCTCAGCTGGCATTAACGCTGACCTAACAGCTCCTATTTCCATAGGTTCAGGGACAGCGGCAGAAGGTATTTCAACTGGTTTACCCCGGTCGCCTGGGGGCTTCCTACGTGTATCTCCTCTTCTTTCGCTCAATCTATGGTCAAGCCGCAACGTTAAATTAATCAAATCCTCCACAGTAGTCGGCTGTGGATCTATCTGGGCTATGACATCTTTTAGTTCTTCCCTCAATCCCTGATGAAACAGAGAGGCTTGTTTACATTCGGGCCAATTGGTCTCAGCCACCAACCTCCTAAACGTGTTCAAATAAACCACCAAATCCTTACTACCTTGACGTAGCTCCAATAATTCACGGTCCGCTGTGTATGAGTCAGCCCTTCTGTCAAACACTCTCAGAAATTCAGTCCGAAAGGCTTCCCAATCATGCAACAGCGGATCGTTACGATTAACTAAAGGCACCGCCCATTGTGCCGCATTCCCAATTAAGTACGAGATCAAGAAGGCCACTTTGACTTGGTTGGTAGGGAATGATTTGGGTTTACACGAAAAATGGAGCGCCACCTGGGTTAAAAACACCTTCACCTTGTCTGCATCTCCCTGAAAGCGTTCAGGTGATGCTAACGGTATGGAGACGGGCATCTCTACCACCACCAATGGAGGAGGAGCCGGTGTCCCTGCATCAAACGGATTACGTGGAAGACCATCAAATCTAGCTCTAAGGTCCGCCGTCTCTTGTCTAGAAGCAACCACTTCTAACTGGAGATTGGCCAAGACCGCTATAGCCTCATCTAAGGTGGCCATAATAATCAACCCGACCGGGAGGACAATATTCTTGGGTCGGTAATTCTGTTATGCTGGATGTCCTCGGGATCGTTTTGTAGTATTATGTTCCACCTCTAAATCTAGCCAATGACTGAGTTGCTGTAATAGCACAGTACATTGGAAGGATTAAGTGGGGGAGTAATGGGGTTTAGGAAAGGGAAGGAAAGGAAGGGAACAGCAGGGAGGGAGATCTGGAAAACACAAAGGGAGCATATATCATGAAAACCTTGACACTCTAATTGCAATGCTCATACTGTAACTCCTCACTTAACACCTTATGTATTCTAAATACCTGAAAAGCAAAATACACTCCAGTGGAGAAGTAGGTGATGGTTGATAGTGTAGATGATGGTATTAAGGGCGTTGCTGCAGTAATACAAAACCAACATATACATATAACAACCACTATTAGAAGCATATAAAACAAGACATCAAGGAGAGGACAATGATGCATGAACATACCCCTAACTCACTCCGTATACTCTTCACAGGGATTGAGTGTAGCCCACCACCACTCATGAAGAACCCCTGTTAATAAAGGAAGCCAGAGACAGTAAGGGTTAATACACTATACATCCTGAACACAATCTCCATCATGAAATAATAAAGTAACGGTATGTTAGAAGCCCTGTAGTTAACACACTCAAGGCAATGTATCAGAGGCTTGATTCCTCCAGTAAGTCTCTAGTTAGTTAAGAGCACCTTGCTCCTAATTCCTGATTATCTCAAAGTTAGAGCATTCCAAAAGTACTGGAGATAACAGTGGATTAACCAATCATCCACCTCTCCGTCGGCCGACAATACAGACCGGGTCAAGATCCTGACTGGAAGAGCAGTGACCCAAAGTAGATCAAAAAGAACACGTGTAGGCAATCTTGCCAACACGACCCCAAAACCAAGAGAGAACAAAAGCAGCCTAAATCCTGGTGCAAGCACCCTTACCGCACCCACAGAAGATCAGCAACCGACACCAGAGCACTGGACAGGAGGAATTCCCGACGCCGAGCTCGGGAAAGGCTTCCTCTTTATACTTCCTGGATCGTAGTCTCGCGAGATTCGCGAAGGATCATGGGAGTTGTAGTTCCGACTCGCATCTTGCTGGGAAATGTAGTTCCAGCCCCAAGCGCGATCGTGACACTTACCTTCCCTATAGTTATATGTTCAAATTGTTTTTGGAACAACATATTATGTTCCCTCTTTTTACCCACCCTTTGATAGTTGCTTAAAGCTGTGTTATTTAGCATGTTTCTTCTTTTTCCCACCCTAGAAATATTGTACGATTAAATAGCATGTTCCTTGTTCTTACCTTCCCTTTAAATTACTAAATGATTGGCATAATATATCTTTTGCATAGTTATACACTATTTCTGATTTTGATTATTGATAGTCTTATTGCTTTTAATCTCTGGATCATGACCTTTGATGAAATTTAGATAAAGAGTTTTAAACCTTCCTGAGTCTGTGGTTATTATAAGAGTGCATAAGTTTGATTTCTTATTTGATATTTGGCTATCTATTTTTTTTAAACTAACTCCCTGATCCAATAGGTTATAGGTACCAGTGACAAGGTTTGGTAAGTCAATGGTATAAGACCTAGTGGTTAAAACACCTGGTAGTAGAGCGTGGGTTACCTGATTAAGCAAATGTGTAAATGATTACGGGCCCAGGTGAGTATGGTAAATTTATATTCGGGTGACCTGCGCGCACTATCAGTATATTTCTTTTGTAGCAGAGGAAAGGTTAGGGTTTAGTTAAAGATAGGTAGTTAGTTAGTTGGTTATGAGTTTATCAATTGTTGATTGATCAAATGTGATATGATTTGAAATGTTTTGAGATTCATTTGATTTATTGATGCTGTATTATTTTATGTATTAACCAAAATCGTTCATACCTGTTATATGTTTGTTTGGAATCCCCGGTGGCAGAATAGCGGGTGGTAAATGGAAGCCACATTGCAGTGAGGTCACTTACTCGCGAGAAGTTAGTGCATGGTTAGGTAGAACCGGAAGCACTATTTAGGGTTTTCTGTATGAATGTATGAATAAATGATAGCAAAGAGTTCTCTAGCAAAACTTTTAGTGTGATATCACCTAGAAAGGGTCACACAGAAGGAGTAGCAGGTTCGTCTGAGATTGATTGATAGCAAAGGGGTTCGCTGGTGGAGAAGTAGGTGATGGTTGATAGTGTAGATGATGGTATTAAGGGCGTTGCTGCAGTAATACAAAACCAACATATACATATAACAACCACTATTAGAAGCATATAAAACAAGACATCAAGGAGAGGACAATGATGCATGAACATACCCCTAACTCACTCCTTATACGCTTCACAGGGATTGAGTGTAGCCCACTACCACTCGTGAAGAACCCCTGTTAATAAAGGGAGCCAGAGACAGTAAGGGTTAATACACTATACATCCTGAACACAATCTCCATCATGAAATAATAAAGTAACGGTATGTTAGGGGCCCTGTAGTTAACACACTCAAGGCAATGTATCAGAGGCTTGATTCCTCCAGTAAGTCTTTAGTTAGTTAAGAGCACCTTGCTCCTAATTCCTGATTATCTCAAAGTTAGAGCATTCCCAAAGTACTGGAGATAACAGTGGATTAACCAATCATCCACCTCTCCGTCGGCCGACAATACCGACCGGGTCAAGATCCTGACTGGAAGAGCAGTGACCCAAAGTAGATAAAAAAGAACACGTGTAGGCAATCTTGCCAACACGACCCCAAAACCAAGAGAGAACAAAAGCGGCCTAAATCCTGGTGCAAGCACCCTTACCGCACCCACAGAAGATCAGCAACCGACACCAGAGCACTGGACAGGAGGAATTCCCGACGCCGAGCTTGGGAAAGGCTTTCTCTTTATACTTCCTGGATCGTAGTCTCGCGAGATTCGCGAAGGATCATGGAAGTTGTAGCTCCGACTCGCGTCTTGCTGGGAAATGTAGTTCCAGCCCCAAGCGCGATCGTGACACTTACCTTCCCTATAGTTATATGTTCAAATTGTTTTAGGGGCAGCATATTATGTTCCCTCTTTTTACCCACCCTTTGATAGTTGCTTAAAGCTGTGTTATTTAGCATGTTTCTACTTTTTACTCACCCTAGAAATATTGTGCGATTAAATAGCATGTTCCTTGTTCTTACCTTCCCTTTAAATAACTAAATGATTGGAATAATGTATCTTTTGCATAGTTATACACTATTTCTGATTTTGATTATTGATAGTCTTACTGCTTTTAATCTCTGGATCATGACCTTTGATGAAATTTAGATAAAGAGTTTTAAACCTTCCCGAGTCTGTGGTTATTATATGAGTGCATAAGTTTGATTTCTTATTTGATAATTGGCTATCTATTTTTTTTAAAACGAACTCCCTGATCCAATAGGTTATAGGTACCAGTGACAAGGTTTGGTAAGTCAACGGTATAAGACCTAGTGGTTAAAATATCTGGTAGTAGAGCGTGGGTTACCTGATTATGGAAATGTGTAAATGAATATGGGCCCAGGTGAGTATGGTAAATTTATATTCGGGTGACCTGCGCGCTCTATCAGTATATTTCTTTGGTAGCAGAGGAAAGGTTAGGGTTTAGTTAAAGATAGGTAGTTAGCTAGTTGGTTATGATTTTATCAATTGTTGATCGATCAAATGTGATATGATTTGAAATGTTTTGAGATTTATTTGATTTATTGATGCTGTATTAATTTCATGTATTAACCAAAATCGTTCGTACCTGTTATATGTTTGTTTGGAATCCCCGGGGGCAGAATAGCGGGTGGTAAATGGAAGCCACATCGCAGTGAGGTCACCTACTCGCGAGAAGTTAGTGCATGGTTAGGTAGAACCGGAAGCACTATTTAGGGTTTTCTGTATGAATGTATGAATAAATGATAGCAAAGAGTTCTCTAGCAAAACTTTTAGTGTGATATCACCTAGAAAGGGTCACACAGAAGGAGTAGCAGGTTCGTCTGAGATTGATTGATAGCAAAGGGGTTCGCTGGTGGAGAAGTAGGTGATGGTTGATAGTGTAGATGATGGTATTAAGGGCGTTGCTGCAGTAATACAAAACCAACATATACATATAACAACCACTATTAGAAGCATATAAAACAAGACATCAAGTAGAGGACAATGATGCATGAACATACCCCTAACTCACTCCTTATACGCTTCACAGGGATTGAGTGTAGCCCACTACCACTCATGAAGAACCCCTGTTAATAAAGGGAGCCAGAGACAGTAAGGGTTAATACACTATACATCCTGAACACAATCTCCATCATGAAATAATAAAGTAACGGTATGTTAGAAGCCCTGTAGTTAACACACTCAAGGCAATGTATCAGAGGCTTGTTCCTCCAGTAAGTCTTTAGTTAGTTAAGAGCACCGTGCTCCTAATTCCTGATTATATCAAAGTTAAAGCATTCCAAAAGTACTGGAGATAACAGTGGATTAACCAATCATCCACCTCTCCGTCGGCCGACAATACCGACCGGGTCAAGATCCTGACTGGAAGAGCAGTGACCCAAAGTAGATCAAAAAGAACACGTGTAGGCAATCTTGCCAACACGACCCCAAAACCAAGAGAGAACAAAAGCAGTCTAAATCCTGGTGCAAGCACCCTTACCGCACCCACAGAAGATCAGCAACCGACACCAGAGCACTGGACAGGAGGAATTCCCGACGCCGAGCTCGGGAAAGGCTTCCTCTTTATACTTCCTGGATCGTAGTCTCGCGAGATTCGCGAAGGATCATGGGAGTTGTAGTTCTGACTCGCGTCTTGCTGAGAAATATAGTTCCAGCCCCAAGCGCGATCTAGACACTTACCTTCCCTATAGTTATATGTTCAAATTGTTTTTGGGACTACATATCATGTTCCCTCTTTTAACCCACCCTTTGATAGTTGCTTAAAGCTGTATTATTTAGCATGTTTCTTCTTTTTTCCCACCCTAGAAATATTGTGCGATTAAATAGCATGTTCCTTGTTCTTACCTTCCCTTTAAATTACTAAATGATTGGCATAATATATCTTTTGGATAGTTATACACTATTTCTGATTTTGATTACTGATAGTCTTATTGCTTTTAATCTCTGGATCATGACCTTTGATGAAATTTAGATAAAGAGTTTTAAACCTTCCTGAGTCTGTGGTTATTATATGAGTGCATAAGTGTGATTTCTTATTTGATAATTGGCTATCTATTTTTTTTAAAACTGACTCCCTGATCCAATAGGTTATAGGTACCAGTGACAAGGTTTGGTAAGTCAATGGTATAAGACCTAGTGGTTAAAATATCTGGTAGTAGAGCGTGGGTTACCTGATTAAGGAAATGTGTAAATGATTATGGGCCCAGGTGAGTATGGTAAATTTATATTCGGGTGACCTGCGCACTCTATCAGTATATTTCTTTGGTAGCGGAGGAAGGGTTAGGGTTTAGTTAAAGATAGGTAGTTAGTTAGTTGGTTATGACTTTATCAATTGTTGATTGATCAAATGTGATATGATTTGAAATGTTTTGAGATTTATTTGATTTATTGATGCTGTATTAATTTTATGTATTAACCAAAATCGTTCGTACCCGTTATATGTTTGTTTGGAATACCCAGGGGCAGAATAGCGGGTGGTAAATGGAAGCCACATCGCAGTGAGGTCACTTAACCGCGAGAAGATAGTGCATGGTTAGGTAGAACCGGAAGCACTATTTAGGGTTTTCTGTATGAATGTATGAATAAATGATAGCAAAGAGTTCTCTAGCAAAACTTTTAGTGTGATATCACCTAGAAAGGGTCACACAGAAGGAGTAGCAGGTTCGTCAGAGCTTGAATAATAGCAAAGGGGTTCGCTGGTGAAACTTTGGCCTTAGTATATATCCTGGAGTGGATTAGTCCGAAGGAGTAGCAGGTTCTCTAATGCTTGTGTGAAGGGTAGGCGGAAGGGATCTACTCGTAGTATATGAAAAGTAAACGGAAGGGATTTACTTGCAGTGAAATATATCTTTTCTTTCTAGTCACTCGGGTACAGTGACGAATGTTTTTACGTTGTTGATTAAAAGTAAAATTGCACTTTAAAATAAAAGAATTTAGTTTTTGCATTACCTTGTGAAGGAGGGAGTCAGTTGTGGAGCTGCGCTGACATCACTCAGAGCCGCGCTGGGATTGGTGGAGACAGCGGGCGTGTAGCTGAGATAGTAATTGTAAAGGAGGGGTGAGCACAGGACCGTCAGAACTCATCTCACGAGAAAAGTCGCGCAACCATTGTTTAAATTTTATTTGAAACTGCATTATTGATTGGTCGATAAAAGACGGACTAGTATTGGGAGTAATTTGTAAACAAAGTTGAGTGCTAACGTACGATTTTAAATTTTTACAAACTATATGTGGCAGTTAAATAATCCAGAGACTCGACCTGTTTGAAGATACTTAGGGTTTGCTAGGGACAGATGATAAGAGGCAGACCTTACAAAATGTACGGAAGCGAGAGAAAAATGTCACTTGCAAATAGGGTCAAGAATTTCTTTAAAAAAGATAAACCGATTAAAACTAGAGAAGGAGTTATTATTCCACCCCCGAATACGCCCGCATCATTTATGATGTTTGACAGGGGTTACTACACATGTGTATGGTTAGAGAATTGGGTGGAATACACTAAAGATGATGGAATTTTGGCATTTCCCTTAGATGGCACATTTAATGGCAGAATGTTGTTCAATTTAAGGACACAAATGAATGATTTGCATCCTAGACCTAGACTAACACAAATGAGGCACTAGAAGAATGGGAGATTGAGGCTTTTGAGCGAGACAGACCCAGAACTGACAAAGGATTGAGTAAATTCTACCCTAAGGTTCAACGAGAAACCAGAGATAAACAAATGAAACAATGGAGACAGAACATGTTAGTGGAAAGATTATATCCTGTATTAACTTTAGAAGAGCCCATTGGAAGTAAAAGGACTGAGAAAACAAAACATTTGGGGCCAGATGTAGGTAATTCATATTTACCGACTCTTAAATACCGAATTTTACCGATTCGGTATTTAAGAGTCTGTAAATATGAAGGGGGGAGATGTAGGTATTACAGATTCTGTAAATACCGAATCTTTAAGATTCGGTATTTACCAAATCTGTAAATACCGAATCTGTATTGCCCATTGATTCCTATGGGCCTTGAAGCCCATGGGAATCAATGGGCAATACCGATTCTGTAATTACAGAATCGGTAAATACCGAATTTGGCAAGGGTGCAGGGGGTGTCACTTTGACACCCTCTGGCACCCCAAAAATAGGCATGTGCGCCATGTGGCACACAGACATGCCCTAAGGGCATGTCTGTCTGTCACATGGCTAGGTGTGCATGCACACATGTGCATGCACACCTGAATTCGGTATTTTAACACCCAATTGGATTGTGTGTTAAAATACCGAATTTGTAGGGCCTTTGGGACTCAGAAGAGTCCCACCTACATCTGGGAATTACCGAATCGGTAAAAATACCGATTCGGTATTTTACAGAATCGGTAAATTTACCGAATCGCTAAATTTACTGATTCTGTAAAAATATGCCCCTACATACCAATTCTTACATATCGGTCGGTAACGGCCGAAAATACAGATTTTCGGCTGTTACCGACCGACCTACATCTGGCCCTTAATGACTAGTGGTGATTCAGACGATGATTATATGGAGGATTTATTAATGAAATATCGACCACCTTACAATGAGGACCCGAGTGCAGTAAATCCAAATGCCCCGTTTTTAAAAACCACCTTTAATTCCCCAAGTGGTACATGAGACCTCCATTGAAAGGGTATTACAAGAAAGAGAAAGAGAAGCATTAAATAAACAGAGAAGTGAATTAATTCAGAACATTTCTCAATTAAATACAAGTCCCGAAGCTCTGACAATTCCAGTAACTATTGGCCCAGTTGTACCTTTGTACAGAGATAAACAATCTAGTCCTAAAGCTCCAGTCATAACTACATCGGTAGTACAGCCAAAAAGGTAACCATTGATAGTAGATGACCAGGCAAGTGAATGTGAGTCAGTAATCTCCCTAATGGATTTACCAATTAGAGAACCAGAGAGTAGTTCAATTAGGAAAACCACTCCTTTAAATTTAAGAGAAGTACAGATGGAGACATCCTCAGGTACAAGAAGTGCAACTGTAGTAACTCCTGAAGAAATAGATAGATGGACACGAGAAATAGAAAAACCAAAGGCACAGCCAAAACCATTAGATATATACAAGTTGAGAATTGAGTTGGAGGAACTGATGGCTGGAAATGTGGGATTGGACAGGGTAAATACTCTTAGTGAAGATAAATTATTATTTATTTGTAAAAGCATTACTCAAAATACAAGGGTGTACCATGAAAAATTAATGGACACCACAGCCAGCATGGGAATTGACATTGGTAAATCTAAAGTATTGCAAAAGCCATATCGAGCAGAATTCTCTGACAAAGATTTAGAAAACATGAATGTGTCAGGAAGAAAGGTGCAGATAAGAGAGCTACTAGCATTATTACAAAAATCGGGAGAGTTAGAAAAGTGGAAAACCAGGTGGGCAAAGGAAAAATAAGTTGTTTGATCAAAACAAATGACTTCAGAATATGTTTTAAAAGAAGCAGAGAAAGTGGAAAAATTATGTCCTATGCGAGAGGTACCAGGTGGAGGTTATGTGCATGTTCCATGGTCCCGCAGGATATTGTATCATTTACAAATGATTTCCCAAAACTTTGTGAAAAACCTGTAGAGTGGTACAGACAAGTCGAGAGATTTGTAAAAGTTTCAAAATGTCTTTTGAAAGACTTAGATGGATTATTTGACATTGTAGTTCCAGTAGATATGTGGACGGAATGCAAAATTGCTATTGATTGGCCTAGTGATGAGTACCCTAGAGACACAAAGACAGGGGCACCTTCCGAGGATGTCATGAAAAAGTACAATCAGGTAATACTTTACCTTAAAGGAAAGGTGCCTGCAAAAGAGACAGACTGGACTAGAATAGATAGGACCACTCAGAATAAAGATGAATCCCTGCATGCATATTATGAACGCTTATTGCAGGTATTCAAACAGTACAGTGGATTGGATAACATCGACATGAAGGATATGACGCATTTCATTTATCGATTTTTGTTAGGATTAAGACTAGAAATTTCACAATGGATTAAAGACAATAACATTTGTTGGCAGGCTAAACCCATAGACAAAGTCCTTAAATATGCTAAATATTGTGAAGATGAGCTAGAAAATAAAAAAAAGGAGTTAAAAGAAAAGGTCATGTGGGCACAAGTAAAATTAGCAGAGCAACAAGAACAACAGTTAAACCAGATGAATGGTAACCAGAATCAGGGTGATGGAAATGGAGGAAAGCCGAGGGGAAAATTCAATAGAGATGAGGCAAAATTAAAATTTTCATGTCACGGGTGCGGCAAGTTGGGGCAGTGGAAGAACGAGTGTAAGGATGTGCAGAGTGGTAATGTGCAAATTAATGATTTGAATCCACAGACGCAGAATGAGGTACCACGGAAGACCCAGCAGCAGGTAAAACAGAACCAGTTACCCCTGCACCTATGCCAAATTACAGGAGCAAAGCACAACAGAGTGTAGATACCACAAATTGGGAAGGAAGGGAAAGAAGAGATACAGCAACTTCACAATTTCTTCTGAGTGATACAGTCTTTTGTGAAGAACCTTACTGAAGGGGGAGGACGAGGAGTGCGTGCTTGGCGCCTCCTTGCCAGTAGACCAGTCAGGGCCATACATTGAAGGAAAGGTTGAAGGAAATTATGTCACCTTTCTGTTGGACACTGGTGCTACCCGTTCTACTGTAAGAACAGCAGACGTTCCAAACCTACGCCTCTCGGGAGGAGCAATCCAAGTAGTGGGCGTTTCTAATAAACAAATTAGTATCCCAGTTACAGAACCAATTGAAGTTAGAATAGGGAATTTTAAAGAAATGCATAGATTTGTTGTCTGTGATTCAAGTCCTATAAACTTGTTAGGACGAGACTTGTTGTACAAAATGAATTGCACCATCTTTTGCACCCCTAGTGGTGTTGAAATTCAAACCCCAGATGAAGACGGAATTTACAAATTAATGTTAGCAAAACAAGAGACAGAAATTAAAAGACTGGCAATAGAAGATTTACCAGAAGAACTGCAACAGACGGTAAAATCAGATGTATGGGATTTTACTGGAAAAGATGTAGGATTAATGGCAAATGTTGACCCAATAAAAGTGACCATAAAAGAAGACGCAGTTTACCCAAATACTCGACAGTATAAAATGAGTGCAGAAATAAAAGCAGGTGTTGCAGTAGAAATAAAACGTTTGGTTGAAGCAGGCATTTTACAAGTAGTAATGAGCAGTCCCTGTAACTCTCCTATAATTGGTATAAAGAAACTGAGTGGAAAGTACAGGGTTGTACAAGACCTCTGAAAAGTCAATAAGATTGTTGTCCCATGCTGTCCAGTCGTGCCAAATCCTGCAGTGATTCTGTATCAGATACCGTGGGAGGCTGGATGGTTTACTGTCATTGACCTGTGTCACGCATTTTTCTCAATTCCATTACACCCAGACAGCAAATTTCTTTTCTCATTTGAGATCGACAGTCATGTTTATGTTTGGAATTGTGTCCCTCAGGGGTACACAGAAAGTCCCTCGATTTTTAATCAGATTTTGAAAAAGTGCCTTGAGTCATTGGTGCTGCCTGGACAATCAGTTTTGGTCCAGTATATAGATGACCTATTGGTGGCATCTAAAACTCGGAATGATTGTGTTGTCGATACTATCGCCTTACTGAATCACTGAAGGAGGACATAAAGTGTCACCAGAAAATTGCAATTCTGCACCACATCAGTGAAATATCTGGGGCACCAGATAGAAAAAGGTGTCAGAAGGGTTACCTCAGAAAGAATCAGAATAATTAGAAACATGAATTTGCCTCATACCCAAAAAGAGATTAGGATGTTTCTTGGAGTTGTAGGATACTGCAGGCAATGGATTGTGGGATTTGAAGTCCTAGCAAAGCCTTTAATACAAATGACAAAGAAAGGAGCTAAGGACCCAGTAGAATGGGATGACGAAAGCATGACTGCTTTTGTAAAATTACGAGAATGTCTGTGTACAGCTCCAGCATTGGGGATGCCTGACTATTCTAAAGATTTTGCACTGTTTTGTGACACACAAGATAATTGTGCACTTTCTGTTTTGACTCAAATTCATGGCTTGGTGAGACATCCTGTGGCATATTTTTCTTCCACATTGGACCCAGTGGCAGCTGCATTACCTGGATGTTTGAAAGCAGTAGCTGCAACTTGCATGAGCCTTTAGCAGAGTGAATCCATTATTATGGGACATCCTGTAACTGTGTATGTTCCACATGCAGTTGTATTTTTGCTAACAAGGACTAAGACCCAGTATCTCACACCTAGTCGGCTGACTAAGTACGAGAGAATACTTGTAGGTGCAGGAAACGTAACCATTGCTAGGTGTAATATTCTGAACCCAGCAACACTGCTACCTAATTCACATACTGCAGACGTGAAGGGAGAAGTTGAACATGACTGTATTGATCTGACTGAATATAGTACAAAACCACGATCAGACATAAGAGAAGAGCAATTAATTGATTCAGAATATGAGCTATTTGTAGATGGCTCTTGTATGAGACATGAGGAAGGAGGCCTGAGCGCTGCTTACGCAGTGTGCACTTTGGGAGGTCCAGTTGAAGCATCCCATTTGCCTGGGGTCAAGTCTGCACAAATAGCTGAATTGGTTGCCTTGGCAAAAGTCTGTAAATTTGGGAAGAATTGGAAAGTAACCAGAAACACTGACAGCCAGTATGGTTACGGAGTTGTGCATGACTATGGCCAACTATGGATGCAAAGGGAGTTTCTGACTTCTTCAGGTACTCCGATTAGGAATGGAAAATATGTAAAAGATTTGCTAGAAGCAATCCAGTTACCAAAAGAAGTGGCTGTGGTCAAGTGTGCTGCTCACAAATCTGGCAACGACAAAGTGACAGCTGGTAATCGATATGCTGACCAGTTAGCCCAACATTGTGCAAAGTATAAAATGGCTGTTAATAAAAAGGTTGAGGTGGGCGGAGACAGCTGCCAACTTATGTTGCTAGAAGGAGTGAACACGTGGGAAGAAGTGAGAGATTTGCAGAATGCAGCAGACCCAAAAGAAAAGGAACAATGGAGGAAAATAGGTTGTCAGAGAAGGGCTGAGGATGGTGTCATTGTTTATCTTGATGAAATGGCAGTGTTACCCGACTGTCTGCTTGCTCCTATGGCTAGGTTGATTCATGAAGATTCTCATTTGGGAAGAGATGCTATGATACGTCTGTTCAGACAGTCATGGTTTAATGCGAAATTCAGGAACATAGCAGAGGCACTCTGCCAGAGGTGTTTGATTTGCCAACAAATGAACCCAGGGAAGAAAACAGTAGTGTTACCAGGAAAGATTGGGAAGGCAGAGGGTCCTTTTATTTGGTTACAGATTGATTTCATTCAGTTACCCCCTTGTCGAGGACTAAAATACGTACTTGTCATTGTCTGCCTGTTTTCAAAATGGGAGGAAGCTTACCCCACACGCAGGAATGATAGCATCACTGTAGCTAAACTTTTACTTAGAGAGCTTATACCACGTTTCAGTTTTCCAGTAGCAATTGAATCAGACAGAGGCTACCATTTAATAATGAAATACTTGGTCTAATTTGTGAAGCATTCAAAATTAGGCAAAAGCTGCACTGTGCATATCGCCCAGAGGCTTCTGGAGTGGTAGAACAATTGAATGGCACTATCAAGTCAAGATTGGGAAAGATGTATGAGTCAACTCGATTGGAGTGGCCAGATGCTTTGCCACTTGTTCTGATGGGACTTAGAAGTATTCCAGATCGGAACACAGGCTTGAGTCCCCATGAAATACTGATGGGAAGAGCCAGGACACAAACTGCTAAACATATCTGATGATTTAGTACTGGAGTACTGAAAAGAACTGGCTGACCAAGTGCGTTCTATCTCTCACCAGGTTGGGGAAGACGCTGTCGCCAGACCAGCAACTCCAGCACATGACCTCAACCCAGGTGATTGGGTAGTGTTAAAGAAACATACTCGAAAATCTTGCCTTGCACCGAAGTGGGGAAAACCACGACAAGTAATTTTGGTCACCACCACAGCTGTAAAGTGTGCAGGAGTTCCACACTGGATTCATGCCAGTCATAGGAAAAAGGTGACTGAACCTGAACCTGATCAAACTGAGGCTGAAGGTTGTGCAGCTGAGGGGTCTCAAGATATCGAACCTGAAGTAGCTGAAGAGGAACAACCGAGCACCAGTCAAGATGATTGGAGTTCAGTAATCAACATACCTGCAGAATATGTGAGAACAAGAAGCCAAACATATCTAGATAGACAGAGTGATAGTGAGGATGAGACAGGTATTGAAGAAGGTACTCAGATCATAGAAATCCAAGTCAAAAGTGATTCTGAGGAGGACCAGATAGGGAAAGATCAGTTAATTGACACTCCACCAAGAACCACTGAACCTGAAAAGGGACAGATAGTAATTAAGGCGGAAGCTCAAGCGGAAGAAAATCAAGAGTTCAAAGAGCTTGAGCAGGACCAGACAGGAGTAGAACATTTTGTTCAGGAAGAAGAAGGTGAAACAAATAAAAGCAAAATTCAGCAAATACCTGAACAAGGCCAGTTTAGTGACCAGGCAGAAGAAACAGAAATAAGACCTGGATCAAGTCAGATAGAGAGGGAAAATGAAGACAGCATTGAAATAGATGTGCCACCACTGAATGAAAATAAAAGAGCATTTGAAGAGGGCAAAAGCACAGTGCCAGTTAAAAGACTCAGAATAGGAGACAAGTGCCCTAGATTTGTCAAAACACTGAGACTGAGTTTAAAGACAATAAATGAAGAACCTGAACAAGTAAATGAAATTACAAGTCAAGCTGATCAACCTGTGATACAGCCAAGAAGGAGAAGTCCGCGATTAAAGAGACTGAATAATAAATACAAAGGCCCTGAGTGGACCTACATTATTTTGGTAGATTTTGAAAACCTGGAAAAAAGTGACGAAAGTGATGAAGAATTGATTGCTGATCAAACTGACGAAGAAGTGAGACCAACTTGAAACTCACACAGGGTAAATTCTGTGTAAAAGTTACAAAGAGGGGTTAAATATCCTTTAGTCAGAAATGGCTGATCATACTGTTAATGGAAGACCGAAAAGAAATTGTTTTAAAAAATGCTGCAGAGTATGTTTATGTAGTATAACAATAGTACTTATAATTTGGATAGGACTAACAATCGCCATTCCTTACATGATGAGTAAAGAGACAAAAGTTAACACTAATGAACAATTGCCACTAGATACAGAAGAGTTACAAACAAAAGGCACACCGAAAAGAGTAGATACACAAGAAAAGGCACTTAGCATTAGACTACAGAAAGTAGACTTAGAAGCACCAGTTGAGGAAGGACTGCATTACACGAGAATCAAAAACAAAACACATCTGAATGTATTTGCAAACCTATTAGTACACTATGTTGAAGCTATGGAAATAGACGATTGTTATGTTTGTATGAAGCTGCCTACTTCAGTAGCTGAAGGTGTGACATACCACCATTTGCCACTAACATATGGAATTTCCAGTAGTGTTTTAGCTAGTTTATTCTATAAGAAAGGACCTTTACAGTATTATTATTATAATTTAGACGTGATATTTTCTGAACTTCCTATACGTAGAGACCTAAATCCTGTACATACTACAAGAAATGTAGCACGCTACATGGGTGAATATTTTCTAACTATAGGTACAATAGATATAGCTGACGCACACAAGAATAATCTAACATGTTTATTACAAGAAAAGGAGAAAATATTTTTGAATATGGTCGAGAAAAGGAGAGAGGATTTCCAAAGAATGGCAAATGACAAGAATCATAAAATTCCTAAATGGGCTGAAAATATAGGGAACACCTCAAATGGTGGGGCTAATGCTGCTCTGTTGCTGGATTTCGAAAATAAGGGGAAACTCTGTCTCCACAGAGAAATAACTAGTTATTGTAACAATATATTCATTGGTTCCAGTGAGTGTGAACACAATTATAAGGTAATTGGGGGTTGGGGTTTCAAAGATGGAACTGACCCTGTGTTTCCCGGAGTTTATTATATATGTGGGAACAAGGCTTATTACAAATTGCCAGATCACTGGTATGGGAGTTGTTATTTTGGGATAGTTTTTCCTAAGATATATCATGTGGATAAAATCACTGGAAACAATGAAGATACTAATGGATTAGTACGTAGTAAGAGAGCTAGTTTTGGTGAAATTGTAGGTGATATATTTAGTGCATTGATACCTACAGTGGGAGTGGCTCTGAATACACACAGAATCTGCAAATTGTCAACAGTAGTTGATTGGTTATCAACTGACACTGCTGGAGGTTTCCTAATGGTCAATACCGAATTGGTTGCGATCAGATCAATGGTTTTACAAAATTGACTTGCTCTTGATACATTATTGGCAAAAGAGGGTGGAGTCTGTAGAATGTTGAAGGTGCAACATTGTTGCACTTACATACCAGACAAAAGTGTTGAAATTAAGAAGTATGTGAGAAATATTACTAATTTGGAAAAAGAGCTTAAACCACTGGAGGTTGATAGTGCATGGAAGAGGCTCACTGATGGTTTTTCCTCTGTAGGTAGTTGGCTTTCTAATGTAGGAAAGAGTATTGTAGGTAGAATACTGATGCCAATGGTGGGAATGGGCTTACTAGTTCTAGGTAAAATAATTTGTTGCAAATGTGGAAAACATAAAAAGAAATACTCCGCAAATAAGCGAGGAGTAAAGAGAAATATTGATGAACTCGAATTAGAAGAGATGAATAGTAAAATATACAAGAAAATGAAAAAGTCTCATGGTAATAACGAGAAGAAGCAAAATAGAAAGTTTGAAGAGATTGAATTGGGTGCAATGTGAAAAGTTAGCATCTGTTTCATTAATTAGTGATGATGTAAAATATCATCAAAGAGGGGATTGATGGAGCAAGGAATCGCACATGAAGCGACTTGCTTGTATTCATGAACCTCGAATAATGATTAATAAAGTAACCAACATGTTTGTCTTACTAATTTCGCATATTATACATCATCATGGGGTGTCCGAGTGAAGCTTGCTTATGGGTTTACTAATCCTAATACGTTTGCATCTAATATGGCTGCTGCTACGCGAGGGTTTCTATTGCACATGCGTCTGTCATACTCACGTGACATGACGTAGTCGTTATTTTGGAGGGAATCTGACGCTTCTGCGCACTAGTGTTAATATGGCTGCTTTATGTTCTCACATGCGAGAAGCTTGCAATGCTGCTTTTTGCCAAGCTGTTCATTCTGCCTAATCCTAATGCTATAGTCAAATTTAAGATAATGGGTATAGAGTAGAAATACATGGTATACAGTGTATTCATTTATTTTGTGTTCTAAAACTGTTTCTTTTCCATTTCATGTCGTATTTTGGAAACTGGCCTGGCTTATAACGCTGTACTCCATATTTGTTGAATCTGCGACTGCGCGAAAATCTCAAGTCTCTGGAACAGTGACCTTTGGACTATGGCCAAGGAACTGACTGACTAGAAGATGCTCATGGGAACACGCACTTATGAACTCTAATTTATACAATGTTTAAACAATGTTTTGTCAATAGAACATCCATTGTTAGGGGGAATAAACCCTCATGAGAACCTGAATTTGATGGGCGGGAACGTAAATTTGATTAAGAAACGGTAAAAGTCTGAAATTTGGTGTGGTGTGACGACCTCTCCTCCTCCTTTGTCCAATCGAAATTGGGGATTCCTACACTCGCAACATTGGGGGGTGGTACACTAACCTGAAAAATAGTGTAACTA
The DNA here is from genome assembly GCF_964261635.1 of Lissotriton helveticus. Taxonomy (NCBI): domain Eukaryota; kingdom Metazoa; phylum Chordata; class Amphibia; order Caudata; family Salamandridae; genus Lissotriton; species Lissotriton helveticus. The sequence goes on from NC_136070.1 coordinate 734,118,319, forward strand.
GCGTAGGTTTAGCTAGAGAAATTGTTCGACTTGTCCGAATAGCTGACCTGTCACTGACCCAACGCACTCAATAGGTGACTAAGAGCAGAGGGCTGCGGAGCACTCTGTCAGAAGATTCGCTGACCCGATCGGAGTTCGGGAAGCTCAGGTGCTGGAGAATCACTTTGTTGGTGAAATCGATAACCCAATCAGGGTTTTGGCTGATAACTTGCAGAGCGGGTGTAGCTCAGGCGTTGCAACTGACCTGCGGGTGCTGGTTTTAACCTTTGGTGGTCCGGTCCTGATCCAAATCTGGTTTATCCTGTCCTGATTCTGATCTGCACCAGCTGGCCTACTGGCAACTGCAACCTTTGGGGTTCTTCTGTCTTTTCAACTGACCCGTGGCCAGGGTTGGTCTTCACACAATTCTAGGTAAATATAAATATGTGTGGGTATTGTCATTATATTTTGCGTCCTTTTCTTTACCCTCCCAAATTTGCTAAAGCTTTGATTACATATATTCCTTTTTCTTATCCTTCCCTTAGTAAATGATACATTTGTGTTTTGCTGTTTCCAATAGTATGTTCCACTTTCTTACCCTCCTTTAGATTATGCTAAACGTTCTCGTGATTGCATAATAGGTTTTCTTGATTCTCTTCACCCTCCCTTTTGAGAATACTTAAGTTTGGTTATTTGATTTAATAGTGTGTTCCATTTTTTTACCTTCCCTATAGTTATATGTTCAAATTGTTTTTGTGACTACATATTATGTTCCCTCTTTTTACCCACCCTTTGATAATTGCTTAAAGCTGTGTTATTTAGCATGTTCCTTCTTTTTCCCCACCCTAGAAATATTGTGCAATTAAATAGCATGTTCCGTGTTCTTACCTTCCCTTAAAATTACTAAATGATTGGCATAATATATCTTTTGCATAGCTATACACTATTTCTGATTTTGATTATTGATAGTCTTATTGCTTTAAATCTCTGGATCATGACCTTTGATGAAATTTAGATAAAGAGTTTTAAACCTTCCTGAGTCTGTGGTTATTATATGAGTGCATAAGTTTGATTTCTTATTTGATAATTGGCTATCTATTTTTTTTAAAACTAACTCCCTGATCCAATAGGTTATAGGTACCAGTGACAAAGTTTGGTAAGTCAATGGTATAAGACCTAGTGGTTAAAATATCTGGTAGTAGAGTGTGGGTTACCTGATTAAGGAAATGTGTAAATGCTTATGGGCCCAGGTGAGTATGGTAAATTTATAGTCGGGTGACCTGCGCGCTCTATCAGTACCACCCAAATAAGTGGATGAGTGTCCCAGTGCCGGATCTGGACATAGTGCAATATTCGGATTCAGGAATTTTATATGTGGCTTTACATTGCTGGAAAGGCTTTGTCACCAGGGTGTCATACATGTTTGATCATTTTGCAACCTCCCTCTCTCCATCTGAGAAAGGTGTGGCCTTCAACAACATGCAAGAACACTGGGCTGTAGTGGATATGTGTACAGAGGGATGGGTAGGACACCAGGCCATGTGCATAGTAGTATCTGTCCCATGTCTGATATAGGCATTTAGATTGTATTTAGATGTCTGTGTCATTTCTCCAGCCACACCAGGTCTCATTAAGGTCTACAGGCTATGGTTTGGTCCATCTGCCGCCAGTTTTTCTCGGAGAGCGAAGTGGACCAGTCCACTACCAGCCACCATTGTGCAGCTGCATAATAGTGTGGAATGCTAAGGGCTGCCAGGCCCCCTGTCGCTCTCGGCTGGATTATAGGTTTCTGTGGAAGCCTTTGGGCCTTACCCTTCCAGATAAATGGCATTAGTTGTTGTTGAAGGGTGATCTACCCATATTAGAAGAGACCTAAAGACGTGGAGGAGGAATAGTGAGAGATGAAGGTGTGGTTCTGAAAATCTGGATACATATAATAAGTTCGGGATTCGAGAAATAAAACTTCGTCGAAATATGACGAATTTGGTATCAAAAGACCGAGAATGACGAGTACATCATGTACATGTATTTTCGGCGTGTTCGAGTGACGATTTCACCTCGAAATCGTCATTTACATTCTGAACCCTTGGCTCCCATTTATATGTTGCCCTTTACATAGGCCTTAATCCAGTTGAATTTGATTCCACAAGGACACATACTCCTTAATCGACTTCCCCCTGACCTCAGTACAAGTTAGAACCATTGCCCCAGGCCGAACTCGTTAGTTCAGTTCCCTCCCAGTGGCCGAGCAAGATAGCATCTAGGCTCAACCAGCCATAAAACCATTTCAGCGCGCACACCTGCCATATCTGGCTCACATCTTTCCTCCATTCCTTTTCTTCACTTGCTTTATGATGGGGAGGTGACCGTTTTTATTGGGGGTCCAGCGATATCTGATGAAATGTTGGGCCTTGCCGGATGATTTGTTATGGGCAGCACGACTTGAAATATGTACATGTCATCATGACTCTGCTTTTCTTTTGTAACCAGTAACTATAAATGAAATACCACGAATTCAAAGAATGTTTGCCCAAGGCCGAATATCATGTATAAAGAGAGAAGCCTGACTTCGTGAAAGTGTGCAGTCTCCTGAGAATATACCCGTATTGTACTTCTAGGACCCTGTTACCTTGGTTGCAGCCAATAAACTAATCTTTGACTTCACCTGGAAGACTCTGAGTTTCTGTAGGTCTGAATCAGGAAGAACCCGAGGTCTCTGGGTGTTGATTCCCTGACACCGCTGGGTTACCGGTTCTCTGCCGGTTCTTAAAAACCCAGTACCTCAGTTGGCGCCCAGCGTTTGGGGCGATTCCAGTGGTACCAGTCAGCCTGAAGATCGTGAGGAGCTTCGTGTGGAAATTCCGGAGGAGGGCCCACCACCTCATCGACCCCTGCATGTCGACGTGGTCCGAAGGTCTTTGCTGCGAGGTTCCCCGCTTCCCGACGGCTACAAGGACTGCTGCCCTGGCTATCGCCCTGATATTGGACCCTTGAAGTTTTTGGTAGAGCGGAACACTGAGACGAGTCTTCTGGTGACGCCATCGATATTTTCAGTTAAGTATAAGTGGAGCGTCTCCCAGTCCTTAGTTGGACTTACTTTGTGGTATCTTTGGGATACAAAAGGTTTTGTATTGGTACTTGCATGCACCATAAACGAAGGACTCGTGTATTCACGAGAAATATCGTAATCGATAATCCTTTGAAGTTTTGGAACTAGACTAGAGAGCGAGGATGCCTAGTCTTAGACTTGGGAATTTATTTTGTCTTGGTAGTAATAATAGGGACTCCCGATTGGAGGACTCATGTCCGGTTCCTCCAGTTGGAACTCCGACTTACGAGCTATATGTTAAACATGGGGTAGGCCCCATCGTTTACAACGAAGTATGGATTAAATACACTAGGAAAGATGGTGTTTTAAAATGGCCCCAATATGGTAGCTTTGATTATGAAATATTAGACAACCTTGAAGTTAAACTCTTTAAAAAGAAAGCCCGGCCGGCGATGTTTGACTCTTTTCGCTTATGGCGTAAAGAAGCCAAACAGAAAGAAATTAAATTAGCTAAGAAAAATAAGAGAGAAGGGGGACTTTCGGTAATGCAAGCTGCCGTGCAGTTTAAAGATAATGAGGAAGAGCAGATAAATGAGCAGTTGCACAGGCAACGTAAAATGGCAATAGATAGGTGTTATCCAGTTTTGCCGTCTCTTCAGCAAGAGGCAGCAAAAGAGCGTGTAAAAGACCCATTAATGTCGCAATTATTAACTTCACCACCCCCCTATGCGCAGAATGCCACAGCACCCCCGCAACCTTTAGTTGCACAAGCTGCGCCTCCTGCTCTTCCACAGCACCCACCAGCTGTTCTTCAGCTGGCTCCTACTTCTTCGGTGCAGCCTCCTCCAGGCCCACCGACCACTCCTGTTTCACCTGTGTTTTCTACGATTTTGCCTACTGTACTTTTTACATCTCCTAATGCTCCCTCTACGATTCTGCCTAGTACCACCTCTATTTTCCCTGATACCTCTTCTGCCATCTCTACCCCCGCCTTATCTCGCCCCGTTTTTCCATCTGTTTGTCCTTCAGTTTCACCTTCCATTCGGCAGAAAATGGCCAGCACTGTTACTAATCTTCTTTTACCTCTTTTCGGGTCGCCTGCTACGACCCCTAACATAGGAAGAAGACAGTTGCGAAGTCAACTGCCTGATTATCAAGAGAGAGATTCCCTGAATAGTTTAGCTCGGAAATGGGTCATGGACACTGCAAAATATGATGTACAGTCTGTCATGGAAGTCTTCCATCAATGGGAAGCAGCGACACAGCGATATGTTTTCGAACAGATGTGTGTCTTTCTTGGCGAGGATTTGGAAGACAATGATCAAGAATGCATCCCACAAGAAATGTGTTGTGTACGGTTTAAGTTCGGAGAGGGTATGATTGTAGGTCCAGATGTGGAAAAGGCAGTTGAAATGTTATTATCATATCGGAGTAAGGGAAACAGTTCTGGGTCACCATCTGAATGTAATACATCCAGTAGGAAAAAGGCACGACAATACCCTATGAGAGAAGTTCCCCCACAGTGGAGAGAGGGTGACGCGACTGCTGTCCCACCTGTTTTGCCACACTTCCAGCGTGTATGGGTACATGTCCCATGGAAGCGAGCTGAAGTTTTAGCACTCAAACAAACATTACCAGATCCGCGTAAAAATCCTGCAGGGTACTATAAAGAATTGTCACAAACTGCTGGGTCATGTATAATGAATTTGGCCGATATCGATATGCTATTTGGGAACGTTGTTCCACAGCCTTTATGGGGTAAAATTCGTCATGTAGATCATGACCAGGAATTAGGTGACACGTGGGCTAATATTACTGCTGCAGATGCCCGCCAAGTTGGTGGTGCCAAACCCGAACCTTTGATAGCAGAACTACCTGGTAGAATAGTAGATTACATGAAAACGATAATGCCTGCAATACGCGTAAATTGGGATAAGTTGTCTGCATGCAAGCAAAAGAAAGAAGAAACTGTTTCAGATTTCTTCACCAGATTTGAAGAAACATTCATTGACCACAGCGGTCAAGATATGACCACAGAAGGTGGTCAGAGATTGTTTGTCGATAAATTCGTGCACAATCTGCTTCCAGAATTGTGTAGAAAATTAAAAGATTCAGAAAGTTCTTGGGCAGTCTCATCTTCAGCCCAGATATTAGCTACTGCACAGTACTACGAGAATAGAGACAAAGATGAGAAAGATAAAGTAGAAAAGAAAACTAGAGAACTCAAAACGAAGGTTTTGCTACAGCAAGCCTATCCGCCACGTGGTGGTGGTAATCAACATAATAATGGCCAGAATCACTACCAGAATACTTTTCAGCAGCCTCAACAATATCAGAAACTTGCAAAGATTCGATTACACTCAACCCCGTGTCGGTCCTAACCAGTGTTTATATTGCAAACAGGAGGGTCATTACAAGTATAACTGTCCTGCCCTATCACAACGTGCAAATGGAATTTCTGGTGTAAGAGGTCGTGGCAGTCAGCAAGCGCCTAGAGGTAGAGGGCGTGGAAACGCCCCACAGGACACACGTCCCCTTCCACCACAAAACTCTATGAACAGGTTTGATCAGCAAAATAACGTATCTGACTGGACAGCTCAATACTACGTTGATGAGTATTACACAGAAAATGAGCAGTGGGAGAATGAGGATTGCTAGGACATCCATAGACAAAGAGAGGGAGTTGTTTCAGTTCCAGTAGATCAGAGCGGACCTTACGTTGAGGTGATTACATCAGGTGTGTCAGAACCTTTTCTGTTGGATACTGGTGCTACAAAGAGTTCTATTATGCACTCCAAACTCCCTGGCGCACCTTTGTCTGGCGAAATGAACATTTCTGTAGGTTTTTCTGGCGCTCCAGTTAGAAATCCGATTTCTGACCCTTTATCTCTTTCTGTTGGTCCTTGTGAATTCGAAGCACCCCTTATTTTGACAACAGGTTGTGGTGAAAATTTGCTAGGATTAGATTTGCTAAAAAGATTATATGCGACTTTGTACTGTTCTCCTTCAGGAGTACAACTTACTTTAGGTAAGAAAGTGGTTTCTCCCATTTATTTGTCGAGAGATGCACTTCCAGCAGAATTGTCGATTCTCCCAGATATTCTTTGGGCTACTGGTCCGAATGATGTAGGTCTTTTAGAAATTCCACCATATGTTGTAACATTGAAGTCGAATGTTAAAATGCCACGAGTCCCCCAATACAGAATATCTAATGAGGGTGAAAAAGCTTTGCTAGCGATCGTTTACGAATTGATTGAAAAGGATGTGATTGAGGAAACACGAGGCAATGTTTGCAATAGTCCTGTTCTGCCTGTTTTAAAACGAACTGACCCTTCTCAGCCACCTATGTACAGATTTGTGATTGATCTTCGAGAAGTAAATAAGATAGTCGTGCCACAATTCCCAGTTGTGCCCAACATTACCACATTATTGACTATGATTCCAGCTTCTGCTTCATGGTTTTCAGTGATTGACCTAAAGAATGCTTTCTTCAGCATCCCAATTGCTGAGGAGAGCAGGGATATTTTTTCCTTTAGTTTAGGAGGTCGAAGCTTCCGCTTTAAACGCGCTCCTCAAGGCTACTGTGAAAGGCCCTCAATATACAGTCAAGCTCTGAAAGCCCAGCTTGACACAATGGTTTTGCCTAAAGGTGCCACTCTCGTACAGTACGTGGACGATTTGCTCATCGCTGCGGATACTGAGAAAATTTGTAAAATGGCCACGTTGTCATTATTGCGTCATCTATGTGATCTGCATCACAAGGTGTCACTTTCCAAGCTTCAATATTGCCGACAAGAGGTGACCTACTTAGGTCATCTCTTATCGAAGGAGGGAAGGAAACTGACCCCAGAAAGAATTCAGTCAATAGCGAAATTGAGTGTGCCAAGAACACAGAGAGAAGTACGTGCTTTCTTGGGCATTACATCGTACTGTAGACAGTGGATTCCAAATTTTTCGTTATTGGCCAAACCCTTGGTGGCATTAACGTGTAAAAATACACCCAATCCCATTCCTTGGTCTGAAGAGTGTCAGAAAAGTTTTCTCGAATTACGCACAGCATTATGTTCGGCCCCTGTGTTAGGTACCCCCAACTACAGTAAGCCTTTCACATTGTATGTCCACGAGAAGGAAGGCTGTGCATTGTCTGTGCTGACTCAGTTATTCGGAGATAGACAGCGGCCATGCGCCTATTTTTCGTCAACTTTGGATCCGGTAGCACGAGCATTGCCAAGTTGTTTAAGGGCCACAGCAGCAGCAGCTGTTTCCATTCGACAGTCTGCTGGTCTAGTAATGAATAATACACTAATCGTGATGGTCCCGCATGCAGTAGACACATTGCTAAATAGGACCAAGACACAGCACTTAACGAGTGCTCGACTGTCCAGTTACGAATTGACGCTACTAGCGAGCCATGTGCACATAAAAAGGTGTAGTACCTTGAACCTAGCCACATTGTTACCAATTGCAGAGGAGTCAGATGCTTCAGAACAGCACAATTGTTTTCTCACAACAGAGGAAGAGACAAAAGAGAGAGTGGATTTGTTCGACACTCCTCTTGCTGAATGTGATGGTACATTATGGGTAGATGGTTCATGCTTTAAGCTCCCAAATGGGAACGTGACTACAGCATATGCCGTCACAACTTTGCACACAGTCGTTGAAACTGCGCGAATACCACATGGTTCAGCTCAAGCCGCAGAACTCGTTGCACTTACGAGAGCATGTGTATTGTCTAGAGGAATGAGAGTGACAGTCTACACTGACAGTCAGTATGCGTTTGGAGTGGCTCACAGTTTTGGACGATTGTGGAGAGAACGTGGGTTCCTGACTTCGCATGGAACTAAGATTCAGCATGGTCAGTTGGTGAATGAGCTTCTTGAATCACTGACGTTGCCCCTGCAAATAGCGATCGTGAAATGTAGTGCTCACAAGAAGGTGACTGATGATGTTGGTCGTGGAAATGCATTTGCTGATGAAACCGCTAAGGAAACTGCAAAGAATGTGATGAGCCGAATGTATGTTGCGAGCCCTGAAAAATGGACTGGTGAGGTTGGAATATGTGAGGACACGATAGAAAGTATGAAATCCATCCAAGCTGAGGCCACGGAGAAAGAGTTAAGCACGTGGAGAGAAAGTACAGGGAGAATGGATGCAAATGGTTGATGGATTGAATTGGCAGAGCATCAGAGATGGTTGTTACCCGATGCATATGTACCTGCAGTGGTTACAATGGCTCATGGAATGGCCCATATCAGCGCGAAAGGGATTTGCGAGTTGTTGGCCCCAGTGTGGAAGAATTCAGGGATTCCCAAGTGTGCAGAGAACGTTGTCAAGAATTGCATGGTATGTCTGAAACACAATCCTGGTAGGGGAACCCCAACTCCAGCTGGTCATTTTGCACCTCCTACGTATCCGTTCGAGGTTTTGCAGCTAGATTTCATACACATGGAGAGGTGCAACAACTTAAAATACGTGCTCGTGGTTGTTTGTGCCTTCTCAAGATGGGTAGAAGCCTATCCCCTAAAAGACAATACTGCCTTGTCCACAGCGAAAGCCCTTGTAAAAGAGTTCTTCCCCAGGTTTGGAATGCCTAGAATGGTCTGGTCTGACAACGGAAGTGAATTTGTGGGTCGTGTGATGAAAAGAGTGTGTGAAGGGCTAGGCATTAGGCAGAAGTTCCACGCTGCAAATCACCCCCAATCAGCTGGATTAGTGGAATGTTACAATGACACGCTTAAACTTAAATTGGCCAAAATCCAAGCAAGCACAGGTCTTAAATGGCCTGACGCTCTACCCTTAGCACTCCTATCCACCAGAATGACTGTGCATTCGCGAGTGAAACTCAGCCCCTATGAAATCATCTTTGGTCGGCCAGCCAACATATGGGGAGTGCCTAGGCCCACGAAGTTTAGCGAGCTGCAACACCCTATTTTGCTTGATTACTTGTATGAATTGACGGCTAAATTGCGTGTTTTATATCAACAGGTCCACAACACCTTGCCTCCGGTCTCTGAGACTCCGGGTCACTCCATTGACCCCGGTTCATGGGTTCTCGTCCGCAACTTTCAAAGAACAAGAAACGACCAGCCCAGATGGACCGGGCCTCACCTCGTCCTCCTGTCTACAAGGTCAGCTGTTAGGGTGGAGGGGAAGGCCAATTGGGTCCACGGGATCCATTGTAAGAAGATACCCTTCCCTCTGCCACATGACCAATGGGTCCAGAAAGGAGGCACTGACTCAGAGCGCACAACTGATGAACGTGTAAAAGAAACTAACCCTGACTGTGAAAGCAAGAACATTTTTCGAGAAACTGTGCCACCACCAGAACAATTGAACTCTGTGGAACCTGAACTACTATTTCTGGACCAGACAGTACCCGGGAAAAGACGCTACAATTTGCGACCAAGAAAAACAGACTAATTAAAAGTGATTCCTTTTTGTGATCCGAGAGAAAACCCTATGGACTAATAAAATGTGTCTTTTCCCCAAATCCTATTCTTGAAAGTGCAGATCTCCCATCTAGGTAACTTGCTTATTTTTATTTCTTCGAACCGCCATCCGGGTTCAGCTGCTAGGGTCGCGGTTGATTAAAGACTTTTGGGTGCAGCTGACGACGTTAGGTCGGTAGTTCTGGTTGGTCCAAGGGAGTTGCCCTAGACTGACGGAAGCATCCTTTAGCAGAGGCAACCTACCACCGCGGGCAGCACCTTAGAGAGGATGGAGTTTCCTGATGTGGAGAGGCCTGCCAAACAAATGAACTTTAAGCAGAGACTTTTTAACACGATGACGAAGAAAAGTTTTATAATAGTGTGTATTTTTATGCTATCCAGCGTAATGGTCTTTTTGATAAGCTATGTTTTATTCTCTTTTCATGTGACATTTGCGCCCACTACATCACCCATACCTCCTCCTACTGTTTCCTCTCATTCTTTCCACCCTCTGCCTGACCACGAATCAAATAGGAGATTAGAGTTCATTAATAACTCCTTCGTTCAGTTATTACACCAACACCAACTTGTAATGAACACAACTAACTGTTGGGTGTGTGGTCTCATGCCCCACACCACGGATAAAGGTATCCCCTATTTGGTCCTGCCATTTAGTCACAATGGTTCAGTCTGGGCATATAGGACAATGTTCATATATGCACGAGAAATCCAACCCCTACGTTCTGTAAAAGACAACCTCAAGACTAGCGCCCTAGTCAAAGGTATAGTTGACATGATCAAGGAAGTAACTTCTTACGAAGATACCCCGGATGATGAGATACTTGCATATGTAGGTTGGAACGTGACCGGATATGGCACTACATTAAGTGAGAAACAGCAAGCCAAAAGATCGTCCCCTATCTGGATCATACCTCATCAAGGTCACCTGTGTCTGCAAGGTATTGGCAAGAATCCCAGAGCTCAGCTAGGGAAGAGTGTCTGTACAGAAACGTATGTTTTTGGATCTCAGACTTCCCCTGCATTTTTAGCCGCTAAGGGTACTTATTTCATCTGCCATGATAGAGCCTATACATGGTTGCCCCCTGACTTCTCGGGCTCATGTTTTGTTTCATTCCTGTTACCTCCCACCTACACAGCAGCGGCGGATTACCATCGGACAAGGGTAGTTAGAGGTGTTTTGAGTAAAGAAGACACTGCAGGTCAAGAATTTGGTGACTTTGCAATGGGTTTTCTGCCGTTCTGGGGAGCCATGGCTAACAGCAGGAACATAAGGCAATTGACAAGGGTAGTTGAATCCACCGTGACTGAAACTGCTGGTGCCCTTAGTAACCTGACTGCTGAGCTCCAGTCGGATCGACTTATGACCCTTCAGAACCGGGTCGCTTTGGATGTAATACTTGCGGACCGAGGTGGGGTATGCAAAGTGATCCAGTCTAGTTGTTGCATTTTCATCCCAGATAATGCTCCAACCGTGTACAGGGCCATCTCCAAATTACATAAGATTTCTGAATCTATCCATGTGGATAAAGGAGATTGGTCGTTAATGGGATGGCTATGGGAACTGATATCTGCCTGGGGATGGAAAATTCTGATGGTTATTGGGATGGTCTTAGCCATTCTTTTCCTGTTCTGTCTGTGCATACAGTGTGCTCCTGCAATATGTGGCCTCTGCGTCCCATCATGTGTAAGGAAGCCTGTGTCAAGAAATGAACTAAGCACTAGAATGATGTTACAGCAACATCTCAATGACTTTAGGAATATAGATCTGGACTCAGACTAACATGAGGATAGATTAATTGCCTATGTAAGGGCAAAAGGAGGGTTTGTGGTTCTGAAAATCTGGATACATATAATAAGTTTGGGACTCGAGAAATAGAACTTCGTCGAAATATGACGAATTTGGTATCAAAAGACCGAGAATGACGAGTACATCATGTACATGTATTTTCGGCGTGTTCGAGTGACGATTTCACCTCGAAATCGTCATTTACATTCTGAACCCTTGGCTCCCATTTATATGTTGCCCTTTACATAGGCCTTAATCCAGTTGAATTTGATTCCACAAGGACACATACTCCTTAATCGACTTCCCCCTGACCTCAGTACAAGTTAGAACCATTGCCCCAGGCCGAGCTCGTTAGGTCAGTTCCCTCCCAGTGGCCGAGCAAGATAGCATCTAGGCTCAACCAGCCATAAAACCATTTCAGCGCGCACACCTGCCATATCTCGCTCACATCTTTCCTCCATTCCTTTTCTTCACTTGCTTTATGATGGGGAGGTGACCGTTTTTATTGGGGGTCCAGCGATATCTGATGAAATGTTGGGCCTTGCCGGATGATTTGTTATGGGCAGCACGACGTGAAATATGTACATGTCATCATGACTCTGCTTTTCTTTTGTAACCAGTAACTATAAATAAAATACCACGAATTCAAAGAATGTTTGCCCAAGGCCGAATATCATGTATAAAGAGAGAAGCCTGACTTCGTGAAAGTGTGCAGTCTCCTGAGAATATACCCGTATTGTACTTCTAGGACCCTGCTACCTTGGTTGCAGCCAATAAACTAATCTTTGACTTCACCTGGAAGACTCTGAGTTTCTGTAGGTCTGAATCAGGAAGAACCCGAGGTCTCTGGGTGTTGATTCCCTGACACCGCTGGGTTACCGGTTCTCTGCCGGTTCTTAAAAACCCAGTACCTCAAAGGGAGCCTGTTTATTTTAATAGCATTGATCTGACCGGACCATGAGAGCATATGATTTTCCCAGGTATGGAGGACTTTTGTGGTGAGAGAAATTAGAGGATAGTTAGTGGCAAGGAGGCCCCCAACTTTTCACCTAAGTTGGACTCCCAAATACTTAGGGCCTGATTACGATCTTGGCAGATGGGATACTCCGTCACAAACATGACAGATATCCCATCTGCCGTATTACAAGTTCCATAGGATAAAATGAAATTGTAATTTGGCGGACGGGATATTCCTGACGTTTGTGATGCAGTAACCCTGTCCACCAAGAACATAATCAGGCTCTTAATTGAGGATTAGGCCCACCGGAATGGAAAGTGAGTAGACAGTCTTTCTGCGTCCTTTGGTATTCAGGGCCGGACTGGGAATCACAACCGGCCCTGGCAAAGTACTCGGCCGCCCCCCCTTCCCACTCAGGGGTGCTGGAGGTGCCGACGAGCTCTTTGCCGGGCCGGTTTTCGGCCGATTTTGGTACAGGGCCGATTTTGCAGCTATGCTGTAAAAAGGGCCCTGAAACAAAAATGGCCCCCAGGAGCCCAAAACCAGCCCCACCCGTGTGGTGCAGCGGGGGATTGCCCGGTGCCCGCTATGGCCAGTCCGGCCCTGTTGGTAGTTAAGGCTTTCTGACTTATCGTAGGTAACCTTATAGCCAGATACTTTCTCAAAGGACTCAATAAGGTTTACTACTTCTGGGTTTGAGATGTCAGGGGTTCCCAATGTCAGGACAATATCATCAGTGTAAAGGGATGCTTTGAACTCTTGAGGTCTGAAATGAATCCCTGTAACTGCACCTCTCTGCCAGATTAGGCACACCAGAGGTACTATGAAAAAGGCAAACAGGAGCGGTGACTGTGGGCATTCCTGCCTGGTGTCTCTACTAATATGGAATGGCCGTGAGAGACATCCACTCAAGATGACTCTGGCAACTGGGTTGGTGGTGTTAGAAAAAGTAATGCAAAAGAATGTGGGTCCCAGTCCCATTTTCTGAAAAGTGAATCAAAGAAAAGTCCAGTCTACCCTGTCAAGATCCTTCTCTGCGTCCAACTGTAGCAATAATACTGGCATGCTTTTAGAAGAGGCCTTCCCTATCAGGTGGCTGGCTGGCCGTACGTTGTCATGGGCCTGGGGTCCCTGATTGAAACCACTCTTATCAAGGTGTATCAGAGAATTGAGTACTTCGTTAAGGAGAGTCACTAAGATCTTCATAGAGAGCTTAACTTTGATATTCAATAAGACTATAGGTCGATAGGAGGCACAGTGTTTGACATTTTTATTTGGTTTTAGGATGACTGTCACTACTGCCTCTTCCATTGCACGGGTTACAGCCTCCATTGTGGAATAATGGTTGAACAGGGCAGTGAGTCTAAGGACCAGCTTAAATGAGCATCTTTTATATAGTTGGGCTGTGAGGCCATCATGGCCTAGGGTCCTATTAGGCTTGAGGGCTTTGATTGCTAGCTGCATCTTTTCTGGAAGGATCAGGCTTTCCAGAGAGTTCCTTTGAGCATCTGCAGTCTCTACAGCTGTTTAATTTTTAGGAAGGCATCCTAGTCTGCAATTCAGGGAGGGGTACATCTGTAGAGGTTTTTGTAGAAAGTGTGAAATTCATTACATTTCTTTTCCTCCTCCAGCATCCTGGACCCAGAAGCCATGACTATCTCTTGTATACATTCTATTTTCCGTTTGCCTCTCAGAAGTTGACCATCGTGGGGTTCCCAGTTTGTCACCCACTATGTGTGATTGTTTTTAAGGTTGAGTAGAGAAAGTTCTGCTTTGTTAGTATTATGCATCCGCAATTGCCTTCTGGCTGTTTTTAGTACCCGTGTAATCCGATAGGAGGGCTGCTGCAGCTGCTTTTGTTCAAGCACACAAATCTCTACTTCGAGCTTCTGTACTCAGAGCCTGCGAAGCCATTTGCGGTCAGCTGCTCCTGCAATGAAATGGCCTCTGATAAACGCATTAAAGGCTTCCCATACTCCAAGATGGGGTCCATTCTTCGCTCATTTTGATAAAAATATTCCTCAATCTAGTGTTCTATTTCGTTTTTGATAACTGGGTCCATCAGTAGGAAGGGGTGGAATCTCCAATTTCCCTGGGGTCTCCTATATCTCTCTTCTAGCTGGGCTGTGACCAGTGCCAGGCCCAATATCGACATAGACCCGATTTCAGGGAATTTGCTCAGTAGTATGTAGTCGATCCGTGAGAGAGTAAGGTATACATGGGAATACAAGATATATGCCTTGGTCATTGTGTGTAGCTCCCGCCAGGCATACCATAGGCCTGGGTCATCAATGACCTCTTTCAGCCTTCTGGATATGGGCTCTTTTGGGGCATCATGCCCCCCACCTTCTCTATGTGTGTTCCATACTATATTAAAATCCCCAGTGAGTAAGATGTCATTTCTGGCTAATCCCGCCAGTTTTCCCAAAAAGTCAACCAGATGCAAGTCTAGGGTCAAGTTAGGGGCATAAATCCTGGCTATAGTGCGAGTTTGACCATGCTGTGCCCCTACCAAGATGGAGTGGAGTGGAGTGGAGAAGGGTGGCTCACTGGTTAGAGGAGGCAGACCCGGACGGTGAGATCAGACCTGGGACCAGGGTTCAATTCCCGACGTGGCAGGGTCTTGAACCCAAAATGTCCACGGACTCGATAATTCTCGCTTCGGTGCCTACTCGAATCACAGGTTCACACTCTGCAACTCTGGGCAATAGCTTGCTTAATCTCCACTACGGCCCCCCGTGGCGGGATGCCTGGCTTTCACCTTGGGGATACCCAGTAGGGGCTATCTCACAGGGAAAAACCAGGACGGGTTCCCAATGCAAAGCGCTTTGAGACCTGGCGGTGATATTGCGCTATATAAAAACCCATCCATCCATCCATCCAAGATGAGTTATCTGCCCTCCTTGTTAGTGTGGGTCTGTGTGACTGTCATGGGGAGGTTATGTCTCTTCATGTTGCCACTGCTCTGTGTTTAGTATTGGCTGAAGAATGGTAGCTCGTGGGGCATGCCGCATGTTTCATTTACCCGATGTCTGCACATAAAATGGGTTTCCTAAAGGCAAAAAATGTCTGGATTGGATTCCGAGAGTGCACACCATACGTCTCCTTGCTTGTCTGGCAAGTTCGACACTCTTGTATTGTGTGAGATAAGTTGAATCATTGGGCTGTATAAATGAGTGCTATGCAGATGTGGTAGGGTGTAGGGTCAATCAAGAGTGCATGGTATGATAGACATAATGGTAGTTCCTTCCCCTAAATTCTCAAGTCCTCAATAACATTCCTAAACAGAAAAGTGAACAGTAATTAACAAACAACCAAAGTACATAAATGTTGTGCGCCTACCTGGTTGTTTCCATCAGCCCTTCTTTGGGTGGCTGTGCTCCCAGGCCTCCATCAGTGCGTTCCACAGCATCCTTTCTGCGGGCAGTCTCAGTTCCACTAGGTCAGCATAGCAGAGTTTATGGTTGTGTACAGTTTTGATTTTCTCGTTGCTCCTGCGAGGGGCCCGGTGCAGTATTTTCAGTTTGTGGATCACCAGGCATGGTCCGGTCATACGGCCAGCAGGGAGGCCACTTTCTGGGCATATGAGATAGTATGGTATTTTTCACCCAGTTCAAAGGAGGGACTAAAGGGGTATTTCAATCTGTACGCCGTCTTCCTAGAGCTTCTGAGTTATGGGTCGAAATTCTGCTCATCTCTGCATCGTCAGTTGGGAAACGTCCTGGAAAATTGTGCATGAGTGATTCTGGAAGTTCACATCCCCCGCTTTCCTAGCGTGCTAAAGGATGTTCTCCTTCTGTGAATAATAGGGGAACTTAATGAGCACATCTCTGGGACATTTCTGTTCGGAGAGTCAATTAGAACCTGCGCGGTGTATCTATCTATCTATCTATCTATCTATCTATCTATCTATCTATCTATCTATCTATCTATCTATCTATCTATCTATCTATCTATCTATCTATCTATCTATCTATCTATCTATCTCTATCTATCTATTATTTAGGCGCGGTAATCTCCCAGGAGGGAAGACCACAGAACGTTCCAGTTTGGCGTCCTGAATCTCCTCACTCGGGCCATATTATCAAGAAAGGGCGATACATCATTGCTGCTTTTATCGGCAGGAAACTGCCGCTAAAGTGGCGATAATGGGCTTGATAATATGTCCATGTGAATTCCCATATAAGCCTAGGTTCTGGTGTTAACCTGGGCTTCTATGGGAATTCACAAGGGCATATTATCAAGCTCATTATCGCCGCTTTAGCGGCAGTTTCCTGCCGATAAAAGCGGCGATAATGTATCGCCCTTTCTTGATAATATGGCCCTAGGTCCTTGTCGGTGGAGGTTTCGGTTTCTCTCCTTGAATAGCTTTCTAGATCTTCCAATTTCTAAACTTCATTATTCAATTGAGCTTCCAGCGCAAGACTTTTCTCTGCAGTTGCAGTGTAAGTCGGTGTCATGCTTTGAGGCATTCCTTCGCCTCCAAGATGCGTTGTCCCACTGAATCAACTCCTGTTCTAAGATCTGCTATTTATGCACCCAGGTCACAGCGCAGCTCTGTAAGGCCATTCATGAGATCTTGCCTTACGTCAGTGCATAGTGCAGCTTTAAAAATGTACAGGCTATCAAGCAGGTCAGTTTTAGTGACAGACATCTTGGATTCTGGAGTGTCACCCTGCTTAACTACTGGCCCAGGCTGGAGAATTTCTAATTATGCAAGAAGCGCACCATGAGCCAAAGTCTTCTTTTTAGGGGGCAGGTGGAGAATCCCCCACTCTGGCTCTCATGGTGCAGCACTGCCTGTATATTCTGCAGGCTCAGCTCAGTGGAGTTTGCTATGCCAGACATTGTTGCGGGCCTCAGATATGCCACCTGGAACTCGTCCCCGACCACCACCTCTCCCTTTTGACGTGCCAAGGGTCACTCTTGGTGCCAACCGACCACCCGTCCAGTAGGAGAAGTGTCAGAGGCATATTCACCCAGCAATTCCTGGCTCTCCCTATCCCTAGGAGCCCCTGCATTCCCCCAGCACACAGTCACTGTTCTCATGCGCAATTGAAGTGGCAGCATCCTGGATCATCCGTTTGACGGCTTGTCTCACTGTGTCATTGTGGGGCACTTAGGGGGCCCGGGCTCGACCTCCCCAGCCATGCCTCGTTTGACTGGGGCCCAGCCTCTCTTTACAGGTCTCCTATACCTACTAAGAGTCATGGACAACCCTGGACATCATGGCGTGAAGCCTCCGTTCCTCTATCTGTGGCCTCATCGCCATTTGGCCCCAGCAGCTTGAGCTCCATGGCCCCACTCCCTTTATGTGGTCGCAACCAGAGAGGCCACTGGGCTCCATAGTACACTGCCTGTCCCGTCAGCATGTGCTCACTTCATCTCCCGCCAGCTGTCCTCAGGCGGTGGGTCCTTGCTGTGCCACCTCAGGCTCCTTCACAGGGCTGGCTGTAGCACGCCACACTGGGCTTCCTGGGGTGCTCTGCCCTCTCATCCACATCCATCTCTGCCACCAGATGCTAAAGAAGCAAGTCACCGGGCTCCTGGGGTTACCGTGGACATGTTTGCTACATCATCGGGTAGTGTAGTGTAGTTCTTATTTCCCTTATAGGCTCTGCACATTGGAATAATATACACTATAGTTCTGTGCATAGGACTGAGGTCAGTATGCTCCTATTGAGTACATTAAACTTAATTATGTGTGTGCCAGAGAACTCAGAGGTCACTAGAAACTTCTTGAATGAACAAGAAGGGATTAGTTTCTGACAACCGCATAAACATGACAACTTTGTTTCCCTTAGAATCTGAACGTGTCTCAGAATCGTGAAAAAATAGATAACAGTTTCACTCAGTCAATCGTGCATGCTTAGTTTCTTCAGCGTTACACAGAAATAGATAGATGGGTGTTCAAATTAAAGGATTTATTGAACAGTCTTAGTTCTCGTGTACGAGATATGAGCTGTTACAATCGTTAGACAGTAAGCGAGATATAATATGCACAGCGTCAGCAGTAAGAAGAAATAAAACTGCATAGCATTGTCTTTTAGCTATGACCTATATTCATATACATACACGCACATAAATAACACAAGCTAAAAGTGGATACTCATCTGACGCTTCTAAATAGTTCTACCCCTGTGTACCAAACCTAAGTGTAGTATGAGGTAAGAAGTAGGTGCTGTTTTAAGCTATAGTTGGTATGAGCTTAAGTTAGCATGTGCCAAGAGTCCCTCTAAGTTCTAGTCAGCTCCATACCTTAGCATGAGAAAGGTGGGAATCTCTTTCCGGATCTCAAACTCCAACACCCCGCAAGGGGAGTAAGAACACTGGAAGCTGGAATCTCTGCAAGCAGGGAGGACAGCATCTGGTCAGTGCATCAGGCAGGGACTCAAACTCCTTCTGGACTTGCCGTGGTGAGCCGTGTAGCCAAGCTGTGCCATGCCATGGTTTGCCAGGGCAAGTGAAGGTATATTGATACCTGGAAGGTGTCTAGGAATGCTAGCATTGACGTAAAGTCGGGCAGAGGAAGACGTCATGAATGAACCCCTAAGGCAGCGCTTTCCAAACTGTGTGCCCAGACACAGTACTGTGTCGCCTGCAAGTGGTGGGTGTGTCGCGGGATGACACAACCAGTATTAAGGGCACTTAGCGCATACCTGCTGCTAATTAAGAGGCATTCCTTTGAAAGAGTGTCTCGGAGTCTGCGCAGCAGCGCGGACTCCGAGACACTCTGCTCTATGGAGGCTGGCGATTCACAACAAAGCCCCATTAACAAGTAAATGGTCTTTTAAAGACCTGCAAAGTACTCGGGTGCATATGTTCACAAGCATGAAGCATGTGAGTTAAGGAGCGGTCAGATAAGAGGACTTTTTATTGGGTGAGGGGGTGGATTAAGGATTAGTATGATATTGAAAATATTTCCTTGAAAATGTGATGGCAGCCTGTGTGTTCTGGATATTGAGTTGTCCAGTAAGAGTAGATGAACAGTGTGGTCTGTTACGATACAAGATGAAGTCACCATACACAATAAGGGGTGGATGAGAGGGGGCTGTTATAAAGTTGGAATCCAGGTCCTTGAGGAAGGTGCCATGTCAGTGGTGAAGCACTAAAATATGAATTTGGCAGGGGTGTTTATTTACCTAGAAATGCGCTAGAGGGATGCTTGTCGGGTCTCAGAAGAGGGTGGGGGAGTGAACGAGTTTTGAAGAGGAGAATTTGTAGTCGAAGTAGTCTATGATATAGAAATGTGCCCTGTAAGCTGGGGTGAGGTGACAGAGGGTGACAGGCAGAGGGAGATAGAGGGAGGAAGACAGAGATAGAGGGAGACAGAGATAGAGGCAGAGAGAGGGAGGGAGACAGAGGGACAGAGACAGAGGGATGGAGACAGAGGGAAGGAGACAGAGAGGGAGACAGAGGGAGGGAGACAGAGGGAGACAGATAGAGGGAGACAGAGGGAGGGAGAGAGAGAGAGAGAGGGAGACAGAGGGACAGAAACAGAGAGCGGGAGACAGAGAGCGGGAGACAGAGGGCGGCAGACAGAGGGAGGGAGACGGACAGAGGGAGGGAGACAGACAGAGGGAGGAGGGCGACAGAGGGAGGGAGACAGAGGGACAGAGACCGACAGAGAGAGACAGAAGGAGGTAGACAGACAGAGACAGAGGGAGGGAGACAGAGGTAGGGAGAGAGAGAGGGAGACAGTGAGAGAGAGAGAGAGAGAGAGAGAGAGAGAGAGAGAGAGAGAGAGAGAGAGAGGGAGACAGATAGACAGAGTGAGTGAGAACCCCTGAACTCCCCTTAGGTGTTTCAGGCTCGCTACGCTACGCTCCCTCGCTACACTGCCTTACTGTGTCCCAAAATGGTGCATCTCCAAAAAGTGTGTCCCCAACATGAAAAGTTTGGAAAGTTGTGCCCTAAGGAATAGCAGTTCTTGCATTATAGATGAGTTCTTGGAATCTATAATCCAAGCAGGGAAAGTCCCAATGGCTTAAGGGTCTGGTTTCTAAGTACTCGTTGTAACATGGGATGGATGGATGTAGGTGACCATGCCTGAATTTGGATTGCATGGGCAATGCCTAAATAAGGACTGGGATTCTATGCCTAAATAAGGGCAAGTCAAATTGTACCTATAAAAGGACATGATTCAGTAAACCTATGTATGGGCATCTAAATCAAAACCCAACACCTACTCCAATTTCGATAGAACGACATTACTAAATGCTAAACATGATAAATATGTAAAATAGAGTATCACATGATTAACTAAAACATATCTAAAAGCATAAAAATGCCTCTAAAAACAGTGGCTATGCATGGGATGCAAAGGTGCTGTACATATTCAAAGCAAAGCCTCATTCTAAGCAAAATATATTACAGTGATTGATAAATGAATGAGCACGAATATATACAAATATACTTATGGTCATGATTACATTGGTGTGAAAAGTAAGGTGACAATGTGTCATTGGAAGTGTCCAAAGAAATCTATTCTCTATGAATAGTTCTACTGTAAGCAGAGTACTTGAGCCATAAAAACAAAAAAATGATAAAGTTGAAAAATGAAAAGTTCCAAGTTTGTCTTTTGTTTTAGAAAATGAAGGCCAAATTCAGAGATTATTCGGTACATTGTGAGCCAAATCAAAAGTCAGAGGACGGTGCCGGAGAAAACATGCCTGTAGACAAAAAGATATTGGTGACAGGTCAAATACCTTGTTTAGAAGATTAATTGCACATAGATGTGATGCATCATCAGTAGCAGTTCTTGATGTTACCTCTGCGCCTGTTGATCCGTCTCGTACCTCAGCAGCAGCATGTTGCCTCTGTGAGATCTCAATGAATGCCGTCATCAGAATTGGTAGCTGCTGGGGACAACACAGAGCATGGGCCCTTATCAGGTCCAGCAGAGCATCGATATCCGTAGGCATGACTGATGGAAGTGTCAGCCATATGTCTAGCACGCATTCTTCACCGCAAAGCAGGCAGCGCAGAACAGGTAATATGCAATTTTGCCAAATTGGTCTGAATGACAGAAACCACGTGGCGTTCAGTTCTCGTAGGCGAAGTAAACCCAATAGTTGTACTATACGCTCACAACACCTCTTCTCTAGGAGTACTTTCTCCAAGTCGCTGAGAGTGACACTGGTAGATTGGCTTGCCATAGCATAGCAGGAGGAATACAAATAGGATTCCTGCAACGAGTGCTTGAAAAGGTGAAACGGTGTTAACAGTCCCGAACATACAGTCTTAAATACATGCACAATACCGCTCGTATCAGACATGTTTAAGATACGTCCCAAATGTTTAGGGCAGTTTGTACGTAATAGAGCCTGCATCTCAGCCGAAGTCCTTGCAATTTGTAGATCATAGGTTTCTTTGTCAGAGGTCAAAGGCACGGTTTGTTGCAAAAGAATGGGTTTTTCTGCTTAGAGTATCAATTCGTATAGAAGAGATGTTCAGTGAAGGTCATAGCGGTGACTCCCTGACTGTGTCTTTTTGGGGGAACAAGACTTGCATACAGTAAGTGATCCTGGAAATAACCGTTACTAGATATGGGATACCTGGCTACATGCCAAAACAGCTCTGATCATTCAACATGAGGTAACTCCCATTCAAAAGTTGTCCAAACGTTGGATTAATTACAGTGGCTGGTGAATCTTGCAGGTGGCAGGATGCATTTGCAGTAGAACCGCTACAGGCCCCCTGTAAACTAATATCCCGACATATGAGTGAACCGCTCAGCGCATTTTCACAGTGTGTACCGCTAATAAACACTTCACTCCCCCCACTCCAACATCTGTGTGTGTAAGGTAAATCCCAGGATGTCTTGATGTATTCTTTACCTAACCTTTCATATTTGCCCACTGGTATGTATTTGAGGCAATATTGAAAATGGAAAGTTGTAACAGGCAGAGTTATTTTGCAATGAATTATCCATTCAGTAGTTGTTTTTTCTGCTATCGAAAATGGCATTTGTTCCAGTTTTTCAATGTTCAGCATTGTATCCTTAGCTTCCCTTTGTGCCAGTTTGATCTGTTTATCAGTGAGATTGTATTCTGAGAACAGAGAAGTCTTGATGAAATGCCAGGCCACCAAGTTTTGGAGCGTCCAGCCTTATATGACAGAATGGAACGTAATTGAGACTGGTCTTGTTGCAACTTGACCAAATCCTATTCCACAATGTCTTTTGCTGAGGATACAATGTTGCCCAATGAATATATCCTGGATGACAGAGTCGTTAACCCATTGTCAACCACAGCGAGAGATTTCTCTAAAAATGGCCTGTCTCATTTTAATTGCCAAGGGTTCCAATCCCAGAATAAAGATAAGGGGCGATAGCGGACAGCCCTGTCTGGTTCCCCTATGTAACTCATATTCTTCCGATATGTGTCCACCCGTTCTGGGCGCGCTGTCTGAGCCTTGTACAATAGGCGCAACCAGTCCACATACCCTACCGGAATTCCAAATTTCGGTAACACTTGAAACATGTATTCCCACCTTATGGAATCAAATACCTGCTAAGGTCTAAAGAGAGACAGCCCGCATGATGGAACTGCTTCGGCGCTTCCGTCATCAAGTAATGTAATTTCCTAATATTTAGTGATGTGCTACGTGCCGGTAAGAGCCCGGTCTGTTCGATGTGAATTAACCGTGACAGATATGGCAATAGCCTGTTAGCCAGGACTTTACTCAATATTTTGTATTGTGTTGACAATAGTGACAGGGGGCGGCAGTTAGCCATGTCCGTATGGTCCCTTCCAGGTTTCGGTATCGATATTACTAGCGCCTGCGCAGTGGTGAGAGGCATGGTACCCTTATCCCACACTTCTTGATACAAATCAGTTAACTGGGGTACTAGTGTGTCTGCATACGCGGCATAACATTCAATGGGGAGCCTGTCTAACCCAGGGGTCTTATTACGTGGGAGGCCCTTCATGGCAACTTTGATCTCCTGCAGCTTAATGGGCCCTACCAATTCTTTCTGTGCCGCAATTGGTAGTGTCGGGAAAGTTAAAGAGGAGAAAAAAGCCCCCAATTGATCAGTGGTAGCATCTGTCGTCACTCCATATAGCGTTGCATAGTAGTTCCGAAAGGCAGCATTGATATCCCCTTGACTGGAAACCCTTGTCCCATTCGCAGTGCTAACTTCACTAATGACTACTGTAGGAGGGGTGTCTCGGATTAATCTAGCAAGCAGAGTTCCTGCCTTATCCGCTTCCACGTGTGCACATCTAGTATATGCCTGATAATCTATAACCCTGAGTGACTCCAAGAGTTCAGCATGTCGAATTCGCGCCTCCTGTAACAGGCCCTTCATTTCATCATCCGCCACTGCCTCCTGCTCCAACCTACCCATTGAATTCTCTACCTCTACCAATGATCTATGAACTTCCTGTCTGGCACCCACCACCGCACTGATCGCTTTGCCCCTTATGACCGCCTTAAAGGCGTCCCATTCTATCAACCTACTCGACGCCGTATTTCTATTTTCCGCAAAGTAATTATCTATAGTTTGTGAGATATCATTGCAGAATACTGTGTCTTCCAGTACCTGTGACCACAGCCTCCACGTGGGTACCAGGGTGGGGATTCTGCCCAAGTGAAAACCATCTCCTGTGGGTTATGATCCGAAAAAGTTTTGGGCAGGTATGTGGTGTGAAGCACTTGCATGGCTATCCTATTAGAGCAAACAATTCTATCAATTCTAGTGTGCAGGTCGTGCACCGCAGAGTAATAGGAGTATTCCTTGTGTCCCGGATGCCTCATCCTCCATACATCACACAATTCCCACCCGTCTGCCCATCTCACCAATGCTTCAGCCTGTTTAAAGACCCCAGCTCCATGTAAAGGTGGGTGCGATCTGTCTAAGGGCACATCAGCACTGCGTCGCGGTCACCCCCCAATATCCACAGGCATGTGTCCCATCCCGCCAATGCCCCACTCACCGTGTCCCAGTATTTATCTTGGTCAAAGTTGGGGGCGTAGATTGTACCTAACACCACTAACTGTCCGTCTAATGCTACCTTTACAAATACATATCTACCCAATTTATCAATCCTCTGTTCATGTGCCACAAACGGCACACCATGCCTTACCCACACCGTGGCACCCCTGGCATAATTAGAGTAGGAGGTTGAAATAACTTGGCCTCGCCATTTCTTCCTAAATTTCACCAGTTCACTTTCCACCATATGCGACTCATGTAGGTACACAATCTGTGCTTTGCGGCGCTGTAGGTGTGCATGGATTCTATGTCGTTTGTGTGTTGTGCCCATACCTTGTATATTCCAGGTTACAATGGTGAATTTCCCCAGCACATGCATTGTAGCAGGCGTTTACTCCAGTTGTGTGTCAGCAAGGTTCCCAATAGTTCTAAAGTTGCTGCACTAATGTGAAATCTGCGATCGTCCCGTCCCCCAACTTGTACAATACTTGGTCTGGTCTCCGAACTATACCAGACCATAACACAGAACCAAACAAATAAAAACATAGTGGTCATATAGAGGGCTTTCGCCATATGGGGGGCAGCGCCTGCAATCTGCATGGGGTGGTATGCGACGTCAAGTTACTACACTCAAGCTTCAACGGTACCTGGGCCCAATAATGATACCTGACTTGATACTGACAGTGTGAAAGAGGGACAAGCATGGTCACATTAACGCAAATACACTTATTATAAAAAAAGTACTTGCACGAGTCCATTAACCAAACAGATCCGTAATCAGCTGCGGGGTGGTTGAAGGGAACCAGGCCACACTGCCCTCGGAGTCCGAACCATGCGTCACTTCATCCTCTGAGGAGGTTTTGGTTTCTATTACTTGAGGGGAATTTGTGAAAGTGGCCGTAGCAATGATCGCCTGCGATTCGTTCTGCCTTATCAGCTGGGAGGTAATCTGTGTTCATGCATTAGTCCAACGTGTCCTTCCACCCCTGCGTCTCGTCAAGGTTCCAGTGTGGGGTCTGCCCCCTTCCTCCTTCTGTGCAGCGAATTCCACAGCGTTAGTCAGTTCCATTACCT
The DNA here is from genome assembly GCF_964261635.1 of Lissotriton helveticus. Taxonomy (NCBI): domain Eukaryota; kingdom Metazoa; phylum Chordata; class Amphibia; order Caudata; family Salamandridae; genus Lissotriton; species Lissotriton helveticus. The sequence goes on from NC_136070.1 coordinate 734,143,555, forward strand.
CCAGCCAGTCCTCCACGTCTCCAGGACTTTCAACGAAATAAGCTTTCTGGTTATGCATTATTTTTAGCCTGGCCGGGAAGAGTAGTGCATATTTCAGATTCAAGTCCCTGAGCCGCCGTTTCATTGCCATAAAGGAAGACCATTGTCTCTGCACCAGCACCGTGTAGTCCGGGTATAAGGAGATTTGTGCATTTTCAAAGTTAATCGGCGCTGCTTCTCTGGCCTTTTGTAGCAAAGTATCCCGGTCTCGGAAGTTCAGTACTTTTACTATAAGGGCCATGGGGGGGCGCCCGGTCTTGTTCTCCCCATGGGTATTCTATGGGCACGCTCAATGCAGTATTGTGTAGACAGTCCCTCGTCGTAACATGATCCCGAAACCACTGTTCCATATAACTCGAAGCATCAGACCCTTCACTTTTTTCTGGCAGACTGATCACTCATATGTTGCTCCGTCTCACTCTCCCTTCTGAGTCCTCCATTCGCTCCAGTAGAGTGGCCACCTGTGCCTGAAGTTGCTTCATATCAGTTTCAGTCTGTTCCTGCCTGGGCAGAACCTCAGCCAGCGTTGCCGCGTTGTCTTTAACTTTGTCCACCGTTTTCGCTTGGTCCGCTTTAAGCAGATTCAGGCCAGTGGACAGGGTCCCTATCTGGATCTCAATCGCTTTTCTAGGGTCCCTTACTTCTCATAATATGAGGTCCATATTTATCCTCCGGATCTGTTAATGTAGTTAGAGGGATGCAGCTAGAGGCGGGCGTATTGTCCATGCTGCTCGCCAGGTCCTGAACCGGGGCCGCACCTCCCTGTTCCTGCTGTTTGGTCTTGGTCTGTCCCATCACGGCGAGTTTTTGTGGCGGCCGGGCACAACCACCACAGACCCCAAGCCAGATATTCCATGCTGCCCTCTGCCGCAGGGACACAAGAAGTTTGCCTCTCGTCACAAACAGGTAGGTATATTCCACAGGTTTCCTATGGCGTAATAGTGTGCCTGGGCCCTCCGAGAGGCGGCGCACCTCACCCCAGCATTCAAGGATCCACACTGGCAGAGTTACGCGATGCACAGTAAGTCGCCTGTCTTGACACAGAGTCTGCTTTATAGTAGTACTTGCGCCCTCCTGTATGTGCTCTGTATCAATGCAGGACCTGTTCATGAGGGGCCCATCCGCCTACAGTGAGCCTCCAGAGCCCTGGACCGCCGTCAATCACCCAACTGCACCCTGCACAGCAGTTCACATACAGCCCGTCACGGCCAATCGCACTCTTTGTGGCCCTTTATCTTACTCGCCAGTGGCATGGGAACATCCCCCGGTGCGCTTGGTCCCACAACGGTATGCTGGACAAACAGTCGTAATGCCACCTCACTTCGCGCAGCCTCGTCACCTCTGTTGTTCCTCCCCAGGGGAGCCTGCAGCCTGGGCACACCAGCACCACTCTCGGTGTTAATTATAGTTTGACTAGTCCCAGTACAGAGTGTGGGGACCTCTCCCCTCGTTTTAGCAACAATATTCTTCCTCGGGGGGCACCACACGTGTCTTCAGGAGCGGACCGGTGAGCCCCTCTGAAGCTCACTACTCCTCTTCCTTTAGTGGCCGTTCACCCCGCCGCCAAGGGCCTTCTCCGCGATCTTTGTCCAGGAGGGGGTTTCCAACTGCAGCGTAGCCCGCAGCACCCGGGCCCAAGCGCCAAACGCCAGCGGAGACTCTCCGCCCCCTTTTCCTTCCATCCCGCCAGCCGCCGTAGGGGAGAGGGCATGCAGCAGGTCCCGCCCGCACTCTGGTCTTCTTATCCCTACCTCTACCGCAGGGACCGCCAGATGGGTGGGAGGGGAGGTCGGGGACAAGGGCCGCCTCCCGCACTCTCTGGCGCGCCGTGTCCGCCGAGTCTGTCCCCTCTTCCGCTGCCTCATTCATTCCCGGGTCCTCCAGGCGCTCCGCACCAGATATTACCACAGGCAGTGGAGCCTCCGCCACCATGTCGCAGTCTGCCTTGACCTCATCCCATTAACAGGGTATAGCAGTGCTCCTTTCTCCCCAGGCCCAAGATGGCGCCCCTTTAGCCCCGCCGCAGCGGGTCTCCACAGCGCACATCGACCAGTGCAGATGATCAACACGGGCAGTGTTGGTAGCGCTCGGCTCCCCCGCAGTTCCGGTAGCAGTATCTTGCCTCCTGTCCTCAACTGCACATGTTTGACAGGTTTATACCAGGATATTTGGCGGCCCGGTCCGGAGCACGTCCACTAGACGACCGCCATGCTCGGCGCTTAGCCCACCCCCCATCGCTGGCACCAGTTGATCACGTGTTACGTTGGTGTAGACAGGTGTATCAGGATGAACTGTTATTTGGGTTTCAAGAGGAATGAGTTCCATAGCATTGTTGCTTAGTCCTTCATTTCGTACTGTTGGAGTCTGAAAGGTGATGAGTCTTTCAGTTTGAACCTCTTGGATAGTAGCTAGAGGAGTGTGTCTGCTGCTTGGTCGGAGTCCACTTAGTCTACTGTTCAGTATGGGCCACATGGTGTGGTTTGATGAGGTCGATGGACACAAATCTTTTCTCCTTTTTACCAGCAACGGGCGGCAGAAGTAGTGTTCTTGATCAATGGATTGCTAGAACAGGTACTAGTTGTCTGTAAGAAGGCCCAAATTCCTTCTAATCCATGATCTTCTCTCTGACTAGACCCCCAAGCTTGGGATCCAGACAGGCCTTGCTGGGACGGCTTGTTTATACCCAGTGGTGGTTGACTTCAGGAACACATTGCTTTGTTTCGATCTTAGTTCATTTAAGTCCTGTAAAACAGCAAAACGTTCTTTGATATCAAATAGTTTATTTTCCACCACTGTGCCTATACATTCAAGATCTGGGACCCACATTCTTGTCCCAAATAGGACCTCATATTGAGTGACACCCCCTACAGAAATTCTTGGCAAATTGTTTAATGAGCGTTGGACCCCTTAAAGATGTTTGACCCACCCATCACCCGAACCTAATACTCTAGCTGTTATAGACCGCTTTACGTCCCGGTTTTTCCTTTCCACAACCAATTTCAGGATTGAATGAAGAGGAATAGCGCAATGAAATGCCCAAATTGGCTATGGCTTATTTGTAAGCCCGAGAGCTAAACGCAGGGCCCTGGTCAGAGTGTAGTATGCCAATTGCTTATGTGCCGATAAAGACTCGCAAATCTTTTATAACAGTTCGAGTGTCAGCCGAGCACTGAGGCCACATCTATAGGAACCTTGACTTAGTGTTTGTGGGATTACATTTGTCCATAAGGACGCCTGCACGTAGATAGTCTAATGCTGTCCAACAATGGTGTCTGTACTGGGCAGGCTACTTCGTAGTCTGTTATTTGGTTGCGTTCTGTACTGCGATCTCTAGTGCAGTTTATGCAGTTATTTTTGAAGATGTGAATTAGTGTATTCATTCCAGGCCACCAGTACAATGTTAATATTGTTTTAGAGATCCACTGATTTGACAGACCCTCTCCCAGATATGCTTTATAAATCAAAGCTGCTCTTCGTTCCATGTTTAGGATCACTCAATCCCCCACTCCAGGAATTCGAGCAAACGGAACATTGTTCGCATCCATTATATATGAGTATTTGAGTGGAAACTTTTTAGCTAATGCTGCACCACTGCCTTTGCTTGAAGCATTGACAGCCAATAATATTTCACTGTCTATTTTCGTTTTTGAACGAGTGATTGCACCTACGGAAGCCGTTTGCACAGCCACCTTCGCGGCTTCGTCAGCCAATGAACTCCCTGCAACGAGAACGCCATCACATTGATGACTCAGTGTGTGTATCACATGAGTATTTTGTAGTCCATCTCAAAACTGAACTACTTGTTCTTATGCTTTATTGTGCCACCTTTTGCATCTCAGAAACCGTTTTGAAGCCAATTCTGTAAATATTCATTATATGATTGTTAACAGTAAAAGGAATTGCACACTATAAGTGTCGGGAATTCGCGATCTGTATTTTCAAGTGCCTGTTTGAATGCTTGTAGTTCAGCTCACTGAGCTGTACAATCTCCTAGAGATTGTGTTTTAGTAACAATTGGTCGGAATGTATCATCGCACATACAACCTTTAACGATCACACAGGCTGCACTGTAAGCTTGCTTACTCCCCGTAGCGTGTTGTGCTGCTCCGCCAGTATAAATTATACATTCGTACTGGTCAAGAGGGAGAATCTCAATGGGCAGAGGACTTTCGTGTTCTTATTGCAGGAATGCTTGTGTTTTTAAATAAAGATCAAAAACATATTCAACATATGTTGCAGCAAGACAATTAACCCATTGTATCCATCTTGGATGTAAAGCTTTTGCATTCGGAATGCTCGCTTTTGTGACCACCTCTAAGGCTGGTATCGGAGTCACAATAATAATGCATTTCCCCTAGGCTAGAGTTCTTTCTTTTGCTACACCAGTTTGAACTAATGTCAGAATTTTTTTCTGTTGAAGTTAAGCGCATTTCCGCTTGTGTGTACAAATGGGATTTATATGCAATTGGTACTTTCTCACCTTCATTAAAAGTTAAGTATGTGAATCCTCATTGACCCGGAATTATTCGGATCACTAAATGTTGTGTATTCATGCGTGTTTGTAAGTGGTTTGTTGCTAACATGTCAGCTTGAATTGAACGCAGGATATTTGTGTGGTCCTGTGTCCAAGCTTTTGTTTTGAAATCAGGTTTGATTAATTCGTAGAGAGGTTTAAACCTTTCTGCATAATTTAGAATGTAAGTTCTTCCATAATTCAGGAAACCTAGAATCGACTGTAAATTTATCAGTGTTTTTGGCGGTTGGCGCACATTTTTCTAAAACGTTTGCTGCCAGGCTTTTGCCTTCACTTGAAAGTTCATATCCTAGAAAAGGGACATTGAAATGGGCAATTCTTGATTTCTTAAAATTGAATTTGTAACCCTCAGAGGCGAAGCCCAGTATAATGGTGTTCACCCTGTTCAAGTGCCTATCCAGGTCATCGTCTGTTAGATATATGTCATCGACATATGACAATGCCTCATCATGACAAATTTGTAGTAATTCTGTTACTCTTGCTGGGAATAACCCCGGGCTGTCTTGAACCCTTGTGGGAGTCAACAAAAGTGACGCTGAGTCCCCATTATTGAGAAAGCTGTCAAGTACCTACTTTCAGGTGCTATGTTTTGAAAAAAAAAAACATTTCAAATATCCAATGTGGTTTTATATTTTTTACGCACAATGTTGTACATTAGTGCTGTAATGTGTGCATTTTGTACTGCAAATGTTTTAGAACAGGTGTTCAGGTGTCTGTAATCCAAAACTAGATGATATGTGTTGTCTGGTTTGGAAACAGGAAACAAAGGATTGTTCATTGATGAGGTGCATGTTTCAATTACCCCTTGGTATTCAAGTTGATCTAAGATCTCATGGCCTGTTTTTTAGCTTCTTGGATAATTGGGTACTGCCTTAGTGCAGTAGTTTGAGTTTTTAATTGGATTTTATGGTGAGGTGAGTCTTCATCGGATGTATGACATTACAATGCATGCTTTTACATCGCATGCTTTTACAATGCGGTTTTTACAACGCATACCATTACAACGCATAGTGCTTTTAGGCGCTGGATAGTGAATTGTTCAATTTACTATTCCAACTCCAGTCCCCGTGGATAGTAGGGAAGGTGTTGGATAGTACATTAAACCTATTTCCTATCCTAGAGCGCCCCCCCAGCGCAATGCGTTGTAATGGTTTGCGTTGTAAAAGTTGCGTTGTAAAGGCACTGTGTGGTAAAAGTTGCGTTGTAAAGGTTGTTTACCGTCTTCATCCCATCCTAAATGATTTTTGTATAATGCTGGAGCCTGGGCTACTGCCCATTTCCTGGCATAAGTATATTTTAAATGTATTGGAACCTAGTTGGAGAAGGCTGGCATAATGATGTCTTCGCCATGTAGGCACTCCCTGACAAATTCTGGTGGCCAGTCTTTTTCTTGTAGAAGTATATCATAACCCATTGAAAGTTTTTCCCAAAAGATTGGTTTCACTTTTCTTGGTATGTCTCCCTCATCCGAAATGTTATCTCATATAACTTTTGTGGAGAACTAACCCTGGTGTCTACAATCTCACATGTGATGTACTCATTCAATTCCACTGTCTCCAGAAGTTCCTTCAGGTTCTGGTGAGCTATTGTTACATCTGCTGCACTGTCCAGCATTGTCTGAGCCCATTCTCCGTTCTTGAGTTGTCTCCTCAGAATTCTCGGCATGTCTGATCTTCAGACCTGCTACCTTTTTCTTGGTGAATTGAGGTTTTGGTTTATTTTTCTGAACGTGTTGATCGTCTCTGGACCTTACCGTTCTTCTTTGTGATCTGCCGACCTCTTCTTTCGGATGTCTGTGAAGATGTCTGAAAGGTACGAGAGGAATGTGTATCAGTATCTTGATACCTGTCAGGTTTTTTCAAATTATCTCTATTCTTGAGGTTATACCTCCTTTCAGAGGGCTCCTTTTGAGGAAACCTACCTCGGGATGGAAAACGTTTCTTTTTTTCATATTGTTTGTTATTTTCCCATTCCTTTTTAGAAGATGTGGGATTGTGTTTAGTAGAGTCCTTCTCAGGATCTTCAGACAGTTGTGGTTTAAGTGGATTCCCTCCTAAACTATTTCTGCCTAATTCTTCATAAGATTTTTCTATTATTCTGGGTAGTTCTTGTTGTTATTCTGTTATAACAAATTCCCTCAATTTCTGGCGGATCGCCACTGATGCTGCCTCTTCTTAATATTAAATAATATTATTGTTGAGACCTGGTAGAAGTTCTTCAGTAATTTCATACCTAAATTCAGAGCAGGCCCTGCCCCGTATTCGTTTTGAATTTGCTTAAGGACATCTGGTATTACTGCATTAGACGGTACACCATGTGTTTTAGTATAGATGGCAGCAAAGACTGTGCCCCAAGTGGTGCAGTCTTCCAGATGTGGTGTGATCCCCATTGGTAAACAGATTGTTAGGATTCTGTGTTTCTTATGTGGGCTAGTATTAGGAAATACTGCTTCGATTTGAGTAATTTTTTGAGCTATCCAGAATGGAAGTTGTTCACATTTTGTGGGCATTTAACCCATGACTGCGTGTAAGTCTGTGGAGTAATTTTTAGTGCATTCCCCTGGTGAGGGGTTTGATTTGGAATGGTTAATGGTGGTTGGACTGTGAAAGTCTGCATAACATATTGAACTAATTGTCTGTAGATTTTTATTAACTCTTTGAGTTGAGTGAGTAATTCCTCGTTTGACATCTCTTCGATGTCAGGATGAGGTGTGAAACCGGCTAAAATCGTCCATGTTGCTCCAGGTCTACCTAGTGGATCGAGCCTGGTAATGTGATTGAAAGTTTTGGGGCACCTTTGAACCAGAGCTGATGGTCCTGGTATATGAGTGGAATTTCAACATCCTCGAAGGGAATGTATTCCTCAGGTGGTTCATCTTCTTTGAAGAAGTGAAACCCATGTGTTACTGTATTTGATTCTGGGAATGTAATCCATGAATAGAATACCTCTGTCAGAAAAGATTCATGTGCCTCTATCACAAAAACTGCTCTACCACCTTTTGGTGTTAGACCATGTTTTATAAGTTTTAGAGTGATGGCTCTCCTTAAGTTCGGTGGGATGTGTATAACATCCGCATCTGTTTTATTTAACCCTCTAATGTTTAAACCTATTGTGGTTTGATCAGCCACATCTGCATCCGTCATTGTTTAATGAAAAATATAGAACAAGTTTCAAGGAAACAATGATAAGGTGCACAATATTTTTGAAACACTGTATCCTTCAACATTGAATAAACCAAACAGCTAATACATAGGATTCCCATCCTACTCAGCTATGGTGGATATTATCCCTACCCACTCCAGACGTCTTATGGAGTATTATGAGTAGGGGTCTCTGAGAAAAGCACGACTGAGTTACTTCAGTATCTAGCATTAAATTAGTGCCTTACCAAACCGTTGGGCGCCATGTAGTGTAGTTCCAATTTACCTTATATGCTCTGCGCATTGGAATAATATATACTATAGTTCTGTGTATAGGACTGAGGTCAGTATGCTCCTATTGAGTACATTAAACTTAATTACTTGTGTGCCAGCTAAGAGGTCCCTAGAATGAGGCGCTAGGGGGCGCACAGCGGGATGGCTGGATAATACCGCAGCTCCGCCGGACGACCACGACAATGTAGGTTTTTTCCTGCCTGAAGCCCACAAACCCGTCTGTAGACACCGCAAACGGGTGTGGGACCATCCTGAGCACAACATGTAGGCTCGACAAGGCAGGGCACTGTGAAACAACAGCGATTCACAGCGGAAAACGGCACTCACCGGACGGCGGCTACAGTCAAGATGGCGGCCAGCTCCGGAGCTGCCCCGGACAGAAGACTGACACATTGGTGAGAGCGTCGGAGCCTGGAGTGTGGGAGAAAATAAATGGCGGGGCTGTGATCTGTGCACAGACAGCAGCACAGACTTCACTGGTGCCAGTGACGAACTCACCCCCACGTCGCGCGACCACCATAGGACCAAGTAGCGGCGAGATCAGGATGGCGGCGCACTAACGGACTAACGGAGAGTTGGAGGAAATCAGCGTAACAATTGCGCATGAAGGTAGTTTTGGCCGCCGCTGCACGGGACATTCTGCAGACCGCATGAGAAGATTTGCTGAGGACGCCTGATGCGTGCACTGCGGTACGCCTAACGCAGCTGCAGGTACGAGCGATGGGATCGGGGCCCCGCGGCGCTGTGCTGACGGATGACTGCGTGATGAACTAACATGGGGCACTGAGCGCTGTAACTTGCCGCCGCAGGGATCAATGCAATCTACGACCCCTCCGCGCGTCCAGATCGGCACACGGCTAGGGCCTTCAAGATACGATGGTGGCATAATAGCGATGTCTGCACCGCAGAGGGTCATGGGCGGGACACTGTACTCCACATGCAGAGCTGCTAAGCTGGGGTCTGAAAGAGGTTTGGACGTCTGCACTTGAGGGAAGCCACGTATCGGCTGGTCGGAGCACAAGCAAAAGGGCACAAATAACGTGTCAAATTAACACAGAGTGCGCCGACTAACGTTCAGAACAGTCACAGGACCCATCGGAGTACTACACCCCAGTGCCAGCTGAGATGTGTGGAACCTCCCTATGATCGTACGTGCATGCAGTGTCCCCTGAAACACCGGTGTGCAAGATCTCGGCGCTTGTCAAGCTCGGCTTTGGGCTCAAGGCTGCACATAACATCGTGACTGTTTGCAACCTACAACCGACCGCGCTCATGGTGAACTGACACACCATAGTCCTCTCCACACCCACCAGCTACCTATATCACATCACAGGGGGGCGCAAGGGCCGGAGACACAGGAGTCCTAACCCGGGCGTGCGGCATTCGATCACGCGCCACCCCGCAGTCAAAACGGCGACATCAAACAGAGTGACCAGATCATCGCTCCAGGCTACACAGACGAGGCGCCCACTCCAGGAGAAGATGGGTAAGCCTGATAAACAACAGCAGAAAATTTCATTTGAAAGCAAGAAAGTACCTAAATCCACGGACCAGATGGCGGACGGTGACGTGCCAGCTGACCTAGCGACTAATACCAACATGGAGAAAATACTGCTGGCCATACAGGCGAACCTGCAGGACATTAATGGCAAACTGGATAATTTGACGTGCAGGATGGATGGCATGTCTGCAAAACTTGACAAGCATGGTGAACGTTTGGACACGGCCGAAAACAGGATATTCACGGTGGAGGATGAATCCCGTGCTACCTCCTCTAAATGCACCGGTATGGAACGCATCTTGGAGGTGATAAAGGTGACGGAGGAAGAATTGGAAGCGCGTTCCAGACGCAATAATGTACGCATCACAGGACTGCCGGAATCCACCAACACAGGCCGCATGGAGGTTTATGTAGAGCAGCTGTGCAAGGATATATTCGGCGAGGACGCACTCTCTCCGGTCTTCATCGTGGAGCGTGCACACAGATCCCTAGCACCATGCCCGCCAGCGGGAGCTACACCGCGGCGATAGTGGCCAGAATTCTAAACTATCGCGACAGGGACACTATACTGCGACTGGCCCGCGAGAAAGGTACGATTACTCATCAAGGGAACACATTCGAATTTTATCCGGACCACACTGTTGCTGTACAACAAGCGAGGAAGGAGTTTGCGTCTACAAAAGCCAAACTCAGAGACCTTAACATTAGCTACGCCATGCTATACCCGGCCAGATTGCGGGTCTCCTGGGAAGGTAAGCCAGTGCTATTATCCACGCCGAAGGCTGCACAGGAATTTGTAAAAAAGGTGATACAGCAGTCTAAAACGAAAGCACGTGAGGAGCAGCAACAGGACTCGGACTGAAGGTGAAAAGCGAGAGGGGTGGATCCCCTCAGATTCTGCGGTAAGATGTCGGATGCTTGTTATGTGGATTGCTGTTCCCAGAATGGGATAGGGCAGTGGCTGCGAGGTGACGCCCCAGATTTGTTGTCCGGGATCACTCCTGGCGGCCAGCGTTGACTGCAGGGGGTGGCTGCTGTCCTTCTGGACTTATACTTTGATTGATAACTTGTGGAACATTCAGAGTGGCAGAACTTGGAACTGCTTAGGTAAATGGCCGCGTAAGATGAGGGGCACATACGATCACGGACGAGGAGGCACTGTGCCTTAATTCTAGGCTTTAGGGGGCCTATTGTAGACACACACTGCTCGCTGTATAACAACCCTACCTTATTGTCATCATGTATTTATACTTTCGAGGGATCAGACACTGCTAGCTGTTGGGTCGTTCCGACCGTTTGCACTGCATAGGCCCCACTTGGGTTGTCATGTTTGAATAGTGATTGTCTCACATTCCGGGTTCAATGGTGAACGTCCCCGAGCATCACATGGACTACTGTAAACTATCCCGTTGAGACATTGACATACTGTGATGCTCACACTAGTGACCTGGAACGTATGTGGGGTCCACCGTTGTCCTCCTCGATAGGATACTATGGGAGGGCCACTGTCACCTGTAAACATGTATGCGTGCTTCTCACAAGTTACTGTCCATACTACAGGACAACCTTATCTGGTTGACGACTGCACACTAAAATGCTTTGCTCTATGGGTGTACCACTGCTGTTACTCGCAATTTAAGTCAGAACACTTATGTACTGCGGGCGGGTCCAAGATGGATGGGCAGAGCACACGTGCTGGAATCGTACGATATGTGAGTCGTCCGCACCCATTAAGTTGGGTGTAGAGTTGGGCCCCAAGCGGACCTCCACAAGGGTAATCCCCACGTCAGTTGTTTATATTTGACTACTTTCCAAGGGATGTTTAAAGAGGGAAAATGGCTTCGGCAGTTTTGGGTTGCTGGAGTGGGAGGGGGTGGGGGGATTTGGGGAAATGTTCATGTTAAGAGACCACAGCTACTACTGCATGTTTACTTTCAGGGTATTGCGGGGCAACGGGCTGCTCAGGAATACTTGCTCTCACCTGTGAAGGACATGTTGGGCACTGTTTATGCTTATAGTCTGTTAATGAAGTGGAGCCCCCGGTCTTCTAGATGGCCCAGGTAGCTAGAGGTACTGGAAGAACTCATGTCAACTTCCTCACGTGGAATGTACGTGGTTTCACACAGCCGAAAAAGATTAGACAGGTGTTTGCCTACTTAAATAGATGGGAAGTTGATATTGCTGTGCTACAGGAGACACACATCACGCCTAACACACACAAACACATAGGTGGACGCTGCTCGGAGTCCTCGTATATGGCTAACTACTCCTCGTATTCCAGAGGAGTGATCACGCTAATTCGTAGGGGTGTGAATTTCACTGTACATCAAGTTATCAGCGACCCTGGGGGTAGATACGTGATCGTGGCTGGCACCCTACGTGGTCACCGGATAACGCTTCTCAATGTATATGGCCCAAACATAGATGCACCCGAGGTCTTTCAGGAGCTATGGGGTCATTTACAAACGCTCACAAACACACACATCATATGTGGGGGTGACTGGAATGTGACTGTAGAGGAGGGTGTAGACCGTTCCGCACATTCAACAGAACCGCACAAACAGGCCAGGGCGAAACTCCTTCATATGGTCACCGATTTGTCACTAACTGACATTTTGAGACATAAATTCCCTGATGACCCGCGGGCCACACATATTTCAGCACTACATCATAGTTGGTCACAACTGGACTATTGGCTGGGCACGGACAACATTGCACTATGGACACGTGAGCTGCGAGTCCTACCCAGAACCCTGTCAGATCATAACCCTGTATTGTTAACCCTAACGATCCCAAATTACACTCCACTCCCTTTTCATTGGCGATTTAACTCCCGTGCTCTAACTGGTACAATTTATGCAGACACCATACTCAAAGCGATTAAAGAATACTTTCAATTAAATGAACCTGTGGTGCAGGATCCGGGGCTGCTATGGGAAGCCTTCAAGGCCACGATACGGGGAGTGTGCATGAGCACCACGATAGGCATTTTAAAGGACATACGACGGCAAATTACACGTTGTGAGACACGTATGTGGGAGTTGGAGACGGCCTATGAGACAACTCAAGATATCACACTCTTGGGAGAAGTGCGTGAGCTGCACTCAGAACACCAGGCATTTGTAGAAGACAAAATTAAATACATAGACAAGAAACACGTGGCCAGATCTTATGGGGAGGGAGGTAGACCAGGCAGCGTACTGGCGGCCAAAATATGCGAGGGTAAAGGCCACACGGCTATACTACGCGTTAAATCTGAAGAAGGTAAGATCCATACACAAGCCACAGAAATCTTACAATGCTTTGCGAGCACATACGAGGATCTATATAGATCGCGTCTGATAGCAGAGAAGGAAGAGATTTTTCGATATCTAGAGGACGTGGCAATAGGATGGCTGTCGGATGGGCAGAGGGAATTCTTAGCGTCACCCATCACGGTAGAGGAAGTAACTGAGGTAATCGGGACTCTCCCTAATGGGAAAGCGCCAGGTCCCGACGGATACACTAATGAATTTTATAAACGATATGTAGATATCCTTGCCCTCCATATGGTGGAAATGTACGGTGCAGCTTTTGACAGGTCGGAATTACCCCCTACACTACGTGAAGCAGTAATAATCGCTCTACTCAAACCTACCAAAGATCCAGAAATATGCGACTCTTACAGACCGCTTTCACTTATAAATACGGGCTCCAAAATATTGGCGAAATTATTGGCAATACGACTGAAACCAATGATGACAAATTTGGTCCTCCCGGATCAAGCAGGGTTTATCCCTACGCGTTCCACTTCACATAATACTAGATCATTGTTTGCTCTATCGCATTATCTTCAACCATCCACAAAAGCAGTGGCAGTGATGCTAGATGCCGCCAATGCTTTTGATTCTATTGAGTAGAGATATTTGATTGCTATTTTACAGAGAATGGGTTTCCCCAAGCGCTTCGTCCAGTGGGTATCACTAACATACACTAACCCGTGCGCCCGAGTTCGCATCAACGGTTACGTATCAGACTTATTTAACATCCAGCGTGGTACTAGGCAGGGGTGTCCGCTTTCACCTCTATTATTTGCCTTAGCACTTGAGCCCCTAGCCTGTCTAATCCGACAGAATTACAAGTCGTTAGCGCTGCAGTTCCCATCCAGACCATTACATATCTCTCTGTACGCAGATGATATGCTGTTATACGTCCGCGATCCCAACACGCATTTAAACCAAATATTACGTGAATATATCAAATTTGGAGGGCACTCAGGACTGGCCATAAACTGGCCCAAGTCCTCCATTATCCCTCTAACAGATACGACAACTCCTCAGGACACTGAATATCCATTGGAGTGGCAATCGGACCCTATAAGATATCTGGGTGTGATGTACCATCGAGACCCCGAGGTGGTTATCAGGTCCAACTATGGACCAGCAATATCCAAATTGGAAGACAAGATACAACGTTGGGTACAACTGCCACTATCCTTAGCGGATCGTATAGCGATCGTGAAAATGAACATATTGCCTAAGCTACTGTATCTTTTCAACAAAATCCCTATCACGCCTCCTGGAGAGGTGTTCCGCCGCATAAAATCACTTGTACTAAAACTTATATGGGCAGGCAAACAAGCACGTGTGGACTTCCAAACACTAACACTTCCATATATTTGGGGAGGTTTTGGGGTGCCGGACTTTCTACTATATTATTTATGCGCTCAGGCACAATACGCTGCATACTGGTACCACGAAATACCGTACCTCACACACACTGCTATCGAGGAGGGGGATGCGTTGCCAATACCGCTAACGGCGATCCTATCCCATGTACGGCAGCCACTACATGCTCAGGATATCAACACAGTTGACACCACCATTAAAGCCTGGAGGAAATTGAGCCAACTGGCACATAAGACTCCATTATATGCGCCTGCAATGCCTCTACATTACCACCAGGCACTGTCGGTCACGGGTGAAAAAGTGGGCATGTCCCTCTTGCAGCAGGTGGGCATTGTACGAATGGGTGACCTATTTCATGAGGGCACGTTTGTCAACACGGAGGACCTAACATACATCCACAATAAAACACCTATGTTTAAATTCACACACTACAGACTGAAACGGGCAATGCAGGTACACTATCACTGTGGAGAAGTGTGGCTCACTGGTTAGAGGAGGCAGACCTGGAAGCAGAGGTCAGCCTGGGACCAGGGTTCAATTCCCGGCTCGGCGGGGTCTTGAGTCCTAAAATGTCCATGGACTCGACAATTCTCGCTCCGGTGCCTACTCGATTCACGGGTTCACACTCTGCGACTCTGGGCAATAGCTTGCTTAATCTCCACAACGGCCCCTCGCGGCGGGATGCCTGGCTTTCACCTTGCGGATACCCTGCTGGGGTTATCTCACAGGGGAATACCAGGACGGGTTCCCTAAGCAAGCGCTTAGAAACCGCTTGGTGATTTGCGCTATATAAATTCCTGTACATTTACATTTACATATCCAACATTCCCTATCGAACCTAGTAGCCTGGACACGCTACAGCTGATCATTACAACCCAGGACCTATCACACCTGGTATCTAGATTGTACACTGCAGCACAAGCTGAGATAACATACACCACTGACAAAGCCAAAGCTAGATGGGACACTGTACTGGCGGAACCGCTGTCTGAAAAGGAGTGGCAGCAAACTTGTGCTTTAACGCAAATACTTACCCCTAACGGCAATCTGAGAATTATCCATTACAAGTTTGTACATCAGGCATACTACACACCTGCACGTATGTGCAAATTTGGCCTACAGGATAGCGACAGATGTAAAAGGTGTAACGAGGAGGGCGCAGGGTTTGTACACTTGGCATGGTCCTGTCCTAAGATCCATGATTACTGGACGGAAGTGATAACTGCACTGTCCGTTATGGTAGGAGTAGAGTTGGAATGCACAATACGCACTTGCCTACTTGGTCTTGTACCACAACTCAAAGCTACCCGACGTAAATTTTGTGTGATATCACTGTTGTTAGCCAAGAGACTGATCGCTAAGTGCTGGCACAGCAAGCAGGTGCCCAAAACATCAGGATGGTTACAGGATATGTCCAGCTGTAGGGACAAGCTGCAAACTTACGAGGAAGAACTACCTGCAAAATCTAGGCCCAAGGACTTCTGGTGTTATCTCACTGACTATGTCCTCACACTAGATTCAGGTGAAGAGGAATGACTCATGTACACAAACTACTATATAGGAATGGAGCACCTTCCGCCCCGTATGCCTCTCAAAATACCATGAATCGCACTCATTACACTGTTACGACAGTGAGCTTGTTAAGGTCTCATATTTTATGTTTTTAATTTGTTTGTTTTCTGTTCACTGTTGACCATCTACAAAATCATAAAACTGTAAGACCTCAAGTTATGCATTGCAATGCCGGATCTAACGTTATTGCACTGAGAAATTTATGTATAAATCGTCGATATGTTCTGTCTTCTACTTTGCAGCCGGCCCCAGGTTTGTAGGCTCGTGGCTGTGTACGAATAACATATGTCAATAAAGGTCTTCAAAAAAAAAAAAAAAAGAGGTCCCTAGAAACTTCTTGTCACGCTCATTTTCGCTTAAGGATTTCAGAGGGGGAAACCTACCTGTTGTTTCTTGCCCCTGCTGCAGAGCTCCGCTCCCGCTGCCACTCTGGTCTCCCTCCCGCCGCCGTAGTCAGCCATCCAAATGGCCGCCGAGTGGAGGGAGACTACAGCTACCAGCCTGCTTTGCTGGACACCGGAAGCCGCCACTGCTGGTCCCGCGCTCGGAGGCGCTTTAAATTTGTGACAGCCCCCGCGTTGCGAATCGCGCCGGGCGAAGCTCGGGCAAAGGGCGGGCCCGTTTATGCCCGTTAAGGACCGGTTAAGGACGGGACGGGCCACCCCATTAACATCTTTAGTATAACAAGGTTAGTGCTCTCGAGTGCATTATTGTGTGGATATAAGGGCCAAAATATTATTCCTGTTACCAAATACAAACGAAGCCTTGAGAAACTTATCGTCTTACTATGGCCTCCGTTTCCACCTTAGGAGACAATGGTGGGAAAAATGTTGGGGGATCGCTAATGGGTACATTAGACAATTTTCTTATACGGGTGTCTTCTGCCCTGGCTAAGGACATAGAATTGACCGAAAAAAGACTATCATTAGACCCTCTCTTCGACAAGAGATCTTCAATGGGAAGTTTTGCCACTGCTAAATCACCTGCCGCAAGTGGGGTTGACCCAGAAGACACGCTGTGTTCTGTGGAGGATGATGTTGATAGTTCTTCCTCACAGCTGGATGGCCACACCATATCACCTGTACAACATTGGCCTATAGTACCAGCTGCTAAGACCAAACAAGTCACTCTTCCGGCAAAAGCACCCTCTTCAAGTATCAGAACTAGATCAGCGAACAATGGAAATAAGGGTGTAGCACCCCAGGCAAAGTGTGTGACGTCCAAAAACAAATGCCTAGGGGCGCAAGGGCAACCACAAGCACAGGGAAAAAAAGGGAAAAAAGGAAAAGACAGAGGCGATAAGGAGAGTACTCTACCTAGTGCCATAAGCTGCCCCAAAACACCTTGCCCAGCTGGCTCAGAGGTAACTCCCTCGCCACGTATACAGGGGGAACTTATGGAAAAACCGGGAGCTCAGTTTTGGAGAAAGCTGGAATTTATGTTGGAAAAATCAATCCATCCACTACATGAGAGACTTGACAGTATCGAGTCAAGGCTGGTTTGCCTGGAACTTTCACTAGCTTCTACCCAGAAGACGAGGGGGAGTCGGGGGAACGGAGTATGTACCGCAAAGCCAAATCTGGGAGGACAATCTGTGGGGGTGCATCTCCTATTGACGCACCAAGTGGCAATATTAATCTAGTAGTAGATATGTCAGAACCTCCTAGATTAACAACCTCCTCTCTTAGTGCTAAGGGGGTTAGTCAACCTGTTGAGAATTCTAGGGATAGAATAGAGGTGCCTACCAAAATATTAGAGCATTATGCTTTACCTAGTAATTGTCAAGATCATGTAGTCCCCAAATTTCTGTCTGTAGAACTGCCCCCGGAGGCTGCCCCCTATGTTGTAATTTTAGCGGGTGTCCCACCACTAGCACATGGCAAGAGGGAATCACACCTGGAATTAAGAAACAAGTGCATCTACTGGCTTAATGCAAATAGACCTTTGCCACCCCATATACGCGTTGAGATCCTTTCTGTAAGAAGGGTGAATTGGGTGGGCAGAGGTGTAGAAACAGTAGGGGGCGATTGTGTTGTTATTAAATTCAGGGACAGGAGGTGTGTTGAGCATATTTGCGATTGGCCTCACGTAGACTCGAGGTCCCGGATCCAATCACTCCCACTTACCTATTTTTATGCATCTGTACAGGGTCCCCTTAGAGAAGCCTGCTTATGGAATGAGACCGGTAGATACTTGGCTGACCAGGGGTTGAGGTTGTATAATAGGTTCTCAGCCCTATCGGGGTTAGAGGATTGTGATTGATTGCAACCATGGGAGGGGTGTTGTAAAAAGAGCACAACAAGCTTGTTAATTTCGCATGTAGGGGGGAGGGAGGACCATTTGAAGGTTTCCAAAAGCCCAGTAGTAGTTGGGCCAAGCCATACGACTGATAATGTTGTTGCTGCCAGTCCACAGAATGGGAGTAATTACATTCATCAGACAATTGATATTGGCCCTAATCCCCAGCTCCCTAGCACTTCCAACGTCTTACAACATTCTAGTACTGTTGAAGGTACCAATGTAATAGATGGAGGGCCACATCCCATGGTTAATCTGACTTCACTAATATCGTGGAACTTGGCGGGCATGGGACCTAAGTTAGTGTCGCCATGCTGGACAAGTTTCATTGATGATTTTGATATATGCCTCTTTCAAGAGACTTGGGCTGTCGACCCAGTATTCAGATCTGGCTACCTGAATTTTTATGTCCCTGCGGTGAGAGGGAAAAAGGGTCGACCAATGGGTGGCTTGGTGATCTGGGTTAAAAAGAAGCTTAGCTGTTGTGTCCAATTGTTGCCAGTCAGTCACTGTGATATCATCGCGGTTGGGCTTAGTTTCCCAGGTAGCCCAAAGCTTGATATTATAAATGTTTATGCTAAGGGCGTACCGGGTGGGAAAAAGTTAGAAGTATTGACCGTACTAGAATCATTGATTGAATCCGCGCCTGAAGGTGTATGGCCGCTAGTAGCGGGTGATTTTAATACAACTTTTGAGCCTTTGGGATTGGAAAATCTAAAACTGGCAGAAGATGAAGACTCTAGATGGGGTGTACCCCAACTTGAGGTTAGCACAGCAGTAAGATGGACGGAAGCTGCATTACATCTAAAAGGGCTTTGTTTGGGTAACCAGCTTAGAGCAGCTAATGGTCGGACACCTTCAGACAGGACCGGGAAAAACGCATATGACAATGGCATTAGGGCAAGCAAAATAGATTATTTGTTAGTACATCTGGAACTTTGGCACTCTCTTGTGGACATGGAGGTAAAGACCCGTGTAGAGAGTGACCATAACCCCTTGACAGCTCTATTCCATTTGGGTCAGGAGGGACAGGTAGAAACGCCTGAAGATCTATTAGCCCTGGATACGATCATGGCCAATAATGAGCACCACCTTAAGTGGAGTGCAGTGATTATTCAACCAGAGTCGCTGTGCGCCATTAATGATAGTTTAGGGGAGATGCTGGGCAAAATAGGACCAAAAGCCAGAGGAGAAAGTATAGCCCCTTTGAGGAAGACCATGCAGACTTTTTTTCAAATCTTAAAACCTATTTTTGCAAATCCTGTACCTCCCACACAAAAGTTAAGAGAACTCCAGAGAGGTGGTACAACAAGGCATGTAGGGAAGCCAGGGCCGGGTTGGGCCTAGCGCTTAAAGCTAGGAACCGTGAGACAATAAAAGTAGCTAGGTCCTACTATAAAAACACGATCTATGAGGCTAAAAGACAATGGGAAGATCAATTATGGCGAGACCTAAAAGAAGCATGTCAGTCCAAAAATCAGAAGTTATTCTGGGACACTTATAAATGGGAAGGAGGAGGCTGTGCGGACAGTCCGCAAAATAATGTCCCCCAAAATTCCTGGATAGAGTACTTCAAGCCCCAGTATGCAAAACCTGAGGGCAATTTAAGGGATGTGGCTCATGGCTTCAAATTCTACGAGGGTATTATTTTTAGTATAGAGGATGTGGATACAGCCCTGAGTTCAGTAAAGGAGGGGCGTGCCCCAGGGTTGGACTGCGTTCCCGCGGATCTATTCCTAAGTGACAAGAGGTGGCGACTTTACATCGCCCAATTATCTAATGCTATTGCCCAGGGGATGGCTGTCCCGTGCTCTTGGAAGGGAGCAGAGATTGTCACTGTCTATAAAAAAGGTGATAAGTCCCTGGCAGGCAATTACAGGCCCATTAGCCTGATCGATTCCATTAAAAAAATAATGGGTCGTCTGGTTCTGGGCAAGATACAGACCTGGATGGACAAAGAAGGTGTCCTGAGCCCACTGCAGGCAGGTTTCCGCCCAAGAACCAGTACGATAGATCAGGTTTTTCGATTTGTCGTCTTATATTGGCGAACTGTTATCCTGGAAAAGGGGTTATTATACGCAGTATTTGTCGACCTTAGGGCGGCGTTCGACCTTGTCCCGCGAGAGAAGCTGTGGCAAGTGTTGGAGGAGCTGGGAATGGCCCCGGAATTGTTGACCCTGGTTGTCCGTCTGCACGAGGATACTTACGCTAGGGTTAGATGGGGAAAACAGGGTGAAGTTACGGAAGCCTTCCCCGTTGAGCAGGGAGTGAGACAGGGTTGCGTTTTGGCGCCTACCCTGTTCTCACTCTTCGTGAATGGGGCAGCCGACTACCTTTCCCTGGTTCATACTGATGCCCCTGTGATGGTTGGAGAATGCGTCCCGATCCTAATGTTCGCGGACGATACTCTTATATTGTCTAAAACACCAAGTGGCCTTCAAGTAGCCCTTCAGCGATTCACGGACTTCTGCCGGTGGCGTGGGCTTTAAATAAATACTACTAAAACAAAATGTATGGTCCTTTCAGATCCAAATGCCCGAAATCAAATATGCGGTTCAAGGGAAATATATACTTGGATAATTCCCTGCTAGAACAAGTTAATGCCTTTACTTATTTGGGGGTAAACCTTCAGAGCAATATGTGCTGGAATAGCCAGCTGGACATGACCACATTAAGGCATAAGCAGCTAGCGGGCACTCTTCTCAAGAGATTCAAATCCTCTTTCACGAAGCCTATTAAACCATTACTTGAAGTCTACGGGATGAAAGTTTTAAGTTTTGCCCTTTACGGGGCTGAACTATGGGGATTTGCAAATCTAAAACACTTGACATCCCTAGAAAATGAATTCCTAAGGAAAGCTACGTGTGTCCCCCAAAGCACCCCCTTAATTCCCCTGTTCTGGGACCTTGGGAAAAGATCAGTCCAAGACCTGGCCATGCTGCGTCCATTATTGCATTGGCGCAGGCTGTGGACAACAGAGGAACTAGTTCACTATGCTCGGGGCTTTTTGGAAATCATTGAGAAAGATCGCTTTCACAAAATTACCCGGTTGAAAGCAATAAGATCTCTGCTAGGGAAATTGGGCTTGATTGCATTGTGGGACGACCCAAAAAACGCTGTATTCCCATCTAAGATGGAAATGAAGAAGCTATATTGGAATATGGTTAATGCAGAGAAGTATTCAGTGAGTTCGTCTTCACATTTGACAGGGTGATTTTTAGAGTTTAAAACATATCCAGCGTTGGAACCCTACTGGGACGCAATCAAGAATCCACTGGACCGCAAACTTTGTTTTCAATTTAGGGCAGGTACCCTCCCTATTAGGCCTTTTACCGTAAGGTGGGCAGATAAGAATGATGACAAGTGCCCCAAATGTAGGGACAAAGAAAAATCGATAAGTCATTTTTTGTTCTTCTGTCCCTTATACAATGCTCCCCGGGCCAAATGGGTAAAACCAATATGCCGACTAATTGTCTCACGGAAATATGAAGAGGCTTTGAGAATACTATGTACTGACCCCAGCATTCCTATTGCCATTGCTATGGCAAAATATTTAAAATGGGCATGGGTAATTCGCCTCAAACTGAATTGCTAACTAGAATGGGCAGACGTTAACAAATTGATGGTGGGATTGAGTTTGTATTGAGTAAATGACTAGCGCAAAAATATGATGCTAATATCCATTGTAAATGTATTATATATTTCCTAATTTTAAATATTCGACATTAGTCTTGTCTAGTTTAATTAATTCTTAAGTTTTTTAAATATTTATTGTAATGGTTTTCAAAAAAATTTTTTATTGCAAAACTATGTATTGTGATGCTTTTATGACTTGATTGTCGAATAAAGTTTTTGGGAATGGAAACTTCTTGAACGAACAAGAAGGGATTAGTTTCTGACAACCGCATAAACATGACAACTTTGTTTCTCTTAGAATCGGAACGTGTCTCAGAATTGTCGAAACAATAGATAACAGTTTCACTCAGTCAATCGTGCATGCTTAGTTTCTTCAGAGTTACACAGAAATAGAGAGACTGGCGTTTCAATAAAAGGATTTATTGAACAGTCTTAGTTCTCATGTAAGAGATATGAGCTGTTACAATCGTTAGATAGTAAGCAAGATATAATATGCACAGCGTCAGCAGTAAGAAGAAATAAAACTGCAATAGCATTGTCTTTTAGCTATGACCTATATTCATATACATAACATAAATAACACAGGCTAAAAGTGGATACTCAACTGATGCCTCTAAATAGTTCTACCCCAGTGTACCTAACCTAAGTGTAGTCTGAGGTGAGAAGTAGGTGCTGTTTTAAGCTATAGCTGGTATGAGCTTAAGTTAGTATGTGCCAAGAGTCCCTCTAGGTTCTAGTCAGCTCCATACCTTAGAATGAGAGAGGTGGGAATATTTTTCTGGATCTCCAACTCCAACACCGCGCAAGGGGAGTCAGAACACTGGAAGCTGGAATCTCTGTGAGCAGGGAGGACAGAATCTTGTCAGTGCGTCAGGAGGGGACTCGAACTCCTTCAAGACTTGCCATGGCGAGTCGTGTAGCCAAGCTGTGCCATGCCGTGGTTTGCCAGGGCAAGTGAAGGTATATTGATACCTGGAAGGTGTCTAGGAATGCTAGCATTGATGTAAAGTCAGGCAGAGGAAGACGTCATGAATGAACCCCTAAGGAATAGCAGTTCATGCATAATAGATGAGTTCTTGGAGAAATCAATAATCCAAGCAGGGAAAGTCCCAATGGCTTAAGGGTCTGGTCTCTAAGAACTCATTGTGACGTGGGATGGACGGATGTAGGTGACCATGCCTGTATTTGGATTGCATGGCCAATGCCTAAATAAGGACTGAGATTCTATGCCTAAATAAGGGCAAGTCAAATTGTGCCTATATAAGGACATGATTCATTAAACATACGTACGGGCATCTAAATTGAAACACAACAGTAGGATGATTACAGTAAGTACATAATTCTTGGCGGTTCGGCGGGAGCAATAGTGGAGAGCGTCTCACCACTCTTCCACTTGACCACAACCCCTCCCCCCCCCAGCCCATTCCTTTTGAGACTGCCCCTGAGCAGGATATATCATCTACCTAGACAGTCCTCATAGAGAGGGCTTCTCTGTATCCGAAGTTGTTTTCTTGCAGGAGAAAAATGTCTTCCTTTGATTTATTGGCATATTGAGTCATTTTCCTTCTCTTGATCAGGTGATTCAGGCCTTTGGTGTTTAGGGACAGGACTATTAAAGTCACAATGGGATATTAATCAGATGTGGGAAATGAGATTTGGTGTTAGGTGGATTAGGGAGTTACAAAAGGCTTGTCTGGATAGTCTTCTTGTTGATGTGCTACTTGACAATGAGGGGAGCAGGGTAAGAAGGGGGAAGTGAAAGGTATAGTTTAGCAAAAGTGGTAGAATGTTTATAGAGGCAGATGATGAGACAGCAGAAAAGAAAACCCAAAGTAAATCCAACACACACATATGCCCCCAGCCCATAAAAATCAATGTCATTGAGACAAGTTCTAAATCAAGAAGGTTTGGGGAAGTTCCCAGCAAGAGAAGAAGGAACAGCTCAAACTTTCTATTGAATAAGATGTCTTACAAGCTATTGGGAAATATTGACAAAACACAACAATAGATATCTTAAGGCATCAGTGAAATTGGCAACATAAACAGATTTAAACATATTATTGAAGGGCAGCTGTTGAATTCGACCTTTATACATACAAAATGTAATAATGTTTAAAAATCAAGTTTAAATGTAATAGTGGCAGTAAAGAATGTATCTGATGGTCTGCTTTAACCTACCCGATGTATCAAATATTCCTACCGTGAGGCATTATATAAGAGGCTAGCCTAGGGTGGAATAGAATTGTGGGTAGAGATGACTGCCTGCCTGTTTGGTTTTAGGGCAAATTAACCAATTACTAGGATTGAAAGACAGCGACTTGTAAAGGGATGCAGAGGGCTCCTTCACATATCTTTCCATTCATTACGCTTGCTGTCAGAGAGTAGGTTAGAAGCATCCAATGAATGTATAATAATTGGGTCATTGCTAACTGTTGTGTAGCTGTGTGCATGCGAGCTAGTACTGGTATGAGAGGTGAATTATGAGGGTCATGTTGCAGCTAATGTAGTAGTTGCTGTATTTGTTGTAATAGTTGCAGTTGATGTGCTGGATGCACTTTTATTAGTGCATCTTATTGGAGTGAATGTTAGCATGAGCGAATGTAGTATATTGGTGTGTGGAAGAGGTAAACTAAATTGAATTTGCAAAAGGAGGGAGACCTGTTGAGTATTGATATGTCAAGCTGCACTACCAGACACATCTTCAGCCATGCACCAAGACACAGGATATTGCGGCTTGGGATTCCACTCCAGATTCAGAGTTGCACTAATAAAAGTCTCCAATTCAGATAGCTCTGAGAACATCATTATTTGGCTTTTGAATATGATTTAAAATCCAGAGGGGGGCAATAAAGGAATGTTTGATAGACATCTACGTCAATTTTTTTTGGGACAGTAATAACCCCCTTCCTCCTGGACACTGATTCTTTGGCCAAGTCTTGCAAGATGGAAATCTTGATCCATTTCCATGTAATGGATTTAAATTTCCTCCTATGATGAAGAGTTTTTTTGAATCTTGGTGTTTAAGGGGCTAAAAAAACTATTGGTGTAGGTGAGGAGGCATTTTTAGATCTGTAAGTCGGAACACAATGGGCGCACTCTATCTCAATGTCTCTGGGGAAAGTGTTGAGGGTATCCAGGATTTTATGAAGTTGATGGTGGAGTATGCAGAAACCTCAGCTACTTCCGGCTGACGTAGATTCGGATGTCACCCCTTCTATTGCAGTCCTCTAAATCCAAAATCTTGCATTAGAGATTGGTGATCTGTTTGTTGGATATTTGGATATATTTGCCATGGAGATTGTTGTTATGTTATGATACATAAATTTATAACGCGCACAGCTACTCATGAGTATCCTGGCGAGGCACCTAATGGGGGGAGAAGACAGAATACTATCAGGAGAATAAGTGTGTCTTAAGTTTCCTCCTAAACACAACTGGGTCCTGGATGGAGCGTAACGCAAGAGGGAGGGTTTTCCAGGCAGTCGTAGCCTTCACCGTAATGGAGCTGCCCCCCATTCTCTGAAGCTTAAAACGAGGGACCAGAGTATAGCAAAGGGACAATGACCACAGAGAATGTGCGGGAACATGAAAAGAGAAACGCCTCTGTAAGTAAAGAGGGCCACGGCCATGCAGGGCACGGTGGTGTGATGCTTGTCGCGAATGTTGCCTCGGAAGTACCAAGGAGGTGATGCTTGTTCCACTACTTCCCCTTACCGGTTCACCATATGCCAGAGTAGAATAACTGGACACAAATAGTGATGCCCGTCAGGAGAAAACAGGGACACAAAACAAGGTAAATAGGGGAAAACACAGGTTTCTTCATACACAGGAGGAGTAACTGTCGATCCTGGGGAACCACCGACCCTCTGGAAAACTGAATCCTATATGTGAATACAAAGAACAAGGGTTAGTGCAGTCTGTGATGATAGGTAGTAAAGAATGTAGGAAGTGTGAGTAATCTACGCACTGTTCTGAGTGTAGAGAGCGGAAAACCCATAAATAGGGAGGACTGATCTGGTGATCAGGAATGGAAGTTCTCCGTGTACCCTGCAATAGGTTCAGAATGAGTATCCTTACTACCTGCACTATACTCAATAATGTAGAGAATATAGTATGTAGCCTACCTGTGTATTTGGTAAGGGAAAACCTAAAAGCTGAAACTAGAATCGATACTCCTCTAGTTCCAGACAAACCATAAGCTAAGCCGGGACTAGTATCAATACTCCACTAGTCCCAACAAGTATCAAAGGAAGAACCTCTGTCTTCAGATATAAAAATATATACAGAGCACACACTGCGTGGTTCTTAGGAGAGGAGTCACAAGACTGAAATAAACTAACAGCCAATCCCTTAGTAAATCAGGGAATAGCTTCCGATATATGAACTAGAACACAAGTCTACTGTGCTAGCGCTGAAAACCATAAACGCCTCACACGTTCTTGAGAAAGCAACTAAGAAGATAAATATACCACACTGTTTGGTACCTGACTGGTGACGACCCGACGACAGCCGTAGACCCGACGGGACCCGCTACACGCCACCACCGTGACCCGGAAAACACAGGACCCCGGAACCGGAATGGAACGCGAAGCGTTCTTGGTAGGGAAGGGAGTGGTTAAATGCCTGGAAAGATGCTCCCGCGCATACTCGATTTTTCGCGCATGCGCCGTGTATTATGCCAACCAACTGGATGCGGATCTTGCCAACCACGACATCGGATACAAGCACGACAGTTGGACCAGAGTCAGGGATTGAAATTTTACTCTATCGAACATGGGGAGCCAGTAAAGAGAGCGTAGCTGTTGGCGGACACTGTTACTAGCTGGAATGCCCAGAGGAAATCTGACTGCTGTATTTTGAACCACCTGCAGTGTTTTCATCAGGTACCCAGGAACATCAGCATGAAGGGCATTGGCATAGTCCAGCCTTGACAGAATCAGTGCACAGGTAACTGTTCTCCTCGCTGCCTGTGGAAGGAGGGGAAAAAATCTTCTAAGAATTTTAAGCAGGCCAAAGCAACAACCAGCAAGCTTATTAATGTGCATCGAAAAGGAAAGACATTCATCAAACCAAACCCCCAAGTTTTTTGCTGCTTTCCTTGATGAGGTAGGTGAAGGGAACTCAGGAGGCCAGTGCTGCTCTCTGAAATTGAGGGGAAATTTGCCAAAGAGCAGAACCTCCGACTTCTCTTAATTACATTTAAGCTGCACCTCTGCCAACCATTTGAAGGTGGAGGACAGACAGTGTTGAACCGGTAATACCGAGTCAGCACCTTTTTCCCAGGTAAAAAGCAGCTGAGTATCATCAGCATATGCCATCACCTTAGCCCCCAACTCCTCCGCCAGATAGATCAGCAGAGTAACATAGATGTTGAAAAGAAGGGGGCTAAGGGAGGAACCCTGCGGGACACGTGTAATTACCGGTTGAGGAGAAGAGGAGGACGGTGGAATCCAAATCTGCTCAACACGCCCATCCAGAAAGGACCAAAACCAGCCCCACACGGCGCCCGATAAACCTATCTTAGCCAGATGTGATAGAAGGAGTGCATGTGGGACCGTATCGAACGCCGCCGAGAGGTCAAGCAGAATTAGCGCTGCTCTCCCGCCGGCATCCAAACACTCCCGGATGGCTTCCGCCACCTCCACCATTACTGTCTCTGTACTGTGGGATGCCCTGAACCCTGATTGAGCAGGGTTTAGAAGCATCTCCCTTTCCACAAAGTCCGTCAGCTGCTTGTTAACCACCTTCTCGCACACTTTCACCACAGTAGGAAGGAGGGAGATGGGCCAGTAATTCCCTGGGCAGAGGGGGCCCAGCGACGGCTTTTTTAGAAGAGGAAGGATCTTGGCCTCCTTCCAAGCCGGTGGTACCACCCCTTCCTGAAGGGACATATTGATCAAGGTATTCACCTCTGTGTTGATGACCTCAGCAACTGCTGCCAGTGTCCTAGCCGGGCAAGGGTCAGAGAGATACCCGTGCTTCAGACCCTTAAGAATTTTGTGACATTCCAATGGGTCCACTGTACTAAGGAGAGGGCAAGTCTGGCAGAATGACACTCCAATGGTATCTCCATCGTGCTATTACGGGGAATAAAGGCTGCTTGAATAGCCTGAATCTTATCCCTAAAGCAGCAGGAGAGAGTGTTACACCAAGAAGGTGAGGAAGAGTACACACTTGCTTGGGCCATCGAGGACGTGAAGCTCTGAACAATAGCATAAATGTCCTTAGAGCTGTGACTGACAGATTCAATACGGGCAGAGAAGAATTGCCCTTTAGCAAGCGTAATAGCTGCATAGTATAATTTCTGCAGGGTCATGGACCTTTATTTGATCCAGGTTTCACTGCAACACAGCAATACCAGTGGATCCTCTGTGCAGGCCGATGGAATGCTAAATGGTCCTGGCAGCTTGATTTCAGTATGGTTGCTCGGGGGGAAGGGCAGGGGGGGGACAACAACACAGCAGTCCGGAAACAGTCAAATGATTTTTCTTTTTTTTTCCTTAGTCCTCATTTGTCAAATCGCTATGAATTTGGAGATAAAGGAAAATTCCGACTTTCTCGCGTACAAGCGATGAGGGAAAGATACCTGATCACTCCGATAAGGAGAAGATGATGTACATCTCTATATCCCCAAACCTTGTCATCCTTCCTTTTACTCCAGGTCTACAGGTACTTGCAGATTCATCTCATCGGGAATGCCAATCCGTCTTGGTCACTCCAATGTAATCTTGAACAACCTGTAATTCTGATTGTTGATAATCATCGGACTGATTATAAACCAAAATAATATACATTGAAAAGAAAAGAAAAAGGAGAAGACAATAGATGAGAAGAAAAAAGAAAAAAAAACATTAAAGGGACTTTCTTGTTTGAGGATATACTATCCTGAACCAATTATCCCACAAGCTGCAAAATATTGTTCTTTTCGTGTTCTGGGTTGCCCTATTCATTTTAGCTATTCTTTGTATTGAGTTAACCCACTCACTTTCAAGAGGAGGAACAGGTAAAATCAATTTAATGCACAGCTCTCTACGTGCCAAAAGAGCTAGGGTGAAGATAAGTGCTTTGAGTGGTTTAGATAAAATGGTGATGGACTCCTGAACCGAGATTACCCAAAAAATAACCAATGCAAGACTCACCTTAACTTCTTGACCCACTATACCCGACAACGTTGTGCCCATTTTCTGCCAGAATGTTTTGATGGAAGGACAGCGCCAGAACATATGTACTTCATCTGCATTTATTTCACCTCATTTTGGGCACTTCCTCACAGCTTGCGAGCCCATTTTTGCCAGTCTTCCGGGGGTCCAGTATGCCTTGTGGATGGTACAGAGGTGTTTTTTTCTTAGAGGTGCAGATTTTACGCAATACCATAAGAAAGATAAAGATATTTGCCATAGTGCATCAGGATCGTATTCCGGCAGTTCCTTCCTCCAAGTCAGTTTAATCCAAGCATGTGGGTCTTCTAGAGGTTGTATCAACATCCAGTACCATGCTGAAACCTCCTTTTGTCCCGGGTGGCGCAGGGCTATTTTAGATTCATAAAAATTATTTCCCTTTCCCCCTTTTCTTAACGTTTTAACCCAACTTGATAGTTGGTAGTATTTGAATTTGCAGACAGAGCCTTCTGAAATCTCTTGCATTTTTTGCCAAGAAATTAGATCTACACCCTCCAACAACTGACCCCACCTAAGAATTCCTTTTTCTTTTATAAGAGCTGCAAGAGAGTCTTGAAGGCAAGCTGGTGTTCTCCAAATAGGGGCATAATAGCTGTAATGTGGGATCTGTAATACTGCCCATGATTTGGTACCATACTTTACATGACGCCTGAAGAATCTTTAGTCTCACTTTTAAAAACTAGATATATCCGGAGGGCCGGACGTAAGTGCTCTAAAAAGCAGTGATAGGTCGGGGGTAACTTTCAACAATTGCCTAAAGAGTTTTAAGTGGGAAGCTCTCTGATATTGAAGAAAATCTGGGCTTGCTATACCAGCATTTTCCTTTTTCTCACTAAATTTCTGCCAGGCTTTTCTAGGTCTTTTATTCCCCCATATGAAACTGGAGAAGAGTCCTTGTACTTTCTTTATCCAGTCCTTCTTGAATTCTAAGGGGATTGAATTGAATAAGAATGTATATTTAGGTAGGATGGACATTTTTAAAAGGTTAGACTTGCCTAAAAAGGATAACGGTAAGGAGTCCCACCGCTGTAATTGTTACTTGACTTTGGACGTAACCTTATCAAAGTTCGCTTTTGCTAATAACTCCAGATTCTGGACCACTTCAATCCCTAAGTATCTGATCATTTGTCTGACTAAATCACACTGATAGTTTGTATTCCATTGCATGATCTCGGGTTTCAATGGATTGACAGCATAACCAGATAGCTTACCGAAACTCTCTAACGTTTCCCATATAGCTGATATTAACAAATGTAAGTGGCCTGTAAAAATCATCAAGTCATCAGCATAGAGCCCTATTTTCTTTTCCCACCCATTGCAAGAGAATGGTGAAATGTTCCTGCATGCTCTTAATTTGATATCCAACGGCTCAATATACAAATTAAATAACAAGGGAGAAAGGGGGCATCCCTGTCTGTAGCCCCTTCCAATTTTGACTTGTTTGGATAGATTCCCGTTTACTAGCACCCGGGCGGATAGATGTTTATAAAGGGCCTTGGTTGCTGACACAAAATTTGCCCCAAATTAAAACGCTGAATCACCTCTTGGAGAAAGGGCCAGCTGACCCTATCAAACGCTTTAGCAGCATCGCATGTCATCACCGTTAGGGGTCTACCATATTCTATTGCCAGGTCTATTGTGCCTATTAACTCATGAGTCACGTCGTGTAAACGCCTCCCCTTCATGAAGCCCTTTTAATCGCTATGAATTAATAGGCCTACCAGCCAATACAACCTTTTAGTATCTGTGTATATAGTTTATAATCACTATTAAGAAGGGAAATCGCCCTATACGATTCACAAGCCCTTGGGTTCTATTGGGCTTAAGAAGAATGATTATAGTGGCTAAGTCCCAAGAAGGAGGAAGCTCTTGTTTTAGAATATAAGTTGAGTTAAAAAATTTAAGCAATATAGGGGCCAACTCTTCTTTCAGAAGAGAATACATTTTGTTAGGGAGAGCGTCCGGCCCTGCAGCCTTACCCTTTTTTAAGCTATTTATTGCGCTATAAACTTCTGCTAATGTAAATGGGCCAGGTAGCTTGTCTCTAGTTTCATCACTGAGAAGGGGGAGATTCAAAACGCAAATAAATGCTGTTATATGATAGTTGTTCAGATCAATATCTTCTGTATATCATTCTTGAAAAAATTGGACAAATGCATGTTCGATCGCCCCGTCCTCAGAGATGATATTACTAGTGGATTGGCAATTTAGTTCTTTGATAGAGTTTCTGGCCTGGTTAGCTTTAACCTCCCAGGCCAAAAGTTTGCCACATCCTTCCCTGTATTCATAATTGGCAAGTTTACATGCCTCCCATTTTTGTTTTACCCTAACTTCCAAATAGTCAGCTAACTTGCCCTTTGCTTTTGCTAACTCAGATTCTAAGTGCACTTTGCTAGATATATTTAAGGTACGTCATATGTTTCCTTGTATTATTTTGATTGATTCTTCTAAAGATTTAATCTCCTTCTTAAATGTTTTTACTTCACAATGCATTTAAGCTGACTAAAATGCCTCTAAGATAGGCTTTGTATGTGTCCCATACCTTATTTAATGGGACGTAGTCGAGTATGAAAAGAAAAAAAACATTTGTTGACTTTTTCAAGTTATCAATAACTGAAGCATCTAAAAGTAAAGATCGATTCAAAGTTCAGCACTGTTCAGGTGCCTTATCTTGAATCATAAGTTGAAGAGAGACTGCCGAATGATCGGATGGATGCTCCGGAATATGAGTGAAACTTTCAGTATGATTACTGATAGCAGAGGCTACCAGAAAAAAAGTCAATCCTGGGTCGGTGACCGTGTTTTTTGTTATGAAAGATACATGTACCTGACTCTGCCCCCCTTGTGAGAAGTTGGCCTGATGTATGATGTCTCCAATTCTGGGGGCACCTTGTATCAGTCCAAACAATCCCTTATGGTGGTGGTTGTAAGTCAACCTTAAAAGACAAGCTATCCTAATGGTAGCATGGACTAAGCAGCCTTCAGGCTAAACTCAAGAGGGCATGTGAAGCCAGCTGTTTTACCATATGCAATCCTGTAATATCAAATGAAAGGACACCACACAAGTTATATATTAAAAAAAATATATGTATTTATTACTAGAATAATCCTCTGTACTCTTTATGAGTATAGAAGCTCAAGCGTTTAAACAAAAGCACAGTATAACATATGAAAGTTGCACAATTATGGATAGGGCCGGTGGCCACTCAAACCATATATCAAAAAAGTGGTATAAGTATCACCT
The DNA here is from genome assembly GCF_964261635.1 of Lissotriton helveticus. Lineage (NCBI taxonomy): Eukaryota > Metazoa > Chordata > Amphibia > Caudata > Salamandridae > Lissotriton > Lissotriton helveticus. The sequence continues at coordinate 734,175,658 of NC_136070.1, forward strand.
TTCGAACTGTGGTAAGGCCTGGGGCCTTGGGAATCGCTGGGACTACACTGGACTAACAGCAGTTAGGACGGTAGTAGCCCGGGGGATTCGGGTGCAGCGCTAAAAGCACACGCATGCACCAATGCAAAGTCAATGGTGCGTAAAGGTTACAAAGTTACTGTTTTAGGAGTCTTCCGTCTGGAATAGAATTACCACACTTTAAACTAGGACACTAGAGGTGTAAACCACTACAGGAGCACCAGCGTTCACAAGTTACCTCACCCACAGGAAGCGGGTGCATAGGTGCCAAAGTGTGTCGGATTTCGTCGTGCAGTTCTATGGTGCCTGGAGATGAAGATGCTGCAGGCGGCCAGGAGAGAAGAGTCCGGTTGGATCCAAGAGTGGATCGAAGCTGTAAAGTACCTGAAAGCAGAGGGGACAGAGTCTGGGTCAATAGCCAGTGACCAGGAAGGAACCAGGCGATGTCGGGCGCAATCAGGTGGTTGTCGAGAAGCTTGTCTCCGCTGCCACATTGACTCTGCGGCACCGAGGATGACCTGGAGTGAATCACGAGCTGTGCCACAAAGGCTCTCGCTGTAGGCGGTGTCGACTTCTGGATTGGAGTTAACAAGCCTTGGCAAGTGCAACCCACGCAGGATTGGATGATTGCTTCTTTCTCGGACCAGCAAGGTCAGAGGGGTTGCTCCTTTTCATGGGAGCGAGGGCTAGTCTGGAGCAACCAGACTAGCAGTGTAATTTCAAAGGTTCGTCTGTACTGGGGCCACTAGCCAACGGGCAAGCGACCAGACCAACGCATCGAGCAGGAAAATGCAAAAGGGCCCCACGCAGCACTCGGTGAGTGTGGAGGGGAGAGCTTCCATGCAAAAGTTTCTTGGGGCTGGGGCTTCCCAAACCCTAATGCACAGCTTCGAGGGAGCCTCGGGAGCTGCACGGTCAGCACTTCATAGTTTTTCCAAGATGGCCGGCTCCACGCTTCAGGTCACCTCCACGGGTCTCAGATTCACTGGGACTGTGGATCGGGCTGCTGGAAATCGAGGGGAGCTGGTCTTGTTGATCTCTGTTGCTCGAGTTCTGGCGGGAACTGCAACAAAGCAAACCGTTGGGCGCTGGATGGTGCTTGTTTGCACAGGGTGGTCACTCCTTGACCACAAGGGAGATTCTTCAGTCTTCCACGTCGAGTGGGATGTCGAAGGGTCCAGAGTTCTGTATCAAAGTTTCAGTCAGGATAATCTGATGTGCACTAGCACAGCTCCTACCTTTATTCCAAATCAAGGGGCTGGATTACCTGCTAGGTCCCTCCTATGGGTAGGACCCAGTAAGGGGTGGTTACACCCCTTTCCCTTTGTCCAGTTTCGCGCCAGAGCTGGGGCTGGAGTGCCCCAGAACCGGTTGACTGGATTTTGCATGGGACACCTTGTGTGCCCCAGGCAGTGTCTAGTTTCTTTCAACCCTCCCTGCTCCAATCCACTATCTCCTGTCTGGGGTGGTGTAGCACCTCCCTGTGACAGGAAACCCTTTGTCCAGGCCTCCCCTGCCAAGTTTCAGTCAGCAGCAGGAGGTCAGACTTGTGTCGGGGCAGCTGCATCCATTTTGTGATGCTGAGGCTCTGGTTAAGATTAACTGCGTTTTAAGTAAAGTAACATGTCTTCTCCCTCTAGAAGGGTGGAATGCTACCCCCATCGCCAGAGGGGGATTGAGGCAAGATGGCGCCGGAGTGAGCAGTCGCACCGATTTCGCTCTGAGGATCTGAAAGCCTTTCAGTGACGGTGGCTGGTGTTTGTATGCTGTTTAGGGGAATGTTGAATCGTAATGAACAATCGCAATTGCAACCCCTAGCAACTTAAATTTTCGTGATGATATGTTTATCGGGCTCCTTCACGTCTGTGAGAGGGGCTTAGTTCATGCAGAATAAAGGAGCAGAGGACCTAGGCTTGAGATTGAGGAGAAAATTCTCGAGCCTACGAGCTGAATTTTAACACTGAAAAGTGAAAGGGGAAAAAATGAAATAACGGGGAAGACAGTTATTTGAAATTGCTCTGAAGAATCCTGGAGCTAAGACTGCTGCTGCAGGAATATAGGAGCTTTCTGGTGGCTGAGGGCGCGGAGTTCCAAACAGACTTGGCAGATTGCGATATTCCGGTCAGCGCCGCAAACCTGTGAGTTTCCCGATTTTTCTCTCTCCCGTTTTTTCCCGCCTCTCCCGGACTTACTGGCCTTGTTTTGTTTAGGTGCGGGTACAGGTACAGAGTTATGGAACACATTTAGAGTGCGAATACTACGTGGCTTTTAGAGAAGAAATACCAATGCTGTTTTTTTTTTTACCTCTCTGTTGGCGAGCGAAGGAGGGGGGGGCTGCGTTCAGCTGCATCTGAGCGCTTCTGGACTTCCATCTGTGCCTGGCTTCTCTCACCCTGTCTGTCGGTGTGGGACGTCATCGGAACACTGCCTCCTGGGAGCTGTATAGAGAGATCACCACGCCCCTGGTCACAGGTCTTAGGGAGCGTCTATAAACTATTTTGAAAACTGTCCCCTGACACACAGGGGTTTGTGGAATAAGATATGAAGGCTAAAAACGAGCTGATTGTCTATATGAGCACATTCCAGCTTATCCACTTTAGAAAACCGGGGGGTAAGAGTAAATATAAGGAGAGCTTTCACATAAAAATATACAAAGATAAAAATAAACATAGACATAGACTGTGGCAAAGTTCAAGGCAGTTTGAGTGGAGGATAAAGCCATATAAGTTCACGATAAAGCTTATTTTTAAGGAAAATCAAGAATGGGATTATACCTCAGAGCTTTATGATTCTAACGAGCTTGAAATAACTTGTATGGAGTCAAGAGAACTACAAACCCAAACACATACTCAAACTCAAACACAAATCACACAGAAAATGTCCCAAACAACCCCGAGCAAACTAGTGAGTGAAAGAGAGGCCCAAGAAAATCTCGAGATGCTCTCAGAGGGTGAAGCAACCGAATTGGCTGAAGCGGATGAAGGGGCTAAAATAGCTGCCAAAAATACATCAGTTACTTTGGATTATGAAAGTAGTTTAAAACAAACGATGAGTTGCCAACTAAAAAATAATAGCTCCATTAGAAGACCAGAAACCAGAGGACTGAAGGCTCAAGAGGTTAAAGAGGCCAAAAACGGAAAAGACGGTACGCAGGACAATGCTAATGGCAAAGCAAAATATAAAAATAATATGGAGAAAATTAAAAGTAAAAGCAAGAATGTTGTAAAGACTGCTGAGAGGGAGAAAGAGAGTGAGAAGGGAAAACAGAAGAAACAGGAACAGATAAATGAATGTCACCCTGAGGAAAAATCCGATGACCAAGCTGATGAAAAGGCAGAACTTTTGGTTAAAAAGGCTAAGAGGCTGCAAACTATCAAAAACCCGAAGGCCTCAGCAAAACTAACGGGATTGCCGGATGAGACATAACCAAGGATTTCCAATATATTCGTACCAGTCTCAAAGGACGCCTTGAACGAAGGCAATAAAAGTGACAGTAGCCACAGCAATAATATTGATAATGGGAAGCTACATGACGCAATGAAGAATAAGACTACCACAGATGAAATCACTGTAAATAGAGCAAATGCAGAAATGGCTGCAGATCTGGTCAATCAAGATCTGGAACTGGATCTGGATCTTGACTATATATCCGCTACTGGACAAACCCTAGCTGGAGGTAAAAAACTAACTGGGAGTGAAGAATCGTCAGAGGAATCGAATTCTGAAATTTATGAAACTGGCCTATCGATTTCTAGCGAAATGGGAGACACAAGTGCGATTAGTGAGGACGAAAATTTACCGACTGCCAATCTGGAAGTCTTCGATCAGACTAATCAGAGAGACATCAAGAACAATAATGAATCCGGTCGAGATTCGATTTCTAAAAAGAAGGTGGAGAAAAAAAACAAAAAACATAGAAACTCCACAAACCGTTGGATGACGAAACAACGGATCAGGGGAGCAATCAGGACCAAACAAAGAAAAAATCTAGACACTTCCGGAAAAACTCGACTCCTATATCTAAAGGAGATACAGATCTTAAAAATCTGAATAGTGGGGCAGCTGAAAAGGACACGGAAAGACACCACCGTGATACTGATAAACTAGGTTTTTCAGCAGAACCAACGTTGAGTGAGGTCCTGAAGACCATAAAGGATTTTCAATCAGATGTAAAAACTGATAGCCAAAGGAATCATGATGCTATCCAACAACTTCAAGGCGCCATCCAAAAGGTGGATAATACCTGTACTGAGATAGTGGACAGAATGGCTTTGGTGGAAAGTCAAACAGAAAACTTGGAAGCAGATGTTATTAAACTTCAAAGTAGAGAGAAGTCTCAAGCTGATATTATCGAAGATTTAATGACAAAGGTGGAGGACCTCGAGAACCGGGGGAGAAGAAACAACCTCCGCTTCTTGGGAATTGCAGAAGATATGGAGGGAAGTGATCCGAAGGGATATATTATCAACCTCTTAAAGTCTACTATGCCTGAACTTCAAACATGGGAATTGGAACGAGAAATTCAACGCGCTCATCGCTTTCCTCTCACACTCCCCAAGCGGTCACTAAAGGAAAACCAATATCCAAGAGCAATTTTGGTCTGCTTTGGAAATTTTCTTTTACGCGAAGCGATCTATGATCTGGCCCGACCGACAAGTATGAAAGAATATCAAGGAAACAAATTCTTTGTCTGCCCGGATTTTGCTCATGCAACGGTCGAACGCCGCTGGAGGCTGAGACAACTCTTTGCCCCATTTGAAAAGATTGGAGCAACTGTTTATCTACTAAATCCAGCACGCTTAAGAGTACTTTACAAAGGAATATCAAAGAACTTTACAAGTGAGATCCAAGTGGAGGCTTATCTGCATTAACTTTCTGAAGCAAGAAAATAGGAGGGAAAAAGATAGCCACCTGAGATGTTATATGTCTAAAGTTTTTTTTTTCAGGCGATCGAGCAGACGGTGATACTTGGCTCACTCAGACGCCCACATCTGGGGACCCTCTGTTTCAGGATGCCTCAAGAAATGGTGGGGGGAGGGAGGGGTGAGAGGGGGGGGGGATGTTTTGCTACAGGGGGGGAAAAATTTCATCATCAGGAAAACAAGAAACTTTTGTATAATGGTGGTGGGAGAGAATTCCAGACACTGAATGAAAAATATAGAAGGTCTACTAATCAGAATAGGGACAAGAAAGAAATAGAGAAAAATATGGTTAAAAAATGTAATACTTTATGCGCATAGTTACAATTAATGTTTGTGGTTTAAATGACGCGAGAAAAAGAAGAGAGCTGAAAGAATACTTTAAAACACTGCAAGCAGATTTAATCTGCTTGCAAGAAACACATGTCGAATTTTTGCAGAAATATTTACTGGAGCAATTGGGTTATCTGGTATTGCCATGCACTACCCAGGGTACGAGGACACGTGGGGTAGCGATATTGGCTCGAGGAAATAGTGTTAAGTTGAAAAAAAAACAGGAAGACAAATATGGCCGATGGGTTCTGGCTGAACTACAAATACTAACAATCAAAAGTGGAAAGGATCACTAGTCCTGCAGAACCCAAGTGTGCAGGATGTACAGGGTGTCTCCCAAATATTAACCCTCATGCACGTGTCTTTTCGTTGTTCTATTGTTCTGATCTCGTGGCGGTATATACTGGGTACCCGCTTTTTAAAGTACACGTAAGTGCATAATCATTGGGTTATTTTTTGTAAAATGCACCCTCCACCAGGAGGTTCTTTCTTGGGTTGTGACAGTAGTGATCGTGGAAGTGATTGGTGAGTGGGAAAGGTGAGGTATATAGTTAAAATACCCGTACAGCCAGATTGTTTATTTTAATTGGTCTGGATTCGGCTAGCTTCAATGAGCGTGTTTATTGGATTGATTTTTAGGAAGTCCAAACGCATTTATTCAGTGCAAAATGTGGGGGGAGAGGTCGACATGTTTCTGCCCTAGTAGCCGTGAGGCGGTCTGTGGGCATTTTTCAGGACCTGTGAGTGAAAGTGTGTGAAGGAAAGGAATATTATTAACCTGTTCCTTGGTGCGAAGTCACTTGGTACCTGTAAAGATAAAAATACGCACAAAACTGACATATAAACAAGGGGGGAGGGGAAACACGAATGGGAAACAAATATGTACAATTGTACTAAGCCAGAAATACTTTTTCTGGTAAAACAACTAAAAAATGACAATACTTTCTTATATACACTGTTGCTAAGGCTACGCACCTTTCATCATCATGCCTCCACATTCTCGGGTGAGTCAAAATGGACTAGTCAAAGTGTGTACTTAGTACACTACCGTGTGGTGTCTCTCTCTCAACGTGCCAGGCGTCTTTCGCACTTTATAAGTGGATATGAGATTGTTTGTCTATATAATGGTATTGAAACATAGACATGCAAGGTGAGCAAGCATGGTGTCATCTCTCATGTTTAATTCATTGATAATGTTAGTGGTTCTATATTCTCACTTCGAGGATAGGGCGAAATGACTATAAGTGTTTTAATATAAACATCAGTGTGAGCATGCGTGAGGCCACCTCTCTTATAGCCTATATAGATTAAGCTATGGTCCGGTTGTCCTATGTGGAATAATGATGGCCACTTATATTATAATAGGGGGGGTGTTGGCCCGGGGGGGGTGGTTGGGGAGGCAGATTAACTGGCGCTCGTAGTGTTAACATGTTTAGGGCTTTGCCTTAGGTGATTCGAGCTAAAGAGGCTCGCTTCGTATAGGAACATACCTCATGTTAAATAGCGCGTTGCGGCATCAGTTCGGAGGTGCTGGGGTGCGGATGGCTGTTGGAAAATAGGCAGGTTTAAATACCAGGTCAAAAAATACTTGCTGTTTGCCGGTTTCGAATTCGGCGTGATTCCATACCAATTTGCCTCGCTACCGTAGCTAACAGCTGGTGCTGTCTCTGCCTTCAGCCAACCGGAAGTCATTCTATTTGGCTTCCGGGTGCTTTTTTTAAGAGGATCTTGTGCCGTGTATTCAATAGAGTCGAAGACAGACTATGTTATAGTCGTTTTTTTGGTGTATGAAAACAGACTTGGCGTAGTTTTTCGGAGTGCAATTGTTTATGTTTAACCAAGTGATTTGTCAATTGTGAATTGTCCCGTAAAAATGGATATGGGCATTGTGAGCACAGTAATCCTTCATGGCGACTTCGTGGGTGAAATACAGACTGTATTGTGAGGTATGCTAAGTGGCAGCTAGTCTGTAGAGATGTCGGTATTATCAATAAATTGACAGTCATCTTCAAATGTCTGTATTAAGTGTTACTCATGCTGGTATGTTAGGCCACTCATGTACTGGGCACGGTTGAGGAAGTAGATAGTATGGTAGAATGACCATTTATTTGCTGAAACTCAGCCAAGGGACGTTATCGTTCAGACCTTGGGTATCTGTTTTTAATCTGTGTACCCAACGCTGTTCTTTTTCAAAGAGGATAGTGGCAGCATTGGTGTCCACTGTCTCTAAAGTTTCAAGGATAACCCAATTGAGGTCAGATGCTGTGTGTCCGGATTCAATATAGTGGGTTGACATTTTAGTCATCATCTTTTTGCAGTTTATGTTGCTGCGGTGTTCGCCCATTCTTATTTTTGCTTTGCGACACGTCATTCCAATATATTTCAGTGCACAGGGGCACGTTATCATATAGATGATGTGACTGGTGTTACAGTTGGTGTGGCGTTTCAATCTCCACTTAAAGTTAGGCAGCAATTGGAGTTCTTTTGTGGATTTTGTTGTCTCGCAGGCGACACACATACCACAGGGATAGTGTCCTGTTACTGGGGGATTATCCCATAGTCCCGGATTCTCTTTCCTTTTTTTGGTGGTGGTCGTGTGACATCTAATACCTTACAATGGACTAAACCAAGATTCGCCAACAAAAGGAGTAGAAACCTGAAAGATCTACTTGTGCACACACGACCACCACCAAAAAAAAGGAAAGAGAATCCGGGACTATGGGATAATCCCCCAGTAACAGGACACTATCCCTGTGGTATGTGTGTCGCCTGCGAGACAACAAAACCCACAAAAGAACTCCAATTGCTGCCTAACTTTAAGTGGAGATTGAAACGCCACACCAACTGTAACACCAGTCACATCATCTATATGATAACGTGCCCCTGTGCACTGAAATATATTGGAATGACGTGTCGCAAAGCAAAAATAAGAATGGGCGAACACCGCAGCAACATAAACTACAAAAAGATGACGACTAAAATGTCAACCCCCTATATTGAATCCGGACACACAGCATCTGACCTCAATTGGGTTATCCATGAAACTTTAGAGACAGTGGACACCAATGCTGCCACTATCCTCTTTGAAAAAGAACAGCGTTGGGTAAACAGATTAAAAACAGATACCCAAGGTCTGAACGATAACGTCCCTTGGCTGAGTTTCAGCAAATAAATGGTCATTCTACCATACTATCTACTTCCTCAACCGTGCCCAGTACATGAGTGGCCTAACATACCAGCATGAGTAACACTTAATACAGACATTTGAAGATGACTGTCGATTTATTGATAATACCGACATCTCTACAGACTAGCTGCCACTTAGCATACCTCACAATACAGTCTGTATTTCACCCACGAAGTCGCCATGAAGGATTACTGTGCTCACAATGCCCATATCCATTTTTACGGGACAATTCACAATTGACAAATCACTTGGTTAAACATAAACAATTGCACTCCGAAAAACTAAGCCAAGTCCGTTTTCATACACCAAAAAAACGACTATAACATAGTCTGTCTTCGACTCTATTGAATACACGGCACAAGATCCTCTTAAAAAAAGCACCCGGAAGCCAAATAGAATGACTTCCGGTTGGCTGAAGGCAGCGACAGCACCTGCTGTTAGCTACGGTAGCGAGGCAAATTGGTATGGAATCACGCCGAATTCGAAACCGGCAAACAGCAAGTATTTTTTTACCTGGTATTTAAACCTGCATATTTTCCAACAGCCATCCGCACCCCAGCGCCTCCCAACTGATGCCGCAACGCGCTATTTAACATGAGGTATGTTCCTATACGAAGCGAGCCTCTTTAGCTCGAATCACCTAAGGCAAAGCCCTAAACATGTTAACACTACGAGCGCCAGTTAATGCGCCTGCTCCCCCCTCCCCCCCCGGGCCAACACCCCCCCTATTGTAATATAAGTGGCCATCATTACTCCACATAGGACAACCGGACCATAGCTTAATCTATATAGGCTATAAGAGAGGTGGCCTCACGCATGCTCACACTGCATGTTTATGTTAAAACACTTATAGTCATTTCGCCCTATCCTCGAAGTGAGAATATAGAACCACTAACATTATCAATGAATTAAACATGAGAGATGACACCATGCTTGCTCACCTTGCATGTCTATGTTTCAATACCATTTTATAGACAAACAATCTCATATCCACTTATAAAGTGCGAGAGACGCCTGGCACGTTGAGAGAGAGACACCACACGGTAGTGTACTAAGTACACACTTTGACTAGTCCATTTTGACTCACCCGAGAATGTGGAGGCATGATGATGAAAGGTGCGTAGCCTTAGCAACAGTGTATATAAGAAAGTATTGTCATTTTTTAGTTGTTTTACCAGAAAATGTATTTCTGGCTTAGTACAATTGTACATATTTGTTTCCCATTCGTGTTTCCCCTCCCCCTTGTATATATATCAGTTTTGTGCGTATTTTCATCTTTACAGGTACCAAGTGACCTCGCACCAAGGAACAGGTTAATAATATTCCTTTCCTTCACACACTTTCACTCACCGGTCCTGATGAATGCCCACAGACCGCCTCACGGCTACTAGGGCAGAAACATGTCGACCTCTCCCCCCACATTTTGCACTGAATAAATGCGTTTGGACTTCCTAAAAATCAATCCAATAAACACGCTCATTGAAGCTAGCCGAATCCAGACCAATTAAAATAAACAATCTGGCTGTACGGGTATTTTAACTATATACCTCACCTTTCCCACTCACCAATCATTTCCACGATCACTACTGTCACAACCCAAGAAAGAACCTCCTGGTGGAGGGTGCATTTTACAAAAAATAACCCAATGATTATGCACTTACGTGTACTTTAAAAAGCGGGTACCCAGTATATACCGCCACGAGATCAGAACAATAGAACAACGAAAAGACACGTGCATGAGGGTTAATATTTGGGAGACACCCTGTACACTTGGGTTCTGCAGGACTAGTGATCCTTTCCACTTTTGATTGTTAGTATAAACCTAGGAGACTGAAAGGATCAAAACTCTACCTCCCCCCTCCCCATTCCTGATTTTTTGTGAACTACAAATACAAAATTTGAATTTTACTTTATGTTCAATTTATGCATCTACGGTGGATGATCCTGAAACTTTCATACAAATAAATGCACAGCTACCTAGCTGGCCACTTCCGATTATAATGTGTGGTGATTTAAATATAAATGGTCTCGAAGGGCTGTGGAAGGATGATGTGGCCAGGTCTAAAGGGCGGAAAAAAAAAAGTCATAGAGCCTTAGCTAATCTTATGAGAGATAATGGCTTAATTGACACTTGGGAGCAGTGTATGGGAGGGGGAGGTAGCACATATGACTCTGCTCCTCATAAAATAGTGGCAACGCTTGATTATTTTTTGATTTCACCCGCACTGTTACCGATGGTTACAAATAAAAAACTACCAAGATTAATGTCGGACCACAACCCTTTAGCCCTGGAGGTTGCTCTGGTAAATGCAAAGTTAAATCTAACCTCCTGGTGATTTGAGAGAGCTTCATTACATGATGTTGAGTATGTTTCCCATATGGAAAATTGGTTAAAAGAATTTCTGGAGCATAATAGGGGTACGGCACGTCCATCAATTGTGTGGGACGCGATGAAGGCTGGCATAAGGGGAGAAACTTTAAGTTACTCTCTCAAACGTAATAAATTGAAAAAAGAATTAATAGAGAAGAAGATTATGGTTGTGGGGAACTTGGAGGGAAGACCTGATAAAGACTTTAGTAGCCAAAGGGGATGTGGCAGAGGTGACTCAAAAACTAGCCATGGCTAAAATAGCAGTAGGGGAAGTATACAATGCAAGAGCAGCCGAGAAGTTTTTAGCAAGGAGAGAAGAGCAATATGAATATAATGAGCAAGTTGGACGCATCTTGGCGATAAGAACTCGACAGGCAGCTACTAAGGGACAGATAACAGAAATGATGACAGAAAGAGGGGTGGTAGTTAAGAACCCAAAGGAAATCTGCGCAGTGTTTCAGAACTTTTACAAGAAACTTTACAATCAAGAGGGAGAAGAGCCAATAACGAGAGATATAGAGAGATATTTGGAAGAGGCTTTATTGGATAGAATTACAGAGGAAGATAGAATTAGCTTGGAGACAAAATTTACCCGAGAAGAAATTCAAAGGGCCTTCAATGATCTGCCATCAGGGAAAGCTGTAGGACCCGATCTTATACCTTTAGAATTTTATAAGAAATTCTTTGTAATACTAGAGAGGGACATTAATACACTTATGGTCTCGATCCAGGAAGGAGATGAACCGCCTGGATCCTGGAGCAAAGCAACAATGGTGTTTTTAAAAAAAAAGAATAAGATCTCTACTGATCCCGGGTCATATAGACCGATCAGCCTGATGAATAGTGATACCAAGGCTTATTCGAAAATATGGGCTAATAGGCTTAGTTTGATGATCGGAAAGGTGGTCTCACCCCGCCAACATGGGTTTATTCCAGGCAGGGGGACAGCCGATCATATTAGAAGGATAATTACCTTGTTTGATGGAACGATAGCCTCAAGAGACCCTATGTCTTTAATACTATTGGACGCAGAAAAAGCTTTCGATAGGGTCTCTTGGGGCTTTCTCTGGACAACAATGTATAAATGTAACTTTGGGCAAAAGTGTATAGGGGGACTGAAAGCGTTATATAGAAGCCCGGTTATAAAGGTTAGAGTAGCGGGGGAACAGAGTGAAAATATTAACATTAAGCGAGGAACCAGGCAGGGTTGCCCGTGTTCACCATTGCTCTTTGCCTGCTACATTGATTCTTTTATAAGACATATAGAAAGAAACCGGCACATATGTCCTATCGTATTGAATGGTTATGAGACGAAAATCTTAGGTTATGCAGATGACCTAGCAATTATGTCACCTACCCCAGCAACAGCGATAGTGGAAATAGAAAAAGAGGCAAAAAAATATGGGTTTTGGTCTGGGTACAAACTGAACCACACTAAAGCACAGATAGTTATCAATCAATTTGCCACAATAAATAATGAAAGAGTCACAGATTCAGCTGTCTATTTGGGCATAACTATAACATCTAATCTATCTAAGCTGGTTGAGGAAAACCTGACTCCGGTGATCAGAAAGGCCAAACAAGATCTAGATAGGATAAATAATTTACATCTTACAATAATTGGACGCTGTAATGTTATTAAGATGTTATTCCTTCCCAAAATGCTATATTTCTTTCGAACTATTCCTTTAATATTTCACAATAATTGGTTTAAGGACATCGAAAGGGTCTGCAACCGATTTATATGGGCAAAAGGTAAAACTCGGAGGTCCATAAAAATGATGTCACTTTCTAAGGAAAAGGGAGGCTTAGCAGTTCCAGATTTTAAAGAATATTATCTAGCTGCATCCTTGCAGTATCTTAGAGGACTCCTCGGGGGAAATATTAATGATAGATGGCGGGATGGTCTGGGTATACCGGATACATATGATTTACTAGTTAGAGATTCCAATAAAGGATTACTTACATTTAAGGAATTTAACTATTACAAAAGAACAAAGTTTAAGGTTTTCGCAGCAGCTATATCAGTATGGTCTACGGTCCGGAAAAAAATTAAGTTAGGACGAATGAGTTTTTATACTCCTCTATATAAAAATGAGCTTCTCCCCGAAGTGTTTCATGATCAAGTTATGAAAAGATGGGATAGTTCTGGGGTGCGCATTATAGGAGGCATTATAGATGATTCTGGTATAATTTCATTTGAAAGGGCAAGCCAATTATATAAGCTAGAACGTAGAGACTTTTTAAAATTCCTGCAGATTAGATCAGTAATAAAAAGGAAATTGCTTGGGGGAGTTAATTTTAAAAGAGAGGATCTGATGGAACATATTCAAAATGAGAAGGGCTGCTCAATCTCACAACTGTATGGAGCGTTGCGTGAATACAAAGAAGACGATAGGATTAAAGTTTTTGATAAATGGAGGAGGAAGTTAAATCTAGCGGGAAATGAAGGGGAAAAATCGCTGCAGTTTACTAACTCTATTGTCAAGGTGGCTAATCTGCAAGCACAATGTTATATAACTTTTCATGAATTATACTACACGCCGCATAAAATAGCACAATGGGGGGAACTAGTGGAATATCCTGTCCCAGATGCAAAAGCATACAGGCTGATACTATTCATATGTTCTCAGCATGTCCAAAACTAAACCCTTTCAAGCAGGTGATTGAAACATTTTTTAGGGATGAACTAATGATATCAATTAGTTTAACAAATGAGATTATGATCTTGGGTGTTGGGAGAGAAGGGCAGGACATCCCCCATCAAGAATTTATATTTATTGCAATGGCAATAACCCGACTCTGTATAGCAACCCTGTGGAAGGATCTTAACCCCCGTCATTTAACCAATGGCTTATAAGAATGTTATCAATGTATACATTGGAGAAATCTTTGTATGAAAAAAAAGGCCGTAAAGCAAAGCAGTTAGGAAAACGGATTTGGGCACCGGTAGAGCATTGGAAATTAAGAATAGAGGGGTAATCTACTCTAAAATATTATAATAATTCTTATTTTTTTTAGTTTCTTACTCTCATGAATTTTAACTTGTTTGTGTAAAGATTTACATGACTTGAGAATGTTTTCAACGTTGTATATCAGTTAAGAGGAATGTGTATATAGAACGAAATAATTGGTTGGAACCGTGAGGAATTGTATTTTCTGATGATGAATAATAAAAAAAATATTAATAAAAAAAAGAACTGGCGAGGGGGTAGTATTCCAAAGTGTATGACACCAAACACGACATGTTTTGATAAAGCCAAACCAAAGTTAGCAATAACCGCGAGGATTATAATGCTCTTAAGAGTATATGGTATGGCAATACCCTGGAACAGCAGTAAGGAAATGGTTCCGACCACTGCAGACAGGCTCAGCTCATGATAGAGCCCCATCTCACATAAAACCAAGCACTCTGCCTCCAGGATTGTTAAGGCCTGCCATAGGAGTGATTTATAGGTGCATATGTGTCCAGATATAGGTTTAGACATAGGTATATTATATCTAAGCAAGGGGTGAGTACACCACCTTGCCCTAGCTGAGTGATCAACCAGTTGTGTCGATTTAAATGACCAGCCAGGGGTGGCAAAAGATATGCTGCAGCCCCTGGTAGGCCTTGGATGCACCTATGCCCTGGGCACCTATAGTGCACTGTACAGGGGCTGATAAGGTGTCCAGTACCAATTTGGTGATGTACCTATAGTACATGGAGTCCATTCAAAGAGAGAGCAGATAGCCTGGGACCCTGGTTAGCAGGATCCCAGGCCAACGAAGTCGAAAAACAGCTAAACACAAGGCAAAAAATCTGGGGTAACCATAGTCAGGTATCCACCTTCCTAGACCCCTCTTCACGCCAAAATGATTGTGCATATAACGCAGAAAGAAATGTTGATTCATGCAAGTGGGCTGCAATAAATGAGGTGAGCCACTGTGGTTAGGAAGGCCTTCCCAGACCTGACTACTATGCTGTCCAGACCGCAACCCTGCTAGAGAATGTGCCTCGAGCTTATGTCCAAGCTTGTGTATAGAAGATTGTAGACTAGTTTGACACAGGATTGGTGGCAATATGCAGTCTGCCTGGCTTTACCGATACATGCAGATGGGCTGGAGTGAAAATAATGGGTTGCAAAGACTAGGAGGGCCAGCATCCACTATGTGTGTACACGCTGGTTTTGGTGAGTTCTCCTTAAGCGCTGATCCAAGCCCCGGTGGGGAAGGCAGTATATTGGCTTCGCGAAGTTGTACAGGATCGATGGTGTTATGCAGGTTGCACACCCCTAGCAAAGTATAGGAACAGATCTGTAGTTCATGACGCAATTTTGCTTTCTGCATGGCGTCAGCGTTCATGAGGCAATTTAAAGCCATCTGACGTGTAGATGGACATGCTATGCCGATCTCTGTCATGCTATGTTAATGCAAGGTCCCCTGATTATTTGTTGAATTTTGGGTTTAAGAGAGAAGGGATCATCAGCGTTCACACAGCAGCCATCATCTTGCTTGAGCTAGGAGCCATGCCTTCCCTATTTCTACGTGTTTCCTAACTGAAATTAACATTATGAAATATAATATTTTAATCCAGTGCTATCCTGTGGAACAGCCAGCCTTGCTTAAAAGAAAATAGCTTTTGGAGGTTTTCACTCTAAGGACATGGATAATATTACATTTCTACATGTGCTACTTTTAAATACCATGCACTCTGCCATATAGCCCATAAAGCATACATAGGGGTTATTTAGTAATATTTAAAGGGAAGGTTTTGACTTGTCAAAAAGGTTTCTTTTTTTCAGGTTAAACTGCAGTTTTAATTTGCGGTGGGCAGAACCTGCGGAGTTTCAGTCTGCGGAATTCCATGGAGATACATAAAAACTCTGTGAGATTCGCTTGAGTTCCACCAAAAGGTGAAAATATGCAACTCATGCTGCAAATTAGCACCATTAGCTTGAGCAGCGCTGGAAAATCTGCGTGAACAGCACCATGCATTGCACATTCGAGTTGATTTTGCTGCTGCTCAAGTAGAAAATCTACCCCATCAGAAGCAAATCTACTCATGAGGCATTTCTCGGACCACGACCGCTCGCGTCTGCCCATATTATAAAATCATGCTGGGAGGACCGAAACTAGCTCCCACTCACCAGTTTGCATTTCTGGAACCTCGCGAGATAAAACATCCACCTCGCGGAGATTTGTGGAATTTGGCCGGAACTCCATGTTAAAGAGTAACATGGAGTGACAAAAATTCCACCAATTCCGGGGGCAGAACAAAATATTCTGCCCATCCCTAGTTTTAAATGCTGTTGTAAACGTATCTAGGACCCTATTTTAATATTCCCGATTTATGCCCTTATGC
Source organism: Lissotriton helveticus (assembly GCF_964261635.1). Lineage (NCBI taxonomy): Eukaryota > Metazoa > Chordata > Amphibia > Caudata > Salamandridae > Lissotriton > Lissotriton helveticus. Next base: position 734,191,830 of record NC_136070.1, read on the forward strand.
GGTTATATCAAATCATATCTTTATAAAGGCATAAGAATCATACCCATATTAAGTCATAGCCAATGCAGTCCAAATACGGCAAGGCTACTCCCATAGACTCCTAGAAAGTACAATGTGTTCTTAAACAAACCAAGCCTCCAGCAGCCCGGGAATCCCCCCTGCTTCTGTATTGATTTGTCCTAGAACTCCTGGAGTCCTGAAAGAACTGCGAGTTCTTAGTGACGTCTTATGTCCAACCTTACGTCAAACTCGGCACCTTCCAGGTATAAATATGCCAGCATCTGTCCTAGCAAAACACACGGTGGTTTGAAGCAGATCGGCTATCTACTTGCCCGATGCCCTGCTGAAGCGAGTGCCGAAGGAAGCCGACCCTCCCATTGACGCACTGAGAGAGACGCTGTCTTTTCTCCTGCCGAGAAATCCAGCTCCAGTGTTTCCCTGTCACCCTCGCGGGTTACTGGGAGATCGAGTCCTGAGAAAGAGATACAAGACCTCTTCATTCTATAACCAAGGTACGGAGCTGATTAGACCCTTAGAGAATTCTTGATTCAGATGATTGGCAAAAACTATCTTAACTCAAACTACATCTCACTTACTCCTTCCCACATACTAGGCTTAGGTTAGGTACACCGGGGTAGGCGTATTTTAGAAGCACCATTTGAGTACGTTTAGTCAACTTTTATCATTGTATGTATTTTATCCGTTTTATGTGTCTTATGGCTTAGAAACCATATAAATGCTTTTACAGTATTATTTCATAATACTCCTTTTACTGTACGCACTTTACTTTATGACAAGTATTGCAATTGTGGTAATTCACTTCTCTTGCATGAGAAAGAAGACTGCTCAATAAATAACCACTTTTATTGAAAACGCCCGTCTCTCTTTTTCTCTGCAATCCTGGTGAAACTAAGCATGCACGATTGACTGAGTGAAATAGCCATCTATTGTTTCCGCGACTCTGGAGATATACTCCTGGTTCTAGGGGAGCAAAGTTGTCATGTTTATGCGGTTGTCAGAAACTAATCCATTCTTGTGTACTCGAGAAAGTTTCTAGTGATGTCTGAGCTAGCTGGCATTCATAATTAAGTCTAACATATTCAATAGAGACCTAGTCAACCTCAGTTTTGCGTCTAAACTTTCCTTTATGTTATTCCAATGCGCAGAGCCTATTGGGAATATAGGAACTACACTACATGGCGCCCAACGTTTGGTAAGATGATAATTTAACGCTAGATACTAGAGTAACTCAGTCGTGCTTTTCACACAGACCCCTTTTCCCGTAAAAACTCCAATAGACGTCTGGAGTGGGTAAAAGGTTAATATCCGCAAGAACTTAGTAGGAAGAGATTCCTATGTATTAGTTTTTGGTATAGTCAACGTTGAAGGATACAGTGTTCCAAAATATTGTGTACCTAATCTTTGTTTCCTTGAAACTTGCTCTGCAAACTTTCTGTCAGCAAAATGACGGGAAATGAAGTCGAAAGAGATGCTTTGGCAGCTCAACTTTTGGTGGAAGACACAAGTCTCCAACAAAATGACCCGGATGCAATACTCATCCCGGTAAATGTAAGGAAAACCATAACTATGAAACTTATAGAAAATGGAGTATCACCAAGAGGTGGTACAGTCATATTTGTTGTCGAGGCACATGAATATCGGCAGACAGAGGTATTCTATTCACGGATACATTTTCCAGCAGCAAATACTGTGACACGCGAGTTCCACTACTACAAAATAGAGGAATCTCCAGCGGAATACGTCCCTTTCGAGGACGTTGAAATTCCACTAACTTACCAAGAGCATGAGCTCTGGTTAAATGGCGCCCTAAAACGTCAAAATCACATCACCAGGCTCGGTCCACTAGGTAGACCAGGAGCCACATGGCCAGTTCTAGCCAGCTATACACCACATCCTGACATTGAAAAAATGTCAAGCGGAGAACTTTTTGTTCAGCTACAAGAATTAACAAAAGCACATAGGCAATTAGTTCAATTGACAATTGACGGTACGGCGATCCGCCAAAAATTGAAAGAAACAGATATAGCAGAACAACCTTTTGAACTTGCCAGAATAATTGAAAAATCCTATGAAGAACTAGGTAGAGATATTTTGGGTGGGAAACCACTAAAACCACAACTAACTGAAAATCCTGAAAAAACATTTATCAAGAATAATCTCAATACTCCAAAAAAGAAGTGGGAGGGTAATAAACAAACCACTCCGAGAGAAAAACAGTTTCAGTCCAGAGGAAGGTCTCCCCAACGGAGAGATAAATCTCCAGACCGGGGGGTCAGGTCTCCACAACGGGAGCCCTCTGAAAAAAGATACAACCTTAGAAATAGGGACAATTTGAGAAAACCTGACAGATATCAAGATAATGATACACGTCCCTCTCGATCTTTTCAGACTTCCTCACAGAAATCGGAAAGAAGAGGATGGTCAGAACATAAAGAAGATCGCGTCAAGTTCAAAGACAAGGAACCTGCTCATCAAAGTAAAAAAATACAATTTCCCAAAAAGAAGGTAGCTAGTATTAAAATAAAACATGCCGAGGATTCTGAGGACACAACTCAAGAACGGAGAATGGGCCAGACAATGCTAGACAGTGCAGCAGAAGTGACCATAGCTCGCAAGATCCTGATGAATCTTCTGGAGACAGTGGACACGAATTAATACATTCAAGTGGAAACTGCAGACACCAGAGTTAGCGTACCCCATAAATTATATGAAATAACATTACGTATAGAGGGGGACAAAACTAGGAAAATAAGAGGTCTCTTTTGGGAGAACCTATTTAAAGGCTATGACATCCTCCTAGCAGAAAAAGACTGGCCACCAGAGTTTGTCAGAGAATGCCAACATGGCGAAGAAATGATTCTGCCTGCCTTCTCGAATCACATTCCAATTCATAAAAAATACACATATGCTAGAAAATGGGCAGTGGCCCAAGCCCCTGCATCATATAAAAATCATGTAGGATAGGATGAGGATTCTCCTCACCATGAAATACAGTTAAAAAATCAACCTACTGCACAGAGGCAGTAAGAAGATAAAAAATAAGTAAGGGAGATCTTAGATCAACTTGAATATCAGGGGGTGATTGAAACATGCACCTCACAAATGAACAATCCTTTGTTTCCTGTCTCCAAACCAGACAATTCATACCGTCTAGTTTTGGACTACAGACACCTAAACTCTTGTTGCAAAACATTTGCAGTACAAAACTCACATAGTGCAGCACTAATGAATAACATTGTGCGCAAAAAATATAAAACGACTAGATATTTCCAATGGTTTCTTCTGTCAAAACATTGCACCAGAAAGCAGGTATTTGACAGCTTTCTCCAGTATGGGGGCCCAGAAGCAATTTTGTCTTCTCCCACAGGGATTCAAGAAAAGCCCAGGATTATTTTCAGCAAGGGTAAGAGAGTTACTACAAATGTATGATGATGAGGCATTATCTTATGTCGATGACATCTAACTTACAGACGATGACCTGGAGACACACTTGAAAAGAGTGAACGCCATCATACTTGGGTTCGCATCTGAAGGGTACAAATTCAACTTTAAAAAATCACAAATTGCCCAGCTAACTGTCCTATTTTTAGGATATGAATTATCAAGTGAAGGCAAAAGCCTAGCAGACAACTTCTTAGAGAAGTGTGCAGTACTCAAAGCTCCAAAAATGCTGAATAACTTACAATCAATTCTAGGTTTCCTGAATTTCGGAAGAACTTACATTCTAAACTACGCAGAGAGGGTTAAACCTCTCTAGGAATTAATAAAACCTGATTTCAAACCAATTAATTGGACTCAGAAACACACAGAAATGTTATGATCATTACAAACAGACATGTTAACTAAAACAAAACTGCAAACACGCGCAAACGAACGCAACCTTGTAATCCGAGTCATCCCAGGAAGATGCGGATTCACGTACCTGACCTCTAATGAGGGAGAAACGGTACCAATAGCTTATAAATCAGACTTGGACACACAAGCTGAAATGAAATTCAGTTCTACTGAAAAAATTCTAACTGCAGTTCAAACTGCTGTAGCGAAAGAAAGAGCCCAAGCTCAAGGGAAGAGCATATCTGTTTTAACAGCAATATCAGCCCTTGAGGCAGCAACAAGACCGAGCATTCCAAATGCTATGGGATTAGATCCAGAATGGATCCAATGGGTTAATACTCTTGCTGCAACAGACGTGATACACGCTTTTGATCCCAAAATGAAAAAACTAGAATATCTAGAATACGAACATGAATGTCCTCTGTCGATCGAAATTCTGCCTCTAGAACAGTACTCCTGTGTAATATACACAGACAGATTTGCACAACACTACGTTGTGGATAAACAAGTTTACAGTGCTGCGTGCGCGATTGTCAAAGGTCGGTGGCGCATAGGTAAATTCAGACCAATGGTCACTAAAACTGAATCACTCAGAAACTGTACAGCTCAGCGAGCTGAACTATGAGCTTTTAAGATGGCGCTTGAGAATGCTGATCGCAAATTCCCCACACTAATAGTGTGCGATTTGCATTACTGCGTCCAGTCTTACAATAATTTCATGTAGACCTGGATTGAAAACGGTTACAAAGATGAGACAGGTGTCACAATAAAGCATAAAAAACTATGGGAACAAGTAGTTCATTTACAGAAAGAACTACAAAAGACTCACGTGATACATACGCAGAGTCTTCAACATGATGGCGTTCACTTTGCAGGGAATTCATTGGCTAACACAGCCACAGCGGCAGCTGTTCAACCGGCTTCCGTAGCTACAAAAAAGCGTTCTAAAGAACAAATAGATGGAGAAACCATGCTGGCAGTAAAAGCCTCATTAAAAGGCGACCATGCCGCATTAACTCTAAATTATGCACTCAATAATACATACATAATTGATGCGAACTCCGTTCCATTTGCTTGAATCCCTGGAGTGGGGGACAGAGTAATTCCAAACACGAACCGGAGGGCTTACTTAATTCAAGAAGCACACATGGGAATGGGTCTGAGGCACCAAGAGATCTTAAAATCTCTAATAGAATTGCAATCACAATACTGGTGGCCGGGGATGAGCGTGCAAATTTATAACATTTGCAATGGATTGTCAGGACTGCAATAGAGATCGCAGTTGTGAACCGGACCAGATACCAGCCCAGACACCTCTGTTACACAGCATTAGGCTATCTACACGTAGACATCCACACGGAAAGAAAAGAAGCAATCCCATAAATATTAAGACGAGATTCATTTGGATGTGGCCCCAGCGCTCGGCTGACGCCAGAACTGTTATAAAAGATTTGTGAGTCTTTATCGGCACATACGCAATTGGCAGGCTACATTCTGACCAGGGTCCTGCGTTTAGCTCTCGAGCTTACAAGGAGGCCCTGGCCAGCTTGGGCATTGCATTGCGGTACGCTAGTCCATTCCATCCTGAGGGAAATGCGGTAGTGGAAAGAAAAAAACGTGACATAAAGCAATCTATAACAGCGAGGGTATTAGGTTCGGGTAATGGGTGGGTCAAACATCTAATAAGTGTCCAACGTAGTCTTAATAATCTGCCAAGAAATTCTCTGGTTGGAATCACTCTGTATGAACTTTTGTTTGGTACAAGAATGATAATCGAAGACCTCGATTGTCAGACTTCAGTGGTGGAACAAAAAACCTTTGATATCAAAGATCATTTGGCTGTTTTACAGGACTTAAATGAAACAAGAAGAAGTCTAAGTAACACAAAGCTAAAGCCAACGGCCACTGAAGAAAAACCACATGTCCCAGCAAGACCTGTCTGGATTCCAAAGATTGGGCATCTGGTCAGAGAAAAGATCGCGGTGAAGAAGGAATTTGGGCCTTCTTACAGAAAAGCAGTACCTGTCTTGAAAATCAGCGGAACAAGATCAGTAGTACTACCGCCCCTTGCTGTAAAAAGGAGAACAGAGTTGTATCAATCGACCTGGTAAAACCACAATCATGTGGCCAATAATAAGTAGTAGGCCCAGTGGACTCCCAAGAAGTAGCAGAAGACCAAACCTTGCTACAATCCAAGAGGTTCAAACTGAGAGACTAATCACATTTGATAAACCTGCAGTAAATAAAAAAGGACTATGCAACAAAGCCATGGAACTTGTGCCTCTTGAAACCCAAATTACAACAGTTCATCAAGAAACACCTGTCTACAATGATGTAGCCTCTGACCATACAAATCCAAAGATTAATAAAAATCCGGAAGCTATTCCAACAATTGACAGAACTGCATATGGCTACTTCATCAATTTCGATGACTTTTCTGATGATCCAAGTGAACATGAGGACAAGCCAGCAAACAAGACTTTCAAAGACAAAATTACAGAACTCTTTCATCAACGTGGAGAAACATATCTTATTTCACCATGGATTGAATTATGGATTGTGTTAGGTGTACTTTTCCTCCTACTCTGGCTCATTTTGGTTTTAAACTTGGGAAGAATGATTGTTGGAAAATACAGTACAATGGACACAGCAAGTGAGAACATCAACTTGGTTCTAAAACCTCACAGATCTTCTCACATCGATAAAAGAGAACTGTCATCAGTGAACATCACAGCCATTCCTATACCTGGTGGTGTAGCATGGGACACAACTGATTACGAAATCTATGGCCCGGTTGAACTCTTGAAATATCCACATCAGTTCAAGGTTTCCTTAAGTGACTTTGTATCACCAAGTACTTTCTCTGATGATTGGGACTTTGAAAATATTAATAATATGATGTCAGATTTAGAAATGTCAGCAAAATTTACAGAACATGATTATTTACAAGGTTCATCAGATTATGAAGAAATGTATTGCTTTAATCATTATGGGCATTACTATTTGCATAAATCTGCTAGTCCTAGAAATGTTTTTACTTATAATCAATGGGAGCATTGTCCAACACCACCAAAAGGCAGTTCGAAAACATTTATGAGAAATTCCCATACTTCTCAGGGTTCAATAACACTGATCCAGAAACGTTTTATTTTATAATTATGAATAAGACAGGAATGAAAAACATGTTGACAAATACTAAACTGATTTATTGTGAAACATTTTATGAAAAAAGGTCTACATTTGGTTATGAATTTTGGAAAAACAACATTGAGACTAAAACAGTCTGGGGTACAAAAGACTGGCAGGTACAAGGTTTAGAATCATAATTCAGAGCCTGCATGATCCCAGAACAGATAATATTCCTGAATGACACCATTCAACAAACAACCTGTCTTGGCCTAGCCAAGATAAAGGACTTAAACAAACCGTCTATTCCAAAGCCCATACCTGATAGTAATAGCACTACAGATGTGGAGATAGACGTATCCCATATTTTACGCCAAAACAGAACAAATCCTGATTGGAAAAAATGGTCTGGCCCACAGACACTAATAACTGTCAAGATAGGTTCCTGAACAAAACACAGGGGTTCAAACAGAACAGGCCAGACTCAAGATATTCCCAGAGACAACATCCAGGGATAATAACAACATGCAGTGTAGGAAAATTATGCCTCGATGGGCTACAAAAATCCACACTACCTGAAATTAAGCAACACTTGACTTTACTTAAAGAAGGTGCTGACTTGCGAGATTTCTTAATGGGACCTCGCAAACAGCGTAAAAAACGTTTCATATACGCCCGTATATATGCTGCTTACAACAAAGCTTGGAAAGTAACGCAAATTGAAACTGCTGAAAAATACGAGAAATTGATCGTATTCATTTGGAAAAACACTGTCTATAGTGGACAATGGGTTAACGACTCTGTCCTCCAGAATTTATTCACTGGACAGCATTGTATGATCTGCTATTGATATAATAGAACAGGATATGCTAATGTTACAACATGGCCAGTCCCAATTACGTTCTATTGTACAGTTAGGCTGGACGTTACAAAATCTCCGTTCAGGCTACGTGCCATGGTGTCTAATCAACACAACGTCATTATTTTCTATCTTTAACCTTACAGATAAACAAATCTCTTTGGCACAAAAAGGAGCAGACTATACGGTGCTGAGCATTGAAAAACTAGAAAGATTACCATTGACAATCTCCAAAAGACCTGTCATTGAATGGATAATACATGGCACCATTACAATTTCGATAACGACTTTTCAGTTTCAATATTGCCATAAGTATATACCAGCGGGCCTGTATGAAAGGTTGGGTAAAGGATACATCAAGTCAACCTGGAATTTACCTTATACACATAGATGTTATAGTGAAGGGAAAAAAGAGGCATTTCTTAGTGGTAACAACTGTAAAAATTCACAAAGCAGTACACTTCTGTGTCAAGGTATTAACTTGCATGGAGCCTGCGAAGGGTAATCAAATAACATTTCATGTCACCTGCACGGCACCCCTGCTACACAGATAGAGCCTTTTTTCAGACAACTTTCCAACGGCAGTTACGTTATCATAAGTGACCACAGCTGTTGTGGCATGGTGCCAGGAACGGCCTATCTCGTGAGCGTTAGTTCCAGGGTCACTTGCTGTATGCAAGTATTGTATACAAACAGCAAGCCAGACAAGGAGGCAGCAATATGGCCTTCTCTGAATATCTCTTCTATTCAAATTGATACTTTAAGCAGAATGAAGTCTATTCTTTTACAAACAACTGTGCCTTTAACCTCGTCTAGAGAAACGTATGATCTGCAAGTTGCAAGGACAGCAGCAGAGATACATGCATTATTATCGACTAATTGCCCCTTGCATTTCGTAGAAATGTTAAGCCAAATCTTAAACATGTCTGATACCAGTGGCATCGCACATGTATTTAAGACAATTTTTTCGGGACTTTTAGCACCCTTTGAAGCAGTCCTGAACATCTTCCCGAATTTCGTGCACTCTGTGTTCGGTGGCCTGCCTCTCATCTTGGGACTCGTAGCAGGAATCCTATTTTTGTTCCTTCTGCTCCGATATGGCAAGTCAAGTCACAGACAAAACTCAGGCAACAATGGAAGACACGATCCTAGCAATGCGATACCGAGAGCGGATTACTAAAGTCCTCGGCTTGGCTCGGCTAAGAGATCTGAATACTACCTGGTTTCTCTCATTCAGACCAATCTGGCAAGATTGAATCTTACCTGTTCTACGACGCCTGCTCTGCGGAGAAGAATGCGTGTTAGACGTCTTTCTCACACTCCCATCAGCAGTACCTATGGATATCGATACTTTGCTTGGTTCGGTAACGGCTCATGCAACGTGTTGTCCCCAGCGGCTACCTATTCTGATGACGGCATTCGTTGAGACCTCACCATTACGATTAGGTGGCGGTGAGGTACGAGATGAAAGCGGCACACAGGTACAACCTTCTGTGAACATTGCTGATCTAGACACCGATGAAGGCAATGCTTCTCACATATGCACTATTTCTACTTTTTCAGACTTGGTCCAACTTTCACCTACTGTTGTAGACGAATTCTTTACCAGCCTATCTGAGTTAATTTTATCTCCTAACAACGTGAATAACTTTTGAAAACATGAGCACACAGAGTTCCCTGAACTCTGAATTCGGCCTTCAGTTTTGATAAACAGAACTTCTAAAACATTGAAACTATTTTTCTTCCCTGAAAGCGAAATTATTTTTTCCGTTCCCAAAATATTTACCTTTTTGGCACATGATACTCTGCTTAAAGTAGAACTATTCTTAGAGAACAAGATTTCTATTTTTAGAATCTCTAAAGACAATATTTTGACTTAGCCTCTAGCACATGTACAGTCTTGTATAAATATGCGATGAAATGGTCTCGACCTTCTCTTCTGTATTAAGAGCCATTTCATAAATGTAAATTTCGTGATTCATTCAGAGAAGATTACAATGCACTAAAATTATATTATCTGAATGATACCACTGCTTGACAACGTACAGTATAATACTCATTTTTCGTGTATATACCATTTCAAATGCATTTTATGTATTTTGGGGTGGGCTGGAAAACACATGCATAGTTATATGTTTAATATTGCTTAGTATTTAGTAATGATGGACATTATACGTGGAGTGGGTGTTGTAAACGTATCTAGGACCCTATTTTAATATTCCCGATTTATGCCCTTATGCGGTTATATCAAATCATATCCTTATAAGGCATAAGAATCATACCCATATTAAGTCATAGCCAATGCAGTCTAAATACGGCAAGGCTACTCCCATAGACTCCTAGAAAGTACAAACCAAGCCTCCAGCAGCCCGGGAATCCCCCCTGCTTCTGTATTGATTTGTCCTAGAACTCCTGGAGTCCTGAAAGAACAGCGAGTTCTTAGTGACGTCTTATGTCCAACCTTACGTCAAACTCGGCACCTTCCAGGTATAAATATGCCAGCATCTGCCCTAGCAAAACACACAGTGGTTTGGAGCAGATTGGCTATCTACTTGCCCGACGCCCTGCTGAAGCGAGTGCCGAAGGAAGCCAACCCTCCCATTGACGCACTGATAGAGACGCTGTCTTTTCTCCTGCCGAGAAATCCAGCTCCAGTGTTTTCCTGTCACCCTCGCGGGTTACTGGGAGATCGAGTCCTGAGAAAGAGATACAAGACCTCCTTCATTCTATAACCAAGGTACGGAGCTGATTAGACCCTTAGAGAATTCTTGATTCAGATTATTGGCAAAAACTATCTTAACTCAAACTACATCTCACTTACTCCTTCCCACGTACTAGGCTTAGGTTAGGTACACCGGGGTAGGCGTATTTCAGAAGCACCATTTTGAGTACGTTTAGTCAACTTTTATCATTGTATGTATTTAATCCGTTTTAAGTGTCTTATGGCTTAGAAACCATATAAATGCTTTTACAGTATTATTTCATAATACTCCTTTTACTGTACGCACTTTACTTTATGAAAAGTATTGCAATTGTGGCAATTCACTTCTCTTGCATGAGAAAGAAGACTGCTCAATAAATAACCACTTTTATTGAAAACGCCCGTCTCTCTATTTCTCTTCACTCCTGGTGAAACTAAGCATGCACGATCGACCGAGTGAAATAGCCATCTATTGTTTCCGCGACTCTGGAGATATACTCCTGGTTCTAGGGGAGCAAAGTTGTCATGTTTATGCGGTTGTCAGAAACTAATCCCTTCTTGTGTACTCGAGAAAGTTTCTAGTGACCTCTGAGCTAGATGCCATTCATAATTAAGTCTAAAATATTCAATAGAGACCTAGTCGACCTCAGTCCTACGTCTAAACTATCGTTTATGTTACTCCAATGCGCAGAGCCTATTGGGAATATAGGAAATACACTACAATGCTACAATGGTAGGCCTAAGCTAGAATCTCACGCACACACCAAATAAACAATGATAACTTCCTTTGTGTAAGAACTTCCAATATCCTTTATTTGCATATAACGTTCTAGAGTCTTGACATATTCTAGCCAACACATGCTTTGTCTTTTTGCCGTTAGTACACCAGTAGACTTGGTCAGGGCTAAAATGACAATTACTTAGGCCTTAAATGAAATAATAAGGAGTAAATGTTCAACCATCAACAAGGTCACACTTATCGTATCACCATAAGTGGATAAAGTCCACAATTTGTGGATTCACCAATGGTTTATAGCTCGTGTAAATACAGTAGTGTAAATACAGAAATCAGTTTAGAAACTGCATATATTTATTAAACGGGATTGGCACCCATTAATGAAGTGTCCGGAGTAAATAAATAATAAAAGTGCATACGTTCATATAGTTCGGTACAGTTATTTAAGCCATGGTCCTCGTTAGGAGTTTAAGTATAGCAATTATATGCTTGTTCACTATAGGCTGGTTTGGGACCAGACTGGGTATAATCATGCTGAGACTTAATGTTGCTAAAAAAGGGTGTGGTGGTTTCTACTTATGTAAGGTATGCAAACTTATACGCTGGGTGCTGGAGCTTGATACAATTACACATATGCTCCTGTGACAACTGTCATATATTACAAATTGTATAATACGTTAAGTTACATCAATTCAAATAATATAGTGTAATTTACCATTTATTACCGTTACGGTTTTGCACCAAGATGGCATCATCGTAGTACGCCTCGGTATACATTGTCTCCAATACTCCTGTGTATTCCTCTCTTGAGTGGTGTGTAAGACGTTTGCCATATGTCTTTCTTCAATGTATTAATATGTATGCCCCTATGACAATTGTTAATATGGGTGCCAACCTAAGGTGTACAAAGCGGTAAGGGTGGGTCCTCCGCTAAGCCGAAGGAGTGTTTCCCCCTGTCTTTCAGCACAGCGAAAATGAAAATAAAATATTAATAACCCAATGGTATTATTATTTTCTTTTCTGTGCTGAGGAAGTTTTGTGGGGTAGGGATAGGCTGGGCAGCAGAGGAAGGAATGGTGGTACACTCCTAAGTGGGCATGATTGTTTGGCCAGCTCTCTGGGGCTGGCCATACATTCATGCTCACTCTGGATGTTCTCCATCCAGGCTGTATTACAGCCTGGCTGGAGAACATGCTGAGGCTCCCATTCCCCATCAGAGCACCCAAACATGGTGATCAGACCAATCACAACGCATCAATGCAGCGATGTGATTAGCTTAGGGGAGCCTTAGTGCCTCCCGCTTCTTGTTCCAACAGAAACCAGGAAGCAGACGAGAGAACGGAAGAGAGGCGGTGGCAGACCAGCAGGTAAGTGATTTTTGTAATGTTTCTTTTACCACCCTTCTCTTCTTTCCCCACCTTCCCCACTCCCGCCCTCCTCGCACCACTACTAGTTCGCAGGAGCAGGCGCACTAATGAAGAATAGCATGACTTTGACTATTTGATTCCATTATGATCCTGATCCGGTATGATAGAATCGCTGTATGCCAATAAAAACATTGTATTTATTAATAGTTTCCTTGTGCAAGAGATAAGAACTGTACTGGGTTTTGTTGAAGGCTGGCATGAATTGGATGGGAACGAAGCTGGCATTACATAACCAGTGGTACTTACAAGATACACCCAATGCAAATGTGTTTAGCATTACTGTGGCTAACATACTGAATTAGGGTGCATATTAGGAGAATTGGTAGTATGATTTACGGGAAACAACCTTTACAACGCCGTCATTACATCGCACTACACTTACAACGCAGTCATTACATTGCAACATTCTTTACAACGCATGTCACTACAACGCATCCATTACATTGCATGTCACTACAACGTAAGACACTACATCGCATGTCACTACAACGCAGTCATTACATTGCATGTCATTACAACGCATACCATTACAAGGCATAGTACCCCTACACTATCCAACACTTACCATACTGTTGCACCCCCTGGAATTAGAATAGTAATTTTTACCCCTACACTATCCAACACTTACCCTATTTTTGCACTCCCTGGAGTTAGTATAGTAATTTTTACCCCTACACTATCCAATACTTACCTTAAATGCAATGTAATGGTATGCGTTGTAATGATATGCGTTGTAAAGGTATAATGCAATGTAATGGAATGCGTTGTAAGTGTAGTTAAAAAAAATGTGTTGTAGTGGTATGCGATGTAAATGTATGCGTTGTAAAGGATGTTGCGATGTAAAAACTGCGCTGTAAAGGCATGCATTGTAAATGTATGCTTTGTAACCTCATACATTCTTGATTTACGATCAGGACTGACCAGCTTTGTTATAAATTTTCAGAACTCAATAATTTTAAACCTAGAGAAGTTTGAAGCTAACCTGATACACAGCAGATATAAGACTGGGTGAGCCTATATAATAATAGCTTACCTCTGACACTGTGGTAGCTGACAATTTTCTTTTGTTTACTACTTCTTTAATTTTTCTTATTTATTTTTCTCTGGAGACTTCATTTATGGGTGCCAATTGCCGTTTAATTTACATGTGTAGTTTCTAAACTGATTTCTGTATTTCCACTATTGTATTTACACGCACTATAGAATGTTGTAATGTTTATTCAGGGTGTGCTTGGGATTCCTGCTTATATCTTGGGCTTGATCCTACATAAGAAGATTTGGTGGCTTTTCGTCATCTGCGAACACCCATGACTAATTGCATTTAATTGATTGTACAAAATTATTTACACTATTGTCTACTGATTGTGTGTGTGCCGCACTACCCAGCTGCCTCCAGTTGTTGTAAAATACAGTGGTTGGCCTGCAGTCACATTTGGACTGTTAGTACAGTTGGTGGAATATTGGTTCCTGTGGTACTTTGCAAACATTTAATTTACAGGCCCTGGTTTCACTTTGTACCATATACTGGAGTCTTATTGATATGTTATATATGCCAATTAGAAGTATAACCAATTTCAATATGCTTTAGGGGTCCGAGCACCTTAATTGGGGCCTGGTTTGCAGAGTCAAAACACCAGCAGTAGTCCACAAAATATGGAGGTGACCATGCAAAAAGAGTCTTTTTTCGTACTGTTTGTATAAACAAAAAAGAAGCGATTTACATTAATATTTAAGGGCTAACAGTTTTATGCACCATTTTGAGTCCCAGTTTTAAGTAGTATGTAAACAGATGATGGTATTGTGAGCAAACTGAATTCTATGGATCCTAAACATGAATAGTAAAAGTTAAAGCAATCAACTATTTGTCGATAAGTCAAATAAACTGATGCAGTAAATTGAAAGAAGATGATAACGAGGGGGTAACATCATATCCAGATCAAAGTTGTGTATCAGGGTTTGTGTGTGGGTATCATGGGAGTGAGAGAGTGTGGCAAGCGTGTTTATTACTTGCATTGTATAAACTAAGAAAAGGACATGGGGGTGCCTTAGGGTTTTTATCCCTTTTCGTTAGGTATTCTTTTGGTGATACTACAACTGCCACATATGTGTGGATGATGATTAGGGCAGTATGATTTCAAATATTTTTCAGGTCATCGGAGTTAAATTGGGATTTCAGTATGGCCAATAATGCACTGGTTCTTCTTTGTTCAGTCCGTGGCACACAGTTGCTAGGTGTAGGATCCACTCACTTTATCATTAATTTAGCATAAGTACTTAAATGTAGGTATATGGCCAATAGCATATAAAAGTTTACGTTGTTGGTATAGTGTTAAGAATTCTTTAGATATTGGTGTGCCCATATCATGAATGTGTATGTTGCAATAGGTCTGGTTTAATCTGATTCTTCAGTTGACAAATGTTACTACAAACATGTAGGCCCTATTTACGATGCCGGCTGGACAAGCGTCTGCCCGTTATCGTATCAGAGCAGAACCGACAGACTAATAGTTGGTGGTTCCATCCGACGAATTTGGATGAGACCGCCTATGAGGTGGTCATAAACATCAATTTCTCCATTGTGCCTTGTGCGGCAGCTGGAAAAGGGGAAGTGGGCCCTGCTAGGGGCCCCCTAAGTCTCTCTCTTTGGACCGCCATGAAAGGCAGGTGCCTACATCATGATCCCGACGGCAGAGCCAAGGCTGGCTCCACTGTAATTTTGTGATTGCAACTCCGCCCGCCGCCCGGAAAGAGAGTGAGATTCCCCTGCGGGTCTCTGTCTGACTGCCAGTATCATAATACGGAGGTCGAATGGAAACCAATGGTGTTAGGTAGAAAGCCTCCAACAAGCTGTCGGACGGCTTTCTCCCGACATCATAAGGGCCATATTGATTTGCATATGCATCAAATCAGATTGTGATAAAGTTGCAATTCATTTGGTGATTCATTTTGAATGATGACCTGTTTCTGTATTGGAATTGCATAGTATTATTTATCCCAAGTTTGCATATAGAGCCAAAGTTATACAGGTATAGGTCAAAACCATATAGAAGTTAAAGTTGCAATTTATTTGGTGATTTATTTTGAATGATGGTCTGTTTCTGTATTGGAATTGTATAGTATTTTTATCCCAAGTTTGCATATAGAGCAGTTATGGCAGATGTAGAAGCCCTTAGTGATGACGTTTATTTACCGTATGAATTCAGAATGACATAGGAACTGCTTAAGGATTTTGGCTTGCTGGAATACTAGTTGTGACATAGGTGGAATAACTGCATGATAGGTGGATTATTGTGTAGGAGTTGCTAGTGTTTCTGATTGCGATGATGCCCCTCACTGAATTTGGTTGTGAACCTTATAAGCTTAGGATTCTTGGATAAAGTCAGAAGGGTTGATCTATTTAAACAATTTGATATATTTGCCATGTTTTACATTGCTTCAATGTCATAACAGCACACAGAGTCTCTGTCATTTCTTGTGTTTTAACTTCATAAGTTGTAGCTTTGCTGTAATAGCAGCAGGTCCATTGACTCTTCCTTAAGGATTTTTCAGATAATTTATAATGGGTGACAGCTTTTGCCTACAAGAGTAAATCAATCAGTATCCGTAGAGCACACACTGGTACCCCTAGGGGCATCTCGGTGCTGAGGTCCCGTGACTCTGTCGAAAAGCCAGGTCTTTAGCTTCTTTCTGAAGTCCGCCAGGGAGGTAGCAGTTCAAAGGTGGAGGGGTAGGGCGTTTAAGGCATTGGTGGCAATGTAGGAGAACGAGCGGATGTGATTGCCCAAGATGTGGGGGGGGGTGTGATGGCCAGTGAGGTGGGGCACAAGTGTCTTGCTATCAGGTGGAATTTCAGTTGATGGTTTATGTAGGACGGTCTTTGGTTGTGTAGCGCTTTGTAGGTGTGCGTGAAGATCTTGAACTGGCATATCTACTGGATGGAGAGCCAATGGAGTTCACTGTGGTAGGGTGTGATGTGAATTCTTTTGGAGAGGTCAAGGATGGGTATGGCTGTATTGTTCAGTATGGTCTGAAGTTTTTTGAGGAGTTGGGTGGAGATTCTAGCATAGACAGAGTTTCCGTAGTCTAGGCTGGTGACGAGGACCTGTGTGACGGTCTTTCTTGTGTTGCTAGATATCAATCTGCAGTCTCTGCAGAGCATGCAGAGGTTGTGGAAGCAAGAGGAGATGACTGCATTGACTTATCGTTTCATTGCCAGTTGACAGTCGCGAATGATGCCCAGGTTGCGTGCGTGGTCTGTCGGTTTGGGCATTTGTCCGAGTTCTACTGGCCACCGGGTGTGGTCCCATACACAAGTGTTCTTCCTGAAGATCAGTACTTCCGTTTTGTTGGAGTTGAGCTTGAGGCAGCTGTCTCTCGTCCATTTGGTTACGTCTGTCATGGTACTGCGGAAGTTGGTTTTGGCATTGGTGGGGTCCTTTGTGAGTGAGAGTATGAGTTGAATGTGTTGGTGTAGGAGACTATGTTGAGGCTGTGGGATCTGACAACATCTGCGAGGGTTTCATATACATGTTGAATAGGGTGTGAATGAGGGATGATCCTTGGGGTATGCCATAGTTGATGTCCTTGGGTGTGAAAGAGTAGGGAGGCAGTCGAATGATTGGTGTGCATCCTGAAAGGAAGAAAGTGAACCATTTGATTGCGTTTTGCTGTATGTAGCAGTGTGGAGTCTGATGATGAGGGTGTGGTGGGAGACGGTGTCAAACACGGCAGAGAGGTCAAGGAGTGTCAGGGCCACAGTTTCAAAATGGTCAAGGAGAGATCCGATGTCGTCTGTTGCAGCGATCAGTGTGATCTAAGTGCCATGGTCGTCACAAAATCCAGATTGTGAGGCGTCGAGTAGTTGGTTGAGTTCCGGGTATTTAGTGAACTTTATGTACTTTGGCTGGGAAGGGGAACAGGGAGATTGGTTGATAGTTTTTAGGTCTCTGGGGTTGACCAAGGACTTTTTCAGGAGGGCTCTAATCTCTGCGTGTTTCCATCCATCTGGAAAGTTTGCTGTGGAGATGGCGGTATGAGGAGGCTGGTGTGCTTGGTGCTGATGGGGTTGGCTCCGAGGTGGAAGAGATGGTGGGGGCAAGGGTCATTGGTGCCCCGTTGTGGATGGATGACATGATGGTAGAGGTGGTCTGTGCAGTGAGTGGAGACCAGGTGGTTATAGTTTGGTTTATAATTGCTGGTGGCTTGAGGAAACGAGACTGGGGCTGGTGGGTTGTGGGTTGAAGTAGTTGTAGATCATGGCTATCTGGCTGTGAAAGTAGTCCGAGAGCGAGTCGTAGAGTTTTTGGGAGGGGTGGATGCTGTTCTCTGTGGCTGGAGGGTTGGCGAATTCCTTGACAATTTTGAATAGGTACATCCTGTGATTGGCCACTGTGTAGATGCTGCCACTGATGGCTACTCTCTTTGCTTCCTTGATGCACTGTTGGTAGTCGCTAAGAGCTGCTTTGTGGGCAGCTCCATTGGAGGGGTCCTTGGAAGCTCACCATCGCTTCTCAAGTCAGTAGCAGTTGCGCTTGGTAGTTCTGAGCTCTGGAGTGCACTAGCTTGCTTATTTTGAGACGTTGTTGGTTTTGGCTGGTTTCAGCAGGGTGGTTTCATCAGAACATTTGGTGATCCAGGTGTTTGAGTTCTGGATGGCATGGTTGAAATTTGCTGAGAATTCAGGTTGTATGGTGCTGAGGGATCGGGTCTATTGTGTCTTGGTAACTTTTCCCGAACTGCGGTGGGTGGCACTGTGTTGCTTGATCGTTTGATGTTGAGCTCTGCCAGTGTTATATTCCAGAATGAGGCCCATCAAGCAAAGAAACGTATTTCCTTCATTGTCCTAAAAAACAACATCTCAGCAGTGAACTTTTGGACACATTTGCATGCACGACAATGTTGGATTCGTTTCTCAGAAACGACTTTGTTTACACATTCAGCTTCACGCAGCATTGCCACAATGCCTTGAACATCATGTACTAGGCCACTCTACTCACTAGGTACAAAAGTTGTCCTATCTTCTTTCACTGAGTGACAGTGCTACCTAGATATACATAACATTGCTAATCTAACGAGCACATTGCAAAGACTGCTTTTTATTATAAATAATAGGCATCCCGATAGATTGGTAGAGTAGGCACTTCTGCTGACACCAAAGGTTTCTGCATGCTGAGGAATCACCGCGCGCTGGTCTGACATTCCCTGAGGGGTCTCTAAATTGAGACCTAGACGGGGTCCTTCACTCTCTCCTATCAGATAATGGCATTTTATCGACCCTTGGGAGGATTCTTGGCGCTACACCCTTACACACTCTAGGAACACTCAGAGTAGGGTGCGCATGGTAGGAGTATGTTAGATTACCATATTTTGCATAGATGCCAGCATTTATTCATTGCTTCAGCAGCATGTTAGAAATGTATCTACTGTTCACTCTTTCGGTGCTTGGAATCTCATTTATTTACTTCTGTCTCCTAATCTTTGCAGCACATGTATTTTATACAAGAATAACGTTGGTTCATTAAATATATTGAAAAAGTTCCACTGTGTATTCTGTATACTTCTCTGAGTAAAAGCAAGCACGAGTGACTGAGCTAAAGATTCTGTACTGTTTCCACGATCCCTGAGGGGTCAGGGTTGTCATGTTCAGTGGTTGCCAGAAACCATTCACTCCCTGGTAGGTTAGGGGAGATTACGGTGGCACTGTAAACTAGCTGGTCTATAGGCAAACATATCCTGGGAGGTTGTCTGGAATCAGTCTTGACACCAAGCCCTTAGTTTATGTTGTCCAAACAATGTGCAGATCCTTCTGATTAGTAGGAATTACACGACACTGGAGATGGTAAAGTGGACTTTCAGACTTGAAAAAGCTTTAGGCATACCAGCCCACAAAGGTGAAACACAAGTTGGCTGATTTATCCAATTAAGAGAAATCTCACCTCATGAAAATGGAAGGAAGATAAATGCAAGAGCTCTACGTGTGAGGGGAAGAAATACAAAACATTTGTGAACTGAAAAGTGAAATAGTTCCTGTATTCACAAGAAAGGCCCTGGCACTTATGTTTTAACAAATTAAGCATGGCCTGGCCTGGCAGTCTGGGCTGGGCTGTTCCCAATGGAGCAGGGTCAAGACTGATTTGCATATGGCTGGGTCCAAACTGAGGTAGCATAGAGCGCATAATAACGATGGACTGGAATGCTGTCTTGAGTAGGTATTGAGACAAAATACTGAGTAAAAAATATCACATGACCAGAATATTGAGTCAAAATATCGTGATATGGAAATATCTTCAGCAAGTATATCGATGTCAAGTATATCGATTTTAAGGTAAGTAATATCAATTGTTTCAAAATCGAAGTCATTACTATCGTTTGCAATAATATAGTTGCTTAAAATATTATTTTTCAATTATTGGAATGTATTTTAGTATGTGATGTCATTTTTTTGTATAATTATTGTTTATTTTTTTTATAAATTTGTTAAATATTTAGTAGTTGTTAAGTTTAATTAAAAAAACATGTGCTTTTTAGTTTCGTAGTAAGATGTGGGTTTATAGCGGTATAGGGTGAGAAGTAATTTATGGCCCGATTACGATGTTGGGCAAAAAGCCTCCTACCACCTTTGGCACCTTTCCATCTGACAGTGGAGGTTTCAGTACAACTGCCTTATTAGGATTACGGCAGTCGGGGTGAAACCTGTAGGACGAGTCCGATGCACTTCCGTCGGGCTCAAGGAGCAAGTTGGGGCATTCGAAGTCACCATAATCTTCTAATGACAGCGAGCCAGGCTCTGCTCTGCTATTGGGACTTTAATGGCAATTTCTGACAACCTTTTCATGTCAGCCTTTCGGACATGGAAAGGCTGTCAGAAAGTGTATTTAGGGGTCCCTAGCAGGGCCCTCTTCAACCTTGGACCTCCGTTATGGCACTGCATGGTGCCTGCCACACGGTGCGGGATGATTGAAAACATCTATTTCCCAATGGCAGCTTGTGCTGTGGCCTTTTTTTTCACCCACTGCACAAGCTGCAATTGGGAAATGGATGTTTCCGACCACCCATAGAGCGGTCGCATGCAAATCCAACGGTCGTAACCACCAACCAATGGTCGATCAGTTCCAGACCGCAACAGTGTCCGATATCGTAATTAGGCCCTTAATTATAATTAATTAATATTTATTTTTATTTGAATATTATTTATTTAATTGATATTTAATTATGTGAATTGTACTAATACGTTTTTTTGAGTACATTTCATGTGCGGGTTGTGAGGTTTATAGGGGTAAAGGTTGGGCAGTAATTTATTTTTCATGCATTAATAAAAAGTTTTTAATTAAATGAATTAATGTTATAATTGATAATTAATTATGTTAATAGTGTATTTTATTTTAGGTGCGGGTTGTGGGGTTATAGGGAAGGGTGGGAAGTAATTTATTTTTAATTAATTAATAATTAGCTCATAATAATAATTCATTAACTGATAATGAATTGTGTTTATCGTGATATTTGTTTAAGGTGCATGTTGTGTGATTCATAACGTTAAAGGATGGGAAGTATTACATTTTAATGAATTATTATTTCATTTTTAATTAATACTATGTGGTTAAATATTAAGTAATTATGTTAATTGTGCACTTAAATTATATTTTTTATTTTAGATGTGGGTTGTGGGTTTTGTAAGGGTATGGGGTGGGAAGTGAATGGCTTTTAAGTAATTAATAATGAATGTTCTCATTAATATTAAATATTAATTTGATAATTAATTATGTTACTTGTTGTGGAAAAACAGACGTCCCTACCTCGTCGGAATGGCGGTCTAGCCAGGGGTCCCTTACTCCCACAACGGGACGTGCAGCGTCCCTTGGCCATCGGACTTCCACTCTCTCTCTTCGCCCACAGGATCCACCAACCAACGAAGACCCGGAAACGGACAATCAGGATACCGGAAGTGAAACCCCCGTGGATGACCCGGAAACCAACCCTTCCGGAACCGGAAGCACGTCCACTACAGTCCGCCGGGAACATAGAAAAGCCGTGGGGACAGACGGTGCATCGTTCAGCCCAGCAGACTCGTGGCAGGAGACAGCGAACGGCGTGGAACCCCCGACGGAGAGCGGAAAGAAGGAGGAGATCGGAGAGAAGACGGAACGCGGAGAGGAGAACGAGGAAGAGGACCTGTGGTCGGAGGACTGGTGGCGACCTCCGGAGGTGGCTGGAGAGCGGCCGCAACTCGGATGAGAGTTGCGGCGGGGCACGTGAGTACCCTCTATCCTTTCTCCGTGTACCCTAGAGTAATTAGTGTATATACCTGTAAATATTGTCTATAGACCCTCACGAGCACCTTGCACCAGCCTTAGAATTAAGTACAGTATCACGGGCACTGTGTATACTCCCCCGCACTTGTCCCCGACACCTTCAAGCACTCTATACCCCTCCTCGCTACCTAAATGGTCTGATCCCCTCCTACCCTACCGCCCTCCCTCACGTTCATTTTCTGGCCCATTCACTCCCCGGTGAAGGTGGAAGTACTCGGTAGTCCTTGCTGGACTGGACTAACCCCTATATTCTCTCTCCCCTGTATATCTCCGAGGAGCACCTTTCCCCGACGTTACCCTGACGACAACAGCCCAGCAGAGGACTACAACAGCGGCGTCTATCCTGCCTCAGAACTCACCCGTCTTGGCGCCTCCCTCCGGAACTCTTTCCCGTACCTCTGTTGAAAAAGACTTTGTGTGCCATACCTACGAATAAAATCCTTAACAATAGCTCACTACATTCGGCCTCCCAGCCTGTTATTCCGGTCCGCCCAGCCCACAACTCCACAGGTGGTGTCAGAAGTGGGATACCCCGGAAGCATGGAGGCCGCAGTCAAACACCTCGCGGAGAGCCAGGAGCAGCTTGGCAAGATGATGGAACGCTTTCTTAAAACTGCAGAAGATGACCGAGGACAACTCCATGATGTCCTAAAAGGACAGGGGACCGCACAGGACCAAGCCCTTGAGAAACTGACCACCGTCATGGGACAACAAAGACCCTTATCTTCCTTGCCATCAGTCGTCCTGCAAAAGTATGTGGCGGGTGAAGATCCCGACTATTTTTTCACGAATTTCGAGCGCCTAGCCCAGGCTGCGGCTTGGCCTGCCGATCGATGGGGCCACTATCTGGGTCCTCTGTTAACTGGGGAACTGCAGGCAGCCTATCAGCAGGCCAATATACAGGGCCAGACACCCTACCAAGACATCAAAACCTGCATTCTGGAGAGACTGGGGATTGACGACGAAACGTACAGGGTTCGTCTGCGACAGGCCAAAGAGGGTCCCCAGGAAACGCCACGGGCTCTCTCATTCCGGATGCAGGACTTGGCGAACAGGTGGCTGAAACCGGCCACCGCCACCAAGGAGGAGATACTATCAAAAATATACCTGGAGCAGTACCTGGCGTCTCTACATCCGGCCACCCAAAAGTGGGTGAGACAGCACGCCCGCTTGACTCTTGATAGTGCGGTAGAGATCGCCAGTGCCTACAGTAGAGCCCAAGAATCACAAAGGGTCAAAGAGGAACCACATCCACGTATCCCACATGGTAGCCATTCACGTCCCCAAAGACCACCTCCCCCCCCGCGGTCAGAAGACCGGATCCGATACCCCTGATGCCCTACCCGGTCATGCCTCGACCCAACATGCCTGGTCCTCAGTGTTATCACTGCGGAGGGTTTGGACACATTGCTCGTGTGTGTCCTCAAAAGGAGGAGCCCATGGACATAGGAATGGCACGGAATTTTGTCTGTCTCACCAACGACGTAACCCCTCCGCCTTTCCGCTGTCCAGTGAGGATAGAGGGACACCGCCTGATGGCTTTAGCAGACACAGGGTGTAGACATAGCGTCCTACGACCCCAGGAACTACCCCATCCTGTCGGGCCAATGACTGGAACGGTCGCTATCAAATGTGTCCACGGCGACACCCGGAGTTACCCGACAGCCCGAGTGCGGGTACAACAACACTCAGATGAGGGGAGTATGCTAACTGTCGGTTTGGTGCCTAATCTCCCTGAACAAGCAATTTTAGGCAGCGATTATAGTGGTCTTCCACATCTCCTGCAAGACACTACAGACTCCCTAAAGAAATGGTGGGCGGAGGCCCCGTTTCCCCAGGGCTCTCCTTCCGCGGACTCTCCATCCAAACCGGGGAAGACCAAGAAGCAAAAGAAAAGAGAGAAAAGGATCTTTACCGGTGCATACCCTGCTCAGATCGATGTTCACCCATGGGAAACAGACCGGGAATTCCGAGCTACCCAGCAAGAGGATCCCGTTTTGCAGGAAGCCTGGAATCATGCCCTGGACAATGAGGACCCATTGCAAGTAGGTCCTTACTTCTTTCGGAAGAATGGACTCCTCTACAGAAAAGGGGGACCACAACTCCCAACTCAGTTAGTCATCCCAGGATTGTTTCGGGACAAAGTCCTATATCTGGCTCACAGTCACTTGTTGGGAGGGCATTTCAGCAATGAAAAAACGGGGCAAACAATCCTTGACAAATTCTATTGGCCGGCCGTACACGGCCAGATAAAACAATACTGCAGGGAGTGTCCAGTCTGCCAGAGAAACAGCCGGTATCGTCCCCCCCGGGTTCCTCTCCAGCCCCTTCCTCTTATAGATGTGCCTTTCTCCCGGGTGGGTATGGACCTGATAGGACCTTTGCTACCCTCTAGGACGGGTTGTAGGTACGCTCTGGTGTTGGTGGATTATGCTACCCGGTTCCCGGAAGCCGTCCCTTTGAAACATCCCACTACCCAAAACATCGCCAAGGCCCTCATCTCCATCTTCAGTAGAGTAGGGTTCCCTCGGGAGATCTTAACAGATCAAGGTACGCCTTTTGTGTCCTCCCTCATGCGTCAAGTATGCGCCCATCTGGGAATTAAACAAATAAGAACGTCGTTGTACCACCCCCAGACAGACGGGTTGGTGGAACGTTATAATGCCACATTAAAGACCACCCTCAAGAAGCTCCTGGGCCTTGAGAGCAAAAGGTGGGAGGAGATGCTTCCCCTTGCCCTCTTCGCCATCCGTTGCAAAGTGCAAAGTAGCACCGGGTACTCACCATATGAATTGTTATATGGACGAGCCCCCAGGACCCTGTTAGACATGGCTCGCGAGGCATGGGAAGCTGAGCCAGATCGTACTCGTCCCCTCCCTGAGTATGTTGACAATCTCCGAACCCACTTAACACAAATCAGAGAGATAGTGAGACAGAACATGGTAGCCGCTCAGGTCACCCAGAAACAACAGTATAACAAGGGAACCAAGGCCCGTTCCTTCAAATTGGGAGACCTGGTTTTGTTACTTCTACCCTCGTCCGACCATAAACTATTGGGTCAGTGGCAGGGCCCGTTCCCGATCTTAAGACAGGTGACTCCCGTCACCTACGAACTCGAGATGGATGCCACCCGAGGGGTCACCCAGATCTACCATGTAAACTTGTTAAAGAAATGGGAGGGGCCCCTCCCTGTCCTGACGAGCACTCCCTCCCTTCCATTTGAAGGGTGTATGGACCCAGACCTCCCTGAAAGTAATAAACAAGACCTCAGACGGGTCTTATCCTCTGTTCAATCAGTGTTTTCTTCCCTACCCGGGCACTCCACTATCGTGGAGCACGCAATCCACACAGAAACAGGGAAAACAGTGCGCCAAAGACCCTACCGTATCCCTGAAGCACGAAGAGCTGTCATAAAAGAAGAGACGACCCAGATGTTGAAAATGGGCATAATTGAACCGTCCAACAGCAGTTGGAATTCCCCTATCGTTTTAGTACCCAAACCAGATGGTTCTACGCGCTTCTGCATCGATTTCAGGGAGGCGAACAAGATCTCTGCCTTTGATTCCTATCCCCTACCTCGAGTAGACGAGATGGTGGAGCGTATAGGCAAAGCCAAATATATCAGTACCCTGGACTTATGCAAAGGGTACTGGCAGATCCCCTTAAAACCCGAAGATAAGCCGAAAACGGCGTTTTCAACCCCTGAGGGTTTGTTCCAGTTCAGGGTGATGCCCTTCGGGCTTCATGGAGCCCCGGCAACTTTCCAGAGGGCTATGAACCTGGTCTTACGACCCCATGCCAGCTATGCCGGGGCGTACTTAGACGACATAGTCATTTATAGTGACAGCTGGGAACAACACCTACACCATTTGCAAACAGTAGTACACTCCCTTGGTAATCACGGCTTTACCATCAACCCCGCCAAGACCACCTTGGCGGCCCAAAGTGTGAAATATCTGGGTTATCTGTTGGGGGAAGGGGTCATTCGTCCCCAAGACAATAAGATCCAGGCCATTCACTCCATACCCTTATCTCACACCAAAAGAGAACTTCGTGCTTTTCTCGGGTTGCTGGGGTATTACAGAAGATTTATACCCAACTTTTCCCAGATTGCAGCTCCCCTGACCGACCTGTTGAGAAAAGCCTCCAGAACCGAAGAGAAGTTACAGCAACCCACTCCCCAACTGCTGCAAGCCTTCGACCTACTCAAGCAGTCCCTGCTGTCAGAACCCGTGTTAAACAGTCCTGACTACTCACAACCATTCATCCTGCAGACAGACGCTTCCGATCAGGGTTTGGGGGCAGTTCTGTCACAGAAAGACGCAAGAGGGGTCGAGAAACCGATTCTATATCTCAGCCGGAAACTCTTCCCCCGTGAGCAAAACTACGCGGTCGTAGAGAAAGAGGCTCTAGCGATTAAATGGGCTGTGGATAGTCTCCGGTATTATTTAGAGGGCCGTGAGTTCCTCTTGTATACGGACCACGCCCCACTCGAGTGGATGGCCCGCAACCGGGGCCACAACGACCGGGTTCTGAGGTGGTTTCTTGCTCTACAGCCCTTCCGTTTCAGAACACTACACCGAAAGGGACTAGACCAGGGCAATGCTGATTACCTATCACGTTATCCATCTCCTTCCAGCCCTACTAATAAGACAGCTAGGGAAAGGGGATGTGGAAAAACAGACGTCCCTACCTCGTCGGAATGGCGGTCTAGCCAGGGGTCCCTTACTCCCACAACGGGACGTGCAGCGTCCCTTGGCCATCGGACTTCCACTCTCTCTCTTCGCCCACAGGATCCACCAACCAACGAAGACCCGGAAACGGACAATCAGGATACCGGAAGTGAAACCCCCATGGATGACCCGGAAACCAACCCTTCCGGAACCGGAAGCACGTCCACTACAGTCCGCCGGGAACATAGAAAAGCCGTGGGGACAGACGGTGCATCGTTCAGCCCAGCAGACTCGTGGCAGGAGACAGCGAACGGCGTGGAACCCCCGACGGAGAGCGGAAAGAAGGAGGAGATCGGAGAGAAGACGGAACGCGGAGAGGAGAACGAGGAAGAGGACCTGTGCTCGGAGGACTGGTGGCGACCTCCGGAGGTGGCTGGAGAGCGGCCGCAACTCGGATGAGAGTTGCGGCGGGGCACGTGAGTACCCTCTATCCTTTCTCCGTGTACCCTAGAGTAATTAGTGTATATACCTGTAAATATTGTCTATAGACCCTCACGAGCACCTTGCACCAGCCTTAGAATTAAGTACAGTATCACGGGCACTGTGTATACTCCCCCGCACTTGTCCCCGACACCTTCAAGCACTCTATACCCCTCCTCGCTACCTAAATGGTCTGATCCCCTCCTACCCTACCGCCCTCCCTCACGTTCGTTTTCTGGCCCATTCACTCCCCGGTGAAGGTGGAAGTACTCGGTAGTCCTTGCTGGACTGGACTAACCCCTATATTCTCTCTCCCCTGTATATCTCCGAGGAGCACCTTTCCCCGACGTTACCCTGACGACAACAGCCCAGCAGAGGACTACAACAGCGGCGTCTATCCTGCCTCAGAACTCACCCGTCTTGGCGCCTCCCTCCGGAACTCTTTCCCGTACCTCTGTTGAAAAAGACTTTGTGTGCCATACCTACGAATAAAATCCTTAACAATAGCTCACTACATTCGGCCTCCCAGCCTGTTATTCCGGTCCGCCCAGCCCACAACTCCACACTTGTGTAAAAAAAATCTGTTACATTTTAGGAGTGTGTTGTGTGTTTTATGGGGGTATCTTATGGTAGGTACATTAATTATAATTTATTATCAATAAAAAAATAATTAATGAAAATTAATGTGTTGATAAATATTTACATTAATAGTGTAAATAAATTTTTAAGGTCAAGTTTTAGGTGCAGGTTGTGTGTTTTGTGGGGTTATAGGGCCGGAAGTAACCAAATTAAATGTACATAATAAATATTTTTTGTTAATAAATAATTTTGAAGTAAAAATATTTTTTGTATTCAAATGATTTTTGTTTTTTATTTATACTAATATTTGTAGGTTTTTGTTATATGTTTTTAGCATTGTAATATATTTTTAGTTTTTTAATTTTTAATATTAAATATATTTGTATTTTATTTTTCAACATATTCATATTTTTCCTTATTTACTTTGTTTATGAAATAATTGTATTTTGTTCAAGATATTTTGTTTGTTTTTAATGTTGCACTGACTGGACCCCTCCGCAATCCATCATTTTCCCTACTGTTGTACTGACTGGAGTGAGAATAGTAAATGTTACCCCTCCACCATGCAACACTTCCCCCACTGTTGCACCCATTGTGGGAATAGTAAATGTTACCCCTCCCCAATCCAACAGGTTACCTACTGTTTTACTGGCTTGAATGGCTATTGTAAATATTACTTATCTGCAATCCAACACTTTCCCTACTGTCGCGCTAATTGGATTGGGAATAGTACATTTTACCCATCCACAATCCAACACTTTCCCTACGGTTGTATTGACTCAAGTGGAAATCGTAAATTTTACTCCTCCGCTATCCATCACTTTCCCTACTGTTGTACTGACTGTAGTGAGAATAGTAAGTTTTACCCACCACAATCCAACACTTTCCCCTACTGTTGCACCCATTGGAGTGGGAATAGTAAATGTTACCCCTCCGCAATCCAACAGGTTAACTACTGTTTTACTTTCTTGAATGGCTATAGTAAATATTACTTATCCACAATCCAACACGTTTAGTACAGTTACATTTATTGGAAGAAGATTTGTACATTTTACCCAGTGTTATTAGTTTTGTATTGCGTGAAGAGGGAGTAGTAATTTTTTTTATATATTTGCTATAATGGTTTTTTAACGTTTGTATACAGTTTAATGGGAATAGAATATGTGTTACATTTTAAATTGTATATATTTATTATGTTTTTATTCAAAATGATATTTTTATTTATTAATCTTTTCAATGTGTAAAATATGTTTTACTAAATTTAAAGAATTTTAAGTTGTTTACATTTTTTCTTTAATTAGATTGGTTTGTTTTGTGAAGATTTTATGTTAATTGTATATGTGTAAATATATTTATTTGTTATATTTTAATATTGTTTTGAAATTATAATATAAATTAAAATGATTAATGTAATTTTTAAGTCACTATATGTAAATATATACTTGTTAATTATTATATATGCATGTTTAACTTTCCTAAAATTACATTTATTTGTTTTACTTGTTCATATACATATTAAATCTATTTTATTTCTCGAAATTAATGTTACTATTTATTATATTAAATATGTATTATTTTATTGTATATATATTTAAAAAACAATATTGAATACAATGAAATTAATGACCAACTTTTTTTGATATTTTTGTACTTACCATTATAAGCATAGGATGATTATACTCTTGACAGTGATATTTTGGTCACAATAATTTTATATGTTGAGGGTCAATATTTTGTTAGTGAACCATCGAGTAATTACCAGTGGCTAAGATTAATTCAAACATTCCATCCATCGCTTTTTTGGTTACTTCAGTGTAACACTCTAGGTAGGACAGGTATGCTCATGCATGGGTCCCATGCCCACTGTGCCACTGGAACCAGCTATACCTATTTGGTGAACCGTAATAATGGCTAAACCAGTCCTAGGTTGCTTGGCTCCAGTTTCAGGGAGGACCAGGCCTCGCAGTTTGGTCTGGATTTTCCAGTTGAAGCAGGATCTGGATTGATTTGCATATTCCTGGGTTCAAACCGAGGTGGTACAGTACGCAAAATAACGATGGACTGGGATGAAGACCTGTAGACGGACCTGTAATTAATGCAAGCATTTGAGCCATCACTTTTTTATATAGTTTGCCAGGGCTGGGGCGGCATACAGGGTACCGAAACCGGCCCTGGCAAACTGCTTGGCCGGCCACCCTGTAGGGGAGTGGGGGGTTGCAGCCGAGCTGTTTGTTAGGGCCGGTTGGGGCCAATTTTGTTACAGAAGGCCGAAATTGACGCCCATCGTATCAAAAGCGACCCCCAGGGGCCCAAAGCCGGCCTCCACAATGGCGGCCCAGCAGGGAAAATGCCCGGTGCCTGTTAGGGTCAGTCTGGCCCTGGAGGCATGATTGATTCTAAGTTCATGTGTGAAAACTGTCACTTTTAATAAATGGCTCCCCACATAGTGATATAACCTTATGTACTAAGGGGAAACGTTTCTGCATGTTAATGAAATGCACATTTTTGAATTTTGAAGATCTTTGATGGTAGTTTTATGTGGAATGTGCTTCTGAAGGACACGTGTTTACCTCTTTTCCTTCACTTTAGTTACAGTATAAATGACTCTTCGCTCTTTAATGCTACAGATCTGTCAAGGTCACAGCCCTCCGGTGCTGCTGTTCAGCAGTGGGCCGCACGTGCAAGTCAGGAGGGGCGCCTGAGGTCCCGGGCAGTATCTCGGGATCCCTCACAGACGTTTCTGCCATCAATATCAGGCTTTCTTCGAGTGCACTCTGCCCCACATTCCAAGAACACTCGTCCCCTACACAGATTGCCCCCTAGACGTGTTTATCTTGCACTCCATTAATCATTCACCAGAATATATGTCCCCAAATCTGGTGAATCAGCTGAGCGCAGAGCGCAGGAGACAAGCAAGGGAACCGCAGCTCGCACCCCCTGAAGCGGCTGCTGAGGCGGCGCGGGTCCGCTCTCACCATGGGCTTCGGCGATGTCATAGAGGAGCGGGGCATGGGGACCTTCCAGATCCTGCACATCACCCTGCTCACCGTCCCGGCACTGCTCATCCCCAGCCACAACTTCATCCAGACTTTCTCGGCCGGAGTGCCTGATCACCACTGCCGGGTGTGGACCAGCAGCAACGGCAGCCGATCGACAAACCGGACGGGAGGCCAGCTCCGGGCCTTCATCCCCACCGACACGGGCGGCAGACTGGAGCCATGCCGCCGGTACACACGACCCCAGTGGCAGCTCCTGGACGAGAACGGTACCCACAACGCCTCTGGGATTGAGACTGAACCCTGCCTCGACGGATGGGAATATGACCGCAGCGTGTTCATCTCCAGCATCGTGGCCGAGGTAGGGCGTGGTTGGTCACTTTATGTCTTGGTCCGCCTCGACTAAAAATACCTAGGAGGACTCACCAGCGTCGCCACAGAGAGGTCTCTATGAGAATAATGGCCTGCATTTTGGCGCCCTTTAATGAAAGGCCATTAATATAGGTAAACCTTATTGTTGGGTGGGGGGTGGGGGCATTGAGTGAGTCTTGATTTTACTGAGAGGTTCGAGCAGTGGGTTGCTTGTTTTCTGCTCAATATAAGTGATCTCTTTAAATGGATTATGTCTAGGGCCTATCGTAAGTCAACATGAACCTTTACAGACACAAAGGAGAGGGGGCGAAACGCTGCCCACTAAGATAAGCTCAGAAGAGAAAAAGTTTATGCTCGAGATGATGCTGTATACATACAGAACCCGTTAATGCGGAAAGTGCGGTAGACCCATAATTATTCGGGAAACGCAGTGGCCACAGAATAGAACATTGCCAGTGTCATTGCTAATATTCCGACCCGTATCTTATCCTCATTGCCACTTTTTTTGCATTCTTGCAAGATCGGTGGCTTAAAGCCAGTACTAAATTTGTAAAAATGAACAAAATAAATATGTGCAGTGGTACGGTTTTGTTTAGGCACTCACCATTGACTGCCGAATACCGTTAATGCCAAATACCAAGGGGCAGATTTACAAGCCCCTTGCGATACTTTTCTGCCACTGTTGCGTCACTTTTGTGACTCAGCAACAGCGTAAACATTGTGTCACGTTGTGACACATTTACAATGTGACGCATCTAGGGAGATGCGCAGGAAAGCCTTGTAAAAGTGACGCAGGGAAATCTACAAGATTTCACTGCACCACTTCTAGGACGCAACTGCATCAAAACCTTACACATGCTTGAAGGAGGCGTAAGGAGCGACGCAGCACAATAGGTATAGGCCGTCCTGAGCATTTCTGGAGTTGCGTCGTCCTTGTGACATGATTCCAGCAATGACCTTTGCGCAAACAGATGCTTGACGCATCTGTCAATCCTTGCGCCATGGTGCGCGCATTGTAAATGCGACGCATCCATGGTGGCGCAAGGTTTTTTTTGCATGGCGCAAGGAAACTGACGCATCTGCTATCACGCAGAGATGCGTCAGATTCTTGTAAATCTGCCCCCAAGTATCTAGTCTTTATGCTTCTCCGTGCCTCATTCATCCTTCCCTGTATACTCCCTTTCTCTTGATCTCACTCTTGCAGGTCATTTCCCCTACTTGCTTCCTCTCCGTTGGACAGTTTACCTACATTTCTCTTCCTTCTTTCTTGTTTTTGTCTTTCTCTCTCATGCTCTGAGTCATGCCCGGATGATTACAAATCCGCCCCAGACACTAAAATTGAGTGGGCCGATGCCAGCTGCAACCACCTGCACAAATTAAGCGGTTAGGCATTGCTCAAAGTACAAAGTTCTTGGTCGTTCAGTCCCCTGAGCTGCTGGTCTGCTGGAAAATACATGCACCTACAACTCGGGTGGCTGGCGCAACATTTTATGCGTTTGTGTTGAATGGGCAGAGTGCTATTGGGGTTGGCTAAATCATGACGAAGATGTTATAATTGAGAATTTACAAATAACACTGTGCCTGGCTACAAATGGTTATTTTTTGTTATCAAAAAGAGTTTGGGCTTTAAGGAACTGCTTAGAAATTAGTTAGATCATGCTTTGTTAGGTCGAAGCTGTCTGTGACATGTTAGAGACATTCAGCAAGCTTCCCTGGGAATGCATTCCGCATGTTGCTTACCATTGGCTTTGTGGTTTGTAACTCACACTTGCTTGCCTTTTATTTGCTGGCTTTAATTGTCTTAAGCTGTCCAGTTTGAGTTTGTCCCTTCCCTTGCCCAAACCCCATTTACAGTATGCTCCGAGAGCTCCCTTTCTGTAAACAGGCCTTCAAATCTGGTTGTTACCTTGTCACATTTGCTGTGCAGTCAAAGACAGGGGTCAAATGTCAGGCTTTTGTCTTCCAAGAAGAATGTCTTTGCTTTGGTTTCTCTTACTATGAAGTGAGAGGATTTATGTGACAATTATTCTGGCTACTGATGGTGTGCTGGTCGGAAGGCTGTAGGATGTTATTTTTTTCTAGCACCAAACAAAATTGAAATTTATGTAAATTACCTGTACAGGTATTTAAGAATATGTCAGAATTAGGATATCACAAATGAAGAACATTTTTAGTAATTCTAAACCGTGATAGAAACAAATATTTTAACATGTTCAAAACAAATCCATATACTAGATGACGTTTTCATATATTATCGTTTGTGTGCTGTATACTTTCATCAGTAAAACTTTCATCTGTACAAATGTAGTGGTCTTGTCCATTGAAGATATTTTGCCTATACCAGCAGTATCCTACCACACTATGCATACCCCACTTTACCCCACTCCACTCTATTCTGCACCGCTCCATGCTACTGAACAACACTCTGCACCACTGCAAATCACCCACTCCATGCCACGCCACACCACTCCAAACTCTCACGGCACTCTACTCTGCACCACTCCACTCTACGTCTCTCTACATCACTCTATGCCAATGCACTCTACTGTATGCTACTCTACTATGCATCACTGCATTCTTTGCCACAGCACTGTACACCACTCCATTCTGCACCCCTCCACTCAATGCCACTGTACTCTATGCCAATGCAATCTACTCTAACCACTCCACCCAGTGCACTCTATGCCAAAACACAGTATGCTCTAATCTTCTCTACACTACTGCACTGTATGCATTCTACTCTATACCATTTTACTGTCCCGGGCACCACTCCACTCTAAACTGAAATAGTCTACTCTATGCCACTGCACTTGGCACTCAGTGCCACGTCACTCTTCACCACACCACTCTACTCTACTCCACTCTACTCTATGCCACTGTACTCTACTCGGCAACACTCTATGCCCCTGCACTCTAACCCAACTACACTCTATGCCATTGTAATCCATGCTACTGTTCTCCTCATCACTCTACTCTGTACCACTATGCTCTACGCCAATGCACTCCATGCCAATGCACTCTATGCCACTCTACTGTACACCACTGCTCTCTATGACAGTCTGCTCTGAAACACTGCATTCTCTGCCACTGAACTCTATGCCACTACACTCGGTGACACTGCACTGTATAACACTGCACTTTACTCTGTCCAACTCTACTCTATGCCACTCTACGCCAATGCACTCTATGTCACTATACTCTACGCCACTCAACTCTGCATCACTTTACTCTATGCCACCACACTCTACCCTGCACCACTTCACTCTACTCTGCACCACTCCGCTCTATGCCACTTCACTCTACGCCACTGAAGTACACACCAATCTACTCTACACCACTGCACTGTGCTCTGCACCACTATACTCTATGCCACTCTACGCCAATACGCCCTAAGCCACTCTATTCTACTCTGCACCACTACACTCTGTGACATTGCACTCTACTGTACTCAATTCTATGCTGCAGCACTCTATGCCACTCTATTCCACTCTGTGCCATTCCTCTCTATGACACTGCAATCTACCCTGTGCATCTCCACTCTGTGCCACTCTATTCTGCACCACTGCACTCTACGCCACTGTACTCTACCCCACTTTACTAAAAACTAATGCACTCTACACCAATCTACTCTACACCACTGCACTGTATGCCACTATATTCTATTCTGAAACACACTATGCCACTGCACTCTACACCAATGCACTCTACGCCACTGTACTCTGCAACACTGCACTCTCTGCCACTGAACTCTACACCACTCTAATCTGCAGCACTCTATTCCAATGCACTCTACTGCCAATGTATTCTATGTCACAACAATATACACTTTATGCCAATACATTCTATGTGGCAATGCAGTCTATGCCACTTTAACCTACAGTGTACCAATTGCATTCTATGGCAGTGCCTGCTATGCCTCTCTACTCCACATCACTCTACTCTATGATGTGCACTCTACCTGACTCTACTATGCACCACTGCACTCCTCACCACTGCACTCTACTCCACTCCAGTTCACTCCACTCTACTCTAAGCCCCTCCAGTCTATGCAACTCCACTCTGCAACACTGCAGTCAATGTCACTGCACTCTATGCCACTACTCTATGCCACTGCACTCTACCTTGCACCACTACTCTTTACTCCACTTCACTCTACTCTGGAGCAATCTACTCTATGCCACTGCACTCTAAACCACGGCACTCTACCCAACTACCCTGCACAACTACACTCTATGCCAGTATACTCTACTCTGAAACACTCTATGCCACTGCACAATGAACCACTGCATGCTACGGCACTCTTCACCAGTGTGCTCTGTGTCACTGCATGCCAATCTACTCTACACCACTCTACTCTGCACCCCTGTGCTCTGCACTCTTGTACTTAACACCAATGCACTCTACTTCGTAAGACTGCACTCTACGCCACTGCATGCTATGCCACTCTACACCATTGCACTCTATGTCACTGTGCTGTACACCACTGTTCTCTGCATCACTCTACTCTGCACTATTCTGCACCACTCTACTCTGCACCCCTTTACTCGATGCCACAGCACTCTAAGCCACTACACTCTATTCTGCACCACTCAACTCTACACGATGTACTGCACTTTACCCCAATGCACTCCACACCACTCCACTCTACCTCACTCCAGTCTGTGCCACTCTAATCTATTCTGCACCACTGCATTCCAGGCCACTTCACCCTACCGCACTGTACCCAATGGCACTGCACTCTACGCTACTCTACACTACTCTACACCTCTGCACTGTACTCTGCACCACCCTGCACTACTCCAACTACACCACTTCGCTCTACTCTGAAACAATCTACTCTACGCCACTGCACTCTACACCACTTTGCTCTATGCCACTCTACTCCACTTTGTGCCACTCCACTCTACTCCATTGAACTTTACGCCACTGCAATCTACTCTGCACCACTCTACTCTTCTATACTACATGCTACACTAATGCTGTCTGCACCACTTTACTCAAAACCAATGTACTCTACACCACTGCACTCTACACCAATTTACTCTGTACCACTTACTTTACGCCACATCACTCTAGGCCACTCTAATGCACTCTATGACATTACACTCTATGGCGTCCTACTACATTAAACTCTACTCCTACTTACAACACTCTTCTCCACTCTATGCCACTCTAAAACACTACTCCACTCTACAACACTCTATACAACTCCCTCTATGCCACTCCATGCCACTTAACTCCACTCTATTTTACTACTCACTACTCCACTCTGCTCGACTCTATTCCACTCAACTCCGACACTCCATGCCACTTCACTCTACAACACTTTACTCCATTTAATGCAACTGCATTCTACATCAATCTACTCCACTCTACGCTACTCTGCTCTATAACACTCTACTCCAATCTAAGAAACACCCACTAGACCACTCCACTCTGTTCGCCACCACTCCACAACACTCGATGCCACTCCACTCTACTGTACAACACTCAACTCTACTCCACTCTACGCCCTTCCACTCTATGAAATTCTACTGCCCCCTCAACACTCCACAGCATTCTATAGAACTCCACTTTACGCCAGTCCATGATACTTCACTTCTTTCCACTCTACTCTACTCCACTCTACTTTAGGGCACTCCACGGCACACCACGACTCTCTACGCCACTCCATTCACTTCTTTCCACTCTACTCTACTTTAGGGCACTCCACGGCACACCACGACTCTCTACGCCACTCCATTCACTTCTTTCCACTCTACTCTACTTTAGGGCACTCCACGGCACACCACGACTCTCTACGCCACTCCATAACACTCTACTCTACTCCACTTATGACACTCCATGCCACTCTCCTTTACTCCCCTAACTTCTAGCCATGCTTAACAGCAGCCACGCTGGTGTACAACATGGCAAAAAACATATTGACAAAGCCAATAGCTCTTGCATAAGCGAGACCCATTAGATTTTCCACAGAGCTTTATATAGCGTGAACTTGACCCGAGGGTTTCAGGTATCAGAGCACTTTACATACGCAACAGTTGTGTTACACAAGGACACATTAATTTTCTGTTAGGCACAGGAAGATTAAGTGATTTGCCCAGAATCACAGGATGTTGAGCATCCTTGCTAGACTCAAACCCAGTTCCCTAGATTTGAGGTTGAATGCCCTAGCTGTTAGGCCACATCCTCTCCCCCTTTGCCAGTGCTTGTTTTCTGTGAATTTTAGCTAGAATATAGGCAACAGTACAGTAGTATAGTGTTTTGAGTGTGTGCGTAAAACATTACTAAAGTTTCATATGCTGCCTAATAGCTTGCTTTCTCTTACAATATGTGATAATTCACTGACTCTTCATTGTCAAACTGTACTATGGATGGCAATACGAAAACTAGATGCTAAACTGTCATCCGTTTCTAAGCCTCGCTCAGACCCTTCTTTATTCGGCGGAAACGAATGATTTTGCCGTCGAAAAGCTCAGCGCATTTATGTACCTGCTGCAGAGATAGGTGTGACTCGCAGGGCCCGTCTTTGCGCTCTTGTAGGCCAGGTTCTTCCATTCACCCTTTAGAAGCGGGAAAAACGGATGCGGTTGACTTGGGTAACAAAAGCACCTACTGTGCACGCGCAGCACATGGCTGTAATTTTGTCCCGACATTTTTTTTGTCATTAGTAATCCACGCGTTCGATAAGAACTG
This sequence comes from Lissotriton helveticus, assembly GCF_964261635.1. Taxonomy (NCBI): domain Eukaryota; kingdom Metazoa; phylum Chordata; class Amphibia; order Caudata; family Salamandridae; genus Lissotriton; species Lissotriton helveticus. The sequence goes on from NC_136070.1 coordinate 734,229,638, forward strand.
TTTAGCCTTGCATATATCCAGTGTTTTAAATGGGCAGGTACGGTCAGGTACTGAATACCTGCACTTATTTACTTTGAAAGGCAGAGTACCAGCACTTCTCAGTACTGTTGCAGTGCATTTAATGAGAGTACCGGCGATTCTCATAAGCAAACAGGCACTCTGAATAATACGTAAAAGCACTTTATAATTTCATTCAAAGCACTGATTATATTTCCACCTTTAAATGTATATATTTGCTTTGTAATCAGTTGTCGCCTATGGAAAGAGAGCCGCCCTCCCTCCAGTCAAACCCATATATTTAACATGCTGGTCAAGTTTCGTACCTAGGCTGCTATGCACGGTAACATCTGGGACTTGAGAACTAGGGCGCCGGGGCATAGGCAAGATGCAGTTGACCCGGGTGTGAAAGGCCCTGTGGACCCAAGTTATGCCTGTCTGTCTTTTACTGCCAAACTGTTGTTGGGGAACTCTCTTTGATAGCTTGATGAGAGCCTGTGGTGTCCCTTGCACACGGTGTACCAGGACGGAAACCACTGCTGTCTGAAATCTGTTTCTTCGCAGCGTTTTCACCCTTCTATGCTTTTTTGCTGAGTTGCAAAAACTCATTCGAGTCTACCTCTCACCCATTTCGAGTTAATTATTGCTTGTCTCTTTATTAACTTCTTGGAACATTAATCCCTTATTGCCATCACAGTAGTTTCTACCTATGGTTAACCGAAGTACCCTTTGGTTTCTGTTTGTTGTAACTCTTGGCAGTATGTGCAAGCCGCTGGCTTGGACCCAAACACCCTGTTGATGTCCTCATGTACCCAATTACATTTCTTTGTACAGAAACACTCATACTGCATCTCAATACACCAACGGATAGCAGACATCTTGGGCATGATTCACAAAGGGGTCTGTCCTCGTAGCGGAGGCCATGTAGTCGTAGAGGGACCTCCGAACTGAGTTTGTCATTGCAGAAGTCCCGCCACAAGTGAGGGCCCCCTCTGCCATGACTTCAGGGCTTCCACCACAAGAGCGGAAACCCTTTGTGAATTGGGCCGGTGATGTTGAAAATGCAAGAGACCCTAATGACCTGTTGTGCTGAGGGTTTGCAATATGTAACCCCCCAACTTTCTTCCTCATCACTCTCCTCACTCGTGCAATAGAACCCATCAACTGAGATTATATCTGATTACTAAACATATAGGGCCTGATTCACAAAGGTCAATTTAGTCCTGAAGTCTATGTTTTGACCTAAAGTCTAACCTCAGACCTGGAGTCTAAGTTTAGATCTGAAGTCTATCTTTAGGCCTGTAGTGTAAGTTTAAACCTGAATTCTAACTTTAGACCTGAAGTCTAAAGTTAGACTTCAGGTCTAAAGTTAGACTTCAGGTCTAAAGTTAGCCTTCAGGTCTAAAGTTTGACTTTAGGTCTAAAGTTCGACTTTAGGTCAAAAGTTAGACTTCAGGTCTAAAGCTAGACTTCAGGTCTTAAGTTTGACTTTAGATCTAAAGTTAGACTTCAGGTCTAAAGTTAGACTTCAGGTCTAACGTTAGTCTTTAGGTCTAAAGTTAGACTTTATGTCCAAGTTAGACTTTTGGTCTAAGTTACACTTCAGGTCTAAAATTTGACTTCAGGTCTAAACTTAGACTTCGGGTCTAAAGTTAGAATTCAGGTCTAAGTTTACCTTTATGAATTGGGCCTGTAATGTCTGGATTACTTACTGGTAATGTTCAATACCCTAATTCGACATCTCCTTTCCTCATTGCTCACTATTGCAGCTGTGAGGCCCGAGTCACTCTGGGCACTAGTAATTTCTTTTGTTTCAAAAGTATAGACGTACTTACCCCTTGTCTATTAAAGGGATAAACACTCACAACTTCACCTGTTATCCTGAGCATTCCTTTATACCCTTAGCCTACCAGGGTGGGTGGTTGTGAACATGAGTAATGGGATGAGGAATATGGAATCAGAGTAAAGAAGATTACCAGTAAGTAATACAAACATTATCATCCGCATCTACATTTCTTATTCCATTCCTCACTATTGCAGATATACCAAAGCAATGCCGTTAGAAGTAAAAAATATGCGTACATGACAGAAATCAGGGCATTTATTCAAAGAAACATGAGCTCATCACATACGCAACTGTTAATGATACATTTCTTGTATTCAAAACTATTGAACCAAACTGTAATTCAGACCAGTGGGCCAAACCTGACCGTTGATGTTTAGCAAAAGTAGGTCATCTTACCCAGGTCACCACCACAAAACGATCAGTGATAGAGACACCTCATTCAGCTATCCGCATGGACAAACAATCCCAAACTTTTCCTGGAAGCTGAAAGCCAGAATTCAAATAGGAAATATAAATTATTTATTTAACCCAATGGCTTAAAGTAGAAGGGGAAGCTTTCTGCCCTTATTGGCCTGACCAAAGTTAATGAACAATGAATCAAACTTCCTGAAATCAGCTTTTCTAGAAAGTTAAAACCTTAACACAGGGCCGGCTCTAGGCTCATGGTGGCCCTGTGCAGGGAGCGTAGGTAGGGGGCCCCGGAAGAACATATACGATAACTGTTTCTTTAAGTCACGGATGGTATGAATTTTTGCTTGCACTATAGAAAGATCAGTACTATTGCCTTTGCCGCTAAAGCTAAATGATAATTAAAATGTTCATAAATGAATGAACATGCGCTGTCACACTAGTACAAAGGCAAGGCCACAAAATCCAGATGCACTGGCACTGCCCGTGCACAAGTGTGTAAAAGAAACCTTTCCAAAACGAAAATAATAACTGCTTTCACTGTAGCACATGCAGCCGAGCTCATGCTCGTCCTCAGACGTCAATCAGGAACGAGGAACACAGGTCGGTGCGGAGCCAGAGGCCAGGCAGTGAAAGGGAGGAGGGAGGGGAGGGGGGGGGGTGACTCGGGGCTTTGGAAGTTAGTAATAGTGGAAGCCAGGGATGCCGCCAAATCCCTGCCAGGGGCCGCCACGAATATGTATGTATCCGATTCCTCTTGGCGGCCCCTGGGGTTTGGCGGCCCTGTGCAGGTGCACACTTTGCACATGCCTAAAGCAGGCTCTGCTTAACAGATCTGACCACATCAAGTGACTCCCCATGAAACAGATAACTGTCAAAAGATAGTACTGGAAGGATTATCTCGTGTGATTTATGATATTCCAGATTCACCATTGGAACAAAATGTGTCCCCAGTATTAAAACCATGAAATCCTCAACAATTCTGAGATAAGGATGGCAACACGGTAATGCTGTTAGCTCTCCTATTCATAGCCATGCCCACAAGAAACACAACCTTCAATGTGAGGTATTTGAGGGGAGCCACCACCATTGGCTCACAATGATCTTTCTGCTAGGAGTCTAAAGCCAACAAAATGGCCCACCTAGGAAATATATTCCAAACCCTATGTCTTAAAACCCCAAACCCTTTAAAAAGCCTGATTTTTTTTTTTTATTTGAGATAGAGCTCCCTAGGGCGAATGAAAGACTTCAATTGCAGCCACTGGGGTCTCAAAGTAGAATTTGACCAGCCTTTATCAAACCCAAATTACAATATGTTCTCGGTGAGACATCAATTCAGAGACAAATACCTATTCCCACAACACTTTGAAAATGAGACACAATTATGATTATACATTCCTCTAGTGGACTTCTTCCTTGAAGCTTGAATAGAAATAGCCACAGGAAGAGAAAGGCCTAATCTTCTAATCCCTTTCTACTCAACTTCAAGGTCACAAATCTCAACCGCTGGAGAACTTAAATGGTTAACAGGGGTGTAGGGATTCGAAGATAAAGGTTGAGAGGAGAGTAGTAAACCAGATCGGTCCAACTGCATCTCCCTCATAAGGGGAAACGAATCCTTTCTCAGCCAATACAGGCAAACCAAGATTATGATTATTTTTGCCTCCTCCATCCTGATTTTTGCCAGTAGGAAATAAATTAAAGGCTATTGAAATGTTTACTTATCCACTGGAGGTCGATAATCCTCGTACCTAGTGTAAAACTGGGGCAGAGAGAAGTGAGGTGATCTGCAATCATATACACTTCTAGGTTACGAAACTACCAACATATCAGTCAGAATATATGAATTAAGAGCCTCAGATTCTGTCTGACATGTGGGTAATACTTTGCTTAGCACATCTGCCATTTGATTGTCTTTTTCTTTTATATGAGTGTATGTGAACAAAAGTACATTTAGTTTTGCAAAACTGCACATCAGTTGAACCAGATGTTTAAAGGATGCTGACCCAGTGCCAATTTCCTGTTCAGATGCAATATGCCTATTGAGTTGTCTGTTCTGACAATGCCATTTGTCCATCATATCTCCACTTGAAAAAAATGAAGAACTTCCCACATAGCCATCAACTTTCCCCAGTTTAAAGAAATACTCCTCTGATAAACTATCCAGAAACCCTGTGCTCTTTTGCCCCCCAAATGCCTCAAAACACTTCTGACTAGAGCCTGTGGTGAACATCAGTGTGGACTGGGGTAACAGGAAACAGGATTACCATCTGAACCACCTGTCCAGGTTGACATGAGCCAACCATAACCTCATCAGAAGCCTCAGATTCTCTGAAATCAGAATCATGGTGTTGAAATTATTTGAGGATGGGTCCCAATATTTCAGAATATGAAGCACTAATGGTCCCAGTTGTATACTTCAGTCAGTCAGTCAGTTCAACTTTATTTCGGCTAATAGCCATAAAAGCAGGAAGTACACAAAAAATAAACTATAAACAAGCATGGGCTAATTAAAAGGGAAAGGTACAAGTTATGACAATTTATCGAATAACACATTGCAATTGGTATGTACTGGGGCAGAGTAACAATTAATTCTATACAGTTAGTTATGCCTATTCTTAAAATACAATTTAAAACCATAAAAAAGGTTATTTCATTATAAAAGCCAGACTAAAACCATCACTTTAAAAACTTTAAAACCACAGGATTTGTACAAAAGTAAACTCAGTGCATTCTACGTTGTTTAACATGGTGGGAGCAAACTACAGATTCCATTTTTACATTATAGTTTGAAATTATTTGAGGATGGGTCCCAATATTTCAGAATATGAAGCACCAATGGTCCCAGTTGTATACTTGACATGGGACCACACATTACTTGTTACCCGAAAATAATAAGGAGAATCAGGACACAGCAAAAAAAAAAAATGTGTGAACTGTTTGCATGCCAATAGTATATTTGCCATATTTCGTTGTACCTGCAGGATTTGTCTTGTTGATGCGAAGTTCTGTTGAAGAAGAGTACACAGTCTTTGCACAAGTATGACCATCCTCTCCTGAGGAAGACAGACCAGCTCCACAAACGTTAAAGCCAGGGTCCTTTCTAAACTTACAATGACAGCTCCAAAATTGACTTTTTGTAATTTGGAAGAAACCCAAACATTTTTGAGGTACACTTTACGTTCTGCACCGTCATGATCAGGTTGTCTCGAGTTTGGGATACAATCAACAGGTTGTTCTGATAAGGATGAATTTGAATCTTATTATTGGCCAGGAGTATAATTATTGAAGCCAGACTCTTGACAAATACACTGGGGGAAGTTGTCAACCCAACGAAAAACCCGAAAATGACAATGGCTTTGCCCCAATGCAAACATCAACAGCTTCTGATTGTCTTGTCTGATAGGAACATGTAAACCAGCATCTTTAAGATCCATCAGTGGCAAAAAGATTTACTTCCCTACGAAGGGAATTACATGTTGCACGGATGTCATTTTGAAGTGTATTGTTCTTAGAAATACGTTCAAGTGCTTGAGGTGTACCAAAAGACAGTACTCCTCTGATAATTTTTTTTCACCAAGAAGACTAAGGAGTAACATCTCTGACCTTTTAGCAACTCCAGTACTGGTATTCATGCATTCTTTTGTCTTAGGATCAGCACCTGTCTTTCTTCTTGGATACTTAGGGGGAGAAGTCATAAAATATCCTACTGAGAACCTTCAGAAAACCTAAAGCATAGCCCTGAGAAACCACTTGATTCACCTAGCTGTCCTTGAACTCCTTGAGCCAGATATCATGAAATATCTGCAGTCATCCTCCGGTTTTTCCTAGGAACTGTCAGTCCTAACCTAGTGAGGAACGCGAATTGCATTTTGAATTCCAGTAGGTCTTAGAATTGTTTCCGGACTGCCTGGGTTGAAAGTGGTATCTGTTTGATGATGGTTCATATCTCTTGCGATTTGAGCTATCACAGGTCTTGTTGATTTTATTATAGTTTCTAGACTTCTGCCTGAATGGTTGAATGTGCTTTCTTCTGTTAAAGGTTTTCAGAATTGCATTTCCATACTCCTCCACAAATAGCTTGTTGCCTGACAATGGCATCCTTAGTAGCTATGATTTTCGAGAAGAAGACACCTTCCAAATTTTCACATAAAGGTGCCTTCTTGCTGCTACCATCCCCCTTACTGTTACGCCTGAACCCTACAGAAAGTTAAACATAATATCCAAGATATATTTTTCCTGGAATTCTATAGCTACTAGAACCTGAGACACACCCTGCTTCTGCTGGATAACTTCTGGCAGAGATTGAAAATCCTCAACAAGGAATAAGAGGTGTACACAGAGACCTTTTAAGCCCACAGCAAAGTGGACAATTGCCCAGGGCCTGCAACTTCCAAGGTCCTTCCTGTTAAAGAGAGTGGGACTGTCTACCTTTCTTATACAATAAGTGTTATTTATGAAGAAAACAGTGTTATTCTAATTTGACAGTTAATCTTGCTTAACAGAAATTTGGTGCCAGATTTAGTAAGGGTTTAGGTGGGGCAAAGTTAATCTGGAAAATACATTTTTCTCAGTGGAAATTACACTTTGAGTCAGGTAGGCACTACTTGTGGGGCCAGGGAAACTTACCGGCAGTTACAGACTCCAGAAGGCCGTGAGGGCAACGGCAGCGCGAGCACCTACAGCGCGTTTCCAGCTGCCATGAGGGCAACGGCCGCAGCTACATCTTCCGGCAGCCCCGGGGGGAACGCCGCCGCACCTGTGACGCTCCCGCTGCGCCCGGAGGAACTACAAGATCGGTGAGCGGCGAGCACGCTTTGGGGGCCAGGGAAACTTACCGGCAGTTACAGACTCCAGAAGGCCGTGAGGGCAACTGCAGCGCGAGCACCTACAGCATGTTTCCAGCGCGTTTCCAGAAGCCGTGAGGGCAACGGCCGCAACTACATCTCCCGACAGCCCCGGGGGAACATCCCAGCACCTGTGACGCTCCCGCTGCGCCCGGAGGTGCTACAAGAGCGGGGAACGCCTCCCGTCCCGCGGGACGCGTGCGGGCTAAGCCCGGGCAAATGGCAGGCTGTCTGTGGCCGTCCGGGGCAGGACGAGGCCGGGCTGGGCCATCCCTCAAAGCTCTATTAGAAGGTGAGTGTCATTGTTACACCATGGGGAAACGTACAGTAATAACTGGTTCTAAACCCCTAACTGTGCCCACCATTGAAAGCATGCTTGAGGAAGCCGTTAACATATTCTCAACTGAGATTGAGCTAACTGAAAGAACACTCTCTATGAGCCTACTTGCACCCCATCGGCACTTATTGGGCGAAGTAGAGCAGGGTAATACATCTATCCCTTTTTCCGCTGTCCCCAGAAGTTCTGATTACCACCCCCAGCCAGCGTGATACGTTGTCTAAGGGCCCTGAGACTGAGCCTGAAACTACTGATGCTGATACAGTCAACATAGAATGTCAACTGAGGCCCAATACCGATGCCAGCAGTGGGTACTTGTCCAGGGCCACAACAACAGCGGGGGGTAAGAGGAAGAGAGGAGTAACCAAACCTACTACTTGTAAAAGGAAACAGCCGGCTCGCTCAAAAACCCAACCCACCCCGCAAAGTATGTGGAAACGAGGACCGACTGCTAATACAACGGGCACAACGGAGTTAACATCGAATAATACCGTGGATTTGACAGCTGCTGATGGTATCAATTCAGCCCATACACAAACTGACCATATGATTACACATGGCATACAGGGCAGGCCGGGGGACTTTTCAATTGACACCATAACGGACTCTGTTTTTGACCGATTAAAATGATTAATTGATAACAAATTTAATGCTTTGTTCAAGCGGCTGGACAGATTGGAAAATGTGGTTAAAAAACAGACATAAATAGAAGTAATGTTACTATTGCTAAAAAAATCGTTGGGGGCAATACCCAAACGGGAGAATCTGACCAGGGCATATCACGGCGAGTGGTATATGTACAGCCCCAATTGCTAATGCTGCTTGTGGTAAGGGCAGCAATCCTAAGGATAGTCACCCTCCTAAATCTACTTCAATTTTGATGTCCACTCCAAATGCAGCAACAGTTGGCGATGGGACCAGTAGTAATAGTAATATTCAGCCACAGATTCCGGTGTCAGCTTCTTCCGCATTACCTGTTTCGGTGCCCATAGGTGGAAGAACTGTCCTGAAAGGTATTCCTATCCTGGCTAAAGATGTTCTTACAAAACAATAGAGGAAGTGAAGAGGTATTGACAGAATCACCCTCCAATCTGATATGCATAAACAAAAAGATTCTATCAATGTGTAGTGATTTAATTTTTTTTTTATTTATTTTTTTTATTTTTTCTATTTTAGTGGGTGGTGAAAATCTAATAAATAAACTCTCTCTTTGGGTGATAAAGATGAGAGCACAATGTGCTTTTTAAAATACCCCTCACACACTAAAAAAATCCAATAGTGTCATGCTTCATCATTGGGGTCTTCCCGTCCCTCTACGGGGCGGGGCGTGCTACGACCTGACCGACTACGCGGGAGCACTAGAATGGTGACAAAGGCTATGTGACAGTGCAAAGTGGGTGATGTCAGTGAAGTGTAGGGACCTAATAATGTGTGGGAATCTAAAAAGGTTAAAAATCCTCTGGCTAGTGGAAAAAAACAATTTATTCACTTCCCTAGCTGGGGACGTTAAGAAGGGGGTTTTGAGGTAGAGCAATTCGCTACAACCTGGTCTACATGTTTTGTAGGCAGTCCCCTACTGCCTACTCATCAGGACCTTCTAATGGTCCCTACTAGAACAAAGCTCAGTTGCTAAATGTAATAAGCCTGTCGTCCTAAAAACCAGCAGTAAAAATCCACTGTTAGTTTTAGCTTCAGGGCATGAGCTGGCCCCAGGGAAGCAAAAATATCAAAAATGATGACCTGAATGTGGTCTTGCTGGGGCGCATGTGGTATGCCCCATGAGCTGACAATCGGTAGGTAATCACCGCGGCGCTATTGTCCGCATAATCATTTAGCCTTACTTCTACCCGTGTTGCCGCTCTGAAGTGTGTGAGGGGTATTTTAAAAAGCACATTGTGCTCTCATCTTTATCACCCAAAGAGAGAGTTTATTTATCTAAAGATGTTCTTAACCTACCCCCAGAAGCCGACCCTTACGTTGAAATGCTACCTGGCGTCCCTCCCCTGAAGAAAGACCAATCGGAATCTTGGGAACAACTTAAAAATAAGAGTAGCGATTGGCTAACAAAATATAAAGGCTTAGGGATGGAGTCCGCCAATTAAATTTTAATGGCTGGGTGGGGTCTTCAGAAAAGAATATCTTAGGTGATTGTATAATCATAAATTTTAGACGCCCCCTTTTGGTGAAATGACTTTTGCAAACACAAGTTAACTATAATACAGTCCCAACCCACATACAATCTTTACCATTAGGCTTTTTCTATAAACCCCCATTAGGACCACGTAATCCCCCTATACCAACATGGAACACTCAGAATAGGTTCACTGGTTTTTCTTGCATAGACGGCCCTTGTAATCTCTTTACGCCAACATGGAACCTATAGAACCGGTTTGCCGCGCTATCCAGTTTGGAGAGCCAGGACTGACTATCGAATTACCAACTCTCTATTATATCTGAGACAGCAGACCCCGTAATAACATGTATAGGTCCTAGCAAACCCACAACTCTAGATCTGAATTTAAATGTTTTAAGCTGAAATATAGCAGGATTAAGATCTAAGCTGAATTGTATAGAGTGGGTTTACTTGGTTAGTACTTATGACATCTTGATGTTCCAGGAGACGTGGTGCACAAATGAATTGTTCCTGGAAGGGTTTGTGTGTCACAACAGTATTGTAGATAGACCAAAAACAGGCCAACCATGTGGGGGGTTATCAACGTGGTTAAAAATATCGGCCGAGGGCAGTATAAAACCTGTAATGACAAACAATGCAAACTTCCAAGCCATTATCTACACACGGGGGCCTCGATATGCTTAATCAATTTTTATAATAATGATTTTATGTCACTACCAAATAGAAATTGTATTAAATTGTTTGAATTTATTGATGGAATGAATGATGAACAGAGTTATGGCAAAATAGATGGAATACTCTTAGCTGGGGATTTTAATGCCCGAATGTTTAGTGATATTGAGAACACTACTATCACCCCAGTTAGTGTGACCCCATGCAGAAGAGGGCAGGAACTTTGTAATTTTCTATCCCCTCGTAATTTGATTAATGTAATGGAAAAAGCTGGTGTACATCCAACTGAGGGGCTGTTGCCTACGTATAGAGGACGTGGATGCTCATCGATCATAGAATATGTTTTTATATCATCCTCATTGGAATTTTTTTTGGTAAAGGCTGAGGTTTTATGCACTAGTCAAGGGGACCATAATCCTATTTTAACTATTATTAGACTTCGCTATAAATTTATCGCTCAAAGGGAAATAGGGGCTAAAAACCTGGTGGTAACTACTGATAAGCTCAGGTTATTATGGAAGGGGATAGATAATAAAGCCCTACTTGAACGTATGATAAGGACGTATCCCGTACTTGTGGATATATGTTTGTCAAGCAGCTCCACAGGCGGGGAGATCATTGAGGCTTTCAGTGGGCTATGCACTGGCATTAAACACATAATCTCTAAACCGATCACTAATACAAGCAAGAATCCCAGGTGGTTTGATAGCTCTTGCTCGCGGGCCAATAGAGATCTGCGTGAAGCATTAGCGGCTTCGCCCAGGGATGTAACTCTAGTAAGATCATTAAGAGCCCGCTACAAGTAAACCACTAAAATACGCTTAGATGAGTTACTGAAAGCACGCTGGGATAATCTAGCTAAGGCTGCCTCCTTAAAGGACACAAATGGATTCTGGAAGGAAGTTAAAAGTATGAAGTTCATGGATACAAATATCAGCCCCATAAGTTGTAATATATCTAGTGAGCTATGGGAGGAGCATTTTGCTGGAATTTATACCACTCCCTTAATAACTAACAGCAATAATATTTGTACTCAAGTCCTAAAGGTCACTATAACAATATCTGAAGTTGAAGAGGCTTTACATTAAAGTTTAGGGAATAAAGCACCAGGTCCGGATGGGCTATCTATTGATCTTATTAAACAGGAACTGGACTTTTGGGCTCCCCTTTTATGTAATGTTTTTAACAACTTGACTAATGCAACCATCCCGAGCACTTGGTCGACTAGTATTATCGTGCACATTTTTAAAAAAGGGGACCGATCCAACCCCAGCTGCTACCGCCCTATCTCTTTGATTTATAACACCCTGAACAGTGGAGAACGGTGGAGAAGTGTGGCTCAGGGGTTAGAGGCGGCAGACCCGGAAGCTGAGATCGGTTCTGGACCAGGGTTCAATTCCCCGCCTCGCCGGGTCTTGGGCTCAAAAATTCCACGGACTCGATAATTCTCGTTCCGGTGCCTACTCGACTCACGGGTTCACACTCTGCGACTCTGGGCAATAGCTTGCTTAATCTCCACTACGGCCCCTCGCGGCGGGATGCCTGGCTTTCACCTTGTGGATACCCTGCTGGGGTTATCTCACAGGGGAATACCAGGACGGGTTCCCAAGGCAAGCGCCTTGATGCCTTCGGGTGATACGTGCGCTATATAAATCGCAATACATTTACATACAGTTACATTTACATCCTGGGTAGGGTGGTTTTTAAGAGAATTAGACATTGGGCGGAAGATAACCAGATTTTAAATTGTTGCAAGCTGGGCTTTAGAAGTAATGTTGGAACTGTTGAACAGTGCTTAAATTTGAATCTTATTTTGCGGAAATATACGGTTGCACATAAAGCTCCACTTTATTTAGGTTTTATGGATTTATCCTCAGCATTCGATTTTGTTAACAGATCACGTTTATGGGAAATTCTTTTAAATTATGAGTTGGATGAGGCACTGGTTTGTTTTTTGGCTTATTTGCACAGGATCTGAAGGCACGGGTGAGGATAAGTTACGATGGGGAAGTTTCCGGGAACATCACCATTGGCCGAGGGGTCATACAAGGTTGTGTTCTGGCCCCTCTGCTTTTTATTCTTTACATTAATGAATTACGTAACTCTCTGTCAAAAATGTCTAGTGATGTACCCAAAATTAACAGTAAACTACTGCCCGTGCTTTTATACACAGATGATGTGGTCCTTATGGGTCGCACGCCCAATGCACTTCGCACTTTAGTCAAGGGATTTGTGTCCTTTATGGCAGATCTTGATTTGTGTACACATTTTTAAAAATCCTATATAATGAGCTGCGGGCCGAAAAAACATTGTATTAAATCAATTTCAGCGGGCAATGAACTGTTGACATGCACTAGCACTTTTCCCTACCTGGGCTTAGTTTTTTCAGAATCTGGCTCATGGAAAGCCCACACGGCCCATGGAAGAAGTAAACTTACTAAAGCAATACATTCCATCATCAGTCTTCGGCAACCAAGGCAATCTGAGGTTGTGGTACCATTGATTCAGATATACAAATCGCAATGTGTACCAACGGCCACTTATGGTGCCGAAGTCTGGGGGCATGCAAATTGTAGCGGGATTCAAATTGAAGCGAACAGATTCTGTAGGAAAATCCTTGGTGCGCTAATATCATCTCCCAATTATATATGCCACAAGGAATTGAATCTACCATATGTGGAGGATTTTATTAGGTCACGCCCAGCTATATTCTGGTTGAAAATATGGCAGAATCCAGCGGAAACCTTAACTAGAGAAATAATTATAGATTGCCTCAAGTGCGACAAAAGCGGCTGTATACCCTGGCTAGCCGCAGTAAAAAACAGTTTAGCTAGTGTGGACATGGAGCTTATTTTTCAATGTCCATTAGAAGCGGAAGGAATAAATATAAGATAAGTCAGGGGGGCACTTTACGACCTGTATCGCAAAGACAAGACACTGAGCATCTCAAACCATCGATTGCTAGATACATGCCCCTTTTGGAGACACCTAGTATTCAATATCATATGCCACAACAATACCTTAGAAAGGATATGGGGAGATGGAAAAGGAGCCTACTCTATCACCTCAGGGATGGAAGCATTAAATATTCACTTTGCTTTCCAATAGGTTTCAATAATAATCTAGAGCAATTGAACTGTCCCTGCGGCACTGGTAGCAAACAAACTCTGTTACACTTTTTACTTTTTTGTAAATTTTATGTAAGATATACTAAATGGTACCTCGCCCCATATTTCAAGGCTCGGGCTTTCATGGACTTTGAATTTGCATATTTTGAAATGCTAAAACTAGGAGACAATGATCTGATTTTTCGAGTAAGTACATTCCTCCAAGCTGCAGTACACTCTTGTGCTTCAATGAATGAATCTTAATGTTGTATGCACTCATTATCTTGTTTTTATATATTTTTATTTTGCTGAAGGTTGTCTCATTGTATAATATTTTGGGGACCCATTCGGAAGATATTGTTGTTTTATTGAATACTAATGTATTCTTCATGTAAATTATTGCTGACTTTGCACAGATCTACTTAAAATCGTTTGCACTGTCAAGTTTGACTGCACATTATTGCACTTTATTGTAAATCCCTGGCTGATTTGCACAAATTGTTCTAGATCCATATTTTGCACAATGCCATCAATGCTGCTAGTTCTTAGGCCCATCTGACCCCTTTTTTGTAATTCCTGATCTTTTAAGATATCCAGAATGGACTTTGTCTCAAAAACCAATGACCATTTAAAGCAGGCACTAACATGGAGAAATATTTCATTTTTACTCCAAACATTATACACATTGCATGTGTTCTATACTGTGCAGTTCAATACAGTGCGTAGAATATTTAAGAATTTGTCAAGGCATAGAATTTTGAAGGTATTTTTATTTGTACAAATCTTATGCTAGACAGCACACACACACACATCTGCACCATGATGCAAAGGTTGTGCATGGAGTTAAGAAGACTGTTTGTGCAACATTGAAGGGGCAGATTGCATCAGCAGGCCATTTTGAATAAATATGGCTCTTAGCTGATTCATTTCCCTTGCACTGGCTTGCACTAAAAATAATAAATCTGCCCTTGGATGGCATCAGAATATACTCCTCCTAGCCCAACTGTGGGTTCCCTCTGAACTAACGCAACTCCACACAGCTCTATGCAGCGTGACGCAGGACCTGGCATTGCAGCATTTCGCAGCTCCTGATCCCTGGCCTCACCAGAACGAATGCTGCACTATGTTGCATATACAATGTCCAGTGGACTGAACTCGGTCCTGTACACAACCTGTGCTTCATTATGGTTGTCTGGAATGTGTGCAGACCAGATCACCTGAGTTGGCGCTTTGTGTTTTTTTGCGCTATTTTCACTTAAGGCTTTGAAATTGCCCATTTCCAGTACTACTGATTAGATTTCTGTTGTTTTGATATCACTTTATGTATTATATTTATTTCTAGTTTTCTAGATTGGTGTGGGATTTTTCTTGTGTTTTAACTTTATTACTATTTGAGTGCTGCATAAATACCCTACACATTACCTTTAAGGTAAACCTGACTGCTTTTGTGGCAAGTTGCCAGAGGGTTAAGCACAGGTTAATTAATTGACTGTGTTGCACCCTGACAAAGACTATGGTTGTTGCTTGAGTAGGGTTTTACCCCCTCAACTAAAAAAACTATTTCTCACACTCCTTTATTTCAGTTCTCCCCCTCCACTTCAATTATCTCTCTCCCCCTGTTTCTTTTTTAGACCTCTACCCAGCAGCGGTGCGTCCATTGGGGCGTAGGGGCGTAGCCCCTCCAGCCACATGGACCCACCGTCGGCGTGCATCGCGCATTAGCAATTTAGCAGCAATGAGCAATCCTATTCCCCATATAATTTAAATTGCAATCCATCATCCGCCTGACCGCCGGGACACACCCGGCGATTTCGGAGTGCGCAAGGGGGGGTGGCCTCAGCCTACTGCAGCTTGAGTGACAGTCACTCAGTCACACCCTCAGGCTGCAGCAGACCAGTCCAGACCGTAGTGCGCAAGAGCAAGTTGGTGTAAAACTTGCCCACGCATGCGCACAGTTGTACATTCCCTAACATAGCGTGACCATTACCCGGCCGCAGCCCTCGGGGTTTACATGGGGCGACTGGGCGAGCAGCATATATGACCCCCTAGCCAATCCTGGCGCTGCATGCAGCGCCATGATTGGCTGGTCCACTGCGCAGCATCGATCATTGGATGCCGCGCGTGGGGGTGACACACACTGCCTCAGCCGCACTGTTATGGCCAATCACTGTGTGACTTCATGATGTGAAGCCATGCAGTGATTGGCCATTATCGCCGGGATGCGTGCGCTGGCTGCTGTGAGTGTAGCGTGGTGACTCACTCCTGCGCGTCAATACAAGCGAGATAGGGAAAGTTTGGTGCTGCAGCAGTACTTTGATAACCAGTAACCGGTCGCCATGTGCCCCTGCAGACAAGGTAAGAAGGCTTACATTGTACAAATTGTAACAGCATGGGCCAAGATGCCACCCATCTGAGGTGACGCGGGTATGGACAATGGTGTATGAACATTCAAATGATATACAGATGTTGCAGGAGGTAAGGGCCTGCAGGCAGGGTCTAGACGCCCCCCCTCTCTTGGAATGCTTGCACGCCCCCTCCACCTGATCTTTGCTTCCTCTCCCGCAGTTCCCCTCCACCCCCATGTTTCTACAGTGAGTGACCCCCTCCCCGCTGCCTGGTGGTGGGTGGTTTCTTGCTGCCCTCGCCCTCCCTTCAGGAAGAACCACCCTGCCGCCTCGAGGCCTCTTACTGACAGGTGTTATCTCGGTGACCTTTGTCCCAGGACACACCCTCACTGGCACCTGTTCACCTCCTGGCTGGGACGGGTCTCCACCCCTGAGGTATTTACCTGCCACACTCGTATCTGCCTCTGTGGAATGTTTTACTTCCTTACTTCTCCCAAAGTCTTACGACTTTATTTCTACCCCTGCTGCCTTTACATCTGCCTTCAGTGTCCAGCCTTCCCCTGACTTGTTTCTGTCCATCGTCCTTTCGGAGATGTGTCCTTCAGAGGAGGGCTCACTGCTCCAGGAGAATGGTAAACTGGTAACATCGTTCCTTTTATCGCTGCTTACCACTGCAGCCATGCTTCAGACAGCGCTGCTTCCCGGCGCAGCCATGCTTCAGACAGCGCTGCTTCCCGGCGCAGCCATGCTTCAGACAGCGCTGCCTCCCGGCGCAGCCATACTTCAGACAGCGCTGCCTCCCGGTGCAGCCGTGCTTCAGACAGCACGGCTGCCCTGGCACCCACATAATGAACTGTATCCCACGTGATACTGAGTGAGCAGGTGAGGCAGGCAAGACCAGCAGTTTAGCATTTGCGGTATCTTTTTGGGTGTTTTCTGCCTCTTATCCTTCCTTCTTTCTTGATTTCCTTCCTTCTTTCCATTCTTTGCTGTACCGTTTTTATCCATTTATGCTTCCATTCTTCTTTTGTTTTTTTACGTCCATCCTTTTTATCAGTCCTTTTTTTTCTCATTGCTTGTAGACTCCTACGTCCACCCCTCCTTTATTTTGACCATCCATCCTTCTGCGAGATATCCACACATCCCACCCTGCATGCATCATCTTTCATTCCTTCCATCATACTTTTATTTATCCATCTGCTCTGCATGCAACCATCCATCCACCCACCCTTTTCTGCACCCCTCCTCTTCATCCATCCTTCCCTGCACCCCTCATTTTCTTCAGTTCTTCTCTGCACTCTTTTCCGTCCATCCTTCGCTTCGTCCCTCCCTTATGTCCCTCCTATCATCCATCTAGCCTTTTCTGCCCCTCCCCTACTCTTTTCCATCCATCCTTCCCCACACTCCTCCTTTTGGCCCCTCCTCTCCTCCATCCACCTCTGCGCGCTGAAGCTGGGATTGAAGGGTTTCAGACCACTGTCTGCGGAGCCCCAAACCAGACTCGTTTCACCCCCCCTCTTTACAGTACTGATGTGTGTCACGGCACTGCCTGGCATCGAGGCATGGTGCTTACAGCATACATGTGCCAGGCATGCATGGTCGGGGGGTCATGCCAGCAGGAGAAGGACTGGTGCCGCCTAGCCCTAGACACAACTCGCAGAGGTGGGTTCCGGGGTTCCTGGGGGAGGGAGGGGGGTCTTTCAAACCGATTCTGGGGATTTTTTTTTTTTTTTTTTTGCAGAGTTTTATATAGCGCGAACTAGACCCGAACCGAATCAGGTATCAGAGCGCTTTACATAGCACCAGTTACGTTACATGAGGACAGACACACATTCATTTTAGGCACGGGGAGATTAAGTGATTTGCCCAGAATCACAGGAGTTTTTTTTTGGCGTCGTTACCGAGACTCGAACCCAGGTCCCCAGGTCCGAGGTCGAGCGCCCTAGCCGTTAGGCCAACTCCTCTCCCCAAGGGAGTTCTGGACGGTTTTAGCCGTCGCACTGATGGCTTGGTCTGTACTGTGACTGTCTGAGCTTGTGAGATTCTGAACTTGGGGTTCGAGATGCAGGAACGTCTGCTCCTAAGGCCTCTGCCCTCCCGAGAGGGTGAACAGCTCAGACAGGTAAGTGCCTGTGCCATCCTGTGGTAAAGGAATATCCTTCCACAACTCTAGGCTCCTACACTGTCCAAAGACGTGCCCCAGGGGTTGGTAACCCTGACGATGACTCACTTCACATTGGCCACTTACTGCCTACAGAAGGAATTCGGAGGTTTAGGTGTGGCAACACCTCCCTGTCCTTAGCACTTTGGTGCAACTTGTGAGTTCTTGCTCGGTGACTGACATAGGCAACCTACGCTATATTCTACCAACTGATCACTACTCTGAGGCCCACGGTATCAATCTCAATTAAAGCTGCATCTCGCGACTAGGTGACCTCAGGAGAGGGGGTAAAATCGTCACTTTTGCCCATTTACAAGAACTTTACAAAATGGCGCCCACTGAACTGTTTCACTATATACAGATTAAACACGCACTGGTGGCGGTCATTCCACGTGATACGACTCTCCCAGAGGCCTCCCCATTAGAGGACAGACGCCTGACGGAGTATATAGATAAACAAGCATTTGCAATGCAATAGGTCTCGCATTAGGATAGTTTGAGCTATTGGTATTGTAAATGACAATTTTTTTATTTATGTGTTGGTTTTGAAAATAGCGAAATTAATAGCTTTGTCATTTACAATGCCAATAGTTTTAACTTTCGCAAATGTGACACCTATAGCATTTGTAATGCAATATGTGTTGTATTTACGTGACTTAGATGTATTGATATTACAAATAGCAATGGCTTTTAATTTTTTTTATAATTAATACGTTAATAAAAGTTATTGTAATTTATAATGGCAATAGCTTAAACTTTTGTAAATAACTTTTGTGAAGGTTATGTTCAGTGTATTTTATTGTGACACAAATCCAAGAACAGAAGTGAAATATTAACATCTTTTGGTGACATTTGTAATATAGCTTGAAACATTGAGAGAACATATTTGAACCAGTTGTTGTTGAATGGTTGCACAGATTGATGCTGTGGTGGCACTTGAGTCTTGGTTACCTGGTAGCGCCTTAGTTTGCAGCCTGCAGCATTACTCAGGCCAGGAGTAAACGCCCCAGGTCCCAGGCCAGGAGTAAACGCCCCAGCTCGTCTGATGCAGCTTTGGCAGACTTGTCAGACCGCATGAAATTTATATGTAAATAATTAAGGGAGAGGTGCTTTGGTGGAGCCCCTTCACTCGTTTTTTGGTCCAGTCTACAATTACAATACATAAATACAGATTTCTAAGTATGCTTTCACCAAATTAGCTTGTTGTTTTCACAAGGTTTAAAACACCTCCGCCCTGTAAATGGTTTGAAATAAAGGAGATGAAAGAAGTTAATTTGTTCGTTGTGTTTTGCTCGGCCCATCACTAAATAGGTTTTCCATGCGCTCTGCTCCCTTAATTATCACACTGAATGAGCTGCTATTTTCATTATGTGGCTGAACCTGTAATCTGTGTATAGCAAAGGGGTGCTATGCTGTTGGAAACCTTGCTGAAGCTGATAAGCTGGAGGGTACTTTTCATGCCAATATTGGAGTCTGTAATAGGACGGAATGTATGAAGCTCTGTGGTTATACTGAATAAGCAGCTACCTATGTTATGCCATCTATTAATGTAATAACTGCACTTTCACAATTGCTTTATTAACCTTCCTGCTTTCTCAAATTTGCTTGAAAATGCCCAATTTTTCCCCTTTTAACTAGCTGGGGACCCTTGTGGTTGTTTAAAGATTTAAGATCAGCCTGTAACTCAGTCTTGAGCTGGGTGGGTGACCTACAAAGTGGCTGTGCCAGATGTCCCATTATGACCCCTTTTGCCTGTCTCCCCTTCAGACGCAGAGGGCATAAAACTTGGGGGTGCTCAACCCGGCCAAAAAACTGAGGGGTGACCCTAAGAGCACAGCTGCCATCCAATCAGGGGTGGGATGCTTTGGTGTGCTGGTCTGGTTTTCTGGGTGCATTGGCTCAAGTTTTCCCATGTAATTGATTGGGTGTCTTGGTAAGTTGCTTTTATGTGAATGTCTGACTTATGACTGCGCATTCCTTTCAGTGTGCACTTGCTTCAGTTTACTTTTTGAGTCACTGTCTAGTTTGCTGGATGTATTGCTTTCATTTTTCTTTCATTAAACTGTTTGACTTGCTTGGTGCTTTTATGTTGGTGCCTGCATGCTGAAGTGTACTCTTCTTCAGTTTAAATGTATGTGACTGGCCTGTTTACTAGCACCCTGCTTTCAAAGTGAAGGTTCACAGGTTCACACTTGCTTTAGTTTACTTTTGTATGGTTGACTGCATGCACTGTTTTGCTGGATGCATTGCTTTAAGTTACTACTTGATGCATTGCTTTCAGTTTGCTTTCAAGTAATTGCCTCTCATTTTCCTAATGCTTTGTGAAGGCTGTTTCCCAACTGCTGTGCAACTTCTTCTACTCTTAGAGCTGAGATTTTCATGAAAGTCTTCTAGTCTGAATTCAGCACCTGAGCGTAATAGGACGAAATGTACGAAGCTCTGTGGTTATACTGAATAAGCAGCTACCTATGTTATGCCATCTATTAATGTAATAACTGCACTTTCACAATTGCTTTATTAACCTTCCTGCTTTCTCATATTTGCTTGAAAATGCACGATTTTTCTTCTTTTTTTTCAAAATTTTCTTGGGGGGGGTAATTCCCCCAAACCCCCCTTTTGGGGTTCGGGCACGCTCGCTGCGCTCGCTCGCTACGGTGCTGTATGCAAATCACTTTGCGCCCCACCACTTTGAAATGTCACCCACCGCCCCTGCCTCTACCTCACAACTCTCTAACTCGTTTAAACATCACCACTTTTTTCAATTTCACTGATGTCTCTCAACTTCCTCTTTACACCCTTGCCACAATTCTCTTTGTACCCTTCACTCCTTTCTCTACCCTTTTCCCTTCCCCACTATCTTTACCCAACCCGTTTTTCTATCCATCTTCTCATTTTGATTCCTCTTTTTCTTGCATCTCTTTTTTTACCCCAAGTCCTCTCTGTGTACTCCAACCATTTGCTGCCTCTAATTCACTTTTTTTCTACATTTCCTTCCTCTCTGTACTCCTCTTTTTCTTTCTACGTTTCCTTCTCATAATCTCTATCACTCTACGGCACTAAAAAAACGAATATATTTCTCTACTTCTCATTCTTTACCTACATCTTCCTCTTTCTACCTCTCTTCATCTTTCCAGCTGTCTTCCCTACCTTTCTCTATTTGCTTTACTCTCTCTCTCTCTTACATATTTTTCTATGTCTGCCCTCTCTCGACCCTCTTCTCCACATCTCTAGCTATACTGTTCTCTTTATGTCTGTCTCTGTCCAGCTCATATATCCTGCCCCATTCTATTACTTTTACAGGTTCAAAGGTGTTTGTTTAGCCATTGAAGTACACACATATAAAAAGGAGAAGAGGGAGAAGGAGGGGAAAAACAAAATAGAAGAAAGTTAGATTTTAACAGATGTAATGTTGAAAATTGTAACAGAAGCACTTTGATTTTCAATATTGCAGCAATAACTTCCTATTAGGGTTCATCAGTCGGGTATAGCTTACAGTAATAACTTCTTTGGTAACGGGGATATATTTGTGATTACAAATATTCTGCAATTAAAGCCACAATTTCAAGTGAAGTCATGTGGTGATATTATCCACCTCATTCCTACCCCTATACATCCTGCAATAAAGCTCCACATTCTCAATCAGTAATGAGGCTAGAGCAGTCCAAGAGGTGAATCAATATAGGAGAATTGAGCTTCAGGATAAAATATTTAGGAAGAACACAATTGTGGAATTTTGTGCTATACGAATAAGATATACAAATACTTTCATATCTGGACCCCTGCTCGCGCTTCGGTCCAGTCACACCACGCAATGCAGCAAATCACGTTGCTGTGCTGCATTACATGAATGAGAGAGAGCAGAATAGTGCTGCCCTGCTCTCTCCCTGGGCCGGCATAGTTTTGGCTGCCATAAACCAATGCAGACACCCTTGATATGGACGTCTCTTTTGTGGTCAGCGAAGATTTTGGATAGGAAGGGGCACTTTCCTGTACAAAACATAGTTTTGAGGCCTTTTCCTCTTTGTATCTGTGCTGTGAAGTGCAGCACACATGCAAACAGGGAAAAAGGAGAAATTAAAATATTTTTTCTTGTTACATTTGCTTCAGGGAGAGGCAGAATTTTGCCACAAATCCCTATCTACGGCTCGTTGTACATAGGGATTTGCATCAAAGCCCATGGGTGGTTGCATGGGAACTGGCATGCCCCACCTATGGAACGCACTCATGATGCAAAGTAACTCAAAGCCGCACATTATACTGTGCTGGGTTACAATCCAGTGCAAATCGTGATTTTCTTTGGATCGTAAATACCAGAGCAACAATTTGTATGAGGTTTGCGTTAAAAAAACAAACCCGATGCAAAGTCTTTGTAAATCAGGGCCTTCGTTCCTTGATATGTCCCTCCTGCACATTGAATCAAACCCCTCATAAAACCATGTACAATATGAAAGTTTAGTTTGAAGTTTCACTGCTCATTGATGAATGTTATTTGTTTTGTTTGTTGTATTTCTGAGCATGCAAATACTCACAGTGTGTCCTTGGCACCAGTAGAATTTACCAGCCTTTTCAGACCTGACATGGAGTGTTGGTGGTAGATTAGTTGCCAAATCACACATTTGTGGTACTTTGGGAGAGATAAGGCGGCTGCTTTGCTCATGAAGAGCAAGGGACAGAAGATCTAATGTTTTGTGGTCAGAAAAGAGAAGTCACATCCACACGTGCGAATTTTGTGGGAACCAAGTCATAAATCTGTACATGAAGGAATAATCCCCCAGATGCATCAAGCATCCATTTTGCGAATCCTTATTAGCGAAAAATAAGGAATCGCTAATAAGGAATAGCAAAATGCTATGCAAGAAGAACTCGCTCAAAAAATAGCAATTTCTTAAAATTCCTTCATTGCGACTCGCAAATTGCGAGTCGCAATTAAGGAATACCTCCCCATTCATTCCTATGGGTCTAAAGGCCGATAGGAATGAATGGGAAGACATTCTCAATTTGCGATTAGCAATTAGCGAATCGCAAATTGAGAATGCGATTTCAAGGGTGCAGGGGTGTCCCAAGGACACCCTGTTGCACCCCTGAAATCAATCTGTGCACATATGTTGTGCACAACATGAAACTTTGAAAAACGCACAAAAGTGCATTTTTCAAAGTTTTAGCAAATTACCATGAGGTTCAACCTCATGGTAATTTGCGACCCCTAATTGCGAAATCGCTATTTTTTAAACTTTCATGCATTGCATTTAAGGAATCGCAAAATGCGATTCCTTAAATGCAATCGCAATTTGAGAATTCGCAAATATTTGCGAATTCTCAAATTGCGAGGGCCTTCACCCTTCATGCATCCCAAAAGCTGATTTTTCGATCGCAAACGGTCGATTTTTGCAATTCGCACCGTTTGCGATCGCAAAAAGATTTGATGCATGTGCCATTAGAGCATAGAGGGAAACATTTCAGGGAAAAAAAGATGTTCCCTAATGCAATTAAAGGAAATGCCCTCGTCAGATGCCTTCTTGGGGCCATTGAGCAGTGAGGGGCTACTGAGCCTCAGCGCTGTGGTCTGGGGGTCAGTTTTCTCTGATCTCCTTGGGTCTGTCCCACTACGGCTCTGCAAACTGGGTCAAGCACATTCCATTCAGCTCTTGACTATCGTTACAGCGAGGGCTAAGTGTCCCAAGCTTCTCAGGGAGGCAGTGTGCTCTAAACATAAATCAGGCAGGAATGCAATGACTGCTTGTCCAATCCAGCGCAGGCCTTTTTATAAAATTAAGTAATTTCTATAGTCTTGAAATACTACACACAGGTCCAGCTTTAGGGTGTTACTATCAGTGCCACAAGATCAGGCATTAAACTCAGTGTGTACCATTTGCCCTCCGACAGGAAAGGAGGTAAGAACAAACAGGTCAGATGTGACAAGAGGAACCTTCAGTGATCTTTGTGTGGACAGAAATGTTCAGGGAATAATAACAATGGCAAGGTAACTCAAGTGGTTAATGTAATAGCTGGAGAGAGGTCTGTGTTTTGGCTAATCTAGTTTTATGTAAATAGCTCAGTTGTTTTGTAACAGAGATCGATTTTGACTTACAGTTCATAAATTGCAATCCTTTTAGTATAGCACAGTGAACTATGATCCTATTTCAAAGAGCTGCATGCAAACTGAGAAACATAGGTTTATAACCTTAATGCTATTTCTAAATATTTTGTTAATAAATGGGTGCTAAAAATTATTCATTTCGGTAGTAATATATTCTTATTGGTTTAGGCATCCCCAACCACTGTGTTATGTTTTAAATCCTGTATTTGTGTTTCTCCAGACTAAGCACCCTAAACATGTAATACCTACCATTATGGGTGACTCTTACACCCTGTAGCCCTCAATTTCGTATATAACATTTACTATTCATGTACACAAGTGTGTTTTATTGTTTGTTTTATGTATGATTGTGACACACCCTGCATTGGGATGAGTATTGCTATAACTTGTTTTAAATAAATGTGAGAGAGGGGCTAAGAGCGGTGAGATGCACCATTGAAGAGGAAGGTATCTATGGAGAGTGGGGTAGGTCATTGAGAGGACACCACCAGTGTTAAAACCAGTCCTGAATATACACTACAAAATAGAGTTATGAATAATCATCGATGCAAGGCCACTCTACCTGGGTTTCAAGGTCCCTCTTGAGCCCCTCTACCTTCCTGTGGCTTAAGGTAAGGCATGTGTGAAAAGTGTCAGCTACAGGTGCGATGCTACCCCTCTCATGTTGAGTGTTGCTCTGCGTTCTACAGTCTCCGTCCCTGTGTTAACCGTCCCAATAATGCAAGTCCCTCTTGACCCTCACAGCCAGTATCCCAGCATACATCATTTCCCTCTGGGAGGAAGATGAGACATGCTGGCTACAGGTGCATCAGGCACTCCGATCCCCTACCCATGGGCAGCAGAAGCGGGGCTACTTCTCTCACCACAGGCTCCAGTGTCAATTATTGTCTGTGGTTCTTTGCAGTCCCTCTTCTGGGCACAGCATGAATTGGTGAGGTCAGAGGTCAGGGGTTCACCACTGGCTCATCTCAGGTGTCATCCATGCAGTTCCAACACTCCCCACACATTGCTAGATCAATGGTTTGGGCCGTGCAGGTCTCATCAGCCGATGCGCAAATGCGGCCCACTCCACTACACTTCCGACTTCTAGCAGCTCAGTCGGGTTCAACGCCCAACAGATCAGGTAACAGTGGCAATAGTCCACTCAGACTCACTTCAGGTCAGAGCAAAGGACTAGTGGTGTGCAGGATCACAGAGGCACTGTGCACTTGGGCATGCTTCAGAAAAGTGCCGCAGGCTAGTCGAAGTAGGAGTCACAGTAATGCAGTCTGGTTGGGCAAACTTCAGGACAGTGACATGAGACAGCCGTGTTCAGGGTCACAGTCTGCTCGGGCACTCTTCAGTAGAGTGCCACAGGTTAGCTGCTTTGGCGAGTTAGACAAAGTCCGAGAACCCCTTGTCTTAACACTCCCATGCCTGTGGTAAGGTAGTAATAAACATTGCTGTAATTAGGGTGCAGTGGGCCCACACTATCGTAGGCACTAGTGCCAATTCACCAGTGCACCTGTTGCTCTAATGATAGCTGTGCTCCAGATCCCATGTATCTTTCACTCATCTGTACTCCTGTGTCATTCCCTGAATATTTCCAGACCCTTCCCCTCTTCCTTGTCTTCTGTAGCACACCGTCTTTTACCTTTCACTCTCCCACACTCTAGTTGTTTATCTCTACTTCCCTTCACATCTCCTTTCTGAACTGATGGTTAAATTCCCCCATGGCTCCCCCTCTCCTCATTTTCTTGATTCCCTCTTGTCCCTTCACTCTGTTCCCGGTACCTATTAACTTTCCCCCACTCTTTCCTATTCCTCCCATAGTTCTACATCTTTCCTTGTATGTTTTCACTCTTCTCTCCTCTACCTGCCTGTGTGTGCTACTTTCTACCTTGCACCTTCTGCCACTATCACATCTATCTCTACACTTTCCTCTCACTCTTCTCTGATGTTTCCATGCTGCACTGCATCTAGCCCCTCACCTCTCTCTTTCTTATTTCTACATCACTCTAGCCCCATTTTATTCTCTTCATTCCCTTTGGTCTCCTCTACTCTCTACCATTCTTCTATGTACTTCCATATCCGGATACTCTACACCTGCTTCTCTCCTCCCGTTTGCCCCGGATCTCTAGGTTCACATTCCTTTCTTAGAATTTTCCAAGTATCTCTACATCCTTTCTTGTGTTTCTACACTCTCCCTTCATCGCTGTTCTTCTGTATCTCGCTACTTTTCGACCTTTCACTAAAGCTCCACTTTCCGCTGTGCCTCTTTGCTCTTCTTCCCCTCCTACCATTTTCCTTTATCCTTCTAGTCTGCCATTTCTCTCTGCTCCAATTTCTTCGGTTTTTCTCATATATCTCCCTAGTCTGTATGCCTCCTGGCGACCTCTTTGCCTCTACGCCCGCATCTGCAATACTCCGCAGGTGATAAGGAAAAGGAATCCCTCATTTAAGTGAGTCCGGGCCTCCATGCAAATGAGGACATGTCTCCTTGCCCTCCTGCTGGAACACCTTTAGCTTTAGCATAATCTGCTTATAGAAAGCGCCACATAAGTTGACTGCAACCCCTTCTGTAATATCAAGGAGTGCCAAAAGCTGATGCACAAAGCCTTAGCAACTCTGAGGCATTTTCCATAAGTTCTCCCCTGGTCTCCCATGACTTGTTGGAAGCAAATTGAAAAGTGGGAGCTTGTGTGATTCTCATTCCTCGCCTTCCATTTGTCATCCTCGTTATTTGAAGGGCATGCATTGAGGTCACACAAGAAAAGGCTTCCTCCCCTGTCTTACCTAAGGAAAAAGGGTTCTATTCCTTAACAGGACATGGCAAAAGAAGGGGTGCAAAGTTCACACTGCAGGTTAATTTCTCTCTATCAAAAAGATCTTACAAAGAAGCATTGTTACAGGAGGAAGATAAATCACAGTTTCAGGGCCAGACTGGCTGTAGTGGGCACCCGGCATTTCCCTAGTGGGTCGGAAAGATGGGGCAGGTTTTCCAGCGGTGGGGGCCAGTTTTGATACTGGAGGCCGGTTTTTCAGCAGTGCTGCAATATCGGCCCCCTGTAACAAAAGCAGCAGGAGAGCTAGAGCGGCGGCAGTGCTGCTTCTCACCAGCAACCCCCAACCCCCGGTTCGGACCAGCTCTATTCCCAGGGCTGGTTTGTGTTTCCAGTCCGGCCCTGCACAGATTCCAGAGTAGAGCTAGGTCAGAGAAAAGAGCACTCGAAAGAATGTTGCTTGTATTTCAGCCAACATGGGGTTTTCATTAGGGAAGAAGCCGAGTAGCTTCTGATAAGGTACCTCTCCACATATACATGGCTGCGCTCTACCTGCTCAAAATTAACACTATATTACATTTTGCAGATGAACTCTTTACTAGCCGGTCTCTCAGTTCATCCTTCCAAGTCTGCACACCATTGAGGGCCTAGGTAGCAGGAAGGCAGGCTGTGTGGTGCAGACCACACATAGTATTACATGTTAGGCTGTGGTTTAGAACCTCGCTAGCATGTACATAATATTTCTTGTT
The DNA here is from genome assembly GCF_964261635.1 of Lissotriton helveticus. NCBI lineage: Eukaryota > Metazoa > Chordata > Amphibia > Caudata > Salamandridae > Lissotriton > Lissotriton helveticus. Next base: position 734,257,100 of record NC_136070.1, read on the forward strand.
ACTAGATGTGAAGGACATTTTACATGCCATAAGTAGGGTTTTGAGTGTTCGGTTCAGAAACAAAATGTGGAAAAACAAGTAGTAGTATTTAATTTGCTTTTGAACAGGGCCCGAACAATGGAACTGGCAGCAAATGGTTGTGGGCAGCAAGTAGGCATATTCACTTACAGAATTGGAAGAAACATTACAAGGAAAGTTGGCAACGCTGAACACCTTTTTGAGGGATTCGACCATTGTAAAATGTGTTTTCACAGGCGAGTGGAAATTAGACGACCACTTATGTCCAGAGAATCGCAATATATGGGTCAGCAAGGCATACAACAACCATCCTGACTATACCACGGTTCATCAGTAGAAATATGTTTCGTGCTATCAAAGGAGGCTTTGTAATAAATGATAAAGTGATAAATCACACATAATTTGGAAAACATAGGCATCCATTGCCCCAGACATTCATAAAGTGTATCACTGCTACTTGAAGAGATTTAGGGTCAGATGTACTGTTGTTAATATGGAAATCGATGCAAAATAAATGAGGTCAGATAAAGTGCTCGCAAACTGCACACCAACTTTTTGAGCTCTATCTCTGATTTTGCAATGTAACCTATGTACTGATAGTTTGGATTCCAGTGAATGGGGATCGCAGAATGACCTGCCTAAAGAATAGTAATTAGGCAGGTTGCTGCTTACGTCTCCTGGTGATTGTCAGCAAACACTGTGATGGTGGCCTACAGGGAACCGCTGACCATCATTCCTGTGTTTGCATTCCCAAACAAACCTATTTTTTTTAAAGCACCCGTGTTCCTCAAAGGAACCAGTGCAGCTTTAAAAACAAAATCCCGTTTGGGAATCTTCTGGGGTTGCAGGCAATGGTTCCCTGGACAACTAACTACACCCCTGAAATCACCAAGCAACATTCATGCAGAGGAAGATGTTCTTTGGGCATGGGAGGCTCCTCCTCTAAGGAGGAGGAGCGCCGCCCCCTCTGCTCTTTGAGCAGGGGAATTCGAAAAAAAATTATAATAACGAACAGTGGGGCATATTATCAAGGAGGTTTATCTCCGCTTTTTTGGCTTTAAAAGCCAAGAAAGCGGAGATAAAATTATCTCCCTATTACCAAGCTGTCGCTAACACCAGTTAGCAACAGCTAATAGGAGATAGCGACCATCTTGGGCCCCGCTTTGCACGTCAGTGATATTTATCACTAATGACATGCAAAGTGGGCGTGCCAAGATGTTAGCGACTGGAAAAAAGTCGCTAACATCGCTATCTCCTATTACCAACTTTTGGAGATATTCGCGCTAAGCGCGAATATCTCCAAAAGCTAACACCTGCCCTGAGCAGTTCTTAGCCATGTTAACCAATGGGAGGTGGATAACATGGCTAAGAGCATTTGCTCGATAATGCATGAATATCGCTGACTTTTCAGCGATATTCATGCATTGCGGCCGTTTTTTATCGCATTTGCGATAAACCTTGCTAATAGCAAGGTTTATCTGCGATAAAAATCGCCGATGTGCGGCGATAATTTTTGTCTCTAAACAAGTTAGAGACAAAAATTATCTCTATTGGTTGGTAATATGGCCCATTATTATCAATTAAACTTTCCCTACTGAGGTAGGTTTACGTAGCGGGCGGGGCTGGGCTGTCATCACAGCTAGTAGGGGAAGTGCGGTTGGGGCACTTAAGTGCACATAACAATCTGGCTGGCCGTCTTGGGCCAGCAAAACAGTCATGCGCACTTTCCATGTTCTTCACCAGGCTGTATTGTACAGCCTGGGAGGAGAAAATGCACAGGCTCATGGTGCCCATCTGAGCGCCGAACCACAGAGCTCAGACCAATCACAACACTGCTGTCATGAAGTGTTGTCATGGTGACAGCAGCATTGTGATTGGCTTAAAAGAGCCTGTATGTGCTTCCTGCTTCCGGCAGGAAAAGAAAAGGATGGATGTGAGGTGAGGTGAGGTGGCGACCGGCCATCAGCCAGGTAAGTCATTTTATTGATTTTTCTACCCCCATCCCACACTCGGTCTCAGCCGCCACTGCCTTTGGGACATCTTTACATTTGTGAATCATTTATTACAAATCATTTACCATCTCCTTGGAGTTGTTGGTAAATGATCAATAATTTGCAGACGCAATTAGTGGGGGACACAACTTTTATGCACCTTATTCAATGGAATTCAGTATAGGTTGCTAGACCCAGTGTGCGAGTCAGAAAGGCTTTTTGAATACATAACTAGAAGCCATATTTCAGTCACATACCATGTGATTTTGTGAATCACTGGGTTTGGTATCGCAAAATGGCTATGTACATCTGGCCATAATTGCTACAGAACAAGGATGAGATTCTTCCTGTGCCACATAAAAATATCTTTGTCCCAGAAGGTGACAGATTATCTCCATCAGCTAGTAGTATTGATGAACCTGGATAGATTCATTACTGATGAGTGATTCATGATGGAGTCCATCCAATAAACTATGTCTCGGTTTGTGAAAGCCTTGCCTGGAATCACTGGAATTTACAGAGGCTTACTGTTACATCCTCATCCAACCTCTTGATTATTTCCCTAGGTTCATGGTTGCGAAGCAATATCTCTTGTTTGTTGTGCCACCATTTCGTCTACAAACATCACCAAGAGTATTCACAAAACTCCTGGCTCAAGTTCTGGTATCTCTATTTAGACAGAATATATGTTTCAGCATACATTATTTTTGCCATGCACAGAGCTGGTTCAAAGCATGGGCGAAGCTGTCTCTGGCCCAGGGCCTCACTTTCAAAGGAGACCCTCGTTAATCGATCAGGACGGTCATCCTGTAATAACAATTTTAACAAGCATTGGCATAGCCAATAGGTCTCGCCTTTGGGACCTTATAAGTGTTTAGCCATGCAACAGTTGATGTTATTGCACCAAGGATATTGTGCTGCATGACTAAATACTTATAAGGTCCCAAAAGCGAGACCTATTAGCTATGCCAATGCTTGTTTTTATTGCATTGTTGAATGTATTTCTATGATAGAGCCTTCTGAAGGAGGCCGAAGTACATTTTGGGAGCTGCTGTACTGTATGCATATCTTAAAAAGTGGTGGGGAAAGCTGGATGATTGCACCAAATAAAGTCACACTCCAGCTATGGACTCCTTTTTGTGAAACACATGGACACACACCACCGACACACAAACACAGTCGCAGCCACCGATGGTCAGGCACGTTGGTTCTTAACCTGCGGTACGGGGACCCCTGGGGTCCATGAAGCCTACTCATGGAGTCTGCAACTGCTTACTAAATTAAATATTTACAGATTAATAAATTGTATATTAATACAGATGCAAAACTGAATCTTATGAAACGGTATGTAAATGTGAAGGAATTTGAAATTGGAGGCTAAAAATGTAATTAGTGTCCTCAGATTGAGCTGCTGCAGCAGGGCAAGTACATCAAACAGAATATTGGATGGACGACGAGTGGCCTTAGTTAAATTTAGAAAAGGTTCAACCTTCACATTTAAATTCGTTTTATGTTTATTTGTGACTTAAAGTCATATTTCAATATTTGTGTGTTACATAAATGTTTCTGTATATTTTTGTACTGTTTTGCATTTAAAATCATCTAAAACGCTTAGGCCGCGATACAAAGCCTCCAGTAAAAACTTGTGGGGGTACCCTTCTTCCTATATCAATATCACTATCTTCCTATATAGATTCAGTGGAGGTCCCCGGGATGCAGCGATTATTAAGTGGTGGTCCACATAAATCAAAAGGTTAAGGACCACTACTTCGAACGCACACAAGCAGGAAACCACAAACAAATCTGGCACGATCAATGCTTAGGCAGCCATGCCAATCTTGGCCGCCAGTAAACAAGCTTTCCTGAGCTCATTGATCAGGTATCACTTTCTCAGCCTTCCTTTAACTCATCCTGAAAAACTGCGGTGGACGTGCCCAGACACCTCCCCGCAGGAGAGCATGTGAGAGAACCAGTGAAAGTGAAGCTGGAGCAAGGGAATCTGCTGGCTGCTCACAGACAGCTTCTTGCAAGGGCTCCGGCGCGCCACAAGCACACATTCAGCAAACCACAGGCAACAAGCACATTTCAGTGGTCAAGAAGTGAGGCTGGCCCTTCCAGCCCGGGCACCAGCAAACACCGCACTGCACTCTGAGCACAAGACACATACCATCCCGAGCATCAGTGCCACAGAGGGCTGGACCCAACCAGTCGAGAGTAAAGCACCTCTCTCTGAACTTAAGATATTCAACCTGCAGATGCCAGGGCGAGAATAACATCCTTCACTTGCCTCACCTGTAAAGTAAGAGCTAGTCTGGCCCAGGAACGTCAATATACTGGAGCAAGCGACGCATACAGCTTCTGTTATGTACTATGCCAGGGCACCCCCACGTCATCCTGCTCCCTGCACAGAGTAGGGCTGCCAATCTGGGCAGCCTCTGGGGATACCGGGCATCCCACCACTGAATTTGTGCACGCAAAATCCACCTTCAACCCTCCTCTGTGTAAGAACGGACAACGCTAGCCTGCGCACCTGCCCCCTATGAGAGCAGTACATGTCCGCTACTTATGTCACCCACAATTCTGCCAGTCAACTCCCGGCAGCCTTGATTGCATGGATAATCTATTCTTTATTATAACCCTCACCCCACCTGTAGCCAATGGGACTGGGAGCGAGTTAAAGCGGCTGCCTGGTAGCATCATAGGAGAGGCTGTATGGGTTCTGGCTGATACCTGGTCACCGGTAGATGAACAAAACCGTTCTCCCTCTGGAACTAGTAGCTGCAAATAGGGTAGGTGGAGGCAGCTGGGTTAGGAGGATAGTAGACACGGCGTAAGCGGAACATTGAAAGGGGAAGAGAATAAGAGACATTCTTCCTTGCTGAGGTATAATAACAGCCATTGCCATTCTTTTGATGTACGTGACCCGGGGAAAATAAAACGCTTTATTTAAAGCTTGTGGTTTTGGCATGTTGCTGTTAATGGCCACAACATGGCAGCACATCCCTAGTTCTGGATGGGGAAAGCCACACACAGTGTTTCCCTTTCGTGAGCGAGCCGGAGCACCATCTGTTTGAAAGTTAATTGCAAACAGACGGTTTCAAGCTAGCTCTCGCAAGGGAATCGCCAAACGTGCACACGTTGCCTTTGAAAGCAATGCAATGCAAGCACATTTTTGGCCTTAAAACTGAATTGATTTCAAGAAGTCTCCTCCTATGCAGCGCAAACGCTGCATAGGCGAGACCTAAAAAGCAGTCAGCCATGGGCAAAGCTCTGCTTCTGCCGGGAAGGAGGTATGAGCAAAGTTGCTTACAACTGGAGAGGTGTCCTTCCTCCCTAAGTACATAATGACAGGCAGCTGCATAACATTTTAGTGGCACGGAAGATCCCAAGTCCTAGGTTACTTTTTCTGCCTAGAAATTCAACTATTCATTTTGAAATATCTTTCTTTACTCATCAAGACTATCAAATAAAATGGGTTATGGTTGGTGACAATGATCTGCCAACAATGAGTGTTCTGTCAGAAAAAATATTCACTTGAGATCACATCACATAAACAAAACTGTAACTAACTGAAAACATTGTTCAACTACTTGGCCAAGAAGGCAGTTATTGCAGGAGCATGGAAAATGATGTACTCTTCCTTAATCCAGAGATGATTTTGGGGGAACATAAAGTGGCAATTGTCTCTTCATATGGCATCAATGTGAATGCTAAGTTCACATATGTACCTGGAGGTGACTGGCTCTACAATGCCAGATATACATGCTCATTCACTTGTCCACCGCATTACAAACAGTGAGTCACTGATCAGTACCACACTGCTTTCTATCACCTATCCCTGTAAGAAACACAGATGTTACCAAACACCTAACCCAAGCATGCCCTAAATGCCTAATTCCTATTTTATGACATTGTACAAAACAAATATCCTTGGAAGCAGAACGCTGCCCTAAATGCCTAATGCCTAATGACATTTTCATCCTATGTAGCAAAACAAATATCCTTGGAGGCAGAACGTTGTTCTCCAGGAACGCATAGAAACAAGATTGCCTTGTTTCCCGTGGTGCCCCTGCGGAATGGATACCAGCTTAGGTATCAAAGCAGGAGCACATTCCGCAAGTAGGAATTTACCCATAGGAGCATCAGCAGGTTGAAGTATGGGAAGTGCTCCCATTATAAGGGCCACGGTCCTCTGAGCCATTCAAGCATTTCAAGCCGTCCACTTCCCTACCTAATTATTAATAAAAACTAAGGTTTGATCAGAATGGGTGTAAACTTTAAATAAATGAATGTATGTGCTGAAAGTAGTAATTCTTAAAATGTCTCTACATACCATTTTGGAGTCACTCTACCCCCCAGGTGAATGTGATGGCTCCTTCTATGCTACTCTAACAAAATTTCAACAAAAATGTCCCAGGTGTCTGATCCTTCAGCAGGCTACGTTCTCTTTCTTCGCAGATAAAGCTCAATATACACCTGTAATAAAAAGGATTTATAACCAGAATTTTTTTTTGTAAAAAGGACTCCTATGTGGCTACACAAGGGCACTTTTATTTAACCATTAAAAGACAGCCATACTATAGTGCTTTTGTGTCTACTATTTAGCCATCTGGCCCTTAGTTCATTTAACAATGGTGTGGGACATCACATATGTTCCAGTGTTAGCCTCATATTAGAAAAGTTCAAGTCGAACATACAGAATCAAGAGAAGATTATTCAAACCTCTGCAACTTAGAACATCTGCCACTTCAGTACACCGTGAGAAAGATAAAGTAAAGGGGAGTTGTTCACAATTGTTTTAGCTCTATTCGTACAAATGGAATTCTTAAAGTGTTGATTTAACAGACAAACATAAATCAACAAAAAATTATGTTTTTCGAAATTCCACATACTAGTGAAAATAACCCATTGTACGGACTTCTGAAAAGGACTGCCCATCTGTACAGCCCCCTGCAGGGGAATGTCACTCATAACCCAAGAAACTCATCACCCAACAAACAGAGGGGATGGTACATAGGAGCCAAAACAAGCGAAGGGCAAAAAATGTACTTAGACTAGGATGACACGCAGAGTTCAACAAACCCGTCCCATTCCTCTACTATAACAGGACGTCTTCTCAGCCCAGGAGGACCCCGGAGATCTTTCTCAGCAAAACAAAACCAGCACAAGCGCGCGCCTCACGCGGCAGCAGGGCGAGGGGGCCTGCGCGATTCCCTTGCGGGAGCGCCCAGCAAGGCGCGATGTGTGCGACCATTTGGCGCCATCATATGGCGCCGCGCGCTCCCGCAAGGAAATCGCCAGACATGCACGCATTGCCGTTGCAAGCAATGCAACGTGTGCATGTTTTTGCCCCCAAAGCTGTGTTGTAATTGTAATTGTAATTGTAATGGGATTTCTAAAGCGCATGGCTGCCCGTGAGCATCCCAGCGCTAACAGAAGATCTAGATAGATCAGGCGAGAGCGGGAAAGATGGTTACGGGAACAGCCAAGTCTTTAGAAGCTTTCGAAAAGGCAGAAGATTGTGTTGGTGATGGCTAAAGGTCTCCCTCCTATGCAGCGCATGCGTGATGTGGTTCTGAAAAATATGGATCCGTAATAGTACCGGACTCGAGAATAAAAACTTCGTCGAAATAGGACGAATTTGGTATCAAAAGACCGAGAATGACGAGTACATCAAGTACATGTATTTTCGGCATATTCGAGTGACGATTTCACCTCGAAATCGCCATTTTGCCTTCTAAACCCTTAGCTGCATGTTGCCCTCTACATAGGCCTTAATCCAGTCGAATTTGATTCCACAAGGACACATACTCCTAAATCGACTTCTTCCTGACCCCAGTACAAGTTAGAACCATTGCCCCAGGCCGAGCTCGTTAGGTCAGTTCCCTCCCAGTGGCCGAGCAAGATAGTATCTAGGCCCAACCGGCCATAAAGCCATTTCAGCACACACACCTGCCATATCTCGCTCACATCTTTCTCCACTCCTTTTCCTCACTTATTTTATGGTGGGGAGGTGACCATTTTTATTAGGGGTCCATCGATATCTGATGAAATGTTGGGCCTTGCCGGATGATTTGTTATGGGCAGCACGACGTGAAATATGTACATGTCATCATGACTCTGCTTTCTTTGGTAATCAGTAACCATAAATGAAATACCACGCACCCAAGGAATGTTTTGCCCAAGGGTGAATATTGTGTATAAGAAGAGAAGCCTAACTTTGTGAAAGGGTGCAGTCTCCTGAATATACTGGTATTGTACTTCTAGGACCCTGTCACCTTGGTTGCAGCCAATAAACGAATCTTTGACTTCACCTGGAAGACTCTGAAGTTTCTGTAGGTCTGACTCAGGAGAACCCGAGGTCTCTGGTGTGTTGATCCCCTGGCACCGCTGGGCTACCGGTTCTGTACCGGTTCTTAAAAACCCAGTACCTCATTTGGCGCCCAGCGTTGGGGCGATTCCAGTGGTACCAATCAGCCTGAAGATCGTGAGGAGCTTCGTGTGAAAATTCCGGAGGAGGGCCCACCACCTCATCGACCCCTGCATGTCGACGTGGTCCGAAGGTCTTTACTACGAGGTTCCCCGCTTCTCGACGGCTACAAGGACTGCTGCCCTGGCTATCGCCCTGATGTTGGACCCTTGACATTTTCGGGAGAGCGAAACGCTGAGACGAGTCTTCTGGTGAAGCCATCGATATTTTTCAGTTAAGTATAAGTGGAGCGTCTCCTAGTCCTTAGTTGGACTTACTTTGTGGTATCTTAGAGATACATAAAGGTTTTTATTGGTTCTTGCAAGCACCATAACCGAAGGACTCGTGTATTCACGAGCAATATCGTAAATCGATAACTCCTTTGAAGTTTTGGAACTAGACTAGAGAGAAAGGATGCCTAGTCTTAGACTCGGGAATCTGTTTTGTCTTGGTAGTAATAATAAGGACTCCCGATTGGAGGACTCATGTCCGGTTCCTCCAGTTGGAACTCCGACTTACGAGCTGTACGTTAAACATGGGGTAGGCCCCATCGTTTACAACGAGGTATGGATTAAATACACTAGGAAAGATGGTGTTTTAAAATGGCCCCAATATGGTAGCTTTGATTCTGAAATTTTAGACAACCTTGAAGTTAAGCTCTTCAAAAAGAAAGCCCGGCCGGCGATGTTTGACTCTTTCCGCATATGGCGCAAAGAAGCCAAACAAAAAGAAATTAAATTAGCTAAGAAAAATAAGAGAGAAGGGGGACTTTCAGTAATGCAAGCTGCCGTGCAGTTTAAAGATAATGAGGAAGAGCAGATAAATGAACAATTGCACAGGCAACGTAAAATGGCAATAGATAAGTGCTATCCAGTTTTGCCGTCTCTTCAGCAAGGGACAGCAAAAGAGCGTGAAAAAGACCAATTAATGTCGCAATTGTTAACTTCGCCACCGCCCTATGCGCAGAATGCTACAGCACCCCCGCAACCTTTAGTTGCACAAGCTGCGCCTCTGGCTCTTCCACAGCACCCACCAGCTGTTCTTCAGCTGGCTCCTACTTCTTCGGTGCAGCCTCCTCCAGGCCCACCGACCACTTCTGCTTCATCTATGTCTTCTACGATTTTGCCTACTGTACTTTCTACAACTCCTAATGCCCCTTCTATGATTTTGCCTAGTACCACATCTATTATTCCTCATACCTCTTCTGCCATCTCTGCACCCGCCTCATCTCACCCCGTTCTTTCATCTGTTTGTTCTTCCGTTTCACCTTCCCTTCGGCAGAAAATGGCCAGCACTGTTACTAATCTTCTTTTACCGCTTTTCGGGTCGCCTGCTACGACCCCTAACATAGGAAGAAGACAGTTGCGAAGTCAACTGCCCGATTATCAAGAGAGAGATTCCCTGAATAGTTTAGCTCGGAAATGGGTCATGGACACTGCAAAATATGATTTACAGTCTGTCATGGAAGTTTTTCCTCAATGGGAAACAGCGACACAGAGATATGTGTTCGAACAGATGTGTGTTTTTCTTTGCGAGGATTTAGAAGACAATGATCAGGATTGCCTCCCACAAGAGATGTGTCGTATAAGGTTTAAGTTTAGTCTGGGTATGATTGTAGGTCCCGATGTGGAAGACGCAGTTGAAATGCTATTATCATATCGAAGTAAGGGAAGTAGTTCTGGGTCACCATCGGAATCCAGTGCATCTAGTAGGAAAAAGGCACGACAATACCCTATGAGAGAAGCTCCCCCACAATGGAGAGAGGGTGACGCGACAGCTGTCCCACCTGTCCTGCCCCACTTTCACCGCGTATGGGTACATGTTCCATGGAAGCGAGCTGAAGTTTTAGCACTCAAACAAACACTACCAGATCCGCGTAAAAATCCTGCAGGGTACTATAAAGAATTGTCGCAAACTGCTGGATCATGTATAATGAATTTGGCCGATATCGATATGTTATTCGGGAACGTTGTTCCACAGCCTTTATGGGGAAAAATTCGTCATGTAGATCATGACCAGGAGTTAGGTGACACGTGGGCTAATATTACTGCTGCAGATGCACGACAAGTTGGTGGTGCCAAGCCTGAGCCTCTGATAGCGGAACTACCTGGTAGAATAGTAGATTACATGAAAACGATAATGCCTGCAATACGCGTAAATTGGGATAAGTTATCTGCATGCAAGCAAAAGAAAGAAGAAACTGTTTCAGATTTCTTCACCAGATTTGAAGAAACATTCATTGACCACAGCGGCCAAGATATGACCACAGAAGGTGGCCAGAGATTGTTTGTCGATAAATTTGTGCACAATCTACTTCCAGACTTGTGTAGGAAATTAAAAGATTCAGAAAGTTCTTGGGCAGTCTCATCTTCAGCCCAGATATTAGCTACCGCACAGTACTATGAGAATAGAGACAAGGATGAGAAAGATAAAGTAGAGAAGAAAACTAGAGAACTGAAAACGAAGGTTTTGCTACAGCAAGCCTATCCTCCACGTGGTGGTGGTAATAGAAATAATAATGGTCAGAATCACTACCGGAACACTTTTCAGCAGCCTCAGAGAAACTTGCAGAGATTCGATTACAATCAAAACCGCGTAGGTCCCAACCAGTGTTTATACTGCAAACAAGAGGGTCATTACAAATATGACTGTCCTGCTCTGCCGCAACGTACAAATGAATTTTCTGGCGTAAGAGGTCGTGGTAGTCAGCAAGCGCCTAGAGGTAGAGGGCGTGGAAACACCCCTCAGGACGCACGTCCCCTTCCACCACAAAACTCTATGAACAGGTTTGACCAGCAAAATAACGTATCTGACAGGACAGCTCAATACTACGTCGATGAGTATTACACAGAAAATGAGCAGTGGGAGAATAATGATTGCTAGGACAGCCTTAGACAAGGAGAGGGAGTTGTTTCAGTTCCAGTAGATCAGAGTGGACCTTACGTTGAGGTGATTACATCGGGTGTGTCAGAGCCTTTTCTGTTGGATACTGGTGCTACAAAGAGTTCTATTATGCACTCCAAACTCCCTGGCGCACCTTTGTCTGGCGAAATTAACGTTTCCGTAGGTTTTTCTGGCGCCCCGGTTAGAAATCCGGTTTCTGACCCTTTATCTCTTTCTGTTGGTCCTTGTGAATTCGAAGCACCCCTTATTTTGACAACAGGTTGTGGTGAAAATTTGCTAGGATTAGATTTGCTAAAAAGATTGTATGCAACTTTGTACTGTTCTCCCTCAGGAGTACAACTGACTTTAGGCAAGAAAGTGGTTTCTCCCATGTATTTGTCGAGAAATACGCTTCCAGCAGAATTGGCACTCCTTCCGGATATTCTTTGGGCAACTGGTCCGAATGATGTAGGTCTTTTAGAAATTCCACCATATGTTGTAACATTGAAGTCGAATGTCAAAATGCCACGAATTCCCCAATACAGAATATCCAATGAGGGCGAAAAAGCTTTGCTAGCGATTGTTTACGAGTTAATTGAGAAAGACGTAATTGAAGAAACACGAGGCAATGTTTGCAATAGTCCTGTTCTGCCTGTTTTAAAACGAACTGACCCTTCCCAGCCACCTGTGTATAGATTTGTGATTGATCTTAGGGAAGTAAATAAGATAGTGGTGCCACAATTCCCAGTTGTCCCCGACATTACAACATTATTGACTATGATTCCAGCCTCTGCATCCTGGTTTTCGGTGATTGACCTGAAGAATGCTTTCTTCAGTATCCCGATTGCTGAGGAAAGCAGGGATATTTTTTCCTTTAGCTTAGGTGGTCGCAGTTTCCGCTTTAAACGCGCTCCTCAAGGCTACTGTGAAAGCCCCTCAATATACAGTCAAGCTCTGAAAAGTCAGCTCGACGCAATGGTTTTGCCCAAAGGTTCCACTCTCGTACAGTACGTGGACGATTTGCTCATAGCCGCGGATACTGAGAAAATATGTAAAATGGCCACGTTGACATTACTGCGTCATCTATGTGATCTGCATCACAAGGTGTCACTTACCAAGCTCCAATATTGCCGACAAGAAGTGACCTACTTAGGTCATCTCTTATCGAAGGAGGGAAGGAAACTGACCCCAGAAAGAATTCAGGCAATAGCGAAATTAAATGTGCCAAGAACGCAGAGAGAAGTACGCGCTTTCTTGGGCATTACATCGTACTGTAGACAGTGGATTCCAAATTTTTCGTTATTAGCCAAACCCATATTGGCACTAACGTGTACAAATACACCCAATCCCATTCCTTGGTCTGATGAGTGTCAGAAAAGTTTTCTCGAATTACGCACAGCATTATGTTCGGCCCCTGTGTTAGGTAACCCCAACTACAGTAAACCTTTCACATTATACGTCCACGAGAAGGAGGGCTGTGCATTGTCTGTGCTGACTCAGTTATACGGAGATAGACAACGGCCATGCGCCTATTTTTCGTCAACTTTGGATCCGGTAGCACGAGCATTGCCAAGTTGTCTAAGGGCCACAGCAGCAGCAGCTGTTTCTATTCGACAGTCTGCAGGTCTAGTAATGAATAATACACTAATCGTGATGGTCCCGCATGCAGTAGACACATTGTTAAATAGGACCAAGACACAGCACTTAACTAGCGCTCGACTGTCCAGTTATGAATTGACGCTACTAGCAAGCCATGTGCACATCAAAAGGTGCAGTACCCTGAACATAGCCACCTTGTTACCAATTCCTGAGGAATCGGATGCTTCAGAACAGCACGATTGTTTCCTCAGAACGGAGGAAGAGACGAAAGGGAGAGTTGACCTATTAGATACTCCTCTCGCCGAATGTGATGGTACATTATGGGTGGATGGTTCATGCTTTAAGCTCCCAAATGGTAACGTGACTACAGCATATGCTGTCACAACTTTGCACACAATCGTTGAAACTGCGCGAATACCACACGGTTCAGCTCAAGCCGCTGAACTCATGGCGTTAACGAGAGCATGTGTGTTATCGAAAAGAATGAAAGTGACTGTCTATACCAACAGTCAGTATGCTTTTGGAGTGGCTCACAGTTTTGGACGATTGTGGAGAGAACGTGGGTTCCTGACTTCGCATGGAGCTAAGATTCAGCATGGTCAGTTGGTGAATGAGCTTCTTGAATCACTGACGTTGCCCCTGAAAGTAGCGATCGTAAAATGTAGTGCACACAAGAAAGTGATTGATGATGTTGGTCGTGGAAATGCATTTGCTGATGAAACTGCTAAGGATACGGCGAAAAATATGATGAGCCGAATGTATGTTGCGAGCCCAGAAAAATGGACTGGTGATGTTGGAATATGTGAAGACACAATAGAAAGTGTGAAGTCCATCCAAGCTGAGACCACGGAGAAAGAGTTAAGCATGTGGAGAGAAAGTACCGGGAGAATGGATGCAAATGGTTGTTGGATTGAATCGACAGAGCAACAGAGATGGTTGTTACCCGATGCATATGTGCCTGCAGTGGTTACAATGGCTCATGGGATGGCCCATATCAGCGCGAAAGGGATTTGCGACTTGTTGGCCCCAGTGTGGAAGAATTCAGGGATTCCCAAGTGTGCAGAGAACGTGGTCAAGAATTGCATGGTATGTCTGAAGCACAATCCTGGTAGGGGAACCCCAACTCCAGCTGGTCATTTTGCACCTCCTACGTATCCGTTCGAGGTTTTGCAGCTAGATTTCATACACATGGAGAGGTGCAACAACTTAAAATATGTGCTCGTGGTTGTTTGCGCCTTCTCAAGGTGGGTAGAAGCCTATCCCCTAAGGGACAATACTGCCTTGTCCACAGCGAAAGCCCTTGTGAAAGAGTTCTTCCCCAGATTCGGAATGCCTAGAATGGTCTGGTCGGACAACGGAAGTGAATTTGTGGGTTGTGTGATGAAACGAGTGTGTGAAGGGCTAGGCATTAGTCAGAAGTTCCACGCTGCAAATCACCCCCAATCAGCTGGATTAGTGGAATGTTACAATGGCACGCTTAAACTTAAATTGGCCAAAATCCAAGCGAGCACAGGTCTTAAATGGCCTGACGCTCTACCCTTAGCACTCCTATCCACCAGAATGACTGTGCATTCGCGAATGAAACTCAGCCCCTATGAAATAATCTTTGGTCGGCCAGCCAACATATGGGGAGTGCCTAGGCCCACGAAGTTTAGCGAGCTGCAACACCCCATTTCGCTCGACTATCTGTATGAATTGACGGCTAAATTGCGTGTTTTATATCAACAGGTCCACAACACCTTGCCTCCGATCTCTGAGACACCAGGTCACTCCATTGACCCTGGCTCCTGGGTGTTGGTCAAGAATTTCCAGAGGACAAGAAACGACCAGCCCAGATGGACCGGACCTCACCTCGTCCTCCTGTCTACAAGGTCGACCGTTAAAGTGGAGGGGAAGGCCAATTGGGTCCACGGGATCCATTGTAAGAAGATACCCTTCCCTCTGCCACATGACCAATGGGTCCGGACAGGAGGCACTGACTCAGAGCGCACAACTAATGAACGTGTAAAGGAAGCTAAACGTGATTGTGACAGTGAGAACATTTTTCAAGAAACTACGCCGCCATCAGAACAATTGAACTCTGTGGAACCTGAGCTACTATTTCCGGACCAGACAATAACCGGGAAAAGACGCTATAATTTGCGACCAAGAAAAACAGACTAAAAGTAAAAGTGATTTATTTTATGATCCGAGAGAAAAACCTGTGGACTAATGAAAAATAAGTTTTTTTCCCAAAATGCTATTTTTGAAAGTACAGATTCTCCCATCTAGGTAACTTGCTTATTTTTGTTTTTTCGAACCGCCATCCGGGTTCCGCTGCTAGGGTCGCGGTTGATTAAAGACTTTTGGGTGCAGCTGACAACAATAGGTTGCTGGTTCCAGTTGGTCGAAGGGAGCCACCCTAGACTGACGGAAGCATCCTTTAGCAGAAACAACCTACCGCCGCGGGCAGCACCTTAGAGAGGATGGAGTTTCCTGATGTGGAGAGAACTGCCAAACAAATGAACTTTAAGCAGAGACTTTTGAAAGCAATGAGAAAGAACATTTTTATAATAATGTGTATTTTTATGCTATTTAGCGTAATGGTCTTTTTAATAAGCTATGTTCTATTCTCTTTTCATGTGACATTCACGCCTACTACATCACCCATACCTCCCCCTACTGTTTCCTCTCATTCTTTCCACCCTTCGCCTAACCACGAATCTAATAGGAGATTAGAGTTCATTAATAACTCCTTCGTTCAGCTATTACACCAACACCAACTTGTAATGAACACAACCAACTGTTGGGTGTGTGGTCTCATGCCCCACACCACGGATAGAGGTATCCCCTATTTGGTCCTGCCATTTAGTCGCAATGGGTCAGTATGGGCATATAGGACAATGTTCATATATGCACGAGAAATCCAACCCCTACGTTCTGTAAAAGACAACCTCAAAACTAGCGCCCTAGTCAAGGGTATAGTTGACATGATCAAGGCAGTAACTTCTTACGAAGATACCCCGGATGATGAGATACTTGCATATGTAGGCTGGAATGTGACCGGATATGGCACTACATTAAGTGAGAAACAGCAAGCCAAGAGATCGTCCCCTATCTGGATCGTACCCCATCAAGGTCACCTGTGTCTGCAAGGTATTGGTAGGAATCCCAGAGCTCAGCTAGGGAAGAGTGTCTGTACAGAAACGTACGTTTTTGTATCTCAGACTTCCCCTGCCTTTTTAGCCGCAAAGGGTACTTATTTCATCTGCCACGATAGAGCCTATACATGGTTGCCCCCTGACTTCGCGGGCTCATGTTTTGTTTCATTCCTGTTACCTCCCACCTACACAGCAGCGGCGGATTACCATCGGACAAGGGTAGTTAGAGGTGTTTTGAGTAAAGAAGACACTGCGGGTCAAGAATTTGGTGACTTTGCAATGGGTGTTCTGCCGTTCTGGGGAGCCATGGTTAACAGCAGAAACATAAGGCAATTGACAAGGGTAGTTGAATCCACCGTGATTGAAACTGCTGGTGCCCTTAGTAACCTGACTGCTGAGCTCCAGTCGGATCGACTGATGACCCTTCAGAACCGGGTCGCTTTGGATGTAATACTTGCGGACCGGGGTGGGGTATGCAAATTGATCCAGTCCAGTTGTTGCATTTTCATTCCAGATAATGCTCCAACAGTGTACGGGGCCATCTCCAGACTACATAAGATTTCCGAATCTATTCATGTGGATAAAGGAGATTGGTCATTAATGGGATGGTTCTGGGGACTGATATCTGCCTGGGGATGGAAGATTCTGATGGTCATTGGGATGGTCTTAGCCATTCTTTTCCTGTTCTGTCTATGTATACAGTGTGCTCCTGCAATATGTGGCCTCTGTGCTACATCATGTGTAAGGAAGTCTGTGTCAAGACATGAACTCAGCACTAGAATGATGTTGCAGCAACATCTCAATGACTTTAGGAATATAGATCTGGACTCAGATTAACATGAGGATAGATTAATTGCCTATGTAAGGGCAAAAGGAGGGTCTGTGGTTCTGAAAAATATGGATCCGTAATAGTACCGGACTCGAGAATAAAAACTTCGTCGAAATAGGACGAATTTGGTATCAAAAGACCGAGAATGACGAGTACATCAAGTACATGTATTTTCGGCATATTCGAGTGACGATTTCACCTCGAAATCGCCATTTTGCCTTCTAAACCCTTAGCTGCATGTTGCCCTCTACATAGGCCTTAATCCAGTCGAATTTGATTCCACAAGGACACATACTCCTAAATCGACTTCTTCCTGACCCCAGTACAAGTTAGAACCATTGCCCCAGGCCGAGCTCGTTAGGTCAGTTCCCTCCCAGTGGCCGAGCAAGATAGTATCTAGGCCCAACCGGCCATAAAGCCATTTCAGCACACACACCTGCCATATCTCGCTCACATCTTTCTCCACTCCTTTTCCTCACTTATTTTATGGTGGGGAGGTGACCATTTTTATTAGGGGTCCATCGATATCTGATGAAATGTTGGGCCTTGCCGGATGATTTGTTATGGGCAGCACGACGTGAAATATGTACATGTCATCATGACTCTGCTTTCTTTGGTAATCAGTAACCATAAATGAAATACCACGCACCCAAGGAATGTTTTGCCCAAGGGTGAATATTGTGTATAAGAAGAGAAGCCTAACTTTGTGAAAGGGTGCAGTCTCCTGAATATACTGGTATTGTACTTCTAGGACCCTGTCACCTTGGTTGCAGCCAATAAATGAATCTTTGACTTCACCTGGAAGACTCTGAAGTTTCTGTAGGTCTGGGTTACCGGTTCTGTACCGGTTCTTAAAAACCCAGTACCTCATTGATGCGTAGGCGAGACCTAAAAACAAGTTGCTTCTTTCTTTATTTCAGCCAGTCAGAGCCTGCTTCACTAAAATCTGCAAAGTTTATCAAAAATGAATATTGAAAAGTGGGCAATCAGGTTCTCTCAAGGACATGGCTAACCGTCTGGTAAATAGGTATGCCCAGCCTAATGGCATGTGCCTTTCATTCTACCCTCAAAGATTAATGAAGGGGATGACTGTGTAACATGTTGCCTTGTGCCATCAGTATAACTGTGCCAGTTCAGTATAGAGATGCCCAGTGCGGTGTACTTGCCGGAAAAAGATATGCCCAAAAGAGTTGAGACAGCATAGTGAAGTAGGGAGGTTGGTACGTCGTCTACAGATAATATTTGGTTACAAATGGGGGTGGGGTCGCACACTACTCACACACCGGCGGTGTTGCCCCTAAGGACTCTGGTCAATGTAGTAAAGTGTTCGCGATGCATCATCTTTCGATCTTCTGCTATCTTCGCTGTCTTCGCCATCCCTGGACACGTGTTTCGGGGTATCACCCCTCATCAGCAGGGATAGGCCGTGTACTGGGGTTGCCGATGCCTGCCAATATCTGCCAGGTATAGTACCACTCAGGCGCGTAGGTGCGGGATCCCAGGCTCGTCAGCCCACTGCTCACGGGAGCTTTAAAGTTACAAATAGGGGTGGGGTCGCACACTACTCACACACCGACGGTGTCACCCGTAAGGGCTCTGGTCAATGTAGTAAAGTGTTCGCGATGCATCATCTTTCGATCTTCTGCTATCTTCGCTTTCTTCGCCATCCCTGGACACGTGTTTCGGGGTATCACCCCTCGTCAGCAGGGATAGGCCGTGTACTGGGGTTGCCGATGGCTGCCAATATCTGCCAGGTATAGTACCACTCAGGCGCGTAGGTCGGGATCCCAGGCTTGTCAGCCCACTGCTCACGGGAGCTTTAAAGTTACAAATGGGGGTGGGGTCGCACACTACTCACACACCGGCGGTGTCGCACCTAAGGACTCTGGTCAATGTAGTAAAGTGTTTGCGATGCATCATCTTTCGATCTTCTGCTATCTTCGCTGTCTTCGCCATCCCTGGACAGGTGTTTTGGGGTATCACCCCTCGTCAGCAGGGATAGGCCGTGTACTGGGGTTGCCGATGGCTGCCAATATCTACCAGGTATAGTACCACTCAGGCGCGTAGGTGCGGGATCCCAGGCTCGTCAGCCCACTGCTCACGGGAGCTTTAAAGTTACAAATGGGGGTGGAGTCGCACACTACTCACACACCGGCGGTGTCGCCCCTAAGGACTCTGGTCAATGTAGTAAAGCGTTCGCGATGCATCATCTTTCGATCTTCTGCTATC
Source organism: Lissotriton helveticus (assembly GCF_964261635.1). NCBI lineage: Eukaryota > Metazoa > Chordata > Amphibia > Caudata > Salamandridae > Lissotriton > Lissotriton helveticus. The sequence goes on from NC_136070.1 coordinate 734,276,258, forward strand.
TTCGCTGTCTTCGCCATCCCTGGACACGTGTTTCGGGGTATCACCCCTCGTCAGCAGGGATAGGCCGTGTACTGGGGTTGCTGATGGCTGCCAATATCTGCCAGGTATAGTACCACTCAGGCGCGTAGGTGCGGGATCCCAGGCTCGTCAGCCCACTGCTCACGGGAGCTTTAAAGTTACAAATGGGGGTGGGGTCGCACACTACTCACACACCGGCGGTGTCGCCCCTAAGGACTCTGGTCAATGTAGTAAAGTGTTCGCGATGCATCATCTTTCGATCTTCTGCTATCTTGGCTGTCTTCGCCATCCCTGGACACGTGTTTCGGGGTATCACCCCTCGTCAGCAGGGATAGGCCGTGTCCTGGGGTTGCCGATGGCTGCCAATATCTGCCAGGTATAGTACCACTCAGGCGCGTAGGTGCGGGATCCCAGGCTCGTCAGCCCACTGCTCACGGGAGCTTTAAAGTTACAAATGGGGGTGGGGTCGCACACTACTCACACACCGGCGGTGTCGCCCCTAAGGACTCTGGTCAATGTAGTAAAGTGTTCGCGATGCATCATCTTTCGATCTTCTGCTATCTTCGCTGTCATCGCCATCCCTGGACACGTGTTTCGGGGTATCACCCCTCGTCAGCAGGGATAGGCCGTGTACTGGGGTTGCCGATGGCTGCCAATATCTGCCAGGTATAGTACCACTCAGGCGCGTAGGTGCGGGATCCCAGGCTCGTCAGCCCACTGCTCACGGGAGCTTTAAACTTACAAATGGGGGTGGGGTCGCACACTACTCACAAACCGGCGGTGACGCCCCTAAGGACTCTGGTCAATGTAGTAAAGGGTTCGTGATGCATCATCTTTCGATCTTCTGCTATCTTCGCTGTCTTCGCCATCCCTGGACACGTGTTTCGGGGTATCACCCCTCGTCAGCAGGGATAGGCCGTGTACTGGGGTTGCCGATGGCTGCCAATATCTGCCAGGTATAGTACCACTCAGGCGCGTAGGTGCGGGATCCCAGGCTTGTCAGCCCACTGCTCACGGGAGCTTTAAAGTTACAAATGGGGGTGGGGTCGCACACTACTCACACACCGGCGGTGTCGCCCCTAAGGACTCTGGTCAATGTAGTAAAGTGTTCGCGATGCATCATCTTTCGATCTTCTGCTATCTTCGCTGTCTTCGCCATCCCTGGACACGTGTTTCGGTGTATCACCCCTCGTCAGCAGGGATAGGCTGTGTACTGGGGTTGCCGATGGCTGCCAATATCTGCCAGGTATAGTACCACTCAGGCGCGTAGGTGCGGGATCCCAGGCTCGTCAGCCCACTGCTCACGGGAGCTTTAAAGTTACAAATGGGGGTGGGGTCGCACACTACTCACACACCGGCGGTGTCGCCCCTAAAGACTCTGGTCAATGTAGTAAAGTGTTCGCGATGCATTATCTTTCGATCTTCTGCTATCTTCGCCATCCCCGGACACGTGTTTCGGTGTATCACCCCTCGTCAGCAGGGATAGGCCGTGTACTGGAGTTGCCGATGGCTGCCAATATCTGCCAGGTATAGTACCACTCAGGCGCGTAGGTGCGGGATCCCAGGCTCGTCAGCCCACTGCTCACGGGAGCGTTAAAGTTACAAATGGGGGTCTCGAGGGGGGCGTGGCTTGGCAGCCGATGGAGGAAGACGGGTGAGCGCTGAGCTCCGCGTCGGCCTCCCCTAGTTATCCTGGCAATCCTAATCCTGGTGGCTCTGCAGCCCTGATTCTGCCTGCATCTCCTCCAGCTAACCTGAGGACCTGATCGGAGGCGGTGGGCTCGGCCCCCTGACAGCGTGGTGCCCGCGCCGCGCCGGTGAACTGCTGGGCGGAGACGGCCATTTTGCGGCCTGGACAACCGGCCGCATCCCCGACCTCGGGTGAACGAGAAGCCGGCCCGCGGTGGTGGCTGGTCGGCCGCCGGCGGCCACGAAGACCGGAGCTCCGGAGGTCCGGGCTCCCACGACGGCGGAACCCGGGCTGCCCTGCCGCAGCATTTGTGAGGGAGCGAGGCGGGGGCGCCTGCGGTAGAAGAGACCAGCCGCGGCCGTCGGCCCTGAAGGCCTGCTGAGCGCCTTGACGGAGCGCGAGACTGGGGTAAGGCCTGACCCTGCATGACCCACCAGAGTGGGGGCGGACAGAAGCTGGCCCCCGACCGCTCACTGGTGGGGGATCCCGCTGAGAACTAGCATCGGGACGCGGGACTAGGATGGGGCCTGACCCCGCATGGACCGCCGAGGCGAAGACGGCCCAGCGCTAACCCCTAGCCGCTTGTCATAGAGGGGCCCCACTGGCACCGGAGGGCCTGATGACCCGGCATTGGGGGCACCCGGGAAGGCTGGATCTCTAAGGGCCCTGCCAGAGGAGGCAGCAGTGGGAGGCTGAGGCCCGGCCTGGAACCCTACAGACGTGACGGGTCCCGCTCTCCGGGACCGGCCCTTGTCCAGGGAGTTGATCCCCGACCCCCCACGTGGTTGGGACCTTGGACGGCTGCCCTCCGACGCCATTTTGGGGCTGACTGCACTCGGCGTCGCTTCTGAACCCAGAGGCGCGGCGCGCCAGGAGGGGATCCTAGTGACCGGGGACCGGCAGAGCAGAGAGTGGTGTCCTGGTGCCACTGGGGAGTCGCTGGTTTTGTGGATCGGCGGAACCAACAGGGGGGCAGCGTGGGGAGTGTCCCCAGGACTTGTGGCCTAGAAAGTTGACACTGGAGGTGGACGCCATCCCTGCTACCACTGTGACGAGTCGGGACCATCATCATGGGGAAACGCCCGAAGACCCCCCCGGCTGCTGCTGGAGGAGCGACGAACGCCCAGGGCCCCTCTTTGACCGCTAGTCCGGCGGCGGAACTGCCACAAAGCCAGCTGGAACAGATCCTGAAGGCCATCGCCGACACCAGGGAGGCCCTGCATCACGACATTGGGCAGGTGTCCACGAACCTGGGCCTTTTGCGTGCGGACCACGGCAAGTTGGCGGACCGGGTCAAGCAGACCGAGATCCGGATAGACGCACTGGAACCCGCGACGAAAGCGGCGGACACCCTGATGGGGGAGCTACAGCAAAGGGTGCGACTACTAGAGCAAAGGGCGGAAGATGCTGAAGGGCGCAACCGCCGCAACAACATCCGCGTGGTGGGCCTGCCGGAGAAGATTGAGGGGACAGACATGCTGAGCTATCTGGAGGCCTGGCTGCGAGACAGGGCTGTACCGGAGGGTCTGTCGCCTTTCTACACTCTGGAACGGGCTCACCGGGTGCCGGCTCGCCCCCCGGCCGAGGGTCGGCCACCCCGCCCGGTGGTGGCGCGATTGCTGCACTACAGAGATCGGGACCTCATTCTACAAAAGGCACGAGCTCTGGGGCCCTATAAGGTAGACAATGCCCAGGTCTCCATCTATCCAGACTACTCCTTGGAAGTCCAGAGACAGAGGTCAACTTTCCTGGCGGTCAAGAAGGCGCTTCGGGAGGAGGGCGTCCGCTACTCTCTCCTATTCCCGGCCCGGCTACGGATCATGATAGATGGCAAATCTTCCTTCTACGACTCCCCTGACGACGTCTGGGACTGGCTAGAATTATACAAAACTGGCGCGGATGCGCATCACGCATCTGGGGAACAACGGAGGACACCACCGAGGCCTAAACGGGGCAGGAGACCCAAGAAACGACCACCGAACATTCAATCGCCTACGATGTCACAAACTGAGCTGGAGCGCAGAGATGCCCTCCGGGCAGTCTCCACCATCTCGCAGACGAAGGGTGCTACACCGGCTGTGGATTTGGGCTCCAGAGGGGACACTGACGGGGGGACCTCGGAGGAATCAGGGGCTGGAGACCCCATGCTACCCGACGTCACACCTGGGACTGCTGATGGTTTACTGGACGAATGATGTTACTGCTCCCCCACAGTGGTATTGTATGACTTGATGTGTTCCTGATCTAGGGTGGGATGGAAGGCTGGGCCATCCGGATGGGTCAGAGGCTTGTACTGGGCAGCTAACTCCTGTGGTGGCTGCTGCCTTAATCGGGGAGGAGATGCGGGGCACATGGGGCGCAATGGGGAGACCTGACTGGGAGGAATGGGCTGTTCACGGTATGTTGGAGGAGGCGACAGGCCACCCCCTGTTATCTCACACATATTGTGGGACTCTGGTAGTTGCCAGAGACTGTTCTCTTTGGGGGTTAATCATTTGGATGGGTTTCTACTGTTTGGGACCTATTCTGGGGAGGGGCGGGACATGGGGTTGTTGGGGGATGTCGGGGTTTTGGTTCTTGGGGGTAGCCAGTGTGCATGCGATAATTGCCTTCATTGGGACTGTAATTTTTTTCCGAAATGGGGACCCTCCTTGAATTGAAGTGTGTGACCTGGAATGTGAGGGGTCTGAATTCCATGCTGAAACGTCATAAAGTTCATGCCTACCTTGTCCGCAGGGGTGTTCAGATTGCCTTCTTACAAGAAACTCACATAGATCGAGCTGAGGGGCGGGCTCTGCAGCGCAGATGGCGGGGACACATGTTTTACACTACCTACTCTGCCTTTGCAAGGGGGGCACTGATCTGGGTGCGAGCGGGGATTCCCTTCCAGCCCTTGATAACGGTGGTTGACCCTGAGGGGAGGTTTGTGGCCGTACAGGGCCGCCTAGACGGGAGGGACGTGACGCTTTGCAGTGTCTACGCCCCGAATGTGGACCAACCTGCTTTCTTTACACGGTTGTCTGGGAAACTGGCGACTGTCCTGGCTGGTACGGTCCTGCTTGGGGGGGATTTTAACTCTGTGCTGGACATAGAACTAGATAGATCTCACCCACCACTGGCACAGGCGTCAGCTCACAGGCTAGCGAAGAGTAGGAGAGAGTGGCAAAGTAGCTGGGGCCTGGTTGATGCGTGGCGGACCCAACACCCCGTAGAAAGGGATTTCTCCTTTTACTCCCACCCGCACGATCTGCATGTTCACATAGACAGCATCTTGTGTTCGTTGGACGCCCAGAGTCTGGTCCGCCACAGCGAATACTTGGCGAGGACGGTATCCGACCATAACCCTTGCTTGGTGACGGTTCAATGGATGAGGCGACGCCAGGCTATTCCGACGTGGCGATTGAATCCACTTACACTGGAAGACCCGGTGTTCAAGGCTGATGTGCGCAATGGGGTGGAGGGCTACTTCGACACTAATATGGGTACGGCTTCCAGCAGGGCACTTGAGTGGGACGCCTTTAAGGCGGTGATTAGGGGCGTCTGCATCTCGGCTACAGCGGGAGTCCGCAAGACCCTCTTACAGGAGGTAGAACGCAGCGAGGACCTCTTGCGCGAAGAGGAGCGGCGCAGCCACACGAACCCTGAGGCGCACGGAGCGGTTTCGGCAGCGCGGGAGGTAGTGGCGACGACAATGGAAAAACTGCGCTGCTTTGACTATAAGGAATTTATGGTCCGGGCTCATGCCGAGCGTGACAAAGTAGGCGCTCTGCTGGCATGGCTGGCCAACTCCGAGACCCGTGGCTCCCCGATAGTGACGCTAGCCACTCCGGAGGGGAACATGGTTTATACGCAATCGGACATTAACGACCAGTTCCTCCAGTATTATACATACCTTTATAGGAGCAGGATGCCGGATCTCCCGACGGGGCTGGAGGAGTTCCTGTTAGCGGCACAGCTCCCCAAACTCGACCCGGAACATGCGAACCGCCTGGGCGGGGACATCTCCGGGGGAGAGATCAGAATGGCCATCAAACACATGGCCCGCCGCAAGACTCCTGGCACGGATGGGCTGCCAATTGAATTTTATGCGGCCTATGCAGAAGTATTGGTTCCACGCTTACAGGAGGTTTACCGAGAGGCCTGGGACTTGGGATGCCTGCCGGCGTCTACCCGCGAAGCCTTGGTGATACCCTTACTGAAGCGGGGGGGAGATGCGAGCAGCCGTTCAGCGTACCGCCCGCTTTCCATGCTCACCACGGATTACAAGATCCTGAGCAAGGTCCTCGCGACGCGACTATTGACCCACATGCGCACCCTGGTACATGGCGACCAGGCGGGTTTTATCCCGCAGCGCACCACTGCCACCTGTGTGCGCCGGTTGCTCCGGATCATGGGGGGAGAGGCCGCCACTCGCCCGGGGGCAGCAGTCTTATCGATTGACATCGAGAAAGCTTTCGATAGTGTTGAGTGGCCGTACCTACTCCGCGTACTGGAGGCCTTTGGACTGGGCGAGCGCTTCGTGAAATGGACGGCCTTGCTCTATACCGCGGCCACGGCCCGGGTCAAAACAGGGGCCACCATCTCAGCCCCTTACGCGGTGGGTCGGGGGACCCGACAGGGGTGCTCCCTGTCTCCCCTGTTATTCGCACTCGCTATAGAACCACTGGCTGCGCATGCCCGCCTGGGCCGGGCATATGCTGGTCTTCCGCTGAGGGCCGACACCCACTACATATCCCTCTATGCGGACGACTGCCTACTGTTTCTGGCGGACGCGAACAATTCTCTGCATGGAGCCAAGCGATTGCTATCGGAATTTGGTCATCTCTCAGGGCTGAAGGTCAACTGGGAGAAGTCGTGCCTCTTCCCGCTGACTCCGGGGGCCGATGACACCCAGCCAGAAGGAGTGTTGCGGTGGGAACACCATTGCCTCCCCTATCTGGGTACTCACATCTACCATTCACCTTCGGCCCTCTTAGACGGCAACATTAACAGAGCGATTCGGAGTTTGCAGGGCTGTATGGGATTCTGGCGCACACTACTGCTCTCGGTTGCGGGGCGAGTCGCGTTATTGAAAATGGTGGCACTTCCCCGACTGTTATATCTGTTTCGCACCCTGCCGATCTGGATCCCGGCGCCGGTTTTCAACAGACTCCGCTCCCTAACATCGGAGTTCATCTGGAGTTCCGGTAGAAGATGGGTAGCGCTGGCCACGATGATGCACCCTAGAGCAGATGGAGGCCTCGCAGCCCCGGATTTTGAATGGTACTACTTGGCAGCACAGCTACAGTGGCTCACCCAGGCGGTGGCATTGGAGTTCCGGGGCCCAGAGGGAATTGCGGGCAAACTGTTCCCGAGACACATCATCTCCTTTATAATCATGGGCCAGAAACTGGACCTTGCCCAGCTCACACTAGAGGAACGCACGATTCGCAGCAGTTGGCTTTGGTGCCACAGGCGATCTGGTGCCGCTCCCCCCTACGCACCTGAAATCCCGTTAGGGATGTGCACGGCCTTCCCGCACGGTGGCGACTGGTCGGCACTGGCGATCTGGGAGGAGCTTGGCTTGCAGATGGTCGGCGATCTCTACAAAGATGGCTCGCTGCTCACGTTCCAAGAGCTGCGGGACGCTTATGACCTACCGAGGGGGGGCTACCTACTGCACGCTTCGTTAGTGGCTGGTATTCGCCGCCACTGGAAGAGTGGGCTCACCGAGCCGCCAACCTCGGAATTCTGCCAATACGTGGTAATGGCCGCTGGCACCTATAAGGCCGTCACATGCCTCTACCGAAGGCTGTCGACTGCTGCCCTGAGACCCTTGGATGAGCTGCGAATCAAGTGGGAGGGGGACATTGGACGACCTATTCCTGAGACGACATGGCCGCAACTGCTGCGCCGAGCATGGAAGGGCACTAGGAACGCCAGGTTTCAACTGGTCCAGTTCTTCACTCTGCACCGGGCATACCTAACGCCAATTAAAATCTCGCAATATTTCGAGGGTGCATCCTCGCTATGTCCCAGGTGTAGGACAGCGGATGCGGACTTCGCAAACATGTTTTGGACCTGTAACACACTAGCGGGTTACTGGGAGGCGGTGATGTCCTGCCTGAATGCTGTCACGGACCGGCAGATCGATCCCGACATGGGTACATGTCTACTATTGTGGTTCCCCCACACCCCTCGCACTCGAGTCACCAGTAAATTCTACGACTTGGGTTTGATACTGGCCAAACGGGAAATCACCATGCACTGGAAATCTAACCAGGGTCCCAGCTACTTGCGGTGGAAGACTACTCTGGAGCGCTGGGCGAAGGCTGAGAGTACCTTGCGGCTGCGACAGGCCAGAAGCCTAGATAACGACAAGGCATTAGAGGTGGCTAGGGCGTGGGAAGCACTAGTGGTGGCGCTCCAGCAACCAGAGGGTGATATGAGCGAGGACGAAGATGGAACACTGGGATAAGAACACCGAGTTAAGGGATTCCTCACACCCACCATGGTGCACACACTATACACACTAATGATAGCAGATCCAAGGGCACTGGTACCACACTGGAGGATGACACCTGCCCTTTACCGAGGTTCTTACCAGGGAAGGGAATGTGTTGACATGTAAACAATCAGGAGGGAGGAGTATGGCACACTGGCTACAGGGGAGGGATAAGGGGCGGGATAACCTAGTTGGGGGAATGTTCTATCTAAGTGGCATTTGTTGGAACTGTATTGATATACTGACTCATCGGCTAATGCCTTGATCGCTTTATCCTTGTAATGTAATTTCTACACCTGACTGCCAATAAAAACTATTTTTACAAAAAAAAAAGTTACAAATGGGGGTGGGGTCGCACACTACTCACACACCGGCGGTGTCGCTCCTAAGGACTCTGGTCAATTTAGTAAAGTGTTCGCGATGCATCATCTATCGATCTTCTGCTATCTTCGCTGTCTTCGCCATCCCTGGACCCGTGTTTCGGGGAATCACCCCTCGTCAGCAGGGATAGGCCGTGTACTGGGGTTGCCGATGGCTGCCAATATCTGCCAGGTATAGTACCACTCAGGCGCGTAGGTGCGGGATCCCAGGCTCGTCAGCCCACTGCTCACGGGAGCTTTAAAGTTACAAATGGGGGTGGGGTCGCACACTACTCACACACCGGCGGTGTCGCCCCTAAGGACTCTGGTCAATGTAGTAAAGTGTTCGCGATGCATCATCTTTCGATCTTCTGCTATCTTCGCTGTCTTCGCCATCCCTGGACACGTGTTTCGGGGTATCACCCCTCGTCAGCAGGGATAGGCCGTGTACTGGGGTTGCCGATGGCTGCCAATATCTGCCAGGTATAGTACCACTCAGGCGCGTAGGTGCGGGATCCCAGGCTCGTCAGCCCACTGCTCACGGGAGCTTTAAAGTTACAAATGGGGGTGGGGTCGCACACTACTCACACACCGGCGGTGTCGCCCCTAAGGACTCTGGTCAATGTAGTAAAGTGTTCGCGATGCATCATCTTTCGATCTTCTGCTATCTTCGCTGTCTTCGCCAACAATGGAGACGTGTTTCGGGGTATCACCCCTCGTCAGCAGGGATAGGCCGTGTACTGGGGTTGCCGATGGCTGCCAATATCTGCCAGGTATAGTACGACTCAGGCGCGTAGGTGCGGGATCCCAGGCTCGTCAGCCCACTGCTCACGGGAGCTTTAAAGTTACAAATGGGGTTGGGGCCGCACACTACTCACACACCGGCGGTGTCGCCCCTAAGGACTCTGGTCAATGTAGTAAAGTGTTCGCGATGCATCATCTTTCGATCTTCTGCTATCTTCGCTGTCTTCGCCATCCCTGGACACGTGTTTCGGGGTATCACCCCTCGTCAGCAGGGATAGGCCGTGTCCTGGGGTTGCCGATGGCTGCCAATATCTGCCAGGTATAGTACCACTCAGGCACGTAGGTGCGGGATCCCAGGCTCGTCAGCCCACTGCTCACGGGAGCTTTAAAGTTACAAATGGGGGTGGGGTCGCACACTACTCACACACCGGCGGTGTCGCCCCAAAGGACTCTGGTCAATGTAGTAAAGTGTTCGCGATGCATCATCTTTCGATCTTCTGCTATCTTCGCTGTCTTCGCCATCCCTGGACACGTGTTTCGGGGTATCACCCCTCGTCAGCAGGGATAGGCCGTGTACTGGGGTTGCCGATGGCTGCCAATATCTGCCATGTATAGTACAACTCAGGCGCGTAGGTGTGGGATCCCAGACTCGTCAGCCCACTGCTCACGGGAGCTTTAAAGTTACAAATGGGGGTGGGGTCGCACACTACTGACACACCGGCGGTGTCTCCCCTAAGGACTCTGGTCAATGTAGTAAAGTGTTCGCGATGCATCATCTTTCGATCTTCTGCTATCTTCGCTGTCTTCGCCATCCCTGGACACGTGTTTCGGGGTATCACCCCTCGTCAGCAGGGATAGGCCGTGTACTGGGGTTGCCGATGGCTGCCAATATCTGCCAGGTATAGTACCACTCAGGCGCGTAGGTGCGGGATCCCAGTCTCGTCAGCCCACTGCTCACGGGAGCTTTGAAGTTACAAATGGGGGTGGGGTCGCACACTACTCACACACCGGTGGTGTCGCCCCTAAGGACTCTGGTCAATGTAGTAAAGTGTTCGCGATGCATCATCTTTCGATCTTCTGCTATCTTCGCTATCCCTGGACACGTGTTTCGGAGTATCACCCCTCGTCAGCAGGGATAGGCCGTGTACTGGGGTTGCCGATGGCTGCCAATATCTGCCAGGTATAGTACCACTCAGGCGCTTAGGTGCGGGATCCCAGGCTCGTCAGCCCACTGCTTACGGGAGCTTTAAAGTTACAAATGGGGGTGGGGTCGCACACTACTCACACACCGGCGGTGTCGCCCCTAAGGACTCTGGTCAATGTAGTAAAGTGTTCGCGATGCATCATCTTTCGATCTTCTGCTATCTTCGCTGTCTTCGCCATCCCTGGACACGTGTTTCGGGGTATCACCCCTCGTCAGCAGGGATAGGCCGTGTACTGGGGTTGCCGATGGCTGCCAATATCTGCCAGGTATAGTACCACTCAGGCGCGTAGGTGCGGGATCCCAGGCTCGTCAGCCCACTGCTCACGGGAGCTTTAAAGTTACAAATGGGGGTGGGGTCACACACTACTCACACACCGGCGGTGTCGCCCCTAAGGACTCTGGTCAATGTAGTAAAGTGTTCGCGATGCATCATCTTTCGATCTTCTGCTATCTTTGCTGTCTTCGCCATCCCTGGACACGTGTTTCGGGGTATCACCCCTCGTCAGCAGGGATAGGCCGTGTACTGGGGTTTCCGATGGCTGCCAATATCTGCCAGGTATAGTACCACTCAGGCGCGTAGGTGCGGGATCCCAGGCTCGTCAGCCCACTGCTCACGGGAGCTTTAAAGTTACAAATGGGGGTGGGGTCGCACACTACTCACACACCGGCGGTGTCGCCCCTAAGGACTCTGGTCAATGTAGTAAAGTGTTCGCGATGCATCATCTTTCGATCTTCTGGTATCTTCGCTGTCTTCGCCATCCCTGGACACGTGTTTCGGGGTATCACCCCTCGTCAGCAGGGATAGGCCGTGTACTGGGGTTGCCAATGGCTGCCAATATCTGCCAGGTATAGTACCACTCAGGCGCGTAGGTGCGGGATCCCAGGCTCAGACAGCCCACTGCTCACGGGAGCTTTAAAGTTAAGACAGCGAAGACAGCAGAAGATCGAAAGATGATGCATCGCGGAACACATAACTACATTAACCAGAGTCCTTTGGGGCGACACCGCCGGTGTGTGAGTAGTGTGCGACCCCACCCCCTTTTTGTAACATTAAGCTCCCTTGAGCAGCCGGCTGACGAGCCTGGGACCCCGCACCTACGCGCCTGAGTGGTACTATACCTGGCAGATATTTGGCAGCCATCGGCAACCCCAGAACATGGCCTATCCCTGCTGATGAGGGGTGATACCCCGAAACACGTGTCCAGGGATGGCGAAGACAGCGAAGACAGCAGAAGATCGAAAGATGATGCATCGCGGAACACATAACTACATTAACCAGAGTCCTTAGGGGCGACACCGCCGGTGTGTGAGTAGTGTGCGACCCCACCCCCTTTTTAGATAATATTTGGTGTTTGTGTAGTTCACATTGGCTGTGGGCTACCGTAGAGTTGGGCTGGGGCACAGCTGTGGAGTCCATGGCGGTGCTGAGTCACACAAACTATGTTCAAGATGTCAGTGCACAATTGTACCCTATCATTATTTGTTGTTAAGCTTGTCTCATTGACTTGGTCTGTCTACACTGAGAGCCTTTAAATGCGAGGCTTTGTTTTTCATACCTACGACGCTCTATTTGAAGTCCACTTGGCACTCAGCGGTTCCGTGCCAGAGCTCGACTGGTCTTCAAAAATCCCTATATCAAGCTGTGAACTACTGCAGTGTGGGACTAAGACAATGAGTGTGATGAGACACATGCCAAATCCACAGCCCGTGCTTGAAGTGTAAATATAAAAGTGCTAGTACTCACTATCCCAGTGTGGATCTGTTCAATAGTGAGAATTCCTGGATCTCTCCTGTTTAAAGTATTACACCCTCATTGTAGAAATTCCGTGCAGAAATTCTCATCCGTAAACAAAGTGCATCAGCCCTCCTAAACTAAGCCATACTTTACATAGTACACTGAAGTAATCAGACCGGGGACAGGATAAGGTAAGTTTATTATTACATGGTAAACAGCTAAACAGTAATGAGGGGCGAACACGCAGGGACCCCCTCCACTGTCAGCAACAGTTAAAGCTACAGTTCAGCTGCCAGTACATTAAAACCCTCATTCCATGAGCACCTACAACATTATATTTCAACACAGGATACACAGCACTGAGAGTTCACTGGGACTGAACGCTCAAACTTACATAAAAGGTTGAACGCATCGTTCCTTCTTTTCAGCAAAACACCAACAAAAAAATAACACATGTGTTGTCCACACACAACAACACCGGTGACACCAAATGAACAAGAGCATCACACACTGACAATGTGGAAAAGTAAATTTTGCCATGTTCTGTGTCCCTACGTGTCCTCCATCTTATGTTATGTGTGCATGATTAAATATGCATATGTATCCCCCATGTTTGATTAAAGACGCAATTACAGTTGTGTCCATCTCTAGTATGCCAATTTCCAGTTCTCGTGAAAGCTACGAGTATCAGGCCTATGTAAAGTTACGTTGCCACGTTTCTCAGTGTGCACGTTATTTCATTGTAAAGTCCCCGTTTCTAGGCCTCAAAAGGGCCCGGACACCAGATTCAGCTCCTGTCTCCTGTACCCTCGCTGAGGAGCGATACAGCCCCCACCTGTATCCTCGACCCTTCACTTACTTCCTGCCTCACAGTGCCCGGCTCAGCCTGGCTCTGCCTCTGAGTCTGCCAAGAGTATGTTATGATTCTAGTTATCAGTCCAGCCCTCCTTCTCTGCATTCCTAAGCTACTGAATCGCATCAATGGTTTCCGTCATTGTCTAGCCTTTACGTCTCCATGTAAGAGAAATACTGCATTTAATGGTCATTTAATATTCTTCATCACGCACTACATGTAGAATAATGCATGCTCCAGTCTTAGAGTCCGTTAGCCTCTCCCCTCCTGACTCTTAGTTTATATCAACATGTTCTCTAAACATTAGATACTAGATACTGTTTAGGTACATGTCGCCCTGACTCTCCAGACTTCAGTCTCTGCTCCTAGCACAGAGTTCATAGCCCCCAGCTTCTCCTAGTAACACGTCATTGTCAGTTTGCGCGCACCATTAGGTTAGAGGTCCCGGCTCCTTAGGTAGCCCCCTCCATGTTTCCGCCCCATTTATGACATATTCTGTTACGTTTGCATCACATGTCTATGTATACGCCCCTGTTACACCCATTTTCACCCTTATCTTTCGCGACTGCTATTGACCACACCCACTGCTCCGCCTACTGTAATTCATTGTAATGTAACTGTTTTAGTATATATATTTGTGCACTGCTATTAAATGTTACCCATTCCCTTGCGCCGATTCTGATCCTGTCCCCGGCAGCGCTGCCATCCTGTTCCCGTGCAGGTTGTCCTGTTCCTGTCCTTTATGCTGTATTAAACCTGCAAACTCCTACTACCTCGAATCTTGACTCTTATTTATTGAGCTATCTGTTATTGCTATGTCCAGTAAAACCTAGATCCGGTATTATTTATTTATATACCACATAATGGCGCCCGAACAGGGACTTGCCCTTTCCCCACGCGCCGGTGAAGCCACGCCAGCCCCCTGACCCTCTGCAGCCGTGACGGAACCATACCGTGCACGTGCAGATATTTCTGCTTCAAGTATCCCTCAGGCCCACGGAGGAGACGGAGGTGGCGGTCCAGCATCCAGACGAGGCGGTGGAGGAACGCGGCGAGTCCCGACCAGAGCCCAAGCCGAGAGTCCAAGGTCCGAGGTATCCGGAGGCCCGCCCGTAACTGAAGTCCGAAGTTCGTCCGTCCGGCGTCGAAACAGTCCAGTCCAGTCCGAGGCCTTCCGTTCTTGCTGCCCGGTGAGTACCATTGCTGGGGTAGTATCTAGACAGGGTCAATCTAATTGACTCTGGTCCGTGGGTTGGTGGTACACAGACCCAAAACGAAGTGTCCACTTCGGTGGATGCGGGTCCTGACGTGTCTCTTTATGAGACCGGTAAGTTTCGTACTGTTTCAGCAGTGCATCTAGTTTCTGTTCTAGTCAGTCCTGTTCTCGAGAACATTCATGTATTCTGTTTTCAGTATTCCAGGTAGTATTCTGTTCGAACTGTTATTTTAAATGTTCTGCATGTATTTTAATGTCGTGGTATGAATGTGGAGTAATTATCGTGTTCATTGTGTATTGTATTGTGTCTAGATTACAGTTCAGTTATGCCGCTATTTTCTAAACTACGTCAGTTGAAAACTAGAAAAGGTCTGTTAGAAGCAGCAGTTCCTGTCCCGCCTAGGGACAGTCCAGGTCATTTTATGTATCAAAAGCATGGCATAAGTGCCATATTATATCTAGATTTATGGGTAGAGTATACCAAACAGTTAGAAGAAAAGTATAGATGGCCTGTATCAGGCACATGGGATGCCGAGTGCATCATGAGAGTAGAAGAAGCATTATGGAAGAAGAAAGCCAGACAGTCACAGAAGGATGCCATCGAGTTATGGCGCAAAGAATCTCATAAAAGAACGGAAAAAGAAATCAGAAAGTCAGAACTAAGTAGAGAATCCTTAGAACGAGCCCAAGAAAGGGAACTAATCGAGATAGGTGAACGAGTTAAAACAGAACAGTCAGACAGACAGAGGCATGCCCTTATTAAGGGTATGTATCCTCTTCTTGCCGAGGGCTTGCCAAAAGCGACCCCGGAGGCATCCAGTAATTATCCGCCACCACTAGTTCCGACCAAGCTACGTCACAAACCGACCGCAGCTGATATTTTCATCTCGTGCTATTTGGACGACACAGTCCCAGAATATGCAAATCCTGTTCCGCCAGCTCCTGTAAATAATGTAAATCCTGCTCCTCCAGTCACGGGAGTACCTGTTACGGTACCCCCGGTCCAGCCTACATTACAATTTCCCGCCGCGCTAGCACGAAGAGTATCAGTCGGCGATTCCAGTTTAGGGGCCGCAGGAGGAGGTCCTCCTGGTACCCCGCCACCGCACCAACGTAGAACGTTGGCCGAGTTACATGAATGTGCGTTACAGCGTACGCCCAAATTTAAGTCCGTTGCAGATATCCGACGAGCTCTCACTGAATGCCGCTATGATCCAGTTGCAGGTGATGATAGTACAGTAATATATTCCATCCGTGTAAGACGGGTGACCGGGTATTTAGACACCCTACCAGATATGAAAGGAGATCTAGACAGAATATATAGTTTCATCCGTACAGGGGATGATCCAGAAAGTATTGGCGAAGCCATGTCTCAAAGGAAAGCTGAGATCCAGCTCATGTTATTAAAGTTCCTGATTAATTGTCTAATAAGAGAACAAGATTCCCCGACTAAAGATCAGGCCGAAATGAAAATCCTGACAAGGTGGAGTGATAATATAGCCGAGGGTAAACACAGAACTATCAGTAGTATAGAGAGTATGTACAAGAAAATCCGTAAAGAAATAATAAAGTTACACGAACAACGTAAAGCAGCACAAGTAAACGAGAAAGAAAATGACTCTTCTACTGAAGAGGTAGAGGACGAGAATCCCGCCAGAATAGCGTATGTAGGAAAATCTAGATTTCCAGACCGACATTCACGTCTAGACTACAAGAAAACTGTTCCTCATCCAGCACCAGAACAAGGTTCTCTAGAACAAGTATTTCAAGCTACCGATCACATTCTGAAATCACGAATCGGTTATAGTGAGTTAAGTACTATGCATGAACAAGAACTAGTCCGATCAGCAGTCCGATGGATTACTGATTCTACCACTTTTCCAGACGAAATAGTGGCACAAATGTTTCTGAAACTGCCTCCAGCCGAGCAACGACTGGTGGGTATGTATATGATCCAGCACCTCATTACTCTGTATGAGGGTCAACATTCTGATCCAGGTCCGTTACATGATATCCTGAACGAGTTACTCCAATATAGATGGAAAGGTTTAGGTACCGATTTAATTAGTGTCATCCTAGAACAGCGCCACAAATATAGAACGTTTTTGAACCCGCATTTTGTTCATGTCTCACCCCCAGAAAGTAAACCCTTTTACATAGACAGACAGAATCCGTTACGAGAAGTACACCCAGTTAGGACAACAGATGGTGAAATGCAACGAGTGTTTGTTTACACTCCGATTACAAAGATGGAACTCTTAGAGATGAAGAAATTAATTCCCTGTCATGACAAAGATCCAGCAGGGTTCCACCGAGAATTAAAAGACATGCTCCGTATGGGAGAATACACGTATCCAGATATAATTAAAATGTTAAAGGTCCTGTTGCCCGCAGGGGTATATGAGAAACTCAAGGAAAAAGATTGGGAGGTGGGAGAGAAAAAGATCGATTGGGCAGTCCTAGAAGCTGAAGATAAGATACGAGTACCAGGTACCGGTCTAGGAGAGAAATGTAAAGAATTACCTGAACTGTTAATACAAGTTTTGCCAAGATTATTAGCCACTAAAAAGGAAGACTGGGATGCAATCTCAGCCTGTAAACAGAAACAAGACGAAGACACTAGTGATTTTTATTCTAGATTCGAGAAATGCTTTAGTATCAACAGTGGCCTCAAGACAAGTAGCGAGTCATACCCTCATCTTTTTGTTACTAAATTAGTCGAGAATTCAAGTCCACAAGTTAAGAATCGAGTTTTGAAAGTCGAAAGTACCTGGCAAGCTAATACCCCGTCCCAGATGTTACAGATGCTCCAATACCACCAGAATAGAATCAGAGAAGAGCAAGAACACGAGAGAAAACGTATGAAGGACACGAAAATGAAAGTGCTGGTTGCACAATCTATTCCACAAGACAGTCAAAAGAGGGGTCCGAATCAAGCCAGTCATCCTGCAGCTCCCGTTAAAGGGAACTGCAATTATTGTAAACAGCCAGGTCATTTCATAAACGAGTGTGCAGTTCTGAAACACAATATAGCTACCGGTAAGACTAAAGAAAGACCACGTCCGCCTAGACAAGAACAAGTTTCACAGACTTCTCAGCCACAGAATGCACAACAGACAGTTCCAGCACCGCAGCCTATTGCTGCAACACAGCATGTTACACAGCAGATGTACCAGTATGCACAGTCCGAGTATCCAGAGTATCAGCCATATTCATGAAACAGCCTAGAGAGGGAGGTAGGCTTGCCTCTCATCGAGATACCTGTAGATCAAGAGGGTCCCTATGTTCATAGTCAAGTACTAGGGAAAGACAGAAAGTTTTTGATTGATACAGGGGCAAGTAGGACCACCATTAGTCACGCCGAAGTTCCAGGGGCTCCGCTCTCAGGCTCAAGAAATGTTTCCCTTGGATTTTCAGGAAAGCCTATTGTAAATGAGATATCTCAGCCAGTTACTCTAGAAGTAGGTCCATTGTCCCGCACTACTGATCTGTTACTTACGAAGTCATGTCCAGAAAATTTATTAGGCATTAAAACACTGAAAGAATTAGGTGCAGTTATTTGCTGTTCCCCAGAGGGAATACGACTGTTCCTACGTGACTTCAAGGGTCACTATGTATTACGAGATTTTGATCCAAGATTGTCAAATGTTCCGCAGCATTTATGGGCGCAAGGTCCAACTGATGTTGGTTATATGCAAATCACACCCCATCGTGTGACTCTCAAGCCAGGTGTAGTGTTGCCACGAATCAGACAGTACAGATTGCCACCTGAGGCTGTAGCAGCCTTATCCAAAATTATTGACGAGCTCATCGCTCAAGGAGTAGTTGTAGAAACTGACTCCAATGTATGTAATTCTCCGATCATTCCAGTCATGAAACGTACTGATCCAAATGCACCCCCAGTATATCGATTAGTGA
This sequence comes from Lissotriton helveticus, assembly GCF_964261635.1. NCBI lineage: Eukaryota > Metazoa > Chordata > Amphibia > Caudata > Salamandridae > Lissotriton > Lissotriton helveticus. Next base: position 734,294,479 of record NC_136070.1, read on the forward strand.
TTGACCTTCGAGAACTCAACAAATGTATTATTCCCCAGTACCCAGTTATCCCAGATATCTCTTCCCTATTGACAGCCATTGATTCTGAAGCCTCATTTTTTTCAGTCATAGACCTCAAGAACGCATTTTTTAGTGTCCCCATTCATCCAGACAGCCAGTTCCTTTTCGGATTTTGTTTAAATGGAAGGAGCTATATGTTCACACGAGCTCCTCAAGGTTTCACAGAAAGTCCTAGTATTTACAGTCAAGCACTTAAGAGACAACTAGACAACATTCACATGCCAACTGACACTGCCCTGCTCCAGTATGTCGATGATCTACTGATCACAGCCCGTTCTGAACGTGCTTGCGAGCGAGCATCCCTTACAGTCTTGTATTTCCTTGCCGAGATGGGGCACAAGGTGTCCCCTTCTAAGCTTCAATTCTGTGTCCAGCAAGTGATCTATTTAGGCCACTTACTGTCCAAGAGGGGTAGGCAGTTGACACCTGACCGTATCCAGCTAATAGCGAGTCTTCCTCAGCCCAAGACCCAGAAGGAGGTACGTGCTTTTATCGGCCTTACTTCTTACTGCAGACAATGGATTCCTCAGTATGCATTTCTAGCTAAACCACTGATACAGTTAACGACACAGGAGGCAGCCGTATCGACTGTCCTCCCTTGGACATCTGAACATACATTTAGTTTTAATGAGTTAAAGAAGGCTCTATGCCAAGCTCCAGTTCTAGCAACACCGAACTACAGTAAGCCTTTTACACTTTTCGTCACTGAACGTGAAGGTACAGCATTATCTGTTCTCACACAAGATCAAGCAGGACAATACAAGCCCTGTGCTTATTTTTCGAGCACATTAGATCCAGTAGCCCAGGCTCTGCCTGCGTGCCTCAAGTCAGTTGCAGCCACAGCTCTAGCTATCAGACAAAGTGATTCCATAGTATTAGGACATTCCTTGACAGTACAAGTTCCACACTCCGTGGAAGTTCTTTTAAACCGAACACAGACTCAGCACTTGACAATTGCACGTTTAACAGGTTATGAATTGACACTGTTCCAGCCACACATAGAAATCAGACGCTGCAACGTTCTAAATCCTGCAACACTGTTACCGTCAGTTACTTCAAATCCTGCCACACATGATTGTGTGGAAGTAGTTAACATTATGACAAAGCCAAGACAAGATCTGACAGATATTCCATTACCAGATCCCGACCTGACACTTTATGTGGATGGTTCATGTATGAGAACAAGTACAGGAGAACTAGTAGCCACGTATGCAGTGACTACTGACACTGAAGTTATTGAAACACACCGTATTGACACCCTGTCTGCTCAAGCAGCAGAGCTAGTTGCTCTGACTCAAGCCTGCATACACGCTAAAAACCTGAAAGTTAATGTTTACACAGATTCACGTTACGCATTCGGAGTCGTACACGACTTTGGAGTACTCTGGCAGGAGAGAGGTTTCATGACTTCTCATGGAACCAAGATTCAGCATGGTCTCCTTATTCAAGCTCTGTTAGATGCCATACATTTACCGACATCTATTGCTATCATGAAATGCAAAGCACATACGAAAGTTACTGACATTATTTCCCAAGGTAATGATCTAGCAGATCGCACAGCCAAGCTTACAGCACAGACACCAGACGTTCCAGTTAATAAGACACAGACACATACTCCAGATCTGACTACCTGTATGACAGTTAAGGACCCCACTCAAGATGTCATAGATATCCAGTTACATGCTACTCCCGATGAAATCAAGAAATGGTCCGAACAAGGAGGGGTCCAGACAGATCAGGGATGGGTAACGAAGGGTAAAGCCACATGGTTTCTCCCCGACTCCATGGTTCAAGTCATTATCAATACCGCACATAGTCCAGCACATTTAGGAGAAAAAGCTATGTTAGACAGTATCCAGAACATTTGGTTCAACAAGCATTTACGAGCTGCAGCCAAGCAGAAAGTCCGTACCTGTATGATATGTTGCCAGTTTAATCCAGGTAAAAGTGTCCCGGTGGAACAAGGTGGATTCCAGCCCCCTGACCACCCTTTTGAAGTCCTCCAGATGGATTATATTCAGATGGAGCGATGTCGAGGTTTCAAGTATGTCCTTGTAGTTGTATGCGCTTTGTCCAGGTGGACAGAAGCATATCCAGTCCCAGATTACACAGCCGCGACCACTGCCAAGCAGTTGGTTCGTGAATTTTTCCCCCGCTACGGACTCCCTAGGGTCGTGTATTCAGACAACGGCCAACCATTCTCATCCGAGTTGATGAAACATGTTTCCCTGTTGTTAGGGTACCAGTGGAAGTTCCATTGTGTACGCCATCCTGAAGCAGCCGGTCTCGTAGAGAGACATAATCAGACCCTGAAAATCCGAATTGCAAAAGTATGTAAAGAGAAAGGTGTGGACTGGCTAGTAGCTCTGCCAGTTGCCTTGTTTTATATGCGCATGGTCGCACATTCTAGATCAGGTCTGTCCCCGTACGAGGTCGTATTTGGCCGCCCCCCTAACATGTGGGGTACACCTAGACCTCGAAGTATTACCGATGTTTCAAGTAATATGCTGACAGATTACCTAGCTTCCTTGATGTCTGCCCTACACTCTTGTCGTTCACAGGTTGCTGCCGCATTTCCAGACAATACCGAGGTGGCACCGCATGAAATCGTTCCCGGATCCATGGTTTTTGTCCGAAATTTTGATCGTTCAAGTCCGCTGGAGCCTCGCTGGAAGGAACCCCGACAGGTCCTCCTGGCCACCCGTACTGCCGTCAAGCTGGAAGGCAGGAAGGGCTGGGTGCATCTGTCTCATGTGAAAAGATTTTTTGGATTGAAACCTGTTTCAAAGAACATTTCCGAGGATCTTAAAGACTGCCAAAGTACTATTCTTAAGGACTGTCCCGCAAAAGACATTGCTACGAACCCTTCCCTGTTAGAGAAAACTCCACAGCAGGAGTATAAGCTTAAACTAAGGTCTAGTAATATAAGTCAGCCAGTTTGATTGTCTAAGTCCTTCCCTAGGTGAAACGGTTAGACCGGTTTCTGACATGTATATAATAGACCCCCACAGAGAGAGAGTTAGTGAGAACTCTAGAAGTTGCACAATTTTTTTATGTTTTCTGCTATATTTTAGCATTAGGATTTCCTGCACCAGTTATGCATTTTATTTGTATTTTTCAGTTTCTCATGTAAATAAGTCTGCTAATGCTACAGTAGAGCACACGTTTAGTGATCTGCCTCCTCATGAATTCTCATATCGTCTTGCTATGCGTAATAACTCCTTTATCCGCATGTTACATTATTCACACCAGACCAGCAATGCCACTAATTGTTGGGTGTGTGGTCGACTCCCCCCTTTCCAGACACCGAAGGGAGTTCTGCCACTCTTTCCTTATCCATTTTCACATAATGGTTCGTGTGGAGCATGGTCCACGTTAACGTCATCCTTAACAGATATGTCTTTTCTGAACAGTACATGTTTCCCAGACAAGCAAGGTCTTCCCCACAGAACAGGGTTAGATCTAGAAAATGAAGTTTATAATTTGGGTAATTATTCTTCGAGTTTTATGGTCCTGAATGTTCAGTCTGATTCTACTCCAGACTTACCTGCTATTTCAGTACTACCAGTCAAAGGTGAATTATGTGTCCGAAATAATGGTTCCGTACATGTAGGCCATAGTGATTGTACTACTATTGTCAAGTATAGTGACAGTAGGAAATCTATTTTCAAAGCTTCACGTCATTCTTATTTTGTTTGTGGTCAGACCGCATATGTTCGTCTGCCCCTTGATTGGGAGGGAACATGTTACATTGCCTTCCTACTGCCACCAGTTTTCCTAGCCCCACCTGACTATCATAGGAATTCCCACCTAGTACATACTAGACACAAGAGAAATTTCCCGATTGTCGATTATACTGAAACTGCTCTAGAACAATACATAGATATCAATAAAGGTGTCTTCCCCTACTTAGGTACTGTCGTGAATAGTAAACTGATACGTAGATTAACCAGAACACTTGAAGCAGTAGTGATTGAGACTACTTCTGCTCTAGGTAACTTAACCGAAGAACAATCCTTTATGAGAATTGTCGTGCTCCAGAATCGTCTCGTCCTTGACGTCATACTGGCCGATAGGGGCGGGGCCTGTAGAGTCATCGGATCTAGTTGCTGCATTTTCATTCCTAATAACGCACCGTCTGTTTATTCAGCTATTACCAGACTCCATAAAATTGCCCATATGTTACACCAAGATCCAGGCACCTGGACATGGTCCGGTTGGTTCTGGAATATAATTTCCGCCTGGGGATGGAAAGTATTGTCATTTCTGGGTATTGCAGTAGCGATCATATTCAGTTGCTGCCTCTGTTTACAATGTGGCCCTGCGATTTGCGGCATTTGTGCTACATCTTGTATTCCTAGTCCCAAGTCCCGTCCTAAATCCCGTTCCAAGAAAATTCAAGACGAGCAAATGATACTGTATGAAATGATAGATGGTATCATGAATATTGATGTTTCCTGATGGAAACGTAGTGACAAGGAGGGAATGTGGAAAAGTAAATTTTGCCATGTTCTGTGTCCCTACGTGTCCTCCATCTTATGTTATGTGTGCATGATTAAATATGCATATGTATCCCCCATGTTTGATTAAAGACGCAATTACAGTTGTGTCCATCTCTAGTATGCCAATTTCCAGTTCTCGTGAAAGCTACGAGTATCAGGCCTATGTAAAGTTACGTTGCCACGTTTCTCAGTGTGCACGTTATTTCATTGTAAAGTCCCCGTTTCTAGGCCTCAAAAGGGCCCGGACACCAGATTCAGCTCCTGTCTCCTGTACCCTCGCTGAGGAGCGATACAGCCCCCACCTGTATCCTCGACCCTTCACTTACTTCCTGCCTCACAGTGCCCGGCTCAGCCTGGCTCTGCCTCTGAGTCTGCCAAGAGTATGTTATGATTCTAGTTATCAGTCCAGCCCTCCTTCTCTGCATTCCTAAGCTACTGAATCGCATCAATGGTTTCCGTCATTGTCTAGCCTTTACGTCTCCATGTAAGAGAAATACTGCATTTAATGGTCATTTAATATTCTTCATCACGCACTACATGTAGAATAATGCATGCTCCAGTCTTAGAGTCCGTTAGCCTCTCCCCTCCTGACTCTTAGTTTATATCAACATGTTCTCTAAACATTAGATACTAGATACTGTTTAGGTACATGTCGCCCTGACTCTCCAGACTTCAGTCTCTGCTCCTAGCACAGAGTTCATAGCCCCCAGCTTCTCCTAGTAACACGTCATTGTCAGTTTGCGCGCACCATTAGGTTAGAGGTCCCGGCTCCTTAGGTAGCCCCCTCCATGTTTCCGCCCCATTTATGACATATTCTGTTACGTTTGCATCACATGTCTATGTATACGCCCCTGTTACACCCATTTTCACCCTTATCTTTCGCGACTGCTATTGACCACACCCACTGCTCCGCCTACTGTAATTCATTGTAATGTAACTGTTTTAGTATATATATTTGTGCACTGCTATTAAATGTTACCCATTCCCTTGCGCCGATTCTGATCCTGTCCCCGGCAGCGCTGCCATCCTGTTCCCGTGCAGGTTGTCCTGTTCCTGTCCTTTATGCTGTATTAAACCTGCAAACTCCTACTACCTCGAATCTTGACTCTTATTTATTGAGCTATCTGTTATTGCTATGTCCAGTAAAACCTAGATACGGTATTATTTATTTATATACCACAACACACAACAAACAAATAAAGGAACCCAAAAATGAATATGAACTACCCACAAATTCATGAGCGAAACCTGCTTGGCTTAAGTATGGTTCTGGAATTCTATCATCCCTTAGTAATTTGAAACTGACAATTACCCCTGTCAGAGAAGCCCAGATTATCTCGTACCACCGTGTCACCAACATCATGAGATCCCTCGCAATGATCAGATAAATTACCAGTACAAATGAGGATGGTCTGAGTATGGCAGATGTAATATACATATATATACAAATTCAGATAGGACCATGTTCACCTTTAAAGTTTAAACCAATCAAAAGAGAAATTAATTATTTGTATTTCTTTCAGGCGTTTTATTCATTCATATCCAAAATTGTGTCGAGCAATTTATGATAAAGACATGTAATTGTTTCATCATTACATTCTGTATTCGAAATCGGTGCTCTCTGTGAAAAGGGAGGGGTAGGTGAATAAGTGAGGGGGACAGAGTAAAGGTGTTGTGACATAAATAGTTGCATCCAAGTTAAAAATGAAAAAACCTCTACAACCAAGCTAATGGGCAAAGGTTCCCAATTTTACATCACGCATAGATTTATGAGAATACATCTCTTAATTGGCTCCTATGGTGTGTCAAGGAAAAAACAGCGTATTTCTACGTTTCGACCCCTGATACGCAAGAAGGGTGATTCACAGCCTCATGTTGGGGTCTTCGTCAGGAAGAGGAAAGAGAGCCTATGGGGTAAGTAAATACATAAATCAGAATTTTACAAGCGTGAACAGGCGTGGTGATAATTGTCAAAATGGTGATGTGGGTAGTTACCTACATCAGCCGACGGTCAATGAATGTGCCGTCTGCAGGAGGGGCTTTCAAATGCTCCAATGCTTATAGGCTGCAGACCTGATTTACCATCACGGTAATCCCATGCTCAAAATAGCCTCCCCTTCTGTTTTTAGACAAATCACCCCCATCGAGGACAGATCTACCTGTGCCTAGTTTTCGCCGGCACACCAAGTAAGTTCCTTTATTTACTTGCCCCCGTTATAACTTTTGATTTAGTAAAACATAGGGCCCTGACGGCACCTATTCAATTATATTTCAGTTCCATTGGAGCATTTGAAAGCCCCTCCTGCAGACGGCACATTCATTGACCGTCGGCTGATGTAGGTAACTACCCACATCACCATTTTGACAATTATCACCACGCCTGTTCACGCTTGTAAAATTCTGATTTATGTATTTACTTACCCCATAGGCTCTCTTTCCTCTTCCTGACGAAGACCCCAACATGAGGCTGTGAATCACCCTTCTTGCGTATCAGGGGTCGAAACGTAGAAATACGCTGTTTTTTCCTTGACACACCATAGGAGCCAATTAAGAGATGTATTCTCATAAATCTATGCGTGATGTAAAATTGGGAACCTTTGCCCATTAGCTTGGTTGTAGAGGTTTTTTCATTTTTAACTTGGATGCAACTATTTATGTCACAACACCTTTACTCTGTCCCCCTCACTTATTCACCTACCCCTCCCTTTTCACAGAGAGCACCGATTTCGAATACAGAATGTAATGATGAAACAATTACATGTCTTTATCATAAATTGCTCGACACAATTTTGGATATGAATGAATAAAACGCCTGAAAGAAATACAAATAATTAATTTCTCTTTTGATTGGTTTAAACTTTAAAGGTGAACATGGTCCTATCTGAATTTGTATATATATGTATATTACATCTGCCATACTCAGACCATCCTCATTTGTACTGACCAACGGACCCAGGTCCTGAGTTTTAAGGGCCTACCCCTTTCATACTCACACAGATAAATTACCAATCCTAACAACTTTTGCCAGATTCCACCTTGGTCTACCACTGACTTTGTTAGCATTCCCATGAATATTCTCCTCTCTGACAGGAACACTGAACTTACTCCTCCCTTTTTGCACATAAATAGCATATTTTATGTGAACCAAATCTCCAATATTAACAGCAACTTTTTTTACACTTTTATTTTGTCAACCAAGTTTGCTGTTTTTATTGATTTAGTCTTACATTCTTCTTTACCAACTCTAACCATTACTGTACATCAGACTCAAGGATGCTTTATTCGACAACTTAATGTCATAAAAGTAAACATAACATACAACACTACATTTCATTAAAAAAAGCATTCCTAAAATCAGCCAGGTAACCAAATCTTAAAATACTTGCAAAGCAAAACATTATGTACATAATTCAAAAAGCAAATGGGGAAACATAACTAAATACAAAGACTCCTCTTATGTTGTTTCTGTGATCCATCAGAAAAGTGAGTGCTGGGATACTTATTGTACAGGGACTTTTATAAAGTGCAAGGTGCTAAAGAGATATACTTACTCAGTGACTTAACCGAGAAGACGCTGGACTCAGTGACTTAACCGAGAAGATGCTGGGGTCCTTAGCACCCATGTTTGTAATTGCGGGGGATTTCAACTGTCATCTGTGTCCCAACCTACGACCCATCAAGGAAGACTGGACCACCTGTAATTATGAGGAGGGTCCCCACCTAGAACACACCCCAGAGGGTAGGGTGTTGGCTCGGGTGATGGAAATGCACAATTTAGAACACACAATGGATCTACTAGAGGTTAGCCCCAACAAACTGACACCGAAGACCTTTAAAAGAAGAGGGTGTAGGTCATTTATTGACTTCATTATAGTGTCTCAACAACTGAAGTCAAGAATAGGGTGATTTTCTATTGAAACCAGTGGTGTTAGCGATCACAACCCCTTAACATTGTCCTTGATAGACCCAAACCCACCTAAAATTAAGAAAAAGGGTAGTGAAGCAATCATAGAGAAGGCCACCGACCAGGGCAGACACTTAAAATGGACCCGCATAAATGGTGAGGAGTTCTACAGATCACTTGTAGCAGAGGGCAAACAGCTATTGGAGGATTGCCTAGATTTAGCGGTGAAAGGGAAAAAATTGGTGGAGCATTTTGAAGGACTGGGCCGGATCTTTGATGGCCTATTAAAAGCCACAGGACAGGGTAAGCCCAATAACGACCCCAAATAGTTTGACAAGGCATGTTCCCTCGCACAGAAAAAACTGAGAAATGCCCTAAAACTTGCCCCTAGGGACAAACATAGGATCATGCAGTGTAGAAAAAATTACAAGCAGGCAGTTAAACAAAGGAAGTGTGCTCTTCGAACGCAAACCTGGGAGAACCTTGGGGAAGCCTCTGAAAAGAAGGACACGAACAGTTTCTGGAAAATAATAAACAATTCTCGTTTTCAAGAGGCATCTAGCAATCAGATATCGTCTAATGTCCTGCCAGAACAGTGGGTGGAACACTTTAGTGGGCTGTATAATCGGGCGATTAGTGTGCAGCTGAATGATGCCGCACATTCCCAAACTGGTGAAGGGAGCGCCGCACGGGAAGCTGAGGTTGAATTTACTTTAGAAGAGACCATAGCAGGAATTAGCGGTCTCACCAGAAATAAAGCACCAGGCCCTGATGGGATACCCCCAGACCTCTTTTTAAGTAATGTAGATCTATGGGCACCAATCCTTACTAAAATAATAAACTCTGCTATAGCAACAGGGCTTCCCCGGTCGTGGTCTACGGCCACGATAGTGCCTATCTTTAAAAAAGGGAATAAAGATGGTCTCCAATGCTATCGTCCAATTTCATTAATTGATGTTACTGCCAAAATCCTAGGACGCATTATTCTTAACCGGTTGACAGTATGGGCGGAGGATCAGAACATCATTACTGACGTTCAATACGGATTCAGGGCAAGCAGATCGACCACAGATCAATGTTTAAATTTGTATTTATTGGTTGCAAAATATACCATCTCTAGTACAGAGGCGGTCTTTCTTGCCTTTATGGACCTCACAGCAGCCTTAGACTGCGTCAACAGGGAGAAGTTATGGAACCTAATGGGTAAATTAGGGGCAGATCAAGAACTAATAAAGATAATGAAAGCCCTCCACTGGAACACCTCAGCTAAAGTAAGGTATATTACAGAGGGGGGGTGCACCGAGTCCTTCACCTGTACCAGTGGCGTACGGCAGGGGTGCATTCTGGACCCTTTTTTATTCTCCCTATACATAAACGGTCTGTAACAAGCCCTACTAGGCCTAAAGGTAGACTCACCAAGAGTAGGAAATAGACCAATCCCGGTTCTGCTCTATGCAGACGATGCAGTCTTATTGGCTCGCACTCCACTCGGCCTACAGAAACTGATTAATAGCTTTGTGGATTTCATGGACTACTTGGACCTAAGCGCCAACTTGTCCAAGTCGTATATACTAGAAGCGGGCAGGAAAGTCCAAAAAGGCTACAATTACAGAATAGGTGCCCACAAACTAGAGAAGTCTGAGACCTTCTCATACTTGGGTATTTTATTTGATGGGCACTTAAATTTTAAAGCGTTAATTGAAGAGAGAGGTAATAAGCTCGCAGCCAGCGCAGGGGCAATCATGAACTTTGGCAGCAGGATTGGACGCTGGTGCCCAGAACAAATGATGAACCTATATAATTCCATCTGTTACTCCATAGCTGTATACGGGGCGTAACTGTGGTGATTCACGGGGGTAGAGAAGCTATTTATTTATTTTATTTATTTATTACAGACTTATACCGTGCTGGGAATCGACTCCCGAAGGAGTATCTCCGCCCCCCTGGCATCATCTTTGAACAGAGCAGGTCCTACAGTGTAGCATTATTTCCCTTTGTCGGATAAACTAGTAAAAGGAAAGTTTTTAGTTTCTTCCTAAAAGGAAGATGTTCCCTACACTGTCTGATCTCTCTGGGGAGATTGTTCCAAAGCTTTGGGCCAGCCACAGACAGGGCCCTACCCCCTTGCCTAGCCTTCTTAATCCTAGGAACACATAGGAGTTCTTGATCTCCCGATCTAAGAGATCGGGAGGGAGCGTATGCATTGAATTTTTTTGTCAGATATTCGGGGCCTTTCCCTGTGAGGCACTTATGGATGACACAACATGTCTTAAACAATACCCTCTGTTTCACTGAAAGCCAGTGAAGCTTAATTAACAGGGGTTTAGATGGAGTACGTGCAGGGGCATTGAGGACAAGGCGTGCAGCAGTGTTTTGCACAACCTGCAATCTGGAGATGACCCCCTCGTTGGCAGCTAACAGCAATCCATTACAGTAATCAAGCCTGCTCAACACAAGCGCCTGTACCAAGGTTTTTCTAGTGGTATCAGGGAGCAGGGGGAACACTTTTCGGAGAAGCCCAATGATATGGAAACAGGAGCCAACCACTTGGTTTCCATGTTGTTTCAAGGAAAGCTCCTGATCCAGTTTTACTCCAAGATTTTTCACGCACTGTTTAGGTTCAGGGACTGGGCCCAGATCTTGCGGCCACCAGTCAGGAGTCCACAGGCGTTTAGCTTCCCCAAAGAGCATCACCTCCGTTTTGGAAACGTTGCACTGTAAGAAGTTCGAGGCCATACACTGGGCCACTTCTGTCATACCCCGGGCAAAGGAGTTTCGCACTTCAGATGTCAAAGTTTTAAACGGAAAGAGGAGTTGTGTATCGTCCGCATACGATACCGGGATAAAACCGTGGGATCTCATGATGTTCGACAGGGGGGCCACAAAGATGTTAAATAAAGTAGGGCTCAGACATGAGCCCTGTGGCACCCCCTTAGAGATCTCCAGCTACAGTTACAGGAAAACAAATTTATGAGACGATTGCTTAAGTTGCCACAGTGTGTCCCTGCAAACATTGTTCATGAAGAACTGGGTGCGACCAACCACATAGAGGATAAGGTGCAGGTCAGACTGCTATTAGCCTGGTTACAAATTTTGACTAATCCGGAAGCGGAACTGACCAGACAGATAATCAAGGACTGTCTGGGTAGGGACAGGGGGATGAAGATTCCATGGCTAAAATACCTGAGTGCCACCTTTGAAGCTAATGGCCATAAAGATCTTTTCTCCAACCCAGATAGAATTACCAGGGGGGAAAAGGGCACTTTCCTGACCAGCATACCACGCCGTGAGGGGAACAGCAGTTCTAACAGCCCTACCTGCATTTTGCTTGTCCCCCCTGCCATGAGGGCAACGGCTCAGCCACTAACACCGGCACCGGGAACTACAACTCCCAGCAGCACCGCGGCAGGCGCGGCGGGAGCAACGTGAACAACGCGCCCGGCGGCGCTTTAAGAGAAGGGCGCGCCGAGCATTACTGGGGCACTTTCCTGATCAGCATACCACGCCGTGAGGGGAACGGCAATTCTAACAGCCCTACCTGCATTATGCTTGTCCCCCCTGCCGTGAGGGCAACGGCTCAGCCACTACCACCGGCACCACCGGCACCGGGAACTACAACTCCCAGCAGCACCGCGGCAGGCGCGGCGGGAGCAACGTGAACAACGCGCCCGGCGGCGCTTTAAGAGAAGGGCACGCCTCCCGCCACGCGGGACGCGCCCGGGCAGAGGGTGGGCCATCTGTGGTCGTCAGTGGTCAATAGTGGTCGGGCGGGCCACCCCTCTAACGCCTCCACTGTGGTGAGTAAAGAACTTGTTACTATGGAGTCAATGGATAAGATAGATGCCCTGGATGACTTTCCATTTCCCCCTCCTATATTTGAGACCTTACTTGAAAATGCTCTTAACCTAGTATCTAACAAAATTGCCGATACGGAAAGGAGAATGTCCTTGAGTTGCTCAAACATTTCATCACGGCCAACACCCTCGCAAATGGGTCCCAATATTCCTATATCCCCTACGGTTCTAATTGCCAAATCCATTTTAGCACCCATACCTCCTGAGCCTCTGTCGGTGGTGGATGATCCTGTAATAACAATTGACTCTCAGGTGGATGCCATTGCCATTGGCCCTTTGGAAGGCAGTAATAAACCAGTAGGGGAAAAGCGTAAAAGAGGTGCATCTAAACTTAGCGCTAATAAAAGGAAACAACCGTTAACCAACAAGAGCCAACCCACACCACAGAGCCTGTGGAATAAGCAAAAACAAAAACCAACAGGGGCTGATACTATCTGCATCGGCGACAAGGACTTAGCGGATATGGATGGCGTCTCTATTGCTACTACCAGTAACTCCACTGATAATCAAAACACAACATGGACACAGACTGTTTCAGTGGGAGAAAATAATACCATATCGAAACAAAATGGGAATCTTATAGAGACTATAGTTGACACTATTTTTAATCGTTTAGAGAAGCAAATGATAAAACAATTTAATAATGTTTTTAAAAGAATGGACAGATTAGAAAATCTAGTAAAAAACGAAGAGGCAAAAAGAAAGGGGACTGTCACCCTGGACCAAATCAGGGGCGACCGCTTATTGAAAGAGCTTGAGTCAGTCAGTAGTATTTTATCATGTGGGAGGTCGGATGCTTTATGTTGTAGTCTGAAATCGACCGGGGGGCCTATTATTTCTGGACCCCAACCGCCCATTGCACCACCCACCATCCAACCCAGTGGTAATAATGCCGGGAATAACAAGGCAGTAGCTAATTTATCACCCAAACCCCAGCCCACACCGATAAATACATCAGTACCACTTACTGTCAGACTTAGTACTGACAATCAGAATAGTGGCTCCATCCAGACAACTGTAGCGGTGGGGTCCACCTCTGTTGACAACAGGGGTGTGGGTCAGCCTGGGGACAGCAGGCCAATTAAACATCAGGGGCCTGCTTAGCACTTACCCCCTGATGCCTGTCCCTTCGTTCTGGTTTTAGCAGGCATACCACCATTGAGGGAGGGACAGGGGGAATCGTGGGTTCAATTGCATAATAAATGCATTGATTGGCTAACTAAGCACAAAGATGTTGGTCATGACATCTCCAGAGAGATTTTATCGGCTCGTAGGGTGTCATGGGTGGGGGCCTTATTTAAAGACATCAAAGGTGACTGTATAGTCCTTAATTTTAAGAATCCAGGCACAGTAAGATTCTTGCTCAACAGAAATAACATTCGTTCTGGCATCTCCACCGTTGTAACTCTACTACCTCTAAGCCATTTCTATAGACCACCACAAAGACAATTCCATCCAGCCTTTTTTCCCCTTAAGATGCACAATAAGTTTGCACCCCTATCCGGATTGGACATGTTAGACTGACCATCAGTCACCAATCTAGATACTATGACTGTTGATCAGCTATCCCAGGCACCCAATTTAGAATTATTACCATATATCCCTCCGCTTCCTCCACTCACTGCAGTTAGTCAGCAATCTGTTAATCAAAGAACAACTATTATACAGGGCTCTGAATTATCCCTTGTGAGTTGGAACATAGCGGGTCTTAAATCGAAACTAAAAATCAAAGAGTGGTCAGACTGGGTATATACTAATTGTGATATACTGATGCTTCAGGAGACCTGGTGCACAACCCCGCCCTTATTAGAAGGTTTCAGCTGCCATAGCCTAACGGCATCCTCTTCATCCATGGGCCGCCCTAGTGGGGGTCTTTCCATCTGGGCTAAAATAAAAGCTGGTGTACAAACTAAACTGATCCAGACTCATGGAAAATGTTTTATGGCTTTGAAATACACAAATAGGTTAAAATTATGTTTAATTAATTTTTATAATAATGATTTTGTGACTCATCCCAATAATAACTTTTTAACTTTGTTTAACTTCATTGATGAAGTCATAGTGGGGCAGAAATACGGAACCTTTGATGGCATCTGTATTGGAGGAGACTTTAATGCCCACATGTATCGTAATAATCCCCCCTGCAGAAGTGGTGAGGAACTGAGGGATTATCTAGCATCACGCGATTTAGTGAACACCCTGGAAATTGCTGGTACAGGAGGGAATAACATGCTTACCCCCACCTATATCGGTCAGGGGTGTGCTTCTACAATAGATTATATGTTTATCTCCCCCTCACTGAGCGACATTATTTTAAAAGCAGAGGTCGCCTGTTCCATCTATAGCATGGGTACTCACAAACTTTCTCTCGGGGGCCAAATTTAAAGTGTGGTTTGTGGCCGAGGGCCGCACCGGTGGGTGCGGGGTCATTGGGGGGGCGGGGTCATTGGGGGCGGGGCTAGAGGGCTTAGTAGAGCGGGCGGAGAATCAGAGGGCAGGAATAACCAGAAGATTGGGCCAGTGGGCAGAGTCAGGTGTGGCCAAAAAGAGCAAAACATCCCAATGTTTAGTATTTGTTTGGCATTTCATAGCCCAGTTACAGCTTATTACGTTATATAATTTAACCAATGCAGTTTCTTAAATATATATCGAGCTAGCTGAAAGTACCAAGAAGGAAGCAAGCATTAGCAAAGCCAAAAGGTCTAGCCTTGGCAAGATTGCAATGAATTGACAGCTTGCTGACGTCTTTGGCCCAGTCACTGAAAGTGCACAGGTGCACTTGCCTAAATTCTCAATGTGTTTACATTTTATAATTATGGCTAGTAACAGTGTTTTCAATATTGTAACACAGCAGTAGCTCACTAATATTACTGCAAGTAATGTCTGTGACACCACTCCAATTTGTCATATGTGAGTTCCTGTTTTGATCTAACATTACTACAATGGCATGTGAGACAGGTGGGGAGAAGGAGAGATGATATCCCAGCCCTAATGGGCAATGAGTTCTGCGGGGCTTTTCAAATCTCCACTCTGGGTCTATTTTATAGCACACAGTTGCTCTTTACAGTACCTGGATTCTTAGAGGATGTCATCAGGTAATCCACGTATGCTATCTAACCCCACCCCCTTTAAAAAAATGTGTTCAACAGAAAAGAAGGATTGGACTGGAACCAACAGAGCCAAGGTTCATGAGATATTTCCCTCTTGGTTCCTTTGACTGGTCTGGCCGCATTTTCAATCACTTATTTGTTTAGGCCTGGGAGGGGGGGGGGGGATCTCTCGATCCCAATGACCATCCTTTCACCTCACTAAAGACAGGTCAGCATCATCAGTGTTAATTGCAACCTCTATGAGAACGCTCTTTATAGCCCCAGTGCATGTGGGCAAAAAGTAAAAATGAATCTTGCACCGGCACAAGCCTGTCCCTCCATAGCATTGGTAGTATTGTACTGTAAATATATATATATACACATATATATATATATATATATATATATATATATATATATATATATATATATATATATATATATATATATATATATATATATATATATATATATACACACACACACAGCACTTCATACCACTAATGAGGCACTGAAGTGCACTGTGGATGGTGTGTATACCTCTTCATTGGCTTTGCTTAGTCTGAAGCCTGTAGGTTTGTAGTGAGGCCCTTGGAGAACGTGTTCCGATGTGTGGTTTTACCAGACCTTTGATCTTGTTATGTTATTATATGTCAATGAGATTTGATGTGAAAGGTAGCAAATATAAGGCATTTATATGTTTGGTTGAAAGGGCGAGGATGTATGCTTGACCTATATGGGGAGTATTTGGGGTTGTGTGTGATTAGCTGTTCATATTGTGTCACATCACTCTTATAGCAGCACTTGTGCATTAAGTGGAGTAAAGGAGAGCGAGAGATAGCTTTTTTTTTAGGGAGTTTTATATAGCACAAACTCGACCCTGAGGTATCAGAGCACCTTACACGAACACCAGTTGCCTCACAGAGGGACACATTCATTTTGTTCGGCACGGGAGATTAAGTAATTTGCCCAGAATCACAGGATGTTGAGCTTCTCAGCCGAGACTCGAACCTGGTTGCTTAGCCCTGGGGGTCGACAGCTCTAGCCGTTAGGCCACATCAGCTTGTTAGTATATCACACAATGCACAACTTAATCAGTTATACACACTCATGTAATAACTATTTAACAAAGCCCCCTATCCAGATAAGTGTTTACGGGGGTGGCAAGGTCTCAGTCTAACAAACAGAAATGTAAAACATTTAAAGCGCATGGAAGGGGTGATTATACCGGACTGGAAACAGAAATCTGGTCTGCAACGTATTTTAATATCTCCTCCTGTGCGCCATACATGTGCTATCTCCTGCCGTGGCCGGGTGCAACTCTCCCTAACATATTGCATATTTGGCTACTCGGATCAATTTCAGTTACAAGTATCTCACTCTGGAATAACGTAAATAACAAATAACGTACCTTCGGATTTACAGGGGTGGTGAAAATACAGGTTTCTTCCTCTTCTTTTGTCCAACCGTATTTCACACAGTAAATGACACCCCGAGTAACAATTAACAAAAGCAGTGGTGACAGCCTGTGTGTTACGGTAATTAATGTCCACTGAAAGCGGCACACGTCACCCGAGGTCTTTTCTATCTGTTGCATTTCTTCCTTTCTCGCCAGGCACGCTGCTAATACACATTACGCCCGGATCACCACAAGAATTCAACATCCATTGCTGGAGGAGTTGAATGAGTTTTTAAAGTCGGGGCCCAATGGTATTAACTGCGCGCAGCTAGGGGCTCGGCTTCAGAGATTCGCGAACCAGCTGCAGCCCCGGAGAGATCACAAGAGGAGGGGGGCAGGGGGCACAGCTTCAGAGGAGGACAGCGCGGCACCCCAGCCAGGACCAGGGTATGTAAACAACAAAGGTTTTCAGAGGCAAGCATAAGCAGAGAAGATGGTCGCAGGAGCAAACGCTGTGAATACGTATTGAATACGTATTCACAACGTGTGCACCTGCGGCCATCTTCTCTGTTTAAACTTTACACGAAGGACTGGTATGGCAGCAAGGTCCGCGGGCCGCCAATTAAGGCCGGGCGGGCCGCCAGCGGCCCCCGGGCCGTACTATGAGTACCCCTGATCTATAGCGATCACTACCCAATTATAGTACATCTAAATAACCCTGGGAATATTATGGACGGAGCAAGAATAGAAATTGGGGCGCAAAATTTGGAAGCATCTACTGATAGATTAAGAGTTGTATGGAAAGGGGCCGATAACAAAGCTATTCTAGCTAGAGTCATTAACAAAAATCCCACATTAATCGAGAACTGTCTGTCCTCTGACAGATCGGGCCGTGATGTTGTTGATTCCTTTAGTAACCTCTGTGCGGCTATTAAAAGAGAATCCTCGAAACCAGCCCGGGCTAATAAAAACTGTGGCCCCCGCTGGTTTGACTCTTCATGTTCCAGGGCCAATAGAGAGCTGAGGGAAGCCCTGAAAACTAAACCGAGGGATCTGTCACTCGTAAGAGACCTTAGAGCAAGGTATAAAACCACGCTACGTACCCGATCTGAGGCTCTAGTGATAGACCACTGGGAATCCCTCGTTCGCTCCGCGGCCCTGGAAGATATCACTGGATTTTGGAGAGAGGTCAAGTCCCTAAGATCTTTTGGTTCCAACATTAAAGCTATTAACTGTAATATAACAGGAGATGTGTGGGCAGAGCACTTTTCTAAAATCTACGCTGTACCAGGGCCTCTTACAGATACTGCTCTTTTCGTTGGGCCCGCTAGATCTTTGAACATCGCACTTTCCGAGGTTGAGGATGCTATAGTCGAAAGTGCGGGCAATAAAGCTCCCGGCCCTGACGGCCTTTCAATAGATCAGTGTTATTGTACCAATATTTAAAAAAGGCGACAGACTAGACCCTGGCTGTTACCGCCCGATATCACTAATTGACAACACATTGAAGGTTGTCGGGAGGGTAATTTTTAACAGGATAAGGAGCTGGGCCGAGGATAATAATGTCCTACACCATTGCCAGCTCGGCTTCAGAAGCAATGTGGGCACTGTTGAACAATGCTTGAATTTGAACCTATTAATGGCAAAGTAAACTATTGTAAAAAAATCCCCACTGTACCTTGGTTTTATGGATTTAAGTTCAGCTTTTGATTTTGGTAATCGTTCCAGTTTGTGGTCACTTTTGCTTAGTTATGGTCTTGATGATTCTTTGGTCTATTTTCTTTCTTATTTGCATAGGGACCTAAAGGCCAGAGTGCGTATTAACACTGAGGGAGTAGTCTCGAATGACATTTTAATTGGCAGGGGTGTCAGACAGGGCTGCGTACTCGCCCCCCTGCTTTTTATTTTGTATATTAATGGGCTGAGCAGCAACTTGTGTGCAATAACTAATGATGTTCCAATTATAAATGGCAACCCCATCCCCGCTTTGTTGTACGCGGACGACGCAGTGCTAATGGGCCGCACACCCAATGCCCTGCGTATTTTAATTTCTGGTTTTGTTGTTTTTATGTCAGATTTGGGCCTTACCACCAATTTAAAAAAATTATTTTATTATGAACTGTGGGCCCAAAAAATATAACATAACCTCAATTAAATCTGGTGACAATATCCTAAAATGCACAAGCACTTTTCCATACCTAGGATTGCTATTCTCTAATACGGGTTCCTGGCAACCCCATGTTGCCTATGGGAGAAACAAAATTGGTAAATCCATCAACTCGATTCTCTCCCTACGGCAACCTAAACAGGCTGACGTTATCACTTCACTGTTAAAGATTTACCGTACTCAATGCCAACCTACGGGAACTTACGGCGCAGAAGTGTGGGGATACTCTTATTGTGTGCCCATTCAGACTGAGGCAAAAAGATTTTGCAGAAAAGTTTTGGGGGGAGCCTTCTGTGCTCCAACATTCATTTGCCATAATGAGCTTAAGCTATTGTACATTGAGGACTTCATTCGATCTAGGCCCGCTCTTTTTTGGCTAAAAATTTGGCTAAATCCGGCAGCCCACTTAACTCGCAGCATAATATCAGACTGCCTACAAAGCGAAAGGTCCCACCATATACCATGGTTGAAAGCAGTCGAGAAAAGTCTGTCCGGTGTGGGGCAGGGCCTTTTGTATAGCTCCCCAAACACCATTGTCCATTCACATAAGAACATAGTTAAAAGGGCACTTTACGTATTATATGGGGAGGAGCGGATAAGATTAGAACACCCCAAACCTTCTGTTATTAAATACATTTCCTATGCTGAGCCCGTTAACGGCTCTTTAGTTTCACCTCAGAGATATCTGCTCACTACACTAGGAAGATGGAACAGGAGCCTTCTGTTCCGATTTCGGGATGGAAGCGTTGTAAATCTACTAAGCTTTCCCCTTGGTTATAATAAACATCTGGAACAGTTGGATTGTCCTTGTTTCGTGGGCAGCAAACAAAGTTTGACACACTATTTTTTCTTCTGTGGTTTTTATAAACTTTATACTTCCCAATACCTGATGCCGTATTGCCGCAGACATGATTTCAGGGATTTTACTCAGGCAATGAAAACTTTTCAGATGATGATATCAGATGAAGTGATATTTATCGTGAGCTGCTTTCTTAAAGCTAGTGTCCGTTCACGGGCAACTATGGAATTTGCCTGATGAATATTAGCATATTGCTTTTTTGCACATTTGCTTTTTGTACATCTGAGTATTGCATATTATTGTATAGGTATGTAGATATTCTGACACTTGTTTAACAGCATAATGCACCTGTTATTTTTTATAAAATTATTTTTATTGTACTTTTTAAACTTAACCTGTGTATACTTTTATGGATGTTTTAATTCCGAATAAAGATCATTTGACTTTGACTTTGAAAAAAGGGTTTTTTATGTACAAAGCCGCCGCCAGAAAAGAGAGGTACTGGAATAAAAAGTCGGTGAAAGCTTATGGGCTGGTGAGGACTTCCGATGGAATAGAACCATACCTGTCCCTCATATACAATCCCCATGACAGACTTTTATTAACACGTTTTAGGCTCAATATTTTACATTATTTATTAGCACTGTTATGGAGCCTAAGGGTCCCTGCGGCTGCGATTAACGATCTCCGCAGGATGCCCTTCATTTTGTATTACTGTGCCCTTTTTATTCATTACCGAGGCGCCGATTTTTTGTTGATCTTCTGAAAAAGAACACATTTAAACAGGCTAAGGTGGCCCTCCTATATTTACAAATGGCCCAGGATCCCCGGACTTTATTTTGTATTATAAGTTTTTTAAGACTGACAGTTAAGCTAAGAGAGACAAGAGAGATCTGTTGAAGGGCGTCCCCGAGATATATGTGAGTAATAAGGCAGGGACGGAATGGGCAGTGACTGGATTGTAAATAGATTAAATTTCCAAGTAGTTTGGAATGATGAATGTATATACACGACACCGTCTTTTATTTGGTTTTCCTTACAAGAGATTAGAGATCTGATGAGGGTCCCCCTCAAGATACAAGCGAGCAAAAATACGGGGTGGAGACCAGTAATAACAGGATGTAAATAGATTAACTCGTGTAATAGTTGGGAATGAAGAATGTATATACATGATATTATTTTTTAACCTGTACTTTTATGGTGTTTGTAAATGCCGAATAAAGTTTCTTTGATGATGATGATGATGATATACTCAAGGCGAAATAGTCCACAGTCATAGCATTCCCACCAACCATACAAAATACCAGTACCTGCTATACATACAGTACAAAAAGCATTGTATAAAGTACAAAGATTAATAGGGCAAACTCATGAACCAGGATAATCCCCGTTTGTAACACATATTGGGCCTTGAAGTAAAAAAACATGTAAAAACCATGATGACTGTAAAACAGCAAGTTTTTTCCTACGCCTAATGGCTCCCGTTAAAAATCTTGCTACCCCAAAACAGTCCATGGAGAAAGCTGACATCTGGACTTTTATAAAGTGCACGGTGCCAGAGTGATAGGCAAAATAGTCCACATTCATAGCTGTTCCGAAGATCAAACACAATACCTGGACCTGCAATACATAGAGTACAAAAAACATTGTATAAAGGCAGACGCAGAATTGCATTAGCTACGCTGACCCGCCCAAAAGACGAGGGAGGCCTAACAGTCCCAGATTTCGAACTCTATTACCTGGCTGCCCAACTGCAGACCTTTACGCAAGAAATTACGAGAGTTTACCGCGGACCGGAACAGGAGAGGGACAACGGCACCCCTCGTCATGTACTGGCTTACATTGCCCTGCAGCAAAGGTTAGTGCTCAGAGACCTGTCCCAAGAGGAACGGACATTCCGATTATGCTGGAACCGGTCGCAAAAGCGAGCCGGGATCCGGCACCCGTATGCGCCCGAACTCCCACTGGCATGGTGACAGCACTCCCACACGGCGGAGATTGGGCGGGACTACAAGTATGGGAGGAAGCAGGGTTACAGATGGTAGGGGATTTATACGACAACGGGGTGCTAACCCCGTATCAGACTCTGCAAGAGCACTACAATCTCCCGAGGGAAGATTACTTACTGCACGCGGCGGTGGTGAGAACCATTCAGACACATTGGGGGGAAGGACTGATAGAACCAACGACAACACTGACGTGCCAATATACCATGATGTCGGCGGGTACCTTTAAGGCAGTGACTTGCCTTTACTCGAGACTGCTGAGAGAGACCCTACAGCCACTAGTAGCACTGAAGGCCAAGTGGGAAACAGACCTGCAGATGGCAATCCCTGACACCACATGGTCCCAACTGATACGGAGGGCTAGAAAGAGCACTAGGAACGCGCGTTTCCAACTAATTCACTTCTATGTCCTACACAGGGCTTACCTCACCCCGAGTAATATTGCGAAATATTTTGGAGTTGGGGATGCAGCGTGCCCCAGATGCAATACGATAGAAGCAGATCTAATGCATATGCTGAGGGACTGCCCTCACCTACAGGATTATTGGAGGGAGATAGGCAACACGTTAAATGACGTGACGGATAGGGACCTGCAGTACGATAAAGCGGTCAGTATACTACACTGGTTCCCATACATGCCCAAAAATAAAATATCTAGCAAATTCATAGACATGGGCCTACTCTTAGCTAAGAGGGAGCTGACCAAGGGATGGAAATCGAGGACGGGGCCGACACATCGGAGATGGCTGAACGAATTTCTAAAATGGGCAGCGAGCGAGAGCACGATCAGGTACCAACTGGCCCGTCGCGGATCGGACGAGCGAGCCCAGGAAGCAGCGATGGCTTGGGAGAGGTTGGTCCCTAAAAAACTCCCTAATAGTACTAGCACTGGGATCCCTGACGATTTTGAGCTCAGGCCATTCCCAAAAAAATAGTCCATCATAACAAGTATGAATCTGGTACCTCCAGGTAAGGTATCTTACGGCCCCAGTATGTCCCCTAACTTGACCGAAGGGATAGGCAGACATTTAATGGGTATCGGGGTGGTGTGGATACCTTCAGACTTCCCGTAACCTAATTTACATTAGAATCCATTCTGGGCTACCAAAATACCTCACATATGTATGTCTTAGTTGAGAAGGTCCAAGATGTCCCTCATGAGCATTACTCATGATGCTACTCCTTATGGTATGTGTGGGAATAAAGTTATTTGACCTCAACAACATACCGTCCTCAACAGACATTTCATCGCTTATTTAACAATATGGCTGAACTAATGGGTCAAGTACCTGCACTCCAGGCCAACCATGATTGACCACAACGATGATTTGTTGCAAAATTTGGTCTTTTGGCATAGCTTTTTTCCACTCTTCTTCTGAGCAAACCTTTAGCTCTGGGATGTCTAAGGAAGTCACCAGACAATCTTCAATATCATCATTCAGAAAACCTAACAAATTCACATTTCTATCACCATCATCATCAGTTGCACATGGAAAACAGTACAGAACGTCTGCCCTGCTGTTCCTACCACCAAAAGTATGAGGATTATCAAACTGAAATTGCATCAATTTCATTTATAATCTTAAAATGCAAGAAGAACAGCACTAACTTCCACCCCCACCAAGAATGTTAACTAAGGGTTTATGATCCATTAGCAATTTAGAGCCCCTTTCCCAGGCATATGTACAAAACTTCTCTATTGCCCAGCAACACGCCATCAACTCCTTTTCAGTAATGGAATATTGCAATCCCGCTTCACAAGGAACCCTGGCTCTAGTATCTTCCTTATCTCAATCTTTCTGCATAAGCATTGCACCCAATCTGAGTTGACAAGCATTAACAGTGATGCAACTAGTATGTCCTTACAATGACACACAAACTGATCTCTAATAAGTTGGTCAGTAAAGTTGTCAAATTGACATTCCACAATCAACCTGAGTAATTCTGAAATATACGCAGCAACATCTTCCTCAGAACCTTTTTTGTACTTACAAAATGTGTGCTGTAACACCATCCAACTTGGTTGTTTGTCAAAACATAACTTGAGTTTGTTGACTGCTTGAGAGTAATCATCCACAACTTCATCCTCATTTTGTGGTATATCTGGTAGATGCTTGAAGATAGCCATTCTTTTAAAACCTAGCGAATGCAAGAGCAAACACTTTTTTCGCCCATTGGCCCACATATACGTTTCGAAAGCATCACACATCTCACCGAACCGGTGGTTGACCTGGTGACTCCAAAAATGAAGAAGGAGTAACAGACTGCATCTTAAAAAAAAACAATGAACAGGAAGAGAATTATATTGGACCTGTTAACAATATATAAATATAAACTTCATTTTGTGGTGTATGCAGATATTTCTACTGAATCCGTACCAGAATATACCATAGATAATGAAAAAAAGTACATATATTACTGTTTTGATGGCATACTAAAGAAACCTAAAACAGATGGTGTGTGAGTTTCATAGCTCCACAAATTACACTGTTTTAAAACAACAACATGTAAAGAGAAAACACATATGCACTATTGCTTGGTGTGCGCATTACCATTGTCTACAAAGCGCAGAATGTACACTTATCAAGTTGGTTACATAAATATATAACATTTGTCAGACTGTGCTGCTGCCACTATAACAATGAAATAAAATGGAAAGCCTTCTTCAAAGTGTCCACATCACTGATGCATACACCTGTGCAGAAACGTTTATACTGATGTTTGGTGTGTGCATCACCACTGAAACTAAAATGCACCAAATGGCAATAAAAAACTATAACTGTCCCTAAACTCTTGGGATTATCCCAACAGATTACACGCTGCAGTGAAATGTGTCCACCACCCTTATCTTCAAACAAAATACAGAATGGTAGGAGTACACACTTTGCTTCAAGACAGTATGCCAGTGGCGGCTGGTCAATTTATAAAGTGGTGAGGCTATCGAATGAAAGGCCTTTTGGCTGAAATACGCTTGCAACATGTACAAAATACTATGCACAAGTTACATTAAATAGATCCACTTTTTGTGCGCACAGAGTCTGCCCATACACATATAAAACCAGTTTTAGGCCTTGCTCCTGTCACCAGTGTGATGTGCACATGAGGAAAATGTTATTGATTAATCTGAAGTCCACATAAACAGAGCACAGGTCTCAGCCCCAGTGGAGAAAAAAATCAGGATGCAGAAAAACCAAAACTTGCATGGAACATTGACAAGACAAATGGGGTACATACCACAGCAGAAGTGGGTGTTAGCACCATCTCCCGCATTATACTGCAATCATGTAGGGTGGGATGCTGAGTCACCTCACATAAAAACCCAGTTAAAACTACTCCTACAACGCTGAGACAGTACCCAATAAAACATGACGCAAGACCAGGAGATCTTAGATCAACTTGAATACCAAGGTGAGATTAAAAATTGCACCTGTTCCATGAATAACCCCTTGTTTTCCGTAATGAAAACCCGACAATTCAAACCGTCTAGTTTTAGACTGCAGGCATTTGAACACATGCACAAAGATATTTGCAGTACAGAAGGCACACAGTGCCACATTAAAGAATAATATTGTGCAGAAGAAATACAGAAGTACACTAGATATCTCAAATTGATTTTTCTGCCAAAATGTAGCGCCTGGAAGCAGACATTTAACATAATTTTTTGCGCTCTGCTGTCAGAACCAATTTGGTAGACTGCCCAAATGGTATAAAAATGCCCCGGGGTTGTTCTTAGCAAGAGTAACAGAGTTACTTCAAAATTATGATGAGGAGGCATTGTCCTAACTAGATGACATTTATGCGATGGTTGATGAGTTATTGGATCACTTGCACTGGGTGAAGAACATATTTCTGGGTTTCGCCACTGTGGGCTACAAATTTAGCTTTAAAAAATCATCAGAAATTCCCCACCTCAATGTCATATTTATTGGATATGAGGTATCAAGTGAAGGAAAAAGCTGGCAGATCATTTTTTAAAACAATGCTTGCTGGTTCAGCCTCCGAAAACTCTGGAAAGTTTACAATCCATTTTAGGATTCCTACATTTTGGCAGAACATATATTTTGGATTACGCAGAAAAGGTGAAACCTTTCTATGACCATATCAAACCTGATTTTTCCGTTCAACTTTGGACACAGGAACACATAGACATTCTCTGTTCCGTAGAAGCTGAGAGGATAGCTTCTAAACACTTACACACACATTTAAACACCACAAATTTGGTGATCCATGTAGTAGCGGGTCAATCAAGGTACTCCTACCTAATCTTCAATGAAGGTGAAACTTTACCCATTGCACACAAATCTTATTTGTACTCAAAGGCTGAAATGCATTTTGCATCCACAGAAAAGATACTGACAGCAGTACAGACTGCTGAAGTGAGAGAAAGAGCACTAGCTCAGGGGTAACGCATAATTGTTGTGAGTACGGTACCAACCTTAGAGGCAGTTACCAAAGCAAGCTCTTAGAACGCTGCATACAGTGGGCTAATTCTCTCACTGCAACAGATGTAGACTATAAATTTGATTCTACATCAAAAACACAGGCATTCCTGCAGTGCAAACGAGGGAGTGGCTTGGACGTGAAACATGGGGGCTGCGTGAGCGAGGTGCTCTGCAATGGCCTAACATAAATCCTGACACAACAGCCTGCTGTCGGTTCCCGGACGACATCACCATATGCCATTGAGGAGGGACGCTGCTGGGGGACCGGTTAAGGAGTGCCGAAGCAGTAGACAACCACAAGCTGCCCTGTGACGCAGGTGACCTGAAAGCCGTGGGCTGGCTGGGGTGAAGCTGTTGGGGGTTCAATACTTCTTGCTGGAGAACTAGCCTGTACCGATCCAAGCGGAGACAGCAGTGGTGCCCTGAGGCAGCGAACCAGACATCTTGAGTGAATCAGGGATCCCCGGGGGTGTGCTGAGAGTGAGTCTCAGCGTCCAATTCGGAGCAGTATGGAACCCGACCCTGCAGCTCTGGCGGCCTGCAAGGTAGGTCCGACATCCCAAGTGCCCCAAGACAGACATCAGGCGTGCTAATGGCGCTTGTATCCGACTATCTGGAGGGTGGGGAATCTAGACACTACTTGCACCGGGAAAATACAGGATGTCCACAAAGCCATGAGCCAGTGGCGAACATGTACCTGGAGGGGGGTAGCTGGAGGGGAGGTACGTATGAATGTGGCCGAGTCTACACTAGGCCCCGAGGAGAGTACCTCCGACACCCTGAGACTACAGACCGGAAGGTCCGGGCGGTGCACAGTCCCCAAAGGGGTACCCTGTTATCAAATACGGGAGTGGACAACTGAACGAGGTTGGGCGGCTGCGCAGAATTCGGAGGATACATGAAACAAGCCCAAGCATTGAGAAGTCTCTGGGATGTCCGTCGCAGGTCCTCCTGGGTATTTTGACCAGATAAGGTAGGCATTGCTGAGACTCAGATTGGGTACTGCGGGATGCCAGAACCAATGAGTCCTAATGCACCGACAAAGACAGATGCCAGAAGTGACCAGTTATGAGAAACTGGTGGTAGCAGGTTGCCCATTGATGCAGATACTCGGGTCGGTACCTGGTTTGATGATTCGTGGGGACAAATCGGACAAATCACAAAACGGACAGCCACAACACAGGCTTGAAAGTTGACTTGATATATGCCCCACCAGAGAGAAAGCAGACAGCCTTTATACCCAGACGCCGACAACGCAGGCATTGTGAGGACACTGGCCTGGCCTTGGGTCCAGCAACAGCTCTCAGAGGAAAAATCTTTTTGCTGGGGGGTGGAACATTGAGGACTGTTGTGACAACAGGCACACTGAGACATGGGATAGTGCATGAGATAACAAAATCGAGCAAAGGGATTGGCAAGCATACAGCACGCCTGAGCCGCCGGGAGCGGAGAAGAAAAGGAGATCCCGAAACTGTGGCAGTATGGATGGGTCTGTGGAGCTGTAGAGGTGTATGTGGAGCAAACACTGGAGAAAAAGGTACTACATTGGAAATGCAATCCCAAACTACGGAAGAGGTACTGGGTACTACCGGGTGTGGGAACTTGAGGACCTGTCTGGCCCTGGGGTGATACTCCTACAGATCTCAGATATCCTTCTACCATGGGCAAAACGCGGCAGAAGCAAGGGGGTGCGCCCTCTGAGGAAGGGGAAGTTCACCCCCCACTCCATGTCCTGGACACTTCGGATTTGGGACAAACAGATCAAACCCTCCATAACCACCATGACAAAATATTAGCAGAAATCGCAGATACGAAAACAACACTGCAGCAAGATATCGGGCTGTGTCTGTTGGCCTAGGACTATTACAAGCAGAACACAGCAAACTGGTGGACAGGATGAAAACAGTTGAACAAACAATTGAAACAATAAAGCCAGATTGCCCAACCATATCCAACAAGCTGGAAAACCTAACTGCAAGAGTGTCCATTCTGGAAAGACGAGCAGAAGACACTGAAGGGCGTAAGAGACAAAACAATATAAGCGTAGTGAGATTACCAGAAAATAAAGAAAGCACATGGTGGCCGTTCTGAAAGAATGGTTGAGGACCACAGTGGCACCAGATCTACTCACATCCTTCTTTGTTCTAGAACGAGCACACAGAGTTCCATCGTGCCCATCGGCACTGTGGTGCACCCCCCCTGGCCAATAGTGGCGCGCCTCTTACATTATAAGGATTGTGACATCTTAATACAGCAGGCCCGTGCTAATGGACCTTATGCCATGGGCAATAGTAAGGTATCAATTTCCCCAGACTTTACGGCTAAAGTGCAGGCCCAGCACGCTTCCTTCTTGGAAGTCAAGAAAGCATTGCGAGGAGAGGGAATCATATACTCTTTAATGTTCCCAACTAAATTACGAATCACCCCAGATGGACTACATAGTTTTATGACTCACCGGAGAATGTGTGGGCTTGGTTGGAGACCTTCAGAAAGAGTGGATCTATGACACGGGAAAGGCCACCCAGCTGTAAACCACCCAAACCACAGCAAAAGTGGCTTCAACGCTCATCCCCAAGGATCCCGTTGCAGAAACCCTCCGCATCACATACTGCTCAAGATACGATGGCGACCCTGCAAGCTGTGGTGAAAGTTCTGACACAACATACAGAGAAGGGTAGCTCCAGAAAAATCTCAGAACACAGTGCAGAAGAATCTGAATAAGAGACCTCTGCCTGAAGTGAAGTGGCTATGTCAGGTGTGACTCCACAAACAGCTGAGAACATCCAATCAAATCAGAAAACACTTTATGTAGACAATAGAGTCTGTCAAAGTGCCTAAAATTAGAAATAAAATTAGAGTGTTATCTGTTATCGCAATTTTCCCAACTCGCAGACATTCTATAGACAATTTATAATTCAACCTCTGTGTTTCTCACAGGTAAAAATGATTTTAAAAAGTATTCAATAAACGGCTAACAACTTGATAAAAGTGCCTTTGATTAAGAAAAAAGAGGAGCAGTAGAGTCCGTCTGATTGAAGCTATTTGTTTTTAGGACTGCTGGTCTTCTCCTTTTGGGCTTCTGAAATTAATTTGAGTTGCTTCTCCATGCACCCTAGAAATGTTACCAGTTTTGCGATCACTTGCGGCTGCTCATTGTTCAGTAAGAAACTGACGGCTAATGGTAATGTCCGTAATCCCGCCTTGATTGATAGGGACCTAAGCAATCTTCTGCAGTCTGCCAATAGTATAGGGTATATGCAAAGCAGGTGGGTTAGTGACTCCTGCGAAAGGTTGCATAGACTGCATAGTTTTGACTCAGGTATTTCCAGCCATGGTGGTGACACATCTAACAACACAAAAGAGCCCATACGAAGCTGCAGAAATGTAATCTTATAGTGTGAGGAAAATGTTTAATTGATGTATGTTTGTGGGCCTTTTCTGTCACAGCTGCCCAGCACCAGAGGAGCATGTTTTCTTTTTACAAATGCTTTTAGATCAGATTTCCTTGATTTTCTTTTTATATTTCTGTTCAGGACTGTTTTGAGTTCCAGAGCTCCCTTGAACCTGTATACGTCAACACTTTCATCTAGGGCTTGCAACCAGGGATTCGAATGATTCATGTTGTCATGACACTCCGTTTCCCACCAGATGAGCTGTTTTAAAGATCCTTGCTCAGCAGATCTTGTTGAATGCAAGTATTTTTTAATGCAGGCCTTTTGCACACGCAGTTGATCCTGTAGTGTGAATCCGTCCTGATTTGAGCTGGCAAAGTATTGCCTGGCAGTCGAAATATAGACCTGACCCCTGCACTCTGTGCCCTGTTTAAGAAAGTCCCTAGTTTTCCCGGGTAGGATTCTGAACCGTATGACAATGTTGGCACAGTTTAGCAGAGACTATTTTCAACAATGCTTTACAAGAGAACTTGTTAGTGCCCTCGAATATTATTCGAAAAGCACCTTGCAGAAAGGCTAATTTTGGTTTTAATGAATTCATATGTAGTAGGTGCCCACCTTTGTTATCCAGCCAGTAACCCAAATATTTATATTAATTCACGTTGATCAGACGATGGTTATCGAGATCCCATTGATGTGGGTTTCTGATAACATAATTTAAACTAGCTATGGCAATTCTGTAAAAGGAGCACACGAGTAAAAGGCAAATAGGATGCAAGGATTACGGACGGCAGGAGGGAACTATATCAATGCCCAAAAATAAAGGGGCCTCTGAAGACAAAGCACGTAGTGACCAACACCTTGCACACCCCCATCAAGATAGTCCCTACTGGGTAACAGCGACAATCTTTCACTAATGGTTTTTACTTTTTACAGGTTATGGCGGTCAACCATGGTGAAGCTGCCCTGGGGAGAGGGAGTTGCTTACTGGGGAAATATGGTGGTCTCTGAAGGGTCATCATTGTCGCATGCCATTATCCCACAAGCTGGGGGCAGGGGGTAGGGGAGAGTGGAAGGTATAGATTGAGGTGTTTCCTATCATACCACTATTACATCAAGAAGTTAAAATGAAAAAAGAAAACAGAAGTTGAAATGATCTCCTGGAAAGTACCAGGCATGGGGTCAATGTTCAAAAACACAAAATTCACAGTTACCTTACATGCCGAGGCATACAAGTGGTGATGTTGCAGGAAACACATCTTACCTTGGAAGAAAGGGCCCAACTTAGACGTAGATGGCAGGGTCACTTCTAAGCCACTATGTACTCTGCATTCTCAAGGCGAACATTAATATGGATCAGAGCGGGTACTCCCATTGAAGTGAGCAAGGTTCTCACAGAAGGCAGATATGTTCTGATACAGGGTAAGATCCTGGGCAGGGTGATCCTACTTGGGAGCATTTACACACCAAATTATGACCAGGTCCAGTTTCTACACCAATTGTTAATACAGCTCTCCACTTTTGACACCTCCCACAACTTGCTTGAAGGGGATTTCAACTGCATAACCAACATAGAACTGGAAAGGTCAACTCTCCCCCTGAATGACACGCCGGTAATTAGGGTAACTAAAGGGTTTTGAGACAATGGTTGTAGGAATGGGACATGGGGTTATCTGGAGACTACAACACAGATCAAATCAAAAATTCCTTTATTCGGTTTCCATAATTTCATAGAAAACCATAAAAGTTCAAAAAAGAGCATATACAAACAGTAAATTTAAACATCTCGTTATAAAATTTCATAGGTGCATCAATGGAACAGTTGAAGGCTATACAAAGATCTGTACAGATAAGTTAAAAATGTATACAAAAATAAAAATATTTCTCTAGTCCAGGCCTAACCAAGGTTTGCTCGATGTTTGACACAAAACTTCAGAAAACAGGCAATATTTTTAGCATAAACCTTGACTTCCAGAAATTAAAGCGCAAGAAATGCCGGGCGACAGCTATGTAGACCCATAAATTTAAGTATTGGTAAAATCCATTGGTTCCTTGGATCTTTATAGAACCTGCAGAATAAAATTACATGGATTGGAGACTGTAAAGAAACATCGTCACAGGGACAGGGGGAGAGGTTCGTTGACCAATCATTTTGTTGGGGAAAAGTCACCAAACGATGGAAAATGTCAAACTTGAAACGAGTCAATAAGAATCTCTCATAGGCGTTCAGTTTATATGTTAGATAAGGCTGCACAGTAAAAGAAATCTGGATGACTAAACTGTGCTGAACGGAGCTTTTTCCCACCTCGCTGGTAAGCCGTAACTGCTCTAGATGCGAGATACATAGCTTTCTCAGTTCTTTCCTCGGGAGCTCAGTGATAGTTAGCGGGAGGTGGAAGTATCTTTCTAAGCCTAGATCTTCAAGAAATTTTTTAACATGTACAAGCCAACTGATCTTATGCACTTTGTCTAACGTAAGGCAATCGCGTATGAGGCTTCGTGGTAATTCGCACTGTTCAGATGACAAACACGGTGCCATAAGAGGATTGGTTGCGTTTTGATGATATCTGATATATGTACCATCCCCAGTTCTAGGTGACAGCAATAGATAGAAGTGCTTCGGGGAACCGCCAGTAGATACCTCAGAAAGCTATTTTCAACTTTCTGAAGAGTATCCACGTTGGCATAGCCCCAGACCCCGGCTCCATAGCTTGCTATGCTGATGCACTTTGCTTGATATATTTTTAGCATTTCTGCTGCTGACCTCTTCCCTAATTTTTGTGCGAATGCTACAAGGGCGGTAGTAGCCGTGAGGAAGGAAAGTTTTTTAGCGTCGATGGCCTGCTTCCAAGAAGGCTTATTATCCATTAAAATCCCTAATACAGGGATAGTGGTTTGTGCACTCCAACTTGACATTGTTTATAAAAATATCCTTTGTTTTCTTGGATCTTATTCCTGCATGCATATCGTAAGTTTTTTTAATGTTAATATTCCAGTCCAAGCTTGCCATAAAACTGCGGTACCTTTCTAAAACCTGTTGGAGCTGGAGGGGAGTTCTGGCCAGAATCACGGCATCATCGGCATAAAAAAGTCCCGGTATGGGGCGAGGGCCAATGGAGGGCAAGTCCTGGCCTCCTTTCAACATAGCTGATTCCAGCCCGTTGGTGTAAAGAGTAAATAGGAAAGGGGTCAGGACACAGCCCTGCCTGACCCCTTTCTCCACCCCAAATGATGCAGTGAGTTCTCCTCTCAGGCCGTATCTAACCCTTGCTGTTGCACCTGAGTAAAGCTCACGGAGAAAATTTCACGGTGCACAGTCAAAATATCGACTCCAAAATATCGACTGGACATAATATCGAGTTTTAAATATCGGCTGGACAAAATATTGACTGGACAGAATATAGACAGCAAAAATATCATTTTTAAGGTAAGTAAAGTAATATTGACTGTTAAAAATATAGACAGATAAAATATTAAAGTATATAATATAGGTTATTAAAATTATCTAATTTTTAATAATATTGAATTTTTTATAGTGTGTTTTATGTTATTATATGTGTGAAAAGTGTGTATTTATGTTATAAATAATAATAATTAATGAAATTTGTATTTTTAAATGTTTGCGTTATTTAATTCTGTAGCGGGTTGTGGGATTATAGGGGAATAGGGTGGGAAGTAATTTAATAATAATTAATTAAATATGTAAATTAATTTATTGTTATACATTTTTAATTATTTGTTAATAAATTTTTATTTGGTAATTAATTAAAATTTAATTGGCAATTAATTTAAATTAATTGATTAATTGTTAATTATGTAAATTTTTCTAATTTATTTTCTGTAGCGGGTTGTGGGTTTATAGGGGACTTGGGTGGGAAGTAATTTAATAATAATTAATTAAATATGTAAATGTATTTATTGTTATACATTTTTAATTATTTGTTAATTAATTTTTATTTGGTAATTAATACAAATTTAATTGCCAATTCATTTAAATTAATTGATTAATTGTTAATTATGTTAATTTTTCTAATTTATTTTCTGTAGTGGGTTGTGGGTTTATAGGGGAATTGGGTGGGAAGTAATTTATTTATAATTAATTAAATATGTCAACATATTTATTGGTATTGTTGTAGAATTAATTGTTAATTATCTATTTTATGGGTAATTAATTAAATTAGAATTGCTAATTAAATTTAATTTGTAATTTTAATTGATTAATTAATATATTATATTAAAATCGTAATTACTTTTAATACATTTTTTACCCTACGCTATCCAACGCTTTCCCTACTGTTGCATCCACTGGAGTGGGAATAGTAATTTTTACCCCTATGCTATCCAACGCTTTCCCTACTGTTGCACCCACTGGAGTGGGAATAGTAATTCTTACCTCTACGCTATCCAATGCTTTCCCTACTGCTGCACTCTTTGGAGTGGGAATAGTAATTTAAACCCGTACGCTATCCAACGCTTTCCCTACTGTTGCACTCTTTGGAGTGGGAATAGTAATTTTTACCCCTACGCTACCCAACACTTTCCCTACTGTTGCACTCACTGGAGTGGGAATAGTAATTATAATCCCTACGTTATCCAACGCTTTCCCTACTGTTGCACCCAATGGAGTGGGAATAGTAATTTGTACCCCTGCACTATCCAATGCTTTCCCTACTGTTGCACCCACTGGAGTGGGAATAGTAATTTTTACCCCTACGCTATCCAACGCTTTCCCTACTGTTGCACCCACTGGAGTGGGAAAAGTAAATTTTACCCCTACGCTATCCAACGCTTTCCCTACTGTTGCACTCTTTGGAGTGGGAATAGTAATTTTAACCCCTATTCTATCCAACGCTTTCCCTACTGTTGCACCCACTGGAGTGGGAATAGTAATTTTTACCCCTACGCTATCCAACGCTTTCCCTACTGTTGCACCCACTGGAATGGGAATAGTATTTTTTACCCCTACGCTATCCAACGCTTTCCCTACTGTTGCACCCACTGGAGTGGGAATAGTATTTTTTACATTTTGCTATTGTACGTAAATAAAATTGGATATTATTTAATTATATTATGTTAATATATATATATGTTTTAATAAATATGATTGTTAATTTTTTTTATAACTTTAATTAAATATTTAATTATTATATTTTAATTTAAGTCTTTGTAAGTATATTTTAGTAATTAATATTACATTTTAATTTAATTTAACACTGTTTTTAATAAACTCGATATTTTTTACATCTATATTTTTGTAAACGATATTTTGTACTCGATATTTTTGTACTTACCTGTTTGTACATACAAACTCGATATTTTGGCTGTAGATATTTTTTCCTCGATATTTTGGGTAGTCGATATTTTG
Source organism: Lissotriton helveticus (assembly GCF_964261635.1). NCBI lineage: Eukaryota > Metazoa > Chordata > Amphibia > Caudata > Salamandridae > Lissotriton > Lissotriton helveticus. The sequence continues at coordinate 734,329,458 of NC_136070.1, forward strand.
GCAGTCGATATTATTTCAGTGATCCAATTTCACTAGTGGTAGGTCTACGCTCATTTCTAAGAGGATCGACCATAACTTAGTGTGATATACACAGTCAAAGGCCGCAGTCAAATCGATGTAGGCCATGTGCAATGACCCCCCTTTGGCTCCCACGTATTTCCCCATTAGAAGTGAGAGATTTAGGGCTTGCTCCACTGTGCCCAGTCCCTCCCTAAATCCATACTGTAGGTCAGAGATTATTTTCTGGTTGTCGGCCCAATCCTGCAAACGCTCTAAAAGGATGCGACCCACAACCTTACCCAAAGAATCTAAAAGGGAAATAGGTCGGTAACAGTTTGGATTATGTCGGTCGCCCTTTTTAAAAATAGGTACAAGTATTGAGGTTGACCAGGATTCAACTAGGCCTACGGCGCTAGCCGCTTCAAGTACCTGTGTAAGTATGGGAGACCAGAGCTCTGGATTATATTTGAAGAGATCTACCAGGATCCCGTCGGGGCCTGGTGCTTTTCCTCCCTTGCTAGCCGCTAGAGCATTAACCACTTCTAGATGAGTAAAGGAAAGAGGGATTGGGTATACTGTTCTGTTATAAACTAGATCCCGCCCATCTCTCTCAATAGACTCCTGGTTTCCGTTTAGGGCAGAGCTAAATGTTTTAGTATAATGCTCGACCCATGTAATGTCATCCACAGCGACGTCTATTTTTGGGGACTTTTTTGTGTCTAAAAGAAAGGGGGTTTTAACAATTCTTCAAAAGTTGGCACTATCATTGGAGGAGCAGCTTGCATGGAGTTAATTCCATAACTCATTTTTTAATTCTATTCTGTGGGCTTTTAAGGCCGTGTGATAAGCCTTTCTTAGTCTTACAATTTCTTCTTTCTCCCGATTTGATTTATGGAGTGCAGTTTTCAAATTCGCATAGGCTTTTGTGCACTCCTTATTGAACCATACTTTCTTGGTCCCCTTATTTCTAGGTTTTTGGTGTAAAACGTCTTGGACAATCCTAGTGATGCTTATATAGCTAGACAGTGTTATCCCATAGGGGGTGTCAGGGTTAAGACATTTTTCAATTAGGGGCAAAGCTTGCTTGACTACTTTAGATGTTACTTCTTCCGGATCAATTTGTTTCCACTTTATGGAGAAGCCGTTTACTCTATCTAGAATCAGTGATTGTTGGTCCAACAGGCTGAGTGCTTTCGGCTTCTCTGTAATATTTGGTAAAAAAAGGACAAACTGTTAGGAAAGTGGTCACTTAAGCCGTTATTAACGGTTGTAAAATCTCGGATAATAGGCTCCGCATTATATGACTTAAATATGAAGTCAATTATACTGGAAATCCCCCTGCCATTAAATGTGGATGAAAAAGGTACTACAACACAGAAACACATGGAACTATTCATATTACTCCTACTTGTGTAAACTGCATAGTAGACTAGATATGTTTACTTCCTCCAGTAATCTGGGACCATCCAGTACCCACACAGATTACCTGGGGTGCACTATATCGGATCATAACCCACTGTTATTATGTATTCGTCCCATACCGGAGCACACATTAACCCGCATATGAAGACTAGATCCTGAACTCCTGGAGGACGTTCCATTCCACACATTGTTACAGATGGCTATCACAGAATATTTCCAGTTTAATCACAACACAGTCACTTCCAGGGTGACAGAGTGGGAGGCAATCAAGGTGGTGGTAAGAGGACAATGGATCGGCAACCCAGCTACACGAGGGGTAAGCTCACCTGACTAAAGAAGTTGACACCCGGGAAAGACTGAGTGACCTAAAACAAAAATACGACGAAGCGCTACAAAGATTGAAATGCTTTGACATGCAAGAGTAACAATGTAGTTGCATATGGAGGGAGGTAACGCAGGTAGACCACCCTAAAGAAATAAATGACTCATTCTGTGCCTAACATGTCAAACTGTACTGTGAACCACAAGTGCAAAGGCAAGAGACCATAACAAACTATTTATCACCTCTATCCTAGTGGTCTGACCACCTGACCAATGCAAGAGTCTTGGAGGGACTGGTAACTGCGATGGCAATTATGGCAGCACTTAAAGAGATGGTCAGAGGGAAAACACCCAGACCGATGGTTTGCTGGTGGAATTCTACGCCACCTACGCTCAAACCCTAGCAATAAAATTAGAGGAGATATATACAGAGGCCTGGGACAAAGAGGAGCTGCCTCTTCGACCAGAAATGCGTTGTCGAACTTTTGCCCACTCTCGATGCTCAACGTTGACTTTAAAGTCCTGAGCAAAGTACTAGCCACACGTCTCTTGCCATATATGACCAGCTAAATACATATGGATCAAAATGGGTTCATGCTGACCAGATCTATCTTTGGGAACTTTCGGTGGCTGTTCCATGTGCTACACCACACTGACCAGGACCAGTAACCTGACACACTCATACTATCCATAGATCTAGAGAAGGCATTTGATTCAGTAAGATAGGATTTCCTAGAGGACATGCTGGAGTGAATAGGACAAGAGAAGAATGAATTAGGTGGGTGAAAATATTATACATGCATCCAACCGCACAAGTTAGGACAAATGGAGTGATAGCGATACCATATAATATATGTAGCGGCACTAGGCAAGGGTGCCCACTGTTATTGCAATAGAGCCACTAGCTACAGCATATCGGCAACAGGAATGCCATATTGGAATATGCTAATGATCTGTTGCTGTACTTAAGAGATTGGAATGTGGGAGCACTGCGGACTCTGGCTGTGTTGGATGAATATGCAGAACTAGCAGAGCTCAAGATTAATACATCTAAGACCTACGCCCTTTCCACAAATGGAGGACCACATACAATCTGGTAATTTCCCAACGGGCCTGAGATGTCCCCCTTGCTCCTTAAGTATCTGTGAATCCCGATTTTTCATGAGTGAAAAGATTTACGAGAAGGCAACTTGAACACGATTATTAGGTCCCTAAAAACTACCATAGAGTTCTGGCGGTCCCTCAGGCTGCCACCGATGGCACGCATTGCACTCTTGAAAATGATCATTTTGCCCAGACTGTTGTACCTCTTTCTGAATCTCTTAGTGGTGATACCCTCACAATGGGTCTCAGACTTGAACCAAACACTCCAGGGATAGTGCAACGGGCAGCTGAAGACGGAGGATTGGGCGCACCTGACTTCGAACTACATCATTTGGCAGCCTAGCTCCAATGGCTAGCTCGGTGGTTAGACAGCCAGAACATGGAACTACTGGATGAGATGAATGGGAGAAACAGCTGGGAATGGTTGGTGGACAAACTATTACACCAGAAAGTGATCCTTCCACGTCCCAATACACTCTTGAAAACAGCACTATATTGCTGGATGAGATGTCTCCTGCGTACAGAGGACGGCCAATAGTATACAGAATCCCTCACAGGAATCCATTAGCCCCATCCATCAAGTGCTGGATTGTATGATGATACATCTAATTTTGATACCATGTTTTGTTACCAACACTATGGTCATCCTTTATTGCACAAAGCAAGTATCCCAAGTAATGTTTTCTCCTACCATCAATGGTAACATTGCCCAACACCGCTAAAAGGTAGTTCAACAACTTTCACAGAAGTTTGGTTATTTTTCTAGGTTTAACACTTCAGACCCGACATCTTATTATTATAAGGTTGCACCTAGACCTGCAATGAAAAATATGCTCACTAACACAAAATCAGAAATACTTTGCCTCCTTTATTTCCCAACTGTCTTTACATAGTTTCAACATTTCGAGGGACAATGTAGACACAAAAACTGTCTGGGTACTAAAGATTGGCAAGTTCTAGGGTACTTTGGCCATATTTAGCGCATGCCTCATACCACATCAGATTATCTTCCTGAACAACACAGTGCATAAGACTTCCTATTTTGGGCTAGCCAAGGTCAAGGACTTGAAGATACAGCGAATTCCCTCACTTACACACTTTGAGAGTTGGCAGAATTACACACAACACAGTGAGGATACATTAGATACCATATTGAGAAATGGTTCATACAATTCATCATGCCCCAATTGGAAGGGATGATTGGTTTGACCTATCAACACAAATAAGTGTCAGTCAAAATTCAGGGATACCACTGAAGAGTTTAGTATCCATAGGCCTGACCAACGCAATGTACAAACAGAACCCCCGGGGGTACGGACGTCTTACAGTGTTGGGAGGTTATGCCTAGAGTGGCTAAAAACCTCAGCACGTATCCCTGCTCTCAGATGACATTGATGTTAGGGTTTTTTTGTTAGGTCCCCAGAAGCCACGTCAAAAGTGCCTCTTGTATGCTATTTGTAACGAGGTATGGAACATCTCCCAGCAGGAGGCTAATGAGAGATTGTGTGAGATTGACTGGGTTAACCTATATAAGGATTTGGCAGTGATTGATAATAATATGACCACACTATCATCAAGAATGTATTCACTGTGCAATATTGTGTCTTCTGCAATAGATATAATGGAACAGGATATGTCTATATTATAACTTGGACAGTCGCAGTTACGATCCAGTCTATTATTGAGCAGGACGCTACACTCATTGTGTTTATTTATTTTGTGTATTTTATATAGCGCACAGCTACCCCAATGGGGTGTCCCGGCGCTCATTCTCGAGATACTAGATCTTGTCCAAGGTCGTTTAGCAGAAGAGAAATGTTTTCAAAGCTTTGCAGAATGGTAATTCCTCCTTGATCTTACGGAGGAAGATGGGAAGTTTATTCCACTGAGAAGAAGCACACGCCTGGAAAGTTTTACCCCCAGAGCGAGCTTTTTTAAATCTGGGGGTAAACAACAGACATTTTGAATTGTTTGAATTTGTGTTGTGGTCATGTGCCCTGGTGGTAAATCAACACTACGGCTCTGTTTTCTGCATACAATCTAACAGAAATACAGACAAAAATGGCACCAAGAGATGCAAAATAAACAATGCTGCACATTGAAAAATTGGACCAATTAGCTTTTACCGTGACTGAGTCACCTTCCACAGAATGCTTAATCCATGGCCATATCACACTGCAAGTCAATACATTCCAATTTCAATACTGTCTACAGTATCACCAGATAGGCGGATATGAAGCGTTGAGACAGGGATACATAAATGAGTCTTGGGATTTATCTTACAGATGTAGATGCAGGAATGGTGACACTGAAGTTTTTCTCAGCTGTTCAGACTGTGAGAATTCTTTATGTGGATCTCTAATTTGTCAGGATATTTTGCTTCACCAAGCCTGTACTGCTTCAGTTGCAAACCTATCATGTCACTTGAAAGGATCGCTGACTACCGTGATTCATCCGGTGTTCAAACTGTCTCGAATGGGAGTCATTTGATGTTGAATGCTCAAGTTTCCTTTATACTGTTTGATTCTCTGAGAAGACTGAAAGCTATGCATTTACAGAAGATGTGGCCTTAACCTCAGCCCAAGAGAATTTTGATCTCCAGGTTGCAAGGTCTTCAGCTGAGATACAGGCACTAGTCCGAATAAACTTCCTGCTCCATTTGGGGAAATGGTACATCGTATCTTTAACATGTCTGATGCGAGGGGGACCGTGCACCTATTTAAGAGCATAGGATCTGGAATTTTGAGCACCTTTCAAACCATCTTCTGAGTTATTCCACCATTTATATACTCTGTTTTGGGAAGCATTTTTGGAGGGCTTCCGCTGGTCCTACTACTTGTAGTGGGTATCCTGGGTTTAATTGTCCTGCTATGCAATGGACAGCCCAGGTCCACCAGAACGCATGCTACTCCATCTGGGTGCATCTTGGCTTCAGGAGCTAAGTGAGCATTGGTTCCTCTCTTTTAGATCAGTATGGGTTGGCTGCATCTTGCCTTTGCTCTGATGCTTGTTCTACAGATACGAATGCGTGTTGAACATATGTCTGACCCTTCCATCGGTTGCGCCACAGGACGTAGAAATACTGCTTGACCCCTTAAAGGCCCATGTATTACAGTGCCCTCAGTGAATTCCCATGTCGATATCGGCATTCTTAGAGCCTCCACAAGATGCTTCAGCTCCTGTCAGAACGGAAACCGGCTCTACAACAGGCAAACAGGTTTCAAGTGTTTCCTCGGCAGCTGCTGAGGTAACTGAAGATGATCACCTTTGCTCCATTGACCACATCCAAGACGTGTTACAGGGACTATCGTCTGTGAATGCAAGCAACAGTGATGTTGCGTCTCCCACACTGGGCACATAAACATTTGGCTCTCCATGTGCAGGGAACAATTAGACTTTTTTTCCAAAACAAACAAAATTGGAATGCAAAGCATCATTTTGATTTCTTATTTTTTCTTCTCTTCTTTTTTGCTGTCACTGAGCACCTCGGCTTTCAATGTTCTCAGTTGGTCTAACAGTATATTGACTATTTAGCAGATTTATACTGCTTTTTTTTAGTGTTTTAGCAACATCTTTTACATGTACCAAATGTTTTTTTACCTTTTATGACAATGTTTTTAAGCTTTTTAAACAGGCAAATGTTAGCATTAGTTGACCTTATCGACCTTCAGATGAGGAGTGGGTGTTATGAACCCCATACACTAGGGAACACTATGCGTTGGGGTACCCCTGGGATTAGCATGACCTCCTCTGTAAGGCCCTAGTACATAATAGGGCAGGGGCATTAAAACTACCTCTAAGTCAGAGGTGCAGAAAGGCCCACCCCCTCCCTTCCCCACTGTGCAAAAGCACCCCACTGCATGTTTTAACTTGGGGGATTAAGTCTCCTTGAATCCTGAGGGTCCCTGGGGTCCAACTAGGCCACCAGGTACCGTGTAAAAAGGTGCGTGGCCTAGACTACATCTCTGCAACGCAGGTCTCTGGCAGTTACTGGAGGTAATTGGTCGGCTAGTTGACCCCCAGGGGCCCTCAGGATTGAAGGGGAATTATTTTCCCAACTTAAAATGCACCACGGGGCGTGTTTGCATACGTCACCTCAGACCCGTCCCCTCCCTTCACCACTGTGTAAACACACCCTGTGGCCGCTTTAAGTTGAGGGATTAAGTCCCCTCAAATCCTGAGGGTCTCTAGGGCCCAACTAGCCCACTAGGTACTTCCAGTAAGTGCCACAGAGCTGCGTTGCAGAGAGGTGTAAAAAGGGGCACGGCCTGGACCACCTCTCAGCAACGCAGCGCAGTGACGCTTACTGCAAGCACCTGGTGGGCTAGTTGGCCCCCAGGGACCCTCAGTATTGGAGGGGAATTAATTCCCCAACTTACAACTCGCCAAGGGGTGCGTTTGCACAGTGGTGAAGGAGGGGGGTGAGCCTGAGGTGACATGTGGGCAAACACACCCTATGGCGCCAAGTCCCGGGGCAGAGAGGTGGTCTGAGGCCATTCCCCTTTTTACACCTCTCTGCAACGCAGCTCTGTGGCGCTTACTGGAGGTATCTGGTGGGCTAGTTGGACCCCAGGGACCCTATGGATTGAAGGGGACTTAATCCCTCAACTTAATTCTCTCACTGTGACTGAAAAAACATTTCTTTTTTATTCTTTTGTTTCAATTAAAAATTGCAAAGTCAAATTCTTGAAAATGTCAATGGTTAACACAAAAGTACATTGACCAATTGTTTCATAGACCACACATATTAAAGCACATAGATTACATATATTACATATACGATTCATCACATATATTGGACGACACTAGACATGACGTAGACAACAAATTATACAATTCAAAGAACGAATAAACAAACTCAAGTTCCAAAATGTTAAAGGCTTGAAAAAACAGTCAAAAGGAAAAAAGAGGCCCAAATTGGTTGCAAATTATTTGAAAAAAATGTGTTTTGCAACAAAACAACCCTAGTCTGGGCAGTGACCAAGCAGTGTACTATTCAGGGTACTTAAGCAATTTCATTATTCTTTTTGTATAAAAAATCTTTACAAAACGCAAAATAGGTTAAGCCTGATAGTATGTTTTAACCACTTGTTTAGTCATGATGTGGTCAATGAGTTTTGAAACCCCAAAAAACAGTTTGGTGGGGTTTTCGTCAGGACCTGGAACAGAAAAAAGCTGAAATGAGAAAAGAAGAAGTGCTTGTGTTATCACTTGCAACACCACTTTTGCAAACAACACCTTCCTTGTGGATTTAACTCCGTTAACAATAACCTTGGTTTGAGACTAGCCAATCCCTGCCAAAAAGTAGGCGTTATGTTTGTCCTATGGATTCATGTTGCTGGGCGGTGAACTAAGTGAAAAGAAAAACAAAAGAATAAGACAAAATAGGAAGCCAAGTCAGTCTTGTTTGTAGGCACGTACAGATATGGTCCATTTGCTGTACTTTGAGTTTTCATCTGCTAGGGATACTTACTTATGGTGTCTGCGGTGGTGTGGACAGTAGCAGTAGGTGTCCTTGGTAACTGTAGGGAATAAAGGAACATTGTTTTTTTTAGAGGGCCTCTCTGTATACAAATATTTGAAGGTGAGGCATGTTTGAAAAATTATTAACTCACTTAGGGGTATATTCACAGGAACGTGTGCTAAATATCTCCAAAAAATGCTAATGCAACTTTACACAGCGCAGCCTATCGCGGGAAAATAACCCCAAAAGTCAACATGGAATTCACAACATGGCGCTTCCATGCGATAGTCCACTGAAAACGTGGGCAATGTCCACTATACAACCACCGCAACCGAGATAAAAACACAAACCCCAACGTGTAAAAAGACGTGATATGCCCAAACGCGATAAGAAAACAGTGACAGCGAGCGAGAGGCCAGCAATACCCACGCATAATGCGGGGAAAAGCACAAGAACAGCATACGGAAAATGCCACTAAAAAACAACATCAACTGCGGAGTACCACGGATGCACCAACTGCTGGAGACAACATAAACCTCACAATCCCCACGAAGGAACACCCAGGAATACAGGGTCCGTGGAAGGGCAATGAGAAGAGGAAGAGGAAGACGGGGTATAGTCACCAGGAAACCCCTATTATCGCCACGGATGAGCCAGAACACCACCACCAACTGTACGTCACCTCTAACGTGTCATTGGCAACAAAGAGGCAAAGACGGCATACCACCTCTCACCATGTGACACTGAGGTGGCTGAGTGCGGACCACAACCGGAAAGGAGCAGGTCACACTTGGACACAACCACCTGCACAAACAACCCCTGACGTCAACAACACATCTGCGGACAAACCATGCCCAAGAGTCACAACTCGACAAAGAGCACAAGTTACCCAAGTCTGCAACATCTCAGCACCGTGGAAGCACAGAACTGACAGGCACACCGCATGAAAGGGACCAGTGGCAGACAAATCAGAGCCACAGGAGCGAATCACCCACCGTGCAGCATATGCACATAAGTATAAGTGCACCTCGACATTGACAACATCCCCGTACAAACAGCAACACCTCCACAACAGGACACAGGACTCAACTGGTGCCTCAAATGTGCACAACATGGCAAATCACATCTGGCACAGCAGGGAACTGTGACATGACAATGTGCAAGTACAACCTGTAACCTGCAAATATGTTTTATTCACACATGCTGTGCTTTTGGACATTCTGTACTGTCCCGTGATTGCCAGGGAGGCCCACAATGTGACGTGCTCATTGTGCTCTGCCAGTTTTCAGGGAAATCCCTACTTTTACTCTTGTGACAACCTCCTGGCGATTAGATCTTTAATGGGCACGGTCTGCCTTCCCTTACCTAACACTCCTATGGGTCCTTTCTGCTGCAGGATTTGCAGTTATAATTCTGAAGCTATCTTGCGATGCCCACCCATAGAAGTGCAGTTTTCAGGACAGAAATAAAATGCTCAGCCTTAACTGCCGATCTCTGGTCAAACACTACTTAGATGTGTTTGACCTACATCAAGACGAGTCTCCGGATGTCCTTTTCCTGACAGAAATCTGGTTGTCAGCCGACACGTTGGCTGAACCGAGCCTGGTGCTACCCACAGGCTACATCATTTGCACCCTACATCGAGAGTCAAGGGGGGGTGGGGTGGCACTTGTCTGTAAATCTCATCTCACTTGCTCACTGGTTAAGGAAGATGTGGCGGGCTGTGAATGCGGCCGTTTTGGGATCATTCTCAACCCTAATTTCACCTTGTCAGAGCTAATGTTTTTTCGCCCTCTGGGCCCTCCCAAGGAGGGGAGGATTGCGTTGGCAGATTTAGTAGGTACTCTGGTTGTGAGGTATGCCAACTTTATGGTCATTGGTGGCTTAAATCTTCACCTTGACAACCCACGCGACTTTGAAGCGGCTAACTTCATTGTGGACCTTGCAGCGTGCCAACTGCCTCAATTGTTCACTTGTCCTACTCACTCTGTGGGCCACTTGCTAGACCCTGTTTTCTATAACCTCCCGGGTCTTTCTGTCTTAACCCCCACTCCAATAGACTAGACAGTTCATTATTTGATCTCTATGGAGCTCCTTGGGGTGATGTCATCTCGCAGGCCCCATCAGTACTGCACCCTTCGCCGTCCCTTCCATAAATTAAACTTTGATCAGCTCTGTACCCACCTTTCATTAAGTATGCCTTGTTGGCCAGATGAACCTGATCTGGCCAGTGATGCCTTTACCAACTGGCTAAAACTTCCATTGGATGCTATGGTTCCGGCCAAATGGTCGAAGGGGCATAGCACCAAGTCTAATCCTTGGTACAATGGCATCCTTTCTTCCATGCGTAAAGCATGTAACCGGCTGGAATGGGAGTGGAGATGTCACTTTGATATCACCTTGAAAGCCAACTAACAATCAGCCATAAAAAAATACCACAGGGCTGTCCAGAAAGCACGGGCTTCCTACTTCTCGGAGGAGATTAGAAACAGTCAGAATCCCACCAAGAAGGTCTTTTCCATCATTACTACCCTGAAAAACGTGGGGGCATCCAAGACACCTATAGTCAAGTCTAGTGAGCACTGCAAGGACCTAACCACTTTCTTCATAAATAAGGTAGCAAACATCTATAAACCCTTCCCTTAAACGGTTCTGGGTAATGATTCTGATGACCTATCTCCCTCTGCCCATTCTTAAGTCACCTTCCCACCCATTACTGAAGAAGTACTTACTACACTCTGCAAGAAGGTTAAATCTGGCTCCCCTACTGATCTTATGAAGCCGGAACATCTGACGAGAATATTGTTGGTTTTACTGATACTGCTGGGCCAGGTCATTAACCTGTCTCTGGCCAGGGCCATTGTCCCTAGGTCATGGAAGCAGGTAATTGTCATGCTGCTTCTAAAGAAGACAACGCTAGACCCGACTAAATTGGAGAACTTTTGCCCTATCTCTTTGTTGCCTTGGATTTCTAAAATTACAGAGGCACATGCCAATTCGATTCTCTCTAACTACCTGGAGGAAAATCACATCTTAGTCTCCTCTCAGTGCGGCTTCCGTTGCGGCCTCAGCACTGAATCAGCCCTCTTAGCCGTATCTGAGCATCTGAGAGCAGCTTTGGATGAGTGGTGGTGTCCTTGGCACTGATCCTATTGGATCTCAGTGCCGCTTTCGATACGGTCTCGCATCAGATCTTGATTTAAAGGCTGAAGGAGGCCGGCATCACGGGCGCCGCCCTGACCTGGCTCTTTTCCTTTTCTCTCAGATAGGTTTTTCCAAGTCTCGGCTCCCCCTTTTTCATCTAGAATGAATTCCATCAAACAGGGGGTACCTCAGGGCTCTGCGCTAAGTCCTACACTTTTTAACTTGTATGTTCAGCCGCAGGCTTTACAAGCCAAAAGGAGAGGGCTGACGATTGTGTAATATGCTGATGACACTCAGCTTGTAGTTGCCCTCTCCAATGATTTTTAAAATGATGCGGCCAAGTTTCAAAGTGGCTTGGCGGATGTAGCAGTGGCTGACTGCCAATTGCCTACAGCTCAACGCCAGCAAGACCGAGGTCCTGTTGGTTAAAAAGGATCATGAGCTGTGGAGTGGGCATTGGTGGCCCTCCTCCCTGGGACCCCCCCCCTATTTAAAAAAAGGTAGTGAAAAACCTGGGTGTTTGGGTTGACTTAGCACTGAGCTTTCAAATTCAAACTAAGAGGGTGGCGGGGACATGTCTTGGCATTCTATGTTGCCTTAGACCCATGCCTGGTTTCTTTGATCCTTCCATCCAGCAGACCATTGTGCAAGCAACTGTTCTATCTAGACTGGACTATGCCAGTGTGCTTTACCCTGCGGTCAATAAGACCGAGACCTCAAGAACACTTCTTGCCTTGCCTAGTTGCTGCCCCACCTCTAGTACCATTCGGCAGCTACATTGGCTACCAGTGGAGAGACGAGTGGAGTTTAAATCTCTTTTCTTTGCGTTTAAGATCTTGAAATCTCCCACCCCTGGTATATTATCTGGTCTGCTTTCGTTCTACACTCCCCTGCATCATCTGCTCTCTGCTGGCAAACACTTGGTTTCTGTACCACGTGTGAAGAGGGCCTGTGCTGGCGGTCGCTCGTTTCGCGTTCTGGCTTCCAAGCTCTGGAATGATCTTCCGTCTCACATTCGAAGCATGGATAATCACTTGACCTTCTGAAAAGCGATAAAGACCCACTTGTTCCCGCACTAAGCCTCCCCCTTATACCCTCCTGTCTTCCCTGCCCCCCTGTCTTTTCTTACGTGGGATTTTTGCGGTGTAGGTGTTTTATTGCTCAGCGCCGGAATGCCCCGTTGCTAGGGCAGCTGAGCGCTCCACAAGCTATCTTAACATAACAGAAGAACTTGTTGATGATGCTGTTCCTACGGGCCATTCCTGCGCAGCAGAATGTGGGCCACCTGCCCCATCGTCCCCATCATCGTCCGGTGCTTCTGGAACTGGGATCCATGGGGCATTTGTGCGTACACAGATGTTGTGCAACACACAACATGCAATGATCATCTTGCACACGATGTCCGGGCTGTACAGAAGCTTTCTGTAGAAGGGTGGAATCTCACTGCTTGGTTGGCACCACTTTTTTCGTGGTGTTTTACTGGTTTTCAACTTAGTTTGGCTGGGATCCTGCTATTCAGGACCCCAGCCTATCTGCTTTCCCTTTAAATTGATTTCATATACTTTAGGTACACTCCAGATTGGATTCTGGGGTACTCTTGTGAGTCCCTAGTATATGGTATACTCTGTACCCAGGGCATAGATACCCCAGAGGCCTACCATGGGCTGCAGTATGTATTATGCCACCCCTGGGAAGCCTTGTAAAATGACACAACAGGTCTGCTACAGCAGCCCTGTGTAAGGTGGTGTATGCAACCCTTACTGAGGTATAGGTTATCTATATCTCTCCATATCACTGCACATATAAACCTATCAGTCACCCCTATTTCAGGCCTTAACAATCCTGAAGTCAGGGTGCTGGGTTTTATGTGAGAGAGTGCCCATGCACGAGCAGAGCCCCTCTGCAGCCTTCGGAACCTATTCTCCGGGGTCGTTTGTGATGCAGCCAACCATATACTCTTAAGTGCATTATAACCTTGCTGTAATGCTAACTTTAAAACGGCTGCATGGAAACATGTTGTGTTTGGAGTCAAACACCTTGGAATCATACCTCCACACCACTAACTGGTGTGGGAGGTATGAATCCGCCCTACAGGAAGGAGAAACATGGCTCCACCGGTATACCCTGGCATCACAAAATGGATGGTGCCAGCCACAGACACGAGTCTGAGATCCTGCTGCTGGATAAAACTCAGGGAGGGGAAGCTGGACAATAGGTTTCCTGTCACAGGGAGGTGTTACCATCTCCCAGACAGGCTTTAGTGTATAGGGACTGGGTGGGTGCACTCCAAGAGTGCCTTGAAGTCTGCACTGGGGGCACATTTGGCGTCCCTGGGCATAGTCCAGCTCAAAACGGTTGCAGGGGCACTTAGCCCCTGCTCTGGTGTGAAACTGGACAAAGAACATGGGTGTAGCCACCCCTCTGTCCTGACCCTCTCATAGGTGGGTCCCCAGAGTTTGTCCCACCCCTTCCTTGGGTATAAAGCAGGAACCCCTGTCTACAGGACTTTGGCTATTACCTGGACTAAACTCTGCTACAGAAACCAAGTACTTCGACGATCTGCACAAAGATGATGACTTAAGAATCTCCCTTGGAGTAAAGGAGTTACTCCCCTGCAAGGGGTTGCAACTCAGAAGCGACTGAGGATTCAGAAGAATATTGCAACACAGGAGGTCGGTCCCCGTGGTCTCTGAGGTCGATCTGTGCACTCAGCAGCTCTGAGGCCGGAATCCCTCTTGGAGACCATGCAACCTGAACCCCTGGACACTGCAACCATTTGCAGAAGCATTGGCTTTGAGGCAACCTCTGAAGCTGAGCTTTGGGTTACTTGTAGCCCAGACCCCGAGCAGCAATTCCACCAAAGATTGCCGGCCTCTACTCCACGAGTGTTCCGTGAGCTGGCCCTTTGTGTTTTCTCTCAAGGTTACTTCGCGATCCCTCGTCCGTTGGCCTGTGGGTCCCTGAGAAGGCAAATTTAACTTTCTGTGGACTTTTCTGGTTGCTCCAGACGTGCCCTGACTCTCCATTGCTTGGGGAGTCCGCAGGACATTGCTGCTCACACCTAAGCATCTTTTGTCCAACTGCGTGTATTGCCGTTGCCATGGTTTGTTGGTCTCCAATCTGGACACCGACCCCCCCAGCTCTCGACATCTTTCGTGGGACAGCTTGCCTGCATACTGTGGTCATCATCGACATCTACTGGTCCCCGTCGCAGCGGGGTCAAGCTTCACCTCTTCGCACCTGAAGCTCCCGACATCAGTGGGCATGCGTCTATCGTGCCCCTGGTCACTGGCTAGTGACCCAGACTCTGTCCCCTATGCTTTCAGGTTCTTCACATCTTTGATCCAGGCTTGTCTCACCCCGGACACTTTTCTTCTTCACGGCAGCAGCACTTTGCATCAGGTCACCATTGAAAACGACAACAAGTCCCGACACCATTTGCCACCTATGCACCCGGCTTCCCCTGGGTGAGGTAACACGAGTATTCCGGTGCTACTGTGGATGTTGGCAATAGAACCCTTTAAGTCTGAAAAGGTTTGCTGAAAGTCCTCTCCAAAGCGTCCTTAATCCTTAAAATTTCACCTGCGACTTTCCCCTTAGAATCATACCGAGTTCGCAGCTGTGTTCTCACACTCCACACGTCCCCCATGGATCCCCTGTGTCACTACCTTGGGTGGTTCCTTTGGGTCCCAGCGATTATACGTGCTCTAAGCACTGTGTCTAGTCAAGTCGTGGTTCTTATACCACTGTCTTAATATATGGTTTGGTCTCCCCCTGGAGTCCATTGTGTATTGTGCTATTTACTGTTGATCTAGTGATTGTAAATTGTGTACCATGCCCTCTAATCTCATGAAGAGATTAGTAGGGAGTGTTTAGAAATAAATACATATATTTTATATATACCTGGTGTGGTTCTCCTTTCATTTGGTCATTCAGAAGGTTATATACTGGTAAAACGAGCTGCTTTACATTCCTTCGAGACTTAGCCTGAAGGCTGTTCTTCATAGCTACCACTAGGATAGCTTTCAAAAAAGGTTGTCTTTAACCGATCATCAATATTGGTCGTTTGGACTGGTACAAGCAGGGCCGGACTGGCTGCAGCGGGCACCGGGCAATCCCCCGGTGTGCTGCACGGGTGGGGGACGGTTTTGGGCCTCTGGGGTCTGTTTTTGTAGCATAGCTGCAAAATCGGCCCTGTAACAAAATCGGCCGAAACCCGGCCCTGGCAAAGAGCTCGGCGGCAACCCTAACTCCCCTGGGGGGCTCGGTGGGGTGTGGGGGGGGGGAGGCCGAGCACTTTGCCAGGGCCGGTTTTGGTTTCCAGTCTGGCCCTGGGTACAAGGTGCCCACTATAACTAGTGGACAGCATATACCAGGCCAACTTCTCACACTTTCCACCTGTGCCGTCCAGGTACCTGAAACATGACTTCAACACGCCAAATGTGCGTTCAACAATGCCCCTGGTGCGTATGTGGGCCACATTGTACTGCCTCTGGGCGGGTTTTTCCGGGTCTCGGAGGGGTGTCATTATCCAAGAGCAGAGTGCATATCCTTGATCACCTGTGACAGTGCAGACGGAAAAGAGTCAATACTTGGTTCAGCGGGATGTGATGGCAGGCCCACTAATCCAGTGACGCCTGTGCTGACTTTGTGTGAGGTGAGTGTAATCCAGCCCTCAGGGAGTAGCTGGTGCTGGCAACATCTCCAACAGTCATCAGGCACTCAGAAATGCAATGTCAGAACAACAAGGGGGAATGACTTGAGGTGCACAGGGTTAGTGGCCCCGGATGCACAGCGGCCGACACAGGCTGCCACAAAAAGAACGCCACCCAAATGTATTGAAGTTAATTCTTTATTTTGATGTACTGTCACATAATGGTCTCATCTAACAATCACGATTTCTTACAACCTATTCTAAGCACATGTAATCGAGAGCACTCTTCTGGTTTTAATTTATTCTGTGTTTTAGCTCTTCACTGACACGATGCGTTTCGTTCGGCGAAATAACACAAGTGAACCCCATTGAATTGGGTGTAGTATTTTGTGAATTTGGGTTCGATGCCAATAAAGTTTCAACTTTGGCATTAGTCCGTTTTTGTTGTCGGTTTCGCTGGAATGACGTAATCACGTTAGGGTCAATAAGCCCAACAGTGCGTCTTGAGTATAACGCATACACGGCAAACACCAGATCTGCCTTGGAGTCGTGAGGAATCGAGGTCCGGTTTACTAGGTGAGCTCAACGTATACTGGTCGCCATATAGTTGAGTATAAACATTTCGGCGTGTACACCGTTTCAACGCTCCTTTGTATTTATTCATTGACTCTCATCTTAACGCGAACGCCCACTCGAACGGACCAACACACAGCACAGTTAAGTTTTACTACTGTACTGCTATACTGCAGCAGGTGAGAACCAGACATTTTTTAGAGTTTAGCAGACTTTTTACATTGTTACACTGCCTGATATTTGATCCTTTTTTCTAACGTACAGGACCCTAGAAGTGCTCGGCTGGTCATCTATTTTTCGAAAGCTACTGCTGTCATATACACTATTCTTCACAACTAAGAGGTTAGCAAACTTTCTTTGGTCTAGCTACATCGAGCATTAGGCTGGTAGCATATCAGGACGGAATGTATATAGTTTGTTTGATTTTTTTAGATTCTTTGATCGTTATCCAAGTTTCATATTCAACGACGTTCTTTTTGAAGTATTGAACTACAACGAACTTCATCTAAGTGCATTTTACAGGATTTTATAGGTACATGAGAACAATTATATAGTGCTCGATCTTGGTATCATATAGTACATAAAGGCTCAGCTGTTCTAAACATTATTTCTGTTGTTGTTTCTTGATAATGCTGACAGACTGCGGCAGCATCTGGTCACAGAAAATTAGTACGTATTGTTTACTCGTGCACACACTCGCTTTATACACTCTGGTGATGGTAGCACGTTTTATTGGAAGCATCATGAATGTTCGTGTTTTCACTAACATATTTGACCTACCCCCCGCTTGCATCTCTTGAATATATTTTCCTTTTTCCTTTCAGAGAATACCCCTGATGAAGTCCCGAAATGCATTGGGTTACAAAACGATTGTTTTGAAATAATTGTGCACTTGTAATATTTTGCTTTTGCTTGTTTTTAGGCAACTAATCAGATGTTTTGATTAAAGAACATGGATAAATAATGTAATTTATCATCTTTGTGAAAACTTTTCATTAAAATTCTTGTTGACCGTATATATTGTAATATTGTTGCTGCGTGTTAGAGACCTAGTCGCCATTAGGGGCTAGGCCACTATCATTGACACAGGCCCACCGCCATGCGACGCTGACCTGCGGGAGACTGGGGTAGGGTCATGAGGGCAGAGCAGGGTCTTGTATGTGTCATAGGTGCCTTCTGCAGAGTGTCTCGGGGGTGAATGGGAGGTCTACCCCAGGACATGATGCAGAGGGCACATGCCAGCTGTGTCCAGCAACATGGTGGATATGAATGCCACAGACTCATGCCAGACACCAAGTCTGTACCTGCCCGATGCTGATGACAATCCCCAGGCTCAGACACCAACGATGTTCCGCCGGAGGCTGACGATCACTCACGGTGCAGAGGGTTAGTGGCACCATGTGTTGCAGGCCAGCGATGTGGAATTATGCTTCACTGATCGGAGGGGGTCTAGTGCTGTGGCCGCTGCCACGGACTTGGGGTCACCGCCATTCAGGACTCAGGACACATTTCCACATGTGGGACCTACTGGGGCGAAGAGGATGCCGGTGGAGTATGTCAATGACAAAGGAGTAATGTGGGCCAGCGTTGTGGGGGCCAGTGATGGTCTGTGGAGGCTGCAGAGGTTGCGGGACTGGGACTTTGAGCTTGCATCGGCATGTGGTGGGCTCTCTTTGATACATGACGGTGTCGGCAGGTGAGCAGTGCGTCCTTGGAACCCTGGGGCGGGCAGGCCTGGTCTGGGTATCAGCGTCCTAGGGTGCTGCAGGCGTACAGGTTCGCAGGCCACGCTGCTCACGGCGTTGGCCTTGTGGCAGACTACGAGGCGCTGCCCTGTTAGTGATGTTGGCCTTTCCGGGAGAGAACCATGCTCTGCACCATGGGAGGTTTTGTCCACACTCCTGCGCAGCCCTGGTGTACTCAGGGCCAACCCACTATGCTCACCCACACAGAGGGGGACGCAGCGAGCTACATTTCCGTATCTGACACACAGCCTGGGGTGACATGATTGCGTCCACTGTTCACTACTCTCCAGTCACCAGCAGTTGTGGTCTGCATGGACATATCTGTGGTTTGAATACCCATTTCTGTCCTGCACATCCACGCCTCACTTGTCGTTGTGTACATTCACATTGACGGGTCACTTGCATCCTTCGCACATGGCTGCATTACGCATCTCCCCCTTTCAGCTGTTGTGTGGCTGTGGTGCCATGATATAGCTGTATTGTGTGCAGGGGTAGCCCAGGATCACCATGGAGTAGTGTTGTCGTGTCTGGAAGGTGGGCGTCTTGATTGACATATTGTATGTGGTTTTGGTCACGTGTGCATTCCCACAGTTGGGCGTTGTGTGATGGTGGCTTTGAGGTGTGTGGTGTGTGGATTTGTGCCATCCTGGAAGCGCTGGTTGATGATGGACTGACGTAAGATGCAGGAATTGTGCACACTGCTGGGGTAGTTTGCGACAACATTGGTGAAGAGTCCCCGGTGGTCCACTATTGATGGAATGCATGGTAGTGGTGTGCAGTATCCGCAGTGGGCACACGTGGGACATGTGTACAGTCAATACCCCCAACACGTGTGGGAAGCTATCAAAGGCGTAGAAACCTTGCTTGGTCTCCAGATGTTCCTGCATAGTGTGGGGGAAGTGAAGGTACTGATGATGGCATCCAGGACAGGTGTGATGAACTTTTGATAGGGCTGGCTATGAGCCCCCTGCGACTCTGGCAATTGTTGGTTGGAAGGTACTAGAAGCCAACAGATACAGCACAGCCAGCAGCTTTGTCTGCGGAGGGATGTTGATTCCCCGCTGTGTTGGGACCGTCAACCTGTGGGCGATGAGGGTCATGATGCGGATGATGGTTGTCCTTTTGAGCCTGTAGTGGGCAACCGCTTGCTTGGGCATTAGGTCTGTGAGACTAGTGCGTTTTCGAGAGTCAACCTGTCTTACTCTGCGCTGCCTCTGTGATGGTCTGGGTGGGGCAGGTCCAGATTCTGGGGGGTGTGGCGGTCCTGGGGGTGGTGGCGGTGGGTGTTGTGGCCCTGCTAGGGCTCCGAGCTGCATGATGAGTAGCTCCATGGCATAGTTTGTTCTTCTGGTGAGGCTGTGTGCGGGGCTCCATTGCTACTGTGTTAAATACCTGCTGCTACTGCGGCTTATCGCATGGTTTTAGCTCGCCTCGCTTATCTGGCAATTTGTTGTGAAAGTGGTGTTGTGGTTGCCTACTCTGCATCTCATTAGGGTTAGTTGGTGGTGTTCTCCGTGGAGATACATTTTGGGGCAGTTATCAAAGGAATACTGGCATTGTTTGCAGTTTGCACCAGCTTGTGAATGGAGTGTAAAATCTAGCTCCACTTTTGATGTGTTAAGGTGGAGATAAATCGGAGATAAGTCCTTGTGAATATCCCCCTTAGTTTTGTTGCATTTGCATGTGGACCCTGTAAAGTTTCTTGTTGGTGGACGCGAGAATCAATCGCGTGCAATCCTGGATCAGAAGAAAAGGATGTCTCAGTATTGAGTGCTGAACAAAGTGAGAGCGCGTTTGGTAGCAAGCTTATTATAATACATTAATGTCTGCTGCAGAGGAAGTTATTTTATAGTAATGGTCAAGCGGTTAACCAGGATGTTAAAATGCAAAGATTTCTGGCATCATACGGACAAAGATCAGGAGCCTAGCTGTTAACTGTTGTCCTATTCACAACGCTCACTGGGGTTGGAATAGTGTATACAATGAGAGAAAAAGAGAAAATGCTCTTTTTCTTAGTGTCCCCTCACTCACCAGGGTTGCCCCATGGTGACATGCTTCATCATGGGGGTCCTCCCATCCCTGTACGGACTGGGGTGTGCTACAACTTGCGAGTTACGTAGGAGCACTTAAATATTGACTATGTGTGGTGCAGAAGTAGTGATGTGATGGAGTGGAGTATGTGTGAATAGTTAAAATTACCTGCCTAGTAAGCTACAAACAATTTTATTCTGGCTCCTAGGTGGTACAGTTAAAACCGGGGTAGAATGATTAGGGTTCCTAAATCCCAATGTATTCAGGTGTACCTATCAATTCCTATCTGTCAACTATTTTTAAAGGCGTTTCTCTGCGAAGAAAAACGTGGTTAGCACCCCGCAATGACAACGCGGAGACAACTCTATACAAACAGCCTGCCGGCACTGGACCATTAACATTCGGTCCGGAGGTGCAGAGAGTAGGTGCAAAAGCCAGAGGTATCCTGGAAAATAAGTAAGTACACTATGATGATCGAGGGACAGGGATTCCCAGGATAAGTTTCCTTCCGGAGCTCTACCCGGTTAACACGCAGCATTTATTTTCCATGCAGAACTGCTACGCCCTGACGACTAACACAGCATTTGTTTTCCTTTTATCAGATTGATGGGATACTTAACCCTTCGAGACCATGGGGCACAGTTAGGCCCTGTTTTATGTATGTAACCTACAGTATGTAATTGTGTGTGCTGTGACTGTTTTTTAACACGGGGTGCTAACCACGTTTTTCTTCACAGAGAAACGCCTTTAAAAATACACACGTTTGTCGGGACATTATGGAAAACAACATATACTGTCTGTACAGTTCGTGTGCTTTATGTGTAGTGTTGGTGCGCACACTGGGGGTTTTGATACCCCGTAACCATTATGTTATGCTTTTTCTTACAGGAACCACGTGATTAATTTTGTTACGTAGGTACCAGATGCATGCTTTATTACTTGCAGCATTTATCATTTTTTTGGTTCCTTCATTAGCTCATTGGAGCATCTATTAGGAGTGGCGAACACAGGGCTGGTCCCTGTGTAGTCCTGAGGAAGTGCTAGGGGGACGCACAAAACTAGTTGACAGATAGGAATTGATAGGTACACCTGAATACATTGGGATTTAGGCACCCTAATCATTCTACCCCGGTTTTAACTGTTCCACCTAGGAGCCAGAATAAAATTGTTTGTAGCTTACTAGGCAGGTAATTTTAACTATTCACACATACTCCACTCCATCGCATCACTACTTCTGCACCACACATAGTCAATATTTAAGTGCTCCTACGTAACTCGCAAGTCGTAGCACGCCCCAGTCCATAGAGGGCTGGGAGGACCCCCATGATGAAGCATGTCACCATGGGGCAACCCTGGTGAGTGAGGGGACACTAAGAAAAAGAGCATTTTCTCTTTTTCTCTCATTGTATACACTATTCCAATCCCAGTGAGAGTTGTGAATAGGACAACAGTTAACAGCTAGGCTCCTGATCTCTGTCCTAGAGATTTTTTGTGACTTATCTGACCTTGGAGGGGGAGCCTAAGCATTTCCGTCTATCTCCCTATCTTTTTTGTTACTTATCATACGGACAACTCAGCTGAAAATGGATTTCACTAAGTGCAAAACGTGCTATTTTTTGTGCTGATTAGCAAGAGAAAGAACATTTTCGTTACGATATTGCCATTGTAACATGCTTATTACAAAACGTTGATCACAGCAAACCCTTGTAAAATGCTCACACTTGTGATCCAAACATTCTAAGTCCATTACACGGTGAGAACTCCCTGTATTTGAGACACCGCTGTGTGCATTTGTTGTTGGGCGGCTTGTGGTATTTGTGCCACAGTCTTGCAGTGAAAAAACATCTACCTTCTCATTGTCTTTGTTTACTTCAAGCGTCCTCTAACAATCAATGCAACTGCTTCCGGGTATTAGCGGCGACTGTTCTTACGCCGGTATGTGGCATATTGGAAGGGAGGGGAGCAAGCCAAACCGAGACCAATTTTTGTGTGTGTAAAAGCCCGCTTTATTGAAACAGGTGCATATCCCATTTTATTAACACTGCCAACGGCCTTGCAAAAGTAAAACCTCGCTATACATAGATTACCTGACCCCCTGTTCCCCCCCACCCCTACGATCACCACATCAAATCCCCCACACTGCCAAATACAAAATAACATTATATATCATTCCATAACAACCATATTACACAATATTGAATTTACAAATCCTATCCTCCAATGACCCAAACCTCTACCTATCTTTGTGCAATTGTAACTAACCAGCCTCTAGTCTAAACTTCGCCTGCCTGGTTACCCCTTCCCTGGCCCTGCTCACAAACTACCAACACTTAATTAAAAACTTCAGCCAATCTTGGCCCAACTTTCAACAACCCCGCCAGCACCTGTTTCAAGCGACGAACGTACAACTTAGCCAAACCGCTACGTACCTGTTCCAATAACCTCCTGTGGTAAAAATCCAACCCAAAAGGAAAAAAAAAACACCAAAACCCCCAAAATAGGGTGGCAGGGCAGGGAAAAAGCTAATCCTACAGCGCTCCCAGTCACTAGGTCACCAAACTTAAAATGGTGGCTGGTGGAGCGCGTAACACACAGATATCCCCTTTGGGCTACAAATCTAATATTGGGCTACAATTGGGCTACACCCAATGTAGCCCAAAGACCTCAAAATGGCCACTATTCGGCCAGCCCCTCCCCTCCCAATCTGCTCGGGGGGCAGACCTCGTGGTGCTCGGCTGCCCCCCAAAACCCCTTGGGAGGGAGGGGGGCAAGCCAAACCGGGACCAATTTTTGTGTGTGTAAATGGCCGATTTATTGAAACAGGTGCATATCACACTGGCAACTGCCTTCCAAAACTAAAACCTCACTATACATATATTACCTGACCCCTTGTCCCCCCCCACCCCTACGATCCCCACATCAAATCCCCCACCCTGCCAAATACAAAATAACATTATATTACATTACATAACAACCATATTACACAATCTTACACAATATTGCATTTACAAATCCTATCCTCCAATGACCCAAACTCCTGCTTGTCTTGGTTCAACTGTAACTAACCAACCTCTAGTCTAAACTTAGCCTACCTGGTTACCCCTTCCCTGCCCCTGCTCACAAACTACCAACACCTAATTAAAAACTTCAGCCAATCTTGGCCCAACTTTCAACAACCCCGCCACCCAGAAAAAGGCGGGAGGGTAGGCGGAACCGCCGCCTCCCCATTTTCCTGCTCCCGCCCCTGCCTCCTATGACTGCCCCATTTGCGTCTATGTACATTCCGCAACCTGGCCAAGACCTACCTGATTTCCAGTAAGTACAAGACCCTGCCCATCCTGGGTAATTAGACCCCATCCCCTTGAAAATTCCAGAGTATCATACTAGATGTCCCTGTGAGTGATTCTATAAAGACCCAAGTGACGACAAAAACGCACCATTTCCGTGTTGAGTTTCCACCTATCCCTATCTACCACTGCCGGATTGACCCCTCCTCTCCAGACCCTACGACAAAAAAACAACCTCCAGATCACCGCACCACCGGACCACAGTTGACAAATCAAAACCACCTCACTCTATATGCTTCTCATTAAAGCCAAAACAGTCTCCTGTACTATGACGTTCTTCCCCAGATGGATCACCAGCTCATAGGGGCACCTACCAGCCCCCAAAACCCCGTTTAGAACCTGTAGCAACTCCTTCCACCACATACCCCCTCTGCCCCTCCAAGAACGATAAACAATTCTTTATTAATAACTGGTGCATCCTTGGACCTGTGCCCCTTCACAAAGGAATGTGCCAACAATCCAGATAGATATCTCCTGGGCGAGGGGACCCATCAACAAACTTGAAACGAGAAACAGGAATGAACGCGGTAAAACAAGAGAACCAAGCTACACTCCCAGGGACGCACTGAGCACGTAACGCTGGTAGCAATTAGACGACCCCCTACCCAACTTCATGATATAACCTCGCCCCAACCCCTGTTGCTCCCTTCTGATGCCACCTCCAATCTTGAATGAGTGAGTCCCAAACTCTTGCCCTCGATCCCCATCCCCGCCAGTGCAGTCCACAAAGCTGCCAAAGGCTGGGAAGCGTACGTCCTCTGCCCATTTGCATGTAAGAAAACTAAACCAACTGTACCGAGTGCCAGAGGCCTCCGCTGCGCTTCCCACCTACCCAGGCAAGTCAGCTGCGGGTCGGCAGCTTGCAGGAACACCCATTTACCCCGACCTTCTGATCCGTTGTATATTTTTGCAGCCAAATGCAGATCCTATCCTTGAAAGGGGAAACCTCGCTTCATAACCGCACCTCCCTCAGATTTTGCCCCTACCTTTCTGAGACCCAGAAAGCCCCAAACATCCACGACATCCAAGTGAAGAAAAGACATTTTAGCTGTGGATTCTACTATATTTGTGTAGTAAAGATGTTTTAAATGGTGGTTGAAGTGGACAGATTAAAATTTGAAGTTCTCGAGAGAGTGGTAAATATGGTGGATCGCTTATAGATCGTAGTTTTAGTTTGAGGCACAGTGCGCATTTTACACACTGGAGCATTATTTTGTATCTGCAGAAGAGTATCCTAAGCAAAACCCATGGGGAAAGCATTAACACTTGCATTAGGTTTTCCATTAGGCCAGTACAGAGCCTGCTGGGCAGCTGTACACAGACAAAGATGTGCTGCTCTCACACTACCCCGAGGGCTTAGCCCCCTCTCCGCTGCTATGAGCCGGGACATGTGCCCATCCCGGGGCCATGCGCTGTCCTTCCTGGTGCTCCTCTGTAGGATCGTCCACCTGGGGGTAGCTGCCATGTGCCAGGTGGAGAAACAGAGGCTCAGCTTTGATGTGGCCCTGTGTGTACACCAACCCCGCTGCGAGATCCAATGCTGCAAACTCATCTCGGCTGATACATCCCACACTGGCGACTTTGGCAGCCCCAGCGTTGGAGGAGAGGTGTGCGGGCTCTGGCCGTCATTCGTGTCACCTATCCCCTGCGAAGAACTCCTGTATTGCTGAGCCAGCACCCGTCCCACGAGCTGAGGAGCGGGAGCGGGTCCTCGGCGGGCCCCCAGAGGACCCTGAAGGAGCCGTAACATTGCCGGATGGGGTCTTAAAATACGTGGATGGGGTCTGATAATATGTGACATTTCCCCCGGTACCAGGGGGGGAGGGGGGAGGGACGCGCTTCCACTGTACTGTCGCTGAAGTCAGGGCGACTTTGGACTGTTGCGCTGATGCTGCCAGTTGCCTGTGAGGAGCGCTTCTTTCTGAGGCCATTTTTCATCCCCTCTGACTGACTGTATCTGAACTTACAATGTCGCATACCCCCTGCCTGAGTTCTAGATGGCCGACTCAGTGAGACCCTCTGTGATGTTTTCGTTCCTCCCCTGGTCTTTAATCATTGATCTCCCCCAGGACCTCAACCAGCCTTCGCCCGTCCCTGTTTCCCCGCCCACCCACCTGGTCCTTTTCCCTGCTAAATTCCCTAGACAGCTGACACCTAGCTACTTTTGTATGATGCCCGGTGGAGCTACCTCGCGAGCTATTGGGGAGATGGACTTTGGACTCCCTCCTTTGACTATCACCTACCCAGTCGGGCTTCGGGCAAACGCTCCTGCGTCTCTCCTGACCTTATCTTTCCCCTTTCCCTTTCCCCAACCCTCACCCCTCCCCGCGCCTACTCTTTCCAGCTTCTGTCCTCTGCCCTCACATGCCCTTGCCCTTTGTCCCCACCCTGTTTTTCTGTGAACCTCTTCCCTCGCCACTTGAGACCGAACTATTTTGTCTGATGCCCGATGGAGCTACCTGGTTTAGCTATAGGGGAGATGGGCCGTGGATTCCCTCCTTGGTCGTCACCTACCCAGTTGGTCTTTAGACAGACTTCCTTTTGTCTCTACTGTTGTCTCTTCCCTTATCCTCACTTTCTCACTTCCCCTACCCACCACTACTTTTCTCTCTCCTTTTTCTCCTCTCCTAATGTATTGCTGATTGTTCGATGTAATGTGTAATTGTTGATCTTTTTCTGTTATATTGTTGAACCACATTGTTGCACTTCCTCTCGTCTCTCCTGTCATCTCCTCCCGCATCCTCCCTCTATTTATGTCTCTCGTTTTCTCCTCTCTCAATGTATTGAGACTGAACTATTTTGTCTGATGCCCGATGGAGCTACCTGGTTTAGCTTTAGGGGAGATGGGCCGTGGATTCCCTCCTTGGTCGTCACCTACCCAGTCGGTCTTTAGACAGACTTCCTTTTGTCTCTCCTTGTTTTCTCTTCCCTTATCCTCCCTTTCTCACCTCCCCTGCCCCTCCACTATTTTTCTCTCTCATTTCTCTCCTCTCCTAATTGCATTGCCCATTTTTTGATGTATTGTGTGATTGTTGAACTTTTTCTGTTACATTGTAAAGCGCTCTGATACCTTCGGGTCTAGCCAGCTCTATATAAAACTCTTATAAATAAATAAATAAATATATAAATAAACATACTCATTTGTAAAGACCCCAGGCAGCATCTGCATAACCCTCCCCAACAGATCCCAAGACAGGGTGGGCTCTTAACCTGGTTGCACGCCCACATTCCCGAGCCCAGCCTGCAGCATCCGCTTCCGGGTGTCTCCTGCGGATGGCGCATAACCTCACAGCAATTTACCCACAAAGGCAGTCCCTGCCAATTTGCCTGTGATTGTACCCTTGAAACCCCCCCCTCAATCATATCCCGAATAAACTGAAGGACAACTCCCCTTCGTGGCGCTGGTGAGTCCTGCCGCCTAGCACCTGAGCGCAATAAAACTTCCCATGCTCTCCTGTATGCTATCTTGGTAGCGTGTGCAAGAAATCCTGAAAACAGCTGCCAAATCCTGTGTCGCCTACGCCCCACCACTGCTACGGCATGCTGGTCGGGGCCTGTCCGTGTCCTTGGCTATCCCACAGAATCTCCCCTACTTCGAACGAGACAAAGCATCTGCTATGTCATTTTCCACACCTGGCACATGCACTGCTCGCTAGGCCATATCCTGCTGTAAGCAGCTCATAACAAGCACTCTCAGCAATCTCAAGACCTGTTCATCCCTGTCCGCCGGGCGATTCACCACTTCTACTAACGCTGTGTTGTCAACTCTGAAGGTTACTTTATTTGTGTGTGCGTTGCCCTCCCTCTAGAGTAACCACAACCACCAGGGAGAAGAATTCCAAAAAGGCTATGCACCTGCCTCCCCCCACCCATTCCGGCGGCCACTGTTCCGCACACCATCTCCCTTGCCAGTAAAGTCCCAACCTTTGCCCCCTGCCGCCTCAGGAAAATGTTTCACCTCCCAAACCATGTCACTCTCCCGTATCAAAGGGATGCCCTTGAAGTTCTGCAGGAAAAACTGCCACCGTCACAAGTCTTCTCTCACCCCGCAGATAAACCCACATGGTGATGAGGCGGTCTCCGTCCTGCTAGTCCCCTGCCTAGTTGCCTATAAAACGTCCTCCCTACCCTCGCCACTTGACAAGCAAAGTAAGGCAGCCCCAGAGCACCCGAATCTCCTTCACTGTGACCTTATTCCACGACAACATTGTCGCCAGCAGCCCCAACATTTGCTGCTTTTTGTCCACCGTAAAGCGTGCCTCCATCAATTGAAAGTCCAACTCAAATGCCCAAACTAGGACAGGGCCGTGCAGGGCCCCCAAAGTTTTCGCCAGTGCCCACGGCATGCCCAGTTACCTCTTGATCTCATTGACACTGTCCAACGCCTTCTGGCGGTCCATGGAGTCTGAGGTGTCCCCACAGAAAAAGTCATCCAGGTAGCGTATTACTCCTTGGTGACCCGTCCGTTCCGAAAACCACCATTGTGGGAATGTACTGAAGCACTCAAAAAGTATGCACGACATAGAACAGCCCATCGGTAATGCCTTGTCCCCGTTACCATTTACCATTGAAATGGATACCCAGAAGATCCCAATCATCCGGATGGACTGGAAGCAACCGGAAAGCCGACGTTATGTTGCACTTTGCCAACATCGCTGTTGCGCCCGCAGTCACTACCAGTGACATGGACCGTCAACTGATGAATATGCCACCGTGGCCTCGCTTTCACCAATGAAATCATTCACCGAGCCCCCTTCTGGCCATGACAAATGTTGTATTAGGCGCAACTGCCCTTGTTCTGCCTTCGCCGCCACTCCTATGGGTGACAAAATCCAATTTTTTAGAGGTCAATCCTCAAAGGGTCCCTCCATGCGGCCCTCCGCCCTCAGCAGCACACCCATGGGTGACACAAACCAATTGTTAGAGGCCAATCCTCAAAGGGTCCCGCCATGCGGTCCTCTGCCTTCAGCACCACTCCTATGGGTGACACAATCCAACTTTTAGAGGCCAAGCCTCAAAGAGTCCCGCCATGCGGCACTCTGCCTTTGGCATCACTCCTATGGGTGACACAATCCCATTTTTTAGAGGCCAATCCTCAAAGGGTCCCACCATGTGGCCCTCACACACCTTTGTATCCAGCTTTCTTGTACTATGTCCGGGTGCTCTTATCTGACCCTAAATTGTCTGCCCACCTTCTTGTCCTAGGTTCATCATACTCCAGTCGGAACCCCTCTAGAAACCCCCTGTAGCGGCCCCTGCCCTCCCCCAAACAATTGACCATTGCATGTCTGCCTCCGCAACACGAGCAGGCATGCCTACACCTGCAGCACTCCCGAGTGCATAATCCTCTGTTGTAGTCCCAGCAAGCCCCCGTGGAACCCGCTTGTCCTCTTCCTGCGCCACCCACCCCTCCCCCGGTGGGCCTTCCCTGGAAGAGCCGATACACGAGCTGAAAGCCGCTGGCCGTGAATATGGTTTTACCAGCCCCACGCCAGCTTCATCTTATGTTACCATAAGTCTGTGTCCAATTCACCCCAGTTGGCCTCTGGGTCCCACGCCCCATGTGCTCTAAACTCCTCATCATATTAGGCCCATGCATAGCCACCCTCTGTGATCTGGGCCTTCCTGCTCACGTCCCCGTACTTGAACATGATCACGCACCGTTATGACTATTTCTCGCAGTACTCACTGGCATAGATGAGGAATGCTGCCGTCCAAATCTCTATTGGCAGAGGCACCATCGGTCCTTTTGCCAACTCAAATTCCACCTCTTTAGACCCTTCTTTTGCCTTCACCTCTCTGTGCAGGCATGTAAGCATCTCCACATATTCACCCTTCCATATCCGTTCTTTAATGGTCAACATTAAATGTGCGCCCAATGGCTTGGTGCCTCCCATGTAAGGCAGCTGTTTCATTTTCAACTCTTTACTTTCCAATTCAGACTCAGTTCCACCGTCCCTTTTCTGTCAAGCGCGCTGTCACCTGTGCTTCCGGACCCTTTAACTGCATCCTCCACTGACCCCTTACCTGAGTCCTCTGTCCCAACTCCCATCTCCATGACATACATACCCCTTTGCAACTTACCACCTTTCCCCCCTCCTGGTCGACCCCCCCCCACGCCCACAGACACCAGTAATGGCCACCATCTTGTCACCTGCTTACCTGGCGCCAATGATTCCGCCCGCCTTGACTCTAGCCGACTTGGCAAGGGGGGCCGATCTCTCCCCCAACGCGATGTCCGACCCGTGGATCTGCCTGGCATTGTGACACCTGTAAAACACTACGCACAGCATTACTCGGCCCCCCCACTCCCTCGTCCTTCGTGTCCATTAACTGTCCCTCCTGCATGCTATCCCCATCATAATCAAGTTCCTCCCCACGGAACCACAGGCGTTCCCAGCCAGAGGTGCAGACAGCACCCTCCTCGCCCTATTCAAAAGTTCGTCCTCGGCGCTCCTCCTTCTGCGATGTCCCCTGTGCTGTTGAGGCCTCATGGGTGTTGGGGCCAGCGGGCCCGCCCTGGGCCTACTTATGCCAGCCGCAACGGGATCCCCTCCGGGACTGGGACCTGCGCGTGAGGCTCCACCCTCCCTTCTTCTTGGCGCCACCGGCCGCTCCCAGCCCTACCAAGTCTGGCGCCCTGCGTTGCTCCTCCACCTGAGAAAGAACAGCATGGTCTGGTGTGCTGGGCCTACCTCTCTTCTCCCTCCCCCCATGCTCCTCTCCCTGCCTGTCCTTAGAGTACTGGCCGCACAACCTGCCCCACCACACTCAAACCCACCACCTCCCCCTCTCCCCTTGTTCCCCCTCCCCGTCACTCCCCTCTAATTCAGCCGTGGCCCAACTTGACCCAGTCTCACCACTCAAACCCCATACCCCTGACACCCCCTTTGCCCCCTTTTCTCCCTTCCTTCCGAAAACTCTAGATCCACCCCCCAAATCCTTCCCCCATGGCACTCCTCCCACCGCCCTTGTGCCCCCGAACCTCCTCCGTCCACGAGGAAAAACTGTCCAGTCCCTGCCAAACCCTCTCACTGCCCTCAGAGTCAAAAAAGGGGAGGATACCCCCCTTTCTTCCACTTCCCCAGCGCCACTCCCCCCTACTACCCCCACCCCCTACCTGATCCCAGAGCTGCCTCCAGGCCCTCCCAGGCCCTCCCAAGCCTCCCCCCGCTCACCCCCTCCCTCCCGGTAGCCCCAGATGCTAAAAGCAGCACTGCCTGCAAGTCCCCAACAGGGCAAGACTGCGGGCCTTTCTGGGCCCTTGTCAACCCATTACCGGCTCTCTGTTGGTCTACAGCCTGCCTGGGAGACCTATGTGAACCAGCCTCCATTCTCTGCTGTCCATGAACCCCCCCGGTGCCCCCACCCGCCCGCCCTCGTCCGGCCGCATCACTCTTGCCTACACGAGCCGGTGCCGCAACTGACCAAGGGCCATACACCCCTTCAAACCTCGGGTGGCCCTCTTGATATAGGAGCAGCCCCTGGCCTCCTGAGCCCTAGGCGGGGAGACGCGGGCCGTGCTCCCTCGCTGGGCCCCTCTACCCAAACCCAGCAAATGCCGTGTCCTCACCTCCACTCTTACGATTTGCCTCCGGTCCCCCGCACTCACCTTCTCTCTTCCTGCCTTCCGGGGGGGGGGGGGGGTGAAGGCGGACAAGTCGCGATAGTGGCCGCCACCCCCGCTGACGCCCGCCTCACAGGGTGCGCACCACCTGGCTGGGGCCTCGGCAGGAATCAATCCAGCTGGCCGGCCCCGCTCAGGAGACGCACTGCCCCCAAGACGCGATAATCTTCACCAGCCATAGTAAATCCCTTCACAAACCTGCCAAAACTATGCTAACTCACTAGATCTCACCCCCACAAGGCCACAAGAAAAAGTTAATCCTATAGCGCTTCCAGCCACCAGGTCACCAAACTTAAAATGGTGGCTGGTGGAGCGCTTAACACACAGATATCCCTTTTGGGCTACAAATGTAATATTGGGCTACAATTGGCCTACACCCAATGTAGCCCAAAGACCTCAAAATGGTCACTATTCAGCCAGCCCCACCCCCTCCCAATCTGCCCGGGGGTGCTCGGCTGCCCCCTAAACCCCCTTTTGCGTACAGCATTAGAGCGCAGCCCCGCCTACAGTTTTTTTGTGTATGCTTCATAGGTGCTGCCCGTCAGACCCATAGATTGTGAAGAAAGTTAATTTGCGAAAGGAAAAACAAAAGTGCTGAAAGAATTTTTTGGTTTTAGAACGGGAAACAAATGTAGTGCCTACACAAGTCGGTGAACTTTTGTTGCGTGAGAGTTGTCTGGACCACAGGGACAAGTCCATATAAGTATCTTGGCCATTTATTAATCGTGAGTGCAGTTGTTTGAATGGTTGGTATCCCAACAGGATTGTGGTGGGCACTGTTGGAGAGTGGTAGAGAGGGAATTAGTGCAGAATGAGGAAAAGGGAGGCCCCAAAAAGACTATTGCACCAGGAGCCACCGGTGCTAAAGCCTGCCCTGGCTACAGCTCGATTTAAACATGAGAACAACCTACACAAGTGAGCGGTTCTATGGCATCCCAGCATGATGACATGCATCACCAAGGATGCAGGCATGACTATTGTCTGATGCGGCTACGATTTAAAAAAAAAAATATATATATATATATTACATTCCAGGGTATCTGAAACCAATCTTGAAGAGGTAAATAAAAATGAATATTTGTTTTATTAAAAATATGCAAGGGCCACAATGGGATGGACGTTGGGCACCAGAGGAATGGATGGGGGAGAAGTCAACGGGGTAAGAGCAAAGCTGAGAGGCAACATGAGAGTAAAGGAGTAACCTGCAATGGGGAGAAAAGAGAAAAGAAAGAAACAAAAGCTGGGAAGGGCGGAGTGTGGGAAGCAACAGACAAACAGGGCAGTGGGAGGAGGGACCAATATGGAGTGATTGGGGAACAGGCATTTTGAGGGGGGAAGCAGGAGACAAAAAACACACATGCACTCGCTTAGAGTGCTGAAGGAAACTTTAAAAAACAGAAATTCACTGATTGTGAGCACTAGAAGGATTGAAGTCACCCAATCAAAGGAAAGGTACAGAAGCTATGCACTAAGGGTGGTGAAGGGACAACTCGAAGAAGAGGAAGGGACCCCATCAAATAAGATGCAAACCAATGTGATTGACAAGAAAGGCAACCCACTGCAAGTATTGTCTATCATAGGTCTTCGAGAACAGACAGCTAAAAGCTATTCGTAAGCAAGACGTTAAAGTGGTCAGCCAATGGCTGGGCTTTAGGTGAGGCATTGCCGTGAGCAGCAATATAACACAGAATATCTCTACTCAAAGGAACTTAGTGCAAGTACAAACTAGAGAGTTGACTGACATTAAAATGTACAATCTCTGTGGTGAAGCAGTTCAGAGGCTGTGTGGAACTGGGTTGAAAATTCAGATATACCAAGTAGTAATCAAATTGATTGCTGTTGCATGTAAACACTCACCTAGAAAACTCCTACTCATGCTCTGATTTAACCTAAGGTATTTTGTCAAGCGTTAGGAAGCCAAAACACCAAAGTGTTAGTTAGATCCTGACCAATTGAGCTATTGAAATAGAGCAACCTAGACAATAGTCTGCTTCAGAAAAAACTGTAATAACATAAGGGCTAGATTTGTGATATGCATTTTCAATAACTGTGGAGTGATGGAGATATTTAAATGACCCAGAGTAAAAAGACTTCAACTGTGAGTATATCACATGAGGAAGAAGATTTAGAGAAAACACTTGCTTAGGAATGGTTCCACTTGCTTGGAATAGGTTTCAAGAGAGGAAAATAGATTCAGCAGACTGCCACAATGGGTTTGTGACCTGAATTGTGTAACCTAGGTTGAGAATGGGTCTAGTTAATTATATGACCATGCTTGGCCTCTGAAACAGTGAAATGGCAAAAATCGATGAAACATTGATTACATGTGAACATACTAGATAATGTGCAGCGTACAGTTTAAACAAAAAGAACAAGAGTTCGAGAAAAAGGTTAAGGAAAGGTGGGATATAGTGAGGGGGTTGAGTAGGATAGGTTTATATGTGAGAGGAAAGACTTGAGGGTATTTCTGCGCTTAATAGGAGTGTTTAGTAAACAGAGGAAAGGATGATGGTTTAATTTGGAAAGGGAGTGTGTGTTCAGGGCAATGTTCAATGAATGGAGTGAGTGATTGGGAAGGTGTAATAGATGCAAAGAAGTGGGATTGCACTTTGATAACGGTTCTTGTAACTGCACAATGGGGCGCAAATATAATGCTAAAGGTATTAATAGGATTGTGATGATTATTGTATTGTATTGTAATTGCATTTATATAGCGCTTACTACCCCTGACGAGGCTTCGAAGCGCTTTTTCGGCGGGTAGCACGCTACTTCGGGACCCATAATGGATTAGTGTTGAATTAGTATAGTGAAACATGCAAGTACATTTTAAGTGGTGGATAGGTTAGTCAGTTATTTGGATTTGGAATGATAGCAGAAGGATAGAGGAGGAAAAAAGGTTTGTATTTATATAGCGCTTGTTACCCCTGATGGGGTGTTGAAACATGCTATTCAGGAAGCCAATAAAGGATTAGTGGTGAATTAATATGGTGAAATATGAAAGTAATTTGAGTGGTGGATATTAGTCAGTTATTTGGAGTGAGAAGGATAGCGGAGGGATAAAAGGGGAAGAAAGGTTTGCATTAATATAGCACTTGTTACCCCTGATGGATGTTGAAGTGCTTTTCAGGCGAGTAGCACGCCACTCCGGAATTCATAAAGGATTAGTGTTGAAAATTTGTATAGTAAAATATGAAGTAATTTGACTAGTGGATATGTTATTCAGTTATTTGGGTAGAGAAGGGTAGGTGGCGGGATAGTGAAGGGAAAGAGGTTTGTATTTATATAGTGCTTGCTACCCCTGATGGGGTTTTGAAGCGCAAGTAGCACGCTACTCTGGAACACATCAGGATTAGTGTTGAATTAGTATGGTGAAACATGAAAGTAATTTTAGTGGTAGATATGCTAGTCAATTATTTGGATTGAGAAGGGTTGGGAAAGGGTAGAAAAGAGGGAAGAGTTTAGAAAGGTTTGTTTTTGGGGATCAGTATAGTAAAAAGGTGTAAGATGATGCAAGGAGGGGTAGAGTAGGAGAGAGTCTAGAAAGGGTTATTTTGGGGATCATAGTAGTGGTATGGGGTTTGGGGTTAAATGAGAGAGTGGGTGTAGAGGATATATTTCGCGAATTATAGGCTGAGAAATAGGGAAGTGCATTGGAAATGCTAAATTAGAAGAAAGTGATAAGTATATAGATCCATAAGTACATTGAAAGTATATAGATGCATAAAGGAGGTATGTATATTGGGCAGCATTTCTGGCTCTGGCCAGTATCAAACAGGCTCAAACAGGCAACTGCCCTTGTCCTCTCTGCCCTTTGCTGAGACGCCCTAACCCTGACCTTTTTTTTAACCCTAGTAATCAGGTGACCCCGTTAGCCAATGGGAACCCTAGCCCTAACACTATCTAATCACACCACTAGCCCTAAAAATCTAGAACAATAGGAGACCAGGATCTTACAGACAATCTTAGCCCTAGTCCAAGCACCCAATCAGTTCAAAAACCTGGATCTCTACGTCCAATAGAGGCCCTAGCCCTACCAGTAGTCCCACTCCAAGTCCAAGCAACCTATGGCACAGGAAGCCCTTGTCCCTACTTTCAATAAAAGCCTAACCCTACTCTTAGTCCCACAACCAGTCCAGCAACCAATCACACCAGAAGCCCTAATCGCTACTTCCAATTAAAAGTCTAACCCTAGCCCTAGTCCCACCCTAGTCCCAACAACCAATAACACAGGAACCCCTAGTCCCTACTTCCAATCAAAATCCTAACCCTATCCCTAGTCCCAAACCTACATTGATTGAATCACATACCCAGAAATCAATCAGAACACTCAAATACCCAACCAATGAGGACACTAACCCTAATCCAATAGAAACATCAGATACAACCACCAATCAGTGTACACATGTACCAAACAATATCAGACCATATAAGGTCCCAGGGACCTCAGACAAGGTTTACTGGCCAGGGATTTGGAAGCTACCTTTCCTGTTCAGAATCTACTAGGAGACAGACAGGCTCAATCCACACTTTGGACTTCTGCAGGTAAAGGCCTCACTAACTTGAAATCTAACAACACTGTTTGAATAAATCTTTACTCCCTCTCCTGGCCAAAAAACGAAGTGCACAGTCCCTTGTAAACACAGTTTAAACAGCTCACAGTAGCACCCTGTGATGTAGAATATCCCTGTTGCTGGGGGGGGGAGGCAGGGGGGATGGTTTCATTGGCTTGTGAACACAAAATGGTGGCTGGGGGCACTGTTTTAACATACAGGTCTTAGCACAGAGCAAAGGAGAAATTTGGAGGGAAAACTATAAGTCATCAGCAATGAGAGGGAAATGCATTGTGTTTTTAATAAAAACTGGTTTGGATGAACAACGCGCTCTTACCTATTCTAGAAGAGAGGTCCGGATGGGCACATCTTGAATATGAGACATTTTTTAAAATTGCATTACCGTGTACATGGAAAACACTTGATTAAAGTAAAAGATGGAATGAAACAGCCGAATAAACGTAGTAATATGGTTACAAAGATAGTACAGACTTTGAAGAAGTTACATAAGGCTTTGCTACTTGTTTTTTTGGTGAAATGTCACCCCAATAATTGATGCAACATACTAGGAAACACCACCAACTGATTTGTATCGTATATATTTATGAAATTGCCTGAACTAATTGGCAATGAGAGATTTCAACCTGCCCTAATTAATCAGTCACATCTGTCCATGTACACTTTTAACACCTTAGCCGCGGTAGGATTTACCGCGGTGCGCTGAGTTTTTTTAAAACCCGCGTTACATGACGAGCTCAGCTCGTCATGAGTGTACGAGAGGTATACCTCATGACGAGCTGAGCTCGTCATGAGCGTCGAAGGGGTTAATATTAACAGCGAGTGAACTCCTTAAAGATAATACACTTGCTTGGTGCAATTTAATTAAAATGTGTTTGTTATACACCCTCCTTTACTTAAGGACAGATAGCAGTTTCGTTACTGTATATCGTCCCCCTTGCTTTTTTCATTTTAGAATCAGCTCATGGTGAGATATCAGCAGAGTTTTCTTTTGCCCTATCGATGTAAAGTCTTGTGGACATAGGAAAGAAATGTCCTTCCCCCACATCAATGTCCAATCTTGCATACACCAGTGAGCCTGACACCAATGATGAGAAGCCCAGAATACAATAGATGCTACCCTTCTGTCCCCATTTGGTCTCTCCTGGGAAATGTCACCTTCAAAGTCTGGACTCTTGGGGCAGATTTACCCAGGGCATGTGTTGCCCTTGCATGACTTAAGGCATCCCAAGGGCAACACAAGTCTTACAGTGGGATTTACTAAGCCATACAAAGCTACCTTGGCCACATCCACACAAGAATATTGGCGCATTCTTAGAATTACACAGAGTTGTACACTTAGGAAGGCTTAAAAATGGTATGCCTCCCCAGGGCCGTCGCTGGGGGGGGGGGGGGCAGAAGGCCTGGGCCAGTCTGTATTTGTCTGTGGTGTTACAGGGATTCTGCTCAGACAGAGAACTGTGCACAGAGACTTAGGACCTTAGTGAATTAGGGTGTGTCAAAACTCACCTTAGTACCTAAAATCCCATACCAGGCTAGCAATCAGTGTCACATTAGCTCTTCGTCCTATAGCAAAGAAACCAATGATTAGACAACCTAGAACATGCGACTTAGGACCATCTCAGGAATGGTGGGAAGTGAGAACACTCTTTTGTTATACATTCATATCAGTCCACAACAGGAGTAAAATAGAGACACTGTAAAGTTAAAATGTTTATTTTAACGACGTGATCTCAAGCGCAGTATTTTAGTCAACATAAGCATACATATGATTAAGAATAATACGGTCAGCATGGTTACAATTCCATAAAATACACAAGGAGGAATCATATTACAATGATAGTGCGAACAGGTGATGAGAGTGCCTAGTTTAAGCACCCTCCCTATCTAGGAACTATGTATTATAAAACTATACAAGGTCTCTTGAGCTTTCTTAGGGGGACCCCATTTACCTGTCCGCTCATTAAGTGTAAATTACATCAGGATCGGTTAGTCTCTCTGCATGCCCGGAATCTTCCAAGTGTGTACAATTCTGGCATGTGTGCTACGATAAAGGCGCCAGAATCCTACTCGGCTTGCAGCTGCCAAATTGTTGTGTCTAGAATGTGTTACACGGACACTCCGATAAACAGGCTTGCACGTTATGATAACCTTGGCGGCTCAGCACTCACTGTACAGACTGGGGGCACGATGTATGTCTAGAGATGTCGAAAAACAAACCTTTTCTCATGTATAGACCTTTATGAAAGCTAACTCTGCAAAAACAGCTAAGCAGTGTTGTGTTCAAAAAAGCAGCAAAAGGTGAAATGGCGTTTAAACTCCTAATAAGCCATGCTAACTTAACACGCACGCAGAAAGAGGCCCATAAAACACACTACAGTGGCCCCCCTAAAAGATCCAGGCTTTGTTTTTGCTTTCCGTTTGTTTGCCACATTACAATTTTTATTAGAATCTCTTGGGGCCTGTTCCTAGATCGCTGTCTGTGTATTGCGTAAGGAGCCAGGCTGGCAGGGGACTGGTGTGCAAGAGTGGAGGATGGTCAGTCCAATCACGCATGTTTCCCTTTGGGCCTAGTGAGGAATATAATCTGACAAGAGAGGCAGCAAAGAGTCTGTGGGGGGTTGCCCTCCCTGACCTTTGCTCGACTGTCAGCTTGCAATGAAACCATCGTCCTGGAGGTGCAGCGCCTGTATACGTGCTGTACAGGTCAAGGAACAGATTTCGCTCTGGAGGACCCAAAGTGGGTGCTGCTCTTAATGCACCTGCTGCCCGGCCCACATTTTCACCACACCAGATGGCCCAGCCTGTCAGTGCCAGAGCTGCTTCTCCTTATAGCATGTGCCAACCGTGCCTTGCTGGCTGTCGGCACAGAGCTGCAGAGCTGCCAATTTGGGGCCTGAGCGCCCAAAGTGCTGTAGCAGATGACATTGTAGTATTTGCAGCACTCTTCTTTGCACCTGCATGTTATTGCTTCGGGTGATAGTGACCAGGGCAGCTACGAGCAGCAAGGGCACTCCAGAGAAACAAAGAATCAGCGGCCAGGCCCTCAGTGCTGTATGACTGATGAGCAAATATTGTCTGCCACTGTATAAGTGAAACAAAGCGTTTACAGTGCACACCATTATTTTAGTTGGTTTCAATTTATACATGGAACTTATCTGAAGAACTTTGGATTTTTCTTCAAAATCGGATTAGTAACCAAGTTACAATATATGGTGAAGCAGGCTGTGCACCGGACTGGAGTGATAAACTCGCTCCTTTTCTCTTGTACTGTATAAGTGAGCCATGAATACATAAAAATGAGAACAGGCCTCTTTCTCATAAGAGCTGGGCGAGCCAATACATGAACAGGGATCAGTCTTACAAGCTCTTGCAGGAAGAGAGAGCCATGGAAATATCTGCAGCGATGTAAAAATATGATGAAACCTCAAGATTCAAAAACGTGTATTTCTTAAACTGGCTGACATAGCAACCTTTTCACCTTAAAATTAGCACATTAAAGTAATGCATTAAGAGGAATTTATTAAAACTGATGGTTTTAAACCGTAACCCAGAAACATTCCTGCCCCCCAACCAGCCAACAATGTCATTAGTAAACGCAAAACATTAAGCCAATTGTCATTTGTGCCCTAGATCAGTGTTTCCCAAACTGGGGTCCGCGGACCCCCAGGGGTCCGTGACACATTCCCAGGGGGTCCGCAGGCAACAGTTTTAAAAGCACAGAAAAGTTTCTTGTATAATTAGCAGCTTTCCAGCAGCAATAAAAGTGTCAAGATAAAGCCAGTGATTAATGTACCTGCTGGAGCGTGAGGAGAGTTTTGCTTAGTGGCAGCTTTTACTTAACTAATGTAGCACAGAGGGTTAATGTGCCTACTGCAAAGAACGTGTAACATGCATTTTAAAAAGCAGCATTTTATGTGCATAGGTTCGTGGTTACTTCTTTTGTCACAGAGATTCTTTTGTTACTGTGCACTTCATAAGTGATAATCGTAATGTAGCAGAGGGACCTATAAACTGTCACCAAAGAGCTACTTGCAAACTGCATGGTACCAGTTAGTAACTTTTGTTTTTTCCCAGTTATTCATTATCCTGATGCTGCTAAATAGATTTATTTGGGTGGAAATACATTTTTAATGTTAAAGTCAGTGCTAGCCACTGTGTTATGTTCTGAATCCTGAGTTTGTGCTTTTCCTGACCAAGCACTCTTTAAACATTTTATATACACACTGATTTACATGTACGATTCAATGTCTCTATATGTGTGTGATGTAAAGTGCTCTGACATCCCTTGGAAGGGGCATTCCCTTCCACATAGCGAGTCTTAAAACCTGGGACAAATGTTTTGCGGTCGCAAAACATTCGCAATTACCACTTACTTCAAGTAGATGGTAATGCATTTGCAAAATTATTTTTTAAGGGCATGCAGTGGTCCCAGGGACCTCTGCCTGCCCTTAGAAAATGAAACGAAAACGTTTCATTTTCTTTTTTTTTTTAAATGCATGGTAAATGGGCTGCATATTTTTTTTTAAACTGCTTTATTTAAAAGCAGTCCCAGACATGATGGCCTGCAGAGCCCAGCAGGCACCATACCTAGGAGGGCTGGCATTCCCAATAGGCTCGCAAATTGCGAGAGGCTCATTAATATTAATGAACCTCGCAATTTGCGACCCCATTGGGAATCCGAAACAGTGTTAAACACACTGTTGTACATTTCATTTAGCGACTCGCAATGTGTCGCCAATTGCGAGGCGCTAAATGAAATGGTTGTACATCTGGCCGCAAAATCCTTAGGGGCAGATTTACAAGCCCCTAGCTCCTCTTTTACGCCACCGTTGCGTCACTTTCGTGATGCAGCGGCGACGCAAAAGATGCGCCATGGTGCAGGGTATTTACAACGTGACGCATCTGAGAGATGCGCCACGTTGTAAAGCCCTGCACCAGAAAGAGGCGTTCCGGCGCAGGAACGCCTCCTAAAAGTGGCTGAGTGAAATCTACAAGATTTCACTCAGTCACTTTGGGGCCCATGCTGCGTCAAAACCCTGCGCCTGCTTGAAGCAGGCGTAAGGATTGATGCAGCATTAACAAGATTCAGCCCCCCCAGAGCATTGCTGGAGCTGTGTTGCGCTTGCGACGCAACTCCAGCAATGCGCCACCTTTATGGCACAGATGCGTCCTGCATCTGTGCTTTTTTGCCCCATGAGGCACAGCATTGTAAATGCGGCGCATCCATGGTGGCGGAGGCATGACGCACAATAAGTGGCGCATCCCTGCTGATATGCATGGATGCGTCACTTATTGTAAATCTGCCCCTAAGTACTTTGGGGCAGATTTATGAGGCACTTGCGCCACGTTTACGCCGCTGTTGCGTCACGCAAGGCGGCGTAAACGTGGCGCATCCCTACGAACGATTTACAACGTGACGCATCTAGGCAGATGCGTCACGTTGTAAAGCCCTGCGCCGCTTGTGGGCATTCCGGCGCAGGGTGGGCGTTCCGGGGCAGGTGCGCCTCGCAAAAGTGGCTGAGTGAAATCTATAAGATTTCACTCAGTCACTTTCAGGCCAATGCTGCGTCAAAAGCCTGCGCCTGCTTGAAGCAGCCGTAGGTCTTGACGCAGCATTGTGGAGATGGGGCACCCCCGAGCCTTGCTGGAGCTGCGTCGCGCTTGCGACGCAACTCCAGCAATGCGTCACCTTTACGGCACAGATGCGTCACGCATCTGTGCCGTTTTTGCCCCATGGTGCGCCGCATCATAAATGCGGCGCACCGTGGGTGGCGGAGCTGTGGCGCACTGTGGCGCATGTTAACTGGCGCATCCCTGGGGATGCGCCAGTTAACATAAATCTGCCCCTTTGAGTATTTGTTTTGTGTGCACACATGTGTATTTTTTTCGAATTACTGTTTTAATATTTGAAATTTAACTC
Source organism: Lissotriton helveticus (assembly GCF_964261635.1). Classification (NCBI taxonomy): domain Eukaryota; kingdom Metazoa; phylum Chordata; class Amphibia; order Caudata; family Salamandridae; genus Lissotriton; species Lissotriton helveticus. Next base: position 734,371,381 of record NC_136070.1, read on the forward strand.
ATACAAATTGCTTGGGGGTCCCCGGCTTCCAGTGGTGACTCAATGGGGGTCCTCAGGAGTCAAAAGTTTGGGAACCACTGCCCTAGATTATTAGTGTGGAGAAACATCATAGCGTATTAAAATCAAACACACAAGGTTTTGGTACAGCAGAGATCCCAAACTCTCATATTTGAAGGTGTTCTCATGTGTGATATTGTAGGAAAGAAGGCACAAGAAAAAAATATATTTGCCTAAGACCACACAATTTGTCAAGAAGGTAAACTGAGATTTGTCCCATGTTTTATAGTTTCACATTGTGCAATTTAAATTAGGCACAAGATAGGAATGGCTATATCTCCTGTTTTTCTTCAAAGGTTAATGGTTTGATTTTGATACTTAGGCCCTCATTACGATGTCAGGTGAAAAGCCTCCGACCCCTGGTCAGAGGTTTTCTGCCCAACATGGTAGGTTAAAAGTCAGACCGTCACAGTTGGATGACAGCGGTCGGGGTTTAAACCGGCAGGGGAATTCAACTCTGTTCCTACAGGCTTAAGGAAAGGCATCATAATCCCTTAAGAACACCCTTCCCCCCTGGCCCCCTGCATTTGGGCCTGGGGGGCACCACCCCTGCTGCCGCACTGTGCAGGGATGTTTACAAACTTCCAAATTTCAATAGGAGCTTGTGCAGCTGGCGTTTGCACAAGCTACCATTGAAAAATGTAAGTTTCCGACTGCACTATGTGCGGTCGCGTCCTATTCGGGAATACAGAACTGCCAACCCATGGTTGGGCAGTTCCTTTTCTGCAATAGTGTTGGGCAGATGCAAGTCCACCCAACATCGTAATGAAGGTCTATATTCCTGAAAGCAGAAGCGTTTTACGTTAAAATGTCAGATATCACTGCATTATGAGGTATTTATTACAAATTTATTATAACCTAAAAACATTCCTGTCCCACTCCAGCACAACAGAGGCAAGTCAGTTGTCATCTGTGCCCTATATTATTATAGGTGGAGCAACATTATGGCTTATTAAATCAAACACAAGTAGTTTTTGTACTATGCACATCATAAACTTACATATTTGATAGGTGTTCTCATATGTGATAATGAATATAAAGGCGGCACGGGGCTATAAAATATTTGCGTGGGATAACACAGTTTGGTCAACCAGGTAAACCGGGATTGATCCCAGGTTTCATAGTTTCACATTGTGCAGTTTAGAAGCGAGATGGAAATCTCTTTCAATTGTCTTCTTTGCATCAATGGTTAATTTTTAATTTCGGAAAGCAGCTGAGTTTGCTTTTAAAATACCAGATTATGACACTTCTTTGAGGGGCATTTATTCAATTTAAGCGTAAAAACATTCCTGCCCCAGGCCTAGATGACAATGTCATGAGTAAACACCAAGAGGCAAGTCAGTTGTCATGTGTGCCCTATGTTCTTATTATATGTTGAGCAACATTACAGCCTATTAAATCAAACAGAGTGGGTTTTCGTACTGTATGCATCCTGATCTCACAAATTTGCAAGTGTTCTGAAAGGGATAGTGAAGAATAATTTGGCACGTAAAACAAAATCTTTGCTTTGGATCACATAATTTGGTCAGGCTAGGCAGTTTAGATGGATTCCATGTTTTGTAGTTTCACATTGTGCAATTTAGCCACTAGATAGAAACTGGTATATCCCTCCTATTTTACAGCAAAGGCTAATAATCTGACTTTAATTCTTGAGCACCTGGCGTAGAGCAATGGTGTGCGGCAGAAGTCCCAATAAAGGTTGTCTCGTGTTGAGGTCAAGGGTCCAAGCGGAATTTGAGATGAGCTAAAGCAGAAATCTGGTGTGCCCACATCTATATTCTCACTACTACAACAGGAAGTGGCATATAGTGTCACTATGTTGGTTGCCAAAGTCCAGTCCTACCATGGCTTACTCTGCTGTTTTTTACATCCACTGGTGCCATCTTCAAAGTGCTCAGAAGCTTTTATGTGATGTGTGGAGCTGTACGAGTGTAGCAAAATAAATTATTTGATATTAGCTCAATCCAGTGCTTAACTTGTAAACTAATAGGTACCAGGGCCCAACGTTTTTCTCATAAGAGCAAATCCAGCACTATCAACGGTTGGGTTGCTGAATACCGGGACTATGTAGTCCTGATTGTATCTCCTGCCTCTTTAATACCCCACCAGGCACTCCCTGCCTTGCTGTCTCACTCTTGTTTGTTCTATCCATCCCTACTTTCTCCTTTTGTCACTGTTCTTCAATCTTTCGCCTAACCCTTCTTTCATCCTATTGTATTTTTGTATCTCTTGTCCTTGATCAGAAACTATTGTGGAAAAATAAGTGCCAGTCCCAAAAAATGGTGCTGGTGGGCCCCACCTGTAACCACCGGCTCAAATTGAGCACTGACTGGATAATGCCTCTGAACTAGGTGAAGGAGAAATTACAAAAGTATGGTGAATTCTCCTGACACAATCTTGTTATTGACTCTCTCAGTGGGGCTTATGCCCCATTTTATTTCTATTTTAGAATTGTAGGGTCATCTGGTTCTTAAAACCAGTATATTCAAAAAGTGTTAGCAAAGGAATATATGGGTCACCAGCAGCACTACGGTATTAACCAACTCCAGAGACATCGCTATTGTGGTAATCAAATTGTAAAAATTGAATCCAAATGTTGTGCTCCACTTTAAAATTTCTCATTTCGCCACAGACATATGATGTAAGTGACCCTGGGCTATGAGGATCTGACGAGCCTGGTAGAGTATATCTGGGCTGGTTTTCTGTGTGCTCACAATCACAAGCGATCTAACACTAAATATAGCATGAAACAAAAACATAATTGCAATGGGAATAGTTAAAAAGGCAAAGACAAAAATGTTTGACATGCTCAGCTTTTACTCCTCCTTTTGCAGAAACGGAAACAAAAGGAAGCAGCTGGGTTCATAGCTCTGCTGTCAGGCTTGCTGGGTCCACCACACGTTCTGCCCCTTCTTCCTGGGACTTCTAGTCCTTGCTTTATAATAGGATCAACCTAGACTGAAGCAGTCTGTCACACATAGACCTGGGAAACCTGCTAGTGCTGCTGTAGAAGGATACCTGTTTTCGTACCATGCTGAATATTAGTTCAGGTCTGATAGATGTGTGAGACACATCATGCTTGTGCTCATTAGATTTCACAAAGCCACAAGTATTTAATTTAGTGAAAAATGTCAGAACACTAGGACAGACGTACTAAAAAAGGGACTTTATCTGCAAACCTGTAACATATGGTCATCCTAAATGACATATCCATTTGCCACGGTGTACAGTGAGACCTACTGAATCCCATTCCTCTGCTCCTTCACAAGGCACAGCCATTTCTTTTTGATGAGTTGTTTTACAATGCTTTAACATGTCACTTTGCAGTTGCATAAAAGCTCTAGGAGATACAGTAAGCAAATAGTAATGACAAAAGAAAGTGGTATCTACACAGTCACACTAGGCAGAGGGATCCTCATCCATCAAGGAGTGTGTGCTGAGTGACAATGTTATATCCCGATGGCCCACAAATAGACATCCATTCATTTAACATTAATTCACCATATACAATGATTTCCCAATTGCCGGTAGTCAACATCCTTCCATTCATTGCTATAAGGACATTTTCAGGCCCATGAAACAATACTCCAGATGAACTGCACAAAAAACACAGTAGAGGAGATCTTTGGAAATGGACAAAAAATTCATTTGTGAGCCCAGAATTTCCTGCTTCCTTTTTTGCATATTTATATATATATATATATCTCCTCATTATGCTAGACCGTCTTAGGTAATTTATTGTTGCCATATGATTTGCATATAGTTATGATTGTACTTATATGTTTGGCTTTTTATCCCTTTTATCCTGTTGTATGTATTGCTTTTAAAGATATGCTTTTATCGAAATAAAGCCTATTTGACTGACTGACTGATATATCTCCTCTTCATGAATGGCGGATCCGAACTAGCTCCTAAATGCCATCAGTGCTGGGCTGCTGGCAGGGCCAACTTCCTTATCCCAAAACATCCTCGCTCCTCTGTAAGAAAAAGATGGTACACGGGATGATTTGCAGTGCAGAATGTTTATTTCAATAACGAAGGTGGACCCGCCAATAAGTTTCAGCTTCCTCCGAAGCCTTGCTCACGATCAAACATGTAACATGGCCCAATATTGGTATCAAGGGGTTCTGGTGACATCATAAACCCCAAGTTTGAGGGCTGAATGCCTTGTATATGTCATCAGAACCTGGCAGCGGTAAAGCAAGGACCAACTGCTTATGTATTTTGGGTAGTTATTTTGAAAAATCTGTTTCATTCAAAGTGCATTACTGATTTGAATTAAAATGTGTAGATTTACAGTTCATAAATAAACCACAATTATATATTTACCAATGAAAATAATACTACCAGAAATATGAAGCGTAATTCGCCTTTCTTGCTACATTTAGATAACCCTGCCACATCATTCTTGTAGCCCTGACAATGGTAAAGCTTGGAGAGGTGTTTGGGGATTGTCATTAGGACTAGAAAACCTTTATTTCACAAGGAACTGTGAAATATTTCCCATATTTCACAGTTTCCTATGTGAAATATGAGTTTCTATACTACTACATGTTGTGCAATTGTGCAATAAAATCACCCACGCTTGTAGTATAGATAGATAGATAGATAGATAGATAGATAGATAGATAGATAGATAGGTAGGTAGATAGATAGATAGATAGATAGATAAATAGATAGATAGATAGATAGATAGATAGATAGATAGATAGATAGATAGATAGATAGATAGATAGATAGATAGATAGATAGATAGATAGATAGTTGTTATCAGAGATTGACAGTTACTGATAAATGGACAGACAGATAGTTAAATATTGATACAGGTGCAGACACAGAAACCGATATAGACAAAGATAGAGATACAGACATTTATTAACAGATAGAAGATATATTATAGATAGTAGAATAACTAGATATACAAAGTAACAGATGTCTCTTCCTCGATTCTTCCGTTTTTACCTTTCACTGGCCTTCTTTGTCTATTCTTTTATCTCTATCTTTCCCTCTCTACCTTTCTTTATCTGCCTGTCTGACATTCTGTTTCTCTGAGCCTCGCACATATGTCTCTCCTTGACTTTCCCTGCCTCTCCTAGCATTTCTTATCTTATTCTTTGTCTCTGTCTTTATCATTTGTCTTTCTTTCACTTGTCATCTCTATCTAAACTCATCTCTATATGTCTTTCTATGTCTCTCCCTGTCTTTGTGACCTTTAGGTATCCCATATTTCTCTCACCCCATTATCTTACTCTTATTCCACGTTTGTTTGTTTCTCCCAATCTTCATATTTCGCCACTTGTCTTTCTTTGCCTCTGTCTTTGACTCTCTTGTTTTCTTTCTCTCACTTTGTCTTCCTGTTTTTTGTCTCTGCTTCCCCATGTCGTTTGTGATGTATCACTCCACCACTTCCTCTTTTCTCTTTCTATACTTTCTCTCTCCCGTCTTTTTCTACCTCTTCATCTTCCTGTCTCTCTCCAGCTTCATATATTTTCTCTCACTCTCCTTATATCTGTATTTTGTCACCTCTCTGTATTTATCTGACTTTGCCTCTTTCTAGTATTCTCTTTTTTCTCTTGTTATTATCCCTGCCCTCCATCGCCCATCCCGATAGCGTCTTCTCTTTCTCTCTCATCTTTCCCTATCTCTTTCTCCTTGGACAATATAATGTGATGGGTGGGTGTCTTTTTCAGTCTGGTAACTAGCTGGATCACATGTGTGCATGTTTATTATGTCTTATAGTAGCCCTATTGTATATGATTTCAGGATCTCTTACAGGCCTACTTAAATTCACAATAGAAATACAATATTTTTCACATATCACATTGGCAATGTTTTTTTTTTAAACTTCTAGTTGGAATTGGTGCAATATTATACATTACAGAAGGAAGTAAAAATAAAAGCTACAGTGGATACATGATTGCTGATACAGGTTTAGGAGTGCAATTTAAGAATTTGTGAGTGTTGTGCTGTACAGGTTCAACGTCATCACTGAGTACATATGTAACAGTCGACAGTCTGTATCTGGACTTTTTAATCATTCATATTATATGGTAGAAGAACATTCTTCTAATGTAGTCAGTCTCATGTCTTTATTATCCTTTCTGTAAACAGGTATCTATTGAAACCCCAAGAGACTGTTGTAACATATAAGTCATGGGTTTGAATCCCAAACAAAGCTAACTCAGTTTTTTCTTCCTTCTGAGGAAGATAACTTGGGTTTGGTTAAACAGAGTAATAGTAATATAGAAATGTACAACACTTTGAATTTTAAACTGCAAAATAGCTGCATACCTGCAAATATTGAGACAGAACAAAGCCTCCTCAGACATCTAAAGTGATACAAAAGGGGATGATGGACGGAGCGTTTGAGCAAATCAAACACTCACCCCCAGTCAACTGATCTGGGTTTAATCCATCTCCATTCTTTAGCTCACTCTGCCACCCCAGTTCAGACATGGCCATATGCAAATCAGTCTGCCTCTGTGCCTCATGGGAACAGTCCAGCCCGAACTGCCAAGCCATGCCTTCCCTGGACCGGAAACAAGCATCCTGGGACCAGTTTCGGATTCATAATCCTCATCAGCCAGGCTATCTTGAATCCAGTGGCATTCACCACCCCTTTTGTACCACTCCGCAGACATCTAGGCATACAAAAACCAAAATGCCTACTAACACATATGCACAGACCAGGCACAGACGCCTGAAAATCAGTCACTGATATACAAAGACCAAGAGACATGGGGTTTGAAATATTGATGCCTTATTTTGCATTTCAGGAAGGAAGTATAAAAGTAGTAGAACTAACAGAAGAGTGGAAACAGGGAATAAGAGGGAGAGATGAGGAATCTGTGTTATAAATTATATGACTTTAATCAAAACGGGGCAGTGAGTGGTAGGTGTTTGCTTGTCAGAAAAAGCAGAACAATAAAATAGGTTGCAGTATAAGAAAAAATGAGGGCAAAGAAGGCAGGAAGTATAAAACAAGGAGGAGTTATGTGACATCCAATCATTCCCTCATTTCAAGAAGAAACTTCAAAATGTTCTTCTCAATAAATACCCAAACACTCCCCCCTAAATGATCTGATTGCTCTGATGGTCCACTCCCTGTATTTAAATTTTACTGAGTATCATTACCTTGGTGAGAAATCTGTGCCTCTACTCTCCCCACCCTTGGAACTCCCTTATATAACTACTGCAGAACTATATTGTATGCATATCACACTGCCTATCATATACCTATTTTATATACGGTTGCTATGTATTTGTACTTACTCTTTAGGTAACCTTTGTAATTGCTGCTATATCATTCATATATCCTACAGTCTACTTTATACTATCCTTTTTATACTGTTACTATGTACTCTTATTTGCTCTTTATGTAACTTGTGTAATTGCTGCTGTGCTATCACTGTAAAGCAGTCCGATACCTTCGGGTCAAGTTTGCGCTATACAAAACTCGATAAATAAAATAAATAAATAAACAATGTGAGGCACAGAGCCTCTAACAGCTGCTTAGAAATGGTAAATAGACTGCAAGAATTCTACTTACCCACTCCCTATGGTGAGTGAGATTTTATCAGAGCGAGCTATTTTTAGGGCCACCTGGTCCGGTCTGGTGAGAGAGATTTAGCTGAGAAATTTAGCTGGGAATGAACAGGTGTTCTGTTTATTAAGAAAGTGAATGAGTAATAAAGGCACCTTTAAATTTTGTTTATCTTGTCACATTTGCTATTCATTCAAAGACAGAGGTCAAATGTCAGCTTATGTCTTCTTATAAATTGGGGAGATTGGTGTTTACTTTTCTTTCTTGGACAACAAAGTTAGTTTTATGAAGTGAACTGTTTGTGACAACCATGCAGGCACATAATATATAAATAGCTTGTAAATTATATGTATAAATATTCAAAAATATTTTACAGCAATTAAGAAAGCACTTTTTTCCAAGTCTGAAGTTTGATTGAAACAAGATCTAAATAGAATCAAACCAGATCAGAAAACTTTACTTTGTGATGTGCAAATATTAAATATTTGCTGAAACCTGATGTCCTCACAATATTGTTTGTACACTATGTCGTTTTATCAGTAATACTTCAAGTCAGTTGGAAGGTTTGTGTCAGACATGCTGAACTCACATATTTTAAGGTATGTCATAATGGAGAAAAAGGAGACTTGGTGAAATAAAATATTTGCCTACGATCACACAATTTGATACGGGTTTATGGGGCCAGTTCATTACAGGTAGGTCAAGTAGATCATTCAAGGCACTAGAACTGCATGCCTGGTAAAATTTTTCTGATTTTTGAAGGCCTGATAAACTATTAGAGAGATGCCAGAGAGAACTGAGCACGATAACCACAAACTAGAACACACAGGATGGTATATAACTAACAAACACATTTCACACCTTGTACCATATAACACAGATACATACAGACAGAACAATAGGCTATTAATTTTTTCTTTTGAGGTGAATTCCAATATCTTCTGTACAGTTGTATTTTAATTATTTCCAGGATTGGCTATTGTAAAGGATTCGACAAGCTTAGTGATGTATCATCAGCCAGAACTTTAGTCCAAACTCCTGTGGGGGGCTCCCAAAAGTTACCTTAAAATATTTTGATTGGGGTTACTGATCTTGCATACGATATACCCACCACAGCAGATTACTATTTTGAAAAACCTACTCATCCTGTCTCACCCTGTAAAATTTTGATTTACAATTATATTCATTCTTGAATTAACATGCTTTAAAAGACAATTTGTTGCACATGTTCAACCAAAATCCTTGGGGAAGTATATGCTGTAACCAAAAAATGGTAATTAAAATACATCATCTACTTTGAAATCACATAAATGCAGCAGAAGTTTTAAAACAACTTTAAAGCAGTACAACCTGGCCATAACCTTCTCCTAATGTTGACATTACAGGGGGCATGCCCCCACCTGTGGTGTCCAGGTCTGGCTGGACACACGCTGCGTGGAGGCTGGGCCTCAGGCATGGCTAGGCAGTAAGGAGGGACACCGACACACAGTTCTGGGTACTGGGCTAAGACCCGAGCGGTCTTACACCCATTTATTTAACACCTAGGGCAAGCCCGCCCTCAGGGTGTGTGCGTGCAAGTGCTGCGTGAACGGGCCGGGTGGCACCGTCACTACATGCCTCCAATCTTTTAGATACTAAGGCCCTTCACACTTGCAACCTCAGTCCTTCTTTACGCACCACGCAAAGTCCTTTAGCCTTCTGCTGGGGGCAGGGTTCGGCCAGAGACCATTCCTCTGGCTCCGGGAATTCTCTTCTGTTCCTGACCCCATGGCTCCTTCTTCTGTCCCAGGGGACACGTCCCCAGGGTTCCACTGTTCTCCCCCTGTTCCTGACTCTTCTTCCTCTTGACATGGCACAGGTGCAGGACTGCTGATGGGAGTGCTCGTTGGTGCCGTTCCTTCGTTTGCTTCGGACCCTCTGGTGGCATCATCACCCAGCACCATTTCACGCTCCACTCTCTTGAACCAAGACGTGTTCCTGGTAACCACACAAGTCCCATGCATTGCAGACACCATGGTCCCCTGCACATTGATGACCTCCCACACCTCCGGCTTGTACGGGGTGTGGTACTTCCAGCCAGGGTAACGGTCCTTCACAATGGCCCGGTGACCAACTTGGATGTTCATCAGCCGTGCTCTGCGATCCTGGCTTTCTTTATCATTGGTTGCCTTTCGCCGGGCCTGGGCAGCTTCAGGATTCATCTCTGGGGGACTTCACGAGGGGCCCACAGGGACGCTGTCTCTTGGCCCTCTTCGGAACATGAGGTGAGCCGGTGCACTCTGGGTGGTGCAGTGCGGCGTCTGGTGATAGGCACTCAGGAATTACTGAAGGCACTGTTCAACCTCCTCTCCCTTTTCCACTCCGATCCGGAGAGCTCAGTTCATGGTTCGCATAAACCGCTCCACCTCACCATTTGCCTGAGGCCACTGTGGCGTGATCTTGCGATGTCGGATGGCCCAGGAGGCCAAGTACTCCTGAAACTCCCTTTCCATGATATGGTGGGCCATTCTCTGACCTGATTTCTTCCTGCAGTACCATCATGGCAAAAACGTACTCGAGCACGGTACGCACATGTTGAAAAGCTGTTGACGACACTACTTCCACCACAGGAACTTGGAATGTGAGTCAACGAGAACCAAAGTGCTTCGACCATTGGGAAATGACCCAAAATCGTGACTCACTTTGGTCCAGGACTCCTGACATGGGTCTTCAGTGATCACCGGATGGGGCTCCGGATCACTGCACATGATGTTGCAAGAGTGGCAGGTGCGGATGACCTCCTCGACCATGGCATCAATGCCGGGAAACCAGATCTTGCTTCGTAACCTGGCCTTTGTCTTGGAGATCCCTTGATGCCTTTGGTGAGCCAGATGGACCACTCTCTCCTGAAGGCTCTTCGGAATTACGAGGGTGATGCCGCGCAGCACAACTCCATGAAGACCCTCCCTGAGTTTGCTCTGAGCTTTCCACATTTGTTACCGAAACAGCCTTTCATGCTGCCAGTTCCTGTTGGCTAACATGGTCTTGACCTTGACGAGGCACTCATCAGACTTGGTCGCCTTCCCAATGTCTTCAAGCATGAGGACAACTGGGCACGCTTCAAGGGATACCATCCGGACATACTCTTCGGTGCTGTCTTCATCAGATTGTGGTCTGGATAGCACAGGCAGTCTGGGGTGCCTCAACAGGAAGTCGGCCGGGTTGTTGACCCACAGAAGAAAGACCACCTCGAAGTGATATGCCTGCAGTTGAACTGGCCACCTCTTGATCCGTGGAGGAGCCAGCCGAGATGTGCCGGTGAAGAGGAGGACGAGCGGCTAGTGATCTGTGACCACTCGAAATTCGTGTCCATACAAGTAGAGATTGAAATGTTGGCACACCCGTTTGATGGCCAGGACCTCACACTCTATCTGTGCATAGCGCATCTCTGTTCCCGTTAGTGCCCTGCTGGCGTATGCAGTTGGGACCCACTCCTTGGATTCTGTCTCTTGCATCAGGACCACGCCCAGCCCTATAGGGCTTGCGTCCACCGCCACTTCGGTGCCCCAATGGGGGCGGAAGTATGCCATCACTTGGTCATCGATGAGGGCCTCCTTGACAGCATGGAATGCCAGATCTTCTTTCGTGGACCAGACCCACGGGTACCTAGACTTTGTAAGAGTGCGAAGTGGTTCGGAGAGGGACACCAGATGGGGAATGAACCGGCCACAATAACCATTCAGAGGAAGCTGCGGACTTCGGGTGGCGATGTAGGACTCGGAGCGGCTCGTATGGCCGCTGCCTTCTTCGGACCAACCCGCAGGCCATCTCTGGAGAAAATGTAGGTGAAAAAATCCACCGACTCTTGATAGAATGAGCACTTGGCTCTGTGCAGGGTGAGTCCGTTCTCTGCTAGCCATTGAAGAGTGGCCCTGAGATGCACGTGGTGCTCCTCCAGTGTCTTAGAGAATACGAGGATGTCGTCGCTCAAATTTATAACACCCTGCAGCCCGGTGAGCATCTCCTTTACCGAGTTCTGAAATCCCTCCGCTGCAGAGGATACTCCGAAGCTCAGTCTCTTATACCGATGCAGCCCCAAGTGAGTGGAGAAGGTCGTGATGTGCCTACTGTCTGGATGGAGCTCCAGCTGATGGTAGCCGGGATTGAGATAGAGTTTGGTGAACCACTTGGCGCCATTGAGGTTGGCCATGATGTCATCCATGGTGGGTGTAAGATGACGTTCCCTCTTCATGGCCTTGTTTGGAAGGCGCATGTCGACACAGAGGCAAATGGCTCCTGGCTGCTTTGGTTTAGGAGCTACGACCAAAGGCCACACCTACGGGGTGGGGCCTGGCACCTTCTCTATCACGTCGAACTGCTCCAGCTTCTTCAGCTCCTCCTCTACTTGAGGGCATAGGTGGAAGGGCACCCCCAGTTGTATCTCAGAGCCATGGGCTTGACTGTTGGGTCGACGTGCAGCTTGAACGTCTTCCCTTTGAGACATCCCAGGCCCTCGAATAACATGGGGAAGTCTTTGAGAATTTCACGACCTTGCAGATCGTGCACCTGGTTTGCGAAGAAAACTAACTCCAGGTCATCCACCGTGTGACAACTGAGGAGGGTTCCTCGCTTCCCTTCTGTGACATGAAACCTTGTGTTGAGACGGTGGCCCTCAATGGCAACTTCGACCTCCATTACTCCTCGTAAGGGAAGCAGCTCATTTCCGTCATATGTGTATATTCTCGCCTTGGATGGTAGAAGCGGTGTTTATGAGGGCACTTACGGGGAAACCAGCCACAGTGATGGTACACATATGTGGCGGCCGGCGCCTTGTGCCTTCTTGACCAACGAATGACACGAAGAACACATCATCATTTTCTGCTCCAAGTCCGAACCCTGGCCGGGTGGTGTCCATCTGATATAGAGTCCTCGAGCGTCATCTAGCTTACCGCTGCCGTCTGTCCATGCTGACTTGGGGCGTTTGTCCTTCCCCTGCCACTTCTACAGACCTTCATGAAGTGGTTGAGCTTTCCACATTGGGAGCAGGTCTTCCACTTCTCAAAACACCGCCCTGCTGGAGGGTGATCCAATCCACAATTCCCACATGCGCCTCTTTGGGGCTGTCTCGGGGATCCTCTTGACGATGCTGGTCGTCTCTGAATAGTGTCCACTCTCTCCTCCTTGATCACAGGGGGTCATGGTGGTGTGGGCTGCGGCATGGGCTGGTTGAGAGCTGCCTCCATCTCGTCCGCATGAGCGTTGGACAACTCGTGGGACCTGGCAAGCACAAGGATCTCGTCCCTACTGATGCCCAGTTGACGTAGTATCAGGCGGCGCAGTGTCACTGAACGGCATCCCTGAATGACTTGCGCCTTGATCTCCTCCCTCTGGTCTGGCAGCGTGCAGGAACTCGCCAACGTCCGTAGACGAGCGTAGAAAACCTCTACGTCTCAGCCTTCCCTTGTCACGCTTGTCTGAGCTTGAGGTGCTCGAAGTCAGGGTTTATTTGGGGGTCAAAGTGGCTGTTCAAGGCCGCAACTGCCCCGTTGTAATCTCCGTCCGTCCCTGTGTTGGGCATTGTCTCAAATAAGTCATACAGCTCACCCCCTCCGTAGCACATAAGAAGCGATCTCTTCACTCTTCCGTCAGTCTCTTGCACACCCACGAAGTCATGGTCCATGCGGCTAATCCAGGACTTGCAGTGTGCTGCAGCAGTGGCAGGTTCTAAGAGTTCAATGAATGGTGGTAGGGGGGGCAGCCATGGCCTGGCCAAGCAGAGGGTGCTCCTGTACGGGTGCCGGCAGCGGAGCCGGTGGCTGCGCCACAGGGACGTCGCCTACCCCCTGCGTCTGGCGCATTCATCACTGGTCACTTGCGCGCACTGCTGAATCTTCTGGGCAGGAGCTGCAGAGCAGATTTTCGGGTGTGCGTGCTGTGCTGCTGATCTTGGGGCGTCCCCCCAGTCACAGCCAGTGGTGGTGCACTTGAATGGATGCCAGTCGACGCACAGTGGTGAGGGTGCTGGCAGGCTTGCAGCTCCTAGCAATGTGGGCAAAGTTCTGAACACCCTTCAGGCGCAGAGGCTGGGTGTGAAGTACTGGTGCGTAGAGGAGCCAGTTATACTGTGAGCGGAGCAGGTGCCAGCAGGCGGCGACCTACCGGTGCCTTGGAGCAGCGTCTGAGCAATATTGAGGTGGAGGGGTCAGATGAGAGTCACTCGTGTGTATATGCACTCTGCATCTGCCCAGACTTCGTAAGTTGAGAGGCCAGGAGGGAGCAACATGCATGTGGGGATGCTGCTGTGTGCTTCAGACTTCGGCGTCACTCCGCACATGCGTGGAGCTGCTCTTCAACCCGCTGGCCGCAAGCTCAACCACGTGGTTGTGGGAGCGCTGGGCGCAGCTGGGCCTTGCCCGCGCTGGGCTCAGGCTCCACCACACGGACGTGGGAGCGGCGTGTCTGGCGCGTGCGCAGACATGCGGAGTGCAGGACTGGCCTCACCTCATCACGGATGTCTCCAGCGTCTCCGGTCTTCCTCCCACACAAAGCACCCGCTTCTGAGGCATGCGACGGCTCGACCTCCTCCGAAGAGGGGTAGCAAAGAGCGGGGTGGGCACCCACAGATGCCAGATCACGTCAGCCGGCGGGCGAGCTACACACACCCTGCGGGATCCTCTTCGGCGGCAGCCAGCCGCGACCATCAACATCAGAAACAAGTCAGGTCAGTGGGGCACGACTGAGGCGTGGGTGAGACCGCCTCATCGCCAATGTGGTGTCCAGGCCTGGCTGGACACACCCTGTGCAGAGGCTAGGCCTCAGGCGTGGCTCTGCAGCAAGGAGGGACACCGACACACAGTTCTGGGTACTGGGCTAAGACCCCGGGTGGTCTTCCGCCCCTTTATTTAACACCTCGGGCGAGCTAGTGTGCGAGTCCTGAGTGAACGGGCCAGGTGGCACCGTCACCACACCACCCAACAAAATATTCTTGGCTATGGGCTTGCGCCTCCCTAACTCAGGCATAAAACTCCTGTTATTTCCTATTTCTGTGCGTTACGTGATTTGCATCACATAAAGAAAAAAGGAAAATTCCTTTAGGGACTGTTTTTGTGCAGGAAGGGGTCCCTGCAAAAAAACAGTTGTGACTGTAACACAGGCACCCTTGCACCATGGTGCAAGGTTGCTTCATTGGCGTTAGGCAGCACACAGTGCGCCAGTGCAAGGAAGCAGCAGAAATGCACCATATGTAAATATGGTGCATTTCTGATATCTCCCTTTTACACAATGCACTGTAGGCCTTGCTGCGCTGTGCTGCATTGCGAGAAATGTTAGTAAATCTGTCCTTTTCGTATGCATGGTGTCATAATGGGCTCCATCTTATGAACTGCATTAACACTAACAGGAGTGCCATCAAAACATTTTGAATAGTCTGCAAGCAGGTGTAGTGTCTATTACCTATTATGCAGCTAAACATCCTCAGTTGCTTAAATAAAAAAATTAATAAACCCATATTGTTGTTGTTAGATTTATTAGGCTAGACGACTTTTTAATTTTGGTCAGTATGATAGCAACCATTGGTTTCATTTTGGGTGGTGGCTCGTTATCTGCCCCCTAGGGACTCTCTGGGTCTAAAGCTGCAGCTGAAGGGCTATATGGTACTGAGCTTTCGAGATGTTTACCCCACAAACACTTCTCTTTAGCATCCTCAACCCAGGAAGCAATCCAGAGAAAACTGTGCAGCCTCTCCCAGTCGACCCAAATGAGCCTATTTGAGGTGGGAGTCACCAATAAAATGCATGTGGCAGCGTTCACACCTCCAATTGTGTGGACAAAGATGTGGCTTAAAGGGGCCACTAGAGTGTATCAGATAAGTTAGTTGACCTCTTGCAATCGGATCATGCCAGGACATTTCCAGGGGTATTTCATCTTAATAATTCTTTACCTGTCAGTGTGACTAGAGCCTAATTCCAGAGACATTTCAGCTTTAGTATTAATTGATTAGCAATACTGAGAGCAATTTTGGTGTAGTATTGTAAACTATTGTTTGTCCAGTTCACTGGGGCCACCTTACCTTTTTTTAAAGTATTTTACTGGGCTGAAAAAATATCTGGACTTCATACTGTTTTCCCTTAAAAGTTTAAAGATCCCTCTATATCCACATTCGTTCAGGGAGTTTTGCTTTTATTCCTGCTACACAGGCTTGGGAACCTTCAAACCTATCTCCTTGTTCCACCAGTTTGGATGAGAATGTTTTTCGTATCTTTTGTTTATTGCATGAAAACCCCCGAAAATAACGGATCCAACGACTGTTAATTGAATATGGTATTTCGAGCAGGCTGAACACCCTGAAGTTTATGATAGGTGTAGTCGACCCTGTACTTTATTTCAAATTACGTATATAATTATTTAGAAAATAAGACATTTGACTGAGGTTCATGTATAATTATTTAGTCCTGTCAGTGATGAGAAATTGTGTTTTGTACTCATCTGTTGACTATGGGGATGAGTACGGTTGTGACGGTTAATAGGCCATGCAGTGTAAGACGTAATGGAGGAAGTAATACAGTGTTTTTATTGTACCATGGGTGGTACACTGTTTTAAATTATCATGTTTAATCCACTATGCTTGGTTTATATTTTATGATGAATTGTAGTGTATTGTATAGAAATGTTTAATGTGTGGGTTTATGGCTTCTACACACGTAAATTACTGCAATTTTCTAACCTGTTTCTCTCCCTCTCTCCATCTCTCCTTCTTGTTTTGTCTCTCACATACAGTGGGATCTGGTGTGTGACCATCGGTCTCTAAAGCAGTTGGCTCAATCCATCTTTATGGCAGGTGTGCTGGTCGGGGCAATCCTGTTTGGCAGCCTGGCTGACAGGTCAGAATACTGGGCTGGCGGGATTCGTCTGCTTGAACAAATGTACAGCCAGTTAGAGCCATAAATAGTTTTAGTTGAATGCTCAGTCTTGGATGCTTGCCCATTGCATTGCTTTCACTGTCGTTGTTGCTTGCCCCGCCCTCTCCTGCATTCTTGTTGTTGCCCCATCACTCCCACCACCCTGCTGCATTTTGTTGCTTCTCCCCTAGTTCCCACCCTTTCCCCACATTGTGAGGCTTTTCCCATCTCTTCCATTCCCCTCCCGCTTGAATTCCTTGGTCCACCAGCAAGGAAAACAAGCATTGGCAAAAACAATAGGTCCCGCCCATGTGAGAGCTCTTGGCCTTGTCAATGTCTTTTAACCATGTTGTACAGAAGCATGGCTGCTGTGCAGTGGTTGAAAGTTAGGGGAAAAGGGTTATGGCGCAGCCAGTGCTGGCTGCATCCTAATGCATTTTGTTCTGGTGGGAGGGTTGAGGAGGACGGGGACAACAACACATGCGGGCTGGGGGGGAAGGAATGGGGCAAGCAAAACAACACAGGCGGGTGGTGGGAGTGACTGGGGTAAGCAATTCAACATACGAGGGGTGGGATGGGATGAACAGGGGAGTGGAGGGACAAACACACAGAGAGGAAATGTAGCTAGCATGCACGCCAAAAGAGATGTAAGGACATGATAGTGACTTTGAAGCCAACCAAGGATGAGTAGTGGGTAGGTTCTAAGCTCCCTGTAAGCTAACACAATGCACACAAGCGACAGAGCATGTGTTGTCTCAGACAAGGCAAAACTTAATAAAAGACCTTTTAAAATTGAAACATCTAATAAACATATACCATAGCCCTTTTCAATGATCTTATTCACAAAATCAGTTTGAAGTATTGTGTCTACACATCCATATTTCAGTCAGACAACCTTATTTTATTCTTTATCTTCTTTTTACAAAAGAAATGTAAACTAGCATTTTAGACATTAACCGTATTTATTTAAAGAATTATAAAGTATAGGAAAGTGTGGGATTTGGATCAGCCATTTCAAACCATTGGTATTTATTAGTTTTTTCATGGTTTGCCATTGCTTTGATGGTCTGTCCTTTAAGGTAATGGCATTTTGAGGATGTTGCTCACACTAAGAAGGTAAATTAAGGAGTAATCCCATCTAACGTATCCCTCCACTATAACCAAACTCACAAAAAGGAAACCGAATGGTCTAGCTATTATTCTAACAATATGTGTGGGATTAGGGAAATGGACAATTCATCTTATAAAAACGAGATCCCTCACTCACCCAAAGGTGACATGCTTCATCATTGGGTTCCCTCTTGCACACTGTGACCGCAAGGTGCATAGTGTGGGCCATAACTCTCCCACTGGAAGGGAGCGTGAGGTGTTTTAAGTCATCCAATGCAATGGGGAGTGAGGGGCAGAGGGCACAATTAATAATTGAAATTGAATTAAAACGAACTCCTGGTGGACAAAGTAAAATTTTAATGAGGTCCCCAGTGGTTAGGATTAAATAGGCGAAGTGAAAAAAGGGAGTATGGATGTTCCCCTTTAAGTTCTGGTCAACATGTTTCTGCTTATTGACCATCGTAGCATTCTTCAGGACCTACTTATTGTCAATCTGCTCAAAATGTGAAAAATAATAAATTTCAACAAGGCCATACTTCAATAAATGGCGTCCATGGGTAGTACCAACCACAGTCTGGTCCACTGTCCGTTGAAAAAACATAATCATATAAATGCTTCACTGATGTGTAAACATAACTCTATATATCCATCTCCAACAACTGTGTATCATACATCAAAACACCAAAGTGAATACCATATCCCAGCACACGTGCTTGAACTCTATTAAATACTAAAGTTCGTTCTTGGTATTCTCACCAGATTGGATTGGTTCCTTGTGTGTACCTACGCCTTCAAGAGGTCTTTTGACACCAGGTTTCTAAAATCAGAGGGGTCAGAAAAGATAATAGTGCATAGTTAAAATACCTATTTGTAATACACAGAGATTCTACAGCTATACTCCCGAGTCTAGTAATTTGCCAACATTCTCATGTCACTTCCAAATCTAACTGATGTAGGATGTAAAGCAACATCTATCCTGAACCTGTTATTCATTACAATGTATTGGTGTATTATGTCTGACTTTGTTCTTATATTGTAGAAAGCCTACTACGTTTTCGTTACCACCGAGTTATGTAAATGTTTACTCAGGAAAGCCTTCTAAACAAAAACACACACCTAGTAATAACCCAGTCTATGTTTCCATATTTTGTGACTGCCCAGTATGGTATGCGGTTGTTCCTTGTATAATACAACCTCTCTACCTCTCTCTCATTATTTTCTTGGTTCAAAGATATTGTTCCAGGAGATACTACAGAAAGTTACCCACATTTTGAGGATGTTGACATTGTCCTACTTGTATTCCCAAAAGATTTTGGTAATGGGATCAAGCTGCTTTGATGTTAAAATGTAGATGCAACATGAGTTGTAGCAGGATATTGAGATCAAGCCTGTTTTCTTGAATGTACTTACTTTGATGTCACTGTGACATTTTAAATGCTGATGTTATGGCTTCAGTGCTTGCTGTTTGGATGCTTATGCCTTTCACAACTTGAATTCACACTGCCATTCACTAAAAGCTCTTGCACGTCCATTTTTACGTCTCTCCTAACAGACAGCTTTTAGATGTCTACAGGAGAAAGCCTCTTTTGGACCACACCGAGAACTTACAGGGAGCCTGAAGCCTGCCCATCCCTGACCATTGGTTGGCTTTATTGTCCCTCTCATTCAGGTCTAATTTGTAATATAATAAGTGCTGGTGACCAAAGTTTTGTTTAAAAGCCTGTTGCTGGTGATAACGAAGGTCTAGGTGCTGAATACCAAGGCTACATAGTCTTGATTGCTCCATCTTAATTCTTTAATCCAGCACCAAGCACGCCCTCACTCTTTATCTCCCTCTTTCGGGTACCTTTTCATCCCTGCTTTCTCCCTTTATAACCGTTTTCTCGTCTTTCTCTTCGTCCTTCTTTCCCCCTTCTGTATTTTTCTCACTCTTGCTCTGGGTTAAAGACTGATGAGGAAAAGTAAGTGCCGGTGTTGTGTAATATATGGTATCCCCTCGGGATCGAGTATCCCCTTCTCTTCGGCAGTTTCCGGACGTCCTGCCTATTGGAGAGCTCGGACGAGCCCCCAGTAGCCCCGCCCACCCCAGGAGAGACGAATCTCGGCTCAGGCAGGCAAAACGAGCAGTGCGCCGAGCAGAGCTGCTGATGTAAATGCACGCATACAGCCATTGAATCCCTTACGTCTTGGAGACAGAAGAGGAAATAATTCACGGTGTTGAAATTAGCTCGTATTACAATTCTTTTCTTGGCCATCTCCAACTGCTTATTACGTTCCCGAATGCAGAGTTTTTTTTAAGAAGCACGATTACAAAGTGATTTACAGTAAAATCTTCATTGAAATGTTTTTCAAGTTTATGTTCGCTAATATGTCTGTGGTATGTGAGCATATTATTGTGTGTCTGAGAAAAACCATGTATGCCTTTGTGCCACTTTCATCGTGAGCTGTGTTTGTATATCTACTTACTTTAGTTCAAGCACATAGCTGGCAAGTTTTCAGATTGCTATGTGTGACATTTTCATAATTTTAGTGTAATTAATGAGCAGCACTTCAATGACAATGAGGGACACGTTTTCGCGCGCAAAGTTAAGCAATGAAGACATGAAAAACATGTACATTTCAGAAATTACTCCCATTTGAGCAGCGAGAACCTCTACGGCCCCCTGACAGACATTAAATTATGACATCCAGTGACAATACCCAACTATCACAATTTCAGTGATAGTAGCATAGTGATGCAAGCAAAAACGCACAAGTCTAGGAACAGTCACAAAGAAGAACTTACATACAAGAGGGAATTATAAACTTTTATTGTGTGAGAAACAGTACCAGAGTGATAAGCACAGTCGTGCACAATTGTCTAAAAGGTCAATTTGTATGCCAGCTTTTGTTTGGAATGTTGAGTTGAAGCAGCCGAGGGGCAGGGTGAGGGGTGCTAAAAACCGGCATAAGGATAATTGGAGGTAAGTAAACAATTTAATAAATAAAATGAATTTCGTAGCGTGTCCTGCATCGCAAAATACGATGCAGCGCGCGCTACAAAATTCGTTTTATTAATTAAATTGTTTACTTACCTCCAATTATCCATATTCTGGTTTTTAGCACCCCTCACCCTGCCCCTCCCCCGCCCGCCTCTCTGCCCCACCGCAACTTCCTCCACGGGCCACGGCTGAGTGGAAGCTATTATGCAAAGGCTCTACGGCCTGTCACCCTAAATGCATTACAATTAAACACTTCTACTAATTCCCTGTGCCTGTGTTCATTTGCATTCTTACTCAAACTCGAAGGTTTTGTCCCCTTTAAATAATTTTTACCTAATTCGTGAACATTATTATTCCAAAGCTAGTTCAAGAAGTCCACTTTTTGCATAGATTCAGTTTCCATCGCTTTGTAAGCTATCAAAAATATTGCACTATAGTAGTGTCTACTCAATTATTACATTCAGCCCGCTTATCAAAAGTAATTTGTGCAACACAAGTGATACATGCGAAGTACACAAGAAAAAACACACAGCTCATACAGCTTAGCGGCTCGTAGGAAGCTGCTCTATTACAGAGAGAAGGTGATTGGAGGAGGAAATGCTGCCTGTACGTCCAAAGCTGGGAGAAGTGGCTCTGATTTACATGCACTCATACGAAGCAGACATTTTTTGCTGCAACAGGCAGGTAAGATATGCAAACGGAACTTGTAACATATTAAAGATTGTGGTCGCCATCAAATAATACTTTGCTTTTCTCTGGGGTGCCAGGGTCGCACAGACTTTTAGGGCAGTATGGCAGCTCCAGAAGGGCATTCGTGCACATGCTTTTTGCCAGTGGTGGAAATGGATATGCCGTGTGTCAGAAGTTGGCTTGGCATAGGCTGTCCACTATTCTAGTGGGCACCGTGCACCAGTCCAAACCACCCTTATTGATGGTAGGTTTAAAGACAACCTATACAGAAAGCTATCGTAATGGTAGCTGTGGAGAGCAGCCTTCAGGCTAAGTCTTGAAGGAATGTAAAGCTGCTTGTTTTACCAGTCTATAATCTCATGAATGGCCAAATGAAAGGAGGACCACACCAGGTATATATATAAAATATATGTATTTATTCTAAACACATCCCCCTAGTCTCTTTAAGAGGCTAGAGGCAAAAGTACATTCAGTAAACTTATTTAGCACACAGTAAATTAGCACAATATATGTGGAGCCCTAGGGGCGTACCAAACCATATGTATGTATGTATGTATGTATAGATGTACTTATATAGCGCGATTTCCGTCACCGGACGGGCATCCTGGCGCTTAGACTGTCCTGACACTTACCCATACATGATGTTTTCCAGCAGCAGATACATTTACGTTGCCCTAGGAAACAAATGGGTTTTCAGGGCTTTTTTAAAAGAATAAAAGTTTTCCAGACCCCTCAGACCTAGAGGAAGGGAGTTCCACAATCTTGCAGCCGTAAATCTAAAGGACCGGCCGCCAGTTCGGGACCTCAGAATCTTAGGTACGACCACCAAATGAGATGAGGCTGAACGTAGCAGTCTAGAAGGGGTGTACCAAGAAAAGAGGTCCCGCAAAGGGAGCGGACCCTGGCCATGTAGGGCCCTAAATACCAGGCACAGTGCTTTAAAATCAATCCTCTGGGAAACTGGTAGCCAGTGGAGGTCCTTAAGTGCCTTAGCAGAGGAATCCAGGCGTCGACGTGAGAGGGCCAGTTTGGCGGCAAAATTCTGCACCCGCTGTAGTTTACTGACTAGATTAGCCGGAGCTCCCAAGAGTAGTGCGTTGCAGTAGTCAATGCGACTTAAAATTATGCTCCGCACTACCTCTGGTTTTACCTGTGCCGGGAGCAAGGGCAAAATCTTACGCAGCGAGCAGAGCAACGCCATACAGGTGGCCACCGTTCGATTCACCGATGCATCAAGCTGCAGGCTAGCGCTGAACATTACCCCCAAATTACGGACCGAGTCCGCGGGCAGACTAGCGCCCCGGAAATCGGGGGGCCAGAAATCCAGCGGAAGTGGTCTGGGGATACGGTCCAGGGAGCAGTGCAGCACCTCAGTTTTTGCGCTGTTGAACTGCAGGGAGTTATTGCCCAGCCATTCAGCCGTGGTGTTCATACAGCGATGAAGGGCCTCCTGAGACACCCCATCCTTGCCCTCGAGGCAAAAGATGAGCTGGGTGTCGTCAGCGTAGTTGGTGACCGTTATGCCAAAGGATTTAATCAACATGGTCAGGGGGCGGAGGTAGAGATTGAAAAGAATGGGACTGATGGCTGACCCTTGAAGTACGCCCTGACCAACCCTTCTGGTGTTTGATTTAAAGGGTGGTATGGCCACTAGCTGGTGTCTATGATCTAGATACGACACCAGCCATTCAAGGGCCAACCCAGATACTCCGACCTCCGCCAGTCTCCTGATCAGTATTGTATGGCTGACCGTGTCGAACGCGGACGACATGTCGAGCAGCACTAGAAAGGCTGCTCGACCCTGGTCGGCCCGCGTTCGCAGGTCATCAAGAACGGTCACCAAAGCCGCTTCTGTCCCGTGCGCTGGTCTGAAGCCAAACTGGGCCACATCCAAGCAGTTGTTAACCTCGAGAAAGTTGGAGAGGTGTTTAGTGGCCCATTTCTCAAGAATCTTAATAGGAAATGGCAACAGAGAAATGGGTCTGTAGTTAGCTGGACAGGCGGGGTCCAGATTTTCCATCTTGAGTAATGGAGAGACAACCGCCAGTTTCCAGCTATCTGGGACCCGCGCCGAACTAAGGGACTGGCAGCAGATGGAAAAAAGAGGTGGAAAAAGCTCTTCCCGAAACAGCTTCCAGAATTTTGGTGGGAGTGGGTCAGACGGTGAGCCTGAAGATATACCGTCGGCCAATGCACAGAAATCCTCGAACGATGGTAAGGGCAGGATGTTCACTTCCGCTAGCCTGGCGCCCTCCTCCACACTCTCAGCACAGTTGGAATAATGCACAGTCTGACCAGATGGCAAGGCAAGATTATTTAAGATGGTAACAATCTTGTCCTCAAAGGCCTGTGCCAACGAGTCGCAGAGAGCTTGGGAGGCAGGTATGTCGTTTTTAGTACAAGCTGGATGGGCCAGCTCTTTTACGATCTTAAATAGGGCATGAGACTTGTTTGCAGCTGCCAGCAATAGTTCTTCCAGGTGTCTGGCCTTGGCCAGCTTAATCTGGGCCTTATAGGTCGCCAGAGCTTGGTTAAAACGAGCTCTACATGGTTCCAGATACTGTTTCCTCCAAGCACGCTCAGCCTGTTTACACTGAAGCTTGAGCTGCCGGAGTTCCTCTGAGTAGCATGGCATAGCCAGATTGGTCCTAGCTCTGATTTTACGCATCGGCGCCAGAGAGTCCAGAGAGGTCGAGATTTGCTGACAAAACGTCTCATAACTCCTGTCCACCGTGTCTCCCAATGCGAAGCCTTCAGGCAGCAGACTAGGCAGGGCGGGCTGCATAAGAAGTCTAGACCATTGTCTACCCATTCTAGTACCACCCACACTGCCCTTCGCCGCCGTGACAACTGGACAGGGGAGGGAGAAAAGGACGAGAGCATGGTCAGTCCAGCCCTGAGGTATGACGTCCTGCACAGACACTTGACCTGCGTCGGCAAGAAGCAGGTCAAGGATATGACCCTTGGAGTGGGTTTGCGAGAGTACTAGCTGTGAAAGCTCAATATTACGACAGGCTTGGACCAGCTCTACAAAGGCGGAATTAGTCGGACCATTTGGCCAAAGATTAAAATCTCCTAGCACCACCAGCCTAGTATGGGAATGAGACAGGTCGTAGATTAAATCTATAAGCTCAGGCACAGCGGATAGCGTCCCTGCTGGGGGTCTGTAGCATAGCAGCCCCGTGTATAACACACCTCCTGGACCCTTGATGGAAAGGCCGAATGCCTCACATCCAACGATGGCCTTGATGTTGAGCTGAGAGAAGTTTAATGTCTCTTTAAGGATTAGTCCAGTTCCGCCTCCTCTAGCCCCTACTCTGGGATTGTGTATTATTTTAAAAACCGGGGTACAGGCTGTTCCCAATTCCACCACACTAGATAATGTGGTCCAGGTCTAGTGCGTCTAGATCATAGGTCTCTATGAGTAGCGCAATCTCTTCACAGTGCTTAATGAGCGATCTCACATTCAACAGGCCGCAGGTTATAGAATCTGGGTGCCTACCGATGGATCTATGCCCACGGTTTAAAAGAGTGCCGGTGTTCAGGCGTATGAGATCGTCACGGGAGTATAATGGGGCAGTACGTTCCTGGCAGGCAGAGAGTCCGGCGTCCGGCGCGTCCTGTGCGCGAACGGGCACAAACGGGCTTACCTCTGGCGAACCTCTGGCGATCCGCCTGCGAGCCTGCTGCGTGCCTACGCTGCGCGCCTTAGAGTCTACCATCTTAAATTGCCGTAAGCACACGAGTCCTGCAGTCAAACCACTAGCCCCCCAACCAAGATGGCGCCTGCTATTCGGCACACCCTGGTACACTCACCCAAAATGACGGCTCCAAACACTGCAGCGCGACCTCCCCAAGAGCCCAAGAAGCCCCTGAAGCGCTCTAATTCCCTCAAGTGGGGATGGGGACACAATTATAGTGCAGGTAAGAAACTATGCTGAGAGTAACCCCCCAGAACAGGCTGGAACGAAGAAATGTGCCTAGCGCTAGATTTATCAGCGCGAGCGCGCAGTAGAGCACAAGATTTAAAAGTTATTTTTAAAATAGCAAAATAGAGCAGCAAATGCCTCAGCGCGCGAAGGTCAAGTAAGTCTGACGTGATAGTGCAGGAAGTTCCGTTTTTATGCCCTTTCAAGGCACACGAGTCCTGCAGTCAAACCACTAGCCCCCCAACCAAGATGGCGCCTGCTATTCGGCACACCCTGGTACCCTCACCCAAAATGGCGGCTCCAAACACTGCAGCGCGACCTCCCCAAGAGCCCAAGAAGCATCTGAAGCGCTCTAATTCCCTCAAGTGGGGATGGGGACACAATTATAGTGCAGGTAAGAAACTATGCTGAGAGTAACCCCCCAGAACAGGCTGGAACGAAGAAATGCACCTAGCGCTAGATTTATCAGCGCAAGCGCGCAGTAGAGCACAAGATTTAAAAGTTATTTTTAAAATAGCAAAATAGAGCAGCAAATGCCTCAGCGCGCAAAGGTCAAGTAAGTCTGACCTGATAGTGAAGGAAGTTCCGTTTTTATGCCCTTTCCAGGCACACGAGTCCTGCAGTCAAACCACTAGCCCCCCAACCAAGATGGCGCCTGCTATTCGGCACACCCTGGTACCCTCACCCAAAATGGCGGCTCCAAACACCGCAGCGCGACCTCCCCAAGAGCCCAAGAAGCCCCTGAAGCGCTCTAATTCCCTCAAGTGGGGATGGGGACACAATTATAGTGCAGGTAAGAAACTATGCTGAGAGTAACCCCCAGAACAGGCTGGAACGAAGAAATGCGCCTAGCGCTAGATTTATCAGCGCGAGCGGGCAGTAGAGCACAAGATTTAAACGTTATTTTTAAAATAGCAAAATAGAGCAGCAAATGCCTCAGCGCGCAAAGGTCAAGTAAGTTTGACCTGATAGTGAAGGAAGTTCCGTTTTTATGCCCTTTCCAGGCACACGAGTCCTGCAGTCAAACCACTAGCCCCCCAACCAAGATGGCGCCTGCTATTCGGCACACCCTGGTACCCTCACCCAAAATGGCGGCTCCAAACACCGCAGCGCGACCTCCCCAAGAGTCCAAGAAGCCCCTGAAGCGCTCTAATTCCCTCAAGTGGGGATGGGGACACAATTATAGTGCAGGTAAGAAACTATGCTGAGAGTAACCCCCCAGAACAGGCTGGAACGAAGAAATGCGCCTAGCGCTAGATTTATCAGCGCGAGCGCGCAGTAGAGCACAAGATTTAAAAGTTATTTTTAAAATAGCAAAATATACTAAGAAAGTGGTATAAGAACCACGACTGACATAGATACAAGGCCTTGAGAACCGCTGGGGCCACCAGGAACCACCCAAGGTAGTAACACAGGGGACCCACGGGGGACGCGTGTAGTGTCTAAACACAGCCGCGAATCACCATTAACTTCTAGGGGGAAAGTCGCGGTTGTGAAATTACAGATTAAGAACACTTAGAAGAGGACTTGGAGCAAACCCCTTTAGAACTAGGAGATTCTAAAGTCAACACCCACGGGAGCACCGGAAGCTGGAAGCAGAGGGGACAGAGTCTGAGTCACTAGCCAGTGACCAGGAAGGCGATGAACAGATGCCCACCGATGTCGGGTGATGTCAGGTGAAGAAGGTGAAGCTTGACTCTTCATCCACGAGGACCAGGAGGCGTCGAGGACAACCAGGAGCTGGATTCGAGCTGTACCACAAAGGATGTTGAGTGCTGCAGAATCGGTTTCCGGATTAGACCCAACAAGCCTTGGCAACAGCAACCCATGCAGAAAGCAAAGATTGGCTTCGGTGCAGACCACCAAGGTCTGAAGGACTCACCCGTTGGAGGGGAGTCAGGGAACATCTGAAGAAACCAGGGAAGCCAAAGAAACAGAAGAGCTACCTTCCTGGGGATCAACCAGTCGAAGGACCAGGGATCGCGAAGGGGCCTCAAGCAGAAATGCTAGAAGCTGGCTCGTGGAGGACTTGTGGAGTGTAGACCTACAATCTTTGGTGCAAATGGTGCTCGGGTGCAAATGTGTTGGAGTATTATATAATATATATATATATATAATATACTGCTTCTGGAAAGCTTGGGAAGTTGATGCACTTGCAAATATGCACCGGTCCAGGAGTTCCAGTCCCACGTCACTCTTGAGGGCAGTGGGTCTCAGCTTTGCTGGGATCTCGTGTCAGCCTCTGAGAAGTCTGGAAGTCTATGTCCTGAGTCGCAAATCCATCGGGTTCTGGCAGGAGCCTTGGAAATGCAGACTGGCAAGATGCTTCTTTGGTGCCTGTGTGAACAGGGGAGTCACTCCTTGACCCCAAGGGAGATTTTTCCATCTTTTAGTCGATGTAGAATGTCAAAGTTCCAGGATATATGTTGCAGAGTTTTGTCCTAAGGACTGGGATCCCATACTTATACTAAGTTAGGGGATTGGACATACTCTAGGGACCCACCTATGGGAGGTTCCAGGGAGGGGGGTGGTTACACCCCTTTCACTTTGTCCAGTTTCATGCCAGAGCATGGGCTGAGTGCCCCTACAACTGGTTTGAACTGGGGTATGCACAGGGACACCAAGTGTGCCCCAGCACTGTCTGAAAAGCATTCTATGAAGGCACCCACCCAGCCCCAATACACTAAAGCCTGTCTGGGAGGTGGTTACACCTCCCTGTGACAGGAAACCTATTGTTCAGGCCTCCCCTTCCGGAGTTTCATCCAGCAGTAGGAGGTCAGACTTATGTCTGTGGCTGCAGCATCCATTTTGTGATGCTGGGGCTCTTTTAAACTATTACCGGTTAGGTAAGAGTATACGTGTCTTTTCCCTCCACACGAAAGCCTGTCTGGGAGGTTATAATGCACTTAAGAGTATATGGTCTGGCTGCATCACAGAACAGCCTCAGAGAATAGATTCCGAAAGTTGCAGAGGGGTCCTGCTCATGCATGGGCACCCTCTCACACAAAACCAAGCACTCTGCCTTCAGTAATGATAAGGCCTGCCATTGGAGTGACTTATAGGTTTATATGTTTCAGTGATTAAAGGTAGATACAGGTAACCTATATCTTAGTAAGGGGTGCATGCACCACCTTACCCAGGCTGTAGTAGCAGACCTATGTTGCCATTTTGGAAGACTTCCCAGGGGTGGCATAATACATGCTTCAGCCCCTGGTGGCCTCTGGGGTACCTATGCCCTTGGTACCTAAGATACCATATACTCGGGACTCACAAGGGTAACCCAGTAACCAATCTGCAGTGTACCTAATGTACATGCAATCACTTTAGAGAGGAAGCTGCTAGGCTGGGGTCCTGGTTAGCAGGGCCTCAGCCAGACTAAATTAAAAAAAACAGTGAAACACCAGCAAAAAGTGGGGGTAACCATAGTGAGCATATCCTACTCTCCTACACTGTGTTGTTTTTGCACTGGTGTAAGTTATCACAATACAGCCCTCGATAACCTAAACAAGAACGTTCCCGTAGTTTAAATGCCAACCTCACGTGTAATAGTGACATCATTCATAGTTCCTTCAGTCGTGTTTGTTGGGGTAAATAAAATAATAAACACTGTAGGAAGTAAGGATCACTAGCCTTGTTCCCATATTTACACTCTCGCGCCTCACCTCTCTTCGA